>NC_140769.1:107548830-108858453 GCF_044657685.1 Stegodyphus dumicola | reverse complement strand
AAAAAAATTCTTTTTTTTCCCTGAGAGTGAAATGATTTTTTTCTTTCCACCCACCTTTCTTATTCTTTGGGACGAAGGAAGAACTTCCCTTCCCCCCGCCTTTTTTCCACTAGTATTTATATAGATCCGAGTTTTTCTGCTTACAGGGTTCATTCTCGTTCTTCCTTCTCAACCGAGCAAAACTAAAATGTCGACCGATGCCGTTGCAGTTCTACCTACCCTGGTGGAAATCACGCCCGTCTGTCAGCTCGAAGTAGCTGATAAATGGGAACCTTCTCCCGTTTCGAAGAATGGTTTCGGGACCCGGAGCGTATGGAACAAATCGTCCAAGAAACAATGTGCTATTTATCCTGTTACGATGGAAAAATCCTGCATTATTTTTCGTCCATCGAAGTTTTCAAGCATTTTGCTTTCCAATCGATGATGGAGGCAGGAACCTTTCGCTTACACGCTTATCTGCGATGGGAAAATGTGATCGCCGTCGATGCTGGAACCTTTTTAAAACTGTTTTACGTTTCACCCGAGTGGGTTCATATTCTTCAAACCGGAGAAGCTTCTATCCGTCTTTATGGATGGGAAATGGAATTAGAAGCCGTCGGGTATCGTATGATTCCCTATCGACTGCGAGCTCGCTCCGTGTACATTATTCACGGACCTCTTTATTACCAACTCCAATTTCATGACAAGACGGTGTTTGCCGTAGACGCCCTCTCCAGCAAGAAAATGGAGTCTTTACGAGCGTTGCATCCTGAACAGCATTTTCAATTCCCTGCTCGCGAGGAAGAGAGGAGAAGGAAAAGATCCAGAAGGAGGAGACACCTAAAGAGGTACTAAAAAGAAGTCGGAAGGTAGAAGCATATTTTTTTTCATTAACGGAAAAAAAAACTGTGGATCATTCTTTGTATATTTCTTGGAAAAAAAAGAAAAGACTAATAGTCATAATAGAGGGAGTTAGGAGGGACCCTATCTATATATATAGCTCTCTATATAAATCGGAAGCGTCAACAGGACGGTCCACGGAAAACAATCTACCTTATCTTTCTCAGAGCAGAGTGAAAGAAAGGCCAAGATGCGTGGACTCATTGGAAGCAAAAAAATTCGAGTGGTTTAAATAGATAAATGAGAAAAGATTTTGAGAGGTGTTGTTTTATGGATGGAGCTGGCTGGGAAAAAAAATTGGCAAAGCTCAGAGAAAAATTTCTGAATTGAAAAAAAAAAAAAAAAAAAAAAAACTTTTTGTTAATTTTTATCATGTCTTATAGACATGATAAAAATTAACTCTCTCTTCTTTTTGTCTGGGAATGATGTCTCACCGTTTCGAAAAATAGACCATCACTCATCATCCTTTCTAAAATAATAGAATTTCAAGAATGGGATATGTTCTATTTTTCGAAATGGTGAGACATATTCCCAGACAAAAAGAAGAGAGTAAATTTTTATCATGTCTATAAGACATGATAAAAATTAACCAAAAGTTTTTTTTTTTTTTTTAACTCAAAATTTTTTTCCACAGCGCTGAGAAATTTTTCCCAGTCGACTCACTCATCCAAACAAGACATCTAAAATTGTTTCTAGAAGGAGCTCTCATTTTTTTCTATTTAAGGAACTTGAGTTTCGGCTTCCCATCAGTCTGTACTCTGCATTCAACCTGGATACCCATTCTTTGGAGATAGGGGGGAAACTTTCGCAGTTTTTTTTTTCCTGAAACCCTCTATGGATCAGAGAATCTCACACATATCCTCCTCCGTGGATCGAAATGGACTGACCGCCATATCTGTTTTAGATAATAATTTTGAATTTTCCACCTCCTCTACAAGATTGGACTATCTCAATATTTTTTTGAAAAGAAAACAAAATGATTTTTTATGATTATTCTACAATTTTTAGTTTCCCCCCACACTCTTTAAGAAGAATAAAAACATAAAGCACATTGAAACAGTTCCGATAAATTTTGAAACTGAAAGTCCATCACCTTGTTCTCCACGGGACTAAAAATAAGTTTCCCCGGTCTAAGAATCTTCTTGGATTTGAAGAGGTTCTTTCATCACACTCTGAAGCCAGGTCGAAAAGAGGAGAGAGTCTGGACCCAAATCGTTGAGCAGTTTTTCCAGGGAATCGAAGGTGATAAAAGGGGTATAGCGGAGAATCCGGCTAGGGCGGTCCGACGTATCAATCCAGAGATCCGTCGTTAAGGATCGGTAAGGGCGAAAAGGGGCTCGAGAGATCCATTGCTGAAGGGTCCGTTGACTTTTCGAACTCATCCAAGTCCCTTGCTGGGAAAGGCAAGTTACGAGTTCGGATCCTCGAAAATAGAGCGTGCACGAACCCAAGTAAAGCGTGAGGGGAATTGTCTTGGCGAAACGGAAACGAATCGCGAGGGAAAAAGACTCTCGCCGTAACCACTCCATGGCGTTTGGTTTTCTCTCTCTTTCTCCTGAGGATGAGATGGAAAAAAAAAGAAAAGACAACTTTTCTCTCAGCTTCTTTTATATATAGGAAGAGAGAGGAGAAGGAGTGTTCTCGAAAAGACTCATGGGAAATTTCCTCTTCTTCTTCTTTTTGGGGTAGGTGGGAGGAACTCTTTTTTTTTTTTGGCGGAGAGAATGCGTCGGATGACATCCCGAGACATTAAAAAAAAGAATAGATAGGATGGATTCTTCAAGTGGGAAATGCGGGGTGGTTAAGGGATCTTATTTTAAAGAATATTATTACCATTCTTCGAGGGTGAGACGTCTTACCATTAAGTCAGGTAATCCGAGATGATGAGCATTCCTTTTGACATGCCTCATATGTTTTCTAATAGTTATGTAACATAAATTTTCCAGGCTAAGAATACGTGGTTCAACAGCATAATTGAGTAACCGCATATTTTCCTCTTCCAATTTTCCATTTTTTCGCCAGCGTTCTAAAACGGTTTTGGGATCGCAACACCGGACATTTGCACCAGCAAGCAACAACATATCCACGATGAGTTTGCATCGTAATTGACAGGCATAGTGTAAAGGGGTAAAACCAAAAATATCATGTTTGTTCATGTCGCATCCAAGAATAATCAGTTGCCGAACGATATCATCCATTGAGAACAAAATAGCGAAATGTAAAGCATTTCTTTTCGTTAATCTGTGTTCATAAAAAACGGGTGGTTCCGCGTTTATTATTAATTTTGTGAATATCCATTGATGAAAACTGTTAGAAAAACTCATATTGAATTCAACTCTATTAAATTTACGCGTAGCTTCTTTGATAGATAGGTAGGAGATATCCTTAAATTCTTCACTTGACGGGGTTCTTGAGAAGAGAGGGTAGAACCATGTTGGAGAGCACACACTCATTCTAAAAGGAAACACGGATTGAACTAAAGCGAAACTCGGAATGCTTAAATAGATGAGCGATAGCCCGTTCTTAAAAAAATTGGATGGTTTTGTCCATCGAGTTGGCTGGGAAAAATTTCTGAAAACCAAGAAAAAAAATTTCTAGACCTTTAAAAAAAAAAAAAAAAAAAAAAAAAAAAAAAAACTTTTGGTTAATTTTTATCATGTCTTAAGACATGATAAAAATTAACTGTCTCTTCCTTTTGTCTGAGAATGATGTCTCATCCTTTCGAATATGTTTCTAAAAATAAATTTCCAAGAAAGAGATGAGTCATGTTCTATTTTTAGAAGCATATCGAGACAACAGGTTATCAACATCATTTGAAAAAGAGGGTATAGTTAATTTTTATCATGTCTAAAGACATGATAAAAATTAACAAAAAGTTTTTTTTTTTTTTTAAGGTTAAAAAATTTTTCTGAGAGAAATATTTTTCCCAACGACTTATCTTTTTTACTCTTACCTACTTTCATTCCCCCCCTCTCACTCTTTCTCTATATAAACGATTGCAGAAGGAATCGCGGCTCATTTTTCTTGAGCAGATAGGTCTAGAACAGATGGCTACGGGAGACTTAATCATGACGTGTGAAGACGATAATGAACCCTGTTTGGACTTGCAACCTTCTTCGCCTTTATATGAATGTGTTTCTTCGGAGAATGAGTATATCACGTCGTGGTCTGACATATCGCCAACTCCTTCTCCTCCACCTGTCCGCCGTAGGATCAAAAAGAAGAAACCTAATCCAATTCGTGATACTCCTTCTCTGAATTTCAATCCGCCGTTATCGCCCATTTCGTCTTCTTCCTCTCATTATTCAGAAATAATGGACCAATCCTCTCCACCACGCATGCGTTCTACAATCGAAGAAGATCTTCCCTCCTCATCTCATTCTACTTCTTCTACTAAAAAAAAGAAATATCGAACTGAAATTCATCCGAGTGTCATAGGTGTGCTGGCCATCACGTCTGATGGATACACTCTGACAAACAGTGTCCGGTTTGCCTCTAGAGACATGAAAACGTATCGACCGCATACCAAATGGATTCAGCAATTGAATGAGGATCTGCGAAAACTTCATATTCAAAGACTGTATGTCGCGAATGAACATTGTCGAAAAAAAATTTATCAATTGTTCCGTGTTGAATCTGTATGGACAGTAAGCTATAAACCTTCTCGTCGTCCACAGCAATGTGAGTATTGTGGAACGAAATATTGTCATCGATTTATGGCTATGATTGCCCTGCAACAAATAGTGAAATATGGTGTCAATAAATATATTCATTGAAGAACCAAATGAAGTGTCTTTTTTTTATAGATGATGATTAGTATTTTGTCCAACCTCCTCTATGTTCTATGACAGATGCAATTCGTCGAGGCATGGACGCGATTAATGTTTCAAAATAAGTTTCTTCCAAACTATAAAAAGCATCGCGGACCAAGTCCCATAATTCCAATCGGTTTCGAGCTACCCGATTCGCTAATCGACGTTCTAATTCCGCCCAAACATTTTCGACGGGATTCAAATCAGCTCCTTTAGGAGGCCAGTCTTCGACCATAGGAATTTCATATTTTCGAATCCATTGTGTGACGCGTAAACTCGTATGGATCGGAGAGAGATCGTGCATGAACAAGAGACGGTGTTCGGTGATCAAAGGGTTTAAAGAAACATCGGGAGGTTGACTATGATCGAGAAGCACCGGCTCTAAAATATTAGAGAGGTAATAGTCGGCATTTAAATGCTGGATCCCGATTCGACGGATTTGGTTGGGAAATTTTCCGCTCATGCACATCCAGACACTGAGATTAAAACGACCGGAACGTTGACGGCCTTCTAACGCAGAAGAAAAATAACGTTCGTCTTGATAACGCAGGACCTGTCGAGGCCGCCATACGCGAATAGGACCGTACCCGATCGAACTGAATACTTTCTCGTCGGAAAATATAATCCGGGACCAGTCGTCAACCGTCCATTCCGCACGCTGAGAAGCAAAGTCGTAGCGTCGTTGACGATGAATCTCCCGCAAATAATCTTTTCGGACGGGGATGCGCGACACTAATCCTTTTTCTTTTAATCGTCGACGAACCGTTTGAGCGGTGCAAGGCACTTGTAATCGACGACCAATATCCGTCGCGGGTAAAAAAGGATCACCCGTCGACATTTCAAAAATACGTTGATCCATTGCTTGGGTCGTGGCTCGAGGTCGGCCGGATTTGTGTTTGGTTTGATAGTTCTCCTCATTTTCCGAGGAGCGGGAGATCCAATATTGAACTGTGGAAGGAGCGACATTCAAGTGTCGAGCAATTTGACGAACCGTTTGCCCTCGTTCATAATACAAACGACGAATTTCCCGTCTTATTTCAATAGGTGTATACGGCATGATAAGAATAAGAATAATACAAGTAGGATCTTGGTTACCATGTTCCTTGATTTCATTTCAACGTGTCACGGTCCCGATAAAATCGTATCAGGTGTCAATGGTCAATTGCAGTGCACGGAATGTGATCAAATTCAAGATGCGTATGCTTTTATTTTACAAGCGTCCTTTCCTGATGACAGTAATCCGTTCTTATCGGCTCGTCTAGCTCGAGAATATGCGAATTGGACGGGAGATTTGAACGTACCCTGCACATTTCCTCTCATAGGGATTCCTGGTATTTTACCGATCCGTAATGTTTCCGTCACGTTACGTATTTTATTAAACGGGATTCGATTATTACAATGCGTGAATGCCCCTTTAAGATCCCAGGCCGAACCTTTTGAATCGTATGAATCGCTCGAACGGTTCATGATCGAATACATGGACGAATACGCCCAGCATATTGAAAAAATCGCCAACGAAGAGAATCACTCCCAAGTCGATAAAGCGGCTCTGCACGCTCTTTTCACCAACATGAAATCGCTCATGGAAAATGTCCATCAAGACGAGGACCAACCTTTCAATTTCTTAAGTTATTATCACAAAGTCCTAGCTCCCTACGTAAAAATATGTGACGGCGACGATGCTTCGTTCCTTCTACCTCCTACTTCCAAGGATGTTGAAAAGGATCCCGCTTATCAATTATGTTTGGAAATGAAAGCCTCGAATCAAATTCGGGCTCGTTATTCTCCTTACACGACCCTATTTGATCTTGTGCACGTCATGATTTATTGCAATTTATGCCGGAACGAACTCAACGTGGTGGCGAATTTCGTGTTTGAGTTTGGAGTTCGCATTTGTCGTCGCCCCTTCTTCTTCAAAGAATCGTTCTTGACCCAGCAATTGCGAAAACTGGTCACTTCTCAAATTACGTACCATCGGAATACAGAATTCTACTACCTCCTTCGAGAGATTCAACAAGGCGGCACGTGCGATGCCTTATCACTAGAATTTATTGAAAAAATGAGTCGAATCGAAACCTTTTTAGCGAAAGTGTTCCTAGGAAAAGCGGATGATCGAATAAAGCAGTTTGCGTTCAAACAAAATTTCCCCTACGTCCTGTTTGTTCCGAAAGAAGACGAAGAGACGACGAAAAAAGCCACCCAAATTGATGAGTACCTCGGATATCTTTTCGGGACCGGGTTTATTATTTCCAAGCTCAAAGGTAAAGGATTAGTGAAAGGTTCGATCGCGACGGGTAAGAAATTTTACCGTCTTGTACAGAAAGTGGCCTTGAAAATACGCGAATTTGAAAAATTCGACGAAGAAATTTTCTGGACGATGGAAATGGTGAAACTGTTATGTTCCGACGGGTATATGGAAAAAGAATTGAGAATGTTACTCAATGTAGCGACGAAGGAATCTCAAGTTCCCTCTCGTCAAGAAATATGTCAAGGAGGAGGAGGAAGAAGAAACGAAGATGGCGAAGAGATGGATATGTCATAATCAAGTAAATCATTGGAAAAAATGGCAGACGCAGAGGAAGAAATCTGTGGAATTTGCTTGAAGGCCTTCAAAGAAACGAAACGCCATAAAGTCTACAATCTCGATTGTGAGCATTCCTTTCATATTAAATGTATAAAGAAATGGATTCGAGAGTATGGTAAAAAGAAATGCCCGACCTGTCGGACTCGTATCAGCCAGGATGATATGCTGTATTTTACCAGCGGAACATTGCAAATGGAACATTTAAGAATAGATTCGGATGAAGAGGAGGAGGAGGAAGAACCAGAGGTGGAAGAACCGCCAAGGCAACGACGAAGACGAAGACCCGAAGAAGAATTAGTCGATCTGGGAGGCCATGGTCTCATTTTTTCAGGGCCTAGTACCAGTCAAACGAGACCCAGAAGACAGAGAAGAGAAGATTTAGTGGGAGATTATGCTTATATGGATACACCTAGACAAAGTTCACCTACCTCAGATGATGAAGAACGGGAAGTCAACCCTTATTTTGGTCGACCGAATGCATTTTGGAGAGAAATGAGACGACAAAGACGAAGTAGAAGGAATTAGATGATTCTTGAAATAAAAATAAATACAGTACGCAAAAATGGAAAAGTAAGACTCACGACTGGTGTATAATATTTTGTTATCAACAGATCCATCTCCTATACATTGTTATATCAACAGATCTATTTCCAAATGGAAAAGTAAAACCGACCGACTGTTGAAAAATATTTCTCAAAAAAATTTGATAGTAAAAAAAAAAAAAAACACTTTTTGTTAATTTTTATCATGTCTTTTAGACATGATAAAAATTAACAAAAAGTTTTTTTTAGACATGATAAAAATTAACGATTCTTTTAATCTTTTAGACATGATAAAAATTAACTGTACCTTCTTTTTTATTTTGAATGATGTCACCTTTTCTAAAAATAGATTTCTAAGAATGAATCATGCTTTTCTTGGAAATTTATACTTAGAAACATGTCTAGACAACATGTTGACATCATTCCAAACAAAAAGGAGGGTAGAGTTAATTTTTATCGTATCTAAGACATGATAAAAATTAACAAAATTTTTTTTTTTTTTTTAATATCACATTAGATTTTTTTGAGAAATATTTTCCACCAGTCGGTCGGTTTTACTTTCTTTTTTTGGAGATGTTGATAACGATATATAAGTCGATATATAAGTTTCACTCACTGGGTTCTGATTCATTCGTTTTCGCCTTTGCTTTCACGAGATATCGAGATCGCTTCAGCATTTCGAAGGAAGCTCCTTTGATGTTATACTGTTTCTTCAATCGTCGCTTTAGATTAAATAAATACTGGTAATGAGTTTTTCCAAATAGTTTGGATGGAGGAGCATTGAAAAGAAACTGGAATAACTTTATCTGATTTGGATCCTTATAGACTTCTAAAGATTTAGACGCAAACGCTTTTCGTTTCTCTGGATCATCGTTTAGATAGCCCAAGATGTGAATCATCCTCAATTCCGTTTCTAAAAGTAATAAGACTATCAGCGACAGTTCATCTGTTTCATAATTGGAGAGACAGTGATTACGGATTTGATTCATCTGCTCTGCTGTAAAAAGTTGGTGTTTTCGACGACGAGGTTTCTTCACCACCACCTCATCTGCAGAAGGTAAGAACCATTTTCGTCGAATAGCATTTAAAGCATTTGAAATATATTTCGCGGAACGTGGTTTTTGATCGATAAGATATTGGTGATATTCTTGAAGTGTTTCGGTATGATTTAGATCTTTATGCATTTGTAAACACCAAGTTTCATATTGATTTTCATAAATAGAGTAGACTAATTTACTAGTTTTTGAGGGAGACATGATGCTTCTTTTATTTTTGGTATAATGAAGAACTCTTACTTATTTATAATTTTTTTAATAGGTTTTTGAATCAAAAAAAATATTTATAATAAGAAGAAGAAACAGTAGAAACAAAATGGCCGAATGTTGTCCAATTTGCTTAGACGAACTCATTGCCGAAGATGTAGAAACCATTTCTACTTCAACGTGTCAACATCAGTTCCCCACGAAATGTATTGACATTTGGAGAGAAAAAGCATTGACGTGTCCTGTCTGCCGAGAACCGTTTGAAGATGTCCTGCAGAAATTAACTTCTATGTTTCTCCCTTTGCGACGTTCTTTTTTATATGATGTAATTTACGATTATGAAAACCGCATCAGGTTTTCAGACGATGAGGCTGATTTAGATGATTTACTCATGTATGAATTATTGGGACCTTGGGAAACTTCTGATGAGGAAGAGGAGGAGGAAACAGAATCAATCGAACCTGAGGAAGAAAACCAGAGTGAGGAAACTAATTGAGACTGGAAAAAGGAATCGAGACCATAGATGGGTTTGAGTAAATTAGCCGATGACGGATGTAAGGATCGGACTCGAACCGATGGAATGGATTGGGTCAGTCTCTGTGCTACATACGCTTCCTGTTATTATAAGGCCAATCTTCCACGTGTATTATTCTAAAGTTAAATTAGAGTTTAGTTTTATTTTGATATCTTTTACGTTAGACCCCGAGTGGAGGGTCATTGTATTCCGAAGTACGGAAGTCATTGTATATAAAGAAAAATAAAGGGTTTTGTATACCCTTCGTCTGTATCCTGTCTACTTACTACAATTAGTGAACATAGCTTTAGTAAGCTCTCTGTTCTAGTCAGGTCATTGTATGTTTCCGAAGAAGGTAAGAAGAAACATTGAACCTGATAGTGGCGCCCGACGAAGAATAACCATGGCCGAGTTTCAGGAAGAACCTGTGCTGCCTGCAGAAACGGCTCAGAATCCAGAAATGCCAGCTGCCGCCCTGGAAGGATTTGGGTACATCGTCCAGACCATGCGCGCTTCGATGAAACCAGAAGCAACGTTTAATGGAAACTCACAGGTAACCAGTTTTTTGGAAAAATTGGATGACCACTTCATGCTCTACCCCGTGCACGAGTTTCAAAAAGTTACCTTAGCTACCAGCGCTTTGAGGGGCCAAGCGCTTAACTGGTTCAAATGTATCGGCAGAAGTCTCTTTGGTCAAGCAGGAAGTCCCACCTATACTTACGAAAATTTCAAGACTGCACTACTAAAAGCCTTCCCTGTTGTAAGGGATCGTGCGAAATTAGAAACAGAACTTTTCAGTATATATCAACAAAGAATGGAAAACCTCTCCAGGTTTATTTTAAGAAAAATTCACGTTTTCAAGCTCTTGTATGGAAACCGTCCGGATCCTGAAATAATTCAAGTGATTTTGCCGAGGTTACTACCCCAAGTGCAAGACTTTATTGAATTACGAAATCCGACTACACTGGAAAAGTTATTTGAGCTAGCAATGCAGTTTGAAAGTAGAAGAACGGCGGACGTCGAAAGAAGACGCCAATATCAACAGCGAAACCAATTTGGTACGCCAAGACTACAGCAAACTCAAGCACATGGCTACGGAGAAAAAGCGAATCAGTGGGCAAGGAAACCCGAGCATTCAAAAACAGCCGGCGAACGTCGACAGTTCAATAGCAACCCAGGAAAAAAATCTCAAGGCCAGTGGAGAAAGAAGGAAAGCACTGAAAGGAAAAATAATTTAAACTAAAACGGATTTCTGCTGACGAGAGGGTGCGGAAATCCGAAGGCCACGAAAACCCCTCTTCCTACAAGTTAAATACAGTAATGGTGAAAAATTTAACTCTTCCGAAGATTGAAGTCTTGGTAAATAATATCCCGGCCACCGCACTCCTGGATACCGGCGCGCAGTGTTCCTGTGTGGCAGAAGTCTTTTTTAGAAAGTATTTTCGCAAATACCGCATATATAATGCGGATAATACAACAGTATTAGCGGCACAAAGAAAACAGAAGTTATACTATGATCTGAAACGACGGGGAGTAACTTATAAAGTAGGGGATGAAGTTTTAAAAATTAAGCATTCACTTTCTTCAGCACCAGAAGATAAAACTGCCAAATTTTTTCCACGCTTTGAAGGACCATATGTTATAGAAAAAATAACTCACGCTGTTGTAGTGTTAAAGGCAAGAAATGGTGAAACCTGTTCCGCAAATATGGATCAAATTAAACCTTACTTCGATCGTAATAAAATGAAAATCTTTTCAGATCTTTTGCAGGATCCGGTACGGCAGACACCGCAGGTACAAGTTCCAGAGGTGGGAAAACGACAAGTACAAGGGCAAGCCAATGAGAGACAGAAGCAAGTGAAAAGAAAATTGCCCCGCGGAAAAACTGAAGGTAAAAAGAAAAGGAAGCCGTTCCACCGTCCAGAAAACAGAGTTCACGAACATCCCCAGAATGAAGAAGGGAGAAGGATGACGTATGTGGAAAGGACCGGGAGAAAGGACGGCAACTATAACCCGGCTGTGAAACGGAAGATTGACTCATCCGACAGAACTCTCCGCAGCAAAAATCGCCGAACTGCGGAAGGGCCATCAGCGGCGGAGGAAAAAGTACAAGAAAAATTTGAACGGCCAACAACGAGGTCCAAGCAGGATCACGACAGAAGTTTCCCGGTTCCACCAAGACCAGCTGCCTTCAAACGGCCAAGACCACAAGCAGAAGACAGAAGGAAGATGTTCAAGGGTGGCCGTAGTGGTGAAAAACGGAAGCTTCCAGAGGAAAGCACTGAAGGGCGAGCCCGTACAAGAAGGAGGATCAACCAAGCTACTATCAGCTATACCTTTAAAGACTGGGCCCAGAAAAGGATGTCTGAATATTACAAAGATAAGTAAAATTTTATGTTACTTTACAAACTTAAGTTAATCTTTCATTCTTACTGCAAGTGGCAGATTTCAAGAAGTTTTACCTCATGCGAGGTCTACCTTTATAGCCAAAAGGGCGAGAAATGAGTTGTGACCGATTTTCTTATTATGTTTTTCAATTACTCGCGCGTAAAACTAAAGTTGATGTATAATAGCGTTGTGTAAAGACTTAAATATTGTAAAAAGTTATTGTATAAATTTTATTTAAAACATTCTAGCAAGAAAGAAGTTTTAGTCTGAAAGACTTTTTGAAATGTAGTATTATTTCAATGTAGAAAGAATTGGCACTTGCTTTGAAAAGAATAGAAGTTAACAATGTACTACTAATGTATGTTTTCAAATGTGTAAAATTAACGGCATGTTGATATGTTCTTGTATACATGTGAACTGTTATTTTGAATGTTAAGAAATACCGTGATATGGTAAAAGTGAAAGTAATGTTAAAAATTTGTTATTCGTGTGACTGTAAAGATTAAATCATGACGAATATATGTTAAAGGTTGAATGATGTAGTTAGGCTCTCTGACGCTACACTTTAGAGTTAGCCACTTTCAGAATAGTACCTCAGGGTCTAGAGTTGAAATTAGGGTGTGTTAAGAGGTCTTGTATGTTGAATTTTAACACGTTAGTGTTTTGATTGTAGGAGGAAGTGTGGCACACGTAGACAGAAACACATTCGTGGTTGGTGTTCTTTTACAACACATGTCAGAGAGCACGGGGAGAGATAATTAAAATAGTCATGAATGAAATAAGAATGTTAAGAAAAGTATTCTATATGTTTTTTGCAATGTCATTCTGTAACATTTCATTAAACTAGTTTTCCTTCCAGATCTCTGGAAGGAACCAGAATTGAATAAAGCTCCTGTTTAGATGCAGTACAGATTAAAAAGAAAAAAAAGATTGTTGTATATCCTGGGAGCTGCTATTGTAACAAATTTCTTTCTTTTAAATTTTCTAGTTTCTAGCTAAGTTATGATTGTAAAAGGTTGGCCTCGCGTTAGTTTTTAGAGTTAAAAGTTTTCAACAAGGTCGTTTTAGACCTCAGTTTCAAACAAATTAACTCTGGCGGGAAGTATGTAAGGATCTTAAGTTTTACTAACGTTTATTTTATTTTAAATCTTTACTATCACTTCTTATTTTCTACTTCCGGCCAGAATTATAAGCGTGAAGGAGTTTATGCAAAGTTGTCTGGCGAACGCCAAGTATTTAAGTGTGGCCTTTTTGCCAAGCAGAAGAGAGGAAGCAGTGAGTTCGAAGCAGGCCGCTTACCTTAGAAGTTACGCAGTTGCTATTTGCCTTCCAGGCCAGAGGTTTTAATCCTCTTGATAAATTAAACGTATTGTAGTGTTCACAGTCTCTGTGCTACATACGCTTCCTGTTATTATAAGGCCAATCTTCCACGTGTATTATTCTAAAGTTAAATTAGAGTTTAGTTTTATTTTGATATCTTTTACGTTAGACCCCGAGTGGAGGGTCATTGTATTCCGAAGTACGGAAGTCATTGTATATAAAGAAAAATAAAGGGTTTTGTATACCCTTCGTCTGTATCCTGTCTACTTACTACAATTAGTGAACATAGCTTTAGTAAGCTCTCTGTTCTAGTCAGGTCATTGTATGTTTTCGAAGAAGGTAAGAAGAAACATTGAACCTGATAATACGAGACCCTAGAATTGAACCCGAAAATTTGATAGGCTACTTGTACCGATCACATTCGAAACCGATGGATTATTTGACCAATTTGAGATCTAAACGCGCTTCTCGACACGGGTTCCAACCCTATAAAGTTATATATAATAACTCGGAGGGTAAAGTGGTCGAGAAAGTGGAAAGCGGTCTTCCAGGACAAGAAGATCCAGTGGAAGAGGAAGAGAAAAAGAAGAAAAGAAAGAAGAAAATATATGCCAACCCGATACAGTCTGACGAAAATAATCATCAATCCACCACCAACTGGACAAAAATCATTCTTTCTATGATAGGTATCTTGGTCATACTTGCGTTCCTAATCTGCATTAATATACTGTTTAAAAACTAAAGTCGTGAGAGAAAGAAAAATATCTGAAACAATCCATTCTTAAAAAGATTGGGATGTCTTTTCAATCCAGTCGGTTGGAAAAAAATTTTCAAAGCTGAAAAAAAAAAAAAAAAAAAAAAAAAACTTTTTGTTAATTTTTATCATGTCTTCTAGACATGATAAAAATTAACTATCTACTCTTTTTGTCTAGGAATGATGTCTCACCCTTTCAAAAATTAGACCATGACTCACCCTTTCTAAAAATAAAATTCCAAGAAATAAATGAGTCATGGTGTATTTTTCGAAACATGGTGAGACATCATTGAAAACAAAAGGGGTTAGTTAATTTTTATCATGTCTAGAAAACATGATAAAAATTAACAAAAAGTTTTTTTTTTTTTTTTTTTTTTTTTTCATTACAGAATTTTTTCTTAGCTCTGAGAAATTTTTTCCAGCCGACTGGATTCACAAGTCATCACCATTTTTTTTAGGAATGAACTCTTCCTTATCTATTTAAGCATTTCGAGTTTCGCTTCAAATGTGTACGTGCTGTTGAAGAGGGACCCACCTAGATCCTAGTTGACTCATTCATGGGGAAGGAAAAAAAAGTATTCTATAACGTGTTGGATAATGTTGGAGGTAAGTCTCTTTCTTTTTCATTTTTTTCTAAAGATTTATGAATGACAAACGGAAAGGTTTCTTTCTTGTACTCTTGAAGGCGATGAAAATAAAACAAAGCTTCTTGGAAAGCACAATATTTGGTCCGACCTATATGTTTCGGACAAAACGATGAATATTCATAGTTCATTGGTATGGGCGCGGTATGAAACGCCTCCTTGTTCTTGGAGACGAAATTGAAATAAATAGGACGGGCCAGTATCTGGTACAAAACATTAATTTTCCAATAATGAGGGCAGTAAATGTTTTTATATCCTGCCGTTAGAGCTACGAGAAACGGTTTTAATTGATCGTACGGCAAATGACCCTCATTCCATGAAAAGCCATGCGTTATATCCGCTAACGGTAAATGAACACTCGATACACTTTGTTTGGCGGAATAGGATAATTCAGACCACGGTATGGGTGGTTCCACGTAGATAATGCCTTGGGAACGATCATGGGTGATATAAGCCACTTCTTTAATAATATAGTCGGAAAAGTCATCATTATAAGAAAGATTAAGTTCTTTGGCGAGAGGATCACCATTCAATTCGAAACCTTCGAAATTGAGAACGATATAGGATTCCATGTTTTATTTTTATCGGTCATCTTGTTTCAGGAGAACATTGAATCTAAAATCCTCTACGGTTATCACATGAAAATCTCTCAATTTGCCTTTTAGATAGGTGGCTCCAACTAAGTGGATGGATTGAGTTCCATATTTTTTCTTTAATTGTTGGAAACAAATCCGCTCTGATACTTGTACTGCAATAGGTCCTAGACGTATCTTATCCTTGCGAGTGAACAGAGTTATATATTCTATACCCACTCGATGTTGACGAAACTTTTGTAGAAATTGTATTAAGGACCAAGATTGAAGACCCAAGGTCGATATTAAATCTCTTTCCAAATTAAACGTGGCAGTATGGGAAATAAGAACAATATATCGAAAGGAGGGACCTATTTGTCGATTGAACCGTTCGGTGATTCGCCATGGAAGAAAGGTTGAATGATTCATTTTTTTTTCAATTTAATTTAATTTTTTTTTCTTCTTCTTCGGTTCGAAGGATTAAACAAGCATGGCAGAGTATTACGATATTTCTGTTTTGAAAACTATTCAATTACCGATTGATCGACTCATCCGATTCGTGATTGGGCAAAATCCTCAACTTGAAAACTATCAAGCGACGTACCGGTTTCTGAATTTATTTTTTGAGATTACGCCTCGACTTGTTCGAGATTTTCAATCACAGGCCGTTGCTCATATCCGTCACGTGTTAGATAATATGTCGCAATATGGACACCTATATCTTTTAATCGATCAGCAGCCCCTGTTTAATGCCCTGGAATGGAATGATGAAGAATTTATTTTATCGAATGAAGAAGTCTTAGACCCTATTCTCAAAATGGTCAGTCAGTTTTTTCCTAAAGATTCTGCTCATTACCATATCACTTGCATCTATCTCTTATATTTTTACGCACTACTCGCGAATCCGAAATATACTTGGATCACAATGGATTATTTAATGCACGGCAATAAATATCATCAATATTTATTAGCTAAACATGCTCACGAAGAAAAGTAAAAATAAAATCATTAGACGAGAAATTTATTTTTGAAAAGATAAAGCAATATAATGGAATTTTATCCGAATCGATATGGTAGCGAATATTACAAATATCGAAAAAAAGATCCAGTCTTTGTGAAAAGTGAATATGGTCATGAAAGGTATGCCATTCACTCCCAAAAGGGGCAAATCTATCCCGACAAATGTGATCCTTTCGCTAAAACTCGAGACGGCCTTCCATATTATGCCAAAGATCGGAAAGGAAATGAAAAATATCCTCTACAACGTAAAAAATCCCTCGTTATTCAAATTCAAAACGAATTCGTTCTGGCCAAATACGCGGACGGAAAAGAACGATACCCGGTGGATTTCCGAGGGAACGAATATTATTTAGTGAAAAATGAAGAACCTTACGTCCTGAAAGATGCCCAAGGTGAAATCTACTTTGCTAAAACATGTAGTGGAAAAGTCCTCATTCCCTGGAATTATTTTGAACAGTACAAGTATCTTCTCTCAGAACATTATAAACGCACATGCGATGCTGCAGGAAACTGCGTTTATCAATCCACGGTACTCGTTGAAGAAATTCTTAAAAAGTTGTTTCCATGCCTCTGTTTGTGCTTAGCTGAAATACCTACAATGGCTTTTATTCTAGCAGCTACGTTAATGTCAATACCAGGACTGTAAGAACAACGTTCTTATATATAGTCAGTGAGAAGAGAAAGAATGACTCGAAGCTGGCTGAGAAAAGATTCTATTAAAAAAAAAAAAAAAAAAAAAAAAAAAAAAAAAAAACACCTTTTTGTTAATTTTTATCATGTCTTTAGACATAATAAAAATTAACTCTACCCCCCTTTTTTCTTTTTGTTGTGAATGATGTCTCACCCTTTCTAAAACTAGATTTCTAAACAAAAGAATGAGTCATATCGTTCTTGGAAATTTATTTTAGAAACATGTTGACACCTGATTCAAACCAAAATAGGGGTGAGGGGTGGTAAAGTTAATTTTTATCATGTCTAAAGACATGATAAAAATTAACAAAAAGTTTTTTTTTTTTTTTTTTTTTTTTTTTTTTTTTTAGAATTTTTTCTTAGCTGTTAAGAAATTTTTCCAACCCGACTCGATCGACCGGACATCACCATGTTTTAAGAATGGACTCTCACTTATATATTTCAGCATTGCGAGTTTCACTTCACATGATTCTGTGTTTTTGAAGAAGAAACATCTTGAAATCTGGCTTTCTTCAGTCAACTTTTGTTTTTTCCAAGTCATTACACAATGAAATGTTGGGAACCTACCTCATGCATATGTAAAAAGGTTAGTAATTCTTGTCTTTTTTCAGATTTTTGATGATAACATTATCGTAATAAATAACTTGTCTTTTATGCTGAGGCAGATCAATGGGTTCATCGTCCACTTTTAAATGTTTCGTGGTTGAGTGTTCTCCCTCTTCGTCGTCATGCTTTCGTTTGAGAGACGAATTCAATTCGGCATTTTCAAACTGAAGGGGTTCTACTATATCCAAAGAAGAGGAAATATTATTTTCGGCTGAAAAGGAACTGAAATCCATTTCGGTCCGTTTCAAATGTCCAAATTCATCATTGAAACGCATAATGAGTTCCGTTTCGTGGATGGAGGTGTCGCGCATCGTTTTCAAAAATTGTCGAATGGCCGATTTCAGTTCGTTAAAGGTCGTAACAGAACCGGGAATGATTTGTACATCGGCATACTGTTTGAATTGTGTAAAAATATCGGTCGAAGATAAAAATTCTTTTTTGAATTCTACTAATATTTCAGGTTCGGAACGGTAAGGGATCATGCCGTCCTCCATGTTAATATTGTGGGCCAGATGCAGATAAATCATTAAAAAGAAACCTTTATAGGAATCTTCGACGATAGAATCTTTGGTTTCGAGTAAATATTGATCCTGCATCACTTGTTCTGAGGTGAGGGATGGAGCATTTTTCGTAAACACGGCGTCAAAAGGAATTGCTACCACGCGATCATTAAATGCCTCTGTGGCCGTACACACTGGGAACGTATTGGTAGAAGCCATGAGTTTGGCACTGGGAATCGCTCCTACATTTTGCTCGTATAAATTCCGAAAACTGGTGGTCGAATTACCCGTGATTTCTTTCACGAGGTTTTCGTTTAATTTTCCCGACATTTCTTCAACAGTCACTACCCGACAACAAAATAACGAAGAGGCCAGTTCGGGTTGGGCTGATAGTCCTTGACCACTCGTCGTTTGTAAATTGACGGCTCGAATACCATGACTATAGCCTCCAAAGACCTTCGAGATCATTTGAAAGAATTTACTTTTTCCATTGCGCGTGTTGCCTTTCAAAATAAAAAATTTGCGACCGTAATTGGTCGCAATGAGAAGACTGGCCAGGACATCTAAAAGGTACATGAACAGATCGTATTCGAAACACGTATATTTACACATGTGCACATAAAAATGAAGCATGCTTTGAATGAGTGGGTTGGTTTCTAGTTTGTCATGAAACTCGCGCTTTTTTTCCCGCAGCGTATCCAGTAAATCGTCCGTGAGGTCGAGAAAACAGCTTTTCAGGTATTGTAGAAAAAATTTCCGGTCGGTTAATAAACGATAGATGGCTATCAAATCCGGATCGTGACGAAATTGTATCAACTCGTGTCGACTAAAATTGATGCCCAGACGTCGATCCGATAGGTAAAATTCCGGAACCGTCCCTCCTACATGACCCGTCAAGAGATTCAGAACCCCATCGTGGGTTCGAATATGCCATTTATGTCGATCCATTTGAATGATTTTACGATCAATGTTGGTTCGACTCAGAATGGACGAGACCACATAATTAATGTTGACCTGTTTCATAATGTCTGTGAAAGGACACATGTTTTTAGTTTTATCGGCAAACTGATTCCGAGCATTGGCCTGAATGGAGGACCAGATGGCATTCATCAGGTTTAGAATTTCTATCTGGTGGGGCACTTCTTGCCAGTACTCGTGGATATTATTCCACATATAGCCTTGAGGTTTCTTACAGGAATTGTGCATGGTAATGACGAGAATCGGAAAATATCGCTCTTGAATTCGATGAATTTGTTCCACGAGCTGATCTCCAGACACCGAATATAAAATAATGCCTTTCATGGTTTTGATAATAACTTCCAGTTTATCTTTAAATTTGTAAATTTTAGGATTGAGATTCGAACCACAAAAGATCGTGTCGAGAGTAAAATCTTGGGAAATGATATCTATAATTTTACTGTTGATTTTTTCTACAGAATCTATGAGTTCGTGAGATTCTAATATCGTACGCAAATGGGATGCGAGTGTATGGGAGGACATTCGTAAATGTTGACACAAGGCACAAAAGACAGGTAAAAAATAGTAACCTTGATTGTACTGCATAATCGTACGAAGGGGATTGGGATCGGAATGCAAACTAGGATTGTCTAACTTGAGAGCTTGATTCACCGTCTGGAATACATCGTTTTCGATGACGATAGAATTTTGACTTTTCCGGTACCATCGTTTTAGAGCCCGGTTATTCGATTCAAAGTCTGAAATCACAAACCCGTTAAACTTGATAAAGTAAAACGTTTTTAACCAATGATGACCTTCGGTTCCAAAATCCTTCCCTTTGTAAATATACATCGGAGTTTTTAGTTTATACACAAATGTAGCCACTTTTTCATCGTCGGGTCCAGCTTCCTCATCTTTGCTAATAAGCGTGGGATACGATACTCGATACAAAGGATCGTACAGTGTCACCACAGGCATCATATATTCATAAAGTTGTTTTTGAATATCCATTGGCTGGAGGTGGAGCAGTTTACGAAAAAAGGAATTGGTATTATCCTTGCGACGTTTAAATTTTGATTGAATGCCTAACAATCGCATGCTGAAAGCATTAGGATTGGTCAAATCTAAACGCCAGGTGGTTTGTTCGTCTACATAAATAATCAGCATGGGTTCGTATTTATTCGTATAGGGCTTGGAGGAATTTACAAGCGTCGCATTCGCTAAAACGTCCAACTGGAAAATAAATTCAGATGTTTCGTGATAGAACCGGGGTTGAAGTTGGCTGCAGAATTGAATATAATCATCATGAGCGATCGAAATTTCCGGCAAATGGACATGAATACCACCTCCTGGACGAACAGCCACAATAAAAGTAAAATGCTTAAAGGATAAAAAGTAAAATTTTAAGGTTGAGAGAATAACAGAATCTACATAATCGTAGAGCATAGATGAAGGAAGGGATGCATCGCATTCGGTTTTAATATCAATATCTAGGATAAGGGAATGATGGGTCGTCGAGCAAAGATCCATCGTTAAAAAAAGATTTTCGGCAGACGTTCGAGTATAAAATCGAGAAAATTGTGCGTAGTCTTTTCGGTTACAGTAAAAGATTCCTCCCGACATCTGGTAGAAAATGTAAGCATCGTTGGGCGCATCTCCAACCGAATTAATCCTTGTTAAATAATGGAGGCTCTGCGACATGATTATATATCTTTAACTTGATTAATATTTCTTAAAAAAATACAAGCAATGCTTTGTAAGTAAATATCCTATAAAATCTCCACGTGCTCCTCTAAAGAATAAATAAACTGAGCACTTTTACCTTCATAAAGTCTGTTCCTATATAATGTTGAATTCACGGCACAGAATGATTTAAAGTGAAATTCGTTTCGCACGTCTTAAATAGATAAACCAGAGTTCTTTCTAGCCAGAACTCAGAAAAAAATTCTAAAGTAGATATTTAAAAAAAAAAAAAAAAAAACTTTTTGTTAATTTTTATCATGTTTTTAGACATGATAAAAATTAACTACCTTCCCCTTTTGTCTGGGAATGTTGTCTCACACTTTCGGAAAATAGAATATGACTCATCCTTTCTAAAAATAGAACTCCAATAAAAGAATGGGTCAAGGTATATTTTTTAGAGAGTGAGACATCCTTCCCTGACAAAAAGAGGGGACAGTTAATTTTTATCATGTCTAAAAGACATGATAAAAATTAACAAAAAGTTTTTTTTTTTTTTTTTTTTTTTTTTTTTTTTTTTTTTTTTATATATATATATACATTTCAGATTATCTGAGAAATTTTTCCCAGCCAGCTTTTACTTTTCTAGACATAAACGTCCTTGTTTATGTCCTTGAATGACGTCATTTCTCATATATATATAAAGCGTGTAAGTTGGCTCTGTAGACTTATTCCTTTCGAGGAAGAAGGCGAGATAAAGTAAGCTCTGTCATGGATAATGAAAAGTACTACAATGTTTCGGATTATGTGGAAGTGTATGGAAATGTTTATAGACAATATTATTTTATAGCTGTTCGTTTCAAATTACCCATCTTCCATGTCGATACTTTGAAACATTTTAGCCCGGGTCTCGTTCGAGCACCTTGTATTCTCGTGGTCAGTGAAAATCGACTCATTTTCCAAGGAGAAAATTTAGACAAAGACTATCCGTTTCCTCGTGGGTCTTTAGTCTTTTGCGTGCATGGAACAAAAGAGGATCCTCGTTGGATTAACGTCTCTAGAGATACGACCGATCAGTTTTTACAAAGTTTATTTCCCTCTCGAGATTTTATCAAGGTCTCCTATGAAAATAATACCTTATTTGTTTGTTCGACCATCAATCCGTTTTCCTTGTTCTGGAAAGTACTTCCTCGCAATATGGCTTTTCGCGCCTTAAGCGATCTGACGATGACCTACATAAAAAGAGAACCTTTCCAGTTAGAGCATTGCATGCGCCTCCGATTTTTCAAACGAAATACGCACGTCTGGGAATCGTGGTCCAACTGGTATCACTATTTACATCCCATGCTCATCCTCCACTTCATACATTTAACGGGACAAGCTGCGAGTGCTCAATTGGCTGCTAAACTTCATAAATTGTTTAAACGCTCCCTTCCACCTTACCTGCATACGGATTCTATTCCATCGGACTTTTATACTTGTGAAATTACTTTTGACGACACGAAATTAACCGGTGTTTGGTTTGTCGTTTTGAATATGTCTTTAGTGATGTATGTTTCGCCCATGATTGCGTCATTCCATCATGAAACGTTCCTCGACGTGAATCGTGAACAATGTAATTATTGGCTACCGTTTTACCGAAATAATGAATTATGGACCCGAGAAGGATTTAAAATATACGTTTCCCACTTTAGAAAGAATCGTCGCTACTTGAAAGAAGTCATGATTTGGTTATCGTCCCGCTCCGAAGAAAAATATCAATATATGTTGCTCGATTTGAACAAAGTAGCCTACCTTTTAATGATTTAAAAAAAAGCAAAAAGAAAAGAATGTTACGAGAACTGGTTCGATGTCTTATTCAATACCAGTCCGACCCCACTTTTATATCTTTAAATGTTGTCGATGGTCTCAAACAAAATCTTCGAGACGACGTGATCGATGCTTTTCTCCTGAGTCGACCTTTACTCCATCTCTATCCTCAACTGTATAAAAAGAGTTCGAGCATCATCGATTTCTTGTTTCGCATTTCGGGCTTGCATTTGGAAGAGATTGTTCCGATGGAATCTCAGGACCTGGAAAACAAAATCGCTTCTTTGGAAACTCAATTGGAGGCAGATCGGAAAGCTTTTGAGAAACAAATCGAGACGCTCCAACAAGAGCACCGGAACGAAATGCGTTATTTTCTAGCAGAAAAAGAACAATATGTGAATACCGCTCGATTCGGAAAAGAGCATTCAGTCGTGGATTTGCAACGACAATTGGAACGCCTTACATGGGAGAAAGAAACCCTGCAGACTGAGTTGGAGCAGCTGAAACGGAATCACGAAACCTTACAAACTCAGTGGGAGCAATTGAAACGAGATCACGAAACCTTACAGACACAAATTCGAACGCACGAGTCTGAAAAAATACAATGGCAGAGGCAAATAGTAGAACAACAACAACAACAACAACAATTGAATAATAATAATAATAATAATAATATCGAGTTTCCAAACCGTTTGATGAACGAATGGCAAATGCTCCACCAACGCTAAGAAACGGGACTTGAAGAATGGATGCAACGAACGGAAAGTTTAATCCGCCCTTTGCAAATGGCTTTACAAGAAACGATCGAGCAACTGAAACTTCCTCCTTCTTCTACGACTACGGTCATTGAAACTTTACCGCTCGAATCGCCTCCTTCTCAGCAGCTCATGATCGAGTCGTCGCGATCTAAATTAGAGCAATTACAAGAAACCCTCGACCAGTTTTTAACATCGTATCAATCGGAACAAAAACAGCACGTCCAGCAATTGAACGAGGAACTGAAAGGACAATTGACCCTTTGTCAAAACGAAAAACGGATGTTGGAAAAGCAGTTGGAGCAGGGTCAGAAAGAACGAACCGACCTCCTGCAAAAATAGAAAATCGAGTCCGAAACACATTTCCAGGAAGGTATTCAACGCGTTCTTGACACGCTGCAAAAGAAAAATCCTCATATCGAGACGATTCTTCGAGACGAAATGGCTAAACAAATGAAGGAGTTCCACGAAACGCAGTTTATGACGTTTTTACAGACGATCCTTCCCCCCTCATTTTGGAAACCTTTAGGTGCGAACCAAGATTGGAAAACGTTTTTCTTCCAGCAAATTCAAACGTATATCCAGTATTTACAAAATTGGCAAACCCAGCTTTTGAACCAATTAACACTTCTCGGGAATGCTTTAAATCAATCGCTAACGCCCGACAATTTAGCTCATTCCGTTCTTCACAGTCTCCCTTCTTCCTCTAAAAGCATGATGGAAGACACGACCCTCTTGCAACGACTGCACGATCTTCAACAATCGATTGAGAACCAGAACGAAGCGAAGGAGGTCCTACAACAAATCCAAGCTTAACTCCATCGGGATCGTAGCCAAGAACATAAAAAATTACAGCAGAGTCTAGAACATGAAAAACGGCAACGCGTCGCTTTGGAAAAGAAAGTGGAGGTCCTGAAAACGAATTTGGTAACTCTGATACGGACTAAATGGAATGCGTATTTTGGGGCCACGGATTACGATCAGATTCTCGCGGAACTCGAAAAAGTATTCCATTTCAAAGAAAATCTAGAGAGGACCCTCGAAACGCAATTGGCGCAACTGAAAGGTCATTTTCCGGAAATACCGGTCGTTCAATTCGATAATTTGGCGTCGAGCATGATCGAATGGGCTCGACAGGTCGAGAATCACAACGATTGTGAAATCGAGCTCCGTAAAACCAAAGAACAACTTTTCGAATTGAAACAGAAACTCGATCAAGTCGAAAGTAATTATACGAAATGTAATGAGTACCTCCTCTACGACAAAACGAAATTCCACGTTCCTAAAAACGATCCTTCAGAATGACCCTAGTGATCAGAGGGAAGATTGGCCGCAAGCCGTTGTCCATCAACTCCAAAACGTGATTCACGAGCATCGACAATTTCAAGATCTCGTTTATAAACAAATTGTCACGCTTCGAGCCCAGTTTCCGAACATACCGGATCCCATTGAAGAATTGGCGAATTCGGTGATTTTATATTTCGAGCAGGAACGAGACCTATACTGACGGCAGTTAGAGGAACGTCCTCACATTACCGAAGTGAAAGAACCCACTACTGTACCGGCCATTACGTATCCTACGGATCAAGTGGAGGAATTACAGCGGGAAGTGAAAGATTTACAAAACCAACTGGAAGTGTCTCGGTCTCGAAACCAAACTTTAGAAAACCAACTGGCTAAAGCTCTCGTAGCTCCGCAGGATGTAGAAATGTCCGATACTTCGAAATATAAACGAAAGCACGTATCGACGGTCGACGAAGACTATGTAAGAGGTCTGTCATTGGATTTACAAGAGGCCAAACACGCTTTAGATCGATATCTGGACGAAAAAGCCCACTTGCAAAAGGAATTGGAACACATTAAAACCGAACTAACCCCTTCTCCCTCCGTATCGTCCGATTTCAAAATGCTCAGCGACCTGTTTTATCAATTATACGTGTCCTATTTTCGATTACGATTTGATGTCGTGTACGGAAAAACCGTTTTTTCGTCGGAGGAATATATTAGATCCGTGCTGAATAAATTGGATTTCGTGGATCGAAGCATTCGATCCAATATGACTGTGAAAGAATGGACCGATGTTTTATTGCAATACATCAAATGGGACGTACAAACTCTGACCAGAGGGTTAGATTGGCAGGGGTCGCATACAGCCTACATTAAAGATGAATTCTTAACCTATTGCATGAATCAAACGATTGAAATCATTGACCGGTACGCGAAAGAATTGAGGAAACAGACCGAGATGTTTAGAAGTCCATAAAATAATAATAAAGGGGAACTATGGAATATTCAGAGTTAATCGATCGTATTCTTGCGCACCCGATTTTAAAAGCGGGGATTGACGAAATCGTTGAAAATAACCCGAGAACTTTAAACCTCGTGAGCCGGGAATGGAAAAATATATTAGCCAACAATCCTCAGTTTCAAGATTTTCAAGCTAAAGCGATCCCGTTCCAGCATCCCGTAGAAAAAGGTTATATTCAGATTGAAAATATTAAAGATTTCAATCATCATTATAATATTCTCGTAGCGGGGTATTGGGTTCTCTGCGCTACTAATTATAAGAGGAATCTGAATGCCCATTCTTTCATATGTAAACTCTGTCCTCCTCTGGTGGACATTACCAAAGCCGTGGCTGCCGATCATTCCCAAATGCTGATTTCAGAACAATGTCGGTTCTTCATTGAAAAATGTAGACCTTCTCTCTGTAAAGCGTGTCGGCAAATGATTCAACGAAATGATCTGAATTCTCAGATGTCTCAAAATCAATGGTGTTTACGCAAAACCAAAGTGTTTGATGGAACGACCCTTTTAAACGTGTTTCAAGAAACCCTGGACCAAGAATTTGTGAATAACGATATGTTTATTGGTATTTTAAATATTAAAATTAATTCGCGGTACTTTTACGAAACGGACGCTTTGTATTGTAGAGTAGGAGGCATTTGTAGAGATATGATTCTCTTTCAAGAAGATGCTCTGAATATGATCGAAAAACCCGTGTTTCAGTTAAATATTTTAGAACCTTCTTCGAGAAATATTATTAACGAAACCATTTCCACTACCTTCGATAAAGAGAAAATCAAAACTGAAAAGGTGGATCCAGACCAGGTTCCCATCAAAAGCAAGATCAATCCAGATCTGTGCAAACCATTCAAGAAAGAGAAGTCTAAGAAGGAGGCTGAGGATGTAAAAGGCAATGAGGATCCAGTCTATTTAGGTGAGGTTTCTGCCAGTTCTATGAAGAACAAGTTTAGTAAATTTGCGTATAAACCGTACGCTCTCAGGTCTCGTCGTGATCTGGATGATCTGGATTAGAAGTAAAAAAAAAAAAAAAAAAAAAAACTTTTTGTTCATTTTTATCATGTCTAAAGACATGATAAAAATGAACAAAAAGTTTTTTTTTTTTTTTTTTTTTTTTTTTATCTCAAAAATTTTTTCCAGCCGACTCGATCAACAAGACCATCATTTTTTTTTCAAGAATGTGTTCTCACTTATCTATTTAACCCATTCGAGTTTCATTTCAGATCGTTTGATGCTGTGGTCTGTGTACAAGCTTCTACATGATGAAAACATTAGAAAGTGTCAAAATTCTGTGTCAAGGTATATTGCCATTTTGTTTTTTTTCCTTTTTACATAATAGAAATTTTTCTGTACTGACTTTTTAACCCCCAACCAAATCAATTTTTTTCTCCAAACCTTTTCGCATTTAGCAAGTTAGGAACCGCGTATCAGAAAACTGCATGGCATTTTTTATAATGAGATTATCGGGCAAATCCTTTCTCGTCAATTGTTTATTTAAAGCCGTTTCTTTGGGATACGTGATGCATTTGGATTGATAGAGATACGAAGATCCTGTTTCTTCTCCCATCACAACAATCGGTTCAGGGTGACAAATATCTTCTAACGTATAAAACCCAACCCCTTTCTTGTACGCGACATTCGAAATGACGGTTTCGGGAACGAGGTCTAAATTGGGTAGTTTATGAAAATCGAATAAACAATGCGCCAGCAGGAAATTGTAAAAAGGAGAGAATTCCGTTTTAGGGTCGAAAAAGAGACCTCCATTCGCCATGTCGCATACCTTTATCTTGTCAAAAAGCGTCGCTACATTTGAATTATTAATATAGTGGTATAAACCGCAAAGACGTTGCTGAAGCGTGCTCTTGAAATGAACCATCATTTCTTCTTGCATCTTCGTGGTATTGTTCACGCCTAAACCAATTTCGTTCGTGTTGCCAACACTTAAATTCCGTAGCAGTTCGTAATGGAAACGCCGATCAAACACATCCATGGCGTTATTGCGTTTCAAGTCGGTCGGGTCTTGAGAATACAGGTGGTTGATATAGTGCTCGATGCACGGGTTGAGTTTAAATGTGAGATCGTCCAACTGGACGTCGTGTAAATCGGGTCGGAAATGTTTATCCAGGAACTCGCGCGTCGGTAAAATGACAGTATTTTTCGGAAACGAGAAATTTTCCTTCACAATCAGGAAAGGTCCAACGACCTTGGTATGCGATTCCGATTCCATTCGATGATAATAAATTTGCAATCCATAAGGATTTCGAAGATGGTTCAGGCAGAGAATATTCCGAAACGCCGAAATATTGTCCGACCCACAAGGAATTTTTCGATTACTAAAAATACAATTGGATTCGTTCATTGTCTTGGTTTCTGAAAATCCGGCAAGGGTCAAGAGACATGCGATTTTTTAACAAGTCTGGAGGCAAAGTCGCTAAACAATTTAAACAATTCGACATTCCTGTCAAACGAGCAGGGGAGGTCGCTAAAGTCGTCGCGAAGAATAAACCCCTTCAAAAAGCTTTTGATAAAGTGTTTAGTAAGAAAGCTCTTCTGACCGCAGGAGGGGTGACGGCCGTCGCGCTCGGTTCTCAATATGTCAACCAATACATTCGGGACAATTCGGGCTGTTTTCTCTACAACGGAGGGGACATGGTTTGTAAACTTAAAGAAATGAGTTGTTGTCAACCCGAACCTGTTCACGGGATCGAATCGTGCACGGGATTTCCTATTCAGCAATGGAATGCGTGTGAAGGGTACGACAACGAGAAAGAGGATACGTGTTGTCGATTATGTGATTGTCAATATCACGATTGTACACCGACGCAAGAATTGAAATGCCGTCGACCCACGATCGGAGAAGCTTTAACGCATTTCAGTCAAGACGTGACGGGTTTCATCACGAGTGGTATTTTGGATGTTTTGGGTAATATACCGTACCTAAAACCAATCTTGTTGGGAATCGTTCTTGTCATCATCGGCCTTATTATTTGGAAATTCGTATAAGAAAAGATGGATATCGTTACACTTCAATCCTTAAAGACTCCTATCGATCACCTTCTTCATCATAAATATCGTCCTCGACTGAATACCGTGGTACCTCAATATATCAAATTTCATAAATTTCCGCCCTTCACGAGCCTCGTCACGCTCGAACTGGTGCGCGATCCAGAAGTACGGGAAGCGGTGCGAGACTATATTCAAACGCTGTTTCGAGAAAAAGAGAAATACGGCTATTTGTATTTTTTGAGTGAACAAAACCTCGTACTTCCATTTACAATTCAATGGAATACAGAATTGGTCGTGGATCCACTGAACGTTTTTACTATCATTACGGAAATAGATCAGATAGCCGCCCAGTTCGCTCAACGGGGAGATATGACGTACGAAATAACTCGCGTTGAAATACTCTATTTTTTAGTGTTGATTGTGAATATTCAACTCAATTGGATCACGGTCGATTATTTGCTACGATGTAATCAGATGTATGATTACTTGATTGCTGCTCCTAATCGAATCTTGACCAATTCCGAAATGAAAAAGAATACAATATGATCTCCAAGTTACGAAATGCTTCTTCTTCAACCCTCCTGAGCGATCTGAAGTAAAACTTGAAATGTTTAAATAGATAAGCGAGAGCCCATTCTAGAAAGAATTTTGAGATGTCTTGCCAATCGAGTCGGCTAGGAAAAATTTCTGAGAGCCCAGAAAAATTTCTGTAGATGAAAAAAAAAAAAAAAAAAAAAAAAAAAAAAACCTTTTTGTTAATTTTTATCATGTCTTAAGACATGATAAAAATTAACTCTCTCTTCTTTTTGTCTGGGAAGGATGTCTCACCGTTTGAAAAAACAAACCATAACTCATCCTTTCTCATGGCAATCATTGCAAGAATGAGTCACGGTTTGTTTTTTGAAACGGTGAGACATCCTTCCCAGCCAAAAAGAAGAGAGAGTTAATTTTTATCATGTCTTAAGGACATGATAAAAATTAACAAAAAGTTTTTTTTTTTTTTTTTTTTTTTTTTTTTTTTTAAGCTCTCAGAAATTTTTTCCAGCCGACTCGATTCACAAGACATTTCAAGATGACGTCATCGTTTCAAGAATTGTGTATATCAGTGGATAACTTTCGCACTTCTTGTGAGTTGAGTTCCTAGCTGAGCTAAGGGAATCACCATTTCTCAATCTACAGATATTTGTTTCGTTTTTTTTTCTCTTTACAACAGAACACATGGAGAGGAAACTGGTCGTTCCATAAATTCAATTCTTAACCGGACAATATCGAGAAATTTTCGAGCTTCCCGACTTAGGCGAATGACGATCGGGGACGATGAATTTCTTGGTACAATGATACCTTCTTCTTCTTCGGTTTCGACCGTTTCGGCCGAAAAGCATATTTTATGTCGAGCCAAAGTTAGAGCCAATTGAAAGAGTTTCAGATTGCCGTACCTGATTACTGGATCCGTGGAACGATTCTGATGATAAAATTCCAGCCATGATTGAACCAGGTAAGGTAGATGAGCATAGGGTTTAGCAAGTGGAACTGGTTTTTCTTCTTCGATTTTGGTCAGACACCATAAATCATGAGGAATGGAAGCATATCGAACTCGGTGAAGCGCATGCTGACAATCGTATTCGTAACTCTCGAGAAACGTCAATTCGCTCACATCTGTGACGGGATGGAACAGACACGCCGTGTTTCTATTAGCAGGTTGTTTCGGATGAGATTCGAGCATGACATAACTTAAACATAAGAAAGCCTTTTTGTATTCAAACCCGATGATCGTCGAACAGAGTACGACCGGTTGAAGTGGATACGTGGTTTCTGGTTCGTAAAGAATAGGAATCCAGTGCACGGTCGTGGGGATGGCTTGATATTCCATGTACCGCTGATACGGTGATCGAACATATAAAATCGTTTCCGGTTCAGAACCGTTGACGACGAGTCCAATGCATTTCCCGTTAGGATTCGATCGAGTAGCATTTTCGAACCCGATTTGAAACGGGTATTCGATCAAGAGTCCGACCTTCTCAAGCGGATTTCTCTGATCGTACGTATTCAAAATATCTTGGACAATATATTGAGGATGGTGCTGATACGTCCATTGTTTCTGAATGAGCGCCGTACTCTTATTGTACTCAATGGGAAACGGGATGGGTTTCTCAGGATTCACGGACGATAAAAATTCAATAAAGGAAGACGGAAAAGCCGTTCGCGTTTTCAGAGGATCGTAATAAACGTCCGGTCGATCTTTCCATTCGTTGATGAAATTATGGACGAGGTCATTCTCGTGATGGACCTGGTTGGACAAAAAACAAAGACGATACCTTTTCCCTCCGTCATCTTCTGGTAAATGTAATCTGGGCCCGTTATCATCATCAAAGTAATGTCCTCCTGGATACGGTATATCCCATTCGTCTAAATATAGAATTGTATGATTATTTTGGGAGCGGTATACGTTTTCGAACACGGGATTTTGTAAATACCGTTCGATCGTTTTAGGATCTTTCACAAAAAATGGTGTGGCGAAAAGTTTGAAAAGATTGTGGGAGGATTCCGATGAATTCGGGATCGTGGGGAAAATGACCCGTTCGTTTTCTAAAAGAAGGATCCATTATGCATTGCGTTGAAGAAAAACGGTACACGACAAGTCCGACATTTTACAGTAGGCGGCTAGGGCGAGAACGAGTGGTTTCTGACTCGGGACGACTTTATCGAAATGAGCGAGTTTTCGAATCACAGAAGGTTGAAGCCGCATATGGGCTAAGGGAAAAAAAATCGTATCTTGAATCACATTGAATCCTCCTAAATGCAAGCCATGAAATTGGCTGTAAAGTGTAGCGTATTTATGAATATTCATTATCCTTTGTTTTTGAGAGGGTCGGATTAAAAAAAGAAGAAAATAGACATCTGAGAAAGTATCCGCAAGTGGAAAAGCTTACGATGAGCCGATTTTATAGTTGGCGTAGTATCCGAACTGACATTCGCTAAGGGGTCTAATAAAATCTAAAATCCATGGCTAGAGAATAGATGGGAAAGTCTTTTATGCTTCTGATAAAAACCGCTCGTTGTAAATCCAGAATCCATTGGTTAGAACAGATGCGGGAAATGTATTTGAAATTCTAATAAACAGACCAAACTGCCTTGAGTATCTGCAAGTAAAAAATCTTACGATGAGTCAATTTTATAGTTGAAGTAGAATCTTGGATCCATTAAGGATATTGATAGAACTTGTATGTAATTAGAGAGAAAGGAATGAACAAGATAAAATGAGTTATGAATCATTTCTCCGATCCGTTTTTGGATCTAATTATAAGACATTTATGCCTTTTATTCATACTATTCAGCTTTACTGTTTATTTGTGATTACATTAGTAATTTGTCTGACCATCTACATGATTTATGAAACACAGCAAGATAAATATTAGGAAAACTATGTTCCCCCTTCATGGTATTTGTTTTTCAGACATATATATTATGGATTAAGTTATTTCTTTATCAATAGCGTCAGATCCTGGCACCCATTCAAAAAATCATTAATAATAATTTAATATCATTAATAAAATTTTGAAACTTTCTAGTATAAACCTTTTTATCAAATTTTTAGTAAAATAACAAAGATCCTAAAATCCTTACCTTTTAAATCTAGTGTGTCCCATAGGACAAACCGGTTTGTCCTATGGGACACACTAGATTTAAAAGGTAAGGATTTTAGGATCTTTGTTATTTTACGGTCAAGGAAAATTTAAAAGTTTTATGGAATCCTTATATTTTTTTAATCAATTTACTTTTTAGGTACCAAAAAAGGATTAGATTAAAAAATATAAGAAGAAGTGAAAAATAATAGATAATAATTAATAATGAAGGGTAGGAATCAAGATGGATACTGAGGAACCTACAACTTTATCTGAAAGGAAAAGAAAAAGAAAAGCATATTTGAAACATTATTGGTCACTGGAACGAGTAAAAGAAGCAAATCGATGGAGAAAACGAGAAAGGCGAAAAGATCCAAACGTTCGATTCAAAGAAAAAGAATACCAACGAATGAGACGATGGAAATGTTGGGATAACGCTCTTCCTAAACATAGACATAAGCCTGACAATACAGTATTAAAACAATGTCCGTCGATGGAGGAATGTCAAAATATTATTAAACGTATGAATATTTCGGAAGGAACACGAGGTAAGTATGAATTTTATTTTAATGAATTCTATGATTGGTATCAAAAACATGGTGACGGTATAAAATATCATTATAAAAGAGCACTAGAGATATATGAAACGTATCTGACTGAAGAAAAGAGGAAATCGTATAATAAAATAAAAAATAAAATCGTGTTTTTATACCGTTTGCTCGGTGAAAAAAGGGAGCGCTCGAACCAAATTCATATTAAAAGATGTCAAGGTCCTCTTCTTACATTAAATGATCTCAAAAAACTTAGAAAAATAGTTATAGATCGCTATGAATATGAAGAGATGGCTTTATTTATTCTTGTCATTCTTGAAACTGACTTAAAAGCAAACGAAATTTTAAAACTTCTGAACGAAACAGATCTTCGACGACATTATGCAGAAAAGAAATTGGCATCGTCCAATATATGGGATCAACATAATCGGTTTTTGTATGAATTTTTGGCTTGGGTTATTGCCGGCCCACTTTTTCCTCGATCATTAGATGGTTGCTTAAGAAAATTAAAACGATTCTTTCGAAAGTATTTTCCGTATCGACCCTTTAATCCTTCCTATACCATCATTAAACGTTCCATGAAAATTGCAAAATATCGTAAATATATACGAGAAGAAGCTAAAAAGGAGATGGAATCAGTAACACAAGAGTCTATTCTTTAAAAAACTTTCAAAAAATATAGGGATCATTGCTTTTATGGATTGAAAAAGATAACCAGATTGGATCTTCAAAAGCACTTCGTAATCTGAAGTAGAACTCAAAACACTTAGATAGGTTAAAAAAAAATAGGATAATCATTTCTTTCTAGTAAAACGAAAAATAATTAAGAAGGAAAAATCTCTTACCTTTATTGAAGCATTTGTCGTAACGTAGAAGCTGCGTTGAAAGATGTTACCTCTTCAGCAGTACAGACTGATCTGTAGGGAATGTCGGATTGTTTAAATAGATAAGTGAGAGTCTGGATAATTAAAAAACCATAAGGATCAAGTAGATTGAATTGAAAAAAAAAAAAAAAATTCTCTCTTTTCGTCCGAAATTGATGTCTTCAATTTTTCGAAATTGTGAGACATCATTTTCGGACGAAAAGAGGGGTAATTTCTAATTGCACCCAATGTAAGATAGAGTCACGGTTTGTTTTTTCAAAAAATTTGAGACATTTTCAGACGTACATTTTTTAATGATCCAGTTCATTACGGATCCCGATAAAACCGAGCTATATTCCTATGCACACACTGAGGTTTTCCTTGAATCATAGCCTTTACTTGTGGAAATTGACACATGCATTCATGCTGATTGAACCCCCTATAGATAAATGTACCATTTTGACAAACGTCTTTCGCCAATTCTCCACAATCCGGTCCATTGTAAAAAGCTGGATCCGTACAGTAACACGACCACTGATAGAATCCATTTTTTTCGGTAAGAATAATCATACCTCCTTTTTCAGTTTGACACGGGTAAGGATTCAGTTTGGGCATACAGAGTCCTCGAACACATTGCATTTCTTCCCCGTTTGTGCAAAGAAAATCACATGTATCCACACACCGGACTTTTTCTCGTCGACAATCTTTAAGCGGTATAGATTCGTTCATGGAGATGGAATCCGATTCTATGACAGAAGTAGGAAAGAAAAATAGAAAGAGACCAAACATCATCAAGAATATATACATTTCAGCCATCTTTTTTTTTTCTTTGGAAAAAAAACAAAGGATAAGGATATGGAAAGACGAGTTGATCAACACGAAGAACGTCGATCTTGTCGTCAAACGGCTCTTCAGTCTAAAATTAATACTTGGCGAGATGCTTGTACGGCATGCTTTAAAATCATGGATGATTGGGCCACGATCGATTTTAAAAAATTCCATTTCATATTTGAACGATGGGTCTCGATTCTCAATCGTATCTTGGAAAATCCAATTCGTCGATTGGACCGTTACGAAATGTCCATGTATTATTGTGAAGAGCCAGGAGGACCCAAAGAGATTATTCAGTTATATATTAATGAAACCGAAACCGAGGAAGGAAAAATTCCCGTCTACGTTATTTTTAATCTTTTCGAGTTTATTAAAATTCATCGCAATTACTGCTTAAACTATTCCACTTCGAACAAGATGCTAGTAGATCAAAACAGGGGCACGATCAATATGAACACCTATTATGCTAATCAGGTCAATGTAGATCAAACTCGATTTTATCGTAATGAAACGACATAGCAATTATTATTCATTTTTACTTTACATGCCTTGGCTCATTTAGATGTGTTTGATTTATACGATCACGCTTACTATGATACACACCAGCACGTTCGAGATTCAGTTTTCTTCCGATTATATTTCTATGGAAAAGTCATTTGGGGAATATAAAGCAAAAAAAAAATGTCTTATCCTTCCAAAGTTCCTATTGAGTATGTTCAAAAAGTGTTAGAAGAGAAATTAAATCGAAACGTGCGTCGTTCTGAATTGACAGGGACATGTTCGTTGGGGCACGTTTTATTCGACTTGTCTCATTTACAAAAATTTTTTCCCCGCTATAGTCCAGAAGAGTTTATAAAGTTTCGAGACGATAAATTTATAATCATTCCGGGAAATTACTGGTATGACGCTATGAGTGAAGAACCTCGTGTCCAAGACTATGTAAAACGTTTCTTAAACCGTAATAAAGTAGAAATAAATCCAAATATGCGGCGTCGATCTCAACGTCAACGTTCTAGAAGTCGATCTCAAAGTCCAACGAGAGTCCGAACACGATCTCAAAGTCCAACAAGAGTCCGAAATCGATCCCGAAGTCGCTCTTCGAGTATAGATATACCCATTCGGCATTACTTGGCTCCTCTACCCAAAAAAAGAGGGAGAAAGAGAAAGTCTAAACTCAAAGCTCGTGTTGGCTACGATCAAAAGTTTATAAAAGCCCTCGAGACAAACGAATCAGGTCTGATTCTAAAACCGACTCGAGGAATGGATCGAGATTTAAATTTGCCGGGATCTATTTGTCGGGGTATTCGCCAAGTCTGTCGCTACAAGGATCCTCAAACGAAACGTTACATCAATTTTGTTCGTGACGGGAGTGAAGACGATGAGTACGTGCTGCAACTGGAATATTAACAAATGATGGGATTTTCTAACGGATTAAAAGCTAGCGGGACAAGAGCCTTCCAGTGATCCGAATAATATAAATTATAAGAATCGTAATCATATACATAAGACGGTAAAATGGCTTTATCGGTATGATTCTTCCAAGCATAATCATCTCGAAGGGACAATAATACTGATTTAGAAGTGCACGGTGACAATAAACCTTGAATCATGCGTGTTTCCAGTAAATAAGATGAACGAGGTCCAAAATATTCGGGATCCATAATTTGATGAGTGATCTTGGCCGTTTTATAGTTATACACCCATAGTCGTATGGACTGGGGTAAATATCGAGTACTTTCGTCGTGAGTTAAGTTCAAAAATTCTCGAATGGCAGGAATGTTACTATTCAGATACATTATGAAATTATAAATTTGTTCTTCGAACATCTTGTATTTAAACATATCAAATTCAGCAAGATGGTGACTGAACAGTTTAACACGAAAACATTTTTCCGGATATTGATTTATATTAAAATCTTTAGGATCGATTTGTCGTCGAATAACCAATTTACTACTCTCGTCCGAAGTGATAAATTCCAGTTTATACGGATTGGGTTCTTCTAAATATCTTTGATTCAACTCGAAACATGGGGAGTCAAATCGTTTTACTTTCCCGTCTGATTTATAAACCTCTTTGTAATAAATATCCATGACCACATAATCCACTAAAATGGGATATTTTTTCTGTTTCAATAAATCGAGGACGAGTTGTTTATAATCCATCTTCTTGTTTATCTCGCAGAAAGCCACGTTCGAATGAGTTGACGAATAGGCTCATGGGGCATGAGTTCTTGAAAAGTATCTAAAACCTCGGCCAGACTACGTTGTCGACTTTTACAAATCAGTTGATGCGTTACATCGTTGAAGACGACTTTCTCGGAGAGAATGCATTGACCACGACATTTCTTATTAAAATAATCCGGATGCATGAGTTTCACGTACCGAATAATGTCTCGAGTCGTTCGTCGTTTCAAGAACCGATGCCATTTCTTCTCGTTTAAAAATTCTCGATGACCGATGCGTTCTCTCTTTTCCACATTCAGAGCTCCAATATCCACGAGCACGGGATGATGGTCCGTGTACACAAAAGAACATAATTTTAAAACGGGAGCCGTTCCTCCGAGGCGATAACAAATACTACACAAGAAAACAATGAACGTGTAAAACGTTTCTGCTAAATATTCCGGTTGAAGAATGCGAGCACTATAAAGTCCAGGATTCATTTCAAAGAGACCTATTGTATATCCCGAACGTTCTCGGAAATGCGTCGCAAAAGGCAACACATACTCCGAACTCAATTGTCGATGAAGAAGGATCAAATCGAAAAAATGTTCGGGCAAGTCACAAGAGCTGCTGGCACTGTAAGATCTCCATTGCATCGAGTGGGAAGTAAACAGGCAGTGGAATCGTCTTTGATTGAAATTATTTAAAATGAGGAAACAGGCATAATCAAAATGCCAAGGACATTTGGAAGGAGCATAATAAACAATTTCTTTCACGTGTTCAATAATAGTATGAGTGGTGGATCGACTCATCTTCTTCTTTCTTTAAAAAAGAAAGATGGTGGTGGTCTGTGTCTTAGATATGGATGAGACGCTTGGATACTTTGAAGGAGAAACATTTCAAATTCGACCCAAAACCAATTTCTTGATCCAGTTTTTACGTCTTTGCAATATCGATATCATTTTGTGGAGTAAAGGTTCGGATGATTATGTCGAGCGAGTGATCAACAGTTCATTGCACGATATTGCACGATATGCGTATCGGATATTTGGCCGCACACAATGTGAAAAGTCGTGCCGAAAGTATAATATTTCAAAATGTTCGGAACATATCAGAGTCTTGTATGATTACGACATTCTTTTAATTGGGGTCGATGATAACGTCAATGAAAATATGGACGAGCGCTATGATTTAAGAATTCACGTGAAGCCGTACAAGCAAATAGATCCCCGTGATCAAGAACTGTATAAAGTCGTGGAAAAAATTACCCAATTTTGTATAGATCATCAACGAGAGTTGTAGATGAAGCGAGATAGGGTTTTTGCTATGTCAGCTGGGAACCCCATTCCGTATACAGAAGTGAGTACGAGAAAGTTATGTGTATATAGTTCTTGAAGCAATTACGTCATTTTTAAACAAAACAATAGTAAGCCAGTTTTAAAAAATGATGATTGGGAAAAGGTCGGTTGAAAATCTGGCTGGAAAAAAATCTGTCAGGAAAAATTTACAACTTAAAAAAAAAAAAAAAAAAAAAAAAAAAAAAAAAACTTTTTGTTAATTTTTATCATGTCTTCTAGACATGATAAAAATTAATGACCCCCCTTTTTTGTTTTCAATGATGTCTCAGCACCATGTTTCTAAAATACACCATGACTCACCATTTCTAAAAATAAAATTCCAAGAAAAGAATGAGTCATAGTTACTCTCCAGATATTTTTCTTCCAGCTCTCACAAAATTTTTTTTTCCACTCGACTTCATCAACCAAACAAGACATTGCAAAATTCTTTCTAGAATGAATTCTCGCTTATCTATTTAAGTCATCCCATTTTCGCTTCAAATCAGTTTGTGCTGCTGAAGAGGTAACATCTCCTAAGGCCAGTAGTCTAATAACCAAGATACTACATTCTACTTTGTTCGAAAAAAAGAAATCTATTGAGTAAGAATGGATTATTCGTTGATTATCAAGAATATTCTTTCTTCTCCCATCCTTGAGAAAGCTATCGACGAATTAAAAGAACGTCAAGGTGCTCTCAACTTAATATGTCCCGACTGGGAAGATGTTTTAAATCACGATCCGCTGTACGAGACACATTGTCAACAAAAAGTTCAATTTTCCAAAGGAACTCGAAAAGATACTGTTCACATCCGAAACATTATTGGTTTACAAAATTGCTATAATGTTCTCGTGGCTGGTTATTGGTATTTGAAACCGGGGGAGAATAATAAAACAGGAACTTCGTTCATGACTCGACTGTGTGCTCCTTTAACTAAAATTGGCGAAAGCATGAAAGAGAATCCGCAACACAAATTTGCGGAGAATTGTCGTTTTTTCATGGACCGGTGCGATCCCGCGTTTTGCTCTGCTTGTAAAGGAGCCCAAGATAAATTTCAAATTCATAGAAATATGTGGTGTATACGAAAGAGTCGGATCTTTAATGGAGAGGGTTTTTCAGTGTTCGATTGAAAATATGTTTGGTACGACGACTTCTTTTCTAGGTATTCTAAACCTTCAAATTTCTAACCGGTACACGTTCGGAGAAAATTCGTACAAGGTAGGAGGTTTAGTTCGCGAATTTATCTTATTTAAAGAATCTGTTCTGTTCTCGACCGATCTGGATATTGAAACTCCTCTTTCCCTCCCTGTAGTCGAAGAGATGGAAGAAGGGGAAGAGAAGTGTCCCGAAATTATCGGCATTCCCAATTACTTCAAACCCGTTACTCATTTTTAAATAAGAAGAAAGCATTTAGAAATGGATTTATGGAAAATCCATCGTCGACATTTATTATCCAAACGACGTTACCGATTTTTTGCCAAGATGGCTCAAAAAGAAATGGATCAACTTCCCTATCTCACCCCTCATAATATGTTTATTCATCGAGGTTTATCGGAATCGCTGTTGAGCAACAGTTTTGTGATTACTGATCATATGCTTTCCAGCATTATACACCGAAAAGATAATATTGATCCTCAGTACAGTCAATATTTGAACAAAATCGTTCCTTGCCGCAATTTTAATCAACCTCTCCTCCTTCAGTTAATAGCCACCTCGATCGCGGAAAAGGTGAAAACGGAACAGAAAGAATTACCGATGGACACAAGAGGACTTCCTAAAGACCCAATAGAGGATCCAAATGCTAGGAAAGTAAGTGTTATTAAGGGGGGTCCAGGAACCTCCACGGAGGATGCACTGAATCAAATGTTTGGCGTAAACAAGTAATTTAAAAAATAATGGACGACCCTGTCAAAATGGTGAAGGTTCAACGAAACGATATGGTCTACAGTGTTCGAAAGTATTTATTATCGATCCAGAATCTACAAACCAAATATAAACTTTTGCAATATTTTGAACAAATAGGGGCCCAACGAGATAATGCCGGTCTGGTGCATGAAGATCGAGGCGATAAAATAAAAGTTGTGAACCTCTATTGAAAAAAAGAAGATGACGCTTTGGATATTTCTTCTCGTCTTTTATCTTTACCTGATCATGATCTACCTGTTTCGAAACGAGTCACAAACGACTACAACCCCTCCTTGGCAATCCATTTCTTACCACCCTCCTCAGCGGACGACGCTTTATTCAACTTGCATTCACGCAACCGATTGTGACGACGATCAAATATGTTTTCGGGGTGAATGTCTTCCCAAACTCCTTCCCCATGCTACTTGTTCTTCAGCTACGGGAGAGTGGGTTCTAGTGAATCAAAAAGGATTGAAATTCGCGACCTGTTTTTGTAAATACCCTCATCTCGTCACGCAAAAAGAACGCGGGAGGAATTGTGACGTGGACATTGCTTGCGGACCTCACGGCCGATTAGAAAGTTTAGACAAAGATCCTTTGAAAGAAGGTAAATGTGTTTGCGATTTTGGATACAAGCCGCTTTTGCAAGGTTTCGGGTGTGAAGAAATGACCGCTCACGAACGATTAGCGTTTTCGAAGGAAGAAGAAAAAAACAACGTATGGGATCCGACCGTATTTTCCGAAAAGTATCTCGCGTCTTTCCAAAAATCCGGTTACTTCCAGCAGCCCTGTTCCTTCGATGCTTTTACAGGTCAGCCTTTAAAACATACTTTTTATCATGCAGAATTTGGAAGTTGTGTGTGTGATCCGAGGTATGGGAATATCGGGGTGCGACTCGATCATCCCTATTATTTGAAAAATAACGATAAGGGCTATAATGCTTGCGCGAACATTTTTAAAAGCGAACCCGATTCCCCGATCCATCATGTGAAACTGTTTGCCTATTTCTACATGTTTGATTATTCGCCGGTCGCGTTCATCGAATTTGAAAATTTAGACCCGACTCAATTATCCTATCCTTTCAATTATTACGTGGTCCAATCCAAGAAACACCATCTACAAATTGAAGAAACGTGGCCTTTTGACTACATGCAATATGTTTTTAAGTACCTTCCCTTTACGGTGCATACGCGTCACTGCCACGAAGATCCTATTTTTCATGTCAAAACGTGCTACGAAACCATTATTCGACAAAACCAGCTCACGCGTTGCCAGTTGATCGAGCAAGAACTGGATGGAAAATTAAGTCAACACGCGAACGCCTACACGCTCCTGTATCGATATCCCGTATGTCTTTTTTCAGAGGAGGATCGACGCGTTCCCGAAATTTATCAAGGCCATGTCGTTCTCAATCCTTTCCATTTACTGTTGAAAACCCTCCCAAACCTTCTTCGATCGAACGGTATTCAGATGAAACCGACTGAGGAAGGCATGTGGCATGTTACGTTTGCTCGAGCTCCTTATGTAGAAACATATGCGGCGACGTTAGATCCAGCCGTCTTTCCCGATATTAAAGGAGAACCCACGAAAGCGTTGGAAAAAGGTCATTTCTTTTAAAGAGAAAGAGAGAGAAAATCAAAATAAAAGAAAGGGAGACATATAATCAAAATAAAAATGAAACGCGCTCATGAAGAATCCGAAAAGGAAATGGACCATGAAGAGGGGGAGAAGGAGGAAGAAGAACCTACCCATAAACGAATTAAAGAGTCGGACGTGTCTCTATTATTAGAGCTTCAAAATAAACACACAGATCCCGGTCAGCAAATGAATCGAGAATTGGAAACGGCTCGCGAAAAATATCTCGTTTCTTATCTACGGAAAGTCATTGAAAAACTGCCCATGAGTAAACACGTTCTAGATTCAACGACCGAAATTCCAGAAGGCTACGAAGGATTTTTAAAAATGTACAGTATCGCTAAAACATGCGTCCATTCGGAAATTCAGTTCAAAAAATTGATGGCGTTTAATTCCATCTTTGACATGTTGAATGGTGTGATCGGGAAAGTCATTCACGATAAATATATCGCTCCATATTTAACGAAACTCGTCACCGATCATGATTTGAATCGGGCTTTTGCCGTATTCCAAGAAACTCTGCAAGCAGACGATACGAACGTATCCACGGAACTTCATTGCGTTTCGTTTTTGATTCAAGACGAATTGTCAAAGAAGGAACCTCTCAAAGTCCCCAACCCTTTGTATAATCGTTTCACGCAGCAAATGTATGCCGTCAGTAAATACGTGACAAGTATATTAATGGCGATCGCAGCGAATCATGCAACTGCATCTACGCCTGACTTTGAAATAATCGGAACACCTAGAAAAGGAGAAAAATAACCAATGAAAAAAAAAGCTTAGGAATACGAAAGTCCATTAGTAACAAAACATGACAATGTCAGTTGGAAAAATTTTCTAAGAGTTAAAAAAAAAAAAAAAAAAAAAAAACTTTTTGTTAATTTTTATCATGTCTTTAGACATGATAAAAATTAACTCTACCCCCTTTTTCTTTTTTGTTGTGAATGATGTCTCACACTTTCTAAAACTAGATTTCTAAGCAAAAGAATGAGTCATATCGTTCTTGGAAATTTATTTTAGAAACATGTTGACACCTGATTCAAACCAAAATAAGGGGTGAGGGGTGGTAAAGTTAATTTTTATCATGTCTAAAGACATGATTAAATTAATTTATCATGTCTAAAGACATGATAAAAATTAACAAAAAGTTTTTTTTTTTTTTTTTTTAATGACCAGTTTGATGTGGACAAGAAGTTACCCTTTTTTAACCAGAATAAACTTTCACTTAACTATTTAAATCGTCAGTCAGTGCTGTGGACTGGATCCAAGCTTATACTCCATCATAGGAAAAAACCTTCTTATTTGGGTCCATATTCTTAAAAGAATTTCTTTTTTTGAATGTCTATTCTCCATTCGATAAACCACGCAACTAACACCAGAAACACGATCCATCGAAACTGAAATATATAGAAGAGTTTAGGAAAGAAATGAAATCCATGAAATATAGTTTCGGCCGCTTCATGATACCGTAAACGCCGATCAAGGTTGACGAGCTGTTTAACCGGTTCAGGAGCGATTAATAATTGTCTGTCTTGATTCACCAGAATCACGGAATGAGTCCAATCCACCTCATTTAAAGAATCCACGTTGAATTTTTCTGCCGAGGGGTAATTGGGATAAACATGTTCCGTTACATATCGTAAATGCGCGTCTAAGAGTTGAGCTGTAAAAATAATATTTTTGGGATACGTCAATAACAATTGACTTCTTAGAAATTCTTCCTGATAAGGAATCCAAGCTGATGAACGATCAAGAATCGTTTCCATCATGATATTATTTCATCTACTCTGTTTTTTCCTTCTTTACCTATTCCAATGCTTCATGTACCGAAATTTACTCGTCTATTATTCGGGACAATCGATCCCTTTACATTTCAATCTTCTTCAATGGTATCGACAAGTCCATCAAGAAATCACATAATAAAGGAATCATTAGTGGATAAACAATGTTTGGTTTTAATCTTCGTTCGACTCTCGCCATAACCATTTTAATATGTCTGGTGACAACACTGGTCATCATGGCCCTCATCGTATATCGTCTCTCTTACGGCAGTGTGGCTTTCGTTTACGATGCTGCCGATCCGAATAAAGTCACGACCAAAGGAACGACAGCGAGCGATTTCTGGGCCAACAATAAAATGTTGCTCATTGCTCCAACGGTTGTCAATGTGATCAATATACTAATGGTCGGTTTATTACTTTACGTGTAACCGAAAAGAGAATAAAGACTAGATTCAAAAATACATCACGATGGATACAAAGGCTATCATGGTAATTATCTTATTAGGAATTGTATTTGTCTCGTTACTCAATTTCGGCTACCTGGCAACAGCTATTTACAGTGATGCGACACCCAAAACAGGAGCCGAACATTTTAATCAACGCAACTGGATGTTTTACGGAAATATAATGTTACATATTATTGCTCTGATGCTAGGTGGAGGCATTTTTATGAAAAAGTAATGATTTAATTCAAAAAAATATGACAAGACCTACCCAAGATGAATCCAAAATCTTTCAGAGAAATACTTTCATAGATAACGATGAGTCACTCGTATTCATAAACACGTTCAAGGTGATGGACGGGCGTAACTTCAATCCAAGAAGAAATATACCAACAACTGCTTTTATTGACATCTTGCCCACTCAAGAAGGAAGAACAAGAATGATCAGAGTCAGCTAGAAAAATTTCCCAAAAGCTGAAAAAAAAAAAAAAAAAAAAAAACTTTTTGTTAATTTTTATCATGTTTTCTAGACATGATAAAAATTCACTCTACCCTCCTTTTCGTTTTGAATGATGTCAACATGTTTCTAAAAATAGATCTCTAAGAATGAATCATACTTTTCTTGGAAATCTATTTTGAGACACATGTTGACATCATTCAAAACGAAAAGGAGGGTAGAGTTAATTTTTATCATGTCTAGAAGACATGATAAAAATTAACAAAAAGTTTTTTTTTTTTTTTTTTCACTACTAGAAAATATTTTTCTCAGCTCTCAGAAATTTTCCCAGCCAACTCGATTGACCAGACATCACCATTTTCTTACAATAATGAACTTTCACTTATTTATTTAAACCATCCCAGTTTCACTTCAAATCAGTTTGTGCTTGAATACAAGCTTCTGTTCAGGTATGTTAATAATATATTTTTTGTTTCTTTGGCTTTTCGCGTTTAGTTTATGTGATTCGTCTTTCGCTATAGAGATCCAATATTTTATAATGGCAATTTTGATTTAAGATGGTCACCATTTTCGCCATTTTCCGTAGCGCTTGATCTGCTCGAGTGTCCATGTTGCGTCTATCTTCATAAGACATATCTAAATACAGCTCATTGGCGTTCGGTTCAATATTTAGGTGATACACTTCATGATTGCGTTCTTTGTCCATGAGAAACTTGAACACATCAAATTCATTTGGCCGGCGATCTGATTTGAACGGTTTCAGGACTCTCGGACTGTAAAGTCGTTTCCCCTTCGGATCAAAGACGAAACCCGGACAAGGTCCACCTTTTTGAGAACGAACTTCCACCTCGTCCGGTTCGACATCTTCTTCGACCTGTCGGCCATTGTCGGAACGATACTGTAATTTAAACCGTCGCCAATTGTCAATAAACGCGTCGAGAGTATCCTCCGATTCTGGAAAATATTGTCGGTAAAGCGTTTCGGCTTGAGTTTGTTCTTCGGGTAATAAATTGGCATACTCCACATATTCAGTGAACAATTTCCGGAAAATAGGATCTTTCTCACTTAAATAAGTGGCCATTTCATCCAACGTCATTTCGTATAACTGTTCGACAAAATTCATGATGGAAGTCCTTTTTTCTTCTTCTTATTATTATTGAATTTTCAAAGCGGACATTATATCTTCCATTCTCTCACATTGATAGCGGTATTTTAAATATTTGAAAGATGTGATGGCCATGAGCGCTAGAAAAATGACGAGCGTTAAGACCGTGAAATGAAATTTAAAGTGAGTTTCTTCCTCATGCACAATCAACACGCAAATGGAATAGAGTAATCCGCCCGCTAAAGCAAAGATACCGAACGGTTCTAGCTTCGAAATATTCATGGGGATCCTAAAAGCGACTGGGCAACTCTCAAGTTAGTAAATACTTTATTCCAAAATTCTTCGTGAATAGCGAGCGAATTTTCTAAAGAGGCCTGGAACGTTTCGTACTGAGGCAGAGTTTGAGCAAACGATAAAATACAGTCTTTGGGATTCTGCATCGGCGTATGAACTAACCATTCGCGTAACCGGTTCCACGTCTCGGGCCAACATTGAGTTTTTTGGTTGAACTGATCGGCAATCGAGGGACCGAACGTTTCATTCAAAAACCAAGAAATGCAAGCTACAGTTTGTTTCATAATCGTTTCTGAATTCATGGTTCCTTATTTTTAAATATTTTTTTTCATTTATTTCAGAAAAAGAAAAAGAAGAGCAAAGAATGAATCATTTAGACGAATTGTTTCAGTACCTTCTCCAACACAAGAAAACAATTGTGTTTGGGAACCTGAGTCGATTACCCTATGTGATCAACGATTACATTTCCAAACATTTATCCCACCTCACCATTTTTGTCATTTGTCCCTTTTATACGTACCCGTCTTCCCCTCGTGCGTGTAATTAAACCGGAAGAATTGAGCACGAACACGTGGGATTTATTATTCTACATTGAACCTTTTCCGCATGCCGTTTTACACCACGACATTAAAACGGCTAAACACCTCGTCATTTTAACGAGCCACATGATTTTTATCGATCGATACCATACGTGTTCCTATTTATCCTATTTTCATTTCCCGGGAAGTTTAGAAAGGTATATGGAAAAAACCAAACAGCTGATGGATTTGGAACAGACGTTCCTTTACAAAACGGATCTACCCGAAGTTAAAGAGTCCAAGAAAGCTCTTTCGATCGGTCCTAGTCCTACCCTGGATCGATGGATCAGTCCCAAGAATCCCGATCCGACTCCCTTAGAAAACATGTCATGGATTTTAATCGATCTCACGTCCTTCCGGAATACGTCGTCATTGTTATTTCATTTTTGAACAGCTTTTGATTACATGCTGAATCATATCGATCGCATTGAAGGCTGGCAATTGTGTTTTAAAACTTCCGCGGAAGCTCGTGCTTATAAGAAACTCGTTCAGAAATGGATCGATTATCTCTGTTGTAGGGAATTCCAGCACGGGAACGTGTTACAATTGAATGAAATTCTCTCCCTCACGCCTTTTTATCGAGCAGGGACGGTCGATCTTCCCATTATTTTAGAAAAGAAACGATTCGGACCTTTGGAATATATTCTTTGCACATCGGTTCAAGATGCGTATCGAGCTTCTATGCGATATAACTTAGATCCTGTCGTCGGATCCGTGTTTCGATTGAAATAAAGTCAGAATGAATGATTCTAACGAGGATGATGTTTCGAAGGAAATTCCACCTCTTGGAACACCCGAAGTTATTTATTATGACGATATTCTACCTTCACAAATTCAAAACCAAGTCGACCTTCCCGACGATTTCGAACTTCAATTTCCTCTCCACACGTATGCCAAATCCGATGTAACCACTAGCCCTTACATTATTCGACCGTCCGTTTCTCCTTCTTCTCGAAGTTCGAGTCCAAGTTCAAGAAGAAGTCCAAGAAAACGCAGTCCGAGTCCAAGAAGGAGCAGAAGTTTAAGTCTAAGCAGGAGCAGAAGTCCAAGTCCAAGAAGAAGAAAAAGTCAGAGAAATCGTAGTCGTAGTTTAGAAATACGTCATTCTAGAAGAAGAAGTCCTGTAAGAAGAAGTCGTTCGGCTTCCTTTTCATCGTCTGCATCTTCTTCTTCTTCTCCTTCCAATATCAATCGTAGAGGAACACAAAGACCCATTCGTAGAAGACCTATGAGAAAACGTCGAGGTTACGTTCTTGGATCTCGAACCGTTCGTGTGGGTCCTAATCGATTGCTTCATAAATATGGTAACCATTCCATTACGTTTGTGACCGAAGGTGGGGCCCACATACGGAATAAGAAAATTCCCAATAAAGCTTGTCGATATCTATTAAGTCATTGCTCACGACGGCATCCAACAGCTCGAGATCGATTGCCACGACAAGCTCGTATTGTTTTGAGAAAGAAAAGAGCTTAAACACAACGAGTTGAAAAAGAAACAATATCCAAGCAATTCACAAAAGCCAAAAAACAATTCAACAAAATAATAAAGTTCACTTACCAAAATGTGTATATAATAGACTTTAACTGAAGATCTTTCGAGGCTGGTATCCAAAGCACAAACTGATCTGAAACCGAAACTCGAGTAATTTAAATAGTTAAGTGGAAATCCTTTTTCTGGTTTTATCGATCGAACCAACTGGGAAAAATTTCCAGAGCCGTATTAAAAAAAAAAAAAAAAAAAAAAAAAAAAAAAAAAAAATTATCATGTCTTTAGACATGATAAAAATTAACTCTCTCTTCTTTTTGTCTGGGAATGATGTCTCATCTTTTCGAACATATTTCTAAAAATAAATTTCCAAGATAGAAATGAGTCATGTTCTATTTTTAGAAACATATCGAGACAACAGATTAACATCATTTGAACAAAAGGGGGATAGTTAATTTTAATCATGTCTGAAGACATGATTAAAATTAACAAAAAGTTTTTTTTTTTTTCTCCGAAGCTAAATTTTTTCCTACTACCCAACTTTTGCTTCTCCTTTCTACCTCCCCCCCTTCAGTTGGTACAAAATAAAACCATCTCCACGCCAGATGAATGGAATATGATCGAGAAAGTTTTATCTAAAGACTATTCTAGATCGACCGATCTAATAAGACTTTCCAACATCTTATTCAAACGACAGGAAATACCTAAGATAGAAGTGTATAAACTATTTGCCGTAGACGGATTGCTGGGCGAGGATCTGCAAAAGTATGTTTTTAATCTACAGTACGGAGGAGATGAAAAAACACCTTTAAACGAACAAGAAGCTCTAGATTTTAAAGCAGTTCATGCTCGAATCGTCCGTTGTTTATATCACGAAGTTTCCAAACGATCGGAATCTCTTCTCTACGTGGATGTGATTCGACGTACTATAGAAGAAATAATAAACACTACACCTTCTACCAGTGATGAAATAAGCGAATGGGGTGCATTGTATTTAAAGTATCTTGGAGAGGATCTATTTTCAAATATATTTTACGAAATTAAAGTCTGGAAGACGAAAGAATTGGAACAATACCAGGCGAAAAAGAATCAACAAGAAAATAATTCTCAAAAGAGAAAGAATGTGAGAGAGGATCCTAGAATCAAGAAGAAAAACAGAAATAATATGTCGGACCTTACTTTAGCTTCGAGTGATTATTTCGACCCTTCGATTGTCGATTTACAACCTGTTCGTTATCCTTCTCCCAAGAGTCCACCTCCATCGGAAAAGGGGGAAGAAGATCCTATTTCTCCCGAGAGTCCACCTCCATCGGAAAGGGGAGGAGAAGATCCTGTAGAAGCTTCCTTCGAAAGACTAGAGTGTGAAGACGAAAATGTAGAAACTACAAGTAGTGAACAAGGCAAAATGAACCCCTAGAGACTCGGAACATTTTTTCCATGGCTCTTTAATGGAATATAAAGAGTAGACAGTCCAATAATACATTGAAGGTATGTGGGAGACTATATATATATTTTTTTGGAATAGATTTAAATACTTTAGATGCACAAATATTAGACGAAATGAACTTGTTTTTGTCCTTTACAAGAAGAACTACTAACCATGATAAAATGTTTTTCGAATAGCATCCTTTCAAAAATATTTTTTCATCAGGTTCCATCCTCAACTGTAAAAACTGATTTTGACAAGATTTTATAGATAAGATAGTTCATTAAAAAAATTTTTGAGAACTGGTTTTTATCGCTATTCCATACGCAACTGTAAAAACTAAAATTTATAGGATTTTATAGTTGAGACAATTTATTTTTTAATTAAAAAAAATTTTTTTTTCGAACTGGTTTTTGTATATGTTCCATACGCAACTGTAAATACTGAATTGAATCTCATTTTATACTTGTTACTATATAAAAAAAAGAATCCTTTTATTTTTGTTGTTAAAAAAGCAACAACATCGAACATTTTTTCGATATATAGGAACAAAGCCCTCCTCCAAGATGAAATGGGATTCGTTTCAAAATAGAAATGAATATACTGTCACTTCTTACGATCTCGATCACGCTATTCGGTATGCTCAAGAAGCGACTCAACTCTATATTTACGAACAAGCTCTTTAAAGTCGGTACGCTTTTATTTTTAAACATACCACCTTCCAAATAAGAAAAGCCGACTCCAAACGGGATTACTACATACCTAAAACCCTCGATCCGGAACAATGTCACGTCGTCGAAAAATTTGTTTTTACGCAAACGGGATGTGACATGATTGCCTGCTTCCCTCTCCAAGAAAATTTAGAATCGTGTTCCCTGGAAGATGAACCGCGATGGATTCGACTCGGAACGGGTTTCAGTTTAGCTTGCCAACCCGCCTGCGATCGTTTATATTCCAACACGCAGCAGAGTATGGACACGGAATATCGAAATGGAAAATGTGTAGCCGTAAATCTCTCCAAGAAATTATTAGCTCTCTTGCCCGAACAAGTTTTCTTTCAATCAAATCATCCTTCTCTTCCTCGTCATCATGCCGGCCTCAATCTCGTCGAGGGTCATTTACGACTCAACCAGCCTTATTGTGAAGCGTACGGTCTTGTTTTCAACGGGTCTGATTGTGTGACGACGACGGGGCAAGATATTGGCGAATTTTTCTTGGGAAGCAGTATCTATCGATCTATTTCCACTCTGCAAAAAAATCATACGTTACCACCATATCCTCCTCATCTTCCCGACTTTGTACAAAATTGGCCCAAGAAACATGTGAAACGGTCCTTGGTTCATGAATTGGCGATTGATGTAGGGATCGATATTGGATTAGAAGCCGCGCAAAAAATCCTTGAAAAACGGATGCCAAAACTCTTAACCAAATTGAGTATGCAGTCTCTTCCCATTCAATCGGCCATCCTTCAAGCCGTCGTTCGGACCCAATTAAGTACGCTCGCAACACTTTCCAGAATCGCCGCGACAGGATTCTCGGTTACTTCCAATGTGCTGACGGGTATAAGTATTCTGTCCGCCGTACTCGATATATTGGATCCGTTGCATTTCAATAAAGTGCTGACCGCTCGAACTCTTTACGATATCGACTGGCGATTAGACGTTCAGTTTTATCAATCGGAAACTGACCTTTCTAGAAATCACACCCGATCTTCTATGGGACGTGTTAGAAGAAGATGCGAGCGATCGATACCTCTTCTTTGCCGAGAAAGTGCAAGAATATTTAGATGCTATCCATAAAGTGCTCATGACCGATCGACCCCAAACGCGAATGTCATTTCTCCAAAAATCACGAACAGACGAAAGAGCCCCGAAAAATTGGATTTATTTCACGATAATTGTTTATTTGTTAACAGGATTCACCTTCCTATTTCAACCCTACATGCATTACTTATGCGTGACCATCTTTTCCCTATTTGTGTTTTATTTTTATCGTCATACTAAATGAAAGCTGAAGATTTTTGGAGAGAAAAAAAACGAATGACTTGGAGGGGGAGTAACTAACCAGTGAATAAACTAAAAATCAGTTAGTACTTACAAATTATAAGAAGATGTTTCTTCTTTCACAGCACAGAGTGATCTGAAGTGAAACTTGGAGTTTAAATAGATAAGCAAGAATCCCTTCCAGAAACAATTTTGACATGTCTGGTTTTGTGGATCAACTCGGCTGGGAAAAAACTGTAAGAGCTGAAAAAAAATTTCTAGATTAAAAAAAAAAAAAAAAAAAAAAAAAACTTTTGGTTTATTTTTATCATGTCTTTAGACATGATAAAAATTAACTACCTCCCCCTTTTGTCTGGGAATGTTGTCTCACACTTTCTAAAAATAGACCATCACTCCTTTCTAAAGAATAGAATTCCAAGAATGAGTCCTGGTTTGTTTTTTCGAATGGGTGAGACATCCTTCCCAGACAAACAGAGGGGACAGTTAATTTTTATCATGTCTATAAGACATGATAAAAATTAACCAAAAGTTTTTTTTTTTTTTTTTTTTTTTTTTTTTCCAGCTGTGAGAAATTTTTTCCCAGCCGACTCGATGGACAAGATACCATTTTTTAAGAATGGATTCTCGTTTACCTATTTAAGCTTTCCAAGTTTCGTTTCAAATGAGTTCGTGCTGCGGATACTGTTTTCCTGAAGATCTTTCAATAATACCACTTTCTCGGATAAAATTCATCACCATTCGCTTTTTTAGCATAACTTAGATAGATATAGAGAAATTCCTCGTTTTTATGATCTTTCGGGTAATACTCATTTCCATTTTCGTCTCGTGCATATCGGATGTAATTCGTCTCTGGCTTTTCCCGAATTCTATGCTGTATGTAATATTCTTTTCCAATGCTGGATTTAGGATAAATCTCTCCTCCCCTCGCATTGACAGCATACGTTTTCACATTTACATCCAATGAATTTAACGGGTATTCTCCTCCATTGTTTAATTTAGGATAAAACTCGTCTCCGGAATTGGATTTGGCGTACCGACGAGGAAGCGCTATATATTCATGACCCCGATATTCCACAGCGTAATATTCATTTCCATGCTCGTCTTTGGCAAAAATAGGTCGATTGTCATTATCGAAATAATACAGCTCCTGTTTAGGTTTTTTAGGATCTTTTGGATATCGTTCTTTTCCAAATTCATCTATGGTGTAAACCGAAACCATGTTTTTAACCTTTACCGATCTTGATATTTACATGAGTCACCTTCGATTATCCAGTTATCTTTTGATACATCTTTCGAATCCAGTCTTCAATCGATTGGCCCGTCGTTTTGAGATGTTCGGAATTATGAACGGTCAAATAAGCCATGTAAGCGGCTAGACCAAACAAGAGGACTAATAAAAATAAAAAGATGAGCCGGTTCGTTAAGAGGGTGACTGCGACTAGGATGATGCTGATATAAACCGTAGAGTAAAACAATATGCCTTGACCTAAATAACGATCCATTTTTTTTCTACTTTATTCCATTTGAATCAATGAGTCGGCCGAGACCGGATAGTCATCGGTCGTGATCGGCTTTTCGGTCATTTCACCCGTGTACAACAACGTCATGTCAGGATCGGGGAGGGCTTTTAATTTTCGGTCTTCCCAGTAAGCTGAACGAGGATGCGTGACGAGAATTCTAAAAAACAATTTCATGTCGCGCTCGGTCCAAATTTCATAGACTGAGGTAAGGAGGGGGATACCTTCGGGATGCTGCGTCGCATCAAAAACAGCTTCTCGTCCATCTATTTTATATCGCGCTCCATGTTCCGGTATAATACGACTCAGCTCTTGAACTTCAAGTCGAAGGGTTAATCCAGCCGGTAAAATCCCTTCATAGGCTTCTTCTTTGGGTACGCATACGTGATACCCGTACGGAGTGGCTCGAATTCCTTCTGTGGAGGAAGAAGGACAAAAGACAAAAGGTTGACGCCAATTACAAGTGGCGTATAATACGGAATCGGGAATAAATCGTCCCGATCGTATGCGATGGCCTTCACGACACGTTTCGGCAACGCTATAAGTCGAAGCCTGTTTCACGAATCGCTGCGACCAAAATTTCAAACCTTGCCGTCGAACGCGTTTCTTTCGAATTTTTCCCTTTTCGAAAAGACACATGTGAGGAGAAGTGGGTAAATAAATAGCTGTTTTCAATTGTTTGAGGAATGGGTACGGCGTGCAGTCGGGATGAGAACAAATATTATAGCCGGGAATATAAACTTCTTCGTTGGTTTCGTCACAAGAGGCGCGAGGTTCATGATCATGAGTCGTCCAGGGCCGAATCCAATTCGCAACGATCGATAAATGATCGAATTTAAACACATCGAGATGCCGATACTGAAACGCGCCGGGGATGCGCGGTCGACATTCATTTCCGTCAAAAAATTTTTGAGGAGGACACGTTTGAATTTCCCTCCGAGCGCAATCAAAATATCGATCGCTCGTATCGCCTATCGCGAGTTTTGACGATGACGACTTATCCTCACAAGCCCATTCAACCGTATATTGATCCGACACTCGATAGCCTGGTTCTAGAACCGTACGTTTTCGGGTTGGATCACACGTGTAAGCTACAGCTCGATCCAAAGATGTTGAAAATGGATAGGACGGGAGATGTTTCGTATACTCGTGAGCGGGAACGACAGTTTCTTTTGAGCTCGGTTGAACATTTTCACAGAAAAGAGGCGGTTGACATGTTTGGGACGTTTCGTCGTACACCATCGGTAAATGGAATAAGGCATCGCCGGTCCATGTATCCCAGGAAAGAGGACAGGATACAGTGTCGCGAACCATTCCGTTTTCACAAATCGCGTAACCCGGAGAGTACAGAAAAGATCCTTTTTGGACGATGGGGAGAGGTCGTTGCGTATTATCCGGAAATCCGTCGCAGAGATCAGACACGCATCGCCGATAATGTGTCGAATATTTTTCTCCGGGCAAACATCGAATCATTTTCGGTCGATGGCCACGATACTCGATATACGTCACCTCGTCAATCGGAAAATGTTGACCGTCTTCACAGTAAGATACGAAATGTTTTCGCGAAGTGCAAGCGTCGTAGTAGAAAAATGTCTTGGGCGGACAGGCGATTCGAATCGGTTGTTCATTCTGGCATTCGTAATAAAAACGTCGATTGGTTGGATCGGGTAAAACCGATCCGTCATGCTGATCGATGCAGGGATTGACAGGAATGCAGGTAGAAGGAGAATGTTCTTCTTGACACATGAGCACGTCTAGAACACGACCGTACCGACATCGATAATAATAATACATCATGGACTTTTCGCGGGGTACAAAACTCTGCGATCGTAATAAAAACAGGTAGAGGTTTTTCCCCGTTGCGGGGAGCTGAGTATCATCGGGCTGTCCAAAACATTCATCTTTTTCCCAAATCCGTCCTTCCGCGAAATAATATTCGAGTGGGAGAGGAAACGTCCATGTTTTTCCCGTGGAGGTGTGAAATGAAACCTCGTTGTCGTTTGAGGTCTCGATCTGATATTGGAAACGCGTCGTTGTCGTCGGAGGAGAAGAAGGAACTTTCGGGGACGGGACCGAAAAATTATAGAAATACAAGTAGCAGTAGTATAAACCCAAAACGAATAAATGTATGGCGAGCATCCAGCCTTTATTCATAAACGAGATGTGCCAATTATGGAAAGAGCAAAAAATTCCGAAAAAGGACGCAGCAGCGTGTTGTTCCAAACCGAATTATCGACATTTTTTAAAACAAGATCGCGCGTTGGATGAAATGCCGGCTCTGTATCGTGAATGTTTATCCTGTCAACAAAAAGGAAAGATCTTGGCGCGATAAAAAAGTAAGTCAGAATGGATTCGTGTCGTCTAACCCGACGTTATTTTCGTCAATTGCAACGGCTTCACTTCCTCTCGCAAATGCGGCAACGCGATTGGTATCATCATATCGTCATCCAATACGTGATGGATCCCCAAAAAGGACACCATTTCACACTTTTTCATCCGGCTATGGATACCCATACAGAAGAGTCGCTGGATTTCTTTGGAAAACGTCGCTTGTTTCTTACGTTTATGTTGAAACGGATCGTTCACCAAGGTTTGAATGCCGAACAACGGTTACAACCGAACGCGTTATTACCTCTCAAATCGCTCGACGATCCCGTCTATGAAACACAACGCAAGGCTATTCAAAATATTTGGGAGGTCGATGCGCATTGGTATACTACGGAGAATAAAAACGATATTGCCGTGAAGAATACGGCTCCTTTCATCAAAACCGAACCTCAAGCTCTGTAATTTAAAATATCCATCGGATGGGTGAGATGATTCGGATACGACACGATTTCAATCGTATGAGGCCATTTTAGCATGTATTTATAATGTAAAAGATCGTGCCGCTTCAGCGTATCGAGCCGGATAGCTGAAATATAGGTTTTTTCTTCGTTGGTTTTCTCGTACAAATAACAAATACCTTGATCGACGAACACGTAAACATCTTGAGGAAACAGTTGCAGAAGCGACTTGTCCTTGGAAAAGTGTCGAATCACAGTATAATGAGAACTCGTAGGGATTGGAACTGGTTCTAATTTATAAAGGAGGAAAGAAAGAAAAATGATACACCCGAGCGCGATCATTCTATGCATTGTATTTCTAGTGACTCTCTTGAATCTTTTTTATAAACCCGATCTCCGGATGCCTTCTATTCCTCCCTCATCATCATTAGCCTTACCAGAAATTTCAACCGAGACGTATTGCCCTTTCCAAATCTTTCAGTGTCCCGATAGCCATTGCGATTGTTCTCAGCTCTGTGAAACAAATCCCACGTTTTACGAAAAACTCACTCTTTCTGATAAAACATGGAATCATCTCGAACCGGGTACTTATTGTATTCCCCAAGGAATCCGGACCGCTTGTCTTTCTTCCTCGGAAATTCCTATTTTTTCGGCCTCGGGATGGCTCTGTGCTCCTCGTTCCTCTTTCATCCATCCCTGTCAACATCCAGAAGCCCGTGATCCTTCTCTCAATGTTTTAATAGATCGTCGAACCCAACAACCCGCTCAAGAAGTAGCCGATTTTTACGAAACGTTAGAAGATGGATCGTTCCGATACCAATGTCAATGCCATTCTTTAGATCGACGAGGTAATCGAATGATTCAAACATCTCCGTGGGTCTGCTCTGTCGATTATTGCGTTCGAGATTTGTGGAACGTGCCCGGACTAGGATGGGACGCCGAACGACACGTCTGTGAATGTGGACCCTACGTGCATCGAGTTCTGGGCGATCTATCTTCCCCTGTGTTTTGAAATATACACACATAGACGAAAAGCATAGGTTAACGGGAAAACGAGAATGTATGACCGACCAATCTGTTGAATTCCGACCGATTTATTGTCCAGAGAATCAGTCGGTTTTACGGTTCACAAAACGGGTCTTGCGAGGCAACACAGCGTACGATTATGTCATTGTACATGGAACAAGTGTTCCTAAAATTTCGAGAGGTCAAGAATGACATCTCATTTCAAACGAATCGAGAAAAATTTCCAAACGGACCAAGAATTGAGTCGGTTTGAAAAGCAAGACGAAAGCCCCAAAGAGGAAGGATGGTCGAAGAGACAAACGTTCGCCATTCATTTACTACTGGTAACGGCGGGTCCTACGATTCTTTTTGCTTTACTGGGCAACGTATTGAAGATTCATTATTATGTCGTCTGTTTAATTCTATTATTTTACTTTGGAGCTTTGGCATACTTGATACGATACCGATTTCAGTGGCTATTGCAAGCTTTTAAAGAAAGCCAGAAATATATTCGTTGAATATGGGACTTGAAGAGTGGATTATATAAAAAAAACTTTGAAAAAAAAATGAAGAGGGAGAAGAGTAATAAAAAAGGAAGAAGCAATAATTTAACCATGGCGATGGATCCTGTACTTATTCATCTATCTCCCAAAAATTCTGAAGGTAAAGAGTTAGATTTGGAAATATGGATAAACCCCGATGATACGGGTGACAAGATTATAGAAATACATCGTCATGATCGCAAAGACAAAACGAAAGAATTTGAACCCTGTTGTCAAAATCCTTTTTTAACTCCCGCTATCCTCCAACGTAGAGAAAATGAAAAGAATAAAACGATAGATAAAACATTAGAATTGACCAAAGAAGCCATTCACATGTTGAAAGAAGTCTTTTCGGGAAATGGAGAATTCAGTACAATGGAATTTGATGCATCGTCCACTGAGGTAAGAGCTGATTTTAGACAGCCGACCAAAGAACCTGAAGTTGAGAAAGCAACAAGTTGTCAAGGTCGTAAACATAAGAAAAGAGTTAATAAAAAGAAATAGTACATTTAAAAAGACCTCCCCATCTTTCCATGAATTTCTTGAACAATGAACTGTTTTCACGAGACTCAATCCACATCTTTGCTGGATCTAAAGAGAATCTTGAGAGAAGACATGGCTTAAACTGTTTCCAGGAGAGTTGAAGTGCAGGCTTTTTCAACAGCACAACAGCACAGAGGGATCTGAAGCAACAGTTGAAATGTTGAAATATATAGAACAGAAATTCCATTCTTAAAAAAAAACTGGGATGTCTTGTCAATCGAATCGGGTAGAAAAAATTCTCGGCTGAAAAAAAAAAAAAAAAAAAAAAAAAAAAACTTTTTGTTAATTTTTATCATGTCTTTAGACATGATAAAAATTAACTCTACCCTCCTTTTTGTTTTGAATGATGTCTCACCTTTCCTAAAAATAGATTTCTAAGAATGATCATGTTTTTCTTGGAAGTCTATTGTTTACAAACATGTCTAGACAACATGTTGACATCATTCAAAACGAAAAGAAGGGTAGAGTTAATTTTTATCATGTCTAAAAAACATGATAAAAATTAACAAAAAGTTTTTTTTTTTTTTTTTTTTTTTTTTTTACTGAAGAATTTTTTCTCCTAGTTCTTAAAAATATTTTTCAACGATATCTCGATACCTCTACCTATTTTATTCCCCCCTCTCTTAGTATATAAATGGTTGAAAAAGAAATCGGGGTTCATTCTGTTTCGTAAAAAGATAGCGAACACATGGCAACGGATAACTTAGTCATTTCATGTGAAGAAGATCCCTTTGAGGATATTCCAGATACGGAACCCACTTTTTATGGACCATTTTCACCCGTTTTTAGAGTACCGAAAAAGTCTTCTCCTTCTCCAACTCATTCTTTGGAAATACTGTCTTCTCCTCCCTCGTCATCCACTCATCAGCGCTCTAGAAAGAAGAAGTCCTCACAGACCAAGCTCCACCAAAAAATTGTTGGTGTGTTGGCTGTCACCTCTGATGGATATACTCTTACGAACTGCGTCCGGTTTATAGCCAGAGACCTGAAAACACATACGAAGGAATTTATTCAGCAATTGAATGCGTATCTGGAACGACTTCATATTGAAAAACTCTACGTGGCGAATGAACCCACTCGAGAAAAAATTCATCAAAAGGTACATCTCAAGTTTTTATGGACTGTTATTTACAAACCTCAACATCGTCAGCCACAGCAATGTCCATCTTGTCGATCGAAATCTTGTCATCGATTTATGGCCATGCTAGCGCTCCAACAATTAGTGAAATTTGCTGTTCATAAATGTATTCATTGAGTGGATAGGTAATCAAGGAATTTTTCTCTCTTTTTCCTTTTTTCAGATGATCCAGAGAAACAAATATTCTACTTCATATGGTTTAGTGGTAAAGACCTCATCAGGACAGGTGGTGATGATTCATCGAAAAATGCCATACTGTTTTCAAAATTATTTAATTCAGCTTTTAAAAAATAAACGTATCGAACCACCCTTCGATTTGGAAAAAATATCGGTGCTTCAAGATGAATTTGAAAACCATATTTATCCGACTCTCCATCCCAATTTACAAGACGATTATGATCGGTACAAGGCTAAATTAGCTTATGAAGATGAATGGGATTTCCCGCATGGACAAATGGATAAAAGACGCTTCAAGAAAGACGACGACCCTCGATTCAAATGGTTCAGAGTCGCGTATCAGGAATTTGAAGAAGAGTCCGGCTACCGATTCGCCTACCAACCCTCGGACGTGGCTCAGTATCCCTTAATCAAACTAGAATTTACGGGATTAGATCAATGCATTTATACACAATATTTTTTTATAGTCGAACATCCTAAACATTTACGCCGTAATACCTACTTTGATAATTATTCTCCTTTCCAATCTCAAGCTGCTTATAGAATGGCTCTCGAACGCAATATCGGGAGTATTGATGATCGGATGGTCTATCGGGGTTACTTAATTAAAATCGAAGAGGCTCTAAAGTATCTAACACGTCAACAGGAAATGAAAAAGGACGGAAAGGATCAAGTGTTGCTATATTTTTTAGAAGGAGATAAATGGAATCCACCCGATTCTATTTGTTATTTAGAAAAGTAAAAAAAAAATGGAATAAGATCCCTTAACCACCCCGCATTTTCCACTTGAAGAATCCATCCTATCTATTCTTTTTTTAAATGTCTCGGGATGTCATCCGACGCATTCTCTCCGCCAAAAAAAAACGAGTTCCTCCCACCTACCCCAAAAAGAAGAAGAAGAGGAAATTTCCCATGAGTCTTTTCGAGAACACTCCTTCCCCTCTCTCTTCCTATATATAAAAGAAACCGAGAGAAAAGTTGTCTTTTCTTTTTTTTCCATCTCATCCTCAGGAGAAAGAGAGAGAGAGAGAAAAAACCAAATGCCATGGAGTGGTTACGGCGAGAGTCTTTTTCCCACGCGATTCGTTTCCGTTTCGCCAAGACAATTCCCCTCACGTTTTACTTGGGGTCGGGCACGCTCTATTTTCGAGGATCCGAACTCGTAACTTGCCTTTCCCAGCAAGGGACTTGGATGAGTTCGAAAAGTCAACGGACTATTCAGCAATGGATCTCTCGAACCCCTTTTCGCCCTTACCGATCCTTAACGACGGATCTCTGGATCGATACGTCGGACCGCCCTAGCCGGATTCTCCGCTATACTCCTTTTATCACCTTCGATTCCCTGGAAAAACTGCTCAACGATTTGGGTCCAGACGCTCTCCTCTTTTCGACCTGGCTTCAGAGTGTGATGAGAGAACCTCTTCAAATCCAAGAAGATTCTCAGACCGGGGAAACTTATTTTAGTTCCGTGGAGAACAAGGTGATGGACTTTCAGTTTCAAAATTTATCGGAACTGTTTCAATGTGCTTTATGTTTTTATTCTTCTTAAAGAGGAGTGGGGGGGAGAAAGAAAACCTAAAAATTATAGAATAATCATAAAAAATAATTTTGTTTTTCTTTAAAAAAATATTGAGATAGTCCAATCTTGTAGAGGAGGTGGAAAATTCAAAATTATTATCTAAAACAGATATGGCGGTCAGTCCATTTCGATCCACGGAGGAGGATATGTGTGAGATTCTCTGATCCATAGAGGGTTTCAGGAAAAAAAAAACTGCGAAAGTTTCCCCCCTATCTCCAAAGAATGGGTATCCAGGTTGAATGCAGAGTACAGACTGATGGGAAGCCGAAACTCAAGTTCCTTAAATAGAAAAAAATGAGAGCTCCTTCTAGAAACAATTTTAGATGTCTTGTTTGGATGAGTGAGTCGACTGGGAAAAATTTCTCAGCGCTGTGGAAAAAAATTTTGAGTTAAAAAAAAAAAAAAAACTTTTGGTTAATTTTTATCATGTCTTATAGACATGATAAAAATTTACTCTCTTCTTTTTGTCTGGGAATGATGTCTCACCATTTCGAAAAATAGAACATATCCCATTCTTGAAATTCTATTATTTTAGAAAGGATGATGAGTGATGGTCTATTTTTCGAAACGGTGAGACATCATTCCCAGACAAAAAGAAGAGAGAGTTAATTTTTATCATGTCTATAAGACATGATAAAAATTAACAAAAAGTTTTTTTTTTTTTTTTTTTTTTTTTTTTTTCAATTCAGAAATTTTTCTCTGAGCTTTGCCAATTTTTTTTCCCAGCCAGCTCCATCCATAAAACAACACCTCTAAAATCTTTTCTCATTTATCTATTTAAACCACTCGAATTTTTTTGCTTCCAATGAGTCCACGCATCTTGGCCTTTCTTTCACTCTGCTCTGAGAAAGATAAGGTAGATTGTTTTCCGTGGACCGTCCTGTTGACGCTTCCGATTTATATAGAGAGCTATATATATAGATAGGGTCCCTCCTAACTCCCTCTATTATGACTATTAGTCTTTTCTTTTTTTTCCAAGAAATATACAAAGAATGATCCACAGTTTTTTTTTCCGTTAATGAAAAAAAATATGCTTCTACCTTCCGACTTCTTTTTAGTACCTCTTTAGGTGTCTCCTCCTTCTGGATCTTTTCCTTCTCCTCTCTTCCTCGCGAGCAGGGAATTGAAAATGCTGTTCAGGATGCAACGCTCGTAAAGACTCCATTTTCTTGCTGGAGAGGGCGTCTACGGCAAACACCGTCTTGTCATGAAATTGGAGTTGGTAATAAAGAGGTCCGTGAATAATGTACACGGAGCGAGCTCGCAGTCGATAGGGAATCATACGATACCCGACGGCTTCTAATTCCATTTCCCATCCATAAAGACGGATAGAAGCTTCTCCGGTTTGAAGAATATGAACCCACTCGGGTGAAACGTAAAACAGTTTTAAAAAGGTTCCAGCATCGACGGCGATCACATTTTCCCATCGCAGATAAGCGTGTAAGCGAAAGGTTCCTGCCTCCATCATCGATTGGAAAGCAAAATGCTTGAAAACTTCGATGGACGAAAAATAATGCAGGATTTTTCCATCGTAACAGGATAAATAGCACATTGTTTCTTGGACGATTTGTTCCATACGCTCCGGGTCCCGAAACCATTCTTCGAAACGGGAGAAGGTTCCCATTTATCAGCTACTTCGAGCTGACAGACGGGCGTGATTTCCACCAGGGTAGGTAGAACTGCAACGGCATCGGTCGACATTTTAGTTTTGCTCGGTTGAGAAGGAAGAACGAGAATGAACCCTGTAAGCAGAAAAACTCGGATCTATATAAATACTAGTGGAAAAAAGGCGGGGGGAAGGGAAGTTCTTCCTTCGTCCCAAAGAATAAGAAAGGTGGGTGGAAAGAAAAAAATCATTTCACTCTCAGGAAAAAAAAAGAATTTTTTTCTTGTCAACATGTTGTCTAGACATGTTTCTAAAAATAGATTTCCAACAAAGGTTCATTCTTTTCTTAGAAATCTATTTTTAGAAAAGAATTGACATATCCTTCAAAACAAATTTCTTTTTTTCTTCCCTCCCTCCAGCAGCCAACTGGATGGGCAAGCGTTTCGGGTCAGATCAGTCCGTGCTGACATTATTTTTTTTAAATGCAATGGAATTAGTATAGGAATGTACTAGAAACTGACCCAAGGTTGAAAAGAAAATATCAAAATCAATACTCACTTCTTGACGATTTCTTTTTTCCAAAAACCTGTTGAAGAATTCTTGATGGGTTATCCAATCTCTAGACCTGTCTGAAGGGAATCCAATCTAAGGTGAGCGCGCATTTACCTGACGCGAAACTCGGAATATCTGCATAAATAACAAAACGTCCATTCTTAAAAACTCATCGTCTAGTCCATTGAGTTGGTTGGAGGGGGAGAAAAAATTTCTGAGTAATTGAAAAAAAAACTTTTTGTTAGTTTTTATCATGTCTTATAGACATGATAAAAATTAACTGTCCCCTCTTTTTGTCAAGGAAGGATGTCTCACCGTTTCGAAAACGAAACCAAAACTCATCCTTCTCATGGCAATTAGAATGAGTCACGGTTTGTTTTTCGAAACGGTGAGACATCCTTCCCAGACAAAAAGAAGAGAGTTAATTTTTATCATGTCTAGAAGACATGATAAAAATTAACCAAAAGTTTTTTTTTTTTTTTTTTTTTTTTTTTTTTATCGCTCAGAAATTTTTTCCAAAGCTCTGAGAATTTTTTCCCAGCCGACTCGATGATCCAAACAAGACAGATCCAAATTGTTTCTAGAAGAAACTCTCCCTTGTCTATTTAAACCACTCGTGTTTCCAACTTCAGTTCAGTCTGTGCTGTGAATTCGACCTGGATACACACTTCTCACCTCCTGGAAAGAATTTCTGTGAAGGTATGCGAACATTTTTCTCAGCTCTTAGAAAATTTTACCAGCTGACTTGATCGACGACAGACATCTCGAACATTCTGTTATCTGCGGAAGTCGTTTCATTTTCGTGCAGTCCATGCTGTGGACTCACCTGAATATCCATTGCTCCCTCCCCCTTCTGGAAAGGGTCGTAGCTTTTTTAGATCCTCGTCGCTCTTTTTACGTTTCGTTGCATATCTAGGACGAACTTTTTTACCTTATTCCTTTCAAACTCTAATATTGCGGTTGGAGAGCCATCATGGAAAATCAGCCATGATCCTGACGAATCTAAACCGACTCCTTGAAAGCAGAGCTATGTCATGTTTTTTGGATGACAGATTTCCAAGCTCCGAGTGATGAGAAATTTAGAAATTTTGCAGTGTTAAAGGAAAGGAGGAGAGAGAAACCTGGAGAATGGAAATGAAGCTGAGAAAAAATGCTAAGAGCTCAGAAAAAAAAGGCTCTTTCCAGGAGGGAGGAGAAGCGCAATTCTAGGTTGAGTGCACAGCACACACGGATCTGAAGTTGGAAACGCGAGGGGTTTAAATAGAGAAGCGAGAGTTTCTTCTAGAAACAATTTTGGATGTCTTGTTGTTTGGATCATCGAGTTGACTGGAAAAAAAAATTCTCAGAGCTCTAAAAAAAAAAAAAAAAAAAAAAAAAAACTTTTGGTTAATTTTTATCATGTCTTCTAGACATGATAAAAATTAACTGTCCCTCCTTTTTCTCAAGGAAGGTTGTCTCACCGTTTCTAAAAATAGATCATGACTCATTCTTGGAATAATTGCCTTGAGAAAGGGTGAGTGATGGTCTATTTTTAGAAAGGGTGAGACATCCTTCCCAGACAAAAAGAAGAGAGAGTTAATTTTTATCATGTCTTAAGACATGATAAAAATTAACCAAAAGTTTTTTTTTTCAATCTTATCTAGAGAATTTTTTCTAGCCGACTCGATCGACAAGACATGACATGACCATTGTTTCTTTTTTTTAATAATGGATTTTCACCTATCCCTTTCAACCCTCCGAATTTGGCTTTGGATCCGTGTGCTTGCTTCCACATTCAGAGCTCTTTTCTTCAACATTTCGATGCAGGGGAAGAATCAATTCTCTCACGACGTTTAGATATTCTTTCAGAATGCTAGAAAACTCATTCAAAGAAGAAGTATCTAAGGGTGGAGTTGCCGGTTGAGGAAAATTCACGAGTCTTGGAACCGGATTATGCGAATCCGTCTGTATGCCAAACTGTAAAGGTGAACCACCCGCTTTAGGAGAGCAGATAATAGTAAGATCCATCTTTTTCCAATTTTTGATTTGAATATACTTGTTTCTTCTTACTCGGAACATTTTCCTTTTTCTTCCTCCTCATCCAGGAACTGAATTCCAGGTGGAACGGAAGCATTTGTAATAAACTGTTGTTTCTTGGTTCCACACGCCTGACATTTTCCCGTGACCATCGGCCGTCGATTTTTCGACATGCGATAGTGGACGTCGACCGTATCGGTCTTGGTTCGGCATTTCACACACCAAATGGAATACGAAACAGGTTCCGCGTCAGAATGCTCCATTGCAGTAACACACTCTTTATTATTTTCTTCTCTTTTGAGAGAGAGAGAGAGAGAGATCTTAACCAGAAGTGTAGATATAAAATTTAGTATACGTTTCGGATCCGTCCGCTCTTTTCGCATACCCCACTTCTTCACAGAGGTATTCCGTTTGCTGATCCGCTCTTCGAGGATAAAACTCGTTTCCCCAAGCATCGCGAGCATAATGAATTCGATCGCCGGCCGTTAAACAATATTCGACTCCATCCGCCTTTTTAGGATACATTTCATACCCCGATTCGTCTTTGGCATAAGGGAATAAAACAGACGTATAAAGCGAATACCCGTCCCCATTTTGAAATTTCGGGTAGTATTCTCGTCCAAAAGACGTTCGGGCATACCGTCGAGGAGCTAAAATGTATTGGTTTCCGTTTAAATCTACCGCGTAATACTCATGACCGTTTTCGTCTCGAGCCAAGATAGGATTTCCTTCAGGATCCGTAATGTATAATTCGTAATGAGGATGTTGGGGGTCGATCGGGTATCGTTCTTTCCCCGATGCGTCTACTCGATAAACAGACATGCTTAGTTCTCGTCGCCTGCTCCTTCCTTCCTCCCACTCGAGACCCGTTGAGATGAAGGTATGAGGTTGATATCTATAAAATGGGTTGATCCTTTCAAACTATTCCATTGTTTAAAGACGCGTGGGTTAGGAAAAAAAAATATTAATAAAAGCAAATATCTGAACGGTTCAACACAACGGGTGAATGGAAAAAAGAAATAGTTCTCTCTCTCCAGTCACAGGATGGTTTCTTCTTCTTGAACGGCTCACACTCAACTGAAGCGAAACTCGGAACTCGAAATGTTTAAATAGATCATAGAGTCCATTCCAGAAAGAATCCGGAGATGTCTTGTCCAGCCAAGTTGACTGGGAAAATAATTTCTGAGTTAAAAAAAAAAAAAAAAACTTTTGGTTAATTTTTATCATGTCTTATAGACATGATAAAAATTAACTGTCCCCTCTTTTTGTCTGGGAATGTTGTCTCTCCGTTTCTAAAAATAGACCAGAACCCATTCTTGGAATTTTATTCTTTTTAGAAAGGATGAGTGATGGTCTATTTTTAGAAACAGTGAGACAACATTCCCAGACAAAAGGGGAAGGTAGTTAATTTTTATCATGTCTAAAGACATGATAAAAATTAACAAAAAGTTTTTTTTTTTTCAGAGTTACAGAAATTTTTTCCAGCCCACTCGATCGACAAGACGTCCCCATTTTTTATTTAAGAATGGATTCTTGTTTATTTGTGTAAGCATTCCGAGTTTCGTTTTAGATGAGTCTATGTTGTTGAAGAGGAAACATGGGTACCCTCATTTTTTTTTCCTATCTGATTTCTAAGATGAATTCAGTGAGTTCACCTTGACCTTTTCAAATTTTGTTTGTTTACTTTTAGCCTAGATAGAGGTCGACGGATAAATCATTCTGATTTTTTAAATATTTTTTTTTGTGTCCCTCTCTCTCTCTAAGAAACCTATCTCGTTCCAAGTCTTCTCGAAGTGCTATTGGTTCGTTTCGAGACGAGGTCATTTCACATCCCCCCTCCTCAAAAAGTATATGCATATAAATTAAAGGAAGTGATTTTCTATACACACACTTCACCTTTTTGAGTGGTGTCACGATGAGCCTATCCAGTAGAGAACGTCTTAGGGAAAGAATGCGTGAACAGAAACGACGCTGGCGAAGCAATTCAGCTAATCGAGAGCGAGAACGAATACTTCAAAGGGAACGTTATGCTGTTCTTAAAAAGGAACTCCCGACCGCGAAAGAAACATCTTCCTCCCAAGCAGTGGGAAAGCTATACGAATTTGCAGTATAAGGATATGTGGTCCGAAGAAGCCTATCAAAAATGTATTCGACAATGTAATAAAGAGCAATACAATTTCCTGATCTACGTTCTCGTCCGTTTGTACACCTATTACGCGTTACCTGAATCGGAACGTCCCCCTCCTCTGGATATTATTGTGCAAGGATCTGCCGGAACGGGTAAATCATTCCTGATCCAAGCTTTATACCAAACTCTGATTCGAACGCCTCTTTTTAGCGAAGCGTGCTCGGTTCTCAAACTCGCACTTAGTGCTCAAGGAGCGGTTTACATTACGGGAGATACTTTGCATCATGCGCTGCGTCTTCAAATGAACAGGACTTTTGTTCGACCTCTGACCCAAGAGACTTTAGACTATTACAGACCCCTGTATGCTCCTTTACGGATGGTGATTTTGGATGACGTTTCCACAATCGGATCCAATTTATTTTCGCGCCTCGACCAGCAACTTCGACAATTGTGTCATGTGCCGGATAAACCGTTTGGGAATGTGCATATGATTAAATTCGGAGATTTGCAGCAGCTCCAACCGATTCGCGACACGCCCATTTTTTATTCTGAAGGGTGGTGGACGCCTCAATCCACGCTCTACTATGAACTAGTCGAATGTATGCGATTCTCTCTGGATTACGAGGAGAGACTCGATCGTTTAACGAGAAATCACTTTTTAGAACCGGACGATGTGGCATTTTTCCAGTCCCGCGTTCGCAGTTTCGACGAAATTCCTCGCGAAGCTATTATTCTCTGTTTTTCGAGCAAGGATGCAGAGAAATATAATATGAAACGTCTCCAATCCCGAGGGACGTACTGTTCGTGTCTGGCTCGAGACGTGATTTATTCCGAGAGCGAAAAATTGCGGAAGAGGATGATGAAACGGAGTCAACATTTACATCGATCTCAGATGGCGAATCTCGAATCCGTCCTCCATTTACAAAGAGGAGCGCGATATCAATTGACTAAAACGCTCGACAAATCCAAAGGATGGATGAATGGAGCGATTGGAACACTACACCAAATAGACCAGGATGAAGACGGAGTTGTGACGCGTGTCTGGCTGCAATTTTCGAATAGTCTAGCTCCTATCGATCGCGTCTCCATTCGTATTGACACCTGTTCGACGAAAACACTCGCATTTTATCGCGAACAGTTTCCTTTGATGTTAGCCGAAGCGATTACGGCTCATAAAGCCCAAGGAGCCACCTTTCCGTCGATCGCAATTTACATGCACGGACCTTTTAATCGATTTCAGCAATATGTCGCTTTTTCTCGAGTGACTCAACCCCAGGGATTGTATATTCTGGACCAGTTTCGTCCCCGCATGAAATTGGCGAGCAAGCAAAAATACGAGGAGGAACTGGAGCGATTGCAAAACATGTCCCGGATTCCGTATGATATATCGGCTCGAAAAGAGAACCAAGATCCGTACGAGTTTCTCATGAACCTTCTTCAATGTGGGAATCATCTTTCCTTCCATCTTTCCAATAGAAACATCTCCCAAGAAAAAGAAGTCGTCAAACTAGAAGAAAAACCTTCTTTCCATGTAAAACCTGTTATAAAATGTCACTCTTAAATCTTTTTTTAAAAATTCAATAAAAAGAAATATTCTCCATCAAAACCCCTCCATTCTTTCAAAGCTTCACAAAACGCTCAACAATGTCCACACAATGGGAAGAGAAAAATCTATCTCAACGGTCCACACAACATGTTGACTCCTCAAAATATGTCTCTCCCAAGTGACAGGATGCTTTTTCTTCAACGGCTGACACTCATCTAAAGCCAAACTGGGAATGCTTAAATAGATAAGCGAGAGTTTATTCTTAAAAAAAATGGCGCTGTCTTGTCAATGGAGAATCGAGTCGGCTGGGAAAAAATTTTGAGAGCCTGAAAAAAAAATTTCTAACTCTGAAAAAAAAAAAAAAAAAAAAAAAAAACTTTTGGTTCATTTTTATCATGTCTTCTAGACATGATAAAAATTAACTCTACCCTCCTTTTGTCTGGGAATGTTGTCTCTCCGTTTCTAAAAATAGACCAGAACCCATTCTTGGAATTTTATTCTTTTTAGAAAGGATGAGTGATGGTCTATTTTTAGAAACGGTGAGACAACATTCCCATTCCCAGACAAAAGGGGAAGGTAGTTAATTTTTATCATGTCTAAAAACATGATAAAAATTAACAAAAAGTTTTTTTTTTTTTTTTAAGTTAGAAAAATTTTTTTCCTGGCTCTCAAAATATTTTCCCAGCCGACTCGATTCTCCAATTGACGACACAGCGCCATTTTTTTTAAGAATGGACTCTCGTTTATCTATTTAAGCATTTCGAGTGTGACTTCAGATGAATGTTAGCCGTTTAGGAAGAAAAACGCAGATTCCCATTTTCTCATTTCCTTCAGAGAGAGAGAGACCTAGATTTTCGAGACTCGATGACTTTTCAAGCACTTTTTGTTTAAGCTATTCGACTTCGTATTTGTCTGACGTTCAAGATTATGATCTTTCGTGGATGGATCTCTTCCACCTCATTCTCTTTCCAGTCGATTTAGAAGGGGAAGGGGAGATTTTTTTTCCCTCATGGAGGATGTCTCCTGAATACCGTTCAAAGAGTCTATGGAGAAATTATATGGTCAGAGTCACGGATTTCCAGGGCAATCTGCTTCTCAGCTAAAAAAAGGATCTCTCTTTCCCAGTCTGTCTTCGATTGCCTCGTTAACTGTGAAACCCATCGCTTTTCCGATTTTATGGTTCTCCCAGTATAATCAGACAGTCGGTCACAAAAGTATTCGAACACCGGTACCCTATCAGAAAATGACAAGATGGCGTTTTTTTCTCTTTTCCTCTGTGTGTCGTGTTATTCCATCCTAGGTTTTCTTCTCCCCCCCATCTTGGAAAAAACTGGAAAAAATTGGTTACGATCTCTTTTTGAATGGGGAGATGCCATTTTGAGAAAAAGCTGACGACCCTATCTTGGAGAATGAACATGACCGCTCTACACACCCTTTTACTCTCTCTCTCTCTTTTTGAATTGGGAAGCCATTTTGGGAAAAAGCAGACGACCCTATCTTGGAGAATGGAAATGAACGCCTCTCCCTCTCTCTTTGAAATGGGAAGCCATTTTGGGACCCTCTATTCTTGGGGAGGGAGAAAACTGAAGTCTGCATTTCGCTGTCTCTGAATGCGGAAAGCCCTTTTGGGAAACGCGGACCCTCTTCTTCTGATCTTGGAGAACTGGAAATGAACGCTCTACACGATCTCTCTTTGAATTCAGAAGGTATTTTGGGACCTTCTAATGTTGGAAAACTGAAATGAACGCTCTACACCTTCTCTCTCTCTTTCTCTGAAATGGGTAGCCATTTGAAAACTCCCTAACTTTGGAAAAAAACAGAAATGAACGCTCTACACTTTTTCTCTTTGGACATGGGTAACCCTTTGGGGACCCTCTCCTCTTGGTAGAAAAAAAAAGAACTGAAGTGAAGGCTCTACACAATCTCTCTTGGAATGGGATCCATATTTCGGAAAACGTGGATCACCTCATGCTGGAAAACTGAAGTGAACCACCAAGATTGGACTCTATATAATATTTTTTTTAATTGACATCATGACCCTCCTCCCATTTGTTATTAAAAAAAATTGTTTTTTTTTTGTTTTGGTTTTTATCCCATTTCCGATGTGATTTCAGAAATGCAATTCCATAACAGTTCAATTTCATTCGAGGTTAAATGATCTAAACAGTCTTTGACCCACCCAACCGTATGATTATTTTCTTCTCCTTCCTGTTGCACCAAATTTTGTAAGTCCATATAATCATTCCATACGGGAAGGGCTGGATCCTCACAAGGCTGTCTTGAAACACTTGGAGTCTCTTTGGGATGAGTGGAGGGATCTAGGATGTCTGGACCCGGCTGCGATTCTACCTCCATGATTTCTGGACCCGTTGGAACTTGTTTACCCGGCTGAAATTCTACCTCTAGGATTTCTGGAACCGTTGGAACTTGTGAACCCGGCTGTGATTCTGCCTCCATGATTTCTGGACCTGTTGGAACTTGTGGACCCGGCTGACATTCTACCTCTACGATGTCGAGACTTTTTGAAGCTTGTGGACCCGTCTGACATTCTACCTCTACGATGTCGGGACAGGCTGGAGGAGAAGAAGAAGAAGAAGAAGAAGAAGCGGATACTAGAAGAGGTTCTGTCTGTGAGGAGTCCGAAAGAGGTTGCCTGTTTGAACAAGTCGGGGAAGAAGAAGAAGAAGAAGAAGAAGCTTCTGGATTCTGAAGCGGATCTTGCACGCCAGGTAGGTTCCGGTAAGTCGACCGTTTTTTAAAAGGTAATGTTTTTTCTTCCTCCTCATCTTCAATTGTGATGACTTCAATTTCATTCCGTTGCCGGGTCGATTTTGTTTCGGGAAATAACGGTTTGGTCCAGCTCCTCTTATCATCTAAGGAAGGGATGGGTAAAGGTGGCGGAGGGTTTTCTTCTTCTTTTTCTTGAAACATCATCGGCGATTGGAAAGAAATCTCCTCTTTCAATTGTTTCCAAAGCGAGTACGAGCACCGATCGACGAGAAAGAGACTCTTCTGGGTTGTGACGATGAGATATTGCGTTTTCGGGGGAACGACATAGTTTTGAAAAGGTCTTAGAATATATTTCTTATATTTCATCCTGTCGCTGACTTTAAAACTTCTTTCCTTCAGATTGGGGGACGATGATTCGTAATAGGCGAGAGGAGCGGCTGTGGTTTGAACAATATGAACTTCGTCCTCAGCCGTCGTTCTCACTCCAAACGTAAAATATCGTTTCGTGAGAAAAATATTCTTCCACCGAAAACTCATGCGCGGATCTGTATATCGCCGGTCTGTTTGAATGGGCCGTCTCAAAGCTCGATCCATCCGATTCCAAGAGAAGGGAGATTCCTCTTTCGTTTGTTGCGATTCGAATAAATTTCTGTATATATTCTGAACGAGCAGGTTGGAGGATTCGACATCTTGGTTGAAAGAAACGATCGCTTGATGAGGTGGTAAATGCGGAATAAATGTCGCACAATGACACGCCAAAAAAATTTTCAAGTTGGAGATTTGCTTTAGCGTCTTCAAATCCTCCCCGTTCGAAATCCGTTGAGTTGGAAAAACGTCTAATAGCGACATGGCTCCCAATGGAAAAGAAATGATCTCGCCCAGTACTCTCGTCTTTTTATATATCTATATAGACACACACAGACACACATAGAGGCACTATGACGTCCGTTTTATTTGTTTTTTTTTTGTTTCTCTCTCTCTTCTTTCCAAGAAATCTTATCTCCATGACCTCTTTTTCTTTTCTTAAAAAGATGAATGTGTGTGGGAATGAGGAAGTGAAAGTAATAATTTAATAAACAAAAAATTATCCAACCAAGACCTTCTTTTTTTTTCAAAGTCAATCTTTCCAATCCAAGGACGTCCAGAGATAGAGAAAGGAGGGAGAGAGGAGGAGGAGGGAAGGGAAGGTCACACTCTCTTTCTCTCTATAAATAAAAGGGGAGAGCCCCAAAGTCGTATTTTTGTCCAAGTGGATCATGAGGAGGCATCCCCAGCTCACTACGTGTATTCCTTTCAAATATAAATATATTGATCTTTCCTTTTATATCATCCAAGGAGTCGTTTACCTGAAAGCCTCCGATTTTTCAAAATGTGCGGGTTATTATACCGTGGGGAGTTATCAAAAGATGCGGGACGAATTTTTGTCCGACGAAAACGTGTTGATGGCTCGTGACATTCCACCTTTGGATGCACAAATTTTGTTAATGAAACGAGCCAAATATTTTTACACGTCCCACTTTCTAACCGTCTCGCAAATGAATAGGATTATGGATCGTCTTGAGAAGACAAAAGGGATTCTCGTTCATTTTAGTGAATGGTTGCATAAATGTTTGCACGAACCTCTCTCGATCGAGAAGACTGGGAAGAATACCTATTATATTCTTCTCGAGGACTCTCCTCCTTCGTCTCATCATAGAGAGGCCACGACTTTTGAAAAAATCCTCGAGCAAGAAAAAATAGAATGGTGGAACAACTACCCCATCCCTCTCCCCGAGCATCAAGAGGAGCCTGTTCAGAAGAAAAAGAAAAAACCTTTCCAAAAGCCTATCCTCATCCTCCTCGATAATGATGGGGATGAGGAGAAACCTGTTCAGATTCCTCTCAGTTTGTCAAAACCCGTCGAGGATGAAAAACCTCTCCCTTCCTCAAAACCCCTTGAGGAAGAGACATCCCTCGAGAAGGAGAAATCTCTCCCATTGTCAAACCTCCTCGAAGATGAAAAACCTCTCCATTTATCAAGACCCCTCGAGAAGGAGGGACCTCTTCCTTTATCAAACCCCCTCGAAGATGAAAAACCTCTCCATTTATCAAGACCCCTCAAAAATGAGGGACCTCTCGATTTGTCAAAACCCCTCGAGGATAAGGGAAACAAAACTTCTCTCTCTTTCGAAGAAGAGGGACCTCTCAATTTGTCAAGACCGCTCAAGAATAAGGGAACCGAAAATCCTCTCCCTTTCTCAAGACTTCTCGAGGAGGAGGAGGAGAGACCGCTCCATGTCTCAAGACAGGACCTCTATCTCTTGAGGATCCGAGGGAAACGATTCCTATTGAAAAACCATCTATCGACGATCCCCAGAAAAGGTCTTCGGAGGAGATTAGACTTCCATGTAGAAAACGAATCTGCCACAATCATCATCATCATAATAATAATAATAATAATAATAATATACCCCCTTCTCAACAACAGAATCCTACAACATTTGCAGATAAATGCATTCAAACCAATCCCTTTATAGTAACCCTTTTGATTGGAGAACCCGTGCATTAGCCTCGAAAAATAAAATGAGATTCTAGACTGTTTCTATGACCATAATGTTAAGCCAATAGATAGGTCTAGCTCAGAATTTTTCTTTTTAAAAGAAAATAAATAAATAATCCAAAGACTATTCGTAAATATAAATGGTAAAGTCTTGAGTCGGCTGGTAAAAAATTTTCAGAGCTGAGAAAAATTCTACAACTCAAAAAAAAAAAAAAAAAAAAAACTTTTTGTTAATTTTTATCATGTCTTAGACATGATAAAAATTAACGACCCCCTTCCCTTTTCGTCTGGGAATGTTGTCTCACTCTTTTGAAAAACAAATCGTGATTCATTCATGGAATGATTGCCATTAGAGAAAGGATGAGTCATGATCTATTTTTAGAAAGGGTGAGACATCCTTCCCAGACAAAAAGGGAGGGTCATTAATTTTTATCATGTCTAAGACATGATAAAAATTAACCAAAAGTTTTTTTTTTTTTTTTTTTTTTTTTCATTAGAGAATTTTTATCTTACCTCTGAGAAATTTTTTTTCTCCCAGCCGATTCGCGACTTTACCATTTGTTTTTAAGAATGATTTCTCTCTGATCTATTATTTCAAAATTCGAAGTTTCACTTCAGAACCATCTATGCTGTTGAAGAAGTAACGTGATATATGTATTTTTTTTAATGAGTTCTGTCAAGATTGAATTGTGCAGGATCGACCTTGCGAATTTCTTCTCTGTGTCTTTAAATAATAATGATACCGAACTGCTTTTTGTAGAGCGCAATGGAAAAAACCTTTTGTATGGTTAGGACAATTCATGTGTTCGATCCCATTGTATTTGAGAATCTCTTGCGTCGATCCTGAAATGCAATAAATGGATCTTTGCAACCATTTCTCTAAAAACCGCCGTTTCATTTCTCCTCGCACCCAAATCATGGAAAAAGGTTCCGTCAACATCGTTAACACCCATGGAAAATAACTGTACGGAATTTCTCCTTCGTACCACCACAAGCCGTGATAATAATCACTCGCCCACACAGCGGTTCGTTTTTCTTTCTACCTGAGCATTTGCCATGGAAACGGGGGGTTTAAAAACAAATACCCCTCGAGAAGTACCGTCCAATGTGACGTAAGCCAATTCTTTCACAATAAAGGCTCATTGAGAATCGTAGAAACCTTCAAAGTCGAGCACGAGTTCCATGTTTTTTATTTCTTTTTCTTTCCAAGGTGACCTTTATTATTATTATGATGGATGTGTATTGAGATACGCACGATATTATTCAAAAAACAAATATATATACGAATGTGACCTTTCCCAGAATTCATACAACCTGTCACGTGCAACCTTCTCTCTCTATATATATAAAAGAGGAGACGGCGAGAGAACGCTATCCATTTTTTCCTTCAGGAAACACAGCGAGAGAGAGAGAATTTTGTTTTCTTTTTTTCCTCAATTGAAGAAGATGGACATTTTGAGTGCCAAACCTCTCAAAGATTCCTACATTGTTCTGGACATGGAATACTTTCACTGTTATGATCCAAAGACGGGAGATATATATTTCATCTTGAAAGAACTGGGCTACATCACTTGCGATTTAACCTTATGCGGATCCATGATTTTTCTCCCTCCTGTCCATTACGATGACTTATCGTCCCGCAATCAAGCTGTGGTCAACCAGACTAGAAATAACTGACACGGCCTGCAATGGACCGAGGGTCGTCTTTCCTACGAGCATCTTCCTACGATCCTGAAAATACTGACCGAAAATGTGGAGGTGATCTACGTCAATGGATACGATAAAGCCGAATTTTTCAGCAAGCTCTGCCAGCGATCCGTTTACGAGTTTTACATCCCAGGGAAAACCGAGTGGCGGAACAAGTCGAAATGCACGCGACACCAATATTTCCAAAAGATGATTCATTGTGCCGAGAACAAGGTGAGAAATTTTCGATACCATTTGATGGAGGGTAGTTACGTTTTCCGGAAATTACATTGTTACCCCTCCGAAAGCAAAGCTGTCGAAGACGAAGAGGAGGCGGAAGAATCTCCCCAGGAGAACTCGTGCGACGATGAGGAGGAGGAGGAGGATGAACTTTCTAATAATAATAATAAATGTCTAAGTTGGGATGCTTTAGAGACCCAAGAATATTGGTCTCAACCCTTATCTCACCTAGACCTGAAAGAGGATCCTCAAGTGTACTCTTTGTGGTCCTCTTCTAAAATTTGGTCTTGGAGAGAACCCTTGAATGTTCATGAATGAAATGGTATGTAAATCCCTAGAGAAAAAAGAATAGAAAAAAAAAGTTCCTTTTTTTGTAATATGTTGATTTCTTTCCAATCCCATTTCTTTTCTATAACTCCAGCCCAATCGACGAGAAGAAGACGAATTTTCCAAGTTACACAAGACGAATCTTCCAAGTTACACAAGACGTAGAAAGATTTCACAAGGATTTATAAATCACACGCTCCCACATGATATATGTATAGAGAGAAAAAGACCCTCTGTTCTCTAGCCAATACGTCAAGACTTCCCTAAACTAAGAGAGATCATGAGTACCGAGGAAACCTTAGCAGAGCAAGTGGAAAGACTTTCAAAGAGATTAGAAGAGTTAAGACGGGATAGATTTACAGTTCCGCCGACTAAAGAGGAAATTATCATCGATTTCAACAAACCGCTGTACTTTCATCCCCTACCCCAAAGAATGAGACGAGTGGACTCGCCGTTGAACAGTTCCAATGAGAAACAAAATGTCACTTATTTGAATAGCCAATTTCAACACATGAATATTTCATAAGTATTTTTTTTTGTTTTTTTCCCTAAAGCGTAGGGAGATCGGATCAGTAGTTTTTCCCTTTTCATCGTCGAAAAAGATTGGGAGGAAAAATCTTTCTCAGCTCTCTCAGAAAAATTTTTCAGCCTTAAAAATAAAAAAATAAAAAAAAAAAAAAAAAAAAAAACTTTTTGTTAATTTTTATCATGTCTTAGACATGATAAAAATTAACTCTACCCCCCCTTTTGTCTGGGAATGTTGTCTCACACTTTCTAAAAATAGACCATCACTCCTCCTTTCCTAAAGAATAGAATTCCAAGAATGGGATCTGGTCTATTTTTAGAAACGGTGAGACCCTATTTCCAGACAAAAGGCGGGTAGAGTTAATTTTTATCATGTCTAAAGTTCAGGGTCCATCCATCTTCTTATGTGAAACGGTGACCCTGACGAGATCGAGATAAACAAGTCCTGTGAGTTGTTTTGTAATCTTGACGCGATCCAAGAAAGACTTTTTATTATTTTTTTTTTGAAATAGGCGGGGGGTGGGGAGAGAAAATGTTCTCACGACCCTCAGATATCTTTTCATAAATCTATTTTTTATCAAAGTGTTTCTTTCATTCCGATCCTTTTAAGAGGTTGGAATGACCCTGACATTTAGATGGGGTCGCGATCCCGACAGATGTCGCGCGAGTATAAAAGTGTGTATCCTCCGCGAGATTTCTTCAGAGAACAGAAGAAGACGTGAACTGAGCTGGTAAGTCCCTTTGGTCCTATGAATATGGTTTAATCATAACTTCATTTAAAAAGACCTTTGAAACTTTGAAACTTCTTAACCCTTTGAAAAGAAAAATGTCTCTTTCAAGACGACGACTCTAAAACGTTTTATTATTTTTTTTCCCTTTCTAGATCTTCCCTGTTATACATATATACCTTTTCGATTCTTTTTTTTGCTCCTGTTTGTGGAAGACATCACCGTCTTCATCGCCATGGCGTGTTCAGAAAACTTTATCGTGCTCGATCTAGAGGGTTTCCAGTCCTACAACCACAAGAAGGGTGAATTTACCTACGTTTTAAAAGAATTGGGCTATGCGACAAAAGATTTTTTGACCGTGGGATCGTTGACGTTTGCTCCTCCTAACCCCTTCCACCAACTGAGTGAAAAAAACCAAAAGACGAATGCCTGGCTGACGAGAAACCGGCACGGACTTCGTTGGAACGAGGGTCATATTCCCTACAACCATTTAGGACGCATTCTCCAATCGCTCACTCACAGCTTCTCCACGATTTATGTGGTGGGATGTCAGAAAGCTAAATTCTTTCCTAAAGCCTTGGATTATCAAAAACCCGTGACGGAAATTTATGTGCCAGATGGAATCATTTGGAAGTATCGGGAAAAATGTGCCCGACATCATCAAAGGATGAAATATTTCCATTGTGCCGAAAACAAAGTGCGCAACTATCGATGGCATATTACGGAAGGAGATTTTCATATCAATCACGTCTATCCAGACGGAACGGAGAAAGAGGAGAGGATTCAGGAGGAAGCAGACAATCCTCTGCAAGCTTTTGATAAGGCCTACGATCAGTTAGAGAAGGATCCGTCCCCAAAAGCGTACGATAACCTCATCCAGAAATGGGATAATCTGTCCTGTTTCCAAGTGATGGAACATCCGGATGAGCATACGCCTTTAAACTTGATGGGCTCTTCTTCTTTGTCATCAACTTCCTCCAATAACTCGAGGAAGACGGAGGGTTGGGGAGACATACCTGAAAATATTCCCCATTACGATCCAGCAGCCTGTTGGGACGAACCTTCCAAAGAATCTCATGAGACCCCCAAAATATCTTCAGAGGATCCAAAGACAAAATCCACTGAGTGTTGGGACAATGAACGGACGACTCATGCTCTAAAATCCACTAAGACTATGTCCACTGAGTGTTAAGACAATGAACAGACGACTCATGCTCCAAAATCTATTGAGACTATGTCCACTGAATGTTGGGACAATGAACGGACGACCCATGCTCCAAAATCGACTGAGACTATGTCCACTGAGTGTTGGGACGATGAAACCGAAAAGACGACAGAGAATTGGGATGACCGTTCTCAAAAGTATTTGAATTGATATATACATAAACTCAGGAGAAAAAAAATAAAGAAAAGATTTTTAGAAATAAGTAGAGAAAGGTTCTCCGCTTTCCCTATATTTATGGAAATGGACTGAGAAGAGAGAGAGAGAGACGAATCAGGAGACCAAAAAAAATGGGTCTTGGAAGGAATGAGTGCAAATGCATTCGATTCCTTCCGAGACCCATTTTTTTTTGGGTCCCTCTCTCATCCAATCTTGGAAAAGAACTTTGTCCTATTTTTCTAGGTCCATTCAAAAAGAAATGAATCTATCCATAAATTTTCTTAAAAGAAAAAAAAAAAAGATCCATTACCTCTTGACGGTCGAAAGTCGAGAATCTTGGAAAAAGTTATCCACTCTCTCCATCCAGTCAAGCTTCTCTGTAGAAAATCTAGTAGGTGCATCTGCATTCTCGAACACCCGGCAGTTATTATTGGACGCGAAACGTCGAATGCTGAAATAATTAACAGTGAGCCCATTCTTAAAGAAACGGGGATGTTTTATTCATCCAGTCGAGTGCGGAAAAATTTCTGAGAGCCGGAGAAAAATTTCTCTGGCTGAAAAAAAAAAAAAAAAAAAAAAAAAAAAAAAAAAAAAAAACCCTTTTAGTCTGAAAATTGATGTCTTCAATTTTTCGAAAATTGAAGACATCAATTTTCAAATTTTCAGACTAAAAAGGGGGGTAATTTATTTTTCAGAAACTTTTCCCAGCCGACTCGATGTGAATAAAACTTTACTGTTTGTTAAGAATGATATTTAATGGATCGATTTCAACCTATCGAGTTTCGCTTGAGTTCCGGCCGTGCTGTGGGCCCACCTGGATACAAGTTTTCCCCTTTTGGAATAGAATAAAACTTTACTGTTTTTTAAGAATGTTATTTAATGGATCGATTTCAACCTATCGAGTTTCGCTTGAGTTTTAGATGTGAATAAAACTTTACTGTTTTTTAAGAATGTTATTTAATGGATCGATTTCAACCTATCAAATTTCGCTTGAGTTCCGGCCGTGCTGTGGGCCCACCTGGATACAAGTTTTCCCCTTTTGGAATAGAATTTCCGTCAAGGTAGGCTACTTTTCCTCTTTTTGCATTTTTCATGTCATTTCATTTGTATTACAATATACTGAATACGGGCGTTCGAACTGATTTCTAGGCTATTTCTATACAAATGGAGCTCGATCCAAGAAAGAAATGATGTCTTTTTTTTTATTTTGTGGACTGCCAATTTGTATTGGAATATACTGAAAACGGGTGTTTGAGTCGATTTTCAGTATATTTCAATACAAATAGACCTCGGTCCAAGAAAGAAATGATGTCTTTATTTTTATTTTGTGAACTGCCAATTTGTATTGGAATATACTGAAAACGGGTGTTTGAGTCGGTTTTCCGTATATTTCAATACAAATAGAGCTCGATCCAAGAAAGAAATGATGTCTTTTTTTTATTTTGTGGACTGCCAATTTGTATTGGAATATACTGAAAACGGGTGTGTGAGTCGGTTTTCAGTATATTTCAATACAAGTGGAGCTCGATCCAAGAAAAAAATGATTACTTTTTTTATGTTGTGGACAGCCAATTTTGTATTGGAATATACTGAAAACGGGCATTCACGTCGGTTTTCAGTATATTTCAATACAAATGGAGCTGGATCCAAGAAAAGAATGATGTCTTTTTTTTATGTTGTGGACAGCCAATTTTGTATTGGAATATACCGGAAACGGGCGTTCACGTCGGTTTTCAGTATATTTCAATACAAATGGAGCTGGATCCAAGAAAAAAAATGATGTCTTTTTTTTATTTTGTGGACAGCCAATTTTGTATTGGAATATACTGAAAACGGGCGTTCACGTCGGTTTTCAGTATATTACAATACAAGTGGACCTCCATCCAAGAAAAAAATGATGTCTTTTTTTTATTTTGTGGACAGCCAATTTTGTATTGGAATATACTGAAAACGGGCGTTCACGTCGGTTTTCAGTATATTTCAATACAAATGGAGCTCCATCCAAGAAAAAAATGATGTCTTTTTTTTATGTTGTGGACTGCCCTATTTTGTATTGGAATATACTGAAAACGGGCGTTCCAGTCGGTTTTCAGTATATTCCAATACAAATGGAGCTCGATCGAAGAAAAAAAATGATGTCTTTTTTTTATTTTGTGGACAGCCAATTTTGTATTGGAATATACTGAAAACAGGCGTTCACGTCGGTTTTCAGTATATTACAATACAAGTGGAGCTCGATCCAAGAAAAAAATGATGTCTTTTTTTTATTTTGTGGACTGCCAATTTTGTATTGGAATATACTGAAAACGGGCGTTCACGTCGGTTTTCAGTATATTTCAATACAAATGGAGCTCCATCCAAGAAAAAAATGATGTCTTTTTTTTATGTTGTGGACTGCCCTATTTTGTATTAGAATATACTGAAAACGGGCGTTAACGTTGGTTTTCAGTATATTCTAATACAAGTGGAGCTCCATCCAAGAAAAAAATGATGTCTTTTATAGATAAAAAATAGAAGGTTATATATAGAGAGAGAGGTAGACAAAGTTGATTTTTTTTTCTAGAAGTCAACCGTCACGTCGCCCATCACGTGGTCTTCTCGTATATATAGAGAGGCGAGTGGAAGACAGACTCTATTTTCCAGAGAGAGAGACTGCTGTGCGTATCCATATTTCTACTCAAGATGATGATCCGCGTCTTATATAATGAGTTTGTGAGCATTCGCTGTTATGTGGATGACGGAAGATTGTTTTGGAACGCTACGGACATTTTGCCTCTGATTCATACTTCCAGTAAAAGAACCTGGGACATTCTCTCCGTGTTTTTCGACGAACACCACGTCTTCAGGAAAATAAAAGATCTTGAGAGTCTCGGCAGTTCTCAAGAGGGATATGTCCTCTCCAGCGAAGAAATGTTACATCTGGCCGAAAATAATCCTAAAAATAATCAGCTTCTGGCCTGGGTGTATAGCATTTTAACTCAGCCGCTGGTTCGAGTTGTACCCAATCAACCCGTTTACCGACTGCTCTATCCGGGGGAGAAATTTCCCTTCATCACCCTCTTTAATCTGGGAGTGCGCTACATACCGCCTCATCCAGGCATGACGGATTCTTCTACTTACCCTAAACAATATGCCAGCGCTTATTGCCAGACAGACCCCCGTCAAGAAAAGGTCGTCGAGACTCAAACGGATCCTCTGGTGGTCTCTTTAAATGTCACTAAAGTTATGACCTTCTAAAAAAAACAACCACCACCACCCAAAAAAAATTTGCTCCTCCTCCAAATTTTTTTTTATCTTCTCGAAAGAAAAAAAAAAGAAACTTTTCCATCTAGCCTCTTTCTTTCAATCCCTCTTAAGAGAGAGAGGGAGGAGAAAAGAAAGAGAGTTCTGAGGAGGCAAAAGAAATGGGTCTGGAAGGAAACGGGTGCATTGCGAGAAAAAGAGGGTCCTCTTTTCTTTTCTCGAAATGCACCCTTTTCCTTCCAGACCCATTTTTTTGATCACTTCTTCAAACCAATCTTGGAAAGGGGGGGGACACAATAAATTGTGCGTAAAGTCCATTTCGAGCAAGACTGGATTTTTTTTTGAAAAGAAAACATAATGTTATATATAGATAGCTAAATCTTTATCATGATATTCTTTAAGAATTTCTTAGCCATTTGTCAAAGAAGGGGACTATAATTGAAGAATTTATGAATTTGGGAACATGTCACCCATGACAAATCTAAAATCTTGGAAGTGGATACTGGAAAGCCCCGCTCTGATTATAATTCTGAGTTCTAGCATGGGACATTTTTTAGATCAATAAGCTAAACTATTTTTCTAGTCTCATATTCTCTCGGGACTAGGGTTTCAGATTTGGGTAGAGAAAGACACTGTTCTGAACAGAAACGTGGAATGCTTTTATAGAAAAGTGAAGAGTTGAAAGTGAAAGTCGAAAAACGAAATGAGATCGGCTAGGAAAAATTTCTCAGAGCTCAGAAAAAAAGTCTGAAATGTAAAAAAAAAAAAAAAAAAAAAAAAAAAAAAAAAAAAACCTTTTTGTTAATTTTTATTATGTCTTCTAGACATGATAAAAATTAACTCACCCCCCTTTTTGTCTGGGAATGTTGTCTCCCACTTTCTAAAAATAGACCATGACTCATCCTTTTAAAGAATAGAATCCAAGAAAAGACTGGGTTCTGGTCTATTTTTAGAAACGATGAGACAACATACCCAGACAAAAGGGGGGTGAGTTAATTTTTATCATGTCTAGAAGACATGATAAAAATTAACAAAAAGTTTTTTTTTTTTTTTTTTTTTTACATCTCAGAATTTTTTTCTGAGCTCTGAAAATATTTTGCCAGCCGATCTCATTTCGTTATCATTTTTTTATTTTAGAATTCATCAACCTTGTTCCTCCTCCTCCCCTCTCCCTCTCTCTCTCTGAGGAGTCTATATAAACGGATCGCCAGCGAGCTCTTGTTCATATCAGACGAGTGTTTCGCCTTGAGAACGGAAAAAAAAATACAAAAGCCATGCTGCTCAAACTGGAATATAACGATGACTATTACGTGCACGCGTATGTGGATCTAGGATTCCTGTACTGGAATGCCAAAGATATCTTGACTCTCTTGCCTACGAACGTCTCGCATACGACGAGTGTTCTCCAAGTCTTTTTTCCTAATCGACACCATTTTCTTCGACTAGGCGATTTGGACAACTACTCCAAAGAATGGGGTCAACCGAACCAGATTGTCCTCACTTCGAATGAAGCGGCCTTCGTCGCTTCGAAATCCCTGCATAACAAGTCGCTCTTCCCTTGGATGTGTAAAATATTCATGAGACCTCTGACGAAAATTGAGGAGGACGGGGAAACGTATATAACCCTCCGAGAGACTGTGCAAGACGAACAAGAAAGGAAAAAGAGTCCTCTCTTTTTCATCACTCAATTCGGGATCCATCATCTCCCCAAAATCATCCAGACACATCAAGCCTTCGTTGAAATGTATCAGAAAGAGGACGATGGTGATGGTGATGATGATGATGATGATGCGATATGGTCTCCAGTCGCTTAAAGAAGGGGAAACGTTCTCCGCTTTCCCTATTCCATAGACTGGAGAGTTGAATCAGGAGACCAAAAAAAATGGGTCTTGGAAGGAATGAGTGCATTTCAAAATGCATTCGATTCCTTCCGAGACCCATTTTTTTGGGCCACTCTCTCCTCCAATATTGGGAGAGAGAGAGAGAGAGAAAAGAAATTTATCATCTCCTGTCCACCCAAAAAGAAACTATGTATTTTTGTTTTTCTGGATGCGGCCGAATTTGTAGAGGAATTGTCCAGAAACCGGCCCTCAAGCCCATTTTCAGACTATTTCTATACATATTCGGTCATCAAGATGGTCCGGGGACGACTTTGTTTGGACATCATCTCTATATAGATGATGAAATTTGTATAGCCATTTCTAAAGAATCTCAGAGAAAACTAAAAGCGAGATTGCAGAAAAAGAAATAGCCTCCAGTGAACACAATTCCAACGACAGTGGATAGGAAAAGTGAAGATTTGAAAGTGGTGAAAGTCGAAAAACGAAATGGGATCGGCTAGGAAAAATTTCTCAGAGCTCAGAAAAAAATTCTGAGATGTAAAAAAAAAAAAAAAAAAAAAAAAAAAAAAAAAAAAAAAAAACACTTTTTGTTTATTTTTATCATGTCTTCTAGACATGATAAAAATTAACTCACCCCCCTTTTGTCTGGGAATGTTGTCTCCCACTTTCTAAAAATAGACCATGACTCATCCTTTTAAAGAATAGAATTCCAAGAAAAGACTGGGTTCTGGTCTATTTTTAGAAACGGTGAGACAACATACCCAGACAAAAGGGGGATGAGTTAATATTTATCATGTCTAGAAGACATGATAAAAATTAACAAAATGTTTTTTGTCCATCAAAAAGACATTCTTTTTTTTCTGAATGCAACCGAATGTATATAGGAATATACTAGAAAGCGCCCTCCGCTCCAAGCCCATTTTAAGTATATCTCTATACAAATTCGGTATAAAATTGTCCGGGGACGACTTTGTCCGGAGACGACTCTGTCCGGGGACGACTCTGTTTGGACTCAACCATGACGTCATTTTAATATAGTGGAATGTGTGTAGAAATAGTCGGAAAAAGGACTCGAACGCCCGTTTTCAGTATATTCCAATACAAAATAGGGCAGTCCACAACATAAAAAAAAGACATCGTTTTTTTCTTGGATGGAGCTCCACTTGTATTAGAATATACTGAAAACCAACGTTAACGCCCGTTTTCAGTATATTCCAATACAAAATAGGGCAGTCCACAACATAAAAAAAAGACATCATTTTTTTCTTGGATGGAGCTCCATTTGTATTAAAATATACTGAAAACTGACGTGAACGCCCGTTTTCAGTATATTCCAATACAAAATTGGCAGTTCACAAAATAAAAAAAAGACATCATTTTTTTCTTGGATCCAGCTCCACTTGTATTGTAATATACTGAAAACCGACGTGAACGCCTGTTTTCAGTATATTCCAATACAAAATTGGCTGTCCACAAAATAAAAAAAAGACATCATTTTTTTTCTTGGATCGAGCTCCATTTGTATTGGAATATACTGAAAACCGACTCGAACGCCCGTTTTCAGTATATTCCAATACAAAATAGGGCAGTCCACAACATAAAAAAAAGACATCATTTTTTTCTTGGATGGAGCTCCATTTGTATTGAAATATACTGAAAACCGACGTGAACGCCCGTTTTCAGTATATTTCATACAAAATTGGCTGTCCACAAAATAAAAAAAAGATCATTTTTTTCTTGGATGGAGCTCCACTTGTATTGTAATATACTGAAAACCGACGTGAACGCCCGTTTTCAGTATATTCCAATACAAAATTGGCTGTCCACAAAATAAAAAAAAAAACATCATTTTTTTCTTGGATCGAGCTCCACTTGTATTGTAATATACTGAAAACCGACGTGAACGCCCGTTTTCAGTATATTCCAATACAAAATAGGGCACTCCACAACATAAAAAAAAGACATCATTTTTTTCTTGGATCCAGCTCCATTTGTATTGAAATATACTGAAAACCAACGTGAACGCCCGTTTTCAGTATATTCCAATACAAAATTGGCTGTCCACAACATAAAAAAAAGACATAATTTTTTTCTTGGATAGAGCTCCATTTGTATTGAAATATACTGAAAACCGACGTGAACGCCCGTTTTCAGTATATTCCAATACAAAATTGGCTGTCCACAACATAAAAAAAAGACATCATTTTTTTCTTGGATCCAGCTCCACTTTTATTGAAATATACTGAAAACCGACTCAAACACCCGTTTTCAGTATATTCCAATACAAATTGGCAGTCCACAAAATAAAAAAAAAAGACATCATTTCTTTCTTGGATCGAGCTCTATTTGTATTGAAATATACTGAAAATCGACTCAAACACCCGTTTTCAGTATATTCCAATACAAATTGGCTGTCCACAAAATAAAAAAAAGACATCATTTCTTTCTTGGATCGAGCTCCATTTGTATAGAAATAGCCTAGAAATCAGTTCGAACGCCCGTATTCAGTATATTGTAATACAAATGAAATGACATGAAAAATGCAAAAAGAGGAAAAGTAGCCTACCTTGACGGAAATTCTATTCCAAAAGGGGAAAACTTGTATCCAGGTGGGCCCACAGCACGGCCGGAACTCAAGCGAAACTCGATAGGTTGAAATCGATCCATTAAATAACATTCTTAACAAACAGTAAAGTTTTATTCACATCGAGTCGGCTGGGAAAAGTTTCTGAAAAATAAATTACCCCCCTTTTTAGTCTGAAAATTTGAAAATTGATGTCTTCAATTTTTCGAAAAATTGAAGACATCAATTTTCAGACTAAAAGGTTTTTTTTTTTTTTTTTTTTTTTTTTTTCAGCCAGAGAAATTTTTCTCCGGCTCTCAGAAATTTTTCCGCACTCGACTGGATGAATAAAACATCCCCGTTTCTTTAAGAATGGGCTCACTGTTAACTATTTCAGCATTCGACGTTTCGCGTCCAATAATAACTGCCGGGTGTTCGAGAATGCAGATGCACCTACTAGATTTTCTACAGAGAAGCTTGACTGGATGGAGAGAGTGGATAACTTTTTCCAAGATTCTCGACTTTGGACCGTCAAGAGGTAATGGATCTTTTTGTTTTTTTTTTCTTTTAAGAAAATTTATGGATAGATTCATTTCTTTTTGAATGGACCTAGAAAAATAGGACAAAGTTCTTTTCCAAGATTGGATGAGAGAGGGACCCAAAAAAATGGGTCTCGGAAGGAATCGAATGCATTTGCACTCATTCCTTCCAAGACCCATTTTTTTTTGGTCTCCTGATTCGTCTCTCTCTCTCTCTTCTCAGTCCATTTCCATAAATATAGGGAAAGCGGAGAACCTTTCTCTACTTATTTCTAGAAATCTTTTCTTTATTTTTTTTCTCCTGAGTTTATGTATATATCAATTCAAATACTTTTGAGAACGGTCATCCCAATTCTCTGTCGTCTTTTCGGTTTCATCGTCCCAACACTCAGTGGACATAGTCTCAGTCGATTTTGGAGCATGGGTCGTCCGTTCATTGTCCCAACATTCAGTGGACATAGTCTCAATATATTTTGGAGCATGAGTCGTCTGTTCATTGTCCCAACACTCAGTGGACATAGTCTTAGTGGATTTTAGAGCATGAGTCGTCCGTTCATTGTCCCAACACTCAGTGGATTTTGTCTTTGGATCCTCTGAAGATATTTTGGGGGTCTCATGAGATTCTTTGGAAGGTTCGTCCCAACAGGCTGCTGGATCGTAATGGGGAATATTTTCAGGTATGTCTCCCCAACCCTCCGTCTTCCTCGAGTTATTGGAGGAAGTTGACGACAAAGAAGAAGAGCCCATCAAGTTTAAAGGCGTATGCTCATCCGGATGTTCCATCACTTGGAAACAGGACAGATTATCCCATTTCTGGATGAGGTTATCGTACGCTTTTGGGGACGGATCCTTCTCTAACTGATCGTAGGCCTTATCAAAAGCTTGCAGAGGATTGTCTGCTTCCTCCTGAATCCTCTCCTCTTTCTCCGTTCCGTCTGGATAGACGTGATTGATATGAAAATCTCCTTCCGTAATATGCCATCGATAGTTGCGCACTTTGTTTTCGGCACAATGGAAATATTTCATCCTTTGATGATGTCGGGCACATTTTTCCCGATACTTCCAAATGATTCCATCTGGCACATAAATTTCCGTCACGGGTTTTTGAAAATCCAAGGCTTTAGGAAAGAATTTAGCTTTCTGACATCCCACCACATAAATCGTGGAGAAGCTGTGAGTGAGCGATTGGAGAATGCGTCCTACATGGTTGTAGGGAATATGACCCTCGTTCCAACGAAGTCCGTGCCGGTTTCTCGTCAGCCAGGCATTCGTCTTTTAGTTTTTTTCACTCAGTTGGTGGAAGGGGTGAGGAGGAGCAAACGTCAACGATCCCACGGTCAAAAAATCTTTTGTCGCATAGCTTAATTCTTTTAAAACGTAGGTAAATTCACCCTTCCTGTGGTTGTAGGACTGGAAACCCTCTAGATCGAGCACGATAAAGTTTTCTGAATACGCCATGGCGATGAATACGGTGATGTCTTCCACAAACAGGAGCAAAAAAAAGAATCGAAAAGGTATATATGTATAACAGGGAAGATCTAGAAAGGGAAAAAAATAATAAAAGGTTTTAGAGTCGTCGTCTTGAAAGAGACATTTTTCTTTTCAAAGGGTTAAGAAGTTTCAAAGTTTCAAAGGTCTTTTTAAATGAAGTTATGATTAAACCATATTCATAGGACCAAAGGGACTTACCAGCTCAGTTCACGTCTTCTTCTGTTCTCTGAAGAAATCTCGCGGAGGATACACACTTTTATACTCGCGCGACATCTGTCGGGATCGCTACCCCATCTAAATGTCAGGGTCATTCCAACCTCTTAAAAGGATCGGAATGAAAGAAACACTTTGATAAAAAATATATTTATGAAAAGATATCTGAGGGTCGTGAGAACATTTTCTCTCCCACCCCCCGCCTATTTCAAAAAAAAATAATAAAAAGTCTTTCTTGGATCGCGTCAAGATTACAAAACAACCCACAGGACTTGTTTATCTCGATCTCGTCAGGGTCACCGTTTCACATAAGAAGATGGATGGACCCTGAACTTTAGACATGATAAAAATTAACTCTACCCGCCTTTTGTCTGGAAATAGGGTCTCACCGTTTCTAAAAATAGACCAGATCCCATTCTTGGAATTCTATTCTTTAGGAAAGAAGGAGTGATGGTCTATTTTTAGAAAGTGTGAGACAACATTCTCAGACAAAAGGGGGGGTAGAGTTAATTTTTATCATGTCTAAGACATGATAAAAATTAACAAAAAGTTTTTTTTTTTTTTTTTTTTTTTTTTTTTTTTTTAAGGCTGAAAAATTTTTCTGAGAGAGCTGAGAAAGATTTTTCCTCCCAATCTTTTTCGACGATGAAAAGGGAAAAACTACTGATCCGATCTCCCTACGCTTTAGGGAAAAAAAAACAAAAAAAAATACTTATGAAATATTCATGTGTTGAAATTGGCTATTCAAATAAGTGACATTTTGTTTCTCATTGGAACTGTTCAACGGCGAGTCCACTCGTCTCATTCTTTGGGGTAGGGGATGAAAGTACAGCGGTTTGTTGAAATCGATGATAATTTCCTCTTTAGTCGGCGGAACTGTAAATCTATCCCGTCTTAACTTTTCTAATCTCTTTGAAAGTCTTTCCACTTGCTCTGCTAAGGTTTCCTCGGTACTCATGATCTCTCTTAGTTTAGGGAAGTCTTGACGTATTGGCTAGAGAACAGAGGGTCTTTTCCTCTCTATACATATATCATGTGGGAGCGTGTGATTTATAAATCCTTGTGAAATCTTTCTACGTCTTGTGTAACTTGGAAGATTCGTCTTGTGTAACTTGGAAAATTCGTCTTCTTCTCGTCGATTGGGCTTGAGTTATAGAAAAGAAATGGGATTGGAAAGAAATCAACATATTACAAAAAAAGGAACTTTTTTTTTCTATTTTTTTTTCTCTAGGGATTTACATACCATTTCATTCATGAACATTTAAGGGTTCTCTCCAAGACCAAATATTAGAAGAGGACCACAAAGAGTACACTTGAGGATCCTCTTTCAGGTCTAGGTGAGATAAGGGTTGAGACCAATATTCTTGGGTCTCTAAAGCATCCCAACTTAGACATTTATTATTATTATTAGAAAGTTCATCCTCCTCCTCCTCTTCCTCATCGTCGCACGAGTTCTCCTGGGGAGATTCTTCCGCCTCCTCTTCGTCTTCGACAGCTTTGCTTTCGGAGGGGTAACAATGTAATTTCCGGAAAACGTAACTACCCTCCATCAAATGGTATCGAAAATTTCTCACCTTGTTCTCGGCACAATGAATCATCTTTTGGAAATATTGGTGTCGCGTGCATTTCGACTTGTTCCGCCACTCGGTTTTCCCTGGGATTTAAAACTCGTAAACGGATCGCTGGCAGAGCTTGCTGAAAAATTCGGCTTTATCGTATCCATTGACGTAGATCACCTCCACATTTTCGGTCAGTATTTTCAGGATCGTAGGAAGATGCTCGTAGAAAAGACGACCCTCGGTCCATTGCAGGCCGTGTCGGTTATTTGTAGTCTGGTTGACCACAGCTTGATTGCGGGATGATAAGTCATCGTAATGGACAGGAGGGAGAAAAATCATGGATCCGCATAAGGTTAAATCGCAAGTGATGTAGCCCAGTTCTTTCAAGATGAAACATATATCTCCCGTCTTTGGATCATAACAGTGAAAGTATTCCATGTCCAGAACAATGTAGGAATCTTTGAGAGGTTTGGCACTCAAAATGTCCATCTTCTTCAATTGAGGAAAAAAAGAAAACAAAATTCTCTCTCTCTCGCTGTGTGTCCTGAGGGAAAAAATGGATAGCGTTCTCTCGCCGTCTCCTCTTTTATATATATATAGAGAGAAGGTTGCACGTGACAGGTCGTATGAATTCTGGGAAAGGTCACATTCGTATATATATTTGTTTTTTGAATAATATCGTGCGTATCTCAATACACATCCATCATAATAATAATAAAGGTCACCTTGGAAAGAAAAAGAAATAAAAAACATGGAACTCGTGCTCGACTTTGAAGGTTTCTACGACTCTCAAGGAGCCTTTATTGTGAAAGAATTGGCTTACGTCACATTGGACGGTACTTCTCGAGGGGTATTTGTTTTTAAACCCCCGTTTCCATGGCAAATGCTCACCGAGAAAGAAAAACGAACCGCTGTGTGGGCGAGTGATTATTATCACGGCTTGTCGTGGTACGAAGGAGAAATTCCGTACAGTTATTTTCCATGGGTGTTAACGATGTTGACGGAACCTTTTTCCATGATTTGGGTGCGAGGAGAAATGAAACGGCGGTTTTTAGAGAAATGGTTGCAAAGATCCATTTATTGCATTTCGGGATCGACGCAAGAGATTCTCAAATACAATGGGATCGAACACATGAATTGTCCTAACCATACAAAAGGTTTTTTCCATTGCGCTCTACAAAAAGCAGTTCGGTATCATTATTATTTAAAGACACAGAGAAGAAATTCGCAAGGTCGATCCTGCACAATTCAATCTTGACAGAACTCATTAAAAAAAAAAGACATATATCACGTTACTTCTTCAACAGCATAGATGGTTCTAAAGTGAAACTTGGAACTTTGAAATAATAGGTCAGAGAGAAATCATTCTTAAAAACAAATGGTAAAGTCTCGAATCGGCTGGGAGAAAAAAAATTTCTCAGAGGTAAGATAAAAATTCTCTAATGAAAAAAAAAAAAAAAAAAAAACTTTTTGTTAATTTTTATCATATCTTAGACATGATAAAAATTAATGACCCTCCCTTTTTGTCTGGGAAGGATGTCTCACCCTTTCTAAAAATAGATCATGACTCATCCTTTCTCTAATGGCAATCATTCCATGAATGAATCACGATTTGTTTTTCAAAAGAGTGAGACAACATTCCCAGACGAAAAGGGAAGGGGGTCGTTAATTTTTATCATGTCTAAGACATGATAAAAATTAACAAAAAGTTTTTTTTTTTTTTTTTTGAGTTGTAGAATTTTTCTCAGCTCTGAAAATTTTTTTCCAGCAGACTCAAGACTTTACCATTTATATTTACGAATAGTCTTTGGATTATTTATTTATTTTCTTTTAAAAAGAAAAATTCTGAGCTAGACCTATCTATTGGCTTAACATTCTGGTCATAGAAACAGTCTAGAATCTCATTTTATTTTTCGAGGCTAATGCACGGGTTCTCCAATCAAAAGGGTTACTATAAAGGGATTGGTTTGAATGCATTTATCTGCAAATGTTGTAGGATTCTGTTGTTGAGAAGGGGGTATATTATTATTATTATTATTATGATGATGATGATTGTGGCAGATTCGTTTTCTACATGGAAGTCTAATCTCCTCCGAAGACCTTTTCTGGGGATCGTCGATAGATGGCTTTTCAATAGGAATCGTTTCCCTCGGATCCTCAAGAGATAGAGGGGGGTCCTGTCTTGAGACATGGAGCGGTCTCTCCTCCTCCTCCTCCTCCTCGAGAAGTCTTGAGAAAGGGAGAGGATTTTCGGTTCCCTTATTCTTGAGGGGTCTTGACAAATTGAGAGGTCCCTCCTCTTCGAAAGAGAGGGAAGTTTTGGTTCCCTTATCCTCGAGGGGTTTTGACAAATCGAGAGGTCCCTCATTTTCGAGGGGTCTTGATAAATGGAGAGGTTTTTCATCTTCGAGGGGGTTTGATAAAGGAAGAGATCCCTCCTTCTCGAGGGGTCTTGATAAATGGAGAGGTTTTTCATCTTCGAGGAGGTTTGACAATGGGAGAGATTTCTCCTTCTCGAGGGGTCTCTCTTCCTCAAGGGGTTTTGAGGAAGGGAGAGGTTTTTCATCCTCGACGGGTTTTGACAAACGGAGAGGAATCTGAACAGGCTTCTCCTCATCCCCATCATTATCGAGGAGGATGAGGATAGGCTTTTGGAAAGGTTTTTTCTTTTTCTTCTGAACAGGCTCCTCTTGATGCTCGGGGAGAGGGATGGGGTAGTTGTTCCACCATTCTATTTTTTCTTGCTCGAGGATTTTTTCAAAAGTCGTGGCCTCTCTATGATGAGACGAAGGAAGAGAGTCCTCGAGAAGAATATAATAGGTATTCTTCCCAGTCTTCTCGATCGAGAGAGGTTCGTGCAAACATTTATGCAACCATTCACTAAAATGAACGAGAATCCCTTTTGTCTTCTCAAGACGATCCATAATCCTATTCATTTGCGAGACGGTTAGAAAGTGGGACGTGTAAAAATATTTGGCTCGTTTCATTAACAAAATTTGTGCATCCAAAGGTGGAATGTCACGAGCCATCAACACGTTTTCGTCGGACAAAAATTCGTCCCGCATCTTTTGATAACTCCCCACGGTATAATAACCCGCACATTTTGAAAAATCGGAGGCTTTCAGGTAAACGACTCCTTGGATGATATAAAAGGAAAGATCAACATATTTATATTTGAAAGGAATACACGTAGTGAGCTGGGGATGCCTCCTCATGATCCACTTGGACAAAAATACGACTTTGGGGCTCTCCCCTTTTATTTATAGAGAGAAAGAGAGTGTGACCTTCCCTTCCCTCCTCCTCCTCTCTCCCTGCTTCCTCTATCTCTGGACGTCCTTGGATTGGAAAGGGTGACTTTGAAAAAAAAGAAGGTCTTGGTTGGATAATTTTTTGTTTATTAAATTATTACTTTCACTTCCTCATTCCCACACACATTCATCTTTTTAAGAAAAGAAAAAGAGGTCATGGAGATAAGATTTCTTGGAAAGAAGAGAGAGAGAAACAAAAAAAACAAATAAAACGGACGTCATAGAGCCTCTATGTGTGTCTGTGTGTGTCTATATAGATATATAAAAAGACGAGAGTACTGGGCGAGATCATTTCTTTTCCATTGGGAGCCATGTCGCTATTAGACGTTTTTCCAACTCAACGGATTTCGAACGGGGAGGATTTGAAGACGCTAAAGCAAATCTCCAACTTGAAAATTTTTTTGGCGTGTCATTGTGCGACATTTATTCCGCATTTACCACCTCATCAAGCGATCGTTTCTTTCAACCAAGATGTCGAATCCTCCAACCTGCTCGTTCAGAATATATACAGAAATTTATTCGAATCGCAACAAACGAAAGAGGAATCTCCCTTCTCTTGGAATCGGATGGATTGAGCTTTGAGACGGCCCATTCAAACAGACCGGCGATATACAGATCCGCGCACGAGTTTTCGGTGGAAGAATATTTTTCTCACGAAACGATATTTTACGTTTGGAGTGAGAACGACGGCTGAGGACGAAGTTCATATTGTTCAAACCACAGCCGCTCCTCTCGCCTATTACGAATCATCGTCCCCCAATCTGAAGGAAAGAAGTTTTAAAGTCAGCGACAGGATGAAATATAAGAAATATATTCTAAGACCTTTTCAAAACTATGTCGTTCCCCCGAAAACGCAATATCTCATCGTCACAACCCAGAAGAGTCTCTTTCTCGTCGATCGGTGCTCGTACTCGCTTTGGAAACAATTGAAAGAGGAGATTTCTTTCCAATCGCCGATGATGTTTCAAGAAAAAGAAGAAGAAAACCCTCCGCCACCTTTACCCATCCCTTCCTTAGATGATAAGAGGAGCTGGACCAAACCGTTATTTCCCGAAACAAAATCGACCCGGCAACGGAATGAAATTGAAGTCATCACAATTGAAGATGAGGAGGAAGAAAAAAAATTACCTCTTAAAAAACGGTCGATTTACCGGAACCTACCTGGCGTGCAAGATCCGCTTCAGAATCCAGAAGCTTCTTCTTCTTCTTCTTCTTCTTCCCCGACTTGTTCAAACAGGCAACCTCTTTCGGACTCCTCACAGACAGAACCTCTTCTAGTATCCTCTTGTTCTTCTTCTTCTCCTCCAACCTGTCCCGACATCGTAGAGGTAGAATGTCAGCCGGGTCCACAAGCTCCAACAGGTCCAGAAATAGTAGAGGTAGAATTTCAGCCGGGTAAACAAGTTCCAACGGGTCCAGAAATCATGCAGGTAGAATCGCAGCCGGGTCCAGACATCCTAGATCCCTCCACTCATCCCAAAGAGACTCCAAGTGTTTCAAGACAGCCTTGTGAGGATCCAGCCCTTCCCGTATGGAATGATTATATGGACTTACAAAATTTGGTGTAACAGGAAGGAGAAGAAAATAATCATACGGATGGGTGGATCAAAGACTGTTTAGATCATTTAACCTCGAATGAAATTGAACTGTTATGGAATTGCATTTCTGAAATCACATCGGAAATGGGATAAAAACCAAAACAAAAAAAAAAAAAAAAAAAAAAAAAAAAACAATTTTTTTTAATAACAAATGGGAGGAGGGTCATGATGTCAATTTTTTTTAAAAAAATATTATATTGAGTCCAATCTTGGTGGTTCACTTCAGTTTTCCAGCATGAGGTGATCCACGTTTCCCGAAATATGGATCCCATTCCAAGAGAGATTGTGTAGAGCCTTCACTTCAGTTCTTTTTTTTTTCCTACCAAGAGGAGAGGGTCCCCAAAGGGCTACCCATGTCCAAAGAGAGAAAGTGTAGAGCGTTCATTTCAGTTTTTTTTCCAAGTTTAGGGGAGGGAGGTCTCAAAATGACACCCCCCCATTTTCAAAGAGAGATGATGTAGAGCGTTCATTTCTGTTTTTTTCCAAAGTTAGGGAGTTTTCAAATGGCTACCCATTTCAGAGAAAGAGAGAGAGAGAGAGAAGGTGTAGAGCGTTCATTTCAGTTTTCCAACATTAGAAGGTCCCAAAATACCTTCTGAATTCAAAGAGAGATCGTGTAGAGCGTTCATTTCCAGTTCTCCAAGATCAGAAGAAGAGGGTCCGCTTTTCCCAAAAGGGCTTTCCGCATTCAGAGACAGCGAAATGCAGACTTCAGTTTTCTCCCTCTCCAAGAATAGAGGGTCCCAAAATGGCTTCCCATTTCAAAGAGAGAGGGAGAGGCGTTCATTTCCATTCTCCAAGATAGGGTCGTCTGCTTTTTCCCAAAATGGCTTCCCAATTCAAAAAGAGAGAGAGTAAAAGGGTGTGTAGAGCGGTCATGTTCATTCTCCAAGATAGGGTCGTCAGCTTTTTCTCAAAATGGCATCTCCCCATTCAAAAAGAGATCGTAACCAATTTTTTCCAGTTTTTTCCAAGATGGGGGGGGGGGGAGAAGAAAACCTAGGATGGAATAACACGACACACAGAGAGAAAGAGAAAAAAAAAACGCCATCTTGTCATTTTCTGATAGGGTACCGGTGTTCGAATACTTTTGTGACCGACTGTACATATTTCCTATTTATCATTTCCGGCATGTGCAAATCTTTAATTTCTGTGCATTCACTATATTTTTCGTGTAAAGTAATTTACACTAATTTAGCATACACCCGAAAGTTTTACATAAAAAATATATATGAATATAATTTGAATGAAAATTATAAGTATTATTTTTAATACCCACTCAAAGGTCAGTTTTTCTTCAAAATTCCTCCACGATGGCATCTCTCTCTTTAGGCAGATAGCCCTTGCATGCGTTACTCTATTTAATAAAAACTTAATCTGACCTATGTGCCTAATTACAAATATTTTAACATACATAATTTTATATTTACATTTAGCCATCAAGTTTCAAACTTTTCAAATCTTCTAGAAAATAAATTTTGGTAGATCTCTTTTAGCAATTTTCTTAAAATCTATATTTTTGTAGTGCAACAGCTTAGAATTTTATAAAACAAATTCATAATCAAAATCGCTGTTGTTAGTTATCGAAAAATAACCAAGATGTGATTTTTGCGTAAATGTCAGTAAACTATACAAATTGCTATTATCCATTACACTATGAATGTTTCTTTCATGTGAGAGTGTCCCTTTTTCGATTTCTATGGAACTGTCGTGTGTCGAAATATTATCAGAATCTTGTCAAGCGAGCTTCTGAATGTAAACAAAGAACACCCCGTCTGGTGACCCAAGCTTCAAAGCGTTGCTTCACTTCTAGCGCGGAATGGCCCCTCCTCCCTTTCCTACCTCCATGGTCCAAGCATAAGAGAAGTAAACACAGCATCGACTGATGCAACCTATTCTGCGATTTAGCCAAGAATTTTAATCTTCTGATTAAATTCTTCCTTCAGTGGTTAATCAGAAGATAATCTTCTAACTTTACAAATATTTGAATGTAATCGATTCTTAAGTCTGATAACTTGTGTTGATTGTAGGCGGTTTCAATTCGTATTATGAACAAACTAAGTTATTCACTCTACGTTGTTTAAGAAATTTAAAGTGTGACCGATGTTTTTGGTAGTTCATGCATGTCATTTTTTTAAATCAATAATCTGAGATTATTGTCAACTTCCATTTTAAAAATGAAATCATTGTGGAAACATAGCATTCTGTGCGTAATATTAATAGGAAAATTTGCTTTTGCTCTGTACCCAAGAGAATCACCTACTCGAGAAGTTAAAACTTTAGACGGCGTATGGAATTTTAAAATTTGTCACCAGAAGGACCAAGACATTGGTTTCAGAGAAGAATGGTTCAAATATCCATTGCAAGAGGTAATAATTTAACATAGAAATTTAAATACATGCTACTATATCATAATGCCAAGTAGTACAGTAAGTTATCAGTTATGTATTTAAAAATATTATCAATGATATCTTAGGATTGTGTAGAATGTTGATGATATTTATAACCTGATTGAAATCAATTTAGCTTGGAGAGAAAATTTTAAGTGTACACGAATTTAATTCGTTCGGAAGTTCATCTGTCAACCAAAATGTTTGTAAATCAATTCTTCCCCAAGGAATCAGTGTAAAATGGATTAATTCATTCTTGGACCACAGATGCTTGATAGTGTTAACTGTACAACAGTACTCGGTGCACAAGTTGATTTATTTTTTAAAGTTGAAATAAAACTTTAAAAAATAAAACAACAAAGATAAACACAAACATATAAAGTAAATGAAAATTTAACTTCATTTTGCTGTATCTGTACAAGAGAGAGTAGATGGCATGAGTGGAAAATGATGAGGAAGATTTTAACATTTGGATGAAGTCTCCCCTTTCACAAATACATTAGGTAACTCACTTTAGCAGGTATCTTCTTTCATTTTTTCTTTCTTTTTGCATCATCTGATACTGTTTGAACTCATTGAGCCTCTGCATCATGCAAAATTTTCCAATGTGATTTGTTATGCACTTTTTAAAATGTTTCTAAATTGATACATAACTTTTTATTGAAAATATTTATGCTGTAACTTGTTACTGCTTCTGCAGAATGATATTGTTATGTGAAAAACCTTTTATCTTACCCTGTTTTGCACAAATTTCACTTCTACAATAGCCTTTTTTGTTGCTGCTTTTGCAGTGGTAGCTTCTGTTGAGCTAATTTTTATGGCCTTCTAGTAACAACTTCATATCTTTATTGTTAACTTCTAAACCCATGTTTTTGCCTAGATACATACTATCACAGATGAAAAAAATTCCAAAGAGTGAAATATCTCAAAAGTTTTTGTATGCAACCCATTCTAGACGTAATTTCCCCCAGAACAAATTCATGGTCCTGTAAGTGACTTGCTGTCAGGATTAGCTAATGAGGCTTAAGCAAAGGAAAATATTATTATGTTTCTGTAAACCCTGAGCTTCAACTATGTGGCATAAATTATCTCAGAACGTCTTAGAAAGTTTTATGTTGCTGGCCTGAGTATTTGTAATTCAAGATGTTATTTGTCATACAAGATATTTTGGTTAGAGTAGACTGAAGGGTACCCCTTGCATTATCGTGAAGTTGTTGTTTCATTGAGTGCCAAGTTGTTGTTTCGTTTATCACCAAGTTGTTGTTTTATTTATGGTAACCTGAGTAGTTGAATGTTCCGTAAATATACTTTTACCTAGAATTGGGATCTCCTTTGACTTTTTAAGTGAAACTATATTGATGTGTACATGGACAAAGTCAAAGGGGTGTGCAATGCCAAGTTTGTGCAATTCTCTGATGTTTTTATAAGTGGAAATAGGTCAATGTGTGCATGGATAAAGTCAAGGAAGTGCACAATACCTAGTTTGTGCAATTGTGTGTTGTTTTTGTAAGTGAAAATAGGTCAATGTGTACATGAATACCGAGTTTGTGCAATTCTTTGACTTGTTATGTTGTCTTTGTGTAGCGGTGATTTTTGGTGCTAAAATTGCCGCTGCACAAAGCCAAAATAACAAGTCAAAAAATTGCACAAACTCTGTATCCATGTACCACCAGTTTTCGCCTAGGGGTACCTGTAAATATACTTTTACTAACATTTTTTTTTCGGATAATTTGTTTGTGAAATGAAGCATTCATGCTCCAAGGTTCCGCTGTAACGACAATTATTTAACAGAATAACACATGAACGACAATTATTTAACATATAAGTACTGTATCTTGTCACAGACTGAATGTTCTAGTAGGCAACAGAAATGTTTTTTAAGTTATGATAAATAGCTGCCTTTTTGTTGTTATTACAGGTGCTAGGCAAAAATATAGAAAGACCTGGTGAAAGGAATGCATAAAGTGACAAGGACTCATTAATAGTGAAACGTTAGCCCCAGGATAAATTTACAACATAGATGAAACTTGTATTTTCTGGCAATATGTACCGCGAAATACCTTGACAACCTCTACAGAAAAGGCTGCAACTGATGTCAAAGATTCCAAAGCTAGACTAACAATTTTAGCATGTGCAAGTGCTGCAAGAACGGCTAAGTGTAAACTTTTCATAATCGGAAAAAAAAAAAAAAAAAGTGACCTTGAGCATTTAAAGGAGTAAAGATTTTCCGGTTAATCTTTACGTTATGGTAACTTGGCGATTTTTTGGCGAAAATTTGGTGACCAACTCTCCTACAGCAACCCTCTATTTTTTTTTCCCGCCGCCATTTTGTCTTCACGAAGTAAAGACATGTTTCTTTTCTTTTTATCTACTGAACACTTCTTCCAACAATCTACTAGCCGAATTACACTTATGCTAGAAATTTTATTTAACAAAACTGCTTGATCATACAAATATTCACTGCAAAATTGGGAAAAGTGTACAATACCATACTCCTTACGCGTTTTTCAAAATAACACATACACATAAACCATGTACACGCCGACTTATTTTTACTTAAAAAACATCCCAGAATTGCACAAAAATGGCATTGCGCACACTCTTCACTATATCCATGTACACTGCTTTTTTCTCATAAATTAGAAAAATTTCACGAAAATACATGACAATTTTCTCAATCTTTATATGAAATTACCTGATCGCGAAAAAGTATATACCCTTTCCAAATATGAACATTTCCACTTATAAAATAAATAAAATATCCAAAATCTTTTACCTTTTAAATCATCTATTATATTATAAACATCACCAACGAATTCATACCGCAAGCATAAAAAATACTTAGTGTCAAATATTTAAATTATTTCCATGCACGTTTACTTCAACTAAAACGTATACAGTCAAAAGTCGTTAATTCGGACACCCATAATTCGGAATGATCTATAATCCGGACCTCAAAACTAAAAACTTTCTGCGCATGCGCCGCGTTGACACATGCACATATGCGTTTACCGCGTGCGTGTAAGACCTTTTATGACTGCGCATGTGAGCGTGCGCAAGTGCAGAATACGTTTTCGCGTGCGCGTTTTATGTATAATGGACGTATAAGCTAAAATTATATAATTATCTATTTCAGTTAATGTTGATGATTGCATTGTTCCTTAATTTTCGAAGTGGTTCTGGCTTATTATTTTTGCAGACTGTAAGAGCAATTTTATAAAAGTAAGTTTAAACTTTTGATTATATCAAATAGAATTTCCGATATATATTTGTTAATATGTAAAGGATCTAAAGCGAAAGTATGTTTTGTAAATCCGAAATCTGTTTATTCAATTTCATGCTGCTCGGCGGGGGGAACGGCACGGCGGGCCGCGTAATGAATTGGGAAGTTGATCTGTCAGCACTATCCTTATCTTCAGCGCAGATGTTTTATTTTTTTTTGGCTTATAATTCCTTACCAAATGTAGTATTTCATCTCGATATGCTCCCTCATTGATATGATTTAAAACAAGTTCCTCGTCATTATAATTCGCTTCCGATAGCGAAGAAAAGTGACAGAGGTTATTGAAAACGAAAAAATTTCGATTGACAAATTAGTCGGTGTTCTCGACACAGCAATTATATGACTTGAACAGCGGAACTTTGTAAACTGAACAAGAAATTATGTCTGTTCAATAGAATTAAAGAGAAAGTATTATCACATGAAACGAAGCAAAACTTAAACAACTTACATTGAAAGAAATGTTTAATAAAGTAAACAAATAAATATTAAGCTTTTTCTTTTTGCAAATTTTGATACCCTTTAGATCATAATTGTTCTTTATTTCATAAATTATGGTTTCATATTTTTAATTTTAGAATTTGCTGCATGCCATCTTACGAGATTTAAACTGATGATCTATAATCCGGAAAAATCGATAATCCGGAATCCCCGAAGTCCCGACGAGTCCGGATTAACGACTTTTGACTGTACCAAATTCCTACAAACATAAAATTCACAAAATAACTATCATTTAATTAAAATATCACTAAACCATGTACACGTCGACTTATTTTTACTTAAAAAAAAAGAAAAAAAAATCCCAGAATTGCCACAAAAATGGCATTGCGCACACTCTTCACCATATCCATGTACACTCCTTTTTTTCTCATAAATTAGAAAAATTTCACGAAAATGCATGACAATTTTCTGAATCTTTAAACCCGGTAAAAAGAACATATATGAAATTACCTAATAACGAACAAGTATATACCCTTTCGAAATATGAACATTTCCACGTATAAAATAAATAAAATATCCAAAAACTTTTACCTCTAAATTATCTATTATATTATAAACGATCACCAAACGAATTAATACCGCAAACATTACAAGTACTTAGTGTCAAATATTTAAATTATTTCCATGCACGTTTTACTTCAACTAAAACGTATACCAAATTCCTACAAACATAAAATTACTTTACTTCCACCTTACATTTAGAACAATGCATAAAAATAATATCCTCAAATAATTAAAAAATACTAACTTACCTAATCTCTCTCTTCAGAATCTTCATTATCTTCATTACGTGTCCGATAAACTTTTCTTATTTCATCCGCTAAATAAAAAGCAAGCGTATGTGCGCCTGTTTCAGGATCTTTAAATCATACTTATAGTTCACAGCAAGGTGCCAAGTAAAATAAATAAACTTAATAAAACATCTTTACTTCTATCTCGCATAACCTTAAAGAACCACTTCTTACTACCCCTTTCAATCCCACTAAATACCCATTTCGAATTCACTTTAGTTAGGGCCATGGGATCCAAAAATTAATGAACACTGTTTCACACAACACAGAATAAAGCCAAATACAAAATTTCCACATTTTTTCCCGATTTCCCCCCTTTTCCGATTAAAGAACCGTAATTCCTCCATTAATATCACATGACATATCCCATGATCTCTCATTTCCCTCACACAAAATAATGCGTAATCGGAACTGAGTACTTACTGCTCACATTATTACCAAAGTCCCAGGTAGTAACCTTTATCGCCTCCAAAATGTCGCCAAACTACCAGTTACCATATTCTAAAGATCAGCCGATTTTCCTGTTATATATCATGCAAATAAAAGAGGATGGATGACATGTATGATTGGTTTGAAAATTATTTAATACCCGAGACTTGGTTTGAATTCAGTTGGCTTAGCTGATGATGCAAAAAATTTTCCTGATTGTACATAACTGTTTGGCTCATATTTCACTTGAAGTATTAATGAAGGATAATGTATCTGTGTTATTCTTGCCACCAAGTCCTTCATTCATCCTATAGGTATCGGAATAGTGCACTTGCTGAAGTGCAAATATGAAGTCACATTTTTAAAATTTATGTTAAATTTCTTGAATATTGGCAAGACAAGTCAAGAATTTTTGAAATATTTTAGCATAAAATCTGTTGTGTGGAACATCGCGCTGTTATGCCACTGTGTTAGTTTAGTATATATCAAATTCAATTAACATCAAGGGGTAACATTTTTAGAGGTAACTTTTAAAAAGTACTCGTGCGGGTTTTACAAAACTTGGCATTTTGGCATAATTGGAGTCGTAGAATCAAAATATGGAAAAAAATTGGCAGGTCATTTCAGAAAAAGATCATGGGAGGATGTGCTTTCAGATACTTTAGAAAATGCTTGGCATAATTTATGGCTAGCTACCCATATTTCATGGTTAGGATGATATCCACGAATTTGAAGGCTTTTGGATATGACTTTTTCCAATTAATGGATTTTGTAAAGAAATGCAGAGAAGCGGTAATAAATGAAGATGATATAACAAAGTTTTTCTTTGTGATCACAGTGCTCCAATTATGGTACAAAGTCCGAAATCCAGACACGTCGGGACTTTGGCGATTCCGGATTTGGGATTTTTTTGGATAATAGATCATCAGTTTAAATCTAGTAAGATGACATGTAGAAATTATAAAATTAAAAATATGAAATCATGATTTATGAAATGATGAAGTATTTATGATCTAAAGAGTATCAAAATTTACAAAAAAAAGTGTAAAAAACGTACTCTCCAGATGTTTTATTATGCGCGGAGGGGAGACTCAAATGCACATGCAGTAAAGTCTATGAGGAAACGTTGTTGGTAGTTTTTTTTAGATCATTCCGGATAATGGACGTCCGGATTTCAGACTTTGTACTGTATCAATAAATTAATGTATTGTGAAATTTGTAGTATGGTCCTAAATCCAGAAAATACCACTACTGATAGTGAAGAAAGTGACAGAGAGGTGATTGAAAGCCAAAAAAGTTTTATTGACAAGTTAGTTATTAGTTAGGAATTCTTGATACAGAAACCACAGGATTTGAACAGTGGAGCTTTGTAACTGAACAAGAGATTATGTCTGTCTATAGAATTGAAGAAGAAGTATTACCACAAAAAATGGAGCAACTTAAACAATTTACATTCAAAGAAATGTTTAATAAAGTAAATAAATAAATATACAGCTTTTTTTCGGGTAAATTTTGATAACCTTTAGATCATAAATGCTTCATTATTTCATAAATCACATTTTCATATTTTTAATTTTATTATTTTTTCATGCCATCATACTGGATTTAAATTGATGATCTAATATCCGGGAAAATCCCAAATCCGGAATCGCTGAAGTTCTGACGAGTCCAGATTACGGACTTTGTACTGTACAGTAGAAGACCAGAAATCCGCAATGCTTGGGACCAGAGATTATGCAGATTTTAGGACAAGGAAAATAAATCATAATATTGAAACTAAAAGTGCAAAATAAGTGAAGACGTACACAATCATTAAGGACATTAATTAAAGCATAAAATTTCTCCCCCCCCTTTTTTTTTACATTTTTACATATTTCAAACATTTTTCAGAAAACAAACTTCTTTCTGAAAAAGAAAGTAAAGAAGAAAGAAATTTTAATTTTTTGGGGGGTAAATTATATAGTCAGAATCTTTTGCTCTGTTGTTTTAAAAATTATAGATATTTCCATGTTCTAAACTTTCATTTAAAGATATTTTATGATATCAAATGCGCTATCTATGTTGTTGTCCGAATCATTTTCCCGCTGTGTCGAGTTCAAAACAGAATTTCATCGTCAGTCGTCTGATATGCCGATGTTGGCTCATCTGGACACATCATCCATTCATTGATATCTTCTTTCAAAGCTTCATTTGTCTTCTTTCGAATACAGATTCAATTTTTTTTCTTTAACCTTTGCTGCTCTGACCCTAAACCAGGAAGTTCATTATCATTGTTCCCAGTTTCAATAAACAGAGCAAATGGCTATACATTACACCAGCCATTTACATTACATTAAAAAAAAAAAAAAATACTGTAATGTCAAGGATTTGGTAAGTATTTCTGCTATGACGTCACTATTTCTCTTTTATTCGGTATTTTGTTCTCCCGTTGCGGTTTTAATCTGAATATTTAAATTTTGTGAGGTTGTGAGGATTTTTGGTATGTGACTGCATTTCTTTTGGTGCAAAGTAAGTTGTAATGTATCTGTGGAGCTTGCCCTCTTTTTTTTACATTACATTGAAGTTTCAACTGTTCTTAAGCTATCATGATTATGACCATAGTGAAATGCCAAGACTACTTGATGTCAATTATGCGCAATTCTTTGATTTTTTTTAACAAAAATAGATGATTATGTACATAGGGAGGACAACAGCACAAAAACAGAAATGTCTCTAACTTTTGTGGAAAAGAGGAATGTGAAAGAACAAGCGGCACTGGATGCAGTTGATGCATCATTAAAATGAACATAAAGATACCAAACAAATATTTCTTGGGATATCAGATGATACCGATAGTTCTATGGTTCAATGTTTTCAGGATTCAAGCTATGCAAATTAGAATGACAGCTAGTCTGTGCCAAATACCTAAAGAGGCATTCCATGTCCAAAGTGTTTCTACAAGTGTCAAGAATTCTTGTTTGAATAAATATGTGTGGTCGAGGCAAATTAGGTAAAAAATAGGTATTTTTAAATATTCATACACTCATGAAAGGTCTCAAAGTCATTGGTGACTGTAGGAGTTGCTAGTGAGTCACATATTTGCAAAAAACATTTGTTTAGTTATCTGTATAGTTTAGAGATATTATTTTTCATAAATAATAATAAGAAGAAAAAGGTTACAAGAAACAAGGAATTTGATAAGGGGGAAAAATTCTATATGCAATATTTTTTACAGCTAATGGATACTGTTCACTGAATGACAGTTAAATATAAAATTGGTAAATCCACGTAAGTACTTAAATGCACATTGTATGCCAAAGTTAATGCTGACTGTTGTTACCTGTAGACATGAAAACATATAAAAGCATTGTCTTGGTCTATCAAATCTTGAAATCAGGGCTAGATAATCAGAGAGAAACAAAAATTTACATTTCAAATAAAACTCCCTATAAGCATTTTTTTTTTTTTGAAATTTTTGAACATAAAACAAATATAAATAGATTTTTTATGTAATCTAATCTAATATCTAAATTTTTAAGACGTTTTCTTATAAAATGTTATTTCACTTGCTGTTTTTAATCTGTCAGTATAACAGTCAAATTAAAAAATGTTTAATACTTAATTTATTTCCTAGACTGGTGATATTATACCAATGCCTGTTCCATCCAGCTTCAATGATATAACACAGAATGTTACAATTCGAGACTACCTTGGTTGGTCATGGTATGATAAACACTTCTATGTGCCTCAAAGATGGAAGGAAAATTTTAGCATAGTATTGAGATTTGAAAGTGCACATTATTTTACCATAGTGGTGAGATATTTTAACCTCTCTCTCTATATATATACATATATATAATTTTTTTATGTATCTTAAAATTTGTGAGTTTGTTAGAATTAAGTGTGCATTGATCTAGTTATAATTCTGTTTTAGTTCTTAAATGGTCACAACATAATGAATCACACTGGTGGACACCTGCCATTTGAATCTGAAGTCACTCAATATCTGAATTTTGCTGGTTCAAATCAGGTTACTGTTGCTTTGAATAATACACTTTCCACAAAAACTATACCTCAAGGTAGTAAGACATTCAAACATGTGAAGGATGGGTATGTATTTATATTGCTCTTTTTTCTTTTTTAATTTAGAAAAGCAAAGTAATTGTTTTAAAAAATAAATTTTCTTCAAAGTCAAGTAATTTTTGTCTTTGATATAATTTGCATAAAAATTTATTTTGAATTCTAAAATGAGGGAAATATTAAATTTTTCATTTTCATTTTTGATTTACAAAGAGATAGACAAATGTTTATAAAATCTTATGTTTGTTTCCTTAATATATTAATTATTTAAATGATGAATAATAAACAGTTTCTTCTGTGAACAATTAAAGAATGAATATAAAATTGCTTTTAAGATTAGAAAAAAGATTTTTATGGTAAGGTCATAATTTTTAAAAAAGTCGTGTGTCTTAGAATTAAAATTTAAATGTTAAATTTTTGTTACCTTAAGATTTGAATAGTAATAAATACAACAATTTTTAATTAAAAATAAATGGAATGATTTAAAGGAAATTACACTGATGTATAACCTGATGCTATAAGATTTAAATAACCTATATAAATTTTCAGTACAAAGCTTAGCTATGTAAGTTAGCTAGAAAATTTTAATGCTATATTTGTGAGAGTCTTCTAAAATTAAGGAAAAAATCCAGCTTTGTAGGCACACACATTTATCAATACTTACCTACAGTGGGTGTTTTAAGACATTACAGGGTAGGCGAAAAAGTAGATGTGGTCATAATTGATGCCTGCATGCACAATTAGAGTCAGTAACATGTAACATCTTCTCATGTTACATACAGGTGTTGGACAAAAATATGGATATACCGAAATAAAAACATATTGCTGTGGCTAATATGGTGTAGGAAAACCACTGGCATTCAAAACAGCTTGCAGTCTTCTAGGAATAGATAAATAGAGGTCTCTTATGCTTTGCAAGGGAATCTTCTGCCATTCTTCCAGTAAAATATTGACAAGTTCAATTAAGAATGATGGTGATGGATAGTGCTCATGCAGATTTCTCTCAGAAACAGCCCATGAAGTCTCATATTGATATCTGGTGACTGTGGTAGCCATGGTAGATGTGAAAGTTCACCCTCATGTTCAGAAAACCGGTCCTGGACGATGTGAGCTGAATGAACAGGAGCTCTGTTATCTTGGAATACAGCATCACCATAAGGGAACAAATTTGTTCCATGGGGTGGATGTGATCAGCCAAAATTGTCACATAATCCTTCACAGTAATGTGACTTTGCACAGTAATGATAGGTCCCATGGAATACCACAATATGGCTGCCCAAACCATGACTGAACTCTGCCATGTTTCACTCTCTTCAGCGAACAGTCTCTAACATACACTTGGAACAGTGTTCATGTGATATAAACTCCCACAGAAGTTGGAAACTGTGTGAAGCAAGACATAGACCAAATGACATTCCATTGCTGTACAGTCTACGTTTTATGACCAGGTACCAATTTCTCCTCTTACAAGCATTTTGATCACTGATGAATGGCTTTTGAATTGCAGCTCATTCCAAAATACTCTGCTTATGGCTTTTGAATTGCAGTTCATTCCAAAATACTCTGCTTGTAGAGCTCCCTTCATATTGTTTTGGTGCTGACAGATTTTGCAAGCTAGACAATCAGTTCAGCAGTCACTTTTGCTGCTGTAGTCCTCTTATTTTTCATTGCAGTCCTCTTCATTGATCATCTGTCATGATCAGTCAACCCACATTTTCATCCTCACTGTGATTTTAGCAGACATTTTTTTTTTTTTTTTCAGTTTTCCTGTATGAGATAAAAATCTTAGATACTGTGCCTCTTGAAGCACCAAACACTTCTACCTTGGTTACAGAACTCACCATACGAGCAATGTTAACAATTTGCCCATGTTCAAATTCATTTAGCTCCAACATGATGCACTCACAAATGCACAGAACACTGTCTCGATAACGAATGACACTTGCAACGTATTAAGGATGTTGTACAGGTGGCATTAATGAGCAAACACACCAGCGCCATCAACAGCTTTTGCAAGAATACACATTTCAGTTCAAACATACATTTTATTATATGTTTCCATATTTTTGTCTAACCTCTGTAGATTGTCGTTAATTATTTGAATTGTGAGTGAGACAATAATTGGAGGCTATTTATTCATAGCCTGCCATCTTGCTCCTTCATGAGCATCTTTTCACTGTGGCACTCTGTCTCTCTTTGGAAGTGATTGACTGTCTTCCCAACGGGAGTGTCCTAGCAAGAACATGACGATAGCACCATCTTTTGATGGGGATGGAAGGCATGCCAAATCTCCAGTCATCGTGCTCCAGTTATGACCTCACAACCAGAACATCAGCATCTATAGCATCTGAAAACATTTAAAGGAAAAAGAAAATTTAAAAAGGAAAAAACTTTAAAAATCAAAATAAAATTATAAGGGTCTTTATGTAGTCAGCTGCAGTGATCATGTTCGGTCTGTCATGACATCTGTCTTTCTCAATGTTATATCAGTTGTTTGGCTTAATAGCCATGATTTTATAAGGACTGCAAAATTTGGGATTCGATTTTAATCTTCTTCCATGTTGGGTTCTCTGGATAGTGCTTGTTTATCTTGTAGAGTTAAGGCTTTCTTTCCGTTCTCATTAAATTGCTTCTTATTTTCTTCTCGTTAAATTGCTTTCTATGTTATTCTTGTAATTTCAACACGTTTCTTTTAAGTGTCATTTCTCATATCCTCTTGTTCTTGCATTTGCTGATTCAAATATTCTTTTTTTAATATTTCTTTGATCCTTACGTCTTCCTTAGTCTTCATTTTATTACCAACAAACAGTTCAAGGGTGTAAATTTGGTACTTTTGCAATTTGTGCTCTTCATTATTTTCTATAAATCTGCAACGTATTGTTGCGTGTTTCTTTTCTGACACCAGTTGTTACGTTATCTTCTTTCTTCACGTTCATATAGGGTTCGTGTGGATTTGGAGTGAATAACGATGACACTTGATGAAGTATCGAAACACACTTTATTTAGCCAAGATTAGTCAGGACAGCTCCAAAACACTTTTACAGTCGTCGAAGATCTGCAATAAACACACTGGAACAATCAGCGACACGGCCTTCACACTGTCAGGCAATAACAGTGGAGACAGCTTCACTGCAAAGTACCAGAGTACAGCTCCCGACTTTGTTCGGTTGTTCTCGGAACTCCACATACTCTCGAGACTCTCCACGCTACAACTCGCGATGCACTCAACGACACACAGAGTACAGCTCCCGACTCTTCGATTCAGTTGTTCCCGGACACACTCTCTCGACAAACTTAACACACTCTCTCGATGATGCACTAGAGATTCTTCGACGCACTCGATGACCCACTCGGCAGTTGCTGGCCGGCTGTCAACTCGATCGTCTCTGCACGGACTAACTAGATGAGAGATGACTAACTATCTTGTACTTGATGAGGCACACTTGATACTAACTATCTCGCGCTCCCGAGGCACACACACTCGCCGTCTCGACGAGGCACTCTCTGACTGCGGACCAGCAGAGTTTATATAGCTTTCGGCTTGTGTTTGAGGACATTCTGGGCTAAACCGGTAAGAATTCGTTCCAGAAGGTTCTCCATCCATCCATGGCATATCACCAATTTTGTCGCCAAATGGGCGATTTCTAGCCAAATGTGGCAACCCTGCCTTCCCTTGTCATTTATGGCAACCCTAAATCTGCTTTCCTGGAAAGCTATCTCACTACGCCTGTACATTTCGTAACAATATTCTAACCATTTAGTTGGATCTTCATGAGATAGCTTAGTTAAAGCGGGTATCAGAATCCCATGAATCTCTTCTATTTGTCTGTTTCCTCTAGGTATTCCGGTGGTGATCTTTATGTGTTTTATCTCTTCTTCAATGCAATAGTTTCAAACTCTTTCACTGTGAAAACTGCATCTCTGTCAAAAATTATTCTGGAAGGGTTCTCAAACACTGTTTGTTGTTGCTTTGATTTGGCAATGACTTTCTGTGTGTATGGAGACTTCACAGGGTAAAACCAGATAAACTTGGTCAGTGCTTCTGTTAAATAAACCAATATCATATGAAGAAGCAAGTCGAAAAATAAGAAATGTATCTTTTCACATTTTTTATTGAAACTTAACAACACGTGCACAACATTACAACGTCATCCATAGCTCGCACGCACAGGAGAGAGACTTGGTGTTGCCAACATGGTAAATATAAATGTACCAAACTAACATGCCTCCTTACATTTATACTTACTAATTACAAACAAACATAGATATAAGTAACCTTTTCATTTTTACCATTTACAATTAATCATAGATATAAACAATAACATTCAACACTTAACACAAATTATTTTAAAAAAGGTTTCTTTCATTAACGTAAATGTTAAAATCAAAGTTAAACACAATTTAGTTTACATAAGGACATTACCAAAATCTATTTTATTTCAAGCAAAAATATTTAAATAAACAGTATACAAAATTTATTTCAATTTCAAACCAATTTCATAAATTTAATCTTTCCTAAAGATTTAGTAAAGATATCTGCAATATTTGATTCTGAATCAATCTTTACAATTTCAATTGCTCCATTTTGAACATTTTCGTGAACATAATGATATTCAATTTCTATGTGTTTTGAATTTTTAGTGAAGTTCCCATAGTTAGCAATGGCCAAAGCTCCTGAATTATCTTCATAAATTTTAATGGGGAGAGTTATATCAGCAAAAACATCATTCACAACATTTTTTAAGAAATTAATTTCTGTCACAGCCTCAGATAGAACAATATATTTGGCAAAAGTGGAAGATTTTGTCACACAATTTTGCTTTTCGGATTTCCAGTAAATTGGATTACCAAATAATTCAATAACAAACCCAGTAGTTGACTTTCTGTCAACAATATCACCTGCCCAATCAGCATCAACATAACAATTCATAATATCAGCTTTAAGATTTTTACTATAGGTTAATTTTAGATGTTTTGTTAAGTACAAATACTTTAAAACTCTCAAAGCATATTTGAAATGTGTCTCATCATAACAATTTTGAAATCTACTTAAAAAATTTATGCTGAAAGATATGTCTGGTCTAGTACCATGACTAATATACAAGAGTGCTCCTATTAGATTTCTATGTTTGACATTTTGATTTAAATTAGATTGGCTTAGTTTAAGATTAATCTCCATTGGTGTATCATAAAGCTTTGAATTTTCAATACCATACAGTTTAGCTAAAGATTCAATATAATTTTCCTGACTCAGTGTTAAGATATTACTTTTCTCATTATCATATTCAATATCAATTCCAATGTAGCTTTTTATTTTATTTAAATCCTTCATTTTAAATTTATTATGTATTTGTTCCTTAATATCATTAATTACCTGAGTATCTTTGCAACATATCAACAAATCATCAACAAATAAAAGAATATATACAAATACATCATTTTCAGATTTTACATAAAGACAATAATCATATTTACTTCTCCGAAATCCTAGACTCTCAATATACTCGTTAAAACACTCACACCAAGCATGAGAATTCTTTCAACCCATATAGTGCTTTCTTTAATTTATACACTCTATTCGAATTATCATTATAGCCTTGTGGTTGTTTAACATAAACCTCAGACACAACATAACCATTTAAAAAGGCAGTCTCAACATCCATTTGATGAATATTTAAATTATACTGACAAGAATATGAAAGTAACAATTTTAAGGTTTGCATCTTAATGACAGGGGAGTAAGTATCCTCAATACTATCTTTTTCTGGAAACCTCGAACCACTAATCTAGCTTTAAAAACATTACCTGGTTTTCTTTTGAATACCCACTTCACATCTAGAATTGCTTTATCCTCTGGTTTAGTCACTAGTGTTTAAGTGTTATTTTTAACAAGACTGTTCATTTCACTGTCCATTGCCTCTTTCCAATGCCCAGCCTCACTGCATGTTGTCGCCTCCTCAAAGTTACCTGGAACTGTAGCATCACAAAAATTTGCACTAACACAGTAGTACCCAAATTCTTCATGAAATCGAACTGGTGGTTTGATTTGCCTTCTTGGTCTCATTCCAATTTTTGTTTCATCTTCATTTATCACACTGTCCTTGGAGTTATCATTACTCGATTCATATGACACTTCTTGAGGTTCATTCTTCTTATTTGTATCATCATTCTCATCTTCATCATCACAACCTACACACATTATGTCTTCTTCAATAATGTCAACATGCCTGGCAACTATTATTCTGTTATTCATCAAAACTCTATATCCAACTTCTGTATATCCAAGTAAAATTCCAAGTTCAGCCTTTTTATCCCACTTAGACTTTCTCTTTTCTTCTGGTATTCTTACATACACTCTACTTCCGTATAGTTTCAATTCATTAGCAGAAGGTTTCCTATTGAAAAATATTTCATATGGTGTCTTCTTTACAACAGTGTTTGTTAATGTCTTGTTTTTCAAATAAGCAGCAGCTTTAATTACTTCAGGCCAGTAACGTTTGTCAACTTTTGCTTCGGCTAAAAGACATCTGGCCATATCCATTATAGTTCTGCTGTAACGCTCAGCAGTACCATTTAATTCATGTACATATGGTGGGCATGACTTTATCTTGAAACCTTTTTCTCTTGCAAATTTGTATATCTTGCTATTCATATATTCACTACCATTGTCACATCTTAATTATTTGATAGTCTTTCCTGTTAAATTTTGAATTTCATTTACATATTCAATTAAGCAATCAGAGACTTGATCCTTAGATTTGATACAATAAATTTTTGCCAACTTTCTATAATCATCAATAAAACTCACAAAAGTATTTCTCACCATTACATCCACTTGTTCTGTGAGGTCCATTTACATCTGTATGTATAATCTCCAGAATATCTTCTGCTTTTCTTCTATTATTCTTGAATGGTAAATTGTGCATTTTATTTTCAATACATATGGCACATTTCATATATTCGGTTTCTATTTCTTTAGGGATTCCTTCTGATAGCTGATCTTTGCACATAATATCCAGATATTTAAAATTTACATGTCCAAATGAACGGTGCAATTTTTCTTTTAACGTTAACTTACTGTTGGTCAAATTTGCAAATGTTTTACTATTTTTAATGTAACTCTTTATATAATCTTTCTTCTTTCTTTGCTATTGCTACTAATGAACCATTGACATCATATATTTTAGAGAACTTTTCTTTTGAAACTATTTTATGATTATCAGTAATCTTTGAATAACTTAATAAATTTGCTTTCATTTTTTTTTACATAAAATACATTCTTCAATGTTATGATAGATTCAGAGTTATATACGGGAAAAGAAACTATTATATTGCCAACCTTTGTAGCTTTCAAAATCCTTCCGTCACCGACTTTCACTTGAATAGGATCCTTCAAAGTGACTTGCTCTTTGAAATATTCATCACTGTTTATTCTATGGTTAGAGTATGCTCCACGTTCACGATGTCCACTAAAAGCATGACTACGTCCTCGATTGTTTGAAGAACTTCGACCACGATAATTAGTGGAGCCATTACCACGATAGTTCCTGTGATGGACATGCCAACAATTCTTTTTAATGTGACCAGGTTTTCCACAATGATAACAGACATTACGTTGTGGACCCGATTTCCTTGTTTCAATTTTGAACGCATTTGATTTTTCTGCTGGTGCACAATCTTCATAATAATTTTTCTCTTCAAGTAATTTAGATTTGATTTTGCTCTTTAGGTAATCGACTGTTCTGCCCTTCTCTGGTAATACATTTATTAAGTCACCAATGTGACTGTAATTTGAAGGTAATGCTCTTAGCATATAGTTCAATTTTTCTTGTTCCATCATGGTGGTGCAGGCATGTTTCAGTTCGTTCACATACTTCTCAAAATCATCGAAAAATATATTTACATCAGGATAATTTTTCAGTTTCACACATTCTAAGTTATTTCGACAAACAATTTGTAGAGATGTTGAAGTTTTTAAATACATTGCATCAAATTTCGTAATTATATCAAATGCAGTCTCACACTCATGAATATATTCCAATTGCTTATTTGTTATGGCGCCGTAAATGTAATTTGTAGCTTGGATATCCTTTTCTTCCCATTTTTCCGCATCATCGTTTTCACTGACTTTTTGCTGAACCACATCTTTACACTTTTTTAATTGAAGAAATTTCATCATACGCACTTTCCAATTAAAATAGTCCGAACCATCAAATAGCGGTATGCCGATATCGCTGCTTCTTGGACATGCCATTTTTACGCTAGTACCGGTAACTTTTAAAACAAATTATAACTACTAAATTCTTCATTCATATTCACAAATAATGAGAACTGCTACCATGTTAAATGAATCGATATCATATGAGGAAGCAAGTAGAAAAATAACAAACGTATCTTTTCACATTTTTTATTGAAACTTAACAACACGTGCACAACATTACAACGGCATCCGTAGCTCGCATGCACAGGAGAGAGACTTGGTGTTGCCAACATGGTAAATATAAATGTACCAAACTAACAGCTTCGAATACAGTGAAAATATATTGGTAATGCTTATTTGTCGACAGAAGAGGTCCAACAACGATGCTGCGCACAATGAACTGAAAGTTGATCTGTCAGCACTATCCTTATCTTCAGGACAGATGTTTTTATTTTATTCGGCTTATAATTCCTTACTAAATGTAGTATTTCATCTCAATGTACTCTGATATGATTTAAATCAAATTCCTCGTCATTATAAATATCACGAATACACATCAAATAGTTTTCGGGCTGCAATTTTCTAATTTCGACTATGCGCAATATGTGCTTTACGCATGCGCACGTTGAAAGAAATGTTTAATAAAGTAAACAAATAAATATAAAGCTTTTTTTTTTTTTTTGTAAATTTTGATACTCTTTAGATCATAATTGCTCATTATTTCATAAATTATGGTTTCATATTTTTAATTTTATAATTTCTGCATGCCATCTTACCAGATTTAAACTGATGATCTATAATCCGGAAAAAACAATTATCCGGAATCGCCGAAGTCCCGACGAGTCCGGATTAAAGACTTTTGATTGTATAACATTTTGTTTGAAAATGTAGTGTTTCATACATTTTGTCAGAGACAGCAAGCTCTTTTAATGCATTGAAATTCTTCGTGCTTTTCAAATTAGAGTAATAATCAAATGTTGTATTTAAGCACAAAAAAAAATTGAATGGAATTCTCATCTTGTGTTCTTTGAGCTTTCTTAAAATTCTTTAAAGGATCTATGGGAGTTTGTTAAAACTCTTTTAAAGCCTTTACTTTATCATAGTCCTTTAACTCTGTCGCTGATGAAAATTAAAATATTCAATGCTTTTTTCCCTAGTAGGTTTATCAATGCTTCTACTTGTCTGGAACATTTTTATTTCGGAATGCGTTGTCAATTGTTGCAAAGAACAAATTCAATACTTCCAATTCCGCTTAAATGGAGATAGTTAAGGTTTTTAATACCTTTGATTAGTTCTAAATTAATCTCTGAGTAGCCATTTTCTGACATTCTTGAGGTAGACTGAACAGATTAGGCTTTCATGGTTTCTATTTCAAGTTCCTTTTGTAACTGATCATGTTTTGATTTTCCTAATCTATCTTCTACACTTTCATTAATTAAGCTGATGACAAAGTCACTGTCTTTTTTAAATGCATCAAAACTTTCTGTTGGATTTTGCAGTTGTATTACTATCGGATTAGTATGTACAAATAGGCCTATTTCCTTACACACCTTTAATAAATCTTTTTTTTATTTTTTATTTTGTATTTTGGTGAATAATTTAACAAAACTGTTAATTGCAAAATAAATTTCCTCATGTACACTCTGCGTGTACCCCCCCACACACATACAGTTCTATATCGCCTGTTCTACTGAGCTGATTGATGAAATTTAACTAGCATTTCTCATGTTTAAAAAGTGTGGCTTAGTATTTATGTATAGCATTGTTAACATAGGAATTTTGACACAAAATCGGACTTTCTGATACGTCATACTGATTTTTTTTTCCATATTTCAATTCTATGACTCAAATTATGCCTAAGTACCAAGTTTTGTAAAGACCCCATAAGTACATTAGCTCTCAAAATTTTAGCTTCTCAGTGTTAATTAAATATGGAAGATATTATTATGAATTTTGTACATCTGCAAATAATTTTAGTGAAATTATATGTGAAATTGTAGTATTTTTGGTATAATGTATATAATGTAACATAAAAACTTGAAAGAGATGTTCTACCTGAAAAATAAGAAACAGGGCAAGTCTATTTAACATTTAGTATATGGCTATTTTGCTAAATTGGCAAGGGTTTTGCTGACTAATTTTTGTATCACCAAGGTGACAAAAATTGCAAGAATGTGATGATAACACCATCTTTTGGTGGGGATGGGAAGCATCTCTCGTTCTAAGAAGAAAACTTTACATTACCTGTGGAGATAGTTATTAGAAAAAATAATTTTAATAACTTATTGGAAAAATAGTAACACCATATCAACAAAACTCGTTATATAGCCTTCATTTACACAACTGTTGATCATAGACACATTCTTCTAAATGCAAAAATATTTTAAATAATGAAAATATTCATGTCATGTCATTTTAAAATTTAAAAGTCCAAGTTTGTAAAAATTACAAATGCTTTGTATGATCCCTATAGTTGTATTTAGTAAAAGTTTTTGCTCATCGTGAAAAATAAAATGAAAAAAGTTCATCTTCTATTGGGGGTAAGAAAAAAAGATCGAACTATTTAATTTGAAAGTTTGAGATAACATTCAGGAGTAAATTTTCCCCTTTGAATTGAAGAAGCAAATATTTGAAGTTGGAATACCTTCATGAAGGTATCTCTAGGAAGGTTAGCTGCATCCTTATGCAAGCCCGCTACTGTATGAAATAAAAGGAAAGAAAAACAGAAACCTTCAGAAGAATGCTTCTTGAAAAAAAAAAAAAAAAAAAAAACTGTACAGCTTTTTTCAAGTAATCTTTCTTCTTCAGCTTATGTAAATACAATGATAAGCTGTATCTTTTTGTAGATACATAGATGAAGTAATATATATGTCATTTAAAACAGTTTTGTAATTGGAAATATATGTCAACAAGCAAAATTGTTAAGTGTGAGGTTGTATAAGGATTTTTGTAGATACAACGATAAGCTGTATTTTATTTTTTTTTTTTTGTAGATACAATGATAAGCTGATAATGATAAGCTTTAAAACTTTGTATATTAATAACTTGTGCAGTTTATTAATATAAGCTGTACATTAATAAGCTTTTGTAGATACAATGATAAGCTGTGATAATGATTTGTTTCATAAGTGTGCTCGCACACTTATGAAGCAGTCTCTGCAAGTATATGCAACTAGAAATGAAACATCAGCTTAGAAAAACGTTTCTGATGTTAATAGATTAAGTGACAAATATTACTATACAGATTGTAATGAAAAATATTGGTCAACAAAAAAGGGATTCTATTTATGGAAATTAAAAACATTGGCAGTCTTCATTTTTTGTATAAAGTAAATTTGTAACATTATTTTCATAAACTGAGAATGAAAAACATTTCCAGGTTAATAATTTTTTGTGTGATTATTAGATTGATTGTAAAATAATAAAATTTCATGAGAACATTAATAATATATTTTTAATATCTGAAGACATAAATTATTCATGTGAACATTAAAGTGAAGCAAATCAACCTTGAATTATTTTTTTAACTGACCCCTTAGGTAAAGCCAAAGAATATGAGAATTATCTCAGGTTTTGAAATTAAATACCTTGACTAGATTTATCATTTGGGAGTAAAATGTTTTGCATTTTATTTTTTTATAATGAGTACAAACTTTTACTAAATGTAATTATGGAGACTGGAAAACCGTATAAAAATACATTTTGCAGTGTACCAAATTGATTATTTAAATATGATGCAATATATATATATATTTTTCATTTAAAATAGTTTTGCATTTGAAAATATATGCCAACAAGCAAAAATAAACGCTGTATGAGTATTTTTGTTGATACAATGTGTAACAAATTATCTCCAAAATGACCATTTATTGTTCCAGATGATTTTTTCTTTTGTGATTATGGTTACCATAGAAAGTTTATGTTGAATACTATTGTCTATTTATATTCTTAGAAATAGTTATTCAGAGATTCAGTTCAATTTTCAGAGATGATCATTTGTGGGATAGTTGTGTCTCCATGCAGATCTTACTTTGTATTGTGTCATCTGGAAAGTTTTGCAGTTTTTCAAATTTAAGTGAATTTTCATCTAATTATTTTGTCACTTCTAATAAGAGTAACCTTGACTAATGCAAATGTTTAAACAGGGTGTTTTCTGCTTACATTAGGTAATTGCAGCATGTGTTGTGTAATTTTTTTTTCAATGCTGTGCTAAGAAGAGAAAACCCAAAAGCTTTTTTTCATCATATTATGTTCTTTTGTTTTTAAAAAGGAAAATAATGCTAGTCAGACTGCTTGTAAAATTTTTGCTATATATGGATAGTGTATTGTTTTTGGTGATACAGTTCGAATGAGGTTTGAGAAGCTTAAGTGTGAAAATTTCAGTCTCAAAGATGATGACCATTCTTGATGATTATCCATTGTAAACAAGAATCTGTTTAAAGAAGCTATAGTCTGTTAAAAGAAGATATAGAACTAATCTGCAGAATCTTTGCAATTGTGTCATAGATTCTTTGGTCATGATATATTGGCACACATGTGGAACAAATGGATTATTTTATAAATGTCTTCTATGTCGGCAAAGATTGACCAATAAAATTTTTAAGTGTGAGGAAAAAATGTGATTTTGCCTCTATTGCAGTGTAATAAACTTCAGTGATTTATTTCAGTGTAATAAAATTGCTTAGTTTGTCATGAACTTTTAAAATATTTCATGAAATCATAAATACACCTGCTTTAGTAATTTAATTTTTTCTTGTGACCATAGGCAAAGAGCTGTATTGCATTTTTCAAATAGTAAATAATAGAGCAGTAGCTTTTATTTTAAATTTTGGCTTTAACTTGAATGAATTATGAAATTAGGAGGATTGATTGTGATATATTTAAATTTTTTCATGTGCAAAATTAAAAAAGGACAATTACACAATCTCTTTTAATACCAATATTTTAAAAATGGGGTTGAAGGATGGATTGATTTTTCTATTAAATGAAAGGCATTGTGAATGTTTGTTGTATGAATATTTCAAGATGGAAAAAAATGTAATATTTTAACTCGAAATCTTGCTTCTAACGTTTATGTGTAGTGATCGCGATAAGGAGCGTGCCTTGCACCCTCCGATAAGTTTGGCAACCCTAGAGGAGAAATTTCTTATGAGTAGCGAGCAGAGCGAAACAGGCAGGCTGTCGGGCAGTGTGCGCGAAGTTCCGAAATAAAGCATAATTTTTATTGTGCACTATGTCTTGTTAATATTTATATTAATGCAGTAAGAACATAATCTGTGATATGGAATTCGAGGATTGGTGGTAAAAACATAACAGGAAATCACCATAATGGTAACCCGGACTGTGTTAAATCGTATGAACAGTTCTCAAGCACTTTCGGTTTTGACTACAAGCCATCACTCAAGATCTCCAAACCAGAAGTAATGGATTACATCGGTTTTCATCCTCCAGATCACAGAGATGAGTAGTAATTATAGATCATTTTATAATTCTGTTTTCTACTTATCATTTAATTTCATTTTTTTTAGTTAAATTTTTGCTTTTATTTTGGCTTAAAAACCTTGCACAATGTCTGATGTTCATGCCGTCCAAATTCCGGTTTATAACCAATCAGACCCATCTTTATGGTTTATTATGTGTGAAAGTACCTTTGCTCTTGCCACCCCCAAACCTATCACAGAATCCATTACTAAATATAATTATGTAGTTGCTCATCTTCCTCCAGATATTGCATCGATAGTGCGGGATTTACTTATGAAACCAGACCCTATTGATCCATATGCAAAGCTTAAAACTGAGTTAATAAATTGTTCGGGAGAATCTTCTCAGCAAGAAATTCGCCAATTATTATCTGGAGAGGAATTAGGTTCTCGAAAACCTTCCGATTTGCTTAGAAATATGAAATGTCGAGCAGAATCTTTAAATGTTCCTGATAACTTAATGTTAGAATTAATCCTTCAATGTTTGCCTTCGACTGTTCAGTCTATTTTGGCAGCGGTTTCCAATTTAACTGTAGATAAAGCTGCAGAAATTGCCGACAGAATTTTAGAATTAAATCCAACCCCAGGGACTGGTGCCGTTTCTCGCACAGTCGATCAGTCTCTTGAGGATAAATTATTTAAACAAATAGAAAAATTAAACAAATGTATTGATCGCATTTCTCTTTCTCGTGGTCGCTCGCCAAATCGCGGAGATCGCAATAAGGAAAGAAGCAATTCCAAAAGGAGAGATTATTCTGTTTGCTGGTATCATAGACGTTTTGGGAAAAAGTGTAGAGATGACAAATGTACAAAACCTTGTTCATGGCAGGGAAACGAAACCAGCAAAGAATAGAAGCAACTTATTCTTTGCCTCAAGTTTCACGTCGCCTGTTCGTTCGTGACCGTAGAACAAACCTTTCATTCTTGATCGATACCGGCTCTGACGTGTCCTTACTTCCAGCAAATAATTCTCAAAAACGGAATTCGTCCCAACAAACACTTTTCGCTGCTAATTCTTCTACTATTCATGTTTATGGTCAAAAAACACTTTCTTTGGATTTCAAATTAAGACGACAGTTTACATGGACTTTTCTTATAGCAAATGTTAGTACACCCATTCTTGGAGCAGATTTTCTCCATTTCTATGAATTGGTGCCTGATCTCAGAAACAAATGTCTCAAAGATTTAAAAACGCATTTTAAAACCATCGGTTGCATGAAAAATGTTATTTATTTATTCAGTAAAAACTGTATTTAGTGATACACCATATCACAAAATTTTAAAAGAATTTCCTTCAGTTACTAGATTACCAGATCCTAACCAACCTGTTAAACATAACACCGTTCATTATATCATAACTAAAGGTCCACCTGTGGTTGCAAAACCTCGTCGGTTAGCTCCAGATCGCTTAAAAATAGCAAAACAAGAATTTCAAACTATGATGCAGTTGGGGCATTTGAGACCTTCGAGCAGCAATTATGCATCCCCGCTTCACATGGTTCCAAAAAAGGGAAGTATGGAATGGAGACTTGAGGAGATTATCGAGCATTGAACGTTCAAACAATAAAAGACAAATACCCTATTCCATGCTTAGCCGATTTTACTGCTGCCTTGCACGGCACTAAAATTTTTTAGTCATGTGGACCTGATTAAGGCATACCATCAAATACCAATTAACCCAGCCGACATCCACAAAACCACCATATGCACACCATTCGGTTTATTCGAAAGTACCCGTATGCAATTCGGCTTATGCAATGCATCCGCGACTTTTCAACGTTTTATAGATGAAGTCACGCGGGATTTAGAAGGTGTTTACGCTTTCGTCGATGACTTGCTCATAGCCTCTAAAGATTCTGAGGAACACTGCAGGCATTTGAAAGCTTTATTTTCCAAACTTCAGGAATATGGACTTTGCATAAATGTTTCAAAATGCACCTTTGGTCAAACGTCTATTGATTTCTTAGGTTTTCACCTTAGTGAAAACGGAATTGAACCCCTTCCTGACAAAGTCAAATGTATTTTAGATTTTCCTCAACCTACCACTCTCACTCAGCTTCGCCGATTTTTAGGCATGTTTAACTTTTATAGATGTTTCATACCTAAAGCAGCATATATTCTTTCTCCTTTAATAAAATTGTTAGAAGGCTATATTAATAAAAAGAAATCTCATTCTCGTGTTCAGGATTCATCCCCACAATTAAATTGGAACAAGAATGCTGAACAAGCCTTTATTGCTGCCAAAAATGCCATTGCTCAGGCTACCCTTTTGAGACACCCTATTCCCGGAGCCCAGCTAAGCATCTGGGTAGATGCCTCAGACGTCGAAATAGGCGGCAAACTTATGCAGTTGTCTCAACAAACATGGGAACCTATAGCATTTTTCTCTATGAAACTCAATAAAAGTCAACAGAAATGGTCCGCGTACGATAAATTATTTTCAATTTATTCTGCAATTAAGAAATTCCGACACATGTTAGAGGGCAGAAATTTTATAATTTATACGGATCAAAAAGCGTTAATATACGCTTTTAAACAGAACCCTCATAAATGTTCACCTCGACAATTGCGCCATTTAGATTTTATTTCTCAGTACTCTACTGATATTAGGCATGTGCAAGGTTAAAAAAAAAACGTCGTTGCTGACGCTCTTTCAAGAATTGAAATTGATTCCATAACAAAATCTCCATTTTTGGATTTTAAAAAATTTTCGGAAGCTCAACGGCATGATCCGGAGGTACAAGACCTTCTCAAAAACAACGCATCATCTTTGAAACTGGAATTTAAACCGTGCCAATATTCTGATGGTAATATTCTTTGTGACATATCAATGGACATTCCTCGTCCATTTGTTCCGAATTCCTTTCGCAGACTTATCTTTAATCATCTGCATAATCTGTCACATCCAGGAATTGCAGCTACTACGAAGCTTATTTGTTCTCGTTATGTATGGCCCGATATGAAACGTCATATCAAAAATTGGGTGAAATCCTGTGAATCTTGCCAAAAATCGAAAATTGCTAGGCATACTAAAGCACCACTGGGCACATTCTCTCTTCCTGATGCACGTTTTTCAGAAATCCATATGGATATCGTCGGACCGTTACCTCCATCAGAAGGCAATGTGTACCTTTTAACTCTCATAGATAGATTCTCCAGATGGCCTGAAGCCATTCCCATCCCGGATATGAAAACGGAAACCATTTGCAGAGCCATCTTCAACTGTTGGATATCTCGTTTTGGCTACCCATCGATCATAACAACAGACCAAGGTTCTCAAATGAGATCCGCACTTTTTGCAGAATTTACGTGCATTTTGGGTACGAACAGAATCACAACAGCAGCCTATCATCCAATTTCCAACGACATTGTTGAACGATTTCATCGACATTTAAAATCTTCTCTCAAGGCTCACGAGACCAATAACTGGATTGAAACACTACCAGTTGTTATGCTTGGTATTCGGACAGCCGTAAAGAAAGATCTACAGTCATCTTGTGCTGAACTGGTGTACGGCACAACTCTCAAGCTGCCTAGTGATATGGTAACGTCATCTAAGATATCTCTGTATGACACACAATTTATCACGAATCTTCGGCATAGAATGCAACAATTGAATCCAATAGCAACATCTGCACATTGCCAAGAAAAATGTTACGTAAGTGCTTCCTTAAAGTCGTGTACGCATGTATTCTTACGTGTCGATCGAGTAAAGCCACCTCTGTGCCAACCATATACAGGTCCGCATACAGTCCTTTCTAGAACGAACAAAACTTTCACAATTGATGTTAACGGTCTGAAATCTACTGTGTCTATAGACCGTGTGAAACCAGCCTATTTGCTTTCGGACTCTAAATTGCCTGAACTGAAAACAAATAAAGATTTAAAGACAGTTCAGCAGAATAAATCTGCAAACGAACTCTCTAAGACACAAACTGTCACCAGATCAGGAAGACATGTTCACTTCCCTAAGAAACTTGCTTCTTACATAACAATTTTAAACATTTTTTTAAAATTCATATCTTAACATATTTCTTGTTATTTCATGTTTATTATATGTGTCAATACCTTGTAATATATTGAATTGCATTTTGATCTTTTCTAATTTTATATTCTAATTTTGTAATCATGTAAAAAATACCCGACAGTACGGATCCTCTGAGATAATTTCATAACCTATGTCATTCCTTTGAATAGCCATTAAAGGAACTTGGGGGAAACTCTGTGGTGATGGCGATAAGGAGCGCGCCTTGCACCCTCCAATAAGTGTGGCAATCCTAGAGGAGAAATTTCTTACGAGTAGCGAGCAGAGCGAAACAGGCAGGCTGTCGGGCAGTGTGCGCGAATTTCCGAAATAAAGCATAATTTTTATTGTGCACTATGTCTTGTTAATATTTATATTAATGCAGTAAGAACATAATATGTGATATGGAATTCGAGGATTGGTGGTAAAAACATAACAGGAAATCACCATATATGTATTTAATTAGAACTATAAGATTTCCAAGTAAATGATACTTTCCAATTTTTCTTTCTTCTATTTTTTAATCTTTACACATTTTTGAAAAGAATTTCTTAATTTAGGCCCTATCCCCCTGACTTCTATGAACAAGGAACCAATTTTGACTTTTTCAACTATGCTGGTATTCATCGATCAGTTGTGTTGTATGCTGTGCCTCAAGTGTTCATAAATGACATAGCTGTTGTTACAGATATTGATAATACAACAGGTATTTTTTTTTTTTTTTAATCAGGATCGTATTGTACTTTCATGTATTTCAGAGGTTTAGCAGTCTCTGAGAACGCTTGTCAAACTTAATTTTTTCTTTTATTATTTATGAAAAATATTCAGAAATTTATGTTTTTGTCCACTTACATAATACTGAAAGCAAAGCTTGAAATCTTCATTTAATGAAGGGAAAAAAATTAAGAATACAGTTTTTTAAAATACATCTATATTAATCAGGTAGATGCAAAATGAATTTTAATGGATGATGAACATAATTAAAACTTTTGAATTTATTTTCTCAACGTAGTTTGAGAAAAATATAGAAAGTGTTTACATTTTTAGAAAGATTTTAGGGCTGTTTTATTAATGTTTAGTTTAGAAAGAGTATTTTTTAAAATGATCGATATGAAACCGTTTTTCTGGACTAAAAGTCTACATCATAATTTCCATAATAGAAGAGCATTTTGTAAATTTTCTGAGGATTATTGATTTCCATTCTTGCTCCATTACTTTTCAGCAGTTGTTCAATCAGAGTCCTTCAATCATGATGCATTTGCACTTAGAAGCTCTTTTCTAGAGACCAAAGGCACAATACTCGTAGGTGAAACATTAGGGAACTTCACAGGAATATGCTGAAAAGATATACGTATATGCAATGCTTGCATCAGTTTTCTTTTCTCTAATGGAATGCTGTTGTACTTTTTGAAGTATTGCTTGTTGTTTTGTCTTGATGAAGTTTCACTTTTTGAAGGTTATTGGGATAAATAGAACTTCTTTTGTTGGTATCAGCGATAAAACTTCCTTTTGATATTATGTAGAGTTGATTTTAACATTTTTTCCGTCTCTTTTTATTTTAATTTTCCATTGTAAAACAATCCTGTGATAGTTATAAATCTCTTACTGAAACTTTCTTCGTTTTGACGAATTTATACATTTTTTTCTCTTTGTTTTCGATAATTAAGAGATCATTTTTATTGCAGTCATTTAGATCAATTATCAAGTTTCATGATGTGTATTGCTATTTATTTCCTGCTAAATAGTTTTCATATAGGGTTCTACAAATTATTGTGCATTAAGCCACATGCCTTGGGAAAAGTTACGTATGGTGAAAGTTACTTATTTTAGCTTTTTTAATCACAAATCTCGCTTTATTATTTTATTGATTGTTGTTCCAGATGTATTTAAACACTTTGCAATTAATTTCTTAGTTTGCGGATTTTCTGTTTGTACTATGCATTGGTACTTCCATATTATTGCAACCACCTTACCAGAAATCACCAAAGCTTCAGAATGCATCAAACTCTGGTAGTCACATGCATAACGATTATTCGAGCAACCATGCGCATGACAAATATTCAGTTTTCAACTTCGCCATTTTCGTATGTGTTCTTTTTGTTGTATTCCAACACCCAGTGATTTTTATAAAAACGTGATTTTAAAACTTTTTCTTATAATAGAAGAAAGACAGGTAAAATTTCTGCTATTTTTCAAAATTAATTTTGCAAATTCCTTACTTACTTGTATGCATGGTACATTGCATTTACATTACAAATGTTGCCATACTTCCATAATCAGTTTCTAGTTATATATACTATGCCTTTTCATGAAGTTTTGTGATCATGATAATTTTATGAATTGCGTACAACTTTCCTTGCTGATTTTTTTTGCACAAGAAGTTTGTTGACTGTCAAAAGTATTTGTCTGAATCATTTCTTCAGTCTGTTTGACACAGTACTGAACTTCCTTGGAAACAGAGACAATAACAACAAAACAAACAAAAATAAAAAAAATCCTAAGAAAACCTGATTACATCCAAAAATGACATCTCTGATTTAACACACCTATTCAAAATATTTAATGAAGTCAATTTACAGTTGCAAGGTAATGAGTTGAGTTTAATTAAAACAAAAAACATCCATAGCTGCTTTTGCAAGAATTTCTTCTGTTCAAATGAAATCTAAGTACAGGTAAATAGCCTCTCCACATATTAGTAGTGTCTGCAAAACAGGAAAATTTACGTACTTACTGCCAACACTTGGGTGTTTTTCATGCTGATTTTATGGTGTATTTTCAGGATATTTTAAACATCAATATATCAAGCTGGATTTTAGGTCCTTTTGCAGGTACAGCAGAATCATCAAATTTAAAGGAGTAAGTCATAGAACTCACAATTAACGAAGAACTAAAAATAATTCAGAAATAGATAATAAGAGTTCTTGCTTCAAAAATAATTACAAGCTCTCTGCCTGGTGGACATGAGTACAGAAATTTTAATTGCTTGTTAATGAAACAAATTGTTAAAGTTTCATCAACCTCAATCATCTCAATATTTTTTTAATTTCTTATTGATTTTCTGTTAAATTTTAATAAACAATTTTTTTACAACATTTAATGGTTATTTTAATTCACTTCTTCTTTCCAATTCTTAATAGATGGATAAACAGATAAAATAGGTGTAGATTATATGCAACAGTCTTTTAATATTTGATAAAATTCACTATTATGGAAGAGGAGGTACTGGAACTTTTTTCTTGTAAAGAGGTGGTGGTCCAGAAAAGGCTGGAAACCTTTGTTCTAGAATATCTTCAAAGAAGAGGGACTTGATTACCACCCTGAAGCATAGGGGATTTTTCTTTGAGAGAAAACAGAAAGAGACTGTGAAGTGGATGGACACAAAACTTGTGATCCTGTTCAACACCAGCCAGATTGTCCTTTCTAAAATATTGCCTAAAATTATGCAACTGAAATAGATGGGAACTATAAAATGTCACTACCATAAAATGAGCCTTTGTATCAGATAATTTTAATTCTGTTACTGTAACTGCAAAGATTCAGATTTTTTTCAAATCTTAAATCTTCTCAAGATTTATCCGCTTTAAGGACATGAACATCCCATCTCTAATTTTATGTAATAAAAAATTTTATCATTGAAATTTATTTCTGTAATATTTTTACGTCTAAAGATATAAATATTTACTTCTGAATAAAAGTAGTAATTATTTACAGCTTATTGTCAAATGCAAATTAAATTTAAGAATAGTTTAATCTTTTGCATATGCTATTTTTATGTTCAACTGCAGTAACAGTTTATGCATTTTTAGGTTACATTCATTATGATGTTTCAATCTCCAATTCCTTAAAGCCAAATTATACAAAAGCAGTATGCTTTATCAGCATCTTAGATAAATCTAAAAAACTAGTAGCAACACAAACAGGCTGCTCTAACACAACTGCTATAAAAAATGCTGCCCTTTGGTGGCCTAGTACTATGCACAGTGATCCTGGATATATGTACACATTACATGTAAGTATATTTAATATCATAAATTCTTTATCTGTATTTATATTGTTACTTATTTTCAAATTAAAATGTTTATCCTTTCAGACACCATTCTTTTTTTAGCCTGAAAGTGTAAAATATCTGATATGACATTATCAAGATTTGAACCATGGATCTTTCATTTGTAGCTGAATGTGCTAATCATTCATGCCATGAGAACATGCAAGAAGGAGTGTAATAATTTATTGCATTCTATCCTATTTACAAGGTGACTGAAAAAAGAAGCATGAAACCTAATCTGCCAAATCTAGGATGTGACCAGTGTCTACCACATTTTTATTTTGAATACCACTTCAGAAATAATTAGGTTTTTGGAACCAAGAACCATAAAAAATAAATTGTGTCCTTGCCAGATTTTGAACCATGAATCTTCTGGTACTAAGTGGAGCTCTAAGCCCGTACATTACGAGAACATGCATAAGGGAATGCAATGATATCTTACATTTTTCCTTATTTAAATGGTAACGTGAAGAGTCACAAAACTCATTCTACCTTACCGAAGATCATTTAAGCAAACGTATCATGGGCATGAGCATAGGGAAATTTCCATCCTTATAATTGGTCATGACACAGATCAAGTTTGGGCACTAAGTAGCACATGTAACATTAGCATGCAGCAGTTTTGCAATTTGTTTTCATTGAATAATAATGTCAGATAAATAAAAAATACATGCATATTTTGCAGACAAAATTAATAGTTTATGGAATAATAAAATTATACAGAATGCTGTGAATTCAGCTGTGATGAACGCTGATTGTTTCCTGCTTATCCTCAAATTTAATTTTCACACCCTGATCATCAAACAGTAGTATGATTAGCGAATTGCTATTAAAAGTCATCAGTAACCAGTCATAAAATATATAAAGCAGTGATAAAATAAAATAAAATTAGAGCTTTTATCTTTTTTAAATATAAATGTTTTGTAACTTACAACCAAGAATGAAATTTCTTGGTTGTAAATTACAGATTAGGTGACAAATAAGTCACAGCTGCAAAAATTACATTTTTACTGCTTAATGCATTTTATAATAATCATGGAACTTAATTTTTTTTACATATTTTATTTTAAATTTTTAGTCTATAGAATACAGAAAAAATAATAAAGAAAATCATTGCCTTTTGAATGCAGGAAGACTATTCCTTTCAGTCAGCATAGTAGATGTCATCTTTCTTCCCCTCCCTTCAGTTTCTTCTAGGCTATTCAGTTTCTTCTAGCATGTAGTTACATTCAGCTTTTAAATTTCCATTTGATTCAAAAATGTCATCTCATTATCATTTAAAATAATGAGGCTACTAATAATAAAGGACTAGTTCTTTTGATTTAAAATTACATTATTGTTAGCAGCTGTGCTATATATATATTTAAAAGCTTCCAAAATTCAATAAATAATTTCAGGAATTCCAAAAAATTTTTTATTTGGAATACATAAGAAGAAACATAATAATAGGCTAAAAATTAAAAACAAAATTTTCAAACTTGTCCTGCACTATAGCTGCAGGATTGAAGTAAAATAAATTTAAAATTAAATTAGTATCAAAGCAAGGCAATTCTTCAACAATATTAATTTTTTGAATGGTCAATTTGCATAATGTGAAGTATTATGGTTTTTTTTTAATAGTCAATATGGCACAATGTAATATTTTATTCTTTTTTCTGAGTGTTTCAAAAGCATGTAGGGAAAATTCTGGATACATTTGAGATTCGATTTTTCGGGTTCATATGAATTTTAATGTCTTGACTGAAAATTTAATTGTATCTTTTTTTGGTTTTTGATCTCAAATGAACCAGGAGAATGAAACATGTTTTTGAAATATACTTGTATTAATTGACTTTTATGAAACTTTAATTCATTTTCCCCTGATGAGTTCTGAATTGGAGTTTCTGTAAAAGGACATTAATTTTTATATTTTTATAATTATATATTTTTTCTTTTTGCATTTTTATTCTTTGAGTTTATTCTACTAATGAATTCTTATTTTAATTTTGATATGTTTAGCTACTGTGTTAAACATCTTATATGTGGTTGCAATTATTAATATTTTTGAGGAATTGTCTTGCTTTGATTCCAGTTTAATTTTAACTATTTCCAGTTTAATTTGTTTTTATATATATGTATGTGATCTCTCTCTCTATATATATATTTATATATGTATAAATCTACCAGTATAGTAAAGACTGACAATCTGTACTGATTTATTTGACTATTAAACAATAATATGAGAGAATAAGTCAAGTCTAAATAAAGAAAGCAATAATGTTTCTAATTTTATAATATTTCCTATTAAGTATTGTATTGCCATCATAAATATGTACAAGATTAAAAAAGTCTCGGGAAAATCCTGTTGGTGGGAGGGGATTAAAAATTAATTTTAAGTTTTATCCAAGCACACAAACAGGAAAGCTAAGCTTTATCTTTAAGTACACATTTTATCAGGTTAGATAAAGCAAAAAATAGGTTGTATTATAAAAAAGAAATTACACACGGCTTTCTTGGCTAGGATTATTGAAAGTTCTGTAAAGAATCACAGTCCAAAACTTATGAATTCCTAATTTAAATTAAACAACATTAGCACTTGAAACAGTTTACTACATGCATCTTCTGAAACAGATGGCTCCTAAATCTCATAAGATAAGAATAATTTATTATTAAGTATATTATTCTTTAATACAACAATCGCAAATAAAAAATAGTGTAAGTTAATAGAGTAATGTTGAAAAATGCTATGTTTTTCCGGAAAGATGGCTTTTGCTATGCATTGACTCATTAAAAATTAGAAAGTGAAAGACAAACATTTAAAATTTTTAACATACACTTGTTAGTTAACTGGTTGAATTGAGTTAAAGTGGGTAATAAATATTTTTTTATTACTTTCCCAATCCTTATTTATGCAGTATTTGCAGCCCATTACTGAGAAGTGCCTGACTTGTTCAGAAATGGTATGGCTGTGTGTTTTACAGATTCATCTGGATCTAACAAACAACATTTTTTACAAGTATACATTGTAAAATATCATATTTTCATATTATTTAAATCAAAACAGAAAATGAAATCACATAAAAACAAGATTAACTTCAGATTAACATAGAAATAATAAATAATCCAACCTAGAATTAAGCCTGAAGGATCCTGAGCTAAAGGAAAATGGTTAGATGACTTTGAAAAAGATTTAAAAACTTTGAAAATTAAAAACTGGAGAAGACTCGCAGATAGAAATGAAAAATGATTAGCCAGTAGAATGCTGAAATTTTGTATATGGGATTGCTATCTCTAGTATTTGTGCATATATCTTTTTTATTGCAATCAGCAGTACCAAATGTACAGTACCAATACATATATATACACATCCAACTCCTTGCCTAACTTTTATTTTCTCAATCATTGATCACATTCATATACTGCCAATTACTGAAGTGTTTTAAATGATAAAAATATTTATATTTTGGCAATGTCAAATTAAAAAAAAAAATTAATATTCTACAAATAACAAAATTTAACTTTTAATGCAATCTCTCAGTTCCTATACTCATATTTAGGAAAGTTTTATGCTTGTTATGAAAAAAAATAAAATTATAAGAAGTTTGACAAAACTGACATGTATATTTAATTTTAAAATTTGCTGTTTTTGATGTTATTGTCAACTTTCCTTGAGGGATCAGTTAATTAAGTAAAGGAGTCAAGGAAGTAAGTTTAAATGAAGTGCAGCAAAAAATGTGCTTAATTTAAGGGGCCATACGAGGGAGTCATGTAGTATTCACATCAGGTTTTTTTCTTTGAGATTACTGAAACAAGAAATCAACTGAACTGAAACAAGTTCTAGCAAACAAGCTGTTGAAAGTAACAAACGCTTGTTTTCTAGAACCGCACTAAATTTGATACTATGCTAATTGCAGAAGATATTCTTCAACAATGTAAAATTTTGCAGAAGGCTGGCACTAGGCATTTTGCCACCCAATGCAATTGCTTGAAGATCACAAATTCTTACATCTTGCTAAATTCTAAAAATTTTGCCACCCCTTAACTTTCATTGCCCGCTGCCTCTCCTAAAAAAAAAAAAAAAAAGAAAAAAAGAAAAAAAAGAAAAATGCTGTTGCTAATATCTTGCATCTTATGCAGCTGCACCTATTGTACTGGCTCTGAGATGCTTCTGTGTGAGTAGGATTTCATCAGCTGTATTAAATCTGCTTTTAAAGTTTCCAGAATTTTAAATCACCATGTATGTCATCTAATGTATTAGACATATAGACTTTACTAATTCAGAAGTCAAACAACAAAAATCAGCGTTATACCTACAAAATTTTCACAGGACTAGTTTCGATGGTTTTACCGAACCATCATCTTCAGCTGCAAAACCGCAAATGAACAAGATAGGAAATAATGATTAGATAAGATAAGAAAGCCTGGACAAGAATAAGCAAGTGGCGCCATCTGTTGGCGAAACCAGAACTAAAACATAATTTCTCTAAAAGCCGAAGGCAAATTTGGATTGGAATTAGGATCGTTAACTAGAACAGAAAGATTTTTATGAATGTGAAATGCCTCTAGAAAATCCAGTTCTCCAATGGAAGATGTTTTTTGAATAATTTTGGCAGCAGAAAAATTGAAAGTGTGATTTTCGGACCAACAATGTTGAGCAACAGAAGACTTCTGTGTTTCCTTTTTTCTAACATATGCCTCATGTTCTTTGACGCGAAATTTTAAGGCTCTCTTAGTTTGGCCAATGTAAATTAAACCACACTGGCAAGGAATCCTATAAATACCCCAGGAATTCATATCCGGAATGGGGTCCTTGAGTATAGAAGTTGGAATTTTATTGATGGGAGAATAAACAACCCGAAAGTTAAATTTCTGCAAAATATGTGCAACTTTATAGCTAATTGATGGAAAGAAGGGAATGACAACAGAATTTTTATAATCTCCTAAAATAAGAGTGTGGCTTTTAGTGTGTTGAGATGAGAATTTTTTAACTGCTTGATTAATAATGTTGGGTGAAAAGCCCCTGTCAATAGCTATTGCTTTTAAATAATTTAGTTCTTCATCAAGGGCGAATTTGGAGGAGCAAACTTGAAGAGCACGGAAAACATAGGAATAAAATGAAGCTAACTTTTGTTTAGTCGGATGACATGATTTAAAGTGTGGTGGAAGGCAAACCGATGAAGGTTTACGGTAAACTGTAGTACTGAAGTTGGATGTGTTACGTGTGACCAGAATGTCGAGAAACGGAAGAGAATTGCAAGTCTCAAGTTCAAAAGTGAACTGAATAGCAGGATCAATAGAATTCATTGTTGAACGAACTTTATTTAAATCATCTTTATTACCTTCAAACAGGGTAAAAGTATCGTCTACGTAGCGGAACCATGCCGGGAAGTTTAAAGTTTCAAACAATTTTGATTCATAATAATGCATGTAGATATCAGCCAGGATGGGACTGAGGGGGCTTCCCATGGCTAATCCCTCAGTGTGTTTGTAATATTTATTTTGGAAAACAAAATGTGTTTGTTTCAAACAGAGTTGAGTGAGAGAAATTAGCTCCTCAATTTCGATGCAAGAGAAATGAAATTCGCGAAGTCTGGTTTCTAGACATCTTAATGCACCCTCCACTGGGACATTGGTGAATAATGATTTTACATCAAAAGAAACCATGAGTAAATTATTAGGAGAAATGTTTTTAACCTTTTTTACAAACTCTATTGAATTTTTTATGGTGTAAATATTATTGTCTAATAGAGTGGAAAATCTAGAAACTAAATATTTAGCTAAAGGATACGAGGCAGTACCTAAATTTGATACAATAGGGCGGAAAGGAATACCACTTTTATGAATTTTGGGAAGAGCATATAATCTGGCACAATTCGCAACAGAGGGGATAAGCGAATGTTTTAAGTTGCTTGAAATGATTTGCGAAGATTTGATCGCAGTTTTTATTTTGGATAAGTCCGAAGGTGAAGGATCTTTAGGGATCGGATTATATGGTCCTTCGTTTAAGAGTTTAGTGACACCATCGATGTAAGTGTTCTTATCCATGACGACTATCTGGCCACCTTTGTCGGCCTTTGAAATGATAATATCCGGGTTAGAATGAATTTCGCGCATTGTAGCTCTTTCTCTCGCAGTTAGATTTGGTTTTAAAGGTTTATTATTGAATTTCACATTATGAGCGATAAGATGCCTAATCATTTCTTTCTGTGAATCTGAAACTTTACTGAACTTGAAAGCTTTTTCGATAGGAGCCAAAATCTTTGGAATCGAGGGTTTACAGGTTTGTGAGAAGTTAAAATTATATTTTAGAATTCTCTCTTGTTCTTCTGAAAGACTAACATTAGAAATATTAACTATTGGCTTGATGTTTACAATGGGAAGATTTTTTGAACTACTTGAACTGGAAGACTGTAAAAGAAGTTTTTCGAATTTAACTGCAAGGGTGTTTTTATGACGGTTAACTGCATTCTCCGTTCTAGACCAAGACTTTTGTTCAAGGGCAGTGAATTTTGGATATGATTTAGCGAGTTCCAGATGAAGCTTATAGAGTTCATGTTCAATTTTGGACAATTGTTGACGTGTATCCCTTATCACGGACCGAAGTAAGGCAAGCTTGCAATTTAACAGAATTCTTGAAACGCGACTCGAAGGTTTTTGATTAGATTTCATTTGAATAAAATTGGGGATCAATTTTTTACATTTACATTTAAGTAAAAAATCAAGATGATTCAGGAATTTTTGCCGTTTCAGGCGTAATTTAGTGAAACGATTAACGGATGAAGGCATGATAAACAATGCAAAAATCAAACTAAATTAACTGAGCAATAATAAAATACACACAAAACACAGAAAAATCCCTCGCTGAAATGAATAGAAAACAAAACGTTTCTAAGCAAAATACATGAAATCAGACAAGCAAAGCACAATATCCAAATGTACAAAACATAAACATAACTTGAAAATTGCAAAAATGTACTCACCGAAACTCCTACAATCACAAAATGGCGGCCACACCACGTGCAAAAAAGAAAGCAAAATATAAGCCTGTTTGGGGCTTCTATAATTAAGACACAATAACACGCCGAATAAATACTAATTCAGAAGTCAAACAACAAAAATCAGCGTTAATTGCTATTGTATCAAATTTAGGTACTGCCTCGTATCCTTTAGCTAAATATTTAGTTTCTAGATTTTCCACTCTATTAGACAATAATATTTACACCATAAAAAATTCAATAGAGTTTGTAAAAAAGGTTAAAAACATTTCTCCTAGTAATTTACTCATGGTTTCTTTTGATGTAAAATCATTATTCACCAATGTCCCAGTGGAGGGTGCATTAAGATGTCTAGAAACCAGACTTCGCGAATTTCATTTCTCTTGCATCGAAATTGAGGAGCTAATTTCTCTCACTCAACTCTGTTTGAAACAAACACATTTTGTTTTCCAAAATAAATATTACAAACAAACTGAGGGATTAGCCATGGGAAGCCCCCTCAGTCCCATCCTGGCTGATATCTACATGCATTATTATGAATCAAAATTGTTTGAAACTTTAAACTTTCCGGCATGGTTCCGCTATGTAGACGATACTTTTACCCTGTTTGAAGGTAATAAAGATGATTTAAATAAAGTTCTTTCAACAATGAATTCTATTGATCCTGCTATTCAGTTCACTTTTGAACTTGAGACTTGCAATTCTCTTCCGTTTCTCGACATTCTGGTCACACGTAACACATCCAACTTCAGTACTACAGTTTACCGTAAACCTTCATCGGTTTGCCTTCCACCACACTTTAAATCATGTCATCCGACTAAACAAAAGTTAGCTTCATTTTATTCCTATGTTTTCCGTGCTCTTCAAGTTTGCTCCTCCAAATTCGCCCTTGATGAAGAACTAAATTATTTAAAAGCAATAGCTATTGACAGGGGCTTTTCACCCAACATTATTAATCAAGCAGTTAAAAAATTCTCATCTCAACACACTAAAAGCCACACTCTTATTTTAGGAGATTATAAAAATTCTGTTGTCATTCCCTTCTTTCCATCAATTAGCTATAAAGTTGCACATATTTTGCAGAAATTTAACTTTCGGGTTGTTTATTCTCCCATCAATAAAATTCCAACTTCTATACTCAAGGACCCCATTCCGGATATGAATTCCTGGGGTATTTATAGGATTCCTTGCCAGTGTGGTTTAATTTACATTGGCCAAACTAAGAGAGCCTTAAAATTTCGCGTCAAAGAACATGAGGCATATGTTAGAAAAAAGGAAACACAGAAGTCTTCTGTTGCTCAACATTGTTGGTCCGAAAATCACACTTTCAATTTTTCTGCTGCCAAAATTATTCAAAAAACATCTTCCATTGGAGAACTGGATTTTCTAGAGGCATTTCACATTCATAAAAATCTTTCTGTTCTAGTTAACGATCCTAATTCCAATCCAAATTTGCCTTCGGCTTTTAGAGAAATTATGTTTTAGTTCTGGTTTCGCCAACAGATGGCGCCACTTGCTTATTCTTGTCCAGGCTTTCTTATCTTATCTAATCATTATTTCCTATCTTGTTCATTTGCGGTTTTGCAGCTGAAGATGATGGTTCGGTAAAACCATCGAAACTAGTCCTGTGAAAATTTTGTAGGTATAATGCTGATTTTTGTTGTTTGACTTCTGAATTAGTATTTATTCGGCGTGTTATTGTGTCTTAATTATAGAAGCCCCAAACAGGCTTATATTTTGCTTTCTTTTTTGCACGTGGTGTGGCCGCCATTTTGTGATTGTAGGAGTTTCGGTGAGTACATTTTTGCAATTTTCAAGTTATGTTTATGTTTTGTACATTTGGATATTGTGCTTTGCTTGTCTGATTTCATGTATTTTGCTTAGAAACGTTTTGTTTTCTATTCATTTCAGCGAGGGATTTTTCTGTGTTTTGTGTGTATTTTATTATTGCTCAGTTAATTTAGTTTGATTTTTGCATTGTTTATCATGCCTTCATCCGTTAATCGTTTCACTAAATTACGCCTGAAACGGCAAAAATTCCTGAATCATCTTGATTTTTTACTTAAATGTAAATGTAAAAAATTGATCCCCAATTTTATTCAAATCAAATCTAATCAAAAACCTTCGAGTCGCGTTTCAAGAATTCTGTTAAATTGCAAGCTTGCCTTACTTCGGTCCGTGATAAGGGATACACGTCAACAATTGTCCAAAATTGAACATGAACTCTATAAGCTTCATCTGGAACTCGCTAAATCATATCCAAAATTCACTGCCCTTGAACAAAAGTCTTGGTCTAGAACGGAGAATGCAGTTAACCGTCATAAAAACACCCTTGCAGTTAAATTCGAAAAACTTCTTTTACAGTCTTCCAGTTCAAGTAGTTCAAAAAATCTTCCCATTGTAAACATCAAGCCAATAGTTAATATTTCTAATGTTAGTCTTTCAGAAGAACAAGAGAGAATTCTAAAATATAATTTTAACTTCTCACAAACCTGTAAACCCTCGATTCCAAAGATTTTGGCTCCTATCGAAAAAGCTTTCAAGTTCAGTAAAGTTTCAGATTCACAGAAAGAAATGATTAGGCATCTTATCGCTCATAATGTGAAATTCAATAATAAACCTTTAAAACCAAATCTAACTGCGAGAGAAAGAGCTACAATGCGCGAAATTCATTCTAACCCGGATATTATCATTTCAAAGGCCGACAAAGGTGGCCAGATAGTCGTCATGGATAAGAACACTTACATCGATGGTGTCACTAAACTCTTAAACGAAGGACCATATAATCCGATCCCTAAAGATCCTTCACCTTCGGACTTATCCAAAATAAAAACTGCGATCAAATCTTCGCAAATCATTTCAAGCAACTTAAAACATTCGCTTATCCCATCTGTTGCGAATTGTGCCAGATTATATGCTCTTCCCAAAATTCATAAAAGTGGTATTCCTTTCCGCCCTATTGTATCAAATTTAGGTACTGCCTCGTATCCTTTAGCTAAATATTTAGTTTCTAGATTTTCCACTCTATTAGACAATAATATTTACACCATAAAAAATTCAATAGAGTTTGTAAAAAAGGTTAAAAACATTTCTCCTAGTAATTTACTCATGGTTTCTTTTGATGTAAAATCATTATTCACCAATGTCCCAGTGGAGGGTGCATTAAGATGTCTAGAAACCAGACTTCGCGAATTTCATTTCTCTTGCATCGAAATTGAGGAGCTAATTTCTCTCACTCAACTCTGTTTGAAACAAACACATTTTGTTTTCCAAAATAAATATTACAAGCAAACTGAGGGATTAGCCAGGGGAAGCCCCCTCAGTCCCATCCTGGCTGATATCTACATGCATTATTATGAATCAAAATTGTTTGAAACTTTAAACTTCCCGGCATGGTTCCGCTACGTAGACGATACTTTTACCCTGTTTGAAGGTAATAAAGATGATTTAAATAGAGTTCTTTCAACAATGAATTCTATTGATCCTGCTATTCAGTTCACTTTTGAACTTGAGACTTGCAATTCTCTTTCGTTTCTCGACATTCTGGTCACACGTAACACATCCAACTTCAGTACTACAGTTTACCGTAAACCTTCATCGGTTTGCCTTCCACCACACTTTAAATCATGTCATCCGACTAAACAAAAGTTAGCTTCATTTTATTCCTATGTTTTCCGTGCTCTTCAAGTTTGCTCCTCCAAATTCGCCCTTGATGAAGAACTAAATTATTTAAAAGCAATAGCTATTGACAGGGGCTTTTCACCCAACATTATTAATCAAGCAGTTAAAAAATTCTCATCTCAACACACTAAAAGCCACACTCTTATTTTAGGAGATTATAAAAATTCTGTTGTCATTCCCTTCTTTCCATCAATTAGCTATAAAGTTGCACATATTTTGCAGAAATTTAACTTTCGGGTTGTTTATTCTCCCATCAATAAAATTCCAACTTCTATACTCAAGGACCCCATTCCGGATATGAATTCCTGGGGTATTTATAGGATTCCTTGCCAGTGTGGTTTAATTTACATTGGCCAAACTAAGAGAGCCTTAAAATTTCGCGTCAAAGAGAACATGAGGCATATGTTAGAAAAAAGGAAACACAGAAGTCTTCTGTTGCTCAACATTGTTGGTCCGAAAATCACACTTTCAATTTTTCTGCTGCCAAAATTATTCAAAAAACATCTTCCATTGGAGAACTGGATTTTCTAGAGGCATTTCACATTCATAAAAATCTTTCTGTTCTAGTTAACAATCCTAATTCCAATCCAAATTTGCCTTCGGCTTTTAGAGAAATTATGTTTTAGTTCTGGTTTCGCCAACAGATGGCGCCACTTGCTTATTCTTGTCCAGGCTTTCTTATCTTATCTAATCATTATTTCCTATCTTGTTCATTTGCGGTTTTGCAGCTGAAGATGATGGTTCGGTAAAACCATCGAAACTAGTCCTGTGAAAATTTTGTAGGTATAACGCTGATTTTTGTTGTTTGACTTCTGAATTAGTATTTATTCGGCGTGTTATTGTGTCTTAATATAGACTTTATTCCAATATTATGTTTTAAAAATATCCTTACTACTACAGGTGGAAATGAAATTTCAAGATGTAATTGATGTGTATGAACAACCCTTTGGTATTCGAACTGTAGAAGTTAATGAAAAGGAGCTTCTGATTAATGGAAAACCATTTTATTTTATGGGCTTTGGAAAGCATGAAGACTCAAATGCAAGTATCAGTATTTAAAAAAAAAAGTGTGTATTACATAAAAATAATTTTATTTGCCTTTTATATATTTTCATTCAATATCATTAATTTTTAAACTATAATAGTATAAATAAAGATACTTTTATTTTTGTATAATAAATTGATCTAATTTTGATTAAAAAGAATGTGTAAATAAAATGTGTATACAATGGCATTTTAATCAAAATTGTAAAATTTTTACATTATTTTTTTAAAAAACTTCGATTCTGTATATAAATAATAAATTCTTTAAATAAATTAAATGTTTAATTGTTGGTTTTGGGGAATAACTTAAATCCTATATTAATGTACAATAAGTATTTTCAAATGTAGCAGATCAGTATTTACCCAATAAAAGAAAGAGTAAAAAATTTTTAAATTAAAAAGAGTTCTCGCCCTTAAGTGGGGGAGAACATTTTTGCCGTTTTAGACTTTTATGCCCCTTTTAGAATTTTAACAAAATTTTCTTAGCACTTTTACTGGGATCACTTGTTCTAATTATCCCCCTTTTATTTATTTGTTTATTTACAGATTTACCAAAATGTATTTTTTGGAGTAATATTTTAATTTATCATATTATTCAAGTCCTTTTTCATGAATCAAACATGAGCTTGAAACTTTTATCAAACTATTTGACATAACTATTAAATTGATGAATGAACTAATTGTGCATGTATAATGATAATTAATAAGTTATAATAATTAATAGCAATCAACTATTGATTCTTATTCATCTGTGAAGTGAATGCTTAATGAATTCAAAATTTAAAGAAGGCAGTCAGCTCCAGCATCTTTACAAAAAAAAAAAAAAAAAAAAATCATTGAAATGCTTGCATATTTTAATAAATTTAATAAACCCTCAGAATTGTAACAACTTTGTTAAAATATTTAATGAAACCACATTTAAGTGCCTTATTCAATTTACTTTTATATATGTTGTGAAAAGAAATTAATGTGGTGAAAGGGGGCAAAGAAAAGTAACCAGAATCAGTCTAGGTTATGTATACAGCAAGAGATTAAAAAAAAAAAGTTTGCAATAATTATAGTAGTATGACCTCAAAACATAGTAGTCCGTTTTATGCCAGGAATAAAAGGTATAATTTTTAGTTTGTGGAAAGTGGAATATATAATCTTTTGATATTGTTGGAGTATTTTAAAAAGGTGCTTATTGATGAGTATTTAAAGGGTGGCTTTTGATAGCATTATGTGTACTTAAGTAGAAAGATGGTGGATTTCTGTTTTGGTAATTCTTTTTCAAGTTAACCATTTGTTTGTTAATGCATAAGCTCTAATTCTAGTTACGTAGGTAAGTTGAAAAATAAGTTTCCCCTGTCGACTGTGGTCAGAGTTGTGTATGAAAGTCAAAAAATAGAATGAGACATTAAAGATATGACATACCTTTATTTTTCCACATAGGTACCAAGTACATTGAGACATTTGTCATATCGCTTGATAAGCTTCAAAAAGCCCTCCAGGAAAAAATCAGGGCTTTGCATAGGGAAGAAGTGTTGAACGGCTTGTTTCACTTCAGTATTGCTTCCAAAGTGCCTTTCCCCGAGATTTTTCTTCAAAGCCGGAAACAGATGGAAGTCGAATGTGGTCTGGCATTGTCATCCAACAGCAGAATGCCACGACATTCTTCGATACAGAAAAGTGTCAGCATGATGGGTGCCCTGACAATTGACCTCGACACACAAGAAACAATGCATGGGGGTCAGCCTGGAACATCTCGTGCATTACCATGAAGATGGCAATGACGTTTTGTTTCGGATTGTGACGGGGAATGAAACCTGGGTCCACCATTTCACGCCAGAATCGAAGGCCGCATCTATGGAGTGGAAACATCCGTCATCACCTGTCCAAAAGAAGTTCAAGACAACTCCCCTCTGCAGGTAAAGTGCTTCTCACAGTTTTCTGGGACGCCCAAGGAGTTTTGTTGCTGGACTTTTTGGAGGTTGGAACCATCAATGCTACGCGCTACTGTGACACCCTCTCGAAATTGAAAGAGGCGATTCGGAAAAAGCGGCCTGGCCTTCTCACATCTGGCGTTCTGCTGTTGGATGACAATGCCAGACCACATTCGACTTCCATCTGTTTCCGGCTTTGAAGAAAAATCTCGGGGGAAGGCGCTTTGGAAGCAATACTGAAGTGAAACAAGCCGTTCAACGCTTCTTCCATATGCAAAGCCCTGATTTTTTCCTGGAGGGCTTTTTAAAGCTTATCAAGCGATATGACAAATGTCTCAATGTACTTGGTACCTATGTGGAAAAATAAAGGTATGTCATATTTTTAATGTCTCATTTTATTTTTTGACTTTCATACACAACTCTGACCACAGTCGACAGGAGAAACTTATTTTTTAACTTATCCTCGTATATTTAAATGTAACAAATCTAAATTACAGTCACGTATTCTTTATCAGCAGTTTTTTAATCCTCTCTTATAGTTTATGTTTTACTCAAAACTGGTTTTGACCTGATTTAGAATTATGAAAAATTCGTTTGACCTAATTAGAATTTTTTTAACTTTGGTACTACAGTCAGAGTTACTAACTTCTTTCACATTCTGGGTGATAATGAAGAATGTACATATGTACATGCAGATTCTTCATTATTTAATTTGTTTAAAATAATACAGTGTGATAATATTTGGTGGCAACAATCTGAACAGTGATACACCATTTATAGTAAACTGGCGCAAAATCCCATTTCGAGATTAATAGCCCCTTTTCGGTGGACTAAAAATGGAGACCTAAAGGCATCTACAACTTTAATATTTTTATGATATGTTATAAGGTATTTCCCGCTTTCCAGCGTGCCTTCGTGGTGTAATGGTAGCACGCTGGGCCGGTATTCAGAGGTCCGTGGTTCGATTCCCGGCGAAGGCGTTTGCTAATTTTTCATCTCTCCGGCTTCCAAAAATTACCTAATGTCACTACAGTGGCACTCGAACTAAAAGGGTTGTGGATGATGATTCTCCATACCCAGGATTTGGCGACTAGGTTCCCTAAAACCCTATTTGCCCTTTAAAAAGGGGAGTATATAAGGTATTTCTTCCGCTTTCCAGTGTGCCTTCATGGTGTAACGGTAGTACGCTGGGCCAATATCCAGAGGTCCGTGGTTCGATTCCCGGTGAAGGCGTTTGCTAATTTTTCATCTCTCCGGCTTCCAAAAATTACCTAGTGTCTCTACAATGTAAAGTAATACAGCACAAATGATTAAAATTTCAGACTAAATGGTTCATAAATTCCAAAGTTGTGTAAATGAGAACTCAACATAAACTAGCCTTGATTGTTTTATAAATGCATAGTGACTGAATAAGAATTTAGTCTTTGGTTAGCACTGAGAAAGAATGCATCAACTTGACAGAGGACATATTATTACTATGAGAAATATCTATAGTTCTTGCTCTGATATTGCCAGACAAATGGTATGCGGCATTTATGTAGCTAAAAGAGCATGCAGAGACTGATTTGATGAAGAGTGCAGAGCAGAGATTTTTCAGCCTTTTAACTTCCCTCAGCTGCTTTGGAAAAAGATGAGATATTTTGGGCCAAAAAAAATATTTATCATACCAGTGGGAGCTCATAACCTCCAGAGAAAATTTTATCAAAAATTTTTGGGTTTGCTTAAGTTTGACCACTGAAAGATATTTTTCAATTTCATTTCTAGGGGGGGGAAAGTGCATGTTTGACCACATTTGTCCAACTTTGCTTAGTGAGTACTGCATACAGACAGTACATCGAAAAATTTTTAGCAACTCTCTTGACCGGGGGGGGGAAGAAAAGCATAAAGACAAGTAAATAAAACTTTATTAATTTATGATTTTTTTAAATATAATGACAGCAGCATAGAATTATTTTGACATTGTATTTGATATTTTATACATAACATTTCAATATAAATTTTATTTACAATTTTTTAAGATTACAAGATATCATAAAATTAATGTGATATTTAGCCTTGGATTTGAAAAACTAATGCATAAATGTATGGTTCAGTTGAAATGGTTGCAGTTTTCAAGGAGTTCTTAGGATGTTTATCTGATACGCTGATTCTAATTTTACTCTTAGTGTGCTTCATTCTTAAAAATAATTGTATGCAAATGTATATGCTGCCAAATAATGATGACATGAATAAAGTGTGACTGTTTTATAAACTATTGCATCCACAAGACACTAATAATTATAGCCTTAGTATGCATACATTCCTTGACAACCAGTAATATTAGTCCTAATATTAGCTTTTGAAGTACGAAGACAGAATGGCAGTTTTAATAGTGGATATTCATTCAAGATTTAGTTTTACAATATATAACAACAAGATTATCACAGGAGTACTAATAGAAAGAACTGGTCAATTTGAATGTAAAATCTGTCCCAGAACAATAAAAACCCAAACAAAGAAGATTCTAAAAAGAGTTAAAACCAGTCATGTACTAATCTAAAGTAATATATAACTATTTATGAAGACAGCTGTTTGAATATCTGATTCCTCTTTCTAATAAACTATTATTAAAAGCAAGTTGAAAAAAATTCTTCAGATAATTTATTTCATTATTATCATTTATTAATAATAATAATAAAACTTTCAAATTTGTGCTAAATTAATGAAGTCAAAACCATAGATGTTTGTAATGAAACTGAAAATGAAATGAGCATAAAAATGTTATAAAAATAAAACCACTTTAATTATTAAAAAATAATTGCACATGTGCCTGAAAATTTTAAGGAATTGTAAATTGAATTACGTTAACAATTTATTCTAGTAGAATTTTCTTTTCTGTTTTAGATTCGTGGCAAAGGACTAGATTTACCATTGATTATAAAAGATTTTAATTTAATTAAGTGGATTGGTGCAAATTCATTTCGTACTTCTCACTATCCTTATGCAGAAGAAATAATGAATCAAGCTGATTCACAGGGTATAGTTGTTATAGATGAATGTCCAGCTGTGGGATTAACGTGAGTTGTTTTCAATTTTTCCCTCTTTTTAAAGACTATACATACAATATTATGTATTTTATATTACATAATTCACTTACTATCCAATATTTTCCAGTAAATACTGCATTATCATCCAGTTTTTTTATTTAAAATTCATGTATAAACTACTTTGAAATATGAAGGATGATTGATAAGTAAGTTCTGAAATCCTATAAAATAAATTTAGGTAAAAATAAAATGGTGCAAGTAATATCAGAATGAAGGAAAACTATTTCTCTTAGCATGGCATTTTTATTTTTCAACGTAGTCACCATTCGTTGCTACTTAAGTTTTCTAATATACACTGCTCGACATTGAAAATGCAACACCAAGAAAGAGTGTCCTGAGGGATGGCTCTCCATTCCCTTTCAACCATTTGCCACAGTTCGTCTTCTGAACGAGGCAGGGGCAGAGTCTGCAAACGGCGTCCAATCACATCCCACACATGTTCGATTGGTGACATGTCAGAAGAGTACGGTGGCCAGGGAAGCATCTGTATGTATACCTTGCAGAGTATGTTGGCAGATGCAAGCACTGTGTGATTGGGTGTTATCCTGCTGAAAATTTGTATTACGCAACCAGTGAAGGTAGGGGATTGTCACTGGCCGCAGTACATTATCCAAGTATTGTTCGGCCGTCATAGTGCCCTGAATACAAACTAGAGGTGACCTGGAATCGTAGGCAATAGCGCCCCAAACCATTATGCCATGCTGTTTCGCGGTGGGGTGTTCCACAGTTACTGCCAGATTAGATCTGTCTCCACATTAACACCGCACTCGTATGCGGCAACTGGATAAACAGAAGCGTGTCTCATCTGAGAACATGACATTTCGCCATTCTGTCATCCACATAACTCCAGTCCGGCACCATTCTAAACGTCTTCTTAACGGACGCTATGAGTGCAGGCCACGTTCAACCAATCGACAGGAAATGGTTCTGGCTGACACGGGAACATCCAGGGTATCTTGCACATGCTGCAGAATCACGGTACAAGTGACTTGCGGGACCGCCACAGCTTGTTGGCGGATGCGTTGATCCATGTGTGCTGATGTCACTCTGGCTGCACCTGCACCCCTCCTTCTTCCCACATTTCCTTGTTCCAACGATGTTCGCCATAACTGATGCACCGTACTTGCATCCATGGTATGATCAGCTGTGATTTGACGTAAGAACCAACCCGCCCTTCTCAGTCCGATCACCATACCCCTTGTAAAATCGTCTATCTGCTGGAAGTGCCTTTGTTGAGAGCGGCCTGAAATTCTCTATTACACTTATCCTCCGGGGCAAAAACCAGCTTCCTTCGATAATTCGTCTGGCAGAAATAACGACACAAATATTGCCAATTCTGCACATTCCTTCCGTTATATCTTGCTTCACGTGCATCGAAGAGCTGCGCATTTCACATCATTCACATAACTCGGCGACGTGCATCTATGCTAAAATTTGCATAAATTTTAAATTTCTGACCACTCCATGTTGTTGCATTTTCAGTGTCAAGCAGTGTATAATTCTTTTTTCATTCCATTCATGGGGGGGATTATAATTTGCATTTGATATATTTTCATACACAGTTTAACTTTGTATCAGGTGAAAAATACATAATTTAACTGGGGTATCAGATAAAAATTCAATCTAGGAAGAGCCAAAAATAAGATGAAAGTAAATCTGAGCTATAAGGAAGGTATGAAATAAGAAGGAATTTCATGTTTATTATTTTTGTTATAATTTGTGGACTGCATTGTGGTTTCTAAAAAGTCCTGCTTTGAGGTCTGATTTTTCAAATTTTCACGTCTTTCAGAAATAATAATTTTTTCCCTTAGGTAGGAATATCTTCATTGCATGTTCACACTTGAAAATTATTTATCCAGAAATACATTGTTATCACTTCTAATGCAGAATTCCCATAAATTGTATCCAACTTCATTCCCCCCCCAAGTGGCCTTTTATTTCTTAAAATAACACATTTTTATTGTTGAATGAAATTTTCCTTGAATTTTTATTTCATATATTACAATGTTTGCTTAATTTTTCTTTAAAACTTAAACAATGCATTGTTATTGGCCAGAATTGGCTTGAGCTAATATGAACAGTGCTATCTGTTAGCCTTGACATCACCAATGAATTGCAATGTTATGTTATAGAAATTTACCAGATTTATCAAATGACTCTTATATCTTTCAAATTTTATAAATATCATTTGATACAGTATAAAATAGAATAGTGTCTAACAATGAAAACAACATAAAATTAAAAAATGTATATTAATTCCAGAATTTTTAATTTGTATTTACTAGTGTGCGATTTAATTTGATTTTCCAGCTCAGAGTCTACAAAATGATTCTGTCTGAACTTTTGAACAGATTTTTTTAGAAAAATTTCTAAGATGTATGACATTTTAACTACTTATAATAATTGTAATTTTAGCAATGTGTGGATATTAACCAATATAAACATCTGAATTAAATGCATAATATATGGTCCTACTATAGTAGTAATAGAAGTTTGAATCTGTAGCATCTTTTATCCTCCCTCTTTCAGTTATTGTCATGGATGAATATATTTTTATTTACTAAGAATTAAACTGTAGGATTTATTCATATACATTAAAATTTTAATAATTTTGGTAACAAGGGTAAATTTTTTGTAACTTTTGGAAAATAAGTTTTTCTTTTTAAGATTTGATCACATGTAATTAATGGTGAGCTATGAAAATTTTAACAAAGGCATCACACTTATAAAAACAAAATGTGAATTTCTAATTAAGCATTTTACATTTTACAAAAACAGAAAATACAAATAATTGCCCATTAAAACAATTAAAAAAAACTTTAAAAAATTATAAAATATCATAGGGCTCATATAAATATCATAGAATTCACATAAAATAACAAGTAAATTTAATTATATGCCACAGTTTATGTCAGAAGTTGCACATTATTTCTTTCTTTCACGTCAGTTGATTTCCTAGTAGCTTCTAAGCCCTTGTGATGATTTTTGGAAAACATTTTTACATAATGTTTAGGATTTAATTATCTTAAAGGTTTCTAATTTTAAAGGGATTGTCACTGAATCTGAAGCATGTTGTACAATCAAAGATATTCTTGTAGAAGAATTATTCATCAAACTAAAAGCTGATTTAGTTTTAGAGCTACGAATAGTGGTAGTCTCCATATTGACTTTAGCTCTTTTTATTACTATTATTATAAATTTTCTTATATAGTTTTCATGTTTAAGCCATTTCAATGAAGTCCTGAAAATAATTAATTTTTATTGTATGTTTTAATATGAAATTGTTTGTATCATTTTATCTCCATCTAGCCATGGACATGTTACTTCTTCTATGTTCCATTTCTCTTGATAAGAAATATTAAAAATATCCTTTAATTCTTCATCCTTGCAGTTTATCATTTTCAATTTTCATTTTGTAATTACTTTGTTGCACTAATATATTTTATAAAGTCACTGCAAGATAGATCTGTAATTTTCTTCACATTAATTTGTGAAATTCATCCTTGTTTTCAATTATTTAATCCTTCAACTTGTGTTGATTTTAGCATAGAATTAATTTATTGTTTTAAGAAAAAAGGGGGCTTGCAAATTAGAGATATTTTTAACGAAGAGCTTTATGAGCCCCTATAGCTAACTGCTCCTTTCAACTCTTAACTAAAGGTTATAGTTAAATAAAGATTGGAAGAAAACACAACTGATTTACATGAAGAGATAGGATATCTGAAATTAGTCACAGATTTTGATATTATAATGAGTTGAGTTTTGATGTTGGAACACTAAGTAAGCATAATTTATTTAAAAATTCTAGGCTTATGCTAATAATTTACACAAAGTGTTCTTTAGTTCATGCGGGAGGGCAGATGATTCACAAAGTGTTTGCAAAAGTTCCTATCCATTAGTCGGACGTTAATGTTTTCTGAGGATTTAGAGCAAGGTGAAGTTCTTGAGTAATCATTAAGATAATTCTGGTCATTCTGAGCAAGGTGCCCTGTCAGTAGCGGGCAACCGGCTACTGATTCTCCTTGAAGATATGGAGGAAGTTGCTCTTGACAAAGCTTAAAGAAATTGCTCTTAGCAGAGCTGATTCTGGATCTCTCAATAGAGAGGTAATAATGCTTTTGATAGAGAAAGCAGGAAAAAAAAAAAATACCTTTGACTGAGCTGAAAAAACACAAAGGAAGAAAATTCTCTCTTTTTCACCAAAACTAATTAATTCCAACTCTGGAGTTGTGTTCATTGTTTTTGTTCAATATATCCTGGGCATGTTGGGAAGACTTCCTGAATTCTCATTTATCCAAAATTTTCACAGCATCTCTCGATTGGCGAGTGCACTTTGATTAATTGCTGGTATAATGTTGACAGGCCTGGGAAAACTTTCATGAGAATTCCCAGGCTTTAACTTGGAATGGGATCTGGGGCTACAATTGCAGAAGTGGTTGGCAACAGGCAGTTGATGCATATGAATACATGTACAACTATATGCATGGAAACTCTGATCAGGGGATTCCCATTCTCCTTCAGACCACCATGAAATAAAATAGAGAGTCATGAATGGTATGGGATCAAGGCCATGTTCAGCTTTCCCAAGAATTGCTAAATTACCATTAGAAAACATTTTTCTGAGAATTGTAATGTGGTTGTTAGAAAATAGTTGAAGACATTACAATGCCATAAAATGGATCCAGAGTGCTATTGGCATGAGTAAGATCACAACTTCTGCAACCAAAATTGGTGTAAAATATCTTATTTAGCTGATTGATTATTAGGAAGGTGGATGCTATTTTTTTTCATATTTTTTCTTTCTTTTTTTCTTAATATCATATCTTTAAGCAAGTTACAGAAATCTGTTTCAAATGACAGGCACAGTAAGAAGAGTTGACTGGTTCACTTAGAAGGAGGTGCGAAACGATTTCTTTAACTTTCCAGTACACACGCCTGGGAATTTTACAAGAGCACATATGTGTCATATTTTTTACATCTGTTATTTTACCGTTTCTGGCACGAAAAATGACAGAAATGGGTGAATACTGATAATAAATTTCTTAAGAAATGAAATAACCTTATTATTGCCAAATACAAATGATGTCACATTCAAATGATTTATGCAAAGTAAATTATTTTTAAATACTTATATCAGTCAGATGGAAAGGCAATGATGTATTTCATTATAGAAAATTTAAAATTTGTTCTTTAATAACTATATTTTGTAGCTCATCACAGCTCTTGTTATTTCAGTTCCAGTGAAATAATAAGAAATAATTAAGAATATTCTTTTACATTTACATGCAGTCCTTTTTTTTATTCCTGTTATATATAACAATCCAAATTATGCCATCATTTCCACTCTGAGGTAACAATTCAGTCTCTGTCTCTTGAGTATTTGCCTTTTAGCAAACTTATATGTTTATCTGTTCATTCCAAAATTTCGTCAAGCATATGTATATCAATTATTTTCAAAAATGATTCTATTTCATTCTCTATATCCTTGGCATGGCATTTTAGGCCAGGTAACACTTTCACACCATTCATTTTATCTGACTTTGTGCAGTTTGGATACTTCATACTTCTGTTTTCACCACTTACAAGATTTATCCTTACTAACATAGAACATATGATCAGCATTAATTTTTTCTACATCATTATTATCATCATCCGAAATTTATTGTTCAGATTCACTGCTGATATTAATTTTTATTTTCCTCACTCAAATCGTTATTCTTCTCACATCCAAAGGTTTCCTTGTCTTCTTTTTCTTCATCAGATAATTCTTGGAAGAATGTGAGCAAAATCAGCTGGTTGCACATAATGTTTTTGCCATGAAAACCAATATAAAAGGTATAGAGTCGAATTTATACAAATTAAAATAATACATGTCAATTGATAAACAAAATTACAAAATATTTTTCGAGTTTTCGCCCACAACCATGCACGTGTCATAACTTTTTCAAAGAAGCTGCCACATAGCAGAAAAGCCCAGTAAAAGGAAGGGAGGCATATGACTTTCTGTTGGCACATTCCGTGATGTGGGGAAGGGTTGAAAGGAGGAATAAAAATGACTTTCAACGTCTCATCTGTGATATGCGAAAAATGTGCAGTAAAAACTGAATTTATTGTAAACTTTGTATATGGCACGCGTGCTGAATGTTAAATGAAGGTTAGATGAAGATTATAACCCTTAGGATGAAATTTCGGTAATTGCATGTGGGAGCACAACCAAAAGAATATAAATTTTAGAATAAGTAACAGAAAATTCAGTTGACTGAAGCTCTGAAACTGGTAAAAGTAGAAAAAGATCCTCAGCAGTATAGTGTGACAGAAAAATTTAAAAAAAAAAAAAAGTATTTGAGTAAAAGAAAGAAAACACCTGAGACAAAAATTATTTGCATGAATATGGGGTAAACATAACTGCCAGGACTGTTCCATTGTGCTTCATAGTTCAGGATTGCACTCTGTAATTCCAAGGAAAAAGCATATTTAATCACTTAAGAATGAAACAGAAAATTGTGCAGTCTAAAAGTCAAATTAATTGGTTAAAAGATCAGTGAAATAATTAACATAGCTGGTTTTACACTGTGTTACAACCTGCCATCACTGAAGTATGGCAAGTTGAAATGACAGGCAAATCTGCATGTTATATTGTAGTATTAATTGTGTTTTTTGTCCTATATTTTTGTTATTTTAGCTGACTTAAACATTGTAATAAAGCTGATATACACCGTGTCCTCAAAAGTCATTAACTAACTTTTATTTTTTAAACTGTCTGTCATAGACATATATTTTCAAGTACAAAAATATTTTAAATGTTGCAAATATTCACGTTTTGGCATTTTTATACTTAAAGAAGTCAGTGATGTGACAATTATGAAATATAACTTTTTATGCATTCTTCCAGTCTCTGTACTTATATTTAAGAAGATTATATACTTGTTTAAAAAAAATAAAGCACAAAATGTTTGAAAAAATTGACCAAGCTATTTAATTTCAAAATTTTGGATTTCTGACACCACTTTCAATTTGTAATGAGGGGTCAATTAATTAATAAATTAGAACAATTAGAGTTTGATTCCCCCTTTAAAAGCTATTTAATGATATTCTTTCATTTTTACTATTGTCTTTAATTTATAATTTTTTTATTTTTGTTATAATGAAAGTATATTATACTAATAATGTATAAATTTTAAAGTCTAAAAATACATTATTAATATTCTCATTAATTTTTATTATTTTAGAATCATAATCTGGTAATCATACTAATTAAAGCAAAAATATTAAAATTTTTTATTAATGCAAATAATATTATACACCAATACTAATGCCTGCTAGGGTTTTCTTAGAACACAAATTATATAAAATTCTGTAAATAAGATCTGCGTTTTGGATAAAAAAAAAAAAAAATTAGATTGATCAATATTTTCTACAATAAGCTGCATAAAAATGCTGATCACTTAATCTTTTTAAATCCAAAACCATTTTCTAATATTTTCACTTATGTACAAATACTAACATAGTGCTTGTTAATTTGTGTATTGAACCCCTAAATATTGTCTCTAATTTCAAGTATCTTGGTCAATTTTTGTTGGATAGGATCTAAACTTTTTTTTTTTCAATGAGTAAAAAAAATTTCTTAAATGTTAGTATAGGGAGCAGAGGAATATATGAAAAGAATAAATTTTTTAGCTTATTTATATTTAACTTTGTAAGATACAAAACTAATTTCTTAAAATTTGAAATTGCCAAAACATGAATATTTGCATCATTAAAAACATTTTTGTAATTAGAAATATATGTCCACAACCAGCAGTTGTGAAAATAGAGGCTGAGTAAAGGACATTTGGCGACACAATATATAAATTATAATAAAGTAATCGAAATACTATTAGATAATTTGCATAGCTTTTGTCAATTTTTGTTCTGAGCTCTATTTTTAGAATATTTACTTTTAGTCTAGAATTAACACAACTCTGATAGTTTTGAAACGTTTATGTCAAAATATTATTGAATATCATTTTTAAATGCTTTTGGTCTTGTAAAATGAAGTCTTAGCAAAGATTTTTTTCCCCTGAATGCCAATAGTGTGTCTAGAGGTGGTGGTGTGTCCTCTGTGGCATATTTTGGGGTTGCATTTTTCACATGGATTTAATCATGTAGATCAAGGCATGTGAAGAGTAATGAGGTTTTGAACTGCCATGTGGAATTAAATTGATAAGGAAAACAGTTTTTTTATAGATATAGAATTCAAAGAAATAAATGCTGCTTATTTCAACTGCTGCATATTCTTGTTATACCTTCCTTACTCCATTAAAATTTTTGAATGTAAAATATGAACTAAATTTTGATGATGATGATGATATTAATAAGAAAAAATTTCTTATAAAGACAGAAATATTTCAGAGTGTTATTTACATTATTGATATGAAAAATTAAACAAGAACTTGGAAGGATGGCAATCTCACAGAATTTTTCCAGTTTATTCTAAAATACAGGTGGTAGTCCTGTTGAATTTTTGCTGTTTATTCTAAAGTACAGGTGGTGATCCTATTGAATTTTCACACTTTTTTCTAAAATGTAATATCAAGAACAAAAGTCCAGATATTTTAATATTGCAGCAAAATTTCTGTATAATTACTGTAACTACTAGTTATGAGAAGAGTTTTCTAAATGAAAATAATTTAACACCAAGTTTGCATTTAAGAAATCTGTCTGTATTGTCTCCATAACAGGAGCTGGACTAGTCGAGTAGACCCACCTGCATTGTATTGGTGATTTTGTAGGTTAAAGAAAAAAAAAAAAAGAGTAAAATAAATTAATGTTTTACTTCAAAATATAAATACAGAGTTTTAATTATATGTCATTTTGACACTTTTATTGTGTATTGAGAGAGGCAGTAAATTCAGGGACTGCCCCAGGTGGCAAAGGTTCTATTTATACCACTGCTGAATGCACAGTACTTGCTATAAAGTATTCCATTAATATTGTGCTGTGGATTTATAGTATAGCAAAATATGTGAAATGCATTAAGAGTAAGATCACTTGAAATAGGAGAAATCGGTGATATATTAGAATTAAAATTAATACTATAATCTTTTCATCTTTTGTATGATTAGGAATTTTTATATCTTAGCAAGTCTTTTTGCCTTCCTGTTTTTCTGTTCTGCAAAATATGGTTTCAGGGGAAAATATTAGATTATTAAAATGACTAAGGAATAGCCCTGATGAAAGCCCAACTAGAAAATCATTTCAAACCTAAAATCATAGGTTCAATTCAGTGGAAGTCACTGCCAAGTTGTAATTGCAGCAAAAGGCCTTCTGATAATGGAAATTGTGAAAACTTAAGAAATCCACACATTTCAGTGTGTCTGACTTTTACAAAAATGGTAAATTTTTTCATAAAATTTTTTATCACAGTCTAAATTCAATTACAATGATTATGCATTTTAGGATAATAACTAAAACATATTGGGATAATAAGTTGTCAAACATCAAAAATGCAATTGCATATTTTCCAAAACGTTTTCCATAATACTATTTGCTAACAGATATCAATAGATGAAAATACCCCTCTTGCATATATGATGCATGCTATTTATGAAAGATGGAAATTTCAATAGTATGGATTTTCATTTCCTTCAACCTACTGTAATTATAATAATAAAACAAAATTTATAACATTGTTTATCTGATAAAAAAATTTGCATCAGTCTGCAAAAATTTTTTATCTTTAGATTATTTATGGCCTTTAGTGTCAATGATACTGTAGATAGAAGCTGGCTATATTAATTGCTTGTAGAGACTTAATGAAGTTTCGAAGAAGTTTATTTTTTCCGTGATTATCTTATCTGAATGTTCATTCTGCTAATGCACAAATATAGTGAAAAATGAATCAAAAGTTATGAAAAAAAAATTTTAATAATCTAATACTAGATTAAGAGTCAGATTTTGATGTTTCTAATGGAATTGTTTGTTTGACTCTGGCAAAATATATTTTATGTTATGCAATATTTTTAATTGCCAGGAGCTTTGGAGATGATTTATTGCAGTTACATAAACACATTTTGGGAGAACTAATTGCAAGAGATAAAAATCATCCATCTGTTGTGGCATGGTCAGTTGCTAATGAACCATCATCAGCAAAATCAGCTGCCAACAAGTACTTTAAGTATGTAAATTTTTATAATTTTGAAATTTAAAAATTTATTTTCATCAATGTAATATTTTTAATATTTTCATATTAGTTACATTTCCCTTTTTTAAATTATGAAAGCTATCTAGAATACATAAAATAAAATATATGTATAAAGTTTGTTATCCTATGTTGTTTGTTTCTATATGCATGAAGTATTATATATTGTTTATCTTGCGGTATGATCTTTTAGAAAGCTTTGAAATTTATTCTGACAGTGAATCATATACTAATGTTGTTTGCTTGCTGCATTATCAGTTTTGTAATTAACTACTATCCTTTAAAGTACCATTAAAGATTTCTGCATATTGTGCAAGATGTTCAATATGTATTGTATTAAGTTATGTGTTTAATTTTATTTCATATTCATTTATGATAAGAAGTTCTTATAATTTTTACAGGACCATTTTTATGGAAAAGTGAATAAAAACTTAACTGAATCTTAAATATGTAAATTAACTCAAAGTCTTCAGAGCAAGTTAGTTATTGCCAAGCAAGTATATTATATAGCCAAGCAAGTTTGCTCCATCTGAAAATGTATGACAAATTTATATGAAGGTTTTAAAGAAATCTTTTTATTTTAGCTTGATTTAAACAGAAAGCATAGTTTGTGCATACTTGGAGGTTTTGTTTTAGATATTTTAAGTTTATTAAGATAAAAATAAAGGAAATGTGTACTGCTTTGCTATAATTATTATCCTATTAATGCCATATTTACTGATGTATAAGATATAGTATTGTAGTACTATTTCTCTGAAAAGTACTCTTCTAGAATAGCACTTCTTATGTTGTTTGGATGTTAAAGCATTATACACTGGAATTGTGGAATTGGGCACTTGAGTCCACTTGAGCTCACTGGAAGAAGCCAACATTTTAGTTGAGCAATAGAACAGTCTATAGTATAGGATTTTAGTAGGCTATTTTGTGTATACTGTTTTTACTGGCATGTATGGTGATTTTGAATTTTGAATTTGGCATTTTAAACACTATATGTAGGAAGATTTTATTGCTTAGTAAAGCATATTAGAAATGTAATAATATTTTGCTTTCCAAAAATGTCTTCAGAAAATGAGTTGCATCCCCTAGTAGGATGTAATGAGTTCACATTGGTTTAGAAGAGTGACTTTCTAAAATATATTTTATGTGATGAATTGCTTGTTAAGATTAAATTGCAATGTTTTTTTACACAATTTTATTGTTATTTAATCCAGTTAATTATCGTTATTTAGACAACAAACTGCTTGTTAAATTATTTGAATCTTGCTATTAGGTGTGCCTTACATACTAGCAAATATAATAATTTATTAATGTGATAAATTAACTTTTACAATTTTATAAAATCTCTTGAATGTATTGATGATCTTGCATACATATGATAGTCATTGATTTTGTTACAGGATAAAACAAAGGCATACTTTTTGTTTTCATTCATAATTAGAGATTTGTCTAAGCTTTCGGGGTTTTTTCCCCATCCAATCTCATAACAAACTCTTAATCTTAGTGATGCATAAATTTCTACATGTGGTTGTGTTAGAGTAATAGTTTTTAATGACCCCCCCTTTTTTTAATGTTTGGGAAAAATTATTCTGTCGATATGTAGATTATCTATTAAATTTATCTTATTTTAGGGAAATCGTGTCACATGTAAAATCATTGGATGCAACAAGACCAGTAACTGCTGCTCTCAATGCTGATTATACAAAAGATAAAGCTGTAAGTTTCATCATTATACTTATACTTTTAAAATTAAAGTAGTGAATATAATTATTTCTTTATCCAATAATAATAGTCTTTTTCCCTGAAAAAAATAGAAGTAGAAAGAAAAATGAAAATTGTGTGCTGGATTTATCACACAAATATTGGAAACTTTAAACACTGGTAAACTGTTATTTCCAGTTTTAGATGGACTTTGGTGAAAAATGAGAGAATTGGTGCATTTCAGCCTTACCAAAGAACAGATGGTTACTGATACATGCAAACAATTCATTCAATATCTACAGTAAACAGTTTATTTAATATACACATATAGAAGCAATTTATTATAAATTTGTCTTTATTATTTTGTTTAATATAATTTTGTAAGTAATTTATTTAAAATAAACAGCCTCGCTGTGTAGTTTTCCCCATTTTTGACCACTGGTTACACCATTGGATTGAAATGAAATCTTCACTTCAGCAACAAATGAATTTTAATGTCCTCAGAAAGGATATTTTTGATCCATTAAACCAATTTGCTGCAGGAACACTTTTCTTCTTTTTACAGCTGTTGATATTGCATTCCCAGATGTTTTTCTCCAACGTATAGTTGTATACTACAGCCACTTTCATTATTCTTTTGAAGGATAAAATACATTTTGCTTGTGAAAAAAACTATAGCACCTTCTCCAGTTAATGAAAGATAGAAAATAGTAAGCCTATTAAATATTTAGCAATGATATTTTCACTGGCTGAAATATAAACTATGTGCACATGTGCAGATCTATAACTGTTTTCTCTAATAGGAAATAGGAACTATAACAGAAAAGTAGTGAAAACCTGAGTGACTGTATTTTAATCTGTAAAAAATTAGAGAAAATGCTAATTTTAATTAGAATCTATGTTTATCAACAGGTATCAATGAAATTAAACTGTGCACTGCTTATGAATTTAAAAATGCATTTGGAAGATGGGATTCATTGAAAGTAATACCATATTTATCAATGGCTTCTTGCCAAAATGCTTCTTCTGATGCACTTCTTGCCCATAATTGAACTTAAGACATTTGAATGAATGGATCAACTCACTAATTTTTACATCATATATCAAAGGATCAAAACAGGAAAAATGCCTTAATTAGGTTGCTAGGACGGATCTGTAAATCTTAATAAATTTTAATATACCTTGGTTCATACACTTTGCTAACAAATTAAAAATGCATTTGGAAGATGGGATTCATTGAAAGTAATACCATATTTATCAATGGCTTCTTGCCAAAATGCTTCTTCTGATGCACTTCTTGCCCATAATTGAACTTAAGACATTTGAATGAATGGATCAACTCACTAACTATTACATCATATATCATAGGATCAAAACAGGAAAAATGCCTTAATTAGGTTGCAAGGATGGATCTGTAAATCTTAATAAATTTTAATATACCTTGGTTCATGCATTTTGCTTTCTGAAGATAATTCGTCACCTGAAATATTCATAAACTGAAACAATTTTGCTTTTAGAAATTAATGTAAAATCGGGGTTCGTACAGTCCTTAAATGTCCTTAGTTTTTTTAATCCTTTCCAGACGGGCATCCCATATACACATTCCCTAAAAAATATTTTTCATAGCCGGGCATCCCACCCATGCAACACTGGAGATTAAATTCAGAGAACAGGCAATGCGCATTTTCATTTTAAGCTGGAAAGTTGTTTTTTTTTTTTTTTTTTTTTTTTTTTTTGAAAAACCACTAGATAGCACTCTTTGTCCATTAATTTTGAAATGAATATAATTTTAAGTTCCTGACCTTCACTTTGTATGCATTCTGCCTGACTTTGGTACTTTGCTCATCAGCTGTTGCGGGGGCAGCGGGAAAGCGTAATATAAACAGAGTTGGGCTCTTTAACTCGTCAGGTACTAATATATACATTCATGTGTCTGATCTGTATCAGATCCTTTTTTTTTTCATTCTTTTTTTTTTTCCTCTACTAGGTAGGGTCTTTTAGGGTTACTATGTGGGATTATGTTACATTGCCATTTAGACATTGTTCAGTTTCAGTTTACTAATAATTTTGTAAAAAGAAATGAAATAAATTAATTACTTTCTTTTGGACACTGAATAGTTTTAGTTTACCACATTTCATACATATATTTTATTTCGTAAGAGCCATGCCATGGCCACCTTGATAGAAAATGTAATTTGTTTAGCCCTTTATAAGTAATAAAACCTTGCCAGTAATGGGTTATGTCATTAACATATTGCACACACTGCAAAATTGTGTTCTTGAAATTTAGTTTCTATGGAAAGAATGAACTACGTGCAGTTCAGATCAAGAGAGTTTGCAAAATTTATAAAAACTTAAATATTATCATAATTAAAAGGAAAAATGAAACAAATGTTAATTGAAAGGATTTTTATTACTATAAGTAGGTATATGATACAGTTACAGACATGACTCATTAAATGTTTTGCAGTAAGGAGTACAAAGTTTTTCAATACCTCTCATAAAATGTCTCTTCTTTCTTCATTTCGGTCAACTTCCATTACAACATCAGACGGTTGTGCTTTTTTTTTAACAATTAATTTAATTTCTTATAAAGGCTCTTTATCTTCTTCACTATTGCTGCTTTCATCTTCTGCTAGTGTTGTAATATCATCCATACATCTATTATTTCATAATCATCATTCTCGACTAATTCTTTGATTTCTCATTCTTCCATATCTGAAGATCCTTTACTGCAGTCAATCATCTGTGTAATCAGCCATTTCTGTAAATGTGTAGCTGATTTGCTGAAGGGTATTTTTTGTCAATTATAGTAAAAATAGTCATCTTAAGCTCTGCCTTTATATAAATTTCTTGTTTATGGGATCAATCAGGTCCAGATTTTATGTCTTCTTAAAAAAAAAAAAAAAAAAAAAATCAAATTTGATTGTGAATCCTTTTGCCAGGTCCGAGAAGGTTTTCCGAGTTTTAATCGAAGTTTAATATGTATATTTGCCAGCCCAGAATTATCATGTCCCAGAAATTTTCCAAATAGTTTAAAAGCGGATATTTGCTCATTAACCATTGGTTCCAGACCACTTTGTAGTTGCATGGCTTCAGCTGCGGTCAAGTTATCACTGCCTGTGATTGTTCTAAAAGTATTGTTTTAAATAATTTCGACCTCGTTCTAGGTGATCTCAGATGCAGTAACCAATAATTCAGCTCTGTACTCAAAACTAGGCTCGATATATGTCTTAAAGATAAACAAAGCATGTCCTGTAAAGCACCTCATTTTGTCATTTCTGATCTGAGGTACTAATCTTGAAAGTCTTATAAGAATATTTGTATCAACTGAGTTTGGAATTCAGAGTGATTCTCAGATATATAGCATTTTCAGTATTACTCAGCACTGTCCATACAAAAGTAACATGATAATTATTCAGATTAATATTTATAATCATTTCATTTTGTCTTGGCCATATAAAAGACTATCAAGAGCCAAGGGAGTACTGGATTCTTTTTATTTTCCCGCCAGTGGACCATAGTATCAAATCATTTGTAAACAGAACAGCTTCCATTGCATATTTGTGCTTATAATTCTCGAAGTGCATCATTGATAGTAACACTGAGCTGTGGGACAATCTGTGTTGAATTTGAAGGGAGATACTGAGCGTCAAGCCTGGTTTTAACAAATCACTGATCCAAAAAAGATTTAACCCTCTAGTAGCATAGCTTTTTGAAGCTGCTAAAAAAAAAAAAAAAAACCCGAATTTAAACAGCATTCAATATCTAAATGTATATAATTACTTATTTTAGTCTCTGTTTTCATAAATATCCATTCATTAAGACATTTACATAATTAAAGAAAGAGAGAAAGCAAAATAGTTTAAATTGTAATCTAACATATACCTAGTGACAAAAAAAATTATGACCAAATAAAAGGCAGTCATGCCAATCTAACTATACAGATTTCCACATATTATTGAAGTCATAAAGGAGCTAAGTGACTGTTTTGAAATTTTTTAGGATCAAGAAAGAAAAACGTTATTTATGTTTCATAATGTAATATGCAAGTGTTTTTCTCCTCTCCCCAAAAAAGAATGAAAAACTCTGTTTTGAGTGAAAGATTCATGTCATTTCTTCCATACTGTGTATCTGATTTGTTTAAAAAAAGTATTTAGAAACATGGTTGTTCACGTTTCAGTTATGCATCTATCATGTTTTTAAAAATATCATTCAGTAAAGTAAAATGTTGAAATCAGAGTTAACACAAAGAAATACTATACTAATGATGTATATAAGCATACATGTTTGATAATAGTAAATAAGTATCAAAATGTTTTACATAATTTCTGTTTCCAAATATAAACCAATTTCTAGATACAGTATACAGTCAACTACAGATATACTAGGAAATAATTAAGACACAATAACACGCCGAATAAATACTAATTCAGAAGTCAAACAACAAAAATCAGCGTTATACCTACAAAATTTACACAGGACTAGTTTCGATGGTTTTACCGAACCATCATCTTCGGCTGCAAAACCGCAAATGAACAAGATAGGAAATAATGATTAGATAAGATAAGAAAGCCTGGACAAGAATAAGCAAGTGGCGCCATCTGTTGGCGAAACCAGAACTAAAACATAATTTCTCTAAAAGCCGAAGGCAAATTTGGATTGGAATTAGGATCGTTAACTAGAACAGAAAGATTTTTATGAATGTGAAATGCCTCTGGAAAATCCAGTTCTCCAATGGAAGATGTTTTTTGAATAATTTTGGCAGCAGAAAAATTGAAAGTGTGATTTTCGGACCAACAATGTTGAGCAACAGAAGACCTCTGTGTTTCCTTTTTTCTAACATATACCTCATGTTCTTTGACGCGAAATTTTAAGGCTCTCTTAGTTTGGCCAATGTAAATTAAACCACACTGGCAAGGAATCCTATAAATACCCCAGGAATTCATATCCGGAATGGGGTCCTTGAGTATAGAAGTTGGAATTTTATTGATGGGAGAAAAAACAACCTGAAAGTTAAATTTCTGCAAAATATGTGCAACTTTATAGCTAATTGATGGAAAGAAGGGAATGACAACAGAATTTTTATAATCTCCTAAAATAAGAGTGTGGCTTTTAGTGTGTTGAGATGAGAATTTTTTAACTGCTTGATTAATAATGTTGGGTGAAAAGCCCCTGTCAATAGCTATTGCTTTTAAATAATTTAGTTCTTCATCAAGGGCTAGTTTGGAGGAGCAAACTTGAAGAGCACGGAAAACATAGGAATAAAATGAAGCTAACTTTTGTTTAGTCAGATGACATGATTTAAAGTGTGGTGGAAGGCAAACCGATGAAGGTTTACGGTAAACTGTAGTACTGAAGTTGGATGTGTTACGTGTGACCAGAATGTCGAGAAACGGAAGAGAATTGCAAGTCTCAAGTTCACTATACTAGGAAATGTCTAAAATTTTAAGTTTTTAGATGTTAAAAATCTATTACAAAACAATTGAAAAATTATTTTCATATACCATCAGCTTGAAACAGAACTGTTAACAACAACAACACACACACACACACACACAAAAAAAAAAAAAAGTGGAGAAGGAAAATGCAGGGAATAATAGCTGAATATTTTAAAAATTGCTACTAAATTTTAAATTATAATATGGTGTACTGTAGTCTGTTAATTATGTAATCAAGTGTTTTTTTCTAATTGCCCTCAAGTTACTAATGATTTTGATTTAATCACTGATGTTCTTCTTTGTAAATCAGGAACTGAATGAACATCTAAAATAGTGATTATTTGTTAAATATCTAAAATAGTGATTATTTGTTAAATATCTAAAATAGTGATTATTACTATTTTAGATGTTCATTCAGTTTCTGATTTACAAAGAAGAACATCAGTGATTAAATCAAAATCATTAGTAACTTGAGGGCAATTAGAAAAACACACTTGATTACATAATTAACAGACTACAGTACACCATATTATAATTTAAAATTTAATAGCAATTTTTAAAATATTCAGCTATTATTCCATGCATTTTCCTTCTCCCCCCTTTTTTTGTTGTTGTTAACAATTCTGTTTCAAGCTGATGGTATATGAAAATAATTTTTCAATTGTTATAATAAAAATAAATATTTCAATTTAATGTTAACAGTAAGTTTTTTATATCTATTTTAGGGCAAATTTTTAGATTTTGTAATGATGAATCATTACTTCTCTTGGTACCAAGATACTGGTTCTTTAGAAGTTATTCAACCATTACTAGTAAATTATATATCTAAAGCTCATGATATATACCAGAAACCTATTATGATGTCAGAATATGGGGCTGATACTATTGCTGGATTACATATGGTTAGTATCACATGGAAAGTATCAATTGGTTTTTCTCATGTGCTAATGATGATTATTAATTTAGATTATGCCTTAGTTTTGAATATTATATATATTACAGTAAATGCCCAAATATTCAACATTCAGCTAAACCAAAACGCTAAATAACCAGAATATTTAAGAATTTTAGAAGAAAAATTATTTCCCTGAAAAATTCAGTAAATGAGGGATTTGTAATACCATAATAGAACACATAATGCTATTAGTACAGTATTGTTGCCTAGTAGTGTGATTTAGCAGCAATAATGGATAAGCGTAGCCTTACAACACAATCATAAGAAGTTTGTTTTTCTATAATGTTTAGTCGATGTATTCTCGATAAGCCAGCTTTATTTTTGTAAAGAAGGATGTAAATTCTATTTTTCTTTACATTTTGAAAAAGTTATTATTATTTGGGACTGCATGAAGTAAAATATTTTTGAAGTTACAGTCCTGATTTCATCTGTTTGATTGTTGTTCTGCAATATTATACATTCCCTTCAGTAGTCGAAAAAAAAAAAAAAAAAAAAAAACCGGACTTTGAAAAGGATGAACAATAATGATGTAACATTAAAAATTATGATAAGCAATGTAGGTTTATCATAATTATCAAAATACACTGGCTTTAACTGAAATGGATTTAAAATGTAGGCTTTTGATATTCAAGCTGATAACAAATAAGATAGGTTTTTATAATTTAATAGTGGAAATTTTTTCCATTGATTTTTCCTTTCTAACGTGAATTCCGTTTTTTATGTGCTCAACTATTTGGAATTTCCATGTATACAGAATTTGGCATCCCTCGAGATTTCTGGATGGTTGGGTTTTTACTGTAATTGATTTATAATTCATTTAAAATTGAATTTTATGGATATTAGAGATTAAATAGTATTTATTGCATCAGTGCATTTTATCTTGGTCAAAAACTGAAATAATTTTATTAAAATCTGCAGTTTCATTAAAGATATTAAACCAGTCATGTTTCTGAGTTGTACAAAGAAGCTAAATTACTTTAAGAAATAGACTGAAAAGTTGGTAGGTTGCAGTTTGACCCCTAGTTTATATCTTAATATATTACATACATAAAATAAGCATCCATTAGCATGATATGACGTCTAAAAAAATAAACAATTATGATATTCAATTATATAAAACGTGTGTAATATTACATTAATGCATAAATACCAGTTATATTAAGCATAATAAATATGAAGTTACAGAATAAAGTTATCATATGTCAGAAGTGAATTCTATGGCCAACAATAAGCAAAAATGTGTAATGATCATACAACAGGATTGCATAAATTACAAATTAAGGGCATTGGAAAGTCGGTGTCAGATCTTCAGTGCTCCTTAATTGGTATTTACGGATTTCCTTTTCATTGAAAATCTGAGTTTTTGGGACGAACTCTGGTGTTTCTTAAAGGTCCAAGTCCTTTTTTCCAGACTCTGCAGAGTATTGAGGAAATTATCCAGTGAATTTGCAGCACTCTTCTAGAGGCGGGCCATTGCATCTTGGTCATTGATATTAAATGTCTTGTAAATTGAAAACTCTGCATTTTCTGCTATATGTTTGTAAGCCATTTTTTACCTATCTTTTGCCACAGAATGCACTTCTGATATTTGTTGACTTTGTTTCGGGACTTCAGTATGAACTGATTGCAGGGAAAATTTTTGACAATTCTATATTTTTGTGTTAAAAAATGACAGTTTTTGCCGTCATGAAGTAATTTTTTCCAAGAATAATTTCTGAAAAAGTATATTTTATCATTTTATATTTGCATAAAATTTTCTTTCCATATGATTTGGTATTTTAAGTACGTGTATGTACTATTTATGTTTTCAAATTATGAAAAATGATTTTTAATTTTTTAAAAAGTTTTCAGTTTTTTTTTTTTTTTTTTTTTTTTTTTTTTGGGGGGGGTGTGTGTGGATTAAATATTTTTAGTTTTTATGTTAAGATTATAATCTAATTGCTATATGCATTATTCAAGTCTTTTATAATCCAGAATAATGATTTTAAATCTACACATTCTTTTAATGTAAAGATGGAAATACTGCAATACCCCTTCTAATTCAAAACGAGTTATCCAGTTTCTATTTTCTCCTTCTGCTTTAACCTTCACTACCCACCACATCATAATGTTGAAAGCTAGTGTTGTATTTAAGTAACAAGTATAGACATATTTGATGCATAGTTGTACAAAATTTCAATTGTTGTACTTTTGTTCTGGAGATAATTGCTGCAAAAATGTCAATCAAGCTGGATTTGTTATCTTTAAGAGAAAATATCTTAATTGCAAATGAACCAATTTCCGATTTGAGGCAAATGGTGCAAATTTCTCATTTTGTTTTGTTACTTAGTAAATAATACTTCTGCATTTTAAATTTTCTGCTTCGGTGTTGATTCATATTACAACCTTTTTGCTGATTCAAGGACTGTTCTCTTTAAAATAGGATTGCATACTGGAAGAAACTTAGGATTGTGTGTTACATTTATTATAATGTTGAAAAAATTAATAATATTTTAAGCAAAAAAATGGTTATTCTTTTGCAGCTAGCAAGAAAAGGAAAATATTAACTTAGAATGTAAACTTAATGTTAATAAAGATTTTAATGGCAGAATAAAAATTTGTAAATTAGCAAAGAAATATAAGCTAGCAAAATCCACTCTTAAGAGCAATCTTGAAAGATAAAAAAATAATTCTCATAGCTGTGAAAAATGTGCAGTCTCTAAACTGAAGCATAATTATAAGTGTCACTGTATTACTGAAGAAATGGAACTAACTCTGAAATTATGGTATGATAATCAAGTAAGAGTGAAGAATAGTTTAACTTATCAGAACATTGTGTATTATCAAGTTACGCTGATTTCAAGTTGTTAAAAAGAAGCTGCAGAGACAGCCAAAAATGAAAACTTTGTAGCTAGTAATGGATGGTTCAGTTTATTTAAAAAAAAAAAAAAAAAAAAAAAACTATTGTAATTGGCATAGCATCACAAGGTAGGGAAATGCAGCAAATGCTGATAAAGAAGCTACTTATTCTTTTCTTGAGACACTAAGGGCCCACTAGCAGCCGAGTGGTAGTTCAGAAAGTTGCTGAACACTGGTAGTTTGAATCCTGGTGAATGGGCTGGCTGCATGGGTGTTTTTGTGGTTTTTCCCATGTCTTACATGTATATGAGCCAGTTTCTCTTAGAAAGGCCACCATAAAAGCATCCCTTCCCTTAGGCAGGTAGTCCTCAAATGCTTTCCCATAATCAAATAAATCAAACGAACCTAAAATACTTAGGCTATGATAAAGAAAAATGGCTATAAGAGTTAAGCCATAATTAACGTGGATAAGAACGGCTTGCTTTGGAAGAAGATGCCTTAAGAAAGTTCTATAGTGCATTGAGGGGGGGGGGGACAACTTTCCAGGTTTTAAGGTTTTCAAAGATTGGTTGATGGTGATGATTGTAGTGAATATGCTAGTGACTGCAAGTTAAAAACTCTTTTAATTTATCACTCTGAAATAAATAATAATTCTAAAGCAAAAATATGTACATGTGCACACACACACACACACACACACACAAAAAAAAAAAAAAAAAAAAAAAAAAAAAAATTTTCTAAAGCTGACTTGCCAGTGATTTGAAAATCAAATTCTAAAGCTTGGTAATAGCTTTTGTTTTTGTTGTGTGTTTGATCATCACATTATACTGAAATTGAATGTTATTGCCAGTCTAAATAAATTCTGCTAAAAGTGATTCTTCTTATTCTCAAATGCACCTGTCTCCCTTCCGCCCGTTTAACTCTTTTGCATCGAGAAAGGGCACAATCTGTTCCCCTCAAACATCTGAAGTGTCTTGTGTATACGAATTTCTGTTGGAATAGATTTCTTTACCTGCATTAGTAATAGTAAACTGCTACAGCATTAATGATAACATACTTAAGTAAAGTGATTACTTCTAGTTGACACTAAATAAAGGAGAGAGAAAGTGCATTTAAATAAGAGAGCTACTTTGGTTGCTTCAAAAGAATGATTGGCACTTCCCAAACCACTGAGCTATGCACTAACATAATGGGGTGAAGCACCAGGTAGAAAATGGATGTAGGTGTTTGTGCGACATCCCGATGGGCAACATCGCTGTGAAAGAGTTAACTGATTTCAATGCACATTTAAAAGTTCTTTTTTTTTTTTTTTTTTTTCTTCATGCAAACACAAGCAGCTGGCTTCAACTGATGAACCAAGAAATCATCAAACATTCCAGACTTATTACATGAGACTGTTGTTTGCACAATTGGATAATTCAATAAGGCAAAACAGTCAGCAGTCTGTGAAAGACTCTTGGACACAGTTCAGTGTTTTAGATGCCATGAGAAATTAGGATGACATTTTTCCCCAGAAAAACTTTAATGGTGTCTGGAAGAAAATCTGTCTATTTGTTTTTAAAACCAAGATGAAAACAATGCCACAGATTGATAAAGTCACTCATGTAATAGGAAAAGTTGTCAGTTTTGCTAGGCAATTAGATTTGAAATGTGGCAGTGATGATGTCAGTAAGCTTATGCATCAAAGATCTCACAATCAGTGAGTTTACAGAGATGCTTGAGTAAATCAGTACTGATGAAAAAGTTTTCAGAGCCATCAGAAAAGCATATGACAGTTGCAAGCCTGACAGAACGTATGGGTTCAGTCAAAATAGGATTAAAAATTTTGGGAAACATAGGCTCAAATGAGGAACATTTTCTACCTATAAAGAAAGGAATAAAATTATTAACTTTCTATTTAGAAATTTTATGTCTCTAAAAAAGTCACTCAGCCATCAGATGAATTCATTAAATTTTATGAAGTCATCGATATCAAAATAATTCTATTTTATGTAGCAAAATTATTTTTCTGTTGTTTTCGGCTAATCTCACTTGTCTGACCTAATCAGAACAATCCCACAAATTTTATCATGGTGTGGAGCACAATACTGCACCTTGTCATTGGCATAAGTCTTGAGCATATATAGATGACAGTATAAGCCCAGTTCTCTCCAATTTTTATGGCATAAGTCTTGAGCATTATATAGATGACAGTATAAGCCCATTCTCCCCAATTTTCAAGGAAAGCATCTTGAGAGACGGGTCTCCCACCCCCTCTTCCCTTACCACCAAACCACTCAAAAGGCCTTTCAGATCACCATATATTTTGAATGTGACAAAGACGCTATGTATTTACAAATATCCATCTTCTCTGTGATTTGAACTTGATCCCTTCGGTACGTCACCATCACTAACCACTATAATTATTATTAATGCATGAAAACTACATTCTCTATTACATACTTTTCTTCTATTTAAGCATATTTTTAGCTTTTGGTCCTATTTAGCTAAATTTGTATGTGTTAATATGCAAAGTTACATCATTTCTGTCAGTCCCACCTATTGCTTAACTTTAAGGTATTACATTACCATAATTGTGTTGCATTATTCATTAGAATCTATACAGTTGATTGAAAAAAATGGAAATCTTTTTGGTGTCATTATAAATTTATATACAATCTTTGCATACATAATGCTTGTAGAAAGTTTTAAGCTTAATTTTTTCAACCCATCTCTGAGAATCTGCCAAGTGAAAACTAATAGCAATAATTGTTAATTAATCTGAACGTGCTTTGTTTAAATTTTTGCTTGTTTATGGAAAGAAGTTGGACTAAAATTCTTTGATTTTAGGCAGCTGATATCTGTTATTACATAACTGATGACTGAACAGCAAGAAGCAAAAACTTCAAGTCAACAAGCAGCTTATTTCATACAAAATGTTAATTGATATAATAGATGTGTAGTCTGAGATCAAAATATTAGTAGGGGAGAATAGACAAATTTTCTTTGCAAGCATAAAGATCACAACAAAACAAGGTCATGCTTTTTTTTTAAATGAAGGGCATCTTTCATCTTGAATCTGAGATTTGAAGTTGTAATACAGAATTCCAGTAATCTGCAGTTGCTTAATCCACAAATGTCTGTAATCTGTGCTCATTTTTTGATGTAAACAAACAAAATTTCTGTCTTTAGAAAATTCAGCATGATAAATTTAACAGTAACTTTTTTCATCTAAATTTATAAATAAATGTTTTAACAAAAATACACTGTACATATAATATAACATACTTTGATTGAAAAAGCAAATTAATTTTATTATAGAAGTTATTTAGCATTTTTTGTGTGCTGTTAAGAGCTCTCATTTTACAGTAAATATGTTTTCATGAATCTCTGCAAAATTGGTTATTTTAAATAAATTTATCCTTTTGATATATATTCCACTCTTTTAAAATTAATTTTTAATTTTTGTGATTTGCATGTGTAAAGAATTTATTTGACCGTAAATTTTCAGATACTGAGTTCCAACTTGATATAATGAATGAAAGTTGGTTTGTTTACATCCTGCACAACAAGTAAGCTTGTTTGTATAGGTTTTGACTAGATAATTAAAATAGTACTTATAGAGATTTTTCTGTCATCAAAAATGGAAAACATGATAAAGAATAGGCCAAAAATATTAAGGGATACAAATTTTCAGTTTTACCACCTTAACTGCTAGTAGTGATAATAATCCAATTTCATATCTGTGAAACATAATACAGAATAAGTATAATGATTAAAGGGAAAATTTTACTGCTAAGATTTTAGTGAACAATGTACTTCGTTATGTACTTAAGTTTTGTTTCGTTTAGAATATTTTTACTGAAGGGCTCTGAACTGCTTTAAAATATTTCCATCTCATTTGTCCCCTTTCCTTTCCTTAACTATAATATTCTTTTCTTACTGAGTAACTATAATATTCTCTTCTTACTGAGTAATATTACTTTGTATATAATTGTACTAAAAATATAATGTAGTTATGGTAAAAAAAAGAGAAAGAAACACCTTTCAATTTTTTTTTTTTTTTTTTTTTATTTTTTTTTTTACAAATTTAAGAATGAATTAAGTTGCTTGTTTTTAACATTAATAGTTAATGTGTATTGTTTTCACTCCAATATAATTTATTGATTCTGTAAGTGTCATCACTAAGTTTTAGGTTGTTATCTATGTCATAATTTTTTTTCTGAACAACCTAAAAATTCATTGGACAAGAAACAGAAACACTTTGCTGTTGAGAACAAAAAAACTTTGTTCGTTATTAAATTTTTAAATCCTTTATTAATATTTTAGTTTCAAAATCTCTGGCATAGATTTGACTAATTTCTGAACATATTTCAGCAGGAATAGAATTCTGTGCATCTTGAATAATTCTAGAATATTCCCTCAATTTTTTAAAAAATCTCTTAGTTTATCTCGTATGTTCTCAGTGAAATTTAAATCCAATGACTAGGAAGAGCTACGACAGGACATCAATTTTGTTTCATTCAATCTAGTTTTTCATCAGCATGGAAAATTGGGCTCACCATCTTTAATGGTTTTCTTTATGCATTTTTGATTATATACATGGTTTTAATAATCACAAACAAACTGCTTCCCATCTGTCAAAAAAAAAAAAAAACTTATTTTTGTTTTATCACTCCTTTCAGTTTTTCAGGATCATTCTCTATGCAGAAAAACATTGTAAAATGCATATCCTTTTTGGTATGTATTTTTTTTACAAACAGAACTTTCTTCGGACTGTTTAAAAATGCATTTTTTTCATTCACTGGTGACATGGCATATTTCAGTCATTTACATTATGATCAGCTTACTTAATGCTCTTTCGCAGGTAAAAATGCTCTCTCTTTTGATTTTTCAAAAAGCATTCCTTTATCTCTTGAAGTTGTATTTAGTAGTATGTTCAAGCATTTTTTTGTGCATTAGTGCTGTAAAAACTTTCCTTCATTAAGATTCAACTAACTGCTTTGCTAATTTTTCTGATTGATGATTCATTAGCGTGCATCATTAAAATAGTTTATGTTATTGCAGTATTTTACTTTATCAATTTTTTCCCCTTCTGTAATTCATGTATGAAATTCTTTGATGAGAAATTTCAGAGCCGAACAAAAAGAATGTCACATTTCATAAATCATACTTCTTTTTTTAAAAAAAGGAATATCTTTTTGAATATCTTCTTAAAATCTTTTTAATTTTTTTAAGAACACCTTTGGGATAGCTCCTAGAAAAACATGATAATCCAATCTTGAATAATTGATGATTTATACAGAATCAATAAATTATATTCTTTGAGTCCAAGCAATATATATTGGTCATAAAGTAAAAACATTACATAGATATTATTCTTAAATCTTTCACTTCCTCAACAAAATGTATCTTCTTTTTGTTGTTATAGTTTTACTATTCTATAAATCTTGATTAAATAATTCTTAAAGCATGGTTATATATTGTTAGTTATTTATGTGGAAAAAATTAGAATTTTTACATTAACATTTTAACAAAATTTGGAATATCAGAATTCTGTTGTACTATTATACACTGCTCAAAACAATTAAGGGATACTGTGAATGCAGTATGAAATAACCATATAATCAACAACTGTTTTAACAAAGACATGATAGAAGAGGTTAAAAAGGAAAATTATAATGTTTATAAAGTTGGGAATATGCAAATTTTGTCTGTGACATAAAAATTACATGTTTCAGCTATGCAGAGAAAAAGGACCTGCAGCATTCCTCTGTAGGAGGAGATTAAAAACAATTGAGAGGCATTGAATGTTTCATAACAGGGAATACAATGTCTCAGTGAAATGACTTAGCTCAGTCGTTAGCCTGGAGGGCCACCAGTCGTTTAGAGGTGGGTCAAATGCAATCTGTTGTAGCGAAAGTGTTGGGAGTTGTTTAAAGTGTCATTTCTAGACTATGGATTCGGTTTGGGGGGAACTGAAAATGTTTGCCGAAGATCGGGGCAAGGTTCTATGCTTCAAATGAGGATTGGTATTTAATACTAATGGCCAGAAGAAACTGCACTACGAATGCCGCTTTTTTGCAGCAGCACCTTCAGAGGGCTACTGGTACCAGAGTTTTGATTTTAAAAGTTTGAAACCAATTCTACCATGTGAATTTGTATGCTTGCAGACCTATGGTTTGTGTTTCGTTGACACAGAACTACCATGCTGCCCATAAAAGGCGGGCACAAAAGCATCTCAGATGGGCATGACATGAGTACAGCAACATGCTCTTCACACAAGAGTCAGACTTTAGCGGAGAGAACTTGGTACATTGAATACTCCTGCGTTTGTGCATGAAAGTGTCTGATTTGGTGGATATGAAGTGATGGCTAGAATTTCTATCAATGGCCACTCCAACCTGACCATTATCAGGAATGAAGAACTAATGGCTCGGTGATATATGGATGAGATCCTCAGACCTATTGTGGTCCTGTATGCTGTAGTAGTCAGGGATGAATTCATTCTCATGGATGATAATGCCAGGCCATTCCATACTCAGCTAGAGGACAATTTCCTTTTCGACAAAGGAATCTGCTGGATGGATTGGTCAGCATTTTTCCGAGATATGAACCCAATAAAACATATTTGGGACATTCTAGGGAGATGGGTTGCTAGTCACTTTTCACCCCCAGAAACAATTCCACAGTTTGAAAGCTCTCTTCTATTGCAGTAGAAGAGAATATCCTCATCCCTCATTGATAACCTCATCGATTGCATACCTCGTAGATATGCAACATCGCTTTCAATCAGGGAAAACCATACCTCTTGTGAAACTCATTTGTATTTGCGAAATTACACTTTTTGTTTGCTTGTATATGTACAAATTGGGCATTTTTTGTTTACCAACAAATACTATCAATAAAATTTGATTATTCATTGTTCATTGCTTCTTTTTTCATATCTTACAACACCTATGCATCATATATCAGTCACCAAAAGATTTCCTGATCTGCAGTTTATGCCCAAAATCATAATAACCTCTAATTGTTTTGAGTAGTGTATAATAATGAGTCTGCTCAAACATCGCTCCTTGTTTCCAGTCTCCTATAATGTCAAACATTCCATAGTCTTCTAAACTCATAACGTGATTTATTCCCTGAACTACCTTATCCAATTAAGAATTGTTGATTTTTCAGTGTGGAAGATGTGTAGAACAGACTGCTGGTTAAACTGAAGGACATACGGAATATTGATTTCTGTATCGGCTGCAAAGCTTTTAAGTCTTTAGCTAAAATATTTCAAAATGGCAATAATGATTGTATTTTAGCATTATAAGAATTAGCTGCTCGGGTGGTACAGTGGTTAGGTGAGCCGATTGTGATACCAAAGGATCCGAGTTCAAATCCTGGAGAAGGCATGGTTGTAACTGTCCATCTCTTCATAGGAAGCCCATATATTAGGTGCCACCATAATAATGTGACCAACACTTCTGATCTTAGTAGCAGGCAAAATCTATGATGACATATGCCCGCCATTGGGAGGGGGGAACTCATAAGAACTTGGAACTCTAGACCCAGTTTCCAAATTTTTGCCTTTTTATATATTTTCTTATTCTAGACAGGAAATGTTTGAATAACAACAAATTGCTAATCATGTAATTATTTATTATGAGATTTTTATGCAGCATATTTAATTTTTGCCACAAAAATAATCAAAATATAATTATTTTTCACTTTATTTTGAAATATAACTGTAATGGGAGGTTCAAATTATATATTTTATAACATTTATTTCAGGATCCTCCTTTCATTTTCACAGAAGATTATCAAACAGAAATGATGATGCATCACCATAAAGCTTTTGATATTTTGAAGAAGAAAGGCTTTTTTATTGGAGAACATATATGGAATTTTGCCGATTTCCTAACATTACAACGTAAATATCTTTTTTTTTTTTTTAAGTTGGACTTATTTTACAAATTATTCAGTATCACATAATTATCACTTACAATAAACCTTTTATATGATTTTTATATTTAATAGTCTACATTGGTTACAATAGGAGATACATTTTAACTTTATTAAACAGTTCTGGAAAATCAAATACGGTACAAAGTTCGAAATCTGGACTCGTCAGGACTTTGGCAATTCCGGATATTAGATCATCAGTTTAAATCTAGTAAGATAGCATGTAGAAAATATAAAATATTAAATCATGATTTATGAAATAATGATTTGTGATTTAAAGGGTATCAAAATTTACACAAAAAAAAAAAAAAAAAAGCTTAATATTTATTTGTTTACCTTATTAAACATTTCTTTCAATGTAAGTTGTTTAAGTTGCTTTGTTTTTTGTGCCAATACTTTCTCTTTAATTCTGTAGACAGACATAATCTCTTTAATTCTGTAGACAGACATAATCTCTTGTTTAGTTAGATTCTTGAAGTCCTGTAATTGCTGTTTCGAGAATTCCGACTAACTTGTTAGTCGAAATTTTCTTGTTTTGAGTAACTTCTCTGTCACTTTCTTCACTATCGGTAGCGGTATTTTCTGGATCTAGAACCATACTACAGATTTTGCCATTCATTAATTAATTGGTGATTGAGAAGCATTATCATCACAATGAAAAACGTCTTTTGGCTCTAGTGTAGAATTGGGTGGCCCTTTGATTGGCGACAAATTTTGTTCAGCCTTCCTGGCGCCAATCTTGGCATCAAAAAAGAATCACCAAATAAGAAAGGGCCTTTGTTTTGCATTATCCAAAAACCTTTCAAATTAGCGGCTATCATCATCAAATTTAACTATCCCTCACTATACATATTTGGCTATGCATCATGAGCTTGGCGACTAACAACAAGTTGTTCCGTTAAAATTTATCTTGCTTCTATCGCGCAGAGACAAGTAAGCCTGAATTGTATTAGTTTAGTTATTTATTATACTTATGTCTATTTCTTACACATGCTTAAGGCTTATCAGAGTTCTGAATAAATAAATTCCCACATATACTTAAGTCTTATTGAGGGCCGGTGCTAGATATCTTACCGCCTGTGCAGTCTCTGTGGGTCCTAAATTCTGCGACTCAGTGCGGCCATACGAGCCCTGGCGCTGGGTTTATGTGAATAACAAATCAGTTATTCTTAATTCAAATAGCCCTAAATGTAATCTTTGGGTCTATGAGTATCATCAACAAAATCTATTTTTAGCATATGGAAAGAAATTTTTGGTAAATTTTTCCTCGTCAACATTTTTTATAAATGTGTAATGTCAACATAAAAGGTTACCATACTCCTTTATTATTCAGTTACTAAGATAAAAAAATTGTTTAGGTATCGCTACATGAGTCATTACTCAAGTTGTCATGTTTTGATAAACATGCGGCGATGAAAGGAAAGTATAATAAATAATTATTCGCCAGGTTGGTGTCAGATCAAAGATGTATCTATGTGAAATGTTTCGGTTTGAGATGTTTGCCAAGTAGATATGCAGCAACAGAGCCAAATTGCTGATCGTACAAATTTATGCTAAAATGATTGTTTCTTCAATAACAAGGTATTTAATTTAGTGTCAAAGTGAAATTAAGAATCGGGATTCTCCAGATGTTTTATTATGCGCAGAAGGGGGAATCATATGCACATGCGTAAAGCCAAGGAGAAAACACGCTGTTGGTGTTTTGAGGTCCAGATTTTAGATCATTCTGGATAATGGACGTCCGGATTTCAAAATTTGTACTGTATAAGACTAGGTTTGTGAGAAATTCAAAATGCTATTCTGAGTACATTTTTTCAGTAATATATTTATGTCCTTAAAACATAATACAAGTTAATGAAAAAGCTGCAATGCATATGCAAGGAATAAGTTTTGTTTCTTTGAAGATGGCCATTTTGACATTTTTACTTTCTGCCTAATAGAAATATTGCAATCACATCTACATTTTCCTTCTAAAAATGAATGGAATTTTCTAGCAAAATATTATATATTTTTTCTGAAGCATTTATTTTAGTAAGTCAATCCTTCTTTCCTTAAGTGACTAAATGCATTACATTGTATAATCATTCATCAGTCAATCATGTTTAAGGCTATCAAAACAAAACTCATCCATGGCCACCAAAAAGTAATACAAAATACTGTTCTCGTGCATGTTATCCTTATTTAGTCTCATTTCATTTATACATTTTACATAAATTTCACAACAATTTTGCATTTAAGTATAAAGTTTTATGCTTTTTTTCAGTGTGCTCAGATTTTTATGTTCAAATGTGTGGGGGGGGACAGGAATAATGAAAATGAAATATTTCCCCTGTTAATAATTATCTGCATCTCAACCATGGAGGTAGGAAGCAAGATGGAGTGGCCCTAAACAGGTTTCTTCCGTACCCTGCTCTGAAGCACTGGCGATCCCTAAGTGGTGACTAAAACATTGGGTCATTTACCATTAAGTTCAATGGGTTTTGACGCGATCCGATTTAAATATTTTGTAATTACGTCGTAAATATACATATAAATGTATATATTTTCTTTTTCTACAATACTTCAGAGTCCTAAGTATATGAAAACAACATATTTTTAAACAACATTTCATTCTGAACGGAATTAAATGCTATTCTTTTCACAGAACAGTTTACTCAGAATGGTTTAATTTGAATGAAATATTTTCACAAGTTTTTGTTAATTACATTAGAAAAAAAAATTAAGGTAATTCTATTTTATTCTGTTAAGGTACAAAAATTAAGATCAAAGTTTATTGTATTATTAATATTAAAATTATGCATTATTTCTTTTCTATTTATAAAGCTTCTTCCTAAAATACTTTCTTAAATATGACATGATTTTTTGGCTTCTGAGGCATCTTTTAAATCGAAAAATATAAGTCAATTTATAATTAATGCTCTATTCGGTTCATTTTAAATTAGAGAATTATTAGAAATTAGCGAAATACTTTAAATAGTACTTAACTTTCTCTGAACATTTCTGAAAGGGAATAAAATAAGTTTTTTATTAAGTATATTTTAAAACTTGTAACTCAGTTATTATAAAATGTAAGGGGAATAATTCTTTTAATTATACTTATCAGATTTTTTTTACCCTTAATTTCAACAATACATATTCCAAAACTCTACTTTCTTAAGTGTGCATCTCATAGCATTTGCTTTACAATACCTTTTAACAGATTGCTTTCCAGTACGAACAATTCTTGCTTAAATAAATAGTTTTATAACGTATTTGTCAACAGGATTTCAATTTATGTTTACAATTCAATATGAAGGTTATTATATATTTAGATAACATTTATAATCATTATAAATTAGATACATTTAATAATTAGATTTCTTCACAGTAACTTTCACAATTGTTTATAAATGAATAAATTCATTTCAAATACATTTATAAATAATTTAATGAATATTTATGTATTATGTTAAAGGCAAATACATGCTTTTTGCAAGCACATGCATAAATACCCATACATATTTTCTATTTTTCATTTCCGGCATGTGCAAATCTTTTAATTTCTGTGCATTCACTATATTTTTTGAGTAAAGTAATTTACATTAATTTAGCATACACCCAAAAGTTTTACATAAAAAATATATATGAATATAATTTGAATGACGGATTGCAGCATTTGATGGTAATTTCATTTTTAATTAACCCAAATAAGTAAAACATGTAAGCCCAAAGTGATTATTTTTCAGATATATAAAATTAAAATGACGAGTTTAAAATGAGCGGCAGTAAAGCCTCTCTTCTAAAAAAATTTTATTTTTCACTCTTTAAACATAACATTTTTGTTAAAATCTATATTTTTGTAGTTAACAGCTTAGAATTTTATAAAACAAATTCATAATCAAAATCGCTGTTGTTAGTTATCGAAAAATAACCAAGATGTGATTTTTGCATAAATGTCACTAAACTATATAAATTGCTATTATCCATCACACTATGGATGTTTCTTTTATGCAAAAGTGTCCCTTTTTCAATTTGTATGGAACTGTCGTGTGTTTAAATACTATCAGAACACTGTCAAGTGAGCTTCTGAATGTAAACAAAGAACACCCCCATCTGGTGACCGAAGCTTCGAAGCAGTGCTTCACTTCTAGTGCCGGTTGGCCACTCCTTCCTTTCTTACCTCCATGATCTCAACACAGTGAATTTATTTATAGCTGAAAATTATTTTTTTTTTTTACATATCAGATCAATTTATTATTTTAATACAGTACAAAGTTCGTAATCCAGACTCGTTGGGACTTTGACAATTCTGGATTATAGATCATCAATTTAAATCTGATAAGATGGCATGCAGAAATTATTCAATTAAAAATATGAAACCGTAATTTATGAAATAAAGAGCAAGTATGATCTGAAGGGTATCAAAATTTACCAAAAAAAAAAAAAAAAAGCTTAATATTTATGTGTTTACTTTATTAAACATTTCTTTCAATGTAAGTTGTTCAAGTTGCTTTGTTTCTTGTGCTATTACTTTCTCTTTAATTCTATAAACAAACATAATTTCTTGTTCAGTTACAAAGTTCCACCGTTCAAGTACTGTAATTGCTGCGTCGATAATACCGACTAACTTGTCAATCGAAATTTTTTCATTTTCAATAACCTCTCCGTCACTTTCTTCACTATTGGAAGCGGCATTTTCTGGATCTAGAACCATACTACAGATTTTGCCGTCCGTTAATTAATTGATGATTGGGGCATTGTCGTCACAATGAAAAGCTTCTATTATATCATCTTCATTTATTACCGCTTCTCCACATTTCTTTGCAAAATCTAATAACTGGAAAATTTCACCTTTAGTTTGCAATGTCCGAAAACCTTCAAATTCGCGGCTATCATCTTCATCGTCCTCGCCATGAAATATGGTAGCTGGCCATAAATTATGCCAAGCATTTTTTAACGTATCTGGAGACACATCTTCCCATGATCTTGCGATGCTCCACATAGCAGATTTTATGCTTAAAAAATTTCAAAAAGTGTTGAACAGTTTTGCCATTGTTCAAGAAATTTAACATAGATTTTAAAAATGCTACTTTATATTTGCATTTCAGCGCATGCACTATTCCCATATCCATAGGCTGAATGATAGACGTACAATTTGGAGGGAAGAATAATACGGATACATTATCTTTCACTAAAACTTTAAGTGAAGTATGCGCCAAACAGTTGTCAACAATCAGGACTATTTTTGAGTCATCAGGTAAACCAACCGAATTCAAATGTTGCCAAGCCTCGGGTATAAAATGATTTTCAAACCAATCATTCATCAATGCTTGTGTCATCCATGCTCTTTTATTTGCACGATATATAACGGGAAAAATCGTTACTCCTTTAAATGCTCGAGGTCGTGCATGTTTTCCGATTACGAAAAGTTTGCACTTGTGTGTTCCTGCAGCATTTGCGCACACTAAAATTGTTAGTCTCGCTTTGGAATCTTTGACACACCAGTTGGAGCCTTTTCTGAAGAGGTTGCCAAGGTATTGCATGGTACATATTGCCAGAAAAGACCAGTTTCATCAGCATTGTAAATTTGTTCTGGAGATAATTGTTCACTAGTAATGAGTTCAATGAATTCATCTGCAAATTGTTCAGCAGCTTCAGTATCAGCTGAAGCTTTTTCACCTGAAATTTTTGTCTTATACCATGGTGAGTTTTAAGTTTAGTTAACCAACCTGTCGAATATGTGCACTCAGTGTTTAAGTTCATTTCTTCATGAAATATTTTGCCTTGAGCCATTAGCATTGGACCTGATAATTGCACGTCCTCCCTGCGACGCTGTCTGATCCATTCAATTATCACTTTTACCATATCGAACTCGTTTTCTGTTATTCATTACAAGTGGGGTGTCGGAATCCACAAAAAAATTCAAAAAGTTCCTTTTTCTTTTTGCTTATGTCATATAAAGTTGACTTTCCAATGTCATACTCCTCGCATAATTTTGAGACGCCTTTATCCATTTTTTGCAGCAATTTTACTTTTTGTTTGATGGACATCGAAACATGCTTTCGCTTTGTAGATCCTTTGGCAGCTCCAGAATTGGAAACTCTTTTTGAAATAATCGAAAGTTCAAACTTAATTTTTATAAAATTGCTCTAACAGCTGCAAAAAATAATAAGCCGGATCCAATTAGAAGATTAAGGAACAGTGCATTCTGCAACGTTATTCCGTTATACATTAAACGCGCATGCATTAAGCATACAAAAAAAAAAAAAAAAGTTTGTGGCTTTGAGATCCGGATTATAGATCATTCCGGATAATGGATGTTCGGATTACAAATTTTGTACTGTATCTAGTTTCCATTAGCATTTAAAATCTATGCTTAAATATTACAAGAGATTTTATAATTCTATTTTAAATTGATCTAATTATTACGTATTTACAATTTAATTTCTTTTTTATACCAGAAATCAATAGAGTAGTTGGAAATAAAAAAGGAATATTTACTAGAGAACGTCAGCCAAAAGCTTCTGCAAAGCTACTACGATGTCGGTATCACAAGCTAATGAACCGACGCATAGAAGGCAGCATTGCATATTGTCCTGTGAGCAGTTCTAACAAAGTAGAATGTAATACTGTATGATGATTTTAACCTGCTGTATTTCAAATTATATGTAAAATGATGAAATTTATATGAATATTTTTCATATAAAGAAAGATAATTTTGTATATTAAATTGCTTGTTATAAAAAATGTATTATAATATATTTACAATGATGTATACCTTTAAATTTTAAAACTGTTAAATGTAAATTATAATATCAGTAATAAAAGTTTTAATTTAAAATGATTTCTTTATTCATATAACTGTAGCATTCAAAATATAAACAGTATTCAAAACAGAACATAAGACTAGTTTATTTTTATATATACATAATTTTCAAAGCATCTGTTTCAGAATGCAGGGTAAATGCATCAAAACAATATTTATATTATATATAATAGCATAAATACCTTAAGTAACATTATAAATATATACAGAAATTGTGCTTTTTATGTACATGTAAAATGTCTTGTTTTTTAAGATTATTTTTGAAGTAAAAACTGTTCAATCAATTCATTTTGTGCCATTTCTTCTTTTCGAAGTGACTCATGCTGTACCTTTAACCTATGAAAAACATGAAAAATTGTATCACATTTCAGATTTTGATATTGTACAGGAAAAAATTACTGTCATCATATATTTACCTTTCCAACTGCAATTTCTTCTCAATAATTAATGCCTGCAGCTGCTGCTGTTGTGCTTCCCTTTGCTTCGTAATGGATTTCAGAAGATTCCTAGAACCTATTGCCTTGTATTAAACAGTAAGCAATAAATATTATATTAACAATTTTTAATGCAAAATTCTGAATCATATGAGTTTTACATAAGTATTCATTTGCTAAGAAACTTCTAATCACTTGAGGAACATAATATTTTGAGCAAAATCAAAAATTTGATCACCGTAAACTCCGGATATTATCTGTGATGATTCTTTGCCACATTAGCTTAAAAAGAAAGAAATCTACATGACATTCATTCAGTTCAGTGTTTGTTGATGAAGGCCTTGAGGGTACAGCTCTATGCAGTAAATAGTGGCAATATGTTAAAGCTAGATCAGAGTAATATTTGCATATTATAAAGGCTTATTATATTATAAAGAGCAAAAATTCTTAGTTTAGTTTTAATAGATGAAAAAATTGTGTGGTTTTGTATAGTTGTGTAGGAATCTAATATAAGTATTCTACCAGCACATATCACATATTGTATCGAAAAGGAGTTATAACTGCTAACTATGTAGTTTGGCAGTGATGCTGGGGCCTAGCAAGAGCGGCTTCTAAAGGATTACACAAGATGAAGCTTACCAAATACCCAGTATCACTTTATGCAGGTGAATCCTTAGCTAACTCATTCTTCTTCATCCAATTTGCTTGAGCTTTATATCAATACAGAATCGTAATTTTACATATCCTACTACAATACAATTGTGTCTAGCAGATGTTCATATAGTGGTATAGTATTTTTTTATAATATAAAAACTGCAGCTTGATACTAAGATGAATATGTGATGCAGAATAAGAAACTAGTCAATTTTGAAAGATGAAAATAATTTGATATCTCAATACTTTCTGTCCATATTTCTTCTTGAACACACACAAAAAAAGTTTTGAGTTTTTGCTATAGCTATAAGTGTATTATATCCTTTCTGTAGCCTTAAAGGACTTGGCATCTCTTTGAATGAAGGCATTTGTCTTCTTAGGCATATATTACTTGAATGTGTTGTCATAATTTAAAATAATCCTGATTTGAGTAGTCAGAGATAAAAGATTATTTTAACTACTGGTCTCTCCAATTTACTTCAAATGTTAGCGTTCAAAGCTATAAGATTACGAGAAGATGTCCTCAAGGCTCATGCTTCAGCCCAGTAATTTGGACTTATGGGGCACTTCAAAATTTTGGAGAAGTAATTGCACACACATGCCCAAGCATATTTCTTGCTAATAGCTCAAGAGAAAACTCAAAAGGACATACAGGAACATTCTTATTTTTCTTTGCAAATTTGCAAAAATCAAATTTCAATTAAAAATTTCTATCTCAAAATGCAAAACTATTTACATTCCAAAGAAGGGAATGAAATTTAACAACCTAAGAAATCCAATCATAAAAGTTTTACAGAAGAAAATAACAACAGAAAAAAACAAATGCCTTATTTAGGCATAATTTTAGATAATAGGCTATCCTGGCAGCATCATATAAATTATATTAAAAGTAAACTTCTAATATTGTCTAACTCGCTGAAAATCACTACAGCCAAAACTTGGAGAATTTCTTCAAAATTTCAAAAAATCTGTTATCTTACAGTGATTGAGTAAATTCTGCCTGTGGCATGACTCTAAATAAATATGTTCAAAGATAATTACTTTCTTTACTATGTATATTTCTTCTACCAATCACAAAAGCTTACTTACAAAGATATCAAGAGGAGCTTCTTCTTTGCAAATTACTATCAACTAGGAAGCATGTCACGGGGTGAAATACTATAAAAAAACTGTGCAAATTATATGTACTGATGGTACAAAGGCAATTACAAGTCACAATGCTGGAGATAATGCTGAAATTAAAGATAAGACAATGAAATGTAGCAGCTACCATTGCATTATTCATAGACACATACTGGTCTTGAGAAAAATAACTTCTAAGCTATGACAGTGTTAAATGATTCCATCGAAATAATACGCTAAATAAAATCCCTACATCTTAGAAAGTTTTTCAAACTAATGTGTGAAGATTGGGAAGCTACCTAAGCGTGACCGAGAAATAAGGCCGTCCAGCTCTCTCGTGACGTCACGATGAGGAGTGCGAAGAAATCTCTCTCCTGCATTTGAAGCGAGTGAACGCACAGCACGCTAATTTATCAGAGAAGCTAATTTTATGTTATTCTGATGTAAAGTAAACAGGAGATTATTAAATAAATGATACTATCTTAACATTTATTATAATCACGCTTTAAGACTTCAGATAGCTGAGCTTATTTTTCTTAATACTTGATAAAAAATTTCACCTAGATGATCAATAATTATTTATATTAGTCTCATTTTATTTTTCATAGATTGGATAAACTTTCCAGCACTTCATAACGCGAAAATATTAAGCTTTCGAACTGCAAATGAAACACTGCATATTATTTTTCATTCATATGTAAACATGAAAAATATGAATAAAAAGAACATTTTACAAGAACCAACTTTTTCTTACAGACTTTTTTAAATAATATTTAATTTTCTTCAGTATGACGATAAAATGAAAGAACTAGCTTTTTTGGTTATTATATTTATTTTTTAAACACATTTTAGTGTAGATCTTTTATAATAAACTAAATATTAAAAAGGAATATTTCATCATTTATTTACGGTTATAAATACATGAAAATTAATTTTTAATGTCAACATTGTTTTAAACTGTCAAATGATGTTATTGTTATTGTTAAAATAATTATTAAACTTGCAGTGATCCAGATTCTTACAGAATAAAAACCAAAGATATATTTTTAATCTGTCACAGAAAAATCATTTTACTTTAATTTTGCTGACTGTCTTTATTAAACACTTTTTTAATTGTGATATGAATTCTTACTATTCTATATTACTCTTTAGGGAAATCTTGATATGTCCACGTTAGAGTTTATGATCATAACAGTTAATTTTGTAGCTCTCTAGATCGAAAGTTGTGCCTGTAACTAGGTGTGAATTTTGATTTTTTGGAATACTTATGTGTATCCTTAAGGAATTGTAAAGGGGAAAAAATAATAATTCTCTGAAAATTTAATAGACAACATTTTGAAAGGGACACACTGCAAAATTATGTTTTAAATTTTAAAATATGCAAGGCAGATAGCCGAGGTTCCCACATCTCGTTTTCAAAGCGCACATGGTAGAGCCTATATCATATCAGGAAAGTGCAATGATAATATAGGATACCGGATGTCCCTTGCAAAAGCACTTCATTCTCCCAGTATATTTAATCTTTTTTAATTGTTTATTCTATTGTATCCATTTAAAACATCATATACTCTATAGCTTTTCAAAAATTTAGCATTTTGCTGATGTATGAAGTTTAATTTAAAAAACGTAACAGCAAAATTTTAGGGGGAAAAAATTCTAAACTTTATAAGCAACTGGCGTAACAATATTGTTTTCAAGTTTTGTTTATATATTTTCGAAAATATAATATTAATTACAATTTTCACAATAATTTTGAAAAATATGACAAAAAAAAGTTTAAAAAAGGGTAATGTGAAAAACATAATTACTTTTAAATCTATAATGACAAGTACATTAAAAAAACTGAAATAAATTAGATATTACAAATCATTTAATGCTATATGATTAATATATAATCATAATGCACAGCATTTCAGCAATACATGAAACAAAATTTACTATACATTAAATAATCCTGTAGTAATATGGACTTAATTAGTTTATTGCTTACTTTTATATTTTACACCAGTTATTGTTTGCTTTTTTAATATTTTCCACTAGTTTTTCAGTGGAAATCATTTTGGCTTTAAAAACAGACATATTAAATGTATCGAATATTTAATCTAGTTTTCTTTAAATATCAATAAAATCATAGTAATGAAATCTCACCCTGCTGTTTTTAGTCGGAATGAAGTCCTTCCGTTTTATTGCATGTATCCACTTTCACATCTGCATGAACAGGAAAAGCAAAAATATATGTTGTAATTTCAGTTACATCGCGGCACTGAACACACGCAAGACATTATATTGTTTCCGGAACAACCCACAAATTGCAAAAAAACTCAAATTTAAAGTGTCCAACTAGGAAAAAAGCATGGTATATACCAAGATTTTAGGTCAATAATTGCAGTTCAAAACTTCTCTCATAGCAAAGGCGACTAACAATAACCTTTGTGTCAACGCTGCCCTCAAACCCAAAGAAGGGTGCACTCTCTGTACTGACGTCACGCGCTCTACGTCACTGAGCTGCAAGGCCTTGTTCTCGAAGGCCACGACACAAGTCCATCCTCAAGGAAAATCACTTTCACATTAAATTTAACTGTGCACAGAGACAGCAGCATTTTTGATAGACATGACCTCTCACTGGCCATGTTTTTTATAATGAAGCCTAGGTATGCAATTTAGCATATTTGACAGGTATTTTTGGCAAAATGAATGAAATGAATCTATCATTGCGAAGAAAGTACCACAATTTTTGTTGCAAGCGTTTAAGGGTCTTCTTTTAAGAGGAAACTTACGTATTGGTTGCAGTTTATGGAAAAGAAATATACTGAATGCTTCTTTCTTACAAAAATCTTCTAGAATGAAAATAGCATCAAAATCTGAAAAAATAAAGAAAAATATTCACAAGCATCTCTTAAGTTTTTAAAAGACTTGTTTCAGTATTATATTCCAATATTTCAATAGAAGGTGCCTGATAAATTTAAATTCATTCTGAATGTGTTCAATGAGAGTAAAAAAAAAAAAATCGCCCAACTTAAATTTAGAAGAACATGAGGTCTTTGTAGATTTGACATCTCGCAATGAACTGAAAATTGCAATTTAAAATCAAAGTCTTATTATTCTGATAAGAATTTAATTTTAAAATGCAATTTTTAGTTCGTTGCGAAATGTATAATGAAATAATTTTCAAGTTAGAAACCAAGATAATTTAGTAAATTAAAAAATTAATTTATAAATAAGTTTCAAGTCTAAATAAATTTCAAACCAAGGAAAAAGCAGAACTGCTAAAAAACTTTGTAAATCAATAGCAACTATTTTAATTAAAAGTATAAATATTTTAAGCCAAAAACTTTTATCAGACTAATTTATCTAAGACTGCCGGTGGTGAAGTGGCTAGCACATCGCGCAGCTGCACCACGGGCCAGGGGTTCGATCCCCACGATGGGCAAGGTTGACTAAGCCTTTCATTCCTTAAGTGGGTCGATAAAATTAGTACCAAGTTCACAAGGGGTCCTGCGACAAGCTGACCACTTGCCCAGGGCATATGCTGATGCACCTCAGGACCCAAGGTCAAGAAAGCAGATTTCGGAGCACTGCAGGCTGTGGTCCACTAGGTTTGTTGCACCACTGAGTTTAGTTTTTTTTATTTATCTAGGACAAATTTACTAAATGTAAAATAAGTAAGAATTTTAATAATAAATGTAGAAAAGTTTCCAAATTGGCAAAACAAAAAACCATATAAAAATAAAAGGCAAGAATGGAAAAAATGGAAATGGAATTCCAAAATGGGAAAATGGAATACTAATTAAAATATAAATTAAAAAAGGCAATATACCTGAAACTGGGAAAAATTAAATAAAAATAAAATGGAATAAATTAAGTCAATTAAATTAATTTGAATGGAATATGAAAAAGAAAATAAAAACTCAATAAAGCAGTAAATCCTCAAAAAATTTTGACTTGAAAATAAAATCTATAACTTAAAATCCTTAGATAAGATTTGTGTGACAGTGTTAAATTAATTACCTCCATTAGTAGATTTTCTGGTGCATTATTCATGTTCATTTAATGGTAATGAAAATAATGTAAAATTGGACTACTAGTATTACAGTAGTCCAATTATGTGGTCCGGTGCTTGCTAGGTATTAAAACTGACCCTCTTTACAATGATAGTCCAATTATTAACCCTCTGAGCGGCATAGGTTTTTGGATCTGTCACGACTTGTATTTATGCAACATTTATAAGCTAAATTTATATAATTTATTTTTTTAGCCTCTATTGTCAAAAACTTACATTCATTAAGATTACATTTACATTATTAAAGAAAGTCAGAAAGCAGAATATCTTAAGTTATAAACTAATATGTATCAAGTGACAAAAAAATCTCATGACCGGCTCAGAGGGTTAAAATCAAAAAATAGTTCTTGAAATTCTTGTAATAATGCTAGTTTTATATATTTTTCAGATGTTTCCTTTGAAATAATAGGCAGGATTTAAGATGTAGGAAATGCACAAAATATTTTGATTCACGTTGTGTTTTCCTGTAATTGTAATTTAAAATGTTTAATGGAAGCATACATGTCAATGATACGTTTCTTCTTTTCTTGCAGATTTTTATTGAGAATATTTAAATGTCTAAGTTAACTAGAAATGCTAATTCTGTTATCCATGTATTCTTTTAATAGCTCATGAATGGTTTTCTTTACTTATTTGTTTCACAAAAATTTTGATTTAATTTATTAAATCAAAAAACTGTTTTAATATAAGCTCCTCAACATAACTACCTCACCTCATTGCACTGAATAATTTATCAAAACTCACTTGATGATTCAGAGCTCATCCTCGGATCAAGTTTACTGTTTTAGTTATTGTTTCAACAACTTTATTCAAGTGCAAACTTTTGGCACAATGTTTACAACAAATACAAAACTAAAATGTATTTTCAGGCCATATACAATTGCTTTGGGGACCACCAGTTTCAGATCACTGGTCTACTCTATAAGACTCCATAAGAAAACGGCAACCAATCTCAATACTTTAAATAATATACATATATGGAAAATACTTTTCATTTTTACAAATAAAGCCACATTATATTGTCTTATAAACAATATAAATATATATAAACTGATCAGCCAAAACATTATGGCCATCTCCATATTTTTCAATTAACTCGTTTGAAGGACGGAAAGTGCACGTGATTAAGTGGGAATGGTATTTAACTACTGCTGGAGAAGGTAAGGAATCATTCTTGCACTTACTTTTGCAAATGATGGAAAAGGCTGCTGATCTAAGCAAATTTGATAGAGTGCAGATCATAAAGCCTAAAGACTCAGAACGAGTACCTTCGAAATTGCACAACTGGTAGGTTGTTCATTATCTGCCAATGTTAATATTTATGCAGAGTGGATAAATAATGGCAAAACCAGCAGTAGACACCAAGGTGTTGGACATCCATGCATCATCAAAGAAAAAGGACACAGCAGACTGTTCCGCAAGGTACAGCAAAATCAGCATCAGACAGTGGCTCAGTTGACAGCCCAATACAATGTAGGTCTAAGTACAAGTGTTTCAGAATACACAATTCAGCAGATACTGCTAGATATGACACTGTGCAGTAGACATCCCACTTGTGTGATCTCTGTTGACTAAGCATTGTCAACTAAGCCTACAGTGAGCACAGGAACATCCAAACTAGACCATGGATAAGTGGAAAAGAGTTGCAGGGTTGGATGAATCACAATTTTTCATTTATCATGTCGATGGTCGTGTCAGAGTTTGCTGTCTTCTAGGCAAACAGTTGCTTTCTCCCCTTGTACAACAGGTCATACACAGGCTGTTGGGTGGCAGTATAATGCTTAGGGATGCGCTCACATGGACGGCTCTGGGACCCTTAGTTATAGTAGAACAGACCATGAAAGCTGCAGACTATCTGAACATAATTGTGGATTGGTTGCATCCTTATATGGCATCTGTCTTCCCAACTGGAAATAGAATCTTCCATCAGGACAATGCCCTATGTCACAAGGCTCGAACTGCATTGGAGTGGTTTGAAGAGCATAAATGTGTATTCCAATTAATGTCCTGGCTATCTAACGTGCTGGATCTTAACCCAACAGAGCATACTTGGGATGTCATGGAGCAGCTGCTCCATGATTTGGTGGAGTTTAAACACCACCCTGTTGGAATATCTTGATTTTATGAGACCGCTGCTTAGACATTTGGAACAATGTGTCTCCAGTCATCTATCAAGAACTCATGGCATCCATGCTAAAGCAACTTGCAGCTGTTTTGTAAGCCAAAGGTCGCACAACACGTTACTGAATAGATGGTCATAATGTTTTGGCTCTTCAGTATGTGTGTCTATATATATATAGAGAGAGAGACAGACAGAGAGGGATAGTATTATCATGATGTTTTATACAGCCTTCACATATTGTCTAATGTTTAAAATTACGAAAATATATGAAATATCTTACACTGATTCATTACTTCATAGTTCCCAATCTTAAACATTTAAATAAAAAACATGCACATGAAAATTTATTACAGCTTTGTAAATTACCTTTAATTTCTCTTTTTCAACTTCTGCTGCTAAAGCATCTGCTATTTCAAGGAAACCATCAACAACAGTCTGAAATTCTGTTATTTCTAAAATTATAAAATATATAGAGAAATCAGTGCTTTCAAATGAGTTTTACCTACTAGATATAAAATTTATCTGAAATTAATATTAGCCTTTTTATTTTAAAAGTTGTTTTCTTTTTAATTTAATACAATTGAATCTCACATTAGTAAATACTAACAGGTCTAAGCCTTTAATTCTTTAAAACAAACAATTCTTTGTAGATATGCAAATAAATATCTTTCAGTAAGCATGATGGAAATTATGTTAAAATGTGTTATATTTGAATATATGGGATGGGGCAGAATAATTAGAAAAACTAACATATTCATAAGTGGTGTGGTGAAACACATATTGCTCAGTAAAGCATAAATTCATCAACAAGCAGAACTTCAGATACTGGGCAGCAGAGAACCCATGCACACTGCATCAGAAGCAAGTGGAGCATCAGAAGCTGAGGAATGCTTTCACAATACGTCATCTCTCTTTTCGGAGACACTGAATGGCCTCCAAGCTCATCAGATTTATCAACATGCAATTTTCTTCCCCTGAGGTGCTATTTATATGATAAGATCTATAACCTGTAACTTCATACTATACAAGAACTGAAATTCATGCAATTCTAATGAATATGGTGACAAAAATAATGGATAAATGCTTCTCTATGATTTTTTTATAACTGTTTACTTAGTTATTATTTAATTTTCAATTAAAATGTTCATTTTAAAGTTATTAGTCATCTAATTGTTTCTGCCCTACCCTGTAAAAATGTTTTGATTATAACTGATTTTTTAATCAATTCATTAAAAAAAAAATTAAATCAAAGACTTTAATCATTTGTTTAACATTAATGATACTTCCCCAAACTGAAAATTACAGGTAGAAGTGGGTGGGATACCAAAAATTTACCACTGTGCATATATAGTCTCACTGCACTAACTGTGCAGTTCCATCCTAATTTTCAGGTAGAATACTCTTAGGGGGTCTGAGGATCTCCCCCCCTCTTTCCCCATGGAGGTAGGAAGTTAGATGGAGTGGCCCTAAACCAGTTTCCCCATACCCTGCTTTGAAGCACTGGCAATCCCTTCTTTGGTGACCAAAACACTGCGTAATTTACCATTGGGTTCAATGGGTTTTGAGACGATCGGATGTAAATATTTTGTAATTACGTCGTAAATATGCATATAAATGTACATATTTTCTTTTTCTACAATACTTCAGAGTCCTAAGTATATGAAAAAAATACATTTTTAAACAACATTTCATTTTTAACGGAATTAAATGCTATACTTTTCTCAGAACGGTTTGATTGAAATATTTTCACAAGTTTTCGTTAATTACATTAGAAAAAAATTTAAGGTAATTCGATTTGATTTGTTAAAGGTAAAAAAAATTAAGATCAAAGTTTATTGTATTATTAATATTAAAATTATGCATTATTTCTTTTCTATTTATAAAGCTTCTTCCTAAAATACTTTCTTAAATATGACATGATTTTTTGGCTTCTGAGGCATCTTTTAAATCGAAAAATATAAGTCAATTTATAATTAATGCTCTATTCGGTTCATTTTAAATTAGAGAATTATTAGAAATTAGCGAAATACTTTAAATAGTACTTAACTTTCTCTGAACATTTCTGAAAGGGAATAAAATAAGTTTTTTATTAAGTATATTTTAAAACTTGTAACTGAGTTATTATAAAATGTAAGGGAAATAATTCTTTTAATTATACTTATCAGATTTTTTGGTACTTGCGTATTATCGCAACCAGGTTGGCGCGATTTGTAAGTTTGAGTAAAAAAGTATGAATAGAAAGAAAATGTACATTTATTAATTACAGATAATTTTTAATACAGTTTTTTATATTATTTTGTTTTAAAATATAAAATAGCAATTAAACCCTTCCGGTTTCAAATTTGAATAAGTTGCAGAATTATTTTTTTTGGCGGAAATCTTTTGGCTATTGCTTTTAGCACTGATTGAAAACTGTTTTCGCCATTAACAGCTTGAGCTTGGCGCCATATAAATTCGATAAGGTATGAGTCAAGATGATGAAGGGCTGTTCCTCTCTGTTTTTTGTTGCGCCATTTGGCTAAGCCCCACATGCGCTCTACATGTTGTGTGTGAACGCCCGTGTTGGGATCCACAAAGTTATATTTGTGATTAACAGTTCCATGCAGAAATCCAGCATTTTCGAACTCACTTGTATTGTATCCTTTCCAGCAATCCGAATAAATGATGCTTCCTTCCTTGATATTTTCGCAAATTTTTTCCATGAGGGTAACGGCGCTTCTGTTAGGTATAGTAACCAAAAAAGTCTCTTTCTTTTCTCGGCAAATTCCGCCGAAAACCCATTGCTGTGGTAGTACACACCCAGTGTTATTTATTCTTTTTACAAAACTACGTATAACATGTAGGGTTGCCGTAAGTAGGGTCGCCAAATTTGGCGATTTATGCGAATTTTGGCCTGGTTGCGTTAATACGTAAGTACCGATTTTTTACCCTTAATTTCAACAATACATATTCCAAAATTCTACTTTCTTAAGTGTGCATAGCATTTGCTTTACAATACCTTTTAACAGATTGCTTTCCAGTACGAACAATTCTTGCTTAAATAGTTTTATAATGTATTTGTCAACAGGATTTCAATTTATGTTTACAATTCAATATGAATTACAACTTCGTTTTAGCTCGAACTGATCATAACAAACCATTATGTAAGCAAAGTCAGCGCATAATTAAAATCAATTTGAAATCATAAGATCATATCAATAACGTAGAGGTGCTACTTTGGTAGACGGTTGCATGGATTTTTGGCGATTTACGTTGGCGCGATTTCTACAAACGTCAGCCATCTTGAAAAACGCTGTTTTTACGCATAGTAAAGTATTCGAAACTTAAAAAAAAAAAAAAAAAAAAATATCGTTAGAAATAATGGATTAATTTTTTTGTTGAAAATGTCGTTTTTTAAGATGGCAGGCAAGTGTAAATAAATACATTTACTGTGAGTATAAAATACTAAAGTAAGGTTATTATTACTTTCATATAGCAAAGAAGAGAATAAAAACACCGCTATAAAAACATTGTGCCAAAGTTTAATTAGATTAAAATATTACTGAAATTGAATATCGAAATAAAAAACATCATCCAACATTTAAAAGAATTAGAATATTATTAAATTTAAATACTTTAAAATACGTTAATTATATAGAATAAATACATTTACTATGAGTATAAAATACTAAAGAAAGGTTAAATTATTACTTTCATATAGCATAGAAATAGAATAAAAATACCACTATAAAAACATTACGCCAACGTTTAATCGGATTAAAATATTACGTAAATTGAATATCGAATTAAAAACGAACGCTTCGTACACTAGAGCTAAAATGACAGCAATTAGTTTATTGTCGGTAAAAAAGGAGGAATGTCTTATAATTTTCTTACCGTTACAGCGGTTATTTCTTCCAACATGACCACAATATCATATACGGCCGTCTCAGAATCGGCTCTTCTAACGGTCTTCATCTGTGATCTACATTTTCGCACTTCATTGAAGAAACAATTAGCGACATTTCCTCCAAAAATTTAAAATAAATTTCCTCTGACCCTTGTAAGAATTTATAAATAAATCTTTGATTAGGAAAGCCAGGCTGGCGAAAATAAGGTCTCAAAGGACAATTTTTTGATTCCGAAACCAAAAATTCTTGGTACTTATCAAAAACAACATTCATCTTTGAAGGAGACATTTTTGAAGGAATTCGAAGATATGAATTAAATTTTAAAATGGCGCCGTAATGCACAAATTTTCAGCAACCTATCAGGGAGTTGATTACAGCTCATTAATGCACAAATATTCTATAACCAATCAGAGAGCTGATTACATCACGCCTAGAATTAAAATTGTTTAAATAATAATACATAATAAAATCATTTTAAAAAAGAAATGCAAATCTAAATTGTATTTTAATATTTAACAGCCATAAATAATGCTTAAAACATTAGATTAAATTTATAGATATTAAAACCAATTACTTTTAAAGTAAGGTGACGTCACTGATTACATCATCCACAGCATAAAATTTCATAAAATATGATAAAGAATAAAATTTTTATTTCAAATAAAAATGCAAAATTAAATTGATTTTTAATATTTAGAAGCCATAAATACTATTTAAAACGCGGAATTTATGCATAATAACACGCATTATTTTTTAAATAAAATGTCAACAAAGTATCGGTTAACATAAATAACTTATCCAGCAATGGGTTTACCATAAGTCGTATTACTCGCCAAAAGAAAAATTGCCAAAAACTCGCCAAAATCCGTGCAACCGTCTACCAAAGTAGCACCAACGACATTTTCAACAAAAAATTAATCCATTACTTTTAACGATATTTATTTTTTTTTTTAAGTTTCGAATACTTTACTATGCGTAAAAACAGCGTTTTTCAAGATGGCTGACGTTTGTAAAAACCGCGCCAACAATTGCGCCAACGTAAATCGCCAAAAATCCGTGCAACCGTCTACCAAAGTAGCACCTGATTGCGTTTTTTGACTTAAAAGAAAAACCAGATTCTCCATTACAAATGAAGAACATACGTCTTGGATATTTTATTTATTCACATTTATCATGCATTATTTATTGCATCAATGGTAAACAGCCATATAGTACACAGCCATATTTCCGAATATGGCTGTGTACTTTAAGCGTACTTACTAACAACTGAACTAAGATTTCAAAACTTTATATGCAAAGTACTCAAATGTACCTTGGAAGGGAAGCAGCAGGGCATACTGATGCAGATAACAGGCACGAACTAAAAATGACATTTAATCAAAATGAATATTTGAAATTGTTACTTTACTTACTGCTTACATACTCTTTGCATTCTTCTTTCAGTGCGTTTGTTTTCTGACTAGCTTCTGGATCTAATACTCGAATTTTATTTAAATCATCAAAATATAAACCGATTTTTCTAAGTGTTTCCGCCGCCATAATATAAACAATGCGGATCTTATTGCCAATTTTGTTTGCTAAATATGTTTTAAAAGCATATTGTTTAAAATGAATGATTATTATTATCATTATTAGTTCAGATATTGTTTATTCATTTGAAAAATAAAAGCATACTAAATTGTTAATTTTTTAAGACGAATTACTTTGTGTATAATTTGACGGCTTGAAATCTAATTTCTCTTCTAAGTCTATGATTAATGACATTGAAATTTATTGCAATCGTTCTCTTGAAAGCTTCTTTCGCTTTCTTTTAACAAGCAAACGTGATTTTTTTAAAAAATTATTTGTACCACATCTCCGATTAAACAAGAGTGTACTTGGATGCACTTATTTTTGAGTATGTGTTGCCAAGGCTAGTTGGCCTTGGTGTTGCTTAGCAACGATGTGTAATCGTTTTGCTATAGACTTAGCATATATGCGGAAATAAATAAAGATAAAAGAAATTTATTGTTTCTAAACATGACACCTAATATAATAAGGGCAAAATGTATAATAGTTGGTATGGCATTATGTTTCTAAATAAATGTGCAAAAATTTTTGGAAAATATTGGTCATAACTTTCAACAAATTGGATATACGATGTAGATGTCTGTTAAGTATTGTGTTGACTGTGATGCTTTTTCTTGTGATAGACAGTGTATGAATTTCAGGAATTCTGTTAAAATAATCATTACTTTTCTGTTATCAGGATCGGATTTAGAAATGTATATATGTAAACATGAATGTAAGGTGGCCCATTTTCAAATTTTGCTTACCCTCAATTAATTTGTAAATCTGCCTAAAGGGGGGGGCAGTACGTATTCAAAATATTCAAACTTAGCTTGACCTTTTAGACAGATTTACAAATTAATTTTGGTTAAAATAATCTCAAGGTAATGGACTTGACATGAAGTGGAAGACAGATTATTTTTCTGTTGATTTGTAAAAGAAAAAAAAACTTCTGTAATTAATTTTTATCATGAATATAACACACTAATAGTTCATATTTTAAATTATTAAACTTCTTTATTTAAAAAAATAAATTAGGTTGCAAAACAAAAAGGTTTAATAACATGAAAGGAACAGGCATTTTTACCTACATTTGAAGATTTATATCTAAAAAATTTCAATTGATTTTTTTAATATTTTGAATTGTAGAAATATATTTATAGTCATATTTATGCAATGCATTGCTCAAATTAAACTTTAAGCACAATTTATCTTGAATTTTATTTCTTTTCTTCTGGGACAGCATATGTAAGCAAAGTTTGAAAATGGGCCAGGTATGTACATATGTAAATGTGTACACACACATACGTACATACCTGCATGTGGTAAAAGTATAGTTTAGGGTACCCCTTGGCAATTTTTGGCGGTACATGGATACCGATTTTGTGCAATTCTTTGACTCGTTATTTTGGCATGCGAAGTGGCGATTTTTGCGCCAAAAATCGCCGCTTCACAAAGTCAAAATAATAAGACAAACAATTCACAAACTCGGTATCCATGTACACATCGACTTATTTTCATCGGTTTATATTTTGATGATTTTCATTTTGATTAAATGTCAAGCTAAGTTATTATATTAACTTTATAGATTGAATATTTATAAAATAAAATCCCCAAATTGCACAAAAATGGCATTGCGTACTCCTTTGACTTTATCCATGTACACGTTGACCTATTTTCACTTTAAAAAAAATCCCCGAATTGCACAAAAATGCCCTTTACTTTGTCCATGTACACAACGATATATTTTCACTTAAACAGTCAAAGGAGCATCAAATTCTACAATATAGGCAAACAAAAAATACATAATCTCAATAAAATACATTTTAAACCAAACAATAAAATAACATAAAAAAGGAAAAACATGTTATCCATTTAAGCACTACCAAAAGCAAATATTCACTTACCATGATTTTCGAGTTCGCTTCGTACACCCAGAGCCACGTGAAAATCAAAATATCAATCATACTCAAATGACTTTTTTTCAAACCAGGTACTCTTTCTGATCGAACGCTTCACATAGTGACCATCTGAACCTTTATTTTTACAAACCCATTCAAATCCATCTAAACGGTTTTTATGTTTGACTAGACGCATATCCTTCCTACATACAGGACACTTATAATGGCTACTAAGTAAACCTTCATTTACACACCGGTCAATTAAAGCTCTTTTCCCCTTTTGCTCCAAATCGTACAGAAACTTCAAATTACAAATTAATCTTACTACATTCGGCCATTCTACTGTCTAAAGAAGAAAACCAACATGCACCACAAAAACGCTTACAAAACATCCCATGATTCAAAATTTCTTAGAATCATGCACCCGATTACGTCACAATAGGGTTTCCATAACATTCAACTACTCAGGCTACCATAAATGAAACAACTTGGCAATAAATGAAACAACAGCTTCGCCATAATACAAAGGGTACCTTAAAGTCTACTCTACCCCTGCATGTTTGCATGCTTACATGCATTTCTGAATCTGGTCCTGATAACAGAAAAGAGCCAAATAATTTAGCAATATTCTGCTAAAATACACTATGGTTTCCTTCAGATGCAAGTTAATGAAATATAAGCACTACAAACATAAAAAGAGACTAACAAATTTTGTATCAAGTTTGAGTGTGCAAACATTGAAAACAAATCCGCTAAAATAAAATCAACGAAAAAAAAAATTCTTTATCTGTACTTGCATTTGAATTATATTAATCTGATTATCAATAATTTAATCTGGAAGCATTTTATCCAATAGTTTAAAATTGTAGAATTTGGCTTATTGCAGTGTATGAATATTAGCCATTTTGCTTAAAGTGTTGTCCCTAAAGGCATCACTTCCATTAGTTAGATAGTAACATGCTTTCTTATAACTAATGAAACCAACACTATCTGAAGCATTTTTTTAAAAAAAATTTTGGGGTGTATAATCATGTTGAAAAATGTTCAAGAAAAACTGAGCTTACAAGTACATTTTATTTATAACTGAATGAATTTGTTTAAATTCTTTTATTGCATTCAGAACTGTATATAAAAATATAAGATTTTGTACTAATTACACTTTTCTTTCATTTTTCATTCATCTTAAATGCTAAAAGGTATTAAAGGGATGTATTCATGAAAAGACACTATATTAGATCATTGAAAATTAGTCTTGTGTCTCAGATCTCTTTTCTCCCTCTTTTTTTTCGGGGGGGGGGGAGGAGAGGAGGATGATTTTTTACCTTGCATAACATGAATATCAATTAGTTTTCTTTACAGTCTTTCATACAGGTATCCTTTACAAGTCAAATAGCCTTTCAAATATTTTGCCTTGTTTTATGTATTTAAATTAATGGAAATAATCAGCTTCCCATCTTAAAATCAGTAATTTTGCTTTTAGGAAAATGCATTTGCATTATAATGAAGGTGTATTAAAAAAAAAAAAAAAAAAACTTGAAAGTTTGGTTTGGTTTATTTTATTATAGTAAAGCATTCAAGAGCTATCTGCAATAAGGAAGGGGTGCTTTTGTAGAGGACTTTCTAAGGGAAATTGGCTCATATATACATTACAAATGGGGAAAACCATTAAAGTGCCCATGTAGCCAGCCAGTTCACCTGGAATCGAACCGAGGTGAGACTACCAGTATTCAGCGACTTTATCACTTTGCTGTTCATAAGCTCAGATAATTAGTTGAAAGAAGAATTTGGGAAATGCATTGATATGAATATAAGAATTATGAATTTTATTAATCATTCAAATTATTTTTTTAAGTATTTGATGTGATATATATATATATATATATATATTTAAAATCTCTTTGTCATTATTAAACATTATCATGTTTGTTTTTTCAATTAATTATTGCACTTTTATTTGTAAATTTCATTTTTATAACATATATATATGTATATATATATATATATATATATATATTTCCAATATGATTTAGGAGATGCAGCAGTTGGCAAATCAGCAATCATCCATGCATTTCTTCATGACAGTGAGAAATTTCAGAAAAATTACATAATGGTATGAAAGAGCAAGAATTTCCTTTTCTTTTGAAATTTCAGTGCATTCTTTAAATTTGAAAGTGTTTTATGAAATACTTATATTTATATATACTATAAATAAACTATCTATTATTCAATTTCAGACTTGTGCATTAGAAATAAAATCAAAGATGATAAGTGTTCCAGATACTAATGACGCTGTTGTGAGTAATGATTAAAAATTTCTTTAAATTAAAAAAATGCTTTCCAAATTTGCTCTTAAATAAAAAATATGTATGTTTTTCAAATATTGTTTTAAATTGCATTTTCCTAAAAACCTTTTAGTGCAATGTCATAAAATTTCAATTAAAAATGAAAATTTTAAGTTTATAGATTGAAAGTTTTATTTATCTGGAGCAGGGTTTTCAACAGGGTTGATACTGACTCAATAAGCGTTGATGAAATTTTAATAGGGCTTAAAGATGATCAAGGGGTCGATGGCCAAATATGCATTGGTAATCAATCCACATACTCAAGATCCTATTGATTACAAAAAATATTAATAAAATTATAATTAGTAGTTGTTTATTGGTATAAAGCTATATCACATAGTAAGGAAGAAATCATATGAAATAAAAAAAAGGGGCAATATACAAAAAAAATTATTTAATATATTTTTAAAATCAATAATATTTCTTAACATATGTAATTTTTTATGCAGTAAGTCCAATATATAGGAGTAAAATGCAGGAACACAAGAAAACACAATAAAAAACATAAAAAATGCAAAACTTCCTCAGAAAATATGTTCCATATATAATCCACTAGCAAAATTAAAAAGATTTCAGTGTTTGCTTCTTGAACTTCATTGTTTCAGTATGGTTCTTACAGCCACTGAACTACAATATATTTGATCTTGATATTATGATGCAAGAAGAGCTGATTGAATTGAAGGAGGATGTTCAAGTATGTCTTATTCAAAACACATAATATTCTAAGTTTTAGAATTTAAATGTCATCTGAAGAAACATCCTCAAATAAATGTTGTTACCAAACCAGCATTATTGATTTTCTTCTCTTCTTACATAGTTTGCAAGCCGGCTTTAGTCAAGTCAGTATTAAAAAAAAACAAAAGAAAGGTTGAATACTTTTTTTTATTTAAGAATTAAGTTGAATATTAAAAAAAAAATTGTGTTACTGCATCGAGCATAGTGATCTTGTTGATTAAAATTGAAGTTTTATGCAATTAGAATCTGTGGTTTTGTTTCTGAAAACATGAGTACTTCCTTGTTATAGTGGCCACCAAAACTGAATCACTAATCAGCCAAGATATCTCGTCAAAATCTTGCCACGTGCTCTCATACCTCGCTACGTATTACATTTTTGCTCTTCACTACATGTTCTTTTAGCATAATGCTTCATTTTTGTTAAATGCTTCAAATTTGCATTAGCTTTTTTGAACATATATATATATGTAATAATAAAATTCCATAGTCAAGAATACACTTAAAATTCTAACTGTATGTTCTTTTCATTTTTAATGGCGGCGGTCTCTTATTTGAAAGTATGTGGAATTAAATCCACAGCGCCGTAGTCAAGTTGTTTTTCCCGCCTTTTCTACACGTACAGTCATAGAATGTTCTGGAGATATTTAAAGCGAACTGGAATGGCTGACGAGGCTGACATCATTTCTTGGAAGCTCCGCCTTTCCAGAGGCTATAAAAGGACTCACAAAAGAATATCGGGGGCTTTTCTTAAATGTCACAATGCAGTAAACTTAATACAAAAAGTTATTAGTAATTCTTTTTTATTTACTCCGGATATCTGATTTTGTAACTGCTATTTCTCCTGACCAATAATAAATGAATCCTGTTTTTTTTTTAAACTTATCGTCTGATAATTTAAGCTACGACTACATTTATGATTCTTCACCAATCTATTTATTCCAGATAAAAGCTGGTACATCACATATATATATGTGTGTATATTTTGTGTGTGTGTGTGTGTGTGAATATGTGATTAACAATCTTTAATTTACCAAATAAAGAGGTGGATTCCATATATTTTTTTCAACAAAGAGGTCTTTTACCTGACAAGCAAATATGCAAAAAAAGCCTTAACATGAAACTATATAGTATTAACAATGAAACCATTAGAAGGTGCAATGTTAAAAATCATAAAAGAAAGAAGGGCCTCTGTGCTGGAAATTCAGTGGCTTAAGAATATCATTCATCACTACTATTAGATTTAGGTGTTCTTGGGTAAAGGAGTTGATTTCCATCAAATGGTGTGACAAACAGTTTAATACATGTGAAAATGCTGCAACTAATTGGAACTGTTACATATGGAAAATGTGTTTCCTACATCTGATGCAAAGATTCAATAAGCGAATGGGCAGTCTCAATTAAAATAGGTGAAATCAATGAAAGATTTTTGTCTAACATAAGAACAACTGTGGCAGAGTACTCCCACAATAGTGACTTTTTAGAGGAATATGCCAGGAAGTTGGTGAGTGCTTTGCATTCAAATCTCAAATAGAAATGCTGGTATGCTTATGGAGAAAATATTCAACATGTACAAGAAGATGGATCAATGATCTATTCAGACTGCTGGAATGGATATAAAATGGAGCAACCTGAAGAAACTGATTAGAGTCACTTTACTGTGAACCATATGTAAAATTTTATAGATCCAACAATGGTGTTCATATTCAAAATGTGGAAAGAATCTGGGGTTTAGCTAAGTGGCATGATAAAAACAATGGAACATGACTTGACATCACCTCAAATCATATCTTTTAGAATTTACGAGGAGAAAGTATATAGGAAAAATGATGCTTTTGATGAGTTGTTGAAAGCAATTTTGGAAATGTAGCCTTGTAATTACTATTATTAAAAATATTCTTAGGAAACCATGTGAGCATTATTGTATACTGTGTCATTTATTTTTATCTTCATGCTTCATGAGCTGGAGAGATACCTCAATTGATTAGCTATTCAGTCTTGGGGGCTCTATAATAAGAAAGTACCAAAAGTGGTTTATATTTGTACAATGAGAAATAATAAAATATAAATCTAAAAGAAAATTTTTTTCAAAACTTTTGTTCATACTGTTAGTGTAATTGTTATTTTAAAGTTATTTTTGTGTATTTTATTTGTAATTATGTTGCATACTTTATTATTATACAGAAAAATGTAAGGGGTTTGATGAAGGAAACCATTCTTTAAAAAGGGATTGATATAAAAAAAAAAAAAAAAGTGTTGGAAGTCCCTGATCTAGAGCATATACATAAATTTATCCTGTAGAATATAATTTATTCACTTTCTTAAATAAAGCCACTTTGTCTAGTATTTCTGTCTAGTACTGGTTTGAACCATTGAAACTAGTCCTGTGAGAATTTGCAAATATATCACTGATTTTTGTTGTTTGACTTCTAAATTAGTATTTCTGAGTTTAGCAGTTTATGTATAAGTTTAACTAAATCACAAAATAGTTTAGAATATGATCAGTAATCTCAAAACAGATAATAAAAAAGTAACCATTTTGAAGTAATTTACTTAAATTATAGTTCTATGTAATTATACTACTATTTGATTCAAATATTATTGGTAATCCTCGTAATATTTTAAATTTATCTTTGAAAACCTTAACTATCCATCTCTTATTAAATATAAGTAATATTTCCATATATTGATTATTAAATAAACCTCCTATTAAGAATATTTATTCTTTTGATATAATAACATTTAACATATATGTAAGTTTTAAAAAATTAAATGCAATGAAATGTAATGAAAATTTCAGGAACTGCTGCTGTTTGATTCATCTGGGAAAGACACATATTTAGATTTTCAAATTAAAATGGTAAAACTGTTATGTATTTATTTTATTTCAATTTATTTAATTAGGTGATTAAAATTTATTAAAATACATTAATGAGTTTTGTATGATAATATTTGCAATGTGATATAATTTTTTCAAGTGAAACAAAATTGTTTCTGAAATTTTACTCAAACATTTGCTGTTTGTGACTAAATAAAAAAAAAAGTATACCTTAAGAGAAAAAAAAAAAAAAAAAAAAAAAAAAAAAAAAAAAAAAAAACCTATATTTAGTTTTTTGTGAAGATTTGTGGCTAAATAAATGATAAAATTTTTAGAATAAATAAAATAATTTCTATTCAGAATTATTAATGTGGCCCTGATAGATCTGACTTTCACATATTTATCTGTTTTCGCCTAAAAAATTGCATATTACATTTTTAATTTTCCATAACGGCGAACAGATACTGTATTTACTTGTAAATAAGATCTCTCTCAAATAACTCTCCTTAAAGTTTAGGATAAACTTTAACAAATAAAAATATAGGTAAATATTCGATAAGAACAGGAGTGTTCTTATTAGAAGGAAAAGAAAGTTTTATTAAATGTAATATTTTGCTATGGTGTAAAAAGAAAAATTAGGAAAAGTTAGTAATACATTGTCACTGATTTGTTTTCAAACAGTATAGTGGTGTTTTCAAACAGTATATATTTGTAACTAGTACAGTGGATGCAAACTAAATTGAAATCATTTAGCTAGATGTGTTTATTATAATTAATTGATAGCTGTGCAGTTTATATATGCAATGATTTGGCTTATTTAGAATTTTCACATTGTAATTATTCTGCACATTATGTTAATTAAATCACTTTCCCTCATTCTCCAATTTCATTTATCAAAATATGTGTGTATAGGACTTGCTAAATTTTAGCACAAAAACATAGCAATAAAAGAGCTTTTTTTTGTTGTTGTTGTTTGTTTTCAAAGAAAGTTTTATTTTACTGCAAGTAAAATAGAATTTAGGGTTATGAATATAAATTCTGAAATCAATAAGCTCTTCTTTTGCTTGATTTTTTGAGTTCTTCAAAGTTATTTAATACTAGAATATATTTTTTTCCAGTTTTTAAAGCTAAATTTTGCCTTGCTTTACATTTATAAAGTTTTAATTGTAATATCATTTTTCAATATTTTGAAATTAAATTTTTTAACTTAGCCAGAAACTCAAGAAATGATTATCTTTAAGTGTAACCATTTGGAATTTATATGAAATAGGATTTTAACAGGACTAGGAATACACTGATATGTGTTTCACATATTTTGAACCATAAAAATAAAATCTGTAGCAGTATGTAATACATAATGATGCTTAGAAGATTATTACAGTAATGATGATTAACTACAGTAATGGTATAAATACTAATGAATCATGCTGCTTTCTAAAAGTATCAAAATGGTATGAAAAAGTACATACATTCTTTTAAAATCTTTCAACTTCTTATAGTAATAAGCAATGCATTCTTATAATATGGGATGTCAAAAGATATTTTGTACCATGTATAAAGTAGCATTACTTCTAATATCACGAATAATGCACTATGGATTAGCAGTCAAATAGAACATATGGTCTACCTCAATGAATGCTAATTTGGTAATGTAATATAAGATGATGAAATACAAAATATGAATTGGACTAGCGGCATTTATAACATTGCTGTTCATGCAGCGAGTTCATTTTACCAGAAACTGAACAAATACTCTTATAGTTTAAAGGTCTTTTTTTTATTATTATAATTTTTTAAAGTATTTTATTTATTTATTTTTGGAGAGTGAGTAGGTATATGGTTTCAAATAAATTGATTTTTTTTTCATTGAGGTTTGATTAATGTTATTTTATACTATTTGTATTTTATACTACATATATAGAATATAGAAAATTAAGTTATTATTTAGATCGCTTATATTTGAAGATGAAGCCTATTTTAAATTAAAATATTATTCTATATACTTATTTATTATTTTATTACATTGTGCATTCCTCATACTGATTATGTAAAAACTCTTATACTTACTTAGCATTGATATAGACTTAAAATTTTAAAGTATTTAAGGTAGATTATTATATGCTAAAGAAATGTTAATGAAAGATAAGTATTAAAATTATTTATTGAGTCTGAAAAATTAAATTATATAGAGTTTTTTTTTTTTTTTTTTAATTTTTAGCTTTGTGTATGTCCATGCATTTGTATACATGATTAATCTCAACTTTAATCTTAGCCTTTTCAAAAACTTGTTACAAATGTTTTAGAATGATATATGAAAACTTTATTTTATAAATGAAAACATTATCTTATAAGGTTTTCTTTACCTAGTAAAAGTTAAATACACCAAAATCCTAACAGATGTAAAGCGAATTATTGCTGTGTCTGAAAGTAACTACAGAGATTTAAAAAGGTTTAAAATATTACCTTTTTATTTAAACATGGACTTCGCACATTAAACAAACATAAGCACAAATACATGTGATTGTGCTAACAAAGTCAACTATAAGTCTGGGCGATTCAACTAAATAACAGTCAAATTCAAATTTAAAACACAGAATAGTATTAATCAAAGACTGTTTAATAAGGTTTTGATCTAAGCTGGCTGAAAACTTCTAATCGGTGTACCAAATTCAAATGTTGCCAGCTATAATGCAAAGCCAAATAGTTACAAACTTATCAGACCTGGCAGGAACTAAATAATATTGTGCGAAAGACAGAAATATCCTCTGTCTTACAATCCATAAACATCAGCTTAAATACTAGCTAACTGTATACATTCTGGTGAGGAAACAGAAAGAAAAAGTTATAATAAAGATCCAAATCATAAAAACCTGATAAATTTAAATAATAGTAATTGTACAATATGATGCACATAATCAAAGCTTCTGATAGTTATTTTGAGCTCTGCAAATAAATAATAAGGTTACAAATTAACTTAAGCACTCCTATACATTACATACAGACCTATGCAAAACAAACTGTTGTGGAAACCAAACTCTTTTCAAAATGGTAATAAAGGAACTGTCCCTCACCAGAATGCAGAATTACAAATGACTAACACCTGTTCCAAAGGTGTTAGTCATTTGTAAATGCTGTATATTTGCTACGGAAAATAAAATTCTTATGTATTGCATATTTACTCAGTTTTAATATAATTATTTTTGTTGTTCACTGTTACATAATTTATTTTGGTATTAATGTAACTTATTTATGACCCAGACTTTTTCTTTTCTGTGCTACAAGCATCTTTAAGTTATATATATTATGTCTTTCATCTATTTATGCATAGACATCAAGTATTTTTAAATTTTGAGAATTTCCTTCTTTTGTGTTTGGTAATATCTGTAAATAAGTTCCGACAATTTCCTTCTTTTGTGTTTGGTAATACCTGTAAATAAGTTCAAACAATATAAAAGTTTCAGAAATAATACAAGTAATGGTTGATTTACTTTTTCTATTTTAAGTTTTAAATGCTTTTAGAAAAGGAAATAATTAACAAGAAAGAAAATCGGGTAGGCAAGTTTCAGTAACTGAATATGCAGGATTCCTAAATAAAATTATACCTAAACTTAACTCTAAAGCATTGCAGCGCAACTTTTATTGACGAAATCAAGTAACATAACAATGGTGGCATGATTTATATAATGAAAAGTGTGATTTTAGATGGTTTTTTTTTTTTTTTTTTTTTTTTTCTTTTTAAACTTTTATGGATACTTTTTAGTAGTAGTAGTAGTTCTTAACTCGTTCAAGTGTTGCTCCCGAATTAACTCGGGCTTACCGAGTTAAAACGCGGCACTGAACAGGTTAAACGTGCTGCAATACACTGTGCTACATAGCTACTAATAAAAGAAATGTATCGAATTCGATCTGGGTATGCGTTTATTTGGGACATTCTTTATAAACTGTAAGCTTTTTTTGAAGTTACTAAACATAACATGCAATATTCTTGTAATTTTTGAACACAAACGATTTGCTTTCCGTATTTTAAAATATATTCACTTACAGCAGTCAAAGAATTAAGTGTAAGATAAAGTTTTCGTAAATTTTTTCATTGTATATTGTTTGAAACTTATGTTTGTTGATTCGTAAGTTGGTTAAATATAATGGTATAAATTAATATTTATACAGCACCTAACCTTGAATATAATAAAAGAAGACCAAAGTTATCTTAATCCCTTGCATAGTCATATTATACAAAGTTTACTGTACATATGTCTTGCTATTAAATAGAAAATAAAGCACTCAAACCGATATGGGATTAAAAATAACTTTTGCTGAATGTTAAAGAATATATAGCAATAGCTCGAAGTTACCCGATCGGTGGGACGGATGAAAAACGCATACTTCAGTCAAACTTTGCATATATATATCGACAAAATTTTAGTTAAATAGGACCGAGGGTTAAAAGAACGCTTTTTTAGATAAAAAGTATATGATAAAGAATGTAGTTTTTACACATATCAGGAGAAGATAGTGTTAAAAAATGTGTCATATAAAACGGGTTATTTTGATGCTTATAGCTTCATAAAATGCTATTTTGCTTATTTTGAATTTATATTGCTTATTTTGAAGACTTAATGACATTTTTAAAGTTTCTTCATAGCAAGTTAATAATAATTATATTTTCTTATCTTGTAACTAGAACGCTTTATTCGTTAGAGTCTATATTCTCCAAAATTTGTAACCTCTTTCGATTGAGCCCAGACCTTTTATCAAGCTTGCAATTGTCTCATATTTTTCTGGTGGATCCGGGTCTGAGTTGTCGGCTTCTGCAATAACGATTTTTTTCACACATTTCTTTATGTTCATTGATTGTCAGCTTTTTGCTGTGTGAGTCCGACAATTCGCTGACATCTTCACTAACAACTTCCAAATGTAATTTTTTGCCTGGCAATTACATGAGTGATTTGATCTGTTTATGGCGTTGTTTTGTCTCACTTTTGTAGAAGAATGGACAAATTTGCTTCCAGACACCTTTCTGCGTATTTTGAATTGAATTGTTCCAACAACAACTTAACAGCTGCAAATCTTTTTTTTTTTTTTTCTTTTGCCTGACAAGACTGAAACTGTCTTCTATTATATGAGTGACTTGATCAGTTTTTGGCGTTGTTTCATCTGGCTTTTGAAGAAGAATGGGCAAATTTTCTTCGAGACATCGTTCAGTGTATTTTAAGTTTAATTGTGTAAAGAAACTGGAGGAGGAGAAAATTAGGAAACTCTTGATTTCGAGTTTCGACTCTTAACTTCAAATGACTTACCATATATACTATACTATATACAAGATAATTTTACAAGATGCTTTTTTTAATGTTTTCCGTTATAAGACAGATGCGCCACATAATTTTCTACAAAAAAAAAAAAAAAAAAAAAAATGTGTCAATGTTGCTTTAATGTTACTTTTAAATTAAGTGTTCTTATCTCTTATAACAGATTTAATTGATCAGCGAGATATATTTTCTGTGTTAAAAAAATTTTTAACAACAGTCGAAATCAGCTGATGACAAAAGTACGTTTTGTCCCTAGACGCATATATCTTTGGTGCATGTATCTTTCTAGGAAAATTGCTTGGCGGATGTTGTCCTGTAAAGGAAAAGATATATTTTCTTTTTTAATTCTGAAACAAAATTTACACTATTAAGCTAAAACAGATATCTGCATTTAAAATTTTCTTCTGTACCCTCTCAAGATATATTATTTGCATGAAAATGAAGAAAGGTGGGTACTTTTCCGTTTCGCCGGCGCAAATCTCGCCAAGCAGACTTTATTGGCGACAACATACAGTATACACATAAAAAATATTTAAAAAATTTTAGTTCTAAGAATTTTTTATTTTGAAGGCATAAACATTTTAATATCGCTTAAAATTTTATAAAAAGCCAATAAATAAAGACAATACATTTATAAAAAGACACTAATTTAAGAATTTACTATGCGGTTGATCTTTACATTATGGTAACTTGGCGATTTTTTGGCGAAAATTTGGCAACCAACTCTCCTACAGCAACCCTCTATTTTTTTTCCCCCGCCGCCATTTTATCTTCACGAAGTAAAGACATGTTTCTTTTCTTTTTGTCTACTGAACACTTCTTCCAACAATCTACTAGCCGAATTACACTTATGCTAGAAATTTTATCAAACAAAACTGCTTAATCATGACAAATATTCACTGCAAAATTGGGAAAAAGTGCACAATACCATACTCCTTACGCGTTTTTCAAAATAACACATACACATAAACCATGTACACGCCGACTTATTTTTACTTAAAAAAACATCCCAGAATTGCACAAAATGGCATTGCGCACACTCTTCACTATATCCATGTACACTGCTTTTTTCTCATAAATTAGAAAAATTTCACGAAAATACATGACAATTTTCTCAATCTTTAAACCCGGTAAAAAGAACATATATGAAATTACCTGATCGCGAAAAAGTATTTACCCTTTACAAATATGAACATTTCCACATATAAAATAAATAAAATATCCAAAAACTTTTACCTCTAAATCATCTATTACATTATACACGTCACCAACGAATTCATACCGCAAGCATTACAAATACTTAGTATCAAATATTTAAATTATTTCCATGCACGTTTATTTCAACTTAAACGTATACCAAATTCCTACAAACATAAAATTCAGAAAATAACTATAATTTAATTAAAATATAATTAAATTCAAAAACACTACTTAAAATATAAATGAGCACATACATTAAATTAATAAAAATTACCTTACAATCCTAATTACTTTAAACTAAATCATTGCTAATAACAATTTTCCCAATAATACCAAATTCCTTTTCACCTTACATTTAGAACAATGCATAAAAATAATATCCTCAAATAATTAAAATACTAACTTACCTAATCTTCTTCAGAATCTTGATTACGTGGCGGATACCCTTTTCTAATTCATTCAATAAAATTATTAAAAGATTTTTTGTGCGAATTTTTCCTCCATACTTCCTCCGCTAAATAAAAAGCAAACTTCTCTTTATCACAATGCCTAAATACCCATTTCGAATTCACTTTAGTTAGGGCCATGGGATCCAAAAATTAAACAACACTGTTTCACACAACACAGAATAAAGCTAAATACAAAATTTCCACATTTTTTCCCGATTTCCCCCCTTTTCCGATTAAAGAACCGTAATTCGTCCATTAATATCACATGACATATCCCATGATCTCTCATTTCCCTCACGCAAAATAATGCGTAATCGGAACTGAGTACTGCTCACATTATTACCAAAGTCCCAGGTAGTAACCTTTATCGCCTCCAAAATGTCGCCAAACTACCAGTTACCATATTGTAAAGATCAACCTACTATGCTTTCATGGTTCAACATCCTGATTCGCCGGTTCACATCACGTGACCCCAAGCGATCTCATCTCACGCAAACTATTCTACAAAAATCTAATGCTCTCAGTAATTATCTACATTAATTTCAAGTTAAATCTTAATTTGGAACACAAGTTTAAATGCAAGAAATATTTTAATTCGTACGAATAGCTTACTCAGAAATTTTGTAAAACTGCAGTGCTTTACTTCGCTAATGCATTCTCATTAGAATTGATGAATTTAACCCTTGACTTTACCTTTTCTATATTTTCGGCTTCGGGTAAGCGCTGTGATTGCATCCTAATTGACTTAATTACCGAAAATGGCCTTAGACATAAAACTGAACTATTTGATAAAAATTCGATGAAATTATATGCCAGTATTGAAAGAAACAATCAATCTGATAAGAAAAAGCTGCGACTTGTTTGAAAATGAGGCGTAAAAGGTTACCAGAGAGAATATTACATTTGGCATCGGTTGTACCATTATTGGCGACTTTATCGCTTGCGCCGGCAAAACGGAAAAGTACCGAAAGGTGGAATATTAAGTTAAACATTTAAATCATTAATATAGGGGGGGGGAACTAAATTTGAAATTCGTACATTTAGAGGTGCGTAATATTTTGCCCTTTTTCTTTAGTGGCATCATCCTTCTGTTGTTTGCGTTGTCTTTGACTTAACTGATGAAAATTCATTTAACAACTGCTCCAAGTGGTTGGATGCTGTTAGAAATACTGGTCGTTATCTAACAATCCCTGGTAAGAATTATGTTTTATTGCTGTATTCTCTTAGTTTAGATTTGACTGACTGAAATTTTCTTCCGAATAATCAGATTTTATGATAGATGTAAATATCCCTTTTTGGCTCTACTCTTATATGTGCCCTAATTTCACCAAATGTGGCGATATGTGTTCTGCGCTGGTTTTTGGCGCAACTCTGTTAACGTTGAAAAATCTTTTGCTGGAATGGTTTAATTGCTCGTTGGTTCGTGTCGTGTGTCTTTTGAAATGGCCTATGTTGCAATGATAGACGTGGTGGCAAGATTTCAGTCGCGTATTTTAGATTGTGTGGAAAGTAAATTTAGTATTAAAAGGTACGATGTTGGAGCTGTTAACGAGTGTTTTGTTCACGGGTGTGTTTATGAGGATTCAAGTATATTTTTGGAATTTCTGTGGGACTTTTAAAACGGAGTCCGAAATGCGGAGCTGCTATGAGAACTCGGACGAAGAAGGGCGTCTCTGATAGTTTTTGTGTGGATTTGCAGTTAAATGGTTGCTGGTAAAGTATGCGGCTGTCAGCGGAGTCTAAGATTTGGATTTTTGGTGTAGTAAATTAACTCTGGAGAAAGTTTTTATCGTTACTTTCGAAATTTTGAATCTCAGAAAGACATGTGATATAGTAAAATCCTGGCACTTTTGTTAAGAGACGTTGTGCGACTTGCGAAATTTTATTCAGGAACGTATTATTATGGTAAGTGCATTTTATTTTACTGTTTTTATTTTGTAGAATGTTATGTTCATTGTTTTTTACTATGAATTTTTGTTGTTATTGTTGTTTTTTGAATTGTTTGTAATTTAGTTTATTTGGTTGATTTATGCGCAATTGTGCTAGATTGTGCAATTCGAAATTTTTTTTAAAGTTTAAACAGAATGCTGTGTACGTGGTGTTCTTTGAAATTTATTGTTGTTATGTTAATTTATTGAAGCGAGGTGTGCGTAGTTCGTAGATTCCTTCGCTGCCTAGAATGTGCAATTCGTAGATGTTTTTTGAAGTTAAAATATATCGTTGTGTACATGTATTCTTGTCAAATATTTTTGGTTGGAAATTTTACGTTTTTGCTATCTAAATTTTTTGTTTCTCTTTCGGATTTTTAGCTTAGATTGTGTCTTCAAAACGTGGTTTTTGGAGACATTTTAGGCTTAAAATTCGAAATGTAGACAAAAAATTTAGGTAATACGGCGGCGAGGAGTTTCTCGCCAAACATTTTTGGCGAGAAATTTGGCGACGTGAGGGCACATATAAGATTAGCTCCGTAATTCCCCCACCCCCAGTTTGAAATGCAAGCTTTGTTTTATATGACTTTGTTTTGAAAGCTATTTTAAGTACTATTGGTAATATTTAAAACATAACGTACCACAACCAAGCTCTAACTATTACTCAGTTTGAATATTGTTTTCATCGTAATATGTATCGTAATTATGTATCACACATTTATCATATCTGTATATTTTTCGTATATTTATATCGATATATTTGAAATGATTTAGATTTTGATGGCGTTAAACATGAAAATAAAGCAGCATTCACAGTCTACTGATCGCATTTTCTTTCTTGATAGAACATTGCCTTTATTATTGTATATGAAAATTTTTGATTTGATGCGTTACTAATATACTGGGGCTAAGCAGGTCGTTTTTTAATGAATTAAAAAATTTTTAATGTCTGGAGAAAGAGCGTGCAACAACAGACATAATGCTGTAAGTATAGACAAGGCAAAAAAAGAATGAAACGTGTTCACGATGATTACTTGGTTCATAATAATTTAGTTCCAGTTCATCATTTACCTCTAGATTAATTTTATGTTTCGATTCGCAAATTTGAAATTATTTTTGGCTGGAGTGTTGTGTAAGTATTTACGTCATTGATTGTATGTAAGAATCTTGTGAGAAGCAATAATTTTAAAATGATGCAGTTTAGAGCGATTTATTAGAAGTAATTAATATTTTTGAGGTGGATACAAATTAAAATAGGGCCTTACGAGACTATTGCAAATCATAGTTTGCATTTTGATTGACATTAAGCTTTTTTTTTATAAAGTTATACATATATGTAACGGTAAGCTTGCTAATTTAAAAGAAAAGGAAAGTTTGTAATGGAATGAATTTTTCTCATCCAGAGGAAATTGTTCAAAAGATCTGTTTGGACAAACACTAATAAAAATTAGAATTCTTAAGTATGTTCGTTTGAACAGTAAGTCAAATAAGTACTGGGGCGCAACAAGCATGCAAACTATTTTTAAAAGAATGATTTAATATTTACTTAAAATGAAATACTTTTCTTATATGTCATATCTTAAAGATAAACAAAATTAGAAAATCTTAAAATTAATTTAAAATAATGTTAAATAAATATTAAAGTATATGCTGCTTGTGTACAAATGTGAAGCTGACGGAATATTACATATTAAAATATGGAAATTGCAAAGATAGAATATTACAAAGTGATGGAAAAAACACTGGAACACACAAACGGGTTTGTTTAAACGTACTATGAAAAATACTTTTATTTAGCTTCCTTTGTTTTTTATAACTACATTGAGTCTTCGAGGCATGGATTTTTATAATATTTTATCAGAGATCTGGTTTAGGTTTCACCATTGTATCGTGGCTTTTTCTTGAAGCTCATTTCTCTTGAAAATTTTTAATTTATCCATTTTATAATACAAATTATCGTAAATGCATGCAATAGGACTGAGGTCTGGGACTGTGCGCAGGCGTTCTGATTACATGTGGCCAGGTCCACAATTTGCAGACATGAGCATTATGCTTGGCATCGTTGTGCTGATATGCGACAACATATCAGCACAACGATGATTGTAAAATATTTAAATAAATAAATTTATTTATTTTGCCACCAATAAACTGTAGATTTCTAACACTGCAAGCACTCACGCAGCACTAGACCATCTGACTGCTTCCGCCGTGTTTTATAGGAGGAATAAGTTTCTCATTTACCAGTTCAGTATTAGATAAGTTCAATATTAGATTTTTGCCTTATCACTTGCTTTTCATCACTTCCAAAAATATTTAATTTACTTTCATCTAGAAATGCAGATGAACTCTAAAAATCTTAGGTTTTTTTTAGTATAGAATTACTAAATTACTTAACTTGTAGGGTTTATATTTTTTTTAACTAACATTTATTTTAAGTTTAAACTATCTTTCCTGTCAAGCCTTACTTTCCCCTGGAACTGCCAATGCCAGAATATGTAAATTTTAGTAGAACGCGCAAGGATTCAAATTATCAGCGGAAGTATTCTGATTTAAATAGAAGGAAACGAGTTCGGTGTGATATTCTTACTTCACGAGCGCGGAGGTAGTTAGCGAGAAATTGAAGAACCCCGCGTTTCGGCCTATGTGCTTGGCGGGAAGTAGTGTTAATCGTTCAAGTGAGCTTCAAGTCTGCTGAATTAGCAGCGGTGTTGTAAAACGCGGTGAGTTAGTTATTTTAGAGAGCCTCGTAGTTAGAGTCATGTCTTTAGTTTCTTTTCAGGTTATTATTTTTATTTGACCGCCGAGTTGGCGCCGTCTGTAAGCGTCAAGAGCACGCAATTGTAATTTATTACGTTGAATAAAAAGGGACTTAAACCCTTTACAAGACTCTGTGTTTTATCCTGTTTTCACAGTCACCTCTTGGTTGCGTGCAAGTTGGAGGCACGCAACGTTACATTGGCGCCCGAACAATTGTAGAACTGAAATGGCCGAAAATTGGATGGAAGCCGCTGGACAACACCAAGAAATGACAAGCCAGTTAGAAGGATTTGGATACCTGGTCCAGACTTTGAGAGCGTCAATCAAGCCAAATGTCCATTTCGACGGAAAAAATTCGGTGGCGGTATTTCTAGAAGGTCTAGAAAACCACTTTCAGCTCTACCCTGTTCCCTAAAGACAAAAAGTTGCCATCGCCACATCAGCACTAAGAGGACAGGCCGCGCTATGGTGGAAAAATATAGGTAAATTTTTATTAGGGGAATTTGGAAGCCAGACATATACATTTGAAAATTTCAAAAAATCGTTAGTAAAGGCCTTCTCCATAGTGAAAGATCGCGCACGGCTGGAAGCCGAACTATATAGTTTCTACCAACGGGATACAGCAGAATTGACGGACTTTATTCTACGAAAAATTAAGCTAACGGATATGCTGTATGGGAAGAAACCCGATGCGGAGATTATTGAAATAATATTACCAAGATTGTTACCCGCTGTTCAAGACTACTTTGAAATTAGAAACTCAAGCACATTGCAGGAACTCTTCGAATTGGCGGTGAAGTTTCAAAATCGCAGAATAGCGGAAAAAGCGAGAGGGGAAACATATTCTCAAAGTACCCGAAGGAAATCTTCAAAGGAGGAAACCAGAAATGGAAATCGCTCTTATGGGGGAAAAAGCTATCAAGATAACGCATCGAAACTCGAAGGTCAAGGCCCAAAAAGAAAATTTGAAAATAAACATCCGCGTACCCAGAAGACACAGATTGAAAGTAAAGCTTTAAGCGAGTAGAGGGGCCTGTGAAAGGGGGGGGGGTCCAGACCCCGGAAGTTTTAAAAAAACCCTCAAATAGACATTTAAATACGGTCATCGTAAAAAACTCACAGCTACCAATTATACAAGTCCTGGTTGGCGATGTACTAGTAGAAGCCCTCATCGATACAGGAGCAGAAGGAAATTTTATGAGTGAAAATTTCTTCAAAAAGAATTTTTATAGGGTACGATTATTTAAAACCAAAAATACGGAAATTATAGCGGCGCAAGGAAAAACATGTCACTGCATCGGGAAATTATCATTAAACTTACAGGTAAAAGAGGAAAGTCTCAAAGTATTAATTTTTGTGGTGAAAGATCTGCAACATTCTCTTATTTTAGGTATGGACTTTTACTAAGGGCCGCGAGGGCCAAATTAAATTTTCAAGATAGTTCCGTGGTGTTGGAGATGGACCAGAGGGTGGTGGAACCTGTGGAGACACCGCAATTGGACCTTAGCCATCTGAATGACCATGAAAGTAAAGCAATACAGCAAGTGATGAGTAATTTTTCTCATTTGTTTTCAGAAAAACCAGGAAACTGCCAAATAGTAACGCATAAGATTCAATTAAATGCCGAAAAACCTTGTAGGACTAAACCTTATCGCTATGACAAACAAAAAGACGTAATCATCGAGGAATATATTCAGGAGATGTTAAAGAATAAAATAATAACGCCCATAAATAGTGAGTACGCGAGTCCAGTCGTACTATGTAGGAAAAAGAACGAGTTTCCTCCTTCGGATAAAAGGGCTTGGAGGTTTGCTATTGATTACAGAAAACTAAATAGTATTACCAAATTTCCAGTTTACCCTTTGCCGGTTATAGAGGAGATCATTAGACAGATCAAATCGACAAGATATATGTCTACTTTGGACTTAACGTCTGGCTACTATCAAATAGCTATGAGACCCGAAGATATACATAAAACTGCGTTTATAACAAAATCGGGCACTTATGCATTTTTACGCATGCCTTTTGGGTTGTGTGGGGCCCCATCAACATTCCAGAGAGCTATGGACATTGTTCTAAAGCCTGTCCTAGGAAAGTCAACTTTAATTTATCTAGATGATATAATTATAACGAGTAGTACGTTGGAACAACATATTAATAATTTAGAACAAGTTTTTAAATTATTAAAAGAGGCCGGTCTTACAATTAACGCCTCAAAATGCAAGTTCGCAACTAAGGAACTTAAATATCTCGGTTATAAAATTTAGCAAAAGGGTATAGAAACGCAAGATTCAAAAATAAAAGCTATTAAGAATTTCCCACCGCCCAACACCGCCAAGAAACTTTCTTCCTTCCTTGGGTTATGTTCTTACTATCGATCTTTCATAAAAGATTTCGCTAATATTGTTGAACCACTCTTAGTAATCAAAAGAAAAAGGGCTAAATTTACGTGGACAGCGGAAGCTAACACAGCTTTTGAAAGATTAAAAGAAGCGCTTATTAATGCCCCTGTTTTAAAATTCCCGGAGGGGGACGAAAACCTGGAAATTGCAGCAGATGCGTCAGACAATGCGTTGGGTGCGGTTCTTATGCAAAATAACCATCCGCTGGCATTTTTTAGTAAAACATTGAATCAGACACAAAGGAATTATACAGTTACAGAAAGAGAAACATTAGCCTTATTAATGGCTGTACACAAATTTCGAGTTTATGTCGGCAAATCGCCAGTAACAGTCTTTTCGGATCATGCGGCTGTTGGTAGACTTTACTCGGGGAAAAACCTAACGCCCAGGTTAATAAGATGAGCTTTAAAACTCCAAGAATATAATATCACAATAAAATATAAACCGGGTAAGGAAAACAATGTAGCTGACGCACTTTCTCGTATAAAACTGGACGATGAAGGAAATGAACTTAAATGCGCTGTGTTGACTTCAAAAATTTTAGATTCTAGAGATACGGTTATTACTGAACTGAAAGCTGATCCTGAATTTGGAAATATCTATGCTTATTTGAAAGACCCCGAAGGCTTTGAGCATACAGATATCGATGCGATAAGAAATAGAGCAAAAAACTATGAAATAATAGATAATTTATTATTTTATACGAAAACAACAAACGAAAATCTTGAGTATAAGCCAGTCATCCCAGCCTCGCTTCGATTAAGCATTTTGAAGGAGTTGCACGAAGCAAAAACAGCGGGCCACCTAGGGGTCAGAAAGACTTTAAAAAGGGTACGCGAGGCGGTATATTTCCCGCAATTATACAAAATAGTAACGGCGTATGTCAGGTCCTGCAATCAATGTCAGTTAATAAATGATATTAATTACAGCCCGGCCAGGTACTTAAATAGCATTCGCGCTACATTTCCGAATGAAATTTTAGGCATAGATCTCCTTGGTCTCTTCCCCCAGAGCGAGTTAAATAAAAATCGTTTTCTTTTAGTAATAGTAGATCATTTTTCAAAATGGACAGAAATTGTTCCACTTAAACGCGCGTCAGGCAAAACAGTCGCAGATGCATTCTTACACAGATACATTTTAAAATACGGTGCACCGATAAAAGTCATTAGCGATAACGGAAAACAATTCATTAGTCAAATATTTGAAAACATATGCAATGGACTTGGCATACGCCATATCAAAATGGTTCCGTATAGACCACAAGCTAACATAGCAGAAAGAGTTAATAAAAACATAGTAAAAATAATTCGCAGTTACGTGAGCACACATCACAAGCGCTGGGATGGCTACATAAATGAATTAGCTTATGCTTTAAGAACGGCACATCATGATACTACGGGAAAAACTCCAGCAGAATTATTCTTAGGCCGAAAATTAATTACGCCTTTGGATAAATTATTCTTTGTGCAACAAAGAGAGCAGGAGTTTAAACAAAAAGATGTGCAAAAGCTAATTGATCAGGCGCTTAAAACCTCGGATACGGCAAGAAATAGACAGAAAATATATTATGATAGAAAACGCCGTGAGGCAGATTTTAAAGTTGGGGATAAAGTATTGAAGCGGAAATTTTTTTTATCAAGTGCCCCAGACAATTTTATGGCAAAGCTAGCTCCAAAGTTTGAAGGCCCCTATGTAATTCAGGAAATCAAAGGAGTAGTCTTATATCTTAAGAACGAGAGAGGGGAAATCTGTAAAGCAAGTCCCGACCAGGTGAAAAAATACTATAATCCAAATGATTTTGAAATCCTTAAAAGTTTCTTGCAGGACTCAAGTCTAAACGAAATAGAAGGTCCAGAGACAACAACTATTCCACCACCCAAGAAACAGAGAACTGAAGAGAGACCTAGCACTTCTACAACCCGGACGTCGGTATCAAAAAGAAAAAATAATTTTCAAACGCCGGCGTTTAAGAAAAACAAAAATACACATGCACCGGGTAAAGAAACCGTGGTAAAGAGAAAAACACCACCTACAAAGGATTGCAGGAAAAATTATACATCAAGGAGAACGCGCACACGGCCACAGAGTCAGGTGCCAGCAAGGCCGCCGTTCCGGAAACTGAAACGCCAACAGGAGGCACAAAAATACGAGGAACAGAAGAAATTCAAGAAGGACTCCAGACCGGAGGACGTCAAGACCAGCCGTCCCAGGGAAAAACGGAAATGCCAACAACCAGATGATTACTCCGCCAAGAGGCCAGCATGTAGAGGACGCAAAAGAAAAAGTGTGGACGATACTCGGAGGGCAATAAGAAGATTGACATCCATGAAACCTCTAACTTGGGAACAATTTTGCCAAAAACGAATGACGGAGTTTCAAGCATCGAAAACTCAAAGATAAGTTAAAACCTTCTATAAATTTTTTTCTCTTTTGTTCCGAAATGTTATGCATAAGTACGAAGTTCTATGTTTTGACGAAAGTCAATATGTCTCGGTTGAGACTTAGTTTTGTTTTACTTCATTTAGCTAAGGCAAAAGTATTATTTTCTTTAAGAGTAAAAGCTAAAAACAAGCATTTTCTGTTGGTCGAAAGACTAATTCTGTTATGTTAAAGCCAAAATTTGGCCGAAGATAAAAATAACTTCGTATTCTTGTATTAATAAGAATTTTAGTTTCAGTGCCGCCAGCTTGGCGAAGAATGAGTAAAGTAAAAATTTATTTTCTCTTATTCATTTTATGGTAAATTGTAAAAATCATATGTATTAAAATTTTGTAAATGTACGTAAATACTTGAATGTTATGTAAAAGTAGAATTTAGTCTAGAAGCATAAAATTGTAGATGCTAAAAGTGAATGCTTAAAAGCAATGAAGTCAAAATTTAAGTATTAAACTGTAAAGTCATGCTTTAGAGCGAAAGCCTGCATGTTTAAAGATGAATGAGGGGGAAGTTAGAATGAATGTGTTTTGTAGGGTTCTCCACCTACATTTGAATTTTTAAGAATATTAAAGTAGCTCATTGAGTTGTAGAATGTCGAGTAAGGTGTGTCTATTTGGTCGTTGAATTCTAAGAAATCATGGTGGTTAGGGGAAGTGTTGTAAGACTAAAACACGAATATTCCCGTTTGACACCACACACGGTGGAGAGCCAGGGTAAAGTTAAATTAATGCTTGAAAAATTGAATGAATGTGAAGTAAGCAATAACTAAGAAAAACGAATCGTTTAAAAACAAAAATTTATTGTGTCAAGAAAGTGTAAATTATAATGTATGTAGAAAGATACTGATACTTATTCCTTCCAGATGCTGGAAGGAAAGACCAAGATTGATTGATGAAGTCCAGGAAAAGTTGCTATAAGAAGAGAGCTTTATAACGATCAACAGAATTTTAGTATACAAATTGTTACATAAGATTTTTTTGTGTAAACGAGGTTCTCGCCAGTTAGTTCAGAATTAGAGAAACTTACAACAGGTCGTTTGTAGGACCTGCTTCCAAGTTTTCCAAATTCTGGCAGCGGCAAATGTAGGGTTTATATTTATTTTAACTAACATTTATTTTAAGTTTAAACTATCTTTCCTGTCAAGCCTTACTTTCCCCTGGAACTGCCAATGCCAGAATATGTAAATTTTAGTAGAACGCGCAAGGATTCAAATTATCAGCGGAAGTATTCTGATTTAAATAGAAGGAAACGAGTTCGGTGTGATATTCTTACTTCACGAGCGCGGAGGTAGTTAGCGAGAAATTGAAGAACCCCGCGTTTCGGCCTATGTGCTTGGCGGGAAGTAGTGTTAATCGTTCAAGTGAGCTTCAAGTCTGCTGAATTAGCAGCGGTGTTGTAAAACGCGGTGAGTTAGTTATTTTAGAGAGCCTCGTAGTTAGAGTCTTGTCTTTAGTTTCTTTTCAGGTTATTATTTTTATTTGACCGCCGAGTTGGCGCCGTCTGTAAGCGTCAAGAGCACGCAATTGTAATTTATTACGTTGAATAAAAAGGGACTTAAACCCTTTACAAGACTCTGTGTTTTATCCTGTTTTCACAGTCACCTCTTGGTTGCGTGCAAGTTGGATGCACGCAACGTTACAAACTGTAATCGGGTTTTTCGATTTGCTTTACCGAGAATAGTTTTCTTCCAGCTATGAACCCTGAAAGTTATATTTCATTAAAATATTTTTGATAGTTTGATCTATTTCAGGTTTCGGCGGTATCATAAAAAGACTTGTGCTAAAACGAAAGACCAGATGTAAAATTCTTTATCAAAATTTACTTACGGCATGAAAAACGGAAATTTATTGTGACGTAAATGTACTATGGCCTATTTTTATTGTATAACAGAAAGTGATCAATTTATACCTTTGCAAATCAATAGAGAATGACTCAAACATCTCTCCAAGAGTATAAAGAAAATTTGGTTATCCAGTACCAGTCAATACGTCGTCAGAAATACCACACGTAAACTCGGATCGTTGTGTCTGTTTGAGGGGAATGGAGTTAGGAGATGTGGGGCGAGGATTGGAAATATAACAACGTAGTTTCATCGCTTATCTTCTTACTTACCAGAGTTCATATGAAGACAAAGATAAGCTGAAAAGAATAACAGTCAGCTTAATGCTTTTTGAATGCAATTGTCATATAATACTCGCTAGGAATTAAAAAAAAAAAAAAAAAAAAGATTTCATTGCCAAAAGGCATAATAGATTGTTCGTAGTACTTTTGGCGGATACTAGGTAACTAACAAATACCAAAAGTTTTATTAAAGATCTTGTAATCATAGCTGATTTTCAAGCAACGAAAAGTTAACCAATATAAAAGAAGAAGAAGAATATATGAAGAAGAGTTAACCAATATAAAAATAAACTTACATATTATCAAAACAATATTTTGACTCCATGTTTAAAAATAATCCTACTCTTTAATTGAGACATCGTAAAAGAAATTGAACTTTGCCGCTACGAAGTCATGAGTTACACATTAGTATCTAGAGTTAAATTTCTTGAAAAATTGAGAAAGGAGATAGATAAACAATGTATGCCATTTAATATTCTAGCAAAATATCCTCGTGTGGCACTCTTAGACTACTACGTCTTCGGATTGATAAAATGGATATTTTCTATATATTGATCAGAGACTATAAACAGACTATGGAAAACAGTTTAAGAGGAGTGGAGAAAATTTCTCGCGGTAAAATTAAGAAAACTTTTTTGAAAATCAGGTGAGGAAATTAGGTGATGTTTTGAAAATCAGGTGAGGTGGTGATTGACAGTTTTTGAAATCAAGGTACGGATTAGTTAACGAAAAAAGGTTATGTTGCGGAGAACACAAAAATAATATTTATGTTGAAATAAAGCATTTCCGACTGAAATTGTTAAATGCAAGCGAACACGCTTTGTATTTGTAAACTGCGAACACTCTTCGTATTTGAAAGATAATGAATTAATTAATAAGTCGTCAATTTTCATGCTTGTGCTGTTGCATCGCGTTTCGAAAGCGTAGCAATGTATTTAACTTGTCAGGACTGCTGTTCCTTGTAACTAACTGCCTTTGGAAACATCTGCCAATCCTGAATGGGAGCAGGGAGCTTACTGAAACTATGCTCGTGTGTGTGTAGGAGATACGACAAAGATGAGAAGGGTTAAATTTATTCTTTATTTCTCACAGTTTATAGCCGTTCCCGCACTTCGGGATACGAAGACCAGCACTTATGGTCTAAAACGTAGAAAATAAGAAATACACTAACTTAATAAGAACTAAGATATTTTACAAAGACTAGTAACGAAAAGATTGGCCTTTTAACTCTACGTATGTAGTGAACAAAACGCAGGAAACTACAGATACAGGTAGTAGCTAGATCAGCACCTCCATAGTACCACAGGTAATTGAGGTATTGCTGAACCTAGCTAACTGTTAAACTTTCCACCCCAATTTTGAGGGAGAACACTCCGGGGGTGGGAGTCCGAGGATCTCCTTCCACTCTTTTTTACTATCAACCCCTTGAGAGTTATCAGTTTCTGAGATAACTGATTTCTGGTATTAATAATGTACACAAATCATACTGAGAAAAGACTGTCCTTGAAAAGTTCAACAACTATTGCTTCCAAAAGTCTAAATGTATGGACATATGTCCTTTCTAAGGCGGAAGGTGTAATAAGCAAGTCTTTGAAGATCTCGTCCATCAGCATTGCATAGAAAAATGAAATTTAAAAAATTAAATAAATATATTTTAGTAATATATGGAGATGAATAAGCATTAGATATGACAAATATCCAGTCCGAGTCATTGGATATGTATTAAGAACGTCTATGATTTTGGCCCTAAGGTGTCTGTTCTTTTCTGTGTATTTCTTAAATGGTATTAAATTATTGTTAGGATTAATCAGATGTTTACCGTCTGTTAGATTACAGTAAAAAATGCAATGGTCAGGGTCACCCTTTCGCCACATATGTAGAGATCCGTGGGGCACATGTTAATTCTCGTCGTGCGGCCATAAATGAGTGCCTTAATGTCATTGAAAAATCACGCTCAATGTACTCATCCAGTTGCAATCAGAATCCTGAAGTTGAATCATTCTTTAAAAATTCGGGGATACCAGATTCTATATTCGTGGATCCCTGGACACGTTGCCATTAAGGAGAATGAATTGGCGGATATTGCAGCTAAAATTGCAACCACAATGTACAATCTTCAGATTCCACTAGCAGACATCAAAGGGTTTGTCAAAAGCAAAATCCTCAGCAAATGGCAGAAGCAATGGGGTGACAAAGTATGTAACAAGCTGAGAAATGTAAAACCCACCATTGGATACTGGCCATGTATGGCTAATAGAAAGGAAGATGTCCTCTTGACTCGACTGAGAATTGGCCATTATCGCCTGACCCATGAGTATCTTCTGAAGGGAGAAGAGAATCCCAGCTGCCCAAACTGCAATGCAGATCTTACAGTCCATCATATCTTGGTGGAATGCCAGAGTTTTAATTATTTTCGCCAAAAACATTTTAATTGTTCAGAACTGGACTTAGGAAATTTAATTGGAAAAGCACATCATCGTAATTTGTTTCAGTTTTTAAAAGATATTGGCTTTTATATTAGACTTTAACCTGTTTTTTTAAAAGATATCAGCTCTTATCATAGACTGTAATCTGTCTCTTCTTACCTAAGCTGGAAGTTTTTACAAATGACCAATTGCATTGTTACCATTTGTCTGGCGCAGATAACCTTGACAGGTTTTGTGCCAAATTACAATAATCCAATCCAATCCAATCCGTGGGGCACATGCCTCTGTCATGGAAGTAGGTAGGGAAAGGACCGTGCCCTGTGATATACTGATTCAGAACATGGTCATGTGCAGTGCCTCTTTGTCAGTTCTTGGGAAAAAAATCGTGGACACTTCTGCCTTGCAATGCAGAATCCCATTCTTGCCACTTTGAATCGACAATTGCATTCAGAGTAAATTTTATGTGAGACCTGAGCCATGGGACATGAATCACCTCACTGTTGATGTTAGTCGATGCATCAACAGTGAGGGAGTCAAGGAGGTCAGCAGCCTCGTTGCCGTCGTTCCCGTTGTAGACTTTCACCCAATTGAGGAAAAACTGGATTTCTGGGTGGGCGCTTATTATATTTTGAATATCCTGAACCAGTTAGTTCTCATTGTTTCTGTCCTTCAGGGCATATAATGCAGATTGACTGTCTGAACAGATTGCCATTGCCCTGAAATTATTTGATATGGCTTTATTTACTGCAGATTGAATTGCTGACAGCTCAGCTTGATAAACAGAATTTTCTGGAGATAACTTTCCTTGCCATATTGTTGGAATAGAGGAAGATGAATAGATTATTGACGCTGCGCCCACTTCTCCATGAATTTTAGAACCGTCTGTAAATGCTCTTGGACATTCTTGACTATTGATTGCTGATGCGTTCGTATTGATTATTAAATTACAATACTTTGCAGGGTGGTAAGTCACTGGTATGGCTGGAGAATCATATTTTGAGGCATAAAAGGTGGTGCCGTTCAGGTAAGCAGCTACTTTCAACTGGAGTACTTTGGCTTTTATTGAATCCTTCGTCGCAATTAAATGAAGGGGAGGTATCCCAGTGAGAATGCATAGAGAGTAATTCGCTGTAGTTCTATAGGCTTTACAGGTGCTCAGGAGAGAAGGTCGCAGGAAACTACAATACGTCTTCAAGTATCAGCGAGAATTAAGTTCTGGTCTTAAAGGCAGACATGAACTGACTGAAAAGCACGCCCGTGGTAAGGCAGCGAGAAGTCTCAATCTAACTCTTTTGGCTAAAAGCCATATCTTAAATACTTAACAAATTACAAGCTTATATGCATAAACAAATCTAATCGCGCTTATTTTTGCCGGAAATGGAAAATAAGAGATGATAGCAAAGTTTTAAAATAAAATAAATGTTAGTAAAACTTAAAATCCTTACAAACGGATACATTTTTTTTTCTACCTGTAGATTTCTCACAAACAAAAATTAACTGTTTGTTTATTATTGTTTTTCAGGTGTGTTAATTGGTGCGAAGATGGATTTAAAGGAGAGAAGAGTAATTAAATCAACTGTCGCTCAAGATTTTGCAAGGAAAAACAACCTTCAGTACTTTGAATGTTCTGCGGTATGGCATTAAAAAAACATATTTTCAGAAAAATATTTTAAATAATAATTAACTACTGCACTGATAAGTCGGAGAATTTTATTTAATAATTAATATGCATGATAAATATTTTGTGATGTGAATGGATTTAACATTTATTATGATACTTAAACATTTAGCTTATTATTGTTAATTTTATATTCAGATTTGATCTTTAGTTTGTTTATTTATCATTTTTTTAACATTATGCTTCTCTCCTAGATAATTACCAACTAGTAATGAAGGATTTAATTTATAATTATTAGAAAAATTTAGAAGTTTTACTCCACCTTCGAATATTTATTGATGTTACTCTTAATTTATGTTTTCCTCTTCCTTCGAATCCCCGAAGCCATATAGATTTAATTTTTTTGTAAAATAAATTTGTATTGACACCACTTCGTGACCAAAAGGTTTCACGATTTCATGTTCTTTACTAATGATTGATTCTACTGTAAATTAATCTAATTGAATATTTGGATTAATTAATAATGACTTTAAATGTGCTTGAGTTTGCTAAGGAAAGTTAGTTTTTGCAAAGAATTTTCTCGGGCAAGTGTTCTCAGTCGAGATGGGGAATTCCCTCCAGGAAAAATTTCACGATTTCGAGGTGGGATGGGGTGGGAAACTTGTTCAACTTTAGATTACATTAAAACTGAAATAAAAGCTTATGGAAAATCGGTCATAGCGTAGTTGAAATCAGCCTTTTTGTTGATAAAAAATGACTCAATAAGCTAAGAATCATCATGTAAGCGTAGGGAATCCTATTGAAACTTTTCCTTATTTATGTTTATTAAATGTAATGATAGTTTCAATACTTATAAAAATACAATAAATCTTAAATTTATATATATCTTTACTCACCAGTGGACGAGTAGATAAGATAGCTGAACACTGGTAGATCAACATGAATTTATATTTCCATTTCGGTAAAAGTCCCAACTCCTTGGATGTTTTCGGAGTTTTCAGCGTGTATAACATATACTGAAGAGCCATTAGATTATGACCACCTGTTTAATATGAAATAGGATCACCTTCCGCTGTCAAAACACCTGATATCGAGAGAGGCATTGACTCAACAAGGTGCTGATAGGTAATCTGAGTTATCTGGTATCAAGCACTTACTAACTGGTCCTGCAATTCCCGCACATTGCGATGTGGTAGCATGGTGACATGAATTTGGGTTTCCAGGTGGAACACAAGTGTCCGGTTGGATTCATGTCAGGTGAATTTAGAAGAAAGAGGTGACTTAAAATTCACCAGAAGATTCTTTGAGCCACTCCCTGACTATTCGCCCTTATAACAGGGTGCATTATTTTGTTGGTAAATGCCATTTCCTACAGGGAATATTGTTGCCATGTAGTGATGTTCACATAGCGCACAAACTTTAAGGCTTATTCCATGAGGTTGGTGGATCCTAATGTGCCCCATGAAAACATTGTCCACCACCGTCTTTCTTAATTTAAGAACACATTTAAAATAATTTAATTTAAATAAAAGTATATGTATTTTTCCAGTTTCGGAGAATGGAGGAGATAATTGTCTAGCAATGGTAAAAGGGGTCCGTGGAGCAAAAGAGGTTGTAAACCACTGTATAGAACCTACAGCTGTCGACAAAAACCTAGTGAACAAACACTCCTTTAAGATTATACATACGCACTTTTTTGATATTTTAAAACTCATTTCCTTTTCTTTTTCTCTCTTCAAATTTATCCATGTTGCATAAATTATGAACATATAATATTTATACATCTTATTGCATAATATAAGTGCATGTCACATTATGTATGTTATTGCATAAATTATGTGCACAGCCAGTTTATGTATACGTTAACAAATATATTACAAATGTAAACATACCAGCTAATGCAAGTTACGAAATTTTTAAAAATATGACTATAAAAATAATGTAATTTTTTAAAAATTCTTAACGAATGAACCCATGAATTAAAGCAAGGAATAGTTATACCATAGAAAATGTATTAATGAAACAAATTAGTGTTATGAACAAATTATGAAAATACTATTTATTTAATATCATTATGACATATTTTATGTTCTGAAATTATTGCATTATTATTTTTTATAAGATTTAAGAAAGGGATTTATTAGATTATTTATAAGATCATTTCCATCAGATTTGGTATTTATTTGGCTGTAAGTTATATGCTATTAATATGAGTTATTTATTTTTCAAATTTTAAACAGAAAGAAAATTCTGGTGTGGAAGAACCTTTTTTCTACCTTGTCAACGAGTGGCACAGGATGTATTTAGAAAAAACTGAATTCTTTAAAACTGTTTCCTGAAATTTTCTATTTGATGCAATAATTCATATTTTATGTACAGCGTTTGTTGTGTAATAAAAATTGTAACTTAAAAATTTGTGTCAAATTTCATTCAAACGATCATTATAATTTATGAATTCATATGCAAGGTATGGCTATGGTATCTCGTTTGTAGTTAACAGAATACATTACTGGAAAACAAACCCTCAAAAAGGAAGGGAAAAATAGCAGTTTCAATGGTGGCTTAATAAACAGGAATAAGAAAAAAGGAGAAAATAAAACAAATTTTGATTTAATTCGACATTATTTTTCATATTACCTTGTAAAGTCTAGTGTTCTGGAAACCTCGAGTTTTTAATAGCAGTCATTTAAATAGTGACATTTGATTGAAGATGCGAATTTTGATTTTTAACACTGTGTACTAATTGTTTCACAGATCTTGACAAAGAAAAATTGAATAACTTTTGAACGGAAAGAGACTATTTTACTTCAGACTTTCCGGATTCGCATATGAGAGTAAAGGAAACAGAGATTAGTTTCTTAAAATACTTACAATTTAAGGGAACTGCGAAAGTCTCACAGCTTGAAGTTTTCGATAATCCGCTTGAATTGGACTATTGATACCGATCTTATGACGCTTGCAGCTCTTCTATGGTTTTTAATCAACGTTTCTAGACTTTATCTTTTAAGACAAATAGTTTTAATGAAACCATGAGAAAAAGTTAGATGGCGATTAGTCAGGTCTCTAGAGGATGTTAAGCAAGTCCTTCGTTGAAGTGATTTGGGAAGCATCTTGCGATGACACCATAGTCATAGTAAATTCTGTGCTTGCTCAAGACGTCACCTGTTGAATTTCGAGATGTTCCTTGAGCCATGTGTTTTGAATACAGTATTCGTAGTAGGCATCAAGAATTAACTTCGTTCTCAAGAATTCAATCTAACATTCTGAATGTAACGTTTAAAGGGTCTAAAGCACTTCTGAGGGTTTCGGCAGGTCTGTGCTCAAAAGCTTTGAGTAAAAAAACACGGTCTTCGATCGAATATCGGTCCATTTTAGCGTAAAGAAAAAATTGAATAGACATAATCAGATTCCGTAAATACGTTTCCTTGGCCCCCTGCGCAAGTGCACAGAATATGGCGATACTACCTCAGCCCGTCTACCCTTAGGGTTGTTTATCATATTGGCTGAGACCTGTACTACAAGAGTTTCGGCCCTGTTGCCACAAAATTCACGAAATGGGTTTCTAATTTCCAATTGTGCGCAGGTTGTATTGTGGGCAGTCATACAGATTTTGTAGGTTCATACTTCTTCTTTTATTCTTAATGATTTGAGAATTAAAAGTACGCCTTTCTTGAAAGGGGTTAAGGACGGCAAGGCTTCGAGACAGATTTACAGTTTCGGTTGGAATATCTTTTGCTTCTTTTTCCCGTCTTATAAGGTGTAGAGATGTCAAGGTTAGTCGCATAATGGATAATTTAAGCTCTGGTATATTACAGGTATATTTCTTACCTTAAATCTGCCCATTGACGAGTTATTCAAATAAAAGATAGCAAGACTCATTGAAACACCTGATAGTTTACTGTTGAGATGAATCAATAGTTTTGCAATGTTTTGGTCAGTTTATTTCTTAACACGTAACTTTATGAAAGCTGTCTAGCATCCGAATTATAAACATAGTACTATACCATCTTAAACTGTCTACTAGATCTTCGATGTCGCGGCGTTACTAATCTTTGTACTTGGAGGCGAAGGACTCTTTTCTCCTCAGCTTCCACGTCCTCCAAACTATCAAAATTCCGCCTGCGAAAGAAATAGGCCATCCATAGAGGGAGCAAGTAATGATCCGATAATGCAAGATGCTGGTGGTAGCATCAGCTCACTTGCTTGAAGCTCCAAGAGTTTTCGTCTGGTCATGACAGCAATATGAGGTTTAGTGTTATCTTGCTTTAGAACACATTTGTTTACCAGCGCCGGATACCTTAGCTCTAAAACAGCATATACTCTCTCCTTTTGTTTTCAGAGTACATGGGTATTACTGAAACGACCCTTTGCAAAGAAATCGTAACAGATTATCCTGCCGAAATTCCATCAGATACAAAGCATCACACTATGTTCAAAGCGTCCATATCTGACACATATCATTACATTGTATTCAAAGCGTCCATATCTGACACATATCATTACATTGTATTCAAACCGTCTACATTGAATAGATGCAGTGAATAAGGATGAAAAAAAGTACAGTTCTATAGCTTTCGTTCTCATCTGCCGATCAAAAATTAAGCTTAGGTTTCTCATGTCTCAAAAGTGCAATTTAGAATATGTATCAGATTTGTGCATATCATTGCCCAAACATACGTACTTTGACACAAAAATCGGACATTTTTCTGAAATTATATGCTAAGTGTTTCCTCTGTTTCAATTTTTTATCTCAAACTATGCCAAAGTGTCAAGTGTATGCTTTGAATAAATACAGTTACCGACTGTAAAGTTTGTAAAGTTTATAAAGTTGCAAAACGGAATGTCGTATTGTTATACAAAATAACATTTTCAGATACCAGAAGAAAAGTCTGTTTTTAAAATGAAATTCTTAATGAAAATTCCAAATTTTAATCTTTTAAAGATCTGACTATACATCTAAGAACAACCTATACCACAAAATTCTGATTTTAAACCTAAAAACACAAAGTTCATAAATAAGCCACATGTGTAAAAGGAGATTAAAATACTTCTCTGAATAAGTAATCGAACTTAATATGCATTATACCCTTTCTAAGAAGACCACCTTCACTGACGTTAAAGGTCATTTGAGACCGTGAGCGGTCGTATTAGAGAAAATTTCAAGTCTTATATTTCTCTCTTTACTTATCAAATGAACTTCTAATTCGGTGTAAATGGCTATATGAGTGAAACCATACACTTGAAGAGCATATACTAAGTTATATTCGCATTCTAATGTATATAATCCTTTCCTTCGTAAAATTTCTGGTATAAAAGCAAGCAAAAATACATTTGAAATTATATTTTACAGAATTTAATTAAATACAGTAAAAATAAATCTGAAAGTCGTATGTTTTAATACACAAGTGAGAACGTCTTAATATTAGTGGAGAAGGGGTGAAAAAATATTCATCTTAACATTAATGGAGAAAGAAAGAAATATATAAGTCTTCAGTTGACCACTTCTCAAATGAAGCTAAACTGATGCACCTTTTAGTTAACTCTTTAGTTAAAGTGACACACGTATTCCAAAATGCAATGAAATCTATCGGGGCAATCACTACCGTAAGAAAATGGCATATGAAAGTAATTAGTATTTTTGAGAACATAATCTTGCATTTGTTAAACATCACTTATACCGAAGACTTAAGTCATCTGGAATAGTGAATGCTCATCTTAGAGAGTTTCACAGTTATTAAAATTTAGCCTATTTCCGAAGTCATGCAAATTTAAAGTATATCTATCAATGTTGTTTGTTTTATAAGGTATTTTCTCCCTCCTTCCCGCATTCCTTCGTGGTGTAACGGTAGCACACTCGGTGCGTATTCGAGAGGTACGGGTTTGAGTCCCGGCGACGGCATTGCTCATTTGTCATGTACTCCTGCTTCAAAATAACCTAATGTCTCTACGGTTTAATTAAATAAACATTTGTTGTTTTTCAATAATAATTTTTCTTTTTTTAATTTTTAATAAATTAATTTTGTTGTTTCTATAATAAAATTGTTTTATTGTATTAAAGGGATAATATTTAAAAAAATTAAAACTTTTGTATGATTTATTGAAATTTTGCAGGCAAGTAAGTTTTGTGCAATGTTTAGAGTGCATGACTTAAGAACGAAGGAGGATGACTAAAGGTTAAATTTTTCATTCCGGCAGTTTTCTTCAGCTTTAAATAAGCATTAGTATAAAGAAGATTAAATTCTACAGAAAGTGTTTTATAAAAAGAAATAACATCTTCTTCGGAAGCAATAATTATATTAAGTAAAACCCTGAAACTTATGTCTACATCGACAGAAATTTCTTGCATCAATGAAAGATAAATGTGAAGTTAATGTTAGCAAAACAACAGCCTATTCAAAAATTAATCTGTTAAATTAATTCAATGATTCATCCAAAATTATTACAATGTTTTCGATTTTTTTTTCAATATGTATTAATCTGATTGGTTGCAGGTGCATTTTTTGGATTTTCCCCTTAAGTGAAGAAAGACCAATAAAAGAGGGTTTATTGTGATGTCCTCCAAGAAGGCATCCTTCCTGTTAGAAAGATAGACCCTGCTGACTTTGCCATAAATGATTCAACAAATATCTGCGCCACTGAATTTTACAAGCGTTGCTATAGTGTCTCATCAGCAGTTTATACGCGTTTTTATAGTGTCTTAACAACAAAATGAGTATTCCTGTGTTCCTCTGAGTTGATTATATGTGTCCAGAAACTTATGATTTATAAAAATAATGGGTTTAGCATGCTGCAATTATCAACTGAAGAAGAATTATAGCTGCAACAAATCCTTCTAAGAAGATCCTCTTCGTTTCGCCTTGCTGAATATGGCCGCATATTATAGTTATCTTTTTTCGAATTGTTGGAAATTAACAGTAAATTAATTAGAGTGATTTTTTTACTCGATTATTGACAGCTCTAAATTAAATTAGTTTTTAATGGAGAAGATCCTCATAGTAGGATATTGCTTACTAAATATGTAAATTTAAAATTTTTCCAAAATACTGGTCGTATTGACAGGCGGTTACCGCGAGAGAATTTATAAGGTGATAATTTAGATATTTAGCCTCTGTATTTTAAAACAACGTTACATTAAATTTATTTCTTGATTATGGAATTAATTTTAGGTTGATGACTTATGTCACCTGGAGTGTGCCTCGACGGCGGAGGAGAAGAAATTTTGATTCGCGCATTTGAAGCATACCCACGTCAAATAAAATATAGCGAGCCCTCTCTTGGGGACCATCTTCCACAGAGGACTGACTACCTTTGAAGGTGACTAATATGTTGCAGGACATGAAACAATTTCGGTAATAAACATCTCTGAAATTATCACTTCTGCAGTAGATTAGTACCATCTGGAACCGTGGAATGTAGGCTTAAAGAGATATCATTATGTCAATAAAATAACGTCACTGACTTTTGAAATGAATTTCTATAAATTATGATATCCTTCCTTTAACAGTTTCGTTTGGAGTCTTCCGTGAAGGCATAATATGGAATATAAGCTATGACCTTCAAATGCTTATTAAAAATTATCTATGTATATCTATCTATTTATCTATCTATATACATACATATATATAGAGAGAGATAGATAGATAACGGGTTATGCATACATGTGTGTGTGCGTGATGATTTAGAAATAGACGACATACCGGAGAACATGACTAACAGAGAGATAGAGCTTATCGCATAAAAGATAATAATCTTAATGGTCAGTTTTAAATATTCCTTTCTGTTGTCATTGACAAACGTTAAACACAGATAAAAAGGCGCGGTAAGCGTCTGTTTTGGAAAATTACCTATATCGGTACCGTTTACAATATAAAAATACATTTGAAAGAAAAAAAAAAAAAACTTGGCAGGACGGAAGCAGGAGAGCGAATGCGACGTGCTCAAGAGAAAAGTGCGATGTGTTCAAGTTTAGAGCGATTTATTATAAGCATTTACTTATTTTAAGCCAGAAAGAAGAAACAGCCAAATAAAAAGGGAAACTTAAGGAATTACTGCAAATTAAAGTTAGAAATTCGATTCTAACTTTAATTTTCAGTAATTATATATATATATATATATATATATAAAGTTAAAAGTAAACTGGAGTCAAAGCAAGGCGATATATATATACACTGGTGTGCAAAAATTAAGGACGAAGTCGAAAAATTAGCATATCAGCTGAACGAAGAGGCAGAGCGGACAGAAAGACCAATCAGGAGATTAAGTAAGGTGATGTACGGTAGCACATGCGCAAATATGCAGGTAGACGTAATGGGGGAGTGTCTGAGTAGTATAAAGCATGTTGTCGGTGTAAGATCAGTATTTCTGGCAAAGAGATTGCACTCCGGATAGCAGTTAAAATCACACCGAGTTGCTGCCTCAGCGAGAAATGGCGAATAATCAATCTGTTAGACGACATCTGGATGCTTTTACCCGAGGTCGAATCATTGGGAAGTTGGAGGAAGGCGGCAGTGTGACAAGTGTGGCTGCAGAGTTCGGAATTGCTCACAGCATCGCTTCACGACTTTGGAGACAATTTCAAACTACAGGAACAGCTATCCGGGGGTTTAGTAGTGGTCGTCCACGAGGAACCACACCCGCAGATGACCGGTATATTGCCTTACAGGCCAAAAGAAACAGGCGGCAGACAGCGGGAGAAATCGCTAGACACACGACACAGGCGACTGGACGACCGATATCGCGTTTTACCGTAACCAGAAGACTGCACGGTGGTGGTCTGTTTGCACTACGCCCTGTACGGTGTGTAACTCTAACGCCTGCCCATCGGAGAAGGCGTTCTCTGTGGTGCCGGGAACACCGGTATTGGAGAGACAATGAATGGGGACGAGTACTCTTTACAGATGAGAGCAGATTCAGTCTGAGTAGCGTTTCTCATCGCATACTCATCTAGAGAGAGCGGGGAAGCCGCAATCATCCCTCGAACATCATTGAAAGGGACAGGTATGGAGGTGGCGGTGTTCTCGTTTGGGGAGGCATCATGCTTGGTAGTCGTACAGACCTTCACATCTTCGACGCAGGTTCAGTCAACGGGAACCTTTATCGTAACGAGATTCTTCTTCCATATGTGCGTCTTTTTAGAGGCGCTATGGGTCCGCAGTTCCTTTTCATGGACGACAATGCACCATGTCATCGCACAGTAGCTGCCGAACAGCTCTTAGAGAGTGAGGATACTGAACGTATGGATTGGCCGGCACGATCTCCGGATCTCAATCCCATCGAGCATGTATGGGATTTTCTAGGCAGACGCTTGGCAGCTCGTACCTTACCACCAGTAACGATTTCGGAGCTTCGATTGGCGCTGCAAGACGAATGGGCAGCAATGCCTCAACAATTCATTGACACCCTCATTCTCAGCATGGGCAGACGCTGTGAAACCTGCCTAGCAGTCAGGGGAGATCATATCCCCTATTAAAGACCGGATGTTTCTTGCTGGACACCCATCACAGGGATGTTTCGGCCTTCAGTCGCATTGCGCTCCATGCTTCTTTTTCAATAAAGCTTCTTTTTATCCCTCTGATTTCTCTTTTAGTAAGTGTTGCTTACATTACTCATGTCCTTACGTATTGGGGATCTTACGGTATTAAATGTGTTGATTTGGAAAGCTTTTGCACAAAGTTGTATTGGAAAAACCGTCTCGTCCTTAATTTTTGCACTCCAGTGTATATATGTATATGTGTGTGTGTGCGTATGTGTAAGATAAAAATATGCAAATATAAATTACTATTTAAATTATGAATAGCCCCTTAAAGCTAAATGTTAATTTGCCTCTTTTCCCTCTATATCTAAAAATAGAAATACTATTTCTGGACTAGAAAGGAGAAATACCCATATTAAAAATGAGGAATATCAGGGATAATTTAAATTACAATTATGATTTACATATTTTTTATCTTACATATTTTCAAAGAGAAGGGATAGAAATTCTTCGAAGAGAAGGGATTAAAAAGAGCAAATACCCAAATTAAAAAAGGAAAATTAAGGGGCCAGCTTAAATTATAATTTTGATTTACATGTTTTTTATTTTGCATATCCCTTCTTCAAATAATAATAAAAAAAAAAAAAAGCTTGGCGACAGAAAAGTCTTTTTAGAGATAAAGTGCTAAAGAATTAACAAGTGAAGAGAAATAATATGAAATATACAAATAAAATTATGTCAACAATGATTGTTTAAATAATTGATAACTTTGATAATATTTCAGAGGCCTATGAAAATTTTCAGTCCAAAATTCTGTGTATTTTAGAGTCCACATAATCCGATTTTTTTCAGAGAAGGCTTTTCAAAACTTTGCATACAGTATCACAATTATAAATTTCTATACACCCATTACTTATTTTGAGTAATCACAATAAATTTCAAAATTTTGTAACATAACTAATTTTCGTTATTATAACTTATATTTTAACATCATAAATGTTATAATAGTATTACTGAAATTATGGTTTTTACTGTTATGATTACATTTCTAATGTTTTCCTCTTACACATAACTAGAAGACCTCACGGCTTTCTCCAAATATAAACGTATATCCATCCGTTAGGAATATCCACTTACAATGACTGATGTAATAATTCATCAGTGGTTAAGGGCTGCTCTGGCATTTATTTATAAAGGTCTCCGTTCCTTATATAAGGTAACTTGCCTTTGTATACTGCACTAAAACATTCCATTGCACATAAAAAAAAAACCACTCCTCATTATATATATAGTATATAAAACAAATAAAAATAACAATTATACATGAAAAATTATAAGGTGGGAGTCTTCAAAGTTTATATATTGTTTGTAGAGTGTAAAAAGAACGATTCTACAGTGGTAATAGTAGGCCTCAGTTTCTGAACCAGTGTTCCCTCAACATATTTTACATTCAATCATTCATTACATAATTATAACATTGCTCTACCACAACTTGAAATTACGTTTTTCTTACCCATTTCATATTTTAATTACTTTACACACTTTCAGTTTCATTACAATTATACTCTTAAATTATTACTGTTTTTAATAATCACTACGATATTGATGAAAATTACACTACTTGTATTTTCTATATTGTTACTCAAAACGCATTCCTTTACCATTTTGTATGCTAATATGCAAAATTATTTAACTTGCATTCTATATTTACTTCATTCTCAGAATATTTATAAAATTCTGAACATTAATTCAAGCATTTTAAAAATAATTCAAAAACAAAATGATTAATCAGATTACAATTTAGTAATCTTCCTTGAAAAAAATATTAATATTCTTGACACATGTTAATTCAAAAATGTTTATTTAAATTTATTTCTTATGCCATAAAATTTTAATTTTATTTTCATAAAAGCTCTACAATGCCAAACGAGTGGCTTTCTTGAAGAAAAGGGAACGTCCAAAACAAGTAATACCCACCGAACCTGCATCCGTTTCAAAAGATATTCCTGAGTTTAAACCTACTACTTATGAAACTCGAGGCCTTCCACTTTGTTCTCCATTTACTGCACAAAGTAGAAAAATGCCAGTTCCTAACTTCTTGCCGAGAAGACTACGAAGTCAGAGGAGGAGGAAGATGTAACAGAACTATTTGGATTTAACCGAACTATTTTATCGAACGTCATCTAGTGACAACGAGAATAAATTATAGTTGACCTCCAGCTGCGATGAAGATAAGTACTAAAGGATTATGTCTCCGTGATTCGAATGTTAATTCTAAATGTTAGGTGTTTCATTTTGGTGTACGTTCAGTTTTGTTGTATATTTTCTTTGTAACTGTTCCTGTGCTCTGCTAATAAATACTTTCAATGCTAGCCGGCGTTTGTGTTCGTAGAAGAACGGTTACAGCTTTATATTTTAAATTGAATATGATAAAACATTTTCAGATTGCAATTCAATTACAGTACAAAATGTTCTTAACTGCTCTAATAGGTGAATAAATTACTTCAAAGATATAGAAAAAGTTTAGCATGTACTGTTACCAATAAATGTACTTAACACATTTTATGACTGCAAAATCATTTAAAGAAATGAAAATGTTGTTAATTTTACATATTTTAAAACTACAATTAATATGCTTATCTGAAATCGTTAAATCAAACCTGTTAAATATGAATTTAAATCGAAGACATGCTAAGCTAAGAACTTGTAACACTTTTATCAATTTTTAATTTTTAAAAGAAGCGCAGGTTATTTTCATGGATGACATTTCCGTTAATGTACATTTAAAAATGAAGTACAGCTGGCCTCATCCTTGAAATCACTTTATCATAAACATTTGAATTTTTAAGCACTTATACTAATATAGCGCAGTAAAACGATGATAGAATATGTTTTTCTCACTTTTCAATTCTATGTATTGCCAGTGAGCATCTTATGTAAGCAAGGATTTGATTAGATGGTCAAAATATTATGAAGGTGGAAAATAAATGTTTAACAAGGGGAAAAGCTAAACAGAATGGGGCTTGAGTGTAGAATTTATCGACTAATCGCATTACTTCGAAGATTCATACATCCATTTTGTAGACACATTTCGTGTTGAAGAATGGGGCCTTAGTTTCATATTGATGCACGGAAACTTTTTGCCGAGACAAATATTCTTTAGCACCATTTTCCTGAAGGTCGACTGTCGTTTCGTTGTGATGAAAGTAAGAAGTAATGATGTAGAAGTAATGAATTTTAGAAGGTGTAGAAATAGTGATTGCACAGCATGTTGATTCATAAAGAAAAGCAACTTAGCAGCCGAGACAGATTAAATATTCATTTTTTTTATTAGAGTAAACATGTTGGGACAAACAACTTGGCATTCTAATTTGGTGCCTATTTGAAAGAGTTAACATTTTTGATACCTTTGCAGTAAGAAGAGAGAAACAAACAGCAATATATCTATTATAATTTATATGATCTTAAATTCATTTAGTACGAAAACAAGTTATTACTACTTTCGCAATTGCTGCAAAGTAAGTTAATAATAATTTATTTACTAAATAATATTGATTAATTGATTATATTGTGTCCCAAGTTTAATTATAATAGGATTATCTTAAAAGGGTGAATCCATACTAGTAAGTTATTTTTTGAAAGATGTTTTGAAGTAACATGAAAGTAAAATGTTAAAAATATTTTAACGGGGACCTTATTGCTCGAGTAAAGACGAAACACCTTCGTATTTATTTATTAATTATTGTTCTTTGAACATTAGTTGGTTTGTTCCCCTTGAAATGTCAACTAATTTCCGATCAATGACAATGATTACATGCATTTAATTTAATTCTTGCCTTTAATTTATTCCTTTTACAATTGAATTTTTTTTATTCATGATTTAATTCCAGTCCCCGTTAAAACATTTTTAACATTTTACTTTCATGTTACTTCAAAACATCTTTCAAAAAATAACTTACTAGTACGGATTCACTCTTTCAAAATAATCCTACTATAATTAAACTTAGGAGATAATATAATCAATTAATCAATATTATTTAGTAAATAAATTATTATAATTTATATTTACATATTTTTTGTCTTGCATATTTTTGTTGATACATCAAGAGAACTTGAGCTTAGAGTTGTCTAGATAAGATGAAGCCAATCACATATTTAGTCATGACCTAGATGATCATACCTGTATCTCTCATATAATTATGTATACAGGGTGTATCAGTACAGCGATGACGAATTTTCAGGAGAGATAGAGTACATGACAACCAACATACTGAGATCATTCGAATCTTTGGATCCTAACCTAAGAAATCGTTAAACATTTTCCCCCAAACTTTGTAATAACTACTTTTACTGATGCCCAGTATAGAAGAAATCACTAAAAAAGAATATAATTGCAATTTCAGTAGTATTTGAATAAACAGTATCACTTATTACGGACCTGATGGTACAGTATCTCCCAGAATGTTTTAGTAATCAGTACACTATGCATCACTGAAAATTCATGAAACTATCTCTGCGATGGTCCCGATGATTTTGGACATAGATAACGAAGTTCATTCGCATCATTGAAAATTCTCGAAACCACTTCTTGAATAGTTCCGATAATTCTCGGCATGTATAACCTATTGCCAATGAATCTACATGCTATATAAATGCTTCGTTGAGCCCATATTCCATCTGGTCTACTAGTCGAACTCTTCAACCTAACTGCTTTTCAAATGCATGGCAAATAAAAACTATTGTTACGGAAAGAAAACATGCCTATATATACTACAATGAATATATTTCATCACAAATGCAGATATAATATGAATGCGTAACTCTTCATATTTCTATGAACTTGCACAGATGGGCGGTGTGGAGGCCTTTTAAAACACGGCAGATGTCTTCACAATAGCTTAGTTCCTAAGCTCTTGCCAAATAGGTGTACGAATCCACCATATTCTAACTGTTGGACTCATAAAGGTGATCAAATGACTTACCGTCTCGTCTTGAATTTCTCTAACTAAAACCGCTCAGAAGAAAGTTTAAAATAAATTATTGTCAGCCTAACGGTTATACATAGTACGACTTTCCATTGGGTTACCTAACCTGTGTAACAGAAAATAAATCCCAAATGTAGTTTGAAATGGAGTCTGCAGCAGAGTATACTTTAGAAAATAAAAGATCAGACTTTAAACCTTTACGGGGAGCAAAATTTCACATTGTAGTGAATTTCACACTGAAAGTTATAGTGATTAAGCAGTATATCATTGTACAACTTTTCGTTGGACTGCTAAGCTTTTGTGAAGGACGTGTCAGACGTACACGATGATCGAAAATTAGGAATGCAAAAATATCAACAGACTAAAAGAAGAGTAATGCTGGCAACCGGTGCAGCCGCAGAGTGGCTGTACTAAGGAGTGAAAATTTTTAGATATGCCTGGCAGCAAAATCTCTAACCTAGTGCGATATTTACCGGTGACTCTAACCTAGTGCGAGGTAGAAGAAAGAAGGTCATCAAACAAGAAATCGAAAAATACGAAAAAATATCACAAGATTTAGGGATTTCACCAATATCAATATGCCGATTTTGACAGAAACGTTGGAGACGTTTGTGTTCCGTTGATCCCTCATTACTCGATGCAGAGTTATTGATACGAAGAGATTTGACGATTAAGGTGAATGATCTCTATCTATAACAATATTTGATAAAATGGGATTTAAAAACTTTGACTAAAATTGAAATCGTTGTCAAACCACTGATTCTTTCCACGACTTCAACTTCAGCCCGCACAATTTTTGGTAAAATAAATTATGATCTCTACCTAGGATTACCAAGGTATTATTATGAAAGAGTTTCATGCGAAAAAAGTGTTCATTAAGCATCCTATTGTCATGGTTGCGAAATCTGTGACGTATTGAATAAAAATGTCTGACGTGCTTAGGGATATGGAATTAATTTTGAAGCAGTTCCGGAAGAGCGGGAATGTTCACTCCACCAAAAATAAAATCCTTGTAAAATTCTTTTACAGATTAAAAGAGGTCTATATGAGCAAAACAGGTTTCTTCGTTACTCACGTCATTCAAGGACTGAATAAAAGTAGTACCCTACAACGAATAGGAAGTCCTTCAAGTGTATCAGAACTGTTGTGAACAATGGGATAACACAGATAGAATGTAGGCAGTACTGCCTGCAGTAAAATTAACTTGAGGGTAAAAGAATTTTAGGGAGACTAATTAAACAAAAATATTAGCATTGATTAACTTTAAATTAATGTATTAACTTTATATTAGTGTATTCCGATGACCATTACCTGTTCAAAAACTAACATAACCGGAAGCATATTTTACAAGTGCACATCTGTGCAGCGACCGAGGGAGTGGCTTCTAGGATGGACCAATGGGCATCCAGTAATATTTCTGTCAAGTCACATGACCTTTCGAGTGCTTTAAGATTTAAGCGAGATGGTTGAAAATATTCTGCCACGCAATTTTCTGTACAAAATAATCAAAGCATGGTCGATTTCTTCTGAAACTGTTCATTGTTAGATCAAATATAAGCAATTGTGAAGATTTCAATACCTGGTTGAAAGAAATTGAAATCAATACATAAAAATGTTGGATACTTCGCAAAAATATCCATGTGAAATATTACTTAGCAAGTGGAAAATAAGAAGAAAAAATATGTGACAAACATCTGAGCCCAAATGCTATCTTTACAAAACTATGCGTACGAGAAAAATATTTACTCCAATTATATATGTAAATAGAAGTCAGCACTTTTTATTGCAGTCTATATGAAAAAGATGTTCTATAATAATAGCCAATGCAGAATTTTATTCAACGTGAACTTAACTAATTTGCATTTAATAACTGCTCTTAAATGTACTGTCTACACAAGACATACTCATCAAACAGAATAAATTTCCCAACGAATATATTCAATTTATTCGCATATAACTTTTAATGTTAACAATGGATATTGTTCCGTCTTTTCGGTAGATAGGTGGCGCTCTTGATGCGCGCCGATAAAAAATATTTTTACTTGACGCTTGAACTTGAAGAATGACGCATGTCATACCTTTTTTATGCTTGATTATGTTTTCATGGCCGCTATAGGCGGAAGCAATATACTATATCATTAAGTTTATCGTTAATAAATGTTATTTCTATGTTCTGTGAAATCTTGAAGTTTTGATGCTCTCCCAACCTGTTTCCTGAAAACGAAATAAACTTGACAAATTATGACTCATGAAGAGACATCATTCATTTTTTTTTTTTTTTTTTTTTTTTTTTTTTTTTTGTGTGTGTGTGTGTGTGTGTGTGTGTGTGTCTGAAACCCGGGAAAAGGGGAATTACTTTTAGAAAGGTAAGAATTTGGATTTATTTGTTCTTAGTATCGATCTTTGAAAACGAAACATAATGGATGATTTAGCAAAAGAGAAAAAGAAACGTGCTATTGTACGTAGTAAAGTTACTACACTTCTAAATAAACTTGAGAAATTATTATCGCAAGAATTAAGTAAAGAACATCTAGAAGATCTAAATTCATCATATGAATTGTTAATTGAATACCATGAGAAACTTAAAAGTCTTGACTCAAAGATCGATGCTCTCATAATTGATGAAAAAGAATATGATAACGAACTAGTTGCATGTGAAGAGTATGATGAAAAAATTATAACGTTTAAAGCTAAGATTGTTAGTAAAGTAAAGAAAATTAACAGTAATGAAGTTGTTGAAAGAAGTATAATTACAACTAGTAATGGTATTAGTAGTACTCTGAATGGTAATAATGTTGTTACAAGTAGTGCTTCAGTAAAGTTACTTAAATTAAATATTGAAAAATTTGCTGGTGATCCCAGTAAATGGCTCGAATTCTTTAATTCGTATGATAATGCTATTCATTCTAATAAAAGTTTATCATCTGGTTCAGCATATAATTGTGTTTCTAGTTATGCTTTATCTGAAGAAAATTATGATCTATGCATTAAAAGTTTAGAAGAGAGGTTTGGTCGTAAAGATGTTATTATATCAAAATTCAAGCAGATGTTGTTACAGTTAGAACCAGTTAAAAGTTCTTCAAATGTTTTTGAGTTAAGAAAGCTCTATGATCAGTTACAAATCTGCGTTAGAAATTTAAGTAGTTTAGATGTTACTAGCGGTTCATACGGACAGTTATTGAACCCAGTAATTCTTAAATTGTTACCTGAAGATTTAGCTCTTGAATTCCATAGAAAAAGAACATCTAACCAAAATATAGAAGTAAGTGAATTAATAGAGTTCATTAAAATCGAAACTGAATGCCGAGAAGCAAGTATTTTGATTAATAGCTCAAAAGGTTAATCCTAAACAAGGGTGCAAAAATTATAAAGTCAAATCACAAGAGTCTGCTTTTAACACATCGGTAAAAATGTTTTGCATATTCTGCAAATCAAACAAACATACATCTGCCGGATATTTGAAATTTTCCGACGAACAAAAACGAAACAAATTAAAACGGGAAGATCGCTGTTACAAATGCTTTCTAAAATCACATTTATCGTCGAATTGTCGGTCAAAAATACAACCATGCGAAAATTGTAACGAGAAAAATCATAATAAGCTTTTCTGCCGTTTGAAATCGAAAGAAATGGAAGATGTTAACTCCGCAGATACGCAAAATAAAACTTTAGTATCTACTTCCCACTGTAACACTCTAAAACCTGAAAATAATGTGCTTTTACAGACATGTTCTGTTATTGCTCAAAGCAAAAATAAATCAAGAATCGTAAGATTATTAATTGATTCAGGTAGTGAACGAAACATCATCACCCACAAGTTAGCGCGCGATTTAGAATTGCAAGTCATTAGAAAAGAATCTCTAACAATTTATTCGTTTGGAAATCAGCGCGGTAACTCGCAAGAATTTGATGTATATAGTCTAAAAATAAAAACGATGATCGCTGCCTTGTTGTAGAAGCTATCGGGATAGAATTAATATCATCAATAGAATTCCAGGCACCATCAACATGTCAAAACATTAAAAAATTTATGACTAAAAAGGGTTTGGAACTTTCGGATGCAAGTCCCGTTAATGAGAACATAAATATTCTGCTTGGCGAGGAGCATTTCTGGTATATACAAACAGGAAGTAATTCAATGATAAATGATGGTTTGTTTATAGTACCGACGATACTTGGATACACAGTGATGGGTAAAGTAAAAAATAATAATACTCGAATTAATGCGTTGTTTTTATCTACCGTTGAAGGAAACACATTTGATTTGCAGTGATTTTGGAAATTGGATTCGATAGGAATTGAAAATGAAAACAAAACATTTTCGGAAACTGATTTGGATACTATTAAGCATTTTAACGACAGTTTGAAATTTAATAAATGCAGGTACGAAACAAAACTCTTTTGGAAGGACAATAAATCACAACTCGCTGATAATTTTTTCGTTGCTAAACAACGATTTCTAGGACTAAAGCATAAATTAAAGAGAAATTATTTCCTATATAATGAATATGATAATATAATTAGAGAACAAGTTGAAAAGGGGATTATTGAACAATGTAAGTTTGTTGAAAATGAACCTAACTGTTATTATATGCCTCATAGGCCCGTTATACGTAAAGGAAAAGTAACAACAAGAACAGTTTATGATGCCTCCTCTAGAACTGAAGGAGCTAAATCGTTAAATGAATGTTTGATATCAGGCCCTAATTTAAATCCTAACTTGTTGGATATAATTCTAAAATTTCGCGTACATAAAGTTGCATTTTGTGCAGACATAGAGAAGGCTTTTCACCAAATTCAAATTGATAGTGAAGATAGAAATTTTTTAAGGTTCTTGTGGTTTGATCATTCTTACGACAGTGGTGACAATAGTTTAGGCTTTAAGGTTTTCCGAATGTGCCGAGTGCCGTTTGGAATGACAACAAGTCCGTTTATTTTGTCCGCCACTATCAAGCATCATATTAAGGGTTATGAAAAGAAATATTGCAAAGCTGTTGACATGTTAAATAAGTTCTTATATGTTGATGACCTTATCCATGGAACAGACTCCGTTGAAGAAGTTTTCTCATTATCAACTGATGCAGTTAAAATTCTTCAAGACGCTGGTATGAACTTAAAATTTTGAATCAAATTCCGTATCTTTAAAAAATCATTGGCAAGATATTGGTTTAATTAATAACGAAGATAAGTTGGATAAGAAAACGTTAAAGGTGCTGGGAATAATTTATGATTTGGATGAGGACACATTGAAATTAGATGTACAAGAACCTTTACAACCAGTTGACTGGAAACACGTTACGAAGCGAAAGGTATTACAGATTGTGGCAAAAATTTATGACCCAGTTGGCTTCATTGCACCTTTTGTTATCAGAATAAAATTCTTATTACAAGAATTATGGGAATTGGGTATTGATTGGGACGCAATTTTGCCCAGCTATGAGTGAAAAATTTAAAACTTGGTACTTTGAAATTGAAGTTATTCTCAACTTGTGTATTCCTAGAAAATACAACATATCAAATGATGAATGTGTAAATTTTGATAAAATAGAGCTTTTTGTCTTTTGTGACGCCAGCCTCAAGGGATATGGAGCTGTTGCATATTTTCGTGATTCCGATTCTTGCTGTACGTCTTTTGTTCTTTCAAAGAGCCGTGTATCCCCACTTAAAAAATTAACCTTGCCTCGTTTAGAACTTTTGGGAGCCGTTATTGCCGCAAGAATAGTTAAATATTTAAGGAAATTATTTAATATCCAAGAAGATAATGTATTTTGTTTTAGTGACTCTAAAATTGTTCTTCACTGGATCATGGGTACCGCTGATAAATGGTAACTCTTTGTTGCTAATCGTGTACGTGAAATACAAGATGTTGTATCACCTTTGCAATGGAAATACTGTAAGGGAAATGACAATCCGGCTGACATAGTTTCACGTGGATTAAGAGCTTCTGATCTAGTGGAAAATAAACTTTGGTTCAATGGACCAGTGGGGTTAAAAGAGAAAAATTTACCTTCATCATCTTTTGATCCTTTGATCGAGCCTATGGTGGAGGAGGTACAGGTAGAACAGCGTCAAACTACTGTATATTCTGTTATTAGCCAAGAGGCTGAATTTGAATTAACATCCAGGTTTTCATCCTGGAAAAAAATTGAAACGCGTAACTGCATGGTGTTTAAGATTCTGCCACAATATTAAACCTACATCTTTAAAACTCAAGGGTTTTCTAACAGTTCAAGAATTGGATAAGGCAAGATCATTGATTTTTAGCGAATTACTTGACTCCTGGGAGAAAACTATTCGTGGAATATTGTCATCAGTCACTTAGATTCTTATTAGGTTATTTTACATTCTCCAGTGTGTGAAAAAGGTTAACTTGAGTAATGCCCATGAGTTTGGCATTTACAGAAGCTTTGGCGGTATTCTTCGGAAATTTCCATTCTTTCTCTTCTACATTTTCTGAAACTGATGATTCCTTGTGGGGCTTTTTATACTTGATTTGGTCATCAGAGACGGCTTGCGTGGATATTTCCTGGAGTGTTCATACTCGTAACTTATTTGAGAACTCCATCAACTCCTTAAACTGCTTAATCAAAGATATCATCAAGTATAAATCACGTTCATTTTTCTCATTACTTTTCTCGGGTACAGGTACGACATTCTTTTCTCCTTCCGAATTAGCTCTGGGCGTCGAAGACCTTTTAGAATTTTCCTTCTGCTTAGAGGCAGAAGAGTCCTTCAAAAAATCGTCCCGTCTTAAAGGGAACACTGACTGAGATTTCACAGTGGGAGACCTTCAACTTATAGAAACGAAGGAATGGTCGTGTAAGTGAAAGAGTTAATCAGATCAGACCATCGACTAGTTGGCGTAGGTGGGGGTGATCTTATCAGGGTCAATGTTCCTTCTAACCTTCTTCGGGAACATGCAAGGACCTGACTCGGAACAGAGAGCTTACTAAAGCTATGTTCAAGACTGTGGGAAGTAAACAGGATACACAAGAAGGGTATACAAAACCCTTTATTTTTCTCTATTTTCAATGACTTCCGTACTTCGGAATACACCGACCCGCTACTTGGGGTCAAAACGTAAAAGTATAAAAATAAAACTAAACTCTAATTTAACTTTAGAATAATAAACGTGGAAGATTGGCCTTATATTAACAGGAAGCGTATGTAGTACAGAGAACTGTGAACACTACAATACGTTTAAAATTTATCAAGAGGATTAAAACCTCTGGCCTGGAAGGCAACAAGCAACTGCGTAACTTCTAAGGTAAGCGGCCTGCTTCGACTCACTGCTTCTTCTCTCTCTCTTGGCAAAAAAGCCACAACTTAAATACTTGGCGTTCGCCAGACAAACTTTGCATAAAAACCTTAACGCTTATAATTCTGTCCGGAAGTAGAAAATAAGAAGTGATAGTAAAGATTTAAAATAAAATAAACGTTAGTAAAACTTAAGATCCTTACAATCTCTCATGGATCCATTCACGCAATCCTGCCAGATGATTTGAAGATGAAACGTGTCAGTGCAAAATTTGTCTCGCGGCTGCTGAAACCTGATCAAATGGAAACTCGGCAGTTACTGCTGCCGAAAGTTTTGAAAAAAAGCACAAGGGACTCGAAGTTTCTTGAGACAATTGTTACCGGTGTTAAGGCCTGAGTTTAAGCTTACGACCCAGAGACAAAAATGCAGTCATCAGAATGGTACACAACGTCCTCTCCTCCAAAGAAATCACGTCATATCAAATCCAAAACAAAAGTGACGCTCATTGCGTTTTTCGACAAAGAAGGTGTCGTGCACCATGAATTTGTACCAGCTGCTCAAACTGTCAATGGCCCTTTTTACGTGCAAGGTTTGAAAAGATCGAGGGAGGAAATCCGACGAAAACGTCCCGCCAAATATCAAGGAGGATGGTTATTGCATCGCGACAATGTTTCCCCCCTCAATTCGATTGCTGTGCAGACATGGCTCGCAGAGAAGAACATTCCAATCTTCCAGTAGCCTCCCTATTCACCGGATTTTGCGCCATCGGATTTCTGGCCCTTTCCCAAGATCAAAATGGGCCTCAAAGGCAACCGTTTTGACACCGTAGAAGACATCAAAACCAACGAGACGGCTAAACTTCGGAAGACACCACAATTGGACTTTCATCGTTGTTTCTAGCAAAGGCAGGAGCGGTGGAGCAAGTGTGTGTGTTCTGACGGAGCCTACTTTGAAGGTGATTAAGTAAATGTGTACCTGTATCGTATGTAGTCATAAAAAAATGCAGCGAAATTCCCTGAACTTTTTGACTACGCGTCGTATATATCTCCAAATAAAACGCAGTGAAGTTTGTCTTAGAGCCTATCTTCCAAAATGACCACCGCAAATAGTAATAAATATTCTTCAAAAAATAAATTCACATGTTAATTAGACATCACCTTCTTAAAATGACCATTTCGGTAGAAGACCAACATCTGAAACCGTGAGTGACCTACTTAGAAATGGTTCGCTTTGCTCATTAATACCACCGTTGCAAAAAAAAACATGTTTCACAGAATTCTGAATTACTTGGACATCTAAAATGCATATATTACGACTTTTAACATTACATATTTTATAAGTACTGTATATCTTACCGCGATGATTTGTACGACAAAGTTTTCAAATTGCGAATTATTGTCACTACTTCATTTGCGACGCCAATATTTTGTATCTCGGTTGTTTTAGAACTGCGAAGTTTTCTTCTTGTCTCTTTCTCCACTGCCACAATATTTGCTCCTTGCGTTGTTTTCTCTGCTTTCTTTCTTCCACCAAATTTTTGCCGTAATGTTATCGACGATCATTATTAAAAAATATCTCATTGCACTGCAACTTTGTTGCAAACTTTTCATTTGTCAGACATGAATGAAAAATGAATATTGTGTAACATGTGAAAAGATAGTTTCTCAAATTACATGCATGATAAGTGCTTAAACAGCGTAACATAGCGTAAATTTACTCATAACGTAAAAATTTAATACGCTACCTACGTGAGAAAACAAATCCCGGCTAGAGGAAGTCCCGTTTTAGAACAACAAAACTAAAAATCCAGAAAGGCTATTCCTTGGTGTTCTTTTATTCAATTTATAGTTAAAGAAATTTACTTTCATAAATAATATGATTTTCATCTTTATGTAGTTGAAACGGTTGTTCTCGCTAAATCTCTCAAGCCATCACTAAATTTCAAATGGTAAATTTATCCCATCTCATGAGAAATCCTGTCCCTCTGACAGCAGAACGGACCGTCTCTATCCCTTGGATAGAAACCATCTCTGTCTCCCTAACATAAAAATGAACAATAAAATGTATCATTGCAGGTATAATATCCATAGAGATAAGTCGCATTCTAGTCATGAACATTAGAATCAGACACTGCTTTGTGCCTTACAGTTTAATTCTCATGGAGTGCAGTTAATAGGAAAATTAACATTTAAGAGGTATATGTATTATATAGTTCTCAAAGCCAACAAAGAATAAATATTTCATACTAAAAGTTATTTATATGACCCATGGATTAATTCCTGAATTATTATGCATCATATTTTGCTTCACCAACGTGCCGTAATGGGGCATACTTGCTGTTTTCTGTTCAAGACCTTCATTTGTTAAGATCACGCAGTTAAGAAAATCTGAACTAAATTGTCCTTTATAAGCTGCTTCTTGCACGTTTCAAATCACTGCCCGTTTGTATCTTTGGTTTGAAATGATGGCCGATTCTAAGGAGCAAAAGACTGAGGTAATTTCTTCATTGTTTTAATTTTAAGTTTGTAGCTTTAGTCTACTTTTTAATGTTAAGTACTCGTGTTTAAGATGCACTTTTAAATACAATTGTATCAGTTTCCTATGTTGCTTAGTTTGTACTTCAGTTTAATTGTAATTCTCTCGAAAATATTTTTGTAATGCTGCTTTTCACTTTTAGAAGGGAAATAGTTTATAACCTTGGAGAAAATTATCATTAAATTAGAAATTTGTTTAAATACATTTGAATTGGTAGTTAAACTCACAACGTCTCCTGTATTCTTAGTAGGCAGACTGCATTTAATGCTTGTTTTATAGAAATTAAAATGGAGGCTTAAAGCACTACTCCAAATTAAAGTTAAAAAAAATTGATTTACTTTATCATTCACGTTTCCCCTTTCATAATAACTTCTTCCACATAATTTCGTTCCAATGAGATTCGTATATAGCAGTTGGTTTTAGCAAATATTTGTTTCTCGGAAGTATGCCGATATGGTAAGAAAGTTCAGATTTCAGGATTACGTTTTACTGGCAGGTACCAGTAGTATTTGGATTTCAGTAGCAGGTTCCTCAGTGGAGGTGAGAATTTTGGAGAGGTACTAAATGTTCTTTTAAATTTTTTTTGCCACTGTGTTTTCGCCAATTGTTTTTGAACTCCGCACATCAACAGTGGCGTCTAGTTAGTCATCTCTTAATACTAATACCAAGAAAAACCTCCTAAAACAAAACTTTCAGTGGTTTTGTGAAAACATTATGCTCAATCATTTGAAATTGTATGTAAACCAAATTCTTAAGGTCTGTTGCTAACCGACGAGAAATATATTAAAGTTAAACTAGTTACCGTGATTCAACAGAAAATTAAAAAGAATATGCAATGTATATTTGTAACCCAAGACAGCCAAACTAACTAGCATATAAAATAACTAGCATATAAAATAAATGTTGCAGGGAACCCGACAATCCGCAGCCAGTTATGGATGAAAATAACCGGTGGAAATAAAAACTGACAAACTCAGGAAAGCTATCAAAAATGCACGGTAAGTATTTCACCTCCAGGTGATATTGCTAAGGACAATAAATTAATTCATCAGCGGATGACTTGCACAACCAAAAACAAACGAGAATTTTGATCAAGGTTCATCTTGCTTACCAAAGTTGCTGGTTGCAATTCACCAGTTGTAGTTTCGGTTTCAATATGGACTGAAGTAAACTCGAAGAGCGCTTGAAGGACTTGTACTTCGGCGAATTCAAAGAAAATTTGAAACGCGACTATACTGCGTATTCAAGTATAGGATCCCAACCACTTTAGGAAAACCACTCGTATGTTAGACTTAAAAATTCTGTACCATACGTACTTTAGTTTCAAATGCTTTTATCATCTCATGTGAATAGCTAAAGATACTTTTATAGAAGCTGTTTAAAATAATTTAATTTCTGAAGGATTCCAGTTATAAAAGTGAAGCTTATGACTAAAATCTCAAATTCTGATGCATTTTGTAACTTGCAAATGAAACATCGACGCTAAGAAGATCTAAAATAACATTATTGACGTAATATTTCATACTGAATCATATAAAATGCAGTCAGCCCAACACAGTGCCCTCAATCCCAGTTTTTCGATCATGGTTAAACACTTTTCATGAACACTTATACGCGTGCGAAACGCGCCGGACAGCGTGGAACTTGTATTTATGGTCCCCTCAAAAGTTTATTGTACGTATACCAGTTCTAAAATCGAAATATTTCAGCTGGGACAGCTGCCATATGAATCATAAAAAATTCGGCAAAGCTATAGGAGATGGACTGCTAAACAGGATCAGGGAAATCGTATCCTTAATTCCTTCAGAAGTAGCAGCTCTAGCTCCAATTTGTTTCATAAGTACTGATTATGACTTTTAACAGTACTTGCTCAGCTTTCCAACTTGACGAAGCTGCAATTAATTCATCAGCGGACGACTTGCAACTAAAGGAGCTAATATTTGTCATTACACTTTATACAAAAGCGACACACTCGAGTTCTATTTACTGCTGGTTAACGCAATGTACCTGCGACAAAATGAAAATGTATTCATGATTTTAAAATTCTCCGATGAAGGCGTAAAGCGGTGGTACCGCGTTTATCATTTAAAACCATGTTGATGATTTGCTATCAACTGTTGGATTCTATTACCCATGAAGTAAATGTTGCTAAGATGTTCTTAAGAAAACAATAGTTCGTTGTCTTTATTTCAGTTTACAGCTATCCATCAGACCACGATTTCTCAGTGCTTACCTAAGCAAACTTCCTTATTTTAATTGCCAGGGATTTGAATACAAGTATGCATGAAACATGTACTGTATCAATAAGAATAGTAGTGACGGAATTTAAACTTTGCAAACCTAAATGTAAGTTACAAGGCTTTCGTAACCTATCGGGTATTAATATTATCAAAACTCTTAATGTTTTACATGTGAATTGTTTTTAGATACCTAATCAACAGTGCTGAAAGCAAGGTTTCTAGGAATTTATTTGGCATAAGTGCTAAGACAAAATGAAGGACGTTTATGCTTTTACTGTTTTGGCTTTCATGTTTAAGAACTTCTATTAGACGTTATGTTCAAAATTTAACTTGTGAAAGTACTTTCATCTAACCGAATAAAGTGCAGCTTTACATCAAAGTGTGACATGCATTTTGGTAATTATTTAACACTAACTCCAAGTCGTCACTTAAACTGGTACGAATAAGCATTCGTTACGCAAGCATCAGTTTAACTAACAAATTTATTATAAGAAGGCTCAACAGACCACACTGGAATTTGCTGTTTAGAAGGATGAGACTGAAGAGAGTTACAAGCCAACTGGGTGCATGAAGGTTCTGTGATTTACTTCACGACTGAAATGACTAGAGGACGGTTATCGTAGACCTTCATGAAAGAAGCTATCGGCGAATAAGAAATTCTGTGTGCCTTGACTTAAATCAATCAGCCCAAGGGAAAGAACTGTCACAATTTTCCTAACATGCATTATTTGGTACTTAATCTCCTCGCAAATCTCGTAGTCTTATCTAATTGTTTTGGCGGGATTTTTAATCACTAAATTCTTTTTAGTCCCGCGTTGTTTGGTCTCGCCATCTTTGAATTATCATCCACTGAAAATGATTGGATAAAATATTTCCGGCAATATGAATATCTTCGATTACTTAGAATTCCATATCTTCATGATATGAATGCATATACCGCAGATAAAATAGGATTAGCTGGTGATTGTAATGGCCGCCGAGAAGATGTCAGCGTTAAAAATGGTAACTGATTTGAAACACTTCGTATTTCTTCTACATGCTAACTCTGATTTATTTATGGTCTAAGGAACTGACTTCAATGAAATTTGACGAGACTAATTTCCCATGTTGCGTAATACTATAGTTGATTGTAAGAACTATTTACGCGAAGCATCCTACGGATGTTTGGCGCAAGATTTGTACATTGCGGGCTGATGAAGTACCCATTATTTAAACATTGGAAAATTTGTCATTTATATAGTTCTGAAAACCATTGGTAAATATTTTTACAATTACTTAACCTTCTTAACTACGCATTCTGAAATATATTGCACTGAATAAGTAATGTATTTTATTATTTCTGAGTCTAGCATGGTAGGGTAACATCTTTAAATTTGTCAATAGTCATTCACAAATTCAAAAGTACGATTCTTTCATTTTAACTTGCAAAAGAATCTGCCGTGTTTCTTTGTTAAACTTCATGCTGATTTACACATCAGCATGAATATCTTAATATTAAGAACCCACTAATGACCGTATGTTTAAGACCACCGAATGCTGGAAGTTTGACCTAAATTCCATCCCAGGCGAACTGACTGCTGCATGGTTGGTTTTTATAGTTTTGCCCATGTGTGACGTGAATAAGAAACGGTATGCACTAGAAAGCCCTCTATGGAGACATCGCTCTCCTTACGCAGTTCCTCCCTTGTATGCGTTGTATTCAGATAACTTAGCCTTAATGATTGTTGTCTTATATTACGAAACCCTCACCCAGCTATATACGATTCATTAACTTAGTTACACTTATGACTGAATGTTCCAACGCTCACTGGAAACTGAAATCAAGGAGCACTTGTCCAGAGTAAATCAGTGAAAGGTGCTGACTTTGAGAATTTGGTTAAATTACAATCTGGGATATAATGAATACCACGTTGAGCGCGGGACCGGCAGTGAACTTTCCGTGTGGCCGGCGTCGGTCCCTGATGACCGGCACAGGAATTTGCGTTTGGCTGGCGTCGGTCCGCGGGACCGACAGTATTAAAGTTAAAAATAGTCTCAATGAAATGCGATGAAATTTAGTTTTAATGAAATGTATTGAAACATTCTAAACAAAAATACGGCTTAGCTCGCTGCCGGCTGAACGGAAAGGACAGCAAATTCGGCACCGCGCTCAACATGATGCTGGACTATTTCCTGTGCAATCTTCCGTAAAAGCATATTCAAGGTAAATGGTAAACTTCAATATCTCTCTTTAAGCTCCGCAAATCCGATCTTCAGTGCTGATTTTAGTAATACCATAATCTTGATTATTCTGAATTTGCAATTTCTTTTCTATCCTCCATTTTCCATGCTCTAGTTTCTTTGCGTACTCCTTAAATTAATCCAGTTAATAAAAGCTACTTTAACCAAGAATGAAATCAATTTCTGTTTATGCAACGTAAGTAAATTTTTTAGAGTAAGCCTTTGGCGTACTTGCGTATTAACTCAGCCACCTCGGTCCAGTTTGGTCATTTACAGATCAAGAGGTTAAAAAGTACTTTTCAAACGCAAGTTGATGATTTTCGGAACTTTTTCAAAAACATTTCGAAACTAATTATTATAAGTCTGCAAATATTATCAACGTGTCACGAGAACATTTTAAAATTATAATTGCAGATTATATTACTTTGAAAGGAACACATTTTTCACCATATTCTCTCAATTTTACAGCGCTGTCAGTGGTTTGTAATTCTCTGAAGCTTTAAAAAGAAAACAAACTCAGAACTGTGTATTGGCAACCTACCAGTTTGATCGTTATTCCTTTTCGCGACAGAATATTATATTCCTGAAGTAATTTGGCTGCAGTGTTTTCAATTGGTGTCAAATTTCGTGAACAAAGGATAGAGTTAAGGCAAACATCATGATTTGTCTATAAGAACCATTGAGGCTCATGAGCTTCTAACTCATCGAACATTAGTAGTTTGGTCCAAGGTCCGAATCAAGCGAACGGGCTGGCTGTATGCGCATTTTCATAGTTTACCCAATGTATGATGTGTATACGAATCGGTTTCCTTTAGAAAGCCCTCCACGAAGGCATCCCTTCCTACAGGCAGTTAGCCCTCGAGACTTTGCTGTGATCACATCTCCTGTTAGAACCTGGAATACAACAAAAAGAATACATTCAAAATGGTGATGTTGGTTGTCTGAAGATTATGTGCATGGTTACCACAGCGTCGTACAGTCTGTGAAAATGTGGTGTATTCCATCAAAGTAGTTTCGATAATACGCGAGTACCGCCTTTTCAAAAAAAAAACTCCAATATTCTATAGATTAAAGAACTTGAAAGAATTTTTCGTTTGACCGATTCTTTCAGGTGGTTTAGTCATGCAAAATTAAAATTTGGTTACTCAAAATTGAAATATTTGTCAAGATTCCTTTCATTCTTGCTGTTGGTTTGCAAAATATAATTTTCAGCTCATTTTCCCATTTTTTCTTCGAAATTTTTGCCTAGCGAAGCTACGCAGTCTTTGAAAATCTCACTATGCTGTGGTTAACGAAGTCTAAGCTTATTGGATACTTCTAGTACCTACATACTGTAGTTTCGCTCTTATCACTTATAAGATTTTCTTTCTACAGGATCTACCCTCTGAAGTGCCGAGTCCAGGTGAACAGACCGAACCCGAAACCTCTAATCGGCAAGACAGCGAAGAAAGTTCCCAGAAGACCGAACCCCAAACCTCGAAAGCATCTGAAACTGAACCAGAGTTGGTAGTTGAGTCCACTTCATTCGTTGTCCCCACTCTTGAGACTGTTTCGCGCACAGATGCCTCTTCTCCAGAGGAAGCTGCATCTGGCTACATAAATGCAATAACTCGAACTGCACGAGAAATTCTGCAGCATATCAGGAGTGATTCAGCCTGGTCGGCGTGTATAGGCGGCCTAGCAATTGTAGGTGGTGTGTGTCTTGGTTTAGCGGCCGTTTTCGTAACCTTTGCGGTAACATTGCTCTGCGCCGGCATCTCTCTGCTTTTTGCCGTTTGCACAGCATGTGGAATTCGTTTCTTTATGACTAGAAGTGTTCAGTCATCAGGGTCTGAGCAGATGCTTCTTGAAGGAGGACTGAGGCAATCGCCTAATATTGAAGGTAAGATGCGTAGCCTTCTGAAGCATATTTATAATGTTCTGAAATCAATTTCGGTAAACTATTTGAAACATTCCAAAACGAGAAATTTTAAATATGCTTTTCGATGTTTAAATTGTAGGTGTTTGGGTTTCGTTCAATTAAATGGAAGTCTTGTCAGTTCTTGGTCATGTTGACCAGTTTCCAGGTATATTGACCAAGCAGTTTTTCAGTTTCTCTAACGATTTCCGCAGATACTGATATCGTGCATATACAAATGTAGTTTATAATTTTTTAAACATCTGTAAATTTTCGTTAAATTAAGTTTTTAGCAAATTAACGAGAACATTAATGATAATGCGTAAGTTTGCATTAACGAGTTATTATTTGCCTTCTGTCAAATCTAAATGTGCACTGTATGTGACCTGCATAAGGAGCCACGCAGATTATGCTGTTCATGATTTAAAAGTTGCTTCTGTACCATCTTCAGCGTGCTGTAACTAAAATTTTATCGAAAGTTTGCACAACTGTGTATCAGAACGTGAGCTTAATGTTCAGTTGTATAAGCCGAAACTCCAAGAAATTGTACGTCCTCAACGTTGTTCAAAGTCTAAAATCTGCTCACTCGATTTTCTTAACGGCAAGAGCCCACCAACGGTAAAGTCGTTGAATTACTGCTAATTCAGTACGGGGCTGGAATCCCTTCGAACGGTCTGGCCGCATGGGCTTTTTCGTGTTTTTCCTATGTGTAACATACGTGCCAGTTTCCCTTGGAGAGTCCTTCCCGAAGTCTGCCCTCCTTTTAGGCAGACACCCCTCGTGTACTTTCCATTGAACTAAACCAAAACTTGAATGACAATATCGTAAACTGTCGGATTCTGTTGATGCTCTGAATGTTCACTTGTGTCGGTTAATGTGAGCTACTTCCTAGCTCTGAAATATTTTGGATAAAGAATGACTTTTTAAAAGACGGAATTTCTAATTTGAGCAATCGGATTCCATGCTAGTTCTCAAGCCCGATTTAAAAACCTCAGGCTCTGACCTAAGCGTACTGAGACCTTCAAATTTTGTCAACCGTGTTGCCACTGATGCAAATTAAATAGACTTATAATTGAACATTTTCCATTAATTTATTAAAGCCGACTGTCCGTTTAACATTTACTTTTAAGTATGCCTTCATAATTTTTGAACGGAGAGCACTAACGTTTTCCTACACTGGCCACTCTGAAGGGCGGAAGTGGTGGCCATTTTATTGTGGAGGCCCCTAATAGGCCGCCATTGTTACCTATGAAAGGACGGACAGTTTCAACCATCCCTTCTCCAGTATTCGAACCTGGACCCTTCGGCATTGTTGTCGGCTCCTCTAACCACTGACATCTGGGCGACATGCATTCATAAAATATAAACTTGCACATTTTAAACCAGGGTCTTGATTTTTGTGAAGCAGAAAGAATGTAAAGAATTCTTACTGTTCACTAGAAATCGTAATTCATGAAGGTGGTCCACGTTAATGCAGTTGTATTATTTATCAATTCAATTTCTGAATAAAATGCACAATTAAAACTTTTGCTCTCTTCCAGACGGGGAAATCATTTTTGCAGCAAAGTTCTGCTTCTAATTTTATACTTTAAAACATAGAATTAAAGCATATCTTCACGTATTTTAAGTACAGTAGAATTTTGAGTCTTGGAGCATGTGCTTATTTGCCAGCGTAGAAAACGCTTGATGAGTTTTTCTGCATAGTGCTATAATGTAACTTCTGAAAACTATTTCTGGTTCTCCCAATATCGGTCTTGCAAAGCGTTCTGTACTTTGAATATGTGGCAAGAGTACTTTAAATATGTGGCTGATAGTCTTGCTTCTCTAAACCATGTAAGAACTTGATATTGAACTTTTTCAAGGCAGCTCCTTAAATGTAAATGTCTTGATATAACGCGTCGCGATTGTTTGAAATCAAACAGACGAGAGGAAGAGTAAGGTACTTCGGTGAGTATACTGGCACTCGGCTGGGGGGAAAAAGTCCTGCTCTTGTCAGTTCATGATGGTCCTGAATTGGACCTAACTCTTATTGAAATCCCCATATAGAATTATCCAGATGAAACAAATATCGGGGAAGAAAAATACAAATGCACTTCACATTTGGTTTGAACCTGTGTGTAATGAATATTCTCAATCACCCGTTTAGGAAGGAGATTGTTCATAGTAGTCCTTTAACACGTTGACGCCGGCATAGTACACCGATGGGTCATGCTTGGTTGTTCCGCCCGCCGGATCACTGACCGATGGGTCATGATAGTATATCGAAAAATACGTAGTACAAAATTTTAATTCAGCAGTATACATTAACATTTCAACATTATAATCATTCATTATAAAACAAATAACTTTAAATGTAAGTTCTAAATTGAACATAATAAATTTTTCTGTGCAATTTTTAAAGCTGGCTAAACAAAGTGCCGGCTTGCTCTTACAATTATCGCAATATATTACTTTCTTTGCTCCTTTAGGCTTGCTAAGTGTTTACAGCATTTTTTGCATCGCTTTCTCCCCTTCCTCGCGGATCCTTCGTATGAATTTTAAATGTTTTCCTTTTTGTTATTACTTCACTAGGGGATTCGCAAAACTAACCGAGCGCTAATTCAGAACCTGCGGCCATCAACGTGTTAAATATCTGATATTTTGGGAAGAATGAGGTTTTAGGTCAATAGCTTTAATGTATTATAAATTATATAATTTCGTCTAGTCGCTTTGCAATCTTCATACTGAACTTTAATCACAGCTCCAGTTGTTGAACAGCCCCCCTCCAGTCTCCGTTCGAGTTCCCAGTTCTCTTGGTCTTCAATTAACACTAGCGTGATGGATGCTTTACGTGGGCTAATGGAGCAATTCGGCCCTCGCCAAGAAGAGCCCAGAGGGGAACATCAGCCGCAGTCTAGAAGAGCAAGAATCTATCAAGACCCTCCCACTCAAAGACCTGAAGGTTCGATTAATTAATTGGTTCCTGGTATTAAATCGTGTATGATTTTGTATTGCTGCCTCTATGTATACATTAAAAATTTAATTGCAGTCATATTTGAACGTGGCATCGCCGCTGCTTCGAGTTCGTCGGCTGGACCATTTGAACGTGACGTTGCTGCTTTGGGTTCATCGGCTGAACTATTTGAACTTGACGTCGCTCTTGCTCCGGGTTCATCGACTGCACTATTTGAACGTGACGTCGCCGCTGCTTCGGGTCCATCGGCTGAACTATTTGAACGTGACGTCGTTTCTGCTCCGGGTTTATCGGTCGGACTATTTGAGCGTGACGTTGCTTCCAGCCCAGCGGTCGGACCACTTGACTTTGCTTCGAGCTCATCTTCGGGTTCATCTAATGTGATGGTAGTTCAAGTCGACGTTCACAGAGAAGAGTCTAGCGAGGATACGATTGTAGACCCAAATTTGGGAGATGGAGGAAACGATGAGAAATCCCTAAGTTCTGGAGGTTCGGATGATGAACCTGAACGCTGAATTTGAATCGTCGGACATATGAAACTGGTAAATGTATTAACATAATTTTTAAATCAAATTTTTACTTTTATTCAATAAGCTCTGCAGGAAAGCTTGGTAATGCAAATGGATCTTGCAGTAAATTTAAGATTAATTCTATACTTACGAGTAACTTTTCAGCTATCTAACTTTTAAAAATTGCGTTTGAGAATGCCGATCTCCGGTGTAATCGGCAGAAAGTAAAAGCAGATTGTAGTTTAGAATTTAAACTTTTCCCCTCCCCAAAATGAGTACTTGAAGTTTTAAATTGGTAATTCACATAAGAGTACTAAAATTATTTCACAAGATCGCCTTATTTGTATTAACTACTGAAATCTGTGCGCGAGCGATAAAATCATTGAACACTGGTACTTCAGGTCTGGGTTCAATTCCAGGCGAAAGGGCTGGCTGCATGGGCGTTTGTTTTCCCCATGTGGTAGTTATATATGAGCCAGTTTCCCTTAGAAAGGTCCACTCTCCCATTAAGCAGGCAGCCCTAGTGTGCTTAACGATAAGAGTAAAATTAAATCGCCGAAACTTGCAGTTATATATGAATACTTAATTTAACACTAGCTTAAATACAAGTTTAATTAAAGTAACTAATGGTAATGTTTCAATGAAGACTATTGAAATTGAAGCCCTCCCCTATAGCAAGTGAGGTTAAACTCATCATGAAACTAACATTACGAATACTTTTTACTTGAAAAATATTTTTATTTTCTAGGTTTTGCCGTGCCATCGAGAACTATACTCAAGAATATTTATCTTCCTGTTCCTTTACTTTTTAACATCTTTTTCGAATTTATCTTTAATAATTGAATAAAATAATTTTAGCAAATGTCTACCTTTCTTGGAATATTTTCATATCCACCGATCTTGAAAACAAATTTTAATGTTTAACACAGTATCCCAAATTTTTAAACCTCAGCAGCGACTTACTGGAATTTTGCTAAATATTTTGTATCGAGGAACTAGTCGGAAAAAAACTAGCGAAGTACTTAACGAAAATGAGTGAATTAAGTTTTAGCTTTTAAACCATAGTCGTCCCAGTTTTAATCTCAATATGGCAATACCGATATCTGTGATGGTTACTGAAACCAGATGATACGTCATGTGACCTGCTTTCAAGGGGTCTTCTACGAATTTCATTAAGCTAGTTAACCTCTGAAGGTCCTCCTCGAAGTCATTTCTCAGCTTAGGCAAATAGCCCTGTTTGGTTTGTTTTGGTTAAAGCAAAGCAAACTATCTTTATGCCCCCCAGAAAGAATATTTTGGTTCAAATAATTTAATGCCTTCAAAATTTGGAATCGTATCTTTGTATACTTAAATTCCGGTTACGAGCTTCGATACATTACTAATTGCACTTTTAAAACCATAGATGTGAACTTAACTTATTCCAAGAACAAAACTTATTAGTATATCATAAGACTGAGCTAAAAGAGAATGAGCTTGATATTTGGACTGATCCGGGATTGGGGAGAAATTAACAAGTGCTTTTGTTGCTTATTATGGTATTGGAAAGTTGTAATTATATTTCAAGCGGAACTTCTTGCAAGTTTTAAAACCTGCAGTGAGTACCAAAAAACCCGTATAATAAGGAAATTGCTATATATGCTTGATTGTCTCTCAATTTTACAAGCCCTCTTAAACTCTGATCAACCGGATATTTTGATTCAAGCGACCAAAGAACTGAACTATATAAAAGCCTTCTTATGAAACATTAAATTAGGTTTAACTGGATTAGAACGCATGTCGAGTACTTTCGCGTTGAGAAGGCGGATGTCCTTGCTAAAGAAGCAACTGCAAAGCCCAATACTTCAAAAACGGAAATTCAGAGTTCAAGAAGAAAGGCCATACCAATTTATGTTAAATAATTTGCACAAGAATTGGGATGGACTATGCCAGGACAGAAGTAAAAAAAAAGTATGCATAATTTTTAAAAGTGCAAAACCTAGATCAAGCATAGATGTCGATGAAATCATAAGCGGCCACGGAACTCCCTTTTATTTTAAAAGGTTTGGGCTTCGTTTGTTGCAGACTTCATTCATTCGTCATTTTGTTGGAGACTGTCCTTTCACTAGAGATATAGAAGCAGATAGACTTGAAAACATTGCATTACAATAGTGTAGCAGGGAAAAAATAGGTCAAAATGATGAAAAAATAGGCATATAAGTTTGCACGTGGGTACTGGTGTTGAGTCTTTTTCTATTACCTTAGTTTGGTTCCTAGTCCACTGCTTTCCTTTGATGGTGCGTGAAATCTAAAAAAAAAACTAGGTCTATATTACCAGCACCTTCTGGTTGTATTTTATGACTTCTCTTTCGTTATGTTTTCTAAGCTTTTGTTTTATCGGGGCCGTTGTTTCTGACTTGCTGTGGCGCAGTCCATAAAAAGATCATAGTGCGACGGCAAGTCTGCCAGGAGGTTCAGGCTGCGCCCCCCGCGTATATTTCCGTTATTTAACTCTCAATGTGTTTAAAAAATACGTATTAAAAGTTCTAACGAAAAAGCTATATCGAAAGCGCGATTACTGCAAGTTTGCAGTACGTTTTATTTCTAGGTGATGAATACTTCCGTTACCTTATGTTAAACTCAATCTGATTACTGAATTAAATTGAATACATTTCAGATAGTTACATTTACGATATATTAAATGTTTACATATTTATTCAGAAAGTTAGGCGTTAAGCGAATTTATGTGAAGCAATATTCTTTGGAGTTCTCTATTTATAAAAGTTTGAATTCTTATTTTAACTAAACAGAATCAAACTTGGTTCATGGTTACAAACTGCACGTGGCATATGGGCTCTTTAGTTTTTAAACGGTAATAGGATTATAACATTAGTAAGGATTACTTTATATTGCACTCGTGTCCAAAATACTTTCATGCATGAAATCATGGATTTCTCATAAACTGAACTATATAAATTTATGTGGAATAAGGCATATCATAACACATAAGGAAACAATTTAAGACCCTTGTATATAAAACAAAAACGGGAATAGCAGAAACATGAAAAGAGTAACTAGGCAAAAAAAAATTAAGGCTCAGGAATTTAACATGGAGTGGGATCTACCTTGAATTTTTACACATATATCAACGGATGTCCATGCTGGTAATAATGTTAGCCATAATTTGCAGAACTCTGTTCAACTCCTACAGCAGCAGTCTCCAGGATATTTACATATCTCACTTGCACTTGCTTTTCCAAGGTAGTCTCGTAAGTTATTTATCGGGATAAGATTAAGAGATTTTGCTGTCCACGGTATTTTCTCAATGTCTTTCAATTCGTCGATGTGGACGAGCATTATCGTGGATGAATAAAAAGTCAGATCCACATGCACCTCCGAAAAGTCTTTCATATAAGACTCAGCCCCATATCCCAGCTCTTAAGACCTCAGCCCCATATCCGACCGGTCACAGATCCGTTGTCTAACACGTATGTTCCCCAATTATTCCTCTTCAAACCTGCATTACCAAAGCGGTTACTTCCCACAATATTTGAAGAAAAATTTCTGCTTTCTGACTTTCTTCAGAGGCAAATGTTTAGAATCATATTTCTAATTAAACTGACTCGTGAGTAAAGAGAACATGGGATCATGGATGTTCAGTCCAGTTCTGATGTTTGTTTAACCAATTGAAATGATATACCTGCTTCTGTTGTGAAGGTGTTAAAACCTATATACCCTTATTCGCATAAAGGCTTTCTTACGATAACCTTTCCGTATACAGTTTGTCATGATACAACAGATTCAGTGGCTGCGATCAACTCTGAATTTTAACTGCCGAGCAGAAGATTTCCTGTTGGTGACGAGCAGTTATTTTCAGATGCTGGTCTTGAAAAGCAGTTATTCGTTTACGACCTTGGCCTGGTTTGTTTCTCAAACGTTCGTAACCTTCCAGAAATCTGAAATTCTTCTCCTTGCGTAGACTCAGTCTTGAAATATTCACATCTCACTGCTTCAACCCCCCCCAAAGTCCTGCTATGCTGCCTCAACGTGGCGGGGGGGTGTCACTGGGCGGAACGGGCGAAGTACGTCGGGAGCATAGCTCCTGGTAGGGCCACCCTAGGCGTGAAGGCCGTTCCAACATGCCCAGCTAAAGCATAGCAGGTGAAGAACCCTCAGGGGATTGCCGTCTTGGTGATCGGGTATCACACTCCCGGGGCCCCAGTGACCTTTCCTCCTCTCTTTCCTCTCCTCTTGTCTAGCTCTCTCTCCTATTTTTTCTCCCTTGTGGTTTCCTCTACTGGAGGTTGGGGCTCACTGTGAGATGCAGATACTACTCTTGGTCTCTGTCTCATCATGGTGAGAATACCGCCTATGCGTTTGCCGTGCATGGTGACCCGTAGGGTAGGAAAGGAGGATCCTGGCAGTTGAGGGGCGAGGTACTGTCCCCAACACACTGCTTTGGCCTCTGCTTCTACTTAAAACGGGAGGCACTTAGCTGTCCCCGCTAGTGTCAATCGGCTGGCCACTAGTCCTATTGGTCAGTGGCTAGGGGATAAGCTCTCGGAAGTCTCCGCTTTTGGGAAAGCCTACTGTGGGGGCTTCAGTTTGCGTATAGGCCCGGCTAGCCCTAACACAGGGATCTGTGTTCCCTTGTTGGGCTCCATGGTGGGTGGAGCGGTCGGGCCCGAAACCTTCTCTCTTTTCAATATGAATACTTTAACTTCTCCTAACCATATGGATACGAAAAATTCTGGAGCTGCTAAAAGAATTTGTACTTCGACCTTAATTAGCACAAACAAATATCCAAAGTTCTTAGTTATCACTGGTGAGCTAGAAAATCTATCACCATTCTTCATCCATAAGCATACTGCGGCCTCAGTAGGCGAGCCAAAACACATAAAAAAGCTCCGTTCAGGATCTCTGCTCATCGAGACTACATCTGATGCACAATCTTCCTCTCTCCAAAAAATGACAAAAATGGGGGAACATTCTATTACTGTATCCCCACATAAGTCTTTGAACACGTCAAGAGGTGTCATTTCGGAAATAGACTTGGTATCAGTCTCTGAGGATGAACTTTCAAAAGAACTCGCCGAGCAAAATGTATGTGGCGTCCGCCGAATAAAAGTCCGTAGAGACGGGCAACTCGTCAACACAAAACATCTTATTCTGTCTTTCTCCTCTCCAGAGCTACCGAAAGCCATTAAGGCAGGTTACCTAAATTGCCCCATCAGACCTTACGTGCCGAACCCACTGCGCTGCTTCAAGTGTTAACGGTTTGGCCATGCGAAGGCCACATGCCGGGGAAACCTGGCATGTGCTCGCTGTTCTTCAGGAGGTCACGAAAGTCAGGATTGTGTAGCTGATCCAAAATGTGCAAACTGTCATGGCAATCATCCAGCATATTCACGAAACTGCCCTAAGTGGAAAGAAGAGAAATACAGCATATTAAGACTACAAGAAAAATCTCCTATCCTGAAGCTAAGAAACTTTTTAGCACGGGTCAGTCAAAAGCAAATGTCTCCTATGCACAAGCCACTAATCGGTCAATAAGTACACAAACATCGCATAGCACACCGAAGAAGATACCTGAACCAAAAACAAATGACAAAGAAAGTCTTTCTTCTACCTCCTCCCAAACAGACAATAGAAAGTCGAGAAATAAAAACACAAGAAACAGAGTTCAAAAAAGAAAATCAAAAGCTCAGAAAAGAGAAGCTCAAGCCGAAGCTCTATTGAAGGGACCTTTTCAGACTTTATCGAATCTGAGATGGAAACAGATGGAGGCGGAGATCTCTCGAAAAATGTTCTACCTCACAAAACAAAGAAACAGCATCGAAGCAATAAACATTCTTAATGGCTACTCTCATTTCGTGGAACTGCCGGGGCTTCTATCAGGGTATTGATGGCATTAAGCAACTTATTAATAAATATCGACCTATTTGTATAGCGATACAAGAGACATTCCTCAAACCTGGTAATTTTGCAAAGCTAATTAGGTACTCGATGACAAGAAAGGATAAGACATTCAGTGAACGCGCAAGTGGTGGTGTCTGTCTACTCACCTCAATTAATTGCCCTTCGAGTGCTCTCCCTTTGGATACTCCTCTCCAAGCAGTTGCAGTACAGTTGAGCATTCGAACACTGACTACTGTCTGCAGTATTTACATCCCGCCTAATGAGAACATTAACTTAAGAGATTTAGAGGATCTAATTGCCCAATTACCAGCTCCGTTTATTCTAGTCGGTGATTTCAATGGACACAATCCCTTGTGGGGTAGTAAAGACACCAACCCACGAGGAAAGCAAATTGAACAGCTACTCCACGACCACTGTCTCTGTATCCTTAACAACACAGAAAGCACTTATTTTCATCAGCCAACAAGGACCTTCCATTCCATTGACCTTGCTATTGTTTCTCCACAGCTTTTGCCTTTTTGTTTTTTTAATGTCGAGAATTATCTATATAATAGCGATCATTTTCCTATTATCATAAGCATTACAGAAAATAGGAGTGTGTTTATACCTAGAACACCACGCTTTTTGTTGGACAAAGCCGACTGGTACTCTTTCTTACATTATGCTCTTTTTACTGAAGAAATAATAAAGAATGTGCACATTGATCAGGCTGTGAAGATCATTACAGATAAAATTATTCAAGCAGCTGATATATGTATACCAAAAACGTCGGTAAAACAGCCAAAATACCCAAAACCCTGGTGGAATCCTGAATGCCAGGACGCCATCAGAAAACAAAGAAAAGCTTGGAGCATTTTTCGGCGATATCCTTCAGAATCAAATCTCGTAATATTCAAAAGGGCTAAAGCAAAAGCTCGGCAGGTGCGAAGGAAAAGTCAGAAGAATTCTTGGATCTCGTATGTGTCTTCGATTAGCTCTTCAACTTCGGGTAAGAAGGTGTGGGAGAGAGTCCGGAAAGCGTCCGGTATCTACAAAGAGCACACACTTTCCATTTTAAAGACAAGTGGTGAAACAGTTACTAGTAGGGAAGAAATTGCCAACGCTATTGGACAGAGTTTCTCAGCCGTCTTACACAGTAGTAACTACCCTCTAGAATTTCTTTCCGCAAAAAAATGCATTGAAAAACAACTAATTAATCTCAACTCTCCCAATACTGTACCATATAATCAGGATTTTACTGTGCTTGAACTGAAAAGAGCTCTGCTGCAGACAAAAAATTCATGTCCTGGTCCAGATGATATTGCCTATCCTATGCTGAAACATCTTCCTTCCAAGTCATTGGCAACCATCCTCTTTCTCTTTAATAGAGTATGGAAGGAACAAGTCTTTCCAAATGACTGGAAAATAGCTTTTGTCATCCCCATTGTTAAACCAGGAAAAGACCCTACTAATCCGTCGAATTACCGTCCCATCGCCCTTACTAGCTGCCTCTGCAAACTCTTTGAAAAGATGGTCAACACTCGTCTGGTTTATTATTTAGAGACAAATAACTGTATCTCCCCTTATCAGAACGGTTTTAGAAAAGGAAGAGCAACTATCAATAATATCCTACTCTTAGAAACAGGTATCCGTAGAGCGTTCGTTAGAAGAAATCATTATGTTTCCATTTTCTTTGATATAGAGAAAGCCTATGATACCACCTGGAGATACGGCATCCTTCGTGACCTATATAACAATGGTTTACGAGGAAACATGCCGATATTCATCAAACATTTCCTACAGGATCGGAAGTTTCATGTGAAGATAGGCGATACACTTTCTGACATGTTCCATCAAGAAGAGGGCGTTCCGCAAGGAAGTGTATTAAGTGTTACATTATTTAGTATAAAAATTAATTCTGTTTTAAAACAACTGCCTCTAGCAGTCCAGGGTATGCTCTATGTCGATGGTCTGCAAGTCAGTTGCCAGGGAGAAAACCTGAAAGACATCGAATGTAAATTGCAGACATCTCTCAATAGAATTGTTAAATGGTCACAGGAAATTGGTTTTAGATTCTCTACTCAAAAGACTGTGTGTACATTTCTGTCGAAAGAAAATTCTTCACCCTGACCCGGAACTTTATCTGCAAGATGTGCTGATTCCTGTAGAAAAGGAAATAAAATTCCTAGGAATGATATTTGACCATAAGCTTACGTTCCTCCCCCATATTACATATCTAAAAAAGAAATGTTTAAAAACTATGAATATTCTGAAAGTACTGTCAAATACTTCTTGGGGTGCTGATCGAAGCTCAATGCTTCTTATATATAGAGCTCTCATTCGTTCGAAACTAGATTATGGATCAATCATTTATGGGTCGGTATGGCCTTCAGTATTAGCCAAACTTGATCCGATACATCACCATGCACTTCGGATATGCACTGGTGCCTTTAGAACTTCTCCAGTGGAAAGCTTATATGTGGAAAGTAACGAGACCTCCCTGCGGTTAAGACGTGAAAATCTTTGTCTTAGCATTATTTCAAAGTCTTATCACAAACCGAAAATTCTACACGGTCAATATTGCTTAATGACCAATACTCCCGTTTATATCAGGCACGACCATCATGTGTCCCATCTTTCGGCTTGCGGATGAGTGCTCTGGTGGAGGAGTATAATTTATCTAATATAGATATACAGATGGAGGATTTTTTTGGAATTCCTCCCTGGGAGGATAGGAGAATCCATTCTCTGGATACTTTTCGACACTGGAATAAATCACAAACTAATGAAATCATCTACAAGCAGATTTTTTTTTCAACATAGAAACAAATATAGGAAATATATCCCTCTATATACAGACGGATCAAAATCCCAGGATCATGTTGGCGTTGCTTTCGTCACAGAAAAAACAATAGTAGGGGTTCGATTACATACAGTTTGTTCTGTGCTTACTTCTGAGCTTACTGCAATCCATCTGGCTTTGACTTACCTTTCAAAACAAAAGTACACAAAATTTATTATCTACACAGATTCCATGAGTGCCTTAATGTCATTGAAAAATCATGCTCAATGTACTCATCCAGTTGCAATCAGAATCCTAAAGTTGAATCATTCTTTAAAAATTCGGGGATACCAGATTCTATATTCGTGGATCCCTGGACACGTTGCCATTAAGGGGAATGAATTGGCAGATATTGCAGCTAAAACTGCAACCACAATGTACAATCTTCAGATTCCACTAGCAGACATCAAAGGGTTTGTCAAAAGCAAAATCCTCAGCAAATGGCAGAAGCAATGGGATGACAGAGTATGTAACAAGCTGAGAAATGTAAAACCCACCATTGGATACTGGCCATGTATGGTTAATAGAAAGGAAGATGTCCTCTTGACTCAACTGAGAATTGGCCATTGTCGCCTGACCCATGAATATCTTCTGAAGGGAGAAGAGAATCCCAGCTGCCCAAACTGCAACGCAGATCTGACAGTTCATCATATCTTGGTGGAATGCCAGAGTTTTAATTATTTTCGCCAAAAACATTTTAATAGTTCTTAACTGGACTTAAAAAATTTAATTGGAAAAGCACATCATCGTAATTTGTTTCTGTTTTTAAAAGATATTGGCTTTTGTAATAGATTTTAACCTGTTTTTTTTAAAGATATGAGCTCTTATCATAGACTGTAATCTGTCTCTTACCTAAGCTGGAAGTTTTTACAAATGACTAATTGCATTGTTACCATTTGTCTGGCGCAGATAACCTTGACAGGTTTTGTGCCAAATTACAATAATCCAATCCAATCTCACTGCTTCAATGATTTTCTGCAAGCCCATCAGCGGCCGACCGGTACCTCGCTGAACACTGGTAGTTAGGTCGGGGGTTCGAACCCCGTCAAACAGGCTGGCTGTATGTGGTGTTCGCGATTTCTCCCTGTGTAACGTATATATGACCCAGTTTCTCTTAAAACGTTCTCAACGAAGGTATCCCTCCCCTTAGACAGATAGCACTCGAGTGCTTCGCAGTAACTAAACCAAACCACGGTTTTCTATCCAGCTTTTAAACGACAGAAGATTTTCCACCACATTCTCAAAAATAACACTTTGGAACCGTAACAAACCATTTTGAGCCCTTACACAATGAAATCGAACCCTAACTTGCAAAAATGCATTACATCTGCATTACATAACAAATTACATTTGGGAAAATTTTACTCATTACAAAGTTATCAGATGTTTGAATGCCGTACGACAAAAATTGAATGGGATATTAAAATCTAAAATTTGAGATTTTTGATGTCATTATCAACTTCGGGTAGCAGTTAATTTAGTAAAACTAATTTAAGGAAGTAAGTTTAAATGAAATGCAGCTAAAAATGTGTAATAGGCCGCATAAGGGAGGGTTAAATACTGTGTAAAAGTTAATATTGTGTATGCGTTAAATTTAATGAATTCTATAGGTTTTGCATTATGAATTTGCATAAAAATCACTCATGTACGATCCTGGAAAGGATTAATTCATTTCACCTTAATTCCTATAAGGAAAGTTGTTTTAGTTTACGAATATTCAGATAACTACCTTCAGGAACGAATTAAGTTTGTGAATCAAAGTTTCACTGTAAATCTTCAATATAATTTTAGCCCTTTTTTGAAGATTACAGCGATTCGTTTTGGAAATGACCGATTAAGTCATGTACAATCTATATAAAGGTACTTTAGCCATTCCTATTGAGAAGTGTTTATATTGATGAAATATCAGTGTGAAGGAGGAAAACGTTGAGATGTGCATAATACATTTGTTGAAGCATAATTTATATCCCCTTCTTAACCACCACCACAACTACATAAAAATTATGTAAAGCTTCTACAATAAAATTAAAATTTTTTAAATAGTTTCTTACTCGATAGTTTGAATGATTCTTTTTCTGAAATTTTGAAATGTTATGATACTTTAGGTAATCTTCCGAGAAAATGTGTCAGTAGTCACATCGAACCATTTAATTTGTAAAGCAAAGTCTTTGAGCTACGTTTCAGAAATATGTAAAGATTAACCTTTCTTCTCACTCTAGATCAACCAACATACAACTGGCCGTGTGAAAAACATGGACTTTGTAGGTTTATCCCAACAACCTTTAAAGACTGTCCTTGTGCCTTGTTTATACTTATTGCAAAACTTAGATATTGGGAACTGAAGCCGTTTAAAATGAATGGTACATCAGATGGTATAATGGGAATTCTTGAGATGAACACGTCTTTTCCTTTTGCATGACCAGTTAAAATAGTTGCTTCAATAACATTTTTCATGAGCTTCTTGACAGATAATCTTGTACCATTGCAAAGTGAAGGGGGATCCAAATTTCTCAACAGAATTATGGGTGCACCAACTTTCAACACCAGAATATGCGAAGGTACTACAGTTCCAAAGAATTCCAACTGAGTTTTCGGTAATAATAGCCTCATCTACAGAACCAATAGTTTTCACTAAAGGCAACACTAAACATTAAATTTAAAAAGTGCCCAGAATTTTACTCTCCAGAACAACTTTATCAAAAAAAAAAAAAAAAAGAAAGAAAGTTCAATAAAAATGGATTGTATATTAAAAAAATTACAATGAACTAAGCAGTATCCCTTAATACAAATATTTATTATCCTAATAAATAAACTAACAAACTTCTCTTTGCAAAATCTTATGACCTTAAGTGGAATGAGGTTAAGAACTTTGAAAAAAAAATCACTCAACTTTTCAATATCTTAAAAACAGGGAAGCAAGCAATAAATAACATAAAAGAATAAAAAAAAAAATTCTGAAAAGCAAAGTATAATTAATGATATTTTATCTTATATTTTCAAGAGAAAAGAATTACAATAAAATAAGCTACATCCCTTAACACAAATATTAATTATCTTAATAAAAAATTAACCAACTTTCCGTTGAAGAAAAAAAATCATGCAAAACTTTTCAATATCTTACAAATAGTGAAATAAGTAAAAAATAACACGAAAGAAACTCAAAAAACAAAAATTCAAAAACAATTTTACTCTGCAAGAACAACTTTATAAAAAAAAATCAATAAAAATGTATTATATATGTAAAAAATGACAATAATATATGCTACTCTCTTAAAAACAGTGACATAAGAAAATACGATGAAAAATTGTTGCCAAACCCATATTTCTAAAAGAATTCAACTATTCAAAATGATGCAACTTTCATAAAAAATCTATCAACAACAATAAGAAAAGAAAATTGTTGCCAAAATGACATTTTTAAAGAGGTGAGAAGTGTACGCGGAAGCTTCATTTAAAAAAATTTTAAAAATACAAAATATTATCATTTTCCGAAAAATATTTCTTTTTGTAAAAGCAGTCGCAAGGATGAAAGTTTAATGCGTCCAAAAATCAAAGAAAAATAAACTGTACATTTTTAAAAATAAACTTTTTTAGAAAAAGTCCCGTTGAAAAGGTGTTAAGTCCACTTTGTTAAATAAATTCGTATTTAATCGCTTTATTAAAACACTAAATTTATTTTAAGTTCGTAAAATAGCTAAGTTCCTACGTTTCATGACGATGTGAAAATCTCGCTTTTCTATAGCCCATTATGTCTCAAAATGACGCGATTTCATCACAAAACATTAAAAAAAAAAATAATAATAATAATTCGAATTTCGAAAAAATGGCTTAGACCTAGGTTTGCGTCCACGATAATCGGACTTTCGCAGCACTTTTCGTACAGTTTCAGGAGAAATTTCCTTGTTGCTAGTTAAAAAAATGTCTTTTGCAATGCTTGCAGCAGAAAGTTTAGTATTTTGTTTAATTCGTAAAAGAATTTTTTTTCCTTCTCTCTGCGTTAGCTTCTTCTGTCTCCCACATCTTGGTTTTACAGTAAGACTACCAGTGTCAAGATAGTTTTGAATAACTCTTTGTACACAAGAAAATGGTTTTCCAATGGTTTTACCAATATAACAAAGAGTTTTACCTTCATCTCTCAATTTGATAATTAGTTGTCTCGTAACTAAAAGAATTTCTTTATTGGTTGTCATTTTCGTCAAAGAAAATAGAAATAGCAACTTCCAATCAACATGAAATTTGCTTCGGAAGTCAATGACCTTGAAAGTGTAACCTTCTTTGCATTCTCAAATTTGAAGTTTAAAAGTTAGATAAGAAATCCCCCGCCTCCTTCGCGTTGTACGCAAACTTTATTGGCTTTGATTTCTGGCCACTTATCTTTTAAAAATTAGTGTGCATAAATTATTAGGTATGAAAATATTACAGTTAAATAATTTCAAAGTCCCTTATTGAAACTAAATATTTAAAAAGTAAAACTTTAAGAAACTACCCTTTTCGCACCTTAAAATTTGGATTTGATATTACTTTTCTTGATGTACGCAGACTTTATTAACTCTGTATGTACCAAATTTCGTAGCCGTGGGTCTATTAGCTCACGCGCAGCGCGAACGAAAGACACACACACACACAGACTCTTTCTTTTATTATATGTAGAAAGTGTTAGCTAAGTTCTTACTGAATCTTCGTAACTTTAGTTGGCTAATTATTATTTATAAAATTTGTTGCTGTGCGATCTGTGTTTATGCAGAAGTTCAAATCGCATTTTAAAAAACAAACCCAATTCTCCCTTAGGTAATCATTACAATGCAAAGAAACGCTTCGTGGGCATTTGACAAGTGTCTCATTTTCACCTGTAGACCTGCATTTATGGCACGAAAAGGCACTATTCTAAAAGGCAAACGCCAGATTACTTATGATAGAATATAAGTTTTTAATCTTTTCAATTAAAGTTAGATTAATTTTAATAGAGACCTCACATCTTTTTTGATAAAACCATTTACATTTTTTTTCCTCAAACGGCGGACACTTTACTAAACTGAGAAAGCAGGAACGGAAAAACCAAACCATTCTCTCATTTAAGCATGTTATTACCAAAAGCGTTGTCCAGGGTGTACCAGCGGGGCGAATTATATCCGCATGAAAGGAACAGCTCTGTACTAATTTTGAGGGTCAGCACTTAGGATGGATACAAAGGTCTTCTAAACCTCTTTTCATACGACCAAATTCTAAAGGAAACTTTGATAGCATTTCAACTGCCCTGTACCAAAAAAGACACTATATTTTCAAACGTCTGTGTTTTCCCCTCAACTTGAACCTTCGATGAAGACTAATACTATGGCTATCAGCTCCCCTATCACTATACGAAAAGGGTGGTTTAAATCGTTTATATTAATTATTCTATAATAAATTTTATTCTTTTTAAACTGCTAAAATAAGTTATTTTATTTTGCTAATAATTAGCCCAAAGAGACGTTAACCCAGAGGGGCTATTAGTCTCGAGACTACATTTTGTATCGAATATCGATAAACGGGTGTATAGCTTTTCAAATTGTTTCCACCAAATATTATTGTCCTGTATTATATTTAAAGAAATTAAATAACGATGAGTCTGCATGAATGTATGTGTGTTTCTCACATTAGGAAAAGGCAATGATACTTAGAGTCATCAAATTTTGAATAACGTAGTTCTCCACCCGAATATGAGCGTCTGGTTCCTGCATTTCGAATTGGTTTGATTATCTATTTCATCTTTTGTATACTTTATAACGAATTTTTGATTCAGAAACTTAACGATTTCAAAGCGAGCAGTGGCAACACACTGTACGGTGTAAAATATTTTTTATTACCAGCTCGCGAGACATAAGAGAAACATAAGAGAAATGTATATCGAAAATTCTAAAGATATGCAGTCTTTAAATATTTTCAGCCTAAATGCTTTCGAAACATATATGTATATGTAAATGAAAAAAAAAAAAATATGCTTCTTTGAGCCTTTCAGATTTTTCTTTTTTTTTTTTTTAATTTAATGCAATTACTCATTTTGAATCTGAATAATAAGACATTATAATCAATGCACTTTCTTACGCGTTTAAAAAGGTAACAATATAGTGGGAAAACCAATACATTCATCATTCTTGTATGTTCGAGAAAGTTCAAGCGTGATAAACTTGACAGTGCCGTAAGGACGTCAAACGAAATTTAACTAAATTTCGATATCATTAGAAAATCAAGGAAATAACTGTGACTGCATCCGTTTCTTCTTCTTTTTCTTTATTTCCATGGGAGTTTCATCGTCACTTGAGGCAAAACGACGTTTTCAGTAACCGCTATTTTAGAGTGACGAAGCTTATTGGTAATAAGCCTATAATCTTTGACATGGGAGGTCTGAACTGTGTGCCTTCTGCTGATAGAAATCTTCCGGTAATATTTTGTAAAATATTTTTTGAAAAAGCATTTCTTTTAGAAAGTAAATGCTTTTAGAATTAGTTATTCTTAGAAGTAAGAATAATAGATGTGATGACGTGAAATTGTAATTTAGAATTAATTTAAACCAAACAAACCTTTTTTTTCTCTTGCAGTAAATTAAGTGTTAAAGAATTCTGTACTGAGAACATTTAAAATGCATTGGATCCATAAAATTTTTAAACATGTATTTAATGAAAATATCACTGTTACGTAATAAGTTCACGATTGCAATATTCAGTCCTTGATTTTTAGCATACTTTCCTGTATTAATTTCATGTTTTAAAATTTTCAAAATAAAACTTAAATTTTGGAATACGAAATCCTAAGCGTGATGGTTTGCGAAAAATGATATTGTTATTCTTAAGTTTTCAGCTACATAAGAGAAATGTATTTATGTAAAGTACTTAAAAATGAGAAACTGAATTGTATGGTCTCAAGGTCCACCAACGCCTAGCGAATAAGATTGCTGAATGTTGGTATTTCACTCAAGCTCAAAATCCGGCACGAGCTGATGGCACGAGTTTTCTGATTTTTTCTATGTCTGACGGAAATACTAGCCAATCTCCTTCAGAAAGTTTTCCATGTAAGCATTTCTAGCTTACATACTTAGAAGGTGCTTTGCCTTAATCAATTAAGCTAATCTTTCGTATACAATTTGGGTTGGCATTTTATTTTAGTTAGAATAGGGCTAAAATTTTTTATTTTTATCATTAATTTATTAAATTTTATATACAACATCGCATGCTTCCTTGTAACTATCGTATTTCATATTTCGAACAGAGTTTGATTTTTGGCGAGCATTCTGATGTATTGGGCATTTCGGTGATTTTTCTGCATGCGAATGAATATGAATGTGTTTCCTAGGAAAGTCTTACAGGAAGACATGTCCCTCGGCAGATAGCCATCGCTTGCTTCCCTAATTTAACTATCGTAAATGCAATGAAACAAATGGGTTCTACTGTAGAAAAATGCTCAATACTGAAGCTGTTACCGGTTTTCTGGGTAACTCGAAATGGGTTTTATTTCGCCAACGTTATAGCAGCCTTTTTCTTTTTTGTTACGTGTCAATGTTTTCCTTTAGTTTAATCTGATTGCAACTTCTTAGTTTAGTGATTGAGGGCTACCAATAACTACAAATCAACTGACAGTATTTTGAATTTTGACTATACTTTGAATTATTGGAATTTTAATTGCAGTTAAATGACCTTTGCTTTTAGTTAACTGGTTGGTACTAATTAATCACTGTCCCTTCACGTCTACAAAGAAGTATTTTCAGTAAGATAAATACTTGTTGTTTTCATGATTTAGAGTGAAAGAGTAAGAAAGCTATAACTGGTTGGTGTAATGATGAAGGTATAGTTAGTTCTCATTATGAATGTTAAGTTTGTACGAAAGGTTTACATCCGGGGCTTAATTTCTGAAATTAGAAGTGCCGGAGCCCATGAAGACTGAGAGGAAGGAAAGGAAAATTTAAAGTAAAATAGCTAAAAATTAAAATAATAAATTTAAATTAGGTACTTTTCCATTTTGTCGGCGCAGGCGATGAAGTTGCCAAAAATGGTACAACCGATTCGAAACGGAATATCCTCGCTGGTAACCTTTTACGACACATTTTCAAAACAAGTCGCAGCCATTTCTTATCAGATTTATTGTTTCTTTCAATACCACCATACAGTTACATAGAATTTTTACCAGATAGTTCAATTTTATGCCCTAAGACCATTCGCGGTAATTAAATCAACTAGGATGCAATCACACCGCTCACCCGAAGGCGAAAACACAGCAAAGGCAAAGTCCAGGGTTAAATTCATCATTTCTAATGAGAATGCGCTAGTGAAGTGAAGCACTGCGGTTTTACATAATTTCTGAGTAAGCTATTCGTACGAACTGAAATAATTCTTGCACTTAAATCATAATTTGGAATGCCAGTTTTAACTTGAAATCAATGTAAATAGTTTACTGAGAAAATTAGATTTTTGTAGCGTAGTTTACGTGAGATCACTTGGGGTCACGTGATATAAAACCGCGAATCAGGATGTTGTACCTAGAAAGCACAATAAATTCTTAAATTTGTCTTTTTACAAAATTTTAAACGGTATTAAAATGTTTATGCCTTCAAAATAAAAATTTTATAGAACTACCATTAGTTAACATTTTTTATATGTATACTGTGTGTTGTCGCCAATAAAGTCTGCTTGGCGAGACTTGCGCCGGCGAAACAGAAAAGTACCTTAAATTAATATTAATATTGATTTACTTAATTAAATTTAATTAATTTGAATTAAGAAAAGTTTAAAGAGAAATCGGTATTATTCCGTTTTGAGGGCCGTAAAAAAATTGTAGCGAAAATGTATGCGCGAAAGCGCCAAATCTAGCAAATGCGCCCATTTAACAGCGTGCCAAATCTAGCTTACGCGCTGATTTCAGATTGCCCAAGTTTATATAGTAGTTCTATATTTCTTAAGACTCCATTGAAATACTAGCTTAATTTTTAAATCCTTTTTTGATATCCTATGTATTTAACAATTTCGGAATTGCCCATGACGAAAAATCTGCGATAGAATTTTGGGTAAAGTGCAGAATCACCCACTGCTTGACGCGTTTTTAAGAATTGCACATACTCGATATCCTACACATCGACCTATTTTCACTTTAAAAAATCCAAGAATTGCACAAAAATGGCACTATGCACACCCTTGACTTTATCTATGTACATATCGACCTATTTTCACCTAAAAGGTAAAAGAAAATTGACAAAAATCCAACTGTTTTTACCCTTGTAAAAAAGCAAACAAATAAGTGGGCGATTCTGCACTTTACCGAGAATGTTTTCAAAGAAAAGGCATTATTCATTATAGAAAATTATGTTTGAACAACCAACGAGATGGCATTATGCTTTAGCGATAACTCGGTACCGAAGTAGCGCTGCAGGCATCCATTCAGTTATGTTTAGCAATTTTTATATACTAAATTAAAATAATGATTTGCATAGCTATATACTCTTATGCTTCCATTCAGTCATGTTTAGCATTTTATATATAAATTATAATAATAAAAAAGTATTTTATGAAATTAACCTTTAATCTAAAATTAAAACATCAATCTTGGATAGTTATTTACTATTATACTTCCTTTTTTGCGTTAGGGTTGCCTCATTTTTGGCAGCACTGGCATCAACAATAGTTTGGCGATTTTTTACGGCCCTCAAAACCGAATAGTACGGAGAAATCTAATTTATCTTATTTAGGGCACCGGCTGGAATTACAGCTCCACTTGGATGCTAAGAAGCAGCTCAGATGATTTCCGTCAGAGTTTAAGCCCTGATTACACGTATAATGTACTATTCTAAGAGATGACAGGTACCGCTATTTTTTTACAGCGCACCAAGGAAAAAAGATAAAACGATTAAAGCTTCACTATGGAGAAAAATAAGAATTCTAGAAACAGTATAAAGATGTGGAAAGAAATTTAACTGAAAAGTGTAGCTTTGAAAATAATTTTAGCCGTCAAGCAGAAATTTTCCCTTATGAAGTTTTCCTGTATACAACGTGAGCATAAACATAAGATTTCTCTGTACAAGTGCCAGCAGTGCCCCCCCCCCTGTTTGGTTACATCATTCAGAAAGTCTACTGGAGCTCACTGGCGTGGAACGTGCACGACCAGGGTGTCACTTTTAGTTGTTTGAGGAACACAAAATTTGCCCTCTATCATAAATTCATTGCATATCCTGGATAAAAGCCCCCCTATCATATTGGAGGGGGCTTTTCTTTCCTTAACCCTTTCGTGGGCCGTGGGAAGATTACTTCCCACCTGTATGTTCCTGGGAAATACACCTGTGGGAAGCGCAAAACCCACTATAATATATTGACTTTGCTATTATAACGTTGGGAACTCTAATTCCTACTTCAGTATTGTGCTGCCATAGTGTTCAATCGATTGAAAACAGAATTACCACATTTGTTTTGAAAGTTCGAACGCGTTGTGTGAGATCTGTTCCACTGAGACACCTGTTTTGATTTGACATTTGCATTGCTATAAGATTCTGCGACAAATGTAAGTAAAACGCTGTTTTTATTATAATAACGTTTCCTTCTTTTGTATATTTCTGCAGTAACTATCTAATATTGAATAATAAATAATGGGTGAAAAGTGAAAATACTGTTGCATCATGTATAAAAGCCACGTGCAAAAGGTATGTTGGAAAAATTAGAATATTTTTGAAAATACATTTGAAAATATTATTCAATTCTACCGAGAAAGAAAAAGGATTATTTTGGCATGATTTTTACCGAGGAAATTTTACAGAATATTGTTGACGAAATAAACTCATATGCAAAGAAGCCTAAGAGAAGGAAGAGATTGGGTCATACCACAAAAGACATTATCCTGAACTGGAAAGAAATCGCATCAGAAGAATTGAAAGCGTGGGTAGGTATGCATATACTCATGGGTATATACATCAATTGCCTGAACTGAAAAACTACTGGAGCACAGACTCTATTCTCAATGTTCAATCAGTAGCAAGAATAATAATCGCAAAGAGGTTCAAAAAAATAACTGAGACTTTACATGTAAACGATAACAGCACAAATGTGGGCAATTTGGGCATGATAAATTTCATAAAGTCAAGCCAATCCTCTCACAGCTCAATTATTCCATACCTAAAGTCTACGAACCTTCGTCAACATTATTAATAGATGAATGCATGATAGCTTTCAAAGGGAGAACTTCATTGAAGCAGTATATGCCAATGAAGCCTATAAAAAGAGGTTACAAGGTGTGGTGTTTAGCATACTCTAAAATTGGATATATTCAAAAATTTGAAATTTATTGTGGAAAAGAAACTTCTGATAATAAGGATAAAATATTGATCTTAGGGGAAACTGTAATAACTAAACTAACGGAAGATGTGAAACAGACCGATTATCTTATAGCCTATGATAACTATTTGACATCTTTTAGGCTTGCAAAAAGTCTACTAGTCTGTTTTCTGTGGGGATTTTGAGGCCGCAAAGGAAGGATCTTCCGTCAATACTGAAAGCTAATAACAAACTACAAAGAGGGGAATCAGTGTTCCTAACTAAGGAAGGAGTTGCTGCAATAAAGTGGATGGACAAAAAGGCTGTTACATTGTTGACTACTGCACATAATTCAGCGATTATTACATCTGTAAATCGTACAAAACAGGATGGTACTAAAACAGAAATACCTTGCCCTAAAGCTGTTGCCGTATATAACGATATCATGGGAGGGGTTGATTGCTTCGATCAAAGAAAAGAAAGGTACCAAATAGGGAGAAGATCTGTAGAATGGTGGCATAGTATTTTTTATTTTCTTACTGATCTTTGCATCATAAATAGTTTTATACTGTGGCAAGGAAACAAGAGAAACAGAAGTTTAAACCAGCTAACATTCCGTATAGCATTAACTCGTAAACTAATAGACGAATATTCCTTGAAAAAAGAAAGGCCGTCCTGCTAGCTTCCAAGCAAAAAGGTGTGCAGTTCCGGATGATGTACTCTTAGTCAATGTGGGAAATCATATGCCAAAGATGGTTTCCAACTATGGACGATGTAAGAAATGTAGCACAAAGGCCCAAGAAAAGAGGACCCGCTATATATGAGCAGTATCTGAAGTACCCTTGTGCATTGCAACATGTTTCTCATCTTTTCACGGCAAATAATCGCCTTTAAATTGAATTTTCTCTATGACCATAAAAGGTCCTGTGGGAAGTATACGTCCCACCCCTAGAATTTAAATATAAACAAAAAATTTGGCAAAATAAAATATATTTCCTTAAATGCTATTGTTTAATTGATAATAAAACATAAAAAAAAGGGAGAAATTCAAAAGAGAAATAAATGGCCCACGAAAGGGTTAAAGGACTTAACCTCTGTGCAAGGGGGCTCGAGTGCGAGGTAAAGACAGGCTTGCATTCAGAAGTTAGAATTAATTTTTAATGCATGTTTACCATTAAAACAAAATTTATGCGCTAAAATTGTGATTCACTTGCATAAAAGAAATGCTGGAGACCTTTTATTTAAGGCTCTGGTGCGCTTCGGCTGAAATTATAATTTATCTTAAACTGAGAAGTACCGGAACCGGCAATTTAAGTTCTGTATACATCTAGTCGAACTTAAGGATCAATCAGATGTCTATGACAGAATTTCTAGCGAAACTGGCTCTCATATCAACACCATTGAGAGCATGTGTGTACCTACATTAAGCGTGAGTTCTTCGGCAGTAGTCAGATGACATTTTGTATTCCTGCTTTGCGGAGTTTCTGTGGTGTCGCCAATACCGTAATTAGGAAGAGGAGGATCAATTCTGGGAATACGTGATTTGCATTATGTGTGTGTAACAATCATCCGACGCTGGCGATGAAATGTAGCCAAGAAAAGAGAACATGAGTATTTTTAGTCCAAACGGGCGTTAGATCCAAAGGGCCGTTAGTCTCAAAACGACATTTTGATTCGTTTCATTTTCTGCGTTGGTTCACTTTTCAAACTGTTGCCACCAAATATTACCGCCGTGTATTAAATTTAAAGAAACTAAATAATGAAGAATCTGCATTAATGTTTCTAGCATTGTGAAAAGACAACGGCACCTAGAGCCATCAAATTTTGAACAGTCCTTTATCCCAACATGGGCACTTGGAAGGCCGTATTTTGAATTTAATTTGTTTTATTATCTGTCATATTTTGTAACTCTTTAACGAATTTTTGATTAACATATTCAATGATTTCGAAGCGAGCAATGGCAACACTACGAAAAAAACATTATCTCCAGCCAGCGATACTTCTATCGGAAATTCTAAAGGTATGCTGTTTTGAAATAATTTGATATTGCTGTTGAATTGAATTCTATGTAGTTCAAGTGCGAAGAGCTTGATATTTAATAAATAAAGCTAACGCGCAGAAATTTTAAAAGAAACGCTCTTTTGGGCGTAATATAAAATGTAAAGCATTCAGACTTTTTTTTTGTAACGTATGTTTTCGACGCAGTTTTGGGTGACGGCTACCTTGGAAACATTGCTTTTTGGTGCCATTCTTGACGTCATAAAATTCGCAAAAATTATGAGATTTCTGTTTTACCAAACTGAAGCAGTATACTGATATGGAGAAGAAATCCATTTCATATTTGTAATAGATTTCTGTAATCTCGTTTTGAAAATAAACTACTGAAACTAAACTGTTTCGCCTTCTTACGATTCTTTGTTTCCAAACACATAGTGTTTTTACGATTTTTTTTAAAATCTTGCAAAACAAAACTAACGTGTATTTTTAAATGTCGGTCGTTCTTACAAGTGATCCAAACCCAATGTTTTATCATGTATTTATTGTTTTTAGAGGTTCCGAGTCTATCATCTTCCGAAATAAATGATATTTTACAAAAACCTTTTTTTTACAAGAGCTTTTGCGAAATCGTCTGTTTTTAAAATGAAACTGAAAGAACTAATGTTTCAGATTATTTTTTCATCACGAGATACAAAAACCATTTACATTAGTTTATTTTTTCAGGAACATTCAAGATTAACTTCCAGTTCTTCTGATGTTGCATCCTTCTGGAAAAAGTGCCGCAGTCCAGAGAACAGGAAAAAATTTCTTGTATTCGCTAGTATCTTCAAAACAAATTGTATTACCATTCTAGCAATCTTTATTTATTATGGACGAAATATGCAGCATTTCTACTTGGTAATAACTCTGTTAATGGCATTCGTAGTAATTGCTTTAATCTTTTCAATTCCTGTATGGAAGGAAATATGTTGCAAAGGTAGGCATGCTTATAAAGCATACGACGATATTTGGATCAGAAGTGAATCTATTGCAGAAATGCAGCTACAAGATTTGGACCAATCTAGTGAGGAGCTTCATGATTACCAAGAAAGTCTACAAAGTAAGTCTTGACAGCTAGTTATTGTAGAATCGAAGAGTTCTCTGCGTAGTGAAGAGGGTATTTACGTACCCTATTGCTCCATTCTAAATTCGTCGCTTGATGTTAATTTTTAATCTTTACTAATTACCTGTTATTGCTTAAGCTGTTAAAATATTTGGAGTAATCTTTCCTGGGAGAAAAACTTCAATGTAGATGCAAATTTAGTGAATTTAGACGGAAATTGATCGTAACAAATTATTCGTTACAATTCGTGTTCGTGTTCACAGTGGCCGAAGAGTAAGACCACTAACTGGTAGTTTGACTTAATCAAATGAGAGTTTCAGGGGATTTTTTCTTATATAACTGAAATAAAAACCAATTTCCTGTAGAAATTACTCCACAAAAGCACCTTTCATTTGCTTGTATTTTGCAACAAATTAGAATTATGAACAGATAAATTGAATCTTCGCGTTACGGCAGAATTCATGAAAGCTTCAAACTTGAGGTAAAATCAGTAATAATTCTCAGCTCCCTTAAAAATGCCTTAGCCTAAATAATCTCGAAAATGATTTGCATTTAAAATCTTCGCAAAAGTTTAATCACAGCTTTTAGATTTTTTCCTATAACATTCTTGCTTTTCATGCATTACGAGGGTCACAAGAGTCGGAGTGGAAAAGATCGCCGAACACTAGTAGTTTGATACGTGTTCTAAAGCTCTGCCGACATGTTGGTAATGTGGGCTTTTTGACTTCTGACGTGAGTATGACCCTATTTTCTCCCAGCAGTTTCTCTGTGAAACATTCTTTCCCTTAGGCATTGTAGCCTTATGCTTTTATTTTTATAAATTTTATGAATTCAACGGATTGTTAGCATGGGAGATTTCATGGCTTAGAGCGAAAACGTTATGACCAGCCCTACATTTTGCGATGAACGCGCCTGGATGACGTGGAAGGCACGTGATCAGGTGGAAGTGGTATTTAACTGCTGCTGGAGAGTCTGAAGAATCATTCTTTCACTTGCTTCTGTATGTGATGGGAAAGGCTGCGGATCTAAGCGACTTTGATAGAGGGCAGATTGTAATGGCTCGAAGGCTCGGAATAAGTATTTCCGAAACTGCACGACTCGTGGGTTGTTCGCGATCTACAGTTGTTAGTACGTATGAAAAGTGGATGAATGACGGTGAAACCAGCAGTAGACGACACGGTGTTGGACGTCCACACGTTACCAAAGAAAAACGTCGTCGTAGACTATCTCGCTCGCATGGTGAAGCAAAACCGAAGCCAGACAGTGGCTCAGCTGACAGCCGAATACAATGCAGGGCCAAGTAGAAAAGTATTGGAGCACACTGTTTTCAGCGGACACTGTTGGATATGGGGCTACGTAGCAAACGTCCCACTCGTGTGCCTTTGCTGAACAAGCGTCATCGCCAACTGCGCCTGCGCTGGGCCCTGGAACATCTCGAATGGTCCATGGATCAGTGGGAGAGAGTTGCCTGGTCAGATGAATCACGGTTTGTCATTCATCACGCCGATGGCCGTGTCAGGGTACGCCGTCTTCCAGGCGAATAGTTGCTCCCTCAATGCAGAGTAGGTCATACACAGGCCGGTGGTGACGGTATTATGCTCTGGGGGACGTTCTCTTGGGCGTCTCTGGGACCCGTAATTGTGGTAGAGCAGACCATGAATGCTACAGGGTATCTAAACATCATTGCGGAATAGTTGAACCCTTACATGGCCTCTGTTTTTCCAGCTAGAAATGGAATATTCCAACAGGACAACGCCCCGTGTCACAAGGCTACAATTGTGTTGGAGTGGTTCCAGGAACATGATGCTGATTTCCAGTCAATGTCCTGGCCGCCTAACTCACCGGATCTCAATCCGATAGAACACATTTGGGATGTCATGGGACGGCAGCTCAGAGGGTCAAAGACCACCAATTTGCAATATCTCGGATTTGCGTGACCATTGCTACAACATCTGGTACAATCTGTCTCCAGCCATGTATCAAGGACTTGTGGCATCCATGCCAAGGCGAGTTGAAGGATTTTTGCGCGCCAAAGGTGGCCCAACTTGTTATTGCCAGATGGTCATAATGTTTTGGCTCTTGAGTGTATGTGACGTGAATTTCAGCTAGCTAGATTATCTTTCAAAGTGCTTCACGAAGGCATTCCTATTCTTAAACAAGCCTTAAACGTCTCATGATTTCAGCATTTCTGGTGTTAAAAATTCACTTATAGTTGTTTAAAGTACTTATCCTCCGATGGTTCATTCAGATTTGAATTCAAACTTAATTGGTATAATTCACTTTCATCGTCTCAAAGATACCTTCAGAAGAGGCAGCTAATTTTCTAGTTTCTTAGAAATGTGGGTTACATTAACACGTTCACGTCGGGGCCAAATTGTTCTTCGCCGTGACACGGCGCTCGAATTTTCGCCACGTTTCATCTGCCGGCGCGCGATTATTACCTGTTCAAACCTGTATACGAGTTGTACATTTACGTTTGCTAATAGTTATTAATTATAATTGTCATTAAAAAGTTTTTATAATAAGCGTTAATTTTTTATTTTAATTTTCAGCGTCTAATAAAACAATAGAATGCGGAGCCACCGGTGGCCCGCGCCTGCGTGAACGTGTTAAATTCCATTCCGCCTGGACCTTCTAAAGTCGCTGAAGGCTGGTAGTACGGTCCGATGTTCGAATAATTGCGAATAGCCTGGATGCATTGGCGTTTTCGTAGCTTTCCCCATCTGTAATATGTATACAAGCTTGTTCCTTTAGAAAATCTTTCAAGAAGGCATTCCTTCCCTTAGACAGGTAGCCCTCAAGTGCTTTACCACGATGAAGCAAACCAAACCCCCTGAACATTTTTTATACACACGATGTTTAGATAAAAGAATTCTGGCCTCGTTAAAAGAAGCAAATCTGTAAAAACGATATTTAAATTTTTCTAGCCGATGGGGAAAGGGCTTTAAATATAAAGCACATAGATCCATGTGTATTAGAATACGTGTAATGTAATACATACATGCCTGGATTAGCAATTGTCACATGTATATTGCATGCATACTCAAAAACGCTCCCATAACAGCAGCTTTATCAAATGTTGAAGCCAGAAGTGCGCTGAATCAGAACTCAAAGTGCGCAAATCAATAAGCTATAAAATATATTCTCAAGGAAATTGGCAAGTTTCATGAACGTTGGGAGATTCAGTGGGATTGGATGATTTGGCTTATTCTAAGTAAAATAGCAAATGTTGTAATTTAAAATTTGTGAAATTTAAATGGAAAACACAGTGTCATTTTAAAGAAATATTGAATTGTATTCGGAAATACACTAAAAATTTGTTCCTTTAAATTAGCAACATGTCGAAAATTGCAAGTTTACAACAACTAATCTGAAAAGAATGCATGTCTTAGCTTGATGCCTGCATTTAGATTAATCGACAATAAAAGAATTTCGTACAGAATTCAAAATGTAATTTACAAAAGCTTGGGGTATAAATTGCGAATTTCTTCAAAGACAGCTTAATTTGTCAGACCTAAAATGTTCATTATCTTAACGTGTAAACCTCTGTGGCAGCATACTACTTCGCAGATGCGACTTTAGAAAATGCAGGCGGGATGGAATTTAGCCTTTTACGCGATGGATCTGTTTCAATTTCTTTTCTGAGCCCATTAGTGGCGGCGTGAGAAGACTGTGGTACGCTCATAATTTGACACGGCTTCAAATATCTGCGAATGGGTTGGCTGGATGGTCGCTTTCGTAGTTTTCTACAAATGTAGCGTGGTTTAAATTTCGGTTTACTTGATTATGGCAAAGCGCACTAGGGTTATCTGCCTGAGGGGAGGGATGCCTGCGGGGAAGCCTTTAGTCTCTTATACACATTACCCATGGAGAAAGTCACGAGAACTCGCATGCAGCCAGCCTGTTCCCCTGGATTCGATATCTGATCGGAATTACCAGTTTTATTTTATATGGTATAATATGGTGAACTTCGTATGTAACGCGAATGCAAATCAGTTTTCCGTAGGCAGCGCGAATTCACTAACCGTCAAGCTCAATACTGGCGAGTCGATCCTGTCTGCGAACAGGTCTGGCTGCATTGGCATTTTTGTGGTTTTCCCCATGTGAAACGTCGAATATGACTCGGTTTCCCTTAGGGATCCACAATGACCTTCCTTCCCTTAGGTAGACGGTGTGCTTTAGGTATAGTGATGGAACCCAATGAAGGCATAATTTGCATTTTCTTAAAAAAGGGGAAAATTTTGAAAACCATTTTTATCAAAACATGTGTTTATATAATCTTTGAAATATTAAAAAGATAACCAAATATTAAAATATAACTTTTCAAACAATTAAAATAGAACTTTTCAACTAATCAAAATGAAGGACAAAGTTGAAATCGGTGAGGAAAATATCAATAAAATTTAGTCAATATTTTGTGGTGGATGCTCTGTTTTGATAACAGCCTTGAGACTATCTGGCATAGAATTCCCCAAATTTTTCACTGCTTAAAAAGAAATTTTCCCCATTTCTATGGAAAAGCCTTTTCAAATGGTCCACATTCGTATTCCGTTATTTCCATACACTATTCATAAGTTATTCAATTGGATTTAAGTCAAGGGTGTGAGCTCGATAGTTACGAGTATGGGGATGTATGATGTAGCCCACATAGTCGGACTGTATGTGTTGCATGCTTGGGATCTTTGTCTATTGGGAGGAGAAGTTGCTGCATAAATGAAGTTTACCGAAGTTTTGTTAAACATTACGTTTCGAATATTCAGACATGTTGATTCACTGAATCATCAATGAACTGACGATTCTCGCCATCTGAACCTGACATGCAGCTCCATACCATCACATTTTTGTCCCCTTATTTTATGGTTGCTTGAACATGTTATCTTGCTCGATTTTAATGCTCTCCAAACTGAATACCTAATATTACGAATTAATGAGAATTTACTTCAATCGGAAAACATCATATTCAACCTAAATGCACTCTTTATTAAAATGCTGCCTTGTAAAAGACCTTTTCTTTCAATTAGTTTTGCTGATGATATGGTTTTTCTTCTGGCTATTCCAGTTTTTATAATCAGCCCGGTGAAAAGTTTTGGGGTGAATTATTTTGTTCAAGTCATCATTGAGCATTCTTATGACAGCACTTGAGATTTTTGGATTAATTTAACAATATTGACAACTTTTCTCTTGTCTAAAAGCCAGCTCTTTTTGGGGAGGGGACCACTTGGTTCATTTATCACACTACTAGACTATTTTAAATTTTTTAACATAGGTTTTAATGTGTATCGACTCCTGTTCGCTTCTTCATTTCTTTGAAGTGATTTATTCTGATCATGTTAAACGGATCATTATTTTTCTCTCTTCAGTCGTAGTTTTCACACCCTTACTAGCCATTTCAAAATTTGGTACTGTTCTGCTATCGGGACTGGAATAAAAAATGTATGTTAAACTGCGTGTATAACTTTGAGCATATATGCGTGTGTGTATATACTATATATATATATATATATATATATATATATATATATATATATATATATACGTACATGGCCATATCAGCACATACATCCATACATTTCTGAATTCATTTGCACTTGCTCCGATTTCAACATATGGAATGACAAAATATAATTTAATTTGTCCAAAACTCTGCATTGAACTTTCACTTTTGTCTTTCATTTTGCTTGGTTTAAAAGTTTAATTTATATTTGTAAGTTTATTAGTTTAAATTTAAATTTTTGTATTTATCTGTGTAACTTTCTTCAGTTTATATAAATGTGTTGATAAAAATATATAAATTGTAAAAATAAATTTTTCTCCACTTCTTGAGAAAATGAAAATGCGACTTCACTTATGCCCATCACTTAATTTCTCCACGAAAACTTTCTTTCTCTTAGGCAGATAGAATCGGTATCCTTTGTGATAATTTAGTAAATTTTTTCCTAAGATTTTCAAGGTTCGTATATTTGATCAAAGGAGGTCTTGCAATGTGAAAAAATATGTTCAGTCTACACAGTCGAACATCACGAACAATATTTCAGATTTCTTAAACATAAAATAGATAATTGTAACATAAGTATTTAAACATATTAAGTATTTTGTGTTAACAATTATTATGATTTAAACCTTCGCTATAACTTTCCCGTAATCCTCACCAGCATACAAATTAGGTGGTAGCGTGATTGAGGATTTTGAATGTTTTAATGTTGCTTTTAGCAGCGTCGCCTGCAGTTTGTCATATCACCCACCCAGTTCTACCAATGAATATCCCGGCTTTAGCTATTTTTGCTAGCCGACGTTAAAATGCATCGTTAAAATATTGAGCCAGCTTAAGTACACCAATTTCTGTAGTCTCCCACTACTCTAATTTTAATTTGAAAGTTCAATTTATTTTAAATGTCCGCAAGTGGTAGATTATTCGTATGCACAAGAGGCAGAGTATATTTGTATGCACAAGAAAAGTTGAGCTTTCAGTTCAGTTAAGGAGTTAATAAAAAGGTTATTTGTACCTTCGTAGGGCTTATTTTTAGAACTTGCCCGTTCATCTACTAGGATCAATAAGACTTTGATTTAATTTCTGCACAATGTAGAGCACTATAAATATAGTATTTTAACCATAAGACTAAATGTCTTCATCGAAATTTGTGCTCAAAATACGATGGAGTAAAGTAAATGTAAAGGAAATAATTCTACCGCGTCAGCATATTTAGGACCTTAAGTTTAAAGATTAAACTGGAGCTCCCGAGCTCAAAATTTAGTTCTGCGATTTCAAAATATTCAGTAACCTTCTGGCTTCTAATTAGCGCCATTATCGCATAAGCTGATTAGCGACAGTCTATAGGGTAGAGTAGATTAGTCTTGTCGGTTTTTGACAACGATGCATTATGTATTGTCTGCAGTGTCCTTTGTAAGCTATTGCACAACCTGACTGGTTTTTTTTCCTAGCTTTTCATCACGTTAAAGACAAGACAAAGGCTTTCTTAGCGATGCACAAAAGACAGCAAAAACAATGTAAATTGAAAGGTTGGTTTTGGTTTTATGAGATTACGGCAAAGCCTCGAGGGTTATCTGCCGAAGAGGAGGGATGCCTTCGTGGAGGAATTTTTAAGAGAACTCTGGCTCGTATATACATTACACACGGGAAAACCACGAAAACGCCCATGCAGCCAGCCCATTCGCGGGATTCGAACCTCGTATCAAACTACCAGTGTTCAGCGACATTTATCGCTGGTGGGCGCGCAAATTGAAAGGAAAGTCTAAATTACTTTATATATTAAAATGACTTACTTATGGCAGCTTAAATCTCTATTTTTAGATGCATCAGTTCTTTCGGAGCTCCAGTATTCGAAAAACAGATCTCGTATCACTTTAAATAAATTAATAAATAAGTAAAAAATTCGGAATTATTGTCGACGCCCCTAGCGTCCCATTGTAACGAGGGGGGTCAATAAAGTACCCCCTGCTTTCCTATCAACAAACTTTCTGGAGGATTTTCAGCTCGCAAGTATTTTTATGTGCCCCCATGCTGCACGGACATTATATATTCAGAAACATTCACACCTCCTCCGGGGTCGATACTACGCGCCCACCGGTACGGCAGCCAGCGTCGCTAGCCACTATACTAATCAAGACTGCCTTATTTATACATACTTGCCCCAAAAAAAAAAAAAAAAAAAAAAAAAAAAAAAAAACTCAAATGTTTCAGATTTTACATTACGTCCAAAGGGGTATTTTTTTAACGTTTTGTGTGGTTACCTTTATTTATTAAATATCGTGTTCTTCGCACTTAAACCATAAAATTAAGTTCAATAGCAGTGTCGCAAAATAATTTTAAAATGAACATATCTTTAGAATTTCCGATACACAGTTCCGCGCGCTGGAAATAAAAAGGTTCCCCCCCCCCCGCTGCCATTGCTCGCTTTGAAATCCTCGAGTTTGTTAATCAAAAATTCGTTACAATTTTACAAAATATGAAATTGATCATAAAAAAAATTCCAAATTTCAAATTCGGTCTTCCACATGCCCATATTAGTAGGAGGATTACGGCATTCAAAATTCGATGGCTCTATGCACCGTTGTTTTATCACAATGCGAGAAATACATACATTTATGCAGATTTTTCATTATTTAATTTCTTCAAATATAATGCAGGACTCGTAACATTTTGTGGCAACAGTTTGAAAAGTGAAACGGATATTTATAGTGATTCAACGCAAAATGAAAACAATAGTTCTTCAGGGTCAAAGATTCTTTGGACTAAAAACAATTAATGGATTTATTTCATACGAGTTGTTAGGGGAGGAGAAGCTAGAGGGAAGGGAAAGGAAAGGAAAAGCAATTTATTTATTTGACCAAATTTTTATTTCATTTCATTAAAAACATGCAAATCTGGTTATGATAAAATTTAATTTCTAAACTCGTCGGATTCGTTCTTTCTAACGCATATAAATACAGAAATTACTTGATCTGGTCAAAATGAGACCTAATAGCCCACATATACGATTTTACATAAGTCTGTGCTCATTAGGGGTGTGGGATAGCTTTTTGCAAAATTTGTATTTGTAATAAGTTACGAGAATCTTGTCATTGTATGATGATATGAAGGCCAAGAATTTAGACAATTTAGTGTTGTGCTTTTAAACGTTTTATAAAACCATCTATAAAAGAAATTTTTACGTATTAGACTTAAGTTCCGTGTTCTGCACTCCTTTTCTGTTTAAGGCCCACCAGCGGCCGAGCGGTAAAGCCGCTGAACACTGGTAGTTCGGTCCGAGGTTCGAATCCCGCGAACGGGCTGGCTGCATGGGCGTTTTCGTGGTTTTCCCCATGTGTAACGTGTATACGAGCCAGTTTCCCTTAGAAAGTCCTCCACGAAAGGCATCCCTCCACTTAGGCAGATAGCCCTAGTGTGATTTGCCATAATTAAATACACCACCACAACACCACCTTTTCTGTTTAATATCAGAGCTTCATAATAGCTGAAATCCTTTATAACGAAAAAAAAAGTCATCTGAAAGAACCCTCAGCAAACTTGTCTTAAGAGTTTTGTACGAAAACGTCTAAGTCAGAGAATTTGTACTCTTTGTCGTGGTCAGGTAGCAATAAATCAACTGAAACCAGGTAATTAAAAGCTTCATGTTCATCTTCGAATTGCTGAATACTTGCTATCTTTGGTAATTATTACACAAAAGAAAGAGTAATGACGCAAAAAATAGTTTTAAAACTGGTTATGTGTATAACTACAACAAAATGAAAAAATATTAAAATATTTAATTTCAATTTATAACTTGTATGCTTTTAAATAATTCATTTCTTTGTATAACCTATATTACAGTAAACATTCTCAAATTAAAATTTTCTTTTAATGATTAAATTTCCAGCTTCGTTCATGCCAGAAGAACCGTTGGCTGAAGATAATACGGTAGATGGTAGTTCCAAATACGACTTTCGAACATTTGGAAAGAAGGTTGTTGAATATCAAGGACTTCAAGAAACGGATGTGTAATTTTTAACTCGTTTTTTAAGCTCTACGCTAAATATGTACATCATTTTAGAATTTTTTAAACACCTGAAGTGTGCATGGCTGCAATTTTATTTATAGTGCCAGCTTATTGCAGATTTTGTACAGTTGTTCAATCTCTTCATATTAAATACGTTTTAATCCATTCAGATGCTTTTTTGTCATGTCTTTCTTTCACAGAAGGAAAAAATAAAAAAAAATTTCTATGGCAATGAAATAACGTATAGTAAATAAGCTTTTCTTATTTGCACACCAACTATTGTAACTGCATAATGTAGACATTCATTCAAATGGCTGAAATTGCTATTCATTGATAACTTTACTGATTTATTGAAAACATTAAATTCTTGATTAAAGAATTGAGCTGAAGAATAAGTATAAATTAGAGAAATTTTAATTGTTATACGATGTTTTATATCGGCAGCCAGGTTAAAGAACAGTATTTTTCTTTAATTTGAAAAATCGTTGTTAAATTAAATGTACTTTTTGACCATAAGCATGGTTATGAGAATTATTAACTTTTAAGAATGGAATGTTCTGTTTTCTTATTTAGTAAATTCATAACTTTTCTCAAGTGAGGAAAATAAAATTCCACCACTTTAGAAACCATGAGCTTATTGTTATTCACTATTCTAAAATAAACAGAAGTTTGTTTGCTCTACGATATAGTTTAATCTTCATCTGCAGGAAAAAATTAATTCCTAAATGTCGGGGCATAACTACTGAAATTAGGGGCACTAGAGCGAAGAAGGGACTTTGAAAACGTTGAACAGAAGTAAGCAAATAAAACGAAACGATGCAAAATTAAAATTTTACAAAATAAATAAAAGTGCCAAAAAATGAAGTTCAACCAACGACAAATAGCTAGAAAGTAATGCATCACAAAAACTGAATGAAAAGTTTTTTAGAAGTACTATTAGTAAGCAGATAAAACTACTTCCTTATTTTGGTTTCAAACTCATTACCGCCTTTTTTCAGGGCAGCTGAAGCTAACAAACATCCCCTGAATGTTAGGATAGCTCGGACGGTGAAGTCCCATTTTGTGCAGTGGCAGGTCAGCCGAAAAGAAAAATAAAGCAAGCCCTCGTTAACACGAATCCTTAGTCACCAAAAATAACGAGGTCATATTTAAAAAAATTGGTGTTAACTGGGGTCCCAAATTTTATTTTTGGAAATATTTTTATGCTCATTAATTATTTACAGTATATAGGTACATGTGTAACTGCAATAGTATGTTATGTAGGCCGTCACAGAAAGATCCACCAGCGGTCGAGCGGTAAAGTCGCTGAACATGAGTAGTTCGGTCCGAGGTTCGAATCCCGCAACACAGCTGGCTGCATGGGCGTTTTCGTGGTTGGAAAGGATTCAGATTGACTTTTCCTATCCCAATGCAGAATCTTGTAATAAAGATCTTAACATGTTAAAATTAAGAAGTGTAATATCTCGGACTGGTAGGACTTGCCTTGGTCCTGATGGCATAAGTTATTTGATGATAAAGTATCTGCCCCATGAATCTCTAGTGGTCTTTCTCGTTCTTTTATAATAGGGTATGGAAGGAACAAATTTTTCAAACTGCTTGGTGCAGGGCTTTTATAATCCCTATAGCAAAACCCGGCAAGGACCCGAAAAATCCTTTGAATTATCGCCCCATCGCGCTCACTAGCTGCCTTTGCAAGATTGTGGAAAAATAGTAAATCAGTCTCGCCTACTATCTGGAGAATAATCATTGCCTGTCGCTTACCAAAGTGATTTCCATAAGGGAAGATCTTTACTTGACAATGCCCTGTTCTTAGAAACCGCAGTACGCAATGCATTTGTGAAAAGAAATCGTATGGTTTCAATCTTCTTTGACATGGAAAAGACGTATGATAGAACTTAGCAGCATTGAATTTTTCATGACCTTTATAGCACTGGGCTGCAAGGTAATTTACCTACCTTCATTAAAAATTTTCTGAGGGACCACACATTCCAAGTTAAGATTGGATCGCTGCTATCTCGTGCATTTGTACAAGGTGTCCCCAAGTGTTCGGTGCTAAGTGTCACTCGTTTCAGCCTGAAAGTTAATTTCATTTTAAGATAACTTCCCCCACAGAACATGGTTCTCTGTATGTTGATGATTTGATGATCTACTGTCACGGTCAAGCTATGAGATATAATGAGAGACGACTGAAAATTCCTCTAAACAGAATAATGAAGTGGTCCAACAACAATGGTTTTAAATTTTCTAGCCAGAAGACCGTCTGCGTGCATTTCTGTTGCAAAAGAAATCAACATCCTGAACGAGGGCTGCATCTTGACTCTCCTTGATCCGAGTTGAGAAAAAATCAAAACTTCTACGAGTCTTATTTGACAGACAGCTCATTTCTTCCGCATATTTTAAATTTAAAGAAAAAAATGTGCTAAAGATCTCAAAATGCTGAACGTCCTAGCTAATAAATATTTCATGGGGACAAGAACATTGTTCTATGCTCCGCATATGTAGGGCTTTAATTCGTTCCAAACTTGACTATAGTTGTGTTATCTATAGATCAGCAAGACCACCTGTGCTACTGAAATTGGATCTAGTCCATCATCAAGCTCTACAGATATGCTGTGAAGCTTTCAGAACATCTCCAGTCCAAAGTTTATATGTCATCTGTTTTAAACCATCTCTGGAATTCAGACTTAAGCAGTTATCCCTTGAATTTCATTATCTAGTAATATAGCAAGCCCTTGAAGTAATATCGCAAGCCGAACATCCTGTCCGACTCATGACATCTGATCGGTACTGGCGTGTCTATCAAACACGTTCTTCATGTATCCAACATTTTGATCTTCGCATTCACTCACTAATCGAAGAATTCAACCTAAATGATCCCAAAAGCTTTTAACTTTTTCGGTATTTCTTCTTGGCATGAAATGAATATTCACCTACTTGACATTTTTGGAGGACTTAAGAAGAGCATTACCAATGATGTCCAATATCCACAAATGTTCCTAGAGCATAGAAGTCATTCTAACTATACAGCAATTTTTACTGATCTTATTAAATTTTGCAAAATGTGATGAGAAACATATCCAGAAATTTATCTTGGCTCAATTTTTCAGTTTGCGCCCAGAATGATTCACTTCGCGAAATTCTAAATTTATGGTAACTTATTTTCCTTTCTCTTTTGTCGTTCACTAACAGAGGTGAATCCTTCCTTCTTATTAACCCAAAACGAGCCAATATATAAATTTTGAATTCTTGAAAATTTTGAATAAAAGAATTTTTACCAGGTATGTCTAAAAACGCATTTACTTTATAAAATTTTATAATTTAAATATTTTTCGAAAAAAATAAAGAAAATTACTAAAAAGTACAAATTTTAAAAATAAATCGCAAAATAGCTGAGAATTGTTTTGGATTGAACTTTAATTTGTGAAAGAAGTCATCGAGTAAGTTTAATAAAAAAGATTCAATTAGCATTGAAAAGCTATAGTTTTGAGAGCTAATTTTTTAAAATATACTTGTGCGACTTTTGCAAAACTTGGTACTTTGGCATAACTTGAATCGTGAAATCGAAATATGGAAAAAATGGAAAATATGGATTTCAGTAAAAGTTAAATTTCATAACAAAATACCTACGTTAGAATAATGCTACACATAAATATAATGCATATCCTAAGTCGCGCTTTCCAGGCACGAAAAACGCAAGCTAAATTTCGTCAGTCGGTCCAGTAGAACGGGAAATGCAGAACTGTGCCTTTTTTTTCTGTGCAAAGTGTACATATATCTCCTGTGTTATACTTGTATAAGATTTTCCTTTAGTAATCTGCAAAATTATAATTTCTTTCATTGAAATTACACACAACTTAGTGTCTAGTATAGCGAACAACAAGATCAAGAACTTAAGAGCACGCCTACAGTAGAATGCGCATACGACTCTCAAAATAATATCATTTCGTTATTTCTAATGTTGATATTTAATTTTTTTTCTTTAAAATTAGTACTATTTAGGGTAAAAAAAGGGGATTAAATAAGGAAGCTTACGATCAGAATACTTTACATTCTGATTTTTATGTTAAATTTAATTATGGTATCATGGTTTTCATTCGGTAACGAATCGGACGTTCTCCGTTTAGACCGAATAAGGTTTATTTAAATAGTACATAAGGAAAAGATATAAAACAAGGAACTAGATATCAGAGGTATGGCACAATAAAGTGTGACGAATAGCAATTACTAAGGATGAACTGGAGTAACTTCGCCCTTATTTGAATATATATGTGGACTTAGCCGAATGCAAAAGTCGCAGTCTCGATAAGGTTTGTGGGTTTAGAAGTGAGATATACATGTTTTACAGTTTACTTTATCAACTGATATGAAGCTTAACAACGAAATTTATACTTATCAACAAACAACGTATATGCGATTCCATTCACAACTTTGAAAATCTAAAAATTCATCAAAAGTTTATTTTGTGTTTGGTCTGATTGTGGCAAAGCAGGAAAGGGCTGTGTGCCTTCGTGGAAATCATTCTAAAGAAAATTGTTACACATGGGAAAAACTATAAAAATACTCATGCAGCTAGCCTAATCGTCGGGATATGAACCCCAGTCGAAATGCCACTTTACAGCTCGGCTGCTGGTGAGACTAATCAAGAGCTTGAAAAATTGTACTGCGTCGCCCAAACGGTATAGAACTTAGCGAAGCCTACTGCGGTACGGAAGAGACCGGGTTCAGATCCCGGAAAAAGCATAGATGTTTGTATATGTATTGTGTCTTTACGGCATGTGTGTGTGTGTGTGTGTGTGTGTGTGTATGTGATTATGGCAAAGCCTCGAGGGCTATCTGCCTAAGAGGAGGGATGCCTTCGTGGAGGACTTTCTAAGGGAAACTGGCTCGTATACACGTTACACATGGGGAAAACCACGAAAACGCCCATGCAGCCAGCCCGTTCGCGGGATTCGAACCTCGGACCGAACTACCAGTGTTCAGCGACTTTACCGCTCGGCCGCTGGTGGGCCCTTTACGGCATGAGGACACTCTATATATATATATGGTGAAGCGAAAGTCCCTTCGATAAGTTAGTGCTAGGGGGAGAGGAGTGAGAGACCTTCGGACCCGTCCCTCCCCCGCTGTGCTATCCTTCAAAATTGGTGTCGGAACTGAGGGAAGTCGTTCTGTCGCCTGTATGATGCTCAAGCCTCTTGCCAACGACAGATACTACCTTGCTGTCCTTGCCACGATAAATTTCGTGGGCTTGTTCTGATGTTACTGTCAGACAAGTGAGATAAGTCACAACACAAAGCAACACGAAATTATACTGTATTGCAACATAGCCTGACTGTTTTTAATATGGTAAAATAACATTCTTCGTTTGGGAAAGTCATTGATGTCACTGATCCACAAGTAAAAAATACTTTAGTATGATAATTCAATCAATTGAAAATTAAGATGAATGCTTGAACAGCAGCTCTTTACATTTCACGAAAAAGTGGTTTGCATAATTTGCATGGATCGCAGCCATGGAAAGAGATATTGACTGTAGATGGCATCCAAAAACTCTCTGCATTCCATCTAAAGCAGGAGTGGAGAAAAGTTGATCGGCAGGCCGAATGCCGGCCTTATAAGTGCTTAATCCGGCCCGTTATGAAATCTTATAGAGGAATCATGCTATAACGGTAAGATAAAATTCGTTCATTGTAAATTACACTAAAATAAATTGTGTCCGATATAAGGAAAGGCAAAAAGGGAGATTTATTTTCACTTATTTTCAGCCGGAAAGATTGGTTTAGTTTGGTTGATTGTGGCAAATCACGCTATGGCTCAGAACCTAAAGGAAGTGGTGCCTTCGTGGAGGATTTCCTAAGAGAAACTGCCTTGTTTATACCTTACACATGTGGAAAACCACAAAACTCCCATGCAGGCAGCCCGTTCACCTGATCTAACCCAGATCGAATACTGTAATATTCAAAAATTTTATTGCTCTACCGTTAGTGCTCTACGATGAACTCTTTCCCAGGATAAACCTATTATATTAAAAACTATTAAAATAGTAAATCTCAAAATTTTCGTTATTCTTTGGAGTACGTTTTTAATACAGTTTTAATGCTAGCCAAATCTTGGAAAGTTTTCATTTTGCTTTATAGTCGGAGTTTTCGCTTTTAGTGTTTTAATTTCCAAGATTTAGAACTTTATTTCGAGTGACAGAAATACTGAATTGCTATTAAATTTCAAAATTTTTTTTTCAGTATTATGTATAATCACAAGTGTCATGAATATTTTATATCAATAGTTTAAAGTATAAATATCAAAGTGTCATCGTGACATGACTGTATACAAATTACAGAGTCACGTGATCATCTATCGCGGTTTAGCATTTTGCTTTGCCCATGCGAGAAAAGGCTGAAATGGGAATCGCTTTTACGTACGCTACCGAGCGAGGCTGAAACGGGAATCGCTTTTGCGTACGCTATCAAGGGGGGCTGAAATGGCACGAGCTTTAAGAAAGTCTGAACTGGGAAACCCAAAATGGGACATAACCGAAATTTTTGTTTGATCGACTGAAATAGCACTAAAGCTCTAAGGGTTTTGCCATGCAATTAAAAGTTTGAATTCACTGCAAATTATATCTGCTTCTTTTTAAAATTAAAATAAGCCCAAATATATCGTGAAGTAGAATAATTTATTATTTACACTTTCTGGTACAGTTTGAAAATAGGTTTAGAATAACAAGCAGTGAATTTAGAAATTTGTCTACAAAATTTTATGAGAATGGAGAGAAGGGAAATGTTCTTTACAGAAAAGAATGCGACTGGAGCATTCTTCGAATTACTTTTATATATAAAAAAAAAAAAAAATTACCAAATTATTAAGAAATTTAACACATAAACGGCACAAAATTTTTTAAGCAAGTTAAATTTGTTAGATTTCTGGGAAAGCCAATTTTTGTGAGGGATTGTAAAAGTTGTATTAGCGAAGAAATAAAAAATTTTGCCAATTCAAAAATGAGTGTATAAGATTATTTAGGATCAAGCTTGATTTTTCGAGCACAGCAAAGCACGCGAGGACTGTCCCCTTAATCCTCTGAATACGAATTTAAAAAAAAATTCCCTCGTTTTTTTATCCAAGTGAACAAAATATATTATAAATAAGATAAATTTACCATTTGGGATTTTTTTGATAAATGACTTTCGAGCCAAAGCCTGGGACACATATGTTCTATCCGTAGTTGATGAGGAGATACGTATGTCCCATACGTCGCGATCGACTTACTGTAAGCACACCTATTAAACTTTATTACATGAAATAGATTTTACATCATATGGTACAGGGTAAAGCATTTTTTGCATATCCCAACATTATACATTGGGCAACTTATTTGTTCTTTTCTCTATGTTCGTTTGTGTACAACGAGTACAGCGGCGTCTGGATTTTCCAACAGTTGTAAGATGATCACTACCGTTCCGGAGATTCTAAGTACTTTTTAACCCAGTAGTAATTTTTAAACCTTTAGTGGGACATATATGTCGCGTTAGTAGTCAAAGGATTAAAGGAAGTAATTCCTTTATGAAGAATTTTCTAAGAGACGCTCTATAGTATTCATGTTATCCATGCAGAGACCGATGCAGCCAGCCCTTTCGCCGGTATTCGCTTCCGAATCTATCAGTACTTAATGGTTTAATCATTCGACCTCTGTTAGGCATAAATTTGATCATAACTGATTTCGGTATTACTTTGAGTACCTTGTACACTGTGTTTGCTTGTTTAGTTAATTACGGCAAAGCAAACGAGGATTATCTGTTTTACAGGTACGAGAACCAGTACTTTCAGCATGGTATAGCCGTTGACACCATCTGCTTTACAGAAGAGATGTCTTTGTGAAATAATTTCCAAGAGAAGAACGTTCGAATTCACATTTCAGGCATGCGGAAAACCATGAAAACGTCCATGCAGCCGGCCCGTTCACCGAGACTCGAACTAGTATTGTTCAGAAAAATTATCCTTCGGTCACTTATGCATGCCGCCCAACCGGGATAGTCCGGCTTAGTGACGCTAATTGTCCTACAGAATTGCCCGATTATGCTTCGATGGCCCTAGATTATGCTTGCAGAACGATGTGAAAAATTTCGGCGTGACTAGGTCAGTGAACTTATCTGTTTTCGTGAAGTCCAGACTACTTTTCTATGTTTTTGTTAGTTTATTTATGCATGTATTATTTAATGTTTTAATTGACTTACTTTTGCAAGCCCCACGTTATACATCTGTGCTGCATGGGAAGATTGCATGTGTTCAAAAAAATTATTGTCTCAGAAATTTTTGCACTACATTGTATTTTTAGACCCTTTAGTGTTACTGAAATATTTGAGAAAATCTTTCCTATTATAATAAAGATTTAAATAATGAAACAGAATAAAAGATTCTGAATATTAAGAAAGAGATGGATCTTCATTTAACGTAACGCGATATCGCTCGTCCAGTCGCCTGTGTCGTGTGTCTAGCGATTTCTCCCGCTGTCTGCCGCCTGTTTCTTCTGGCCTGTAAGGCAATATACCGGTCATCTGCGGGTGTGGCTCCTCGTGGACGACCACTACTAAACCCCCGGATAGCTGTTCCTGTAGTTTGAAATTGTCTCCAAAGTCGTGAAACGATGCTGTGAGCAATTCCGAACTTTGTAACCACACTTGTCACACTGCGGCCTTCCTCCAACTTCCCAATGATTCGACTTCGGGTAAAAGCATCCAGATGTCGTCTAACAGATTGGTTATTCGCCATATCTCGCTGAGGCAGCAACTCGGTGTGATTTTAACTGCTATACGGCGTGCAATCTCTTTGCCAGAAATACTGATCTTACACCGACAACATGCTTTATACTACTCAGACACTCCCCCATTACGTCTACCTGCATATCTGCGCATGTGCTACCGTACATCACCTTACTTAATCTCCTGATTGGTCTTTCTGTCCGCTCTGCCTCTTCGTTCAGCTGATATGCTAATTTTTCGACTTCGTCCTTAATTTTTGCACACCAGTGTACATTAACAAGTCCGATTCTTAACCTCTGATTTGGAGACACTAGATCGATTTTACTCAGATATCCCCATTCTACAAATACAGAATTTTGTACGTTTTGCAATAACTTGATTACTGGAATCTGATGGTTAGCGTTATTTTCTCCAGTGTAAATTGAAGTCTTACTTCCGGTCAAAAGAAGTTTTTTATCAAAAATGTAACTATCTAAGGGCTTTAGAGGCCCACCAGCGGCCGAGCGGTAAAGTCGCTGAACACTGGTAGTTCAGTCCGAGGTTCGAATCCCGCAAACGGGCTGGCTGCATGGGTGTTTTCGTGGTTTTCCCCATGCGTAACGTGTATACGAGCCAGTTCCTCTTAGAAAGTCCTCCACGAAGGCATCCCTCCCCTTAGGCAGATAGCCCTCGAGGCTTTGCCGTAATTAAATAACCTAACCTAACTTTAAGGGCTTTCACTATTTTTAAACATTTATAGCAATATTATAATAATTTTGTAAATATGCTCTGCAAGAGATTAACTATTTCAAGTACATATTATTTCCCTCCATTCATATTTACACATATGCACGCAATTTAATTTGGAATACCCAAGCTTAAAATCTGAAATACGAATATATGAAGAATCGCACGTAAAAGCACTGCTCAGGCGTTTTTTTTTTTTTTTTTTTTTTTTTTTTTTCTTTTTTTCGGTGGGGGGGGGTGCAAAGATCAAATACCAAAACCAAAGTAAAAACATTATTACACAAATGCATTCTATCATTAACTACATTAAAGTTTCTTGTAAAACTGTGCTGTGTAAATAGTGATTTATAAATAGGCAATAAATTTGCCACTATTGAAGTAGTCAAAAAGATATTTATACACTTGAATTCTTGTTTTGTTTCCGGATAATGCTAACATTATCAGATAAAGAGACTACTTTCAACTGATACCATTTTCTTTTCGAAAGAGAAGTTTTTAGAAATGGATTTCCGCCACGTTCTTCATGATGCAGTGGCAGGTACCTAATAGGGGAAGTAATTCGCAAATGATTGCTATTTTCATTCAGCTAACTATACAGTGATAACGCTAATTAGCATTATTTCTTATGGGTGTAAGATTATGCTCAGAGGAGGAACAAAACATATTGAAAGCGTTGCTTCATACAAAATTTTTCAAACTGAATAGATGAAAATGTGGTAGTGGAGAAAGGAATCTTTTCCGTTTAGGTGATTTCTCAGTGTTACCATATTAGTCGCAGAATAACCTTCGGTCTTACCTTCGCCAAAATTATAGGCAATACCCTAAGAAGAATTTTTTTATTGTTTCTGTTTATAGCTCACATTATTATTATGTGAATAATTTTTTTGAACAATGTTCTTTTTCATGTTATGTATAAATAAATGTTTTAAAGTTTAAATTAGGAAACTAATATCCATAGAAAGCTTAGAAACAAATCATTATTGCTAATAAAGTAGAATATAATTATATTCTGAAAGTTCAATTTTTTGCATAGATGCTGCAGCTGTCGTTATCATGTTCAGACATTATCTGCATAATTGTTCATTCCAGAAAATAAATACTTTCAGGTTTATTGTTATTTACAGGCTCTTAATTTTTATTTATTTTTTTTTTTTTTCATTTACAATTCTTGTTTGCTGCATCATTTCCAATAGTACTATCAACTCTGTGGATACCACATTGATGACATATTGAACTAGAATTCCTTATAACTAAAAATGTGTTGAACGAACTACAACTACACGTCCTTTATGCGCTCTGTTCAGTTGATTTAATTGGTATCAATCGTGTTACTTAAGAGGAAGACATACTTTTTTCTTTTCATAAAGTTTCATTTTCTCATATAATGTAATGAGCTCACGAACTGCAGTTAAATATTCTTTTAATGGTGTCTCTGGGATTCTGATTGCATGCATGATCTATTACTTCTAGAGATGGTTTCAGTATAATTTTATTACTCGAACTTTCAAATGAATCGCCTGAAAGATTTCTGTAGTACATAAGTGGATTCTGGTTTACAATTTCTGACAAGAAAGGAAGCACCATAATTATGCAATCAGTTTCCTGGATCTTACTAGGGTTTTGGTCATCATCACTCTCAATTTCCATATCAATCGTCTTATGTCTGCGTATGTCATTTTCTTCCGAACATGATTTATAGGTATTTATAGTATCTAATTTCTAATTATATATCTAATTTCTCCTAGTTTATCAATAACCTCTTTGTTATTTCTTATTCTCCTAGTTTCTTAACCTTATCTAATTTCTCCTAGTTTTCGCAATAACTTCTTTCTGATGAGTGCAATTTTTCAGAAATATTTAAGGTATGGGATTTTGTAAGACATGGTAATAAGGGAACTGAAGTAATATTGGCTGACAAGTAATGGCCTGACACAGTCACAAATTCTCTGCTGTCGCTTACAAATTAATTTGCTTTTCCAGATTCTATATTTTCTTTCATTTCTCTGTTTCGATTACACAATTGTTTTTTATAATCGTCATTTTTAATTTTACAAGGAGCTGGAGCTAAACTCGGATGTGGTTCATAACGTTATATTCTCTAAAGTTCTACTTTGCCACTTGGAATACATTCTAAATTGTGTGCTGAGAATGTGACGATCGGATTTGAGCCTTGTAGTTTGTTTGGATTTCTAATGCACTGGTTCTCAGCATATGAATTTGAAGCCATCTTACCGGTTTGTGTAGGTGAAGCTTCTTTATTTGGTGATACTGTTTCTTCTAATGATAAAGAAACAGTTTTTTCACTGTAATGTTCTTTATTGTACTTTAAATTTACTTCTGTGTCTGGAGATATGAATGTTAACTTAGAATATACTTCACATTTTTCTTTATATGTAAGAGAATTTCCTGAATGACTAAGATTTAAAGCTGACAATTCGACAACTTTATCAAGTAGATTAGTCGCGTAATGCTACAAGTTCTTCTAAGGTATCATTCAGGATCTGCACAAATACACGCTGGAAGTCACCAGTCAAGTAAGAATTATTAACTGTTTGGGTTAACGCTTTTTCTTCACTTTTTAAATAATTTAAATAGTGTGACAACATACTACAATTAATGGCTTTATTCAGTTGCTGAATTTTTATAAAAATTGAAAACAATTGTTTTAAAGACGCTTCGAAGTGTTCAAAACGCACTAGTATTGTTCCATTAAGTATTACTTCTTGCAGACGAGGTTTAAAGTAGAGGAATCTGGAAGCTATTTTTTTCATGTTAGGATGCATGTAAATAGAAGGAATATTTTCGAGCAAATTCAAAATTGCTGAAACTTTTATGACCAGAATCACATATTTTAGAGTCCACTGGGGATAAAGAATTTTTTTACAGTGATGAATTGCAAGAATTCTTCTAATGTTTCTTTTTCTACTGGAATATGTTTCGATTTTTCGTTAGCTGATTTCCTTCGATTTATACTTCGTGCCAGAAAATTCAGCTCTTTTTCTGCAGATTGAAATAATTTGTGGTGAATCTTCGTTTTTGGAATTTTCTGAAAGGAATTCTTCTGTCCAAAAGATATTTTGTCTTGAAGATGAGATGCGGCTTGTTTTAAGCCTATAACGGCGAGCCCGAAACTATCATGGCTTGCAATAATTTCATTATCTTTTTTCAAATCATGCCTTTCAGCTGTTGCTGCTGAATTCATTTGCGATGCTGAACTGCTTTCCATTTTCTCAACCGAAATATTACTTTGATAGTCTTTAGAAGATTTACATCTGGTTTTAATGTAATATACAGCATAATTATTTGGCATGTTTTCTAAATTCACATGGAATTTCTTCGTCAGATGTTGTTTTGTTAAAAAATTTTTAGTGTATAACTTACAAACCTCGAAGGACGTAAGGCAGAAATCTGAAAATAAAGTATAAATATTCATTTATTAAGCAGTACATTAGGGAATCTAAAATATTCTAGTACACAAAACCTATATCCACCTTATTTTCTCAAAACATTAAAATGGGGTGTACACATTTTCTTTTGAAATATTGAGCGCGTATATTGAAAGCTTAAGCGATTTGATTAAGGAAAATCAATTATAGAATATTCCCCTAAAGGGAGGGATGCCTTCGTGAAGTATTTTCTAAAAGAAGCTGGCTGACATCCACGTTACAAATGGGTAAAAACCATAAGATTTTCCATGCAGCCAGCCCGTTTACGGAGATTTGAATCAATGTCGAATTACCAGTGTTTAGCGACTTTACTCCTCGGCCGCTGGATTGGTTTGGTTTAGTTGATAATGGCAAAGCACCCTAGAGCTATCTGCCTAAGAGAAGGGATGCCTTCGTGGAGGACTTTCTAAGCTAAACTGACTCATATACATGTATACACGTTACGTATGTCTACGCATTTAAATGTATCCATTTTTCCTTCGATAAATGTTAATTTGCCTGTTCCATAAGCAGACGTACACCTCCAAACAAGTATTCTATCACTACCATATTTTACTTTGGCTAATATGTTTTTTTTTTTTTCTTTGAAGTGCTGTTCCTGGCTTAAGCCATATTTTAAAATTTCAGCGATGTCCAAAATATTAAATTTATATTCGTCACTGAACGTTGTCTTATTCTAAAATTTTAGAGATCAGTTTTAATATTTATTTACAAAATCTTTTCTTTGCACTGAGAGCAGAGCTTCATTTCTAAAATTAGAAGTGCCGGAGCCGTATGGAAGGCCATCAAAACAGCGGAACAAAAATAAATAAATAAAATAATAATTGATAATTAAATTAAAATTCAATCATATGGAAAAAGATATAAAAATGTAATAAATTATTAAATCAATGAAAAATATTTTTAAAAATTTAAAAAAAAACATACCGGACTACATCTTATTTGTGGCTATTTCACTCAAAAATTAAGAAACATCTTAGGCGGTCTCTGGCTAAATTTAAGCGCCTTGAACATACAATATAATGTGTTATTTTAAGGAATTATAGAAACAAAGATAATTTTCTCCAGCACTCCTATGACAAAAAAAGGAAAAACGATTGAAAATCACTAGTGAGAATATAGTGAATGTTAGAAACAGTATGATAGTATATAAAAAAAATTTTAAAGTCCTACACTTTCTGACCACAGTGTCCTCCCGATATAATTCTAGTTGCTAAGCAATTCATGAAAGGGTGAATGAATTCGCCCACTATCGTTGGATATGCAGAGCTAGGGTTATTACCTCTAGTATTTTTTTACTCACTCTCATAAACTAATTTAACTTCTTGGAGAAAAAGGATGTTATATATGAATGGAGGCTTTTCTTTTCTCAAAAATCTCAACCTCTGTACAACGGCTCGTTTCCCAGGGAAAGACAGGTATACATTTAGAAGCTGCAATCAATTTTTAAGGTTTACTTATTATTAAAACAATTTGAGATTAAAAATTTGCTGAAATTGTGGTTCAGTTACACAAAAAAAATGTAATGTGTGCACCACATAACTTCCTTGTACGGAATATTAAATTATACCCATTTTTTCTTGCATTTCATTTAAACTTATTGGATTGAATTAAATCTACTTCGCCATTTAGCGCATAAACCACAATAGAATAAATGCACTCTTTAAAATTCACTATATTTGTTTACCATAGCGACACTCTGGTCCTTTGTTCACTTAACATTTCGTTAATTTTTTAACTATGTCTATGTCGTAACACAATTAAGAGGCAATCGGCCTAGTGCGGCCTTTACCAATATATTATAAGTAGGGTGTCTTTAATGATGAGTTGAATCCAGTAAGATGGAACGTACTTTTTGCACCTAGTGCAGAGTCTCTAGAAGAGAAGTAAACGTGGCCCCACAATGTGGAGGGTTTGCAGCTTCAGGATTTCTGCCGCCAGGCTATGCTTGTCTTGAGAGAAGCTGCGAATTAATCTTGATCTGCAAAGTTCAAAATAATCTCGATAATTTGAAAAGCTAGACAAAGTTTCTGCATATTTGACTTAGCTGATTTAATTCTCTGAGCTATTGTGGTTATTCATTTCATGAGATAAAGGGTTTTCTTATCTTTGAAAATGTTAATGATTTCTGCTAAATTTTCTTGCGAGTTTTTCTGCTTAACTTTGTCAAGGTAAAGGGTTTTAGGCATTTCTTGATTAGTTTGGCCTGAAGTTTGAATGAATTCGGAGAAGTCATCCTTAGTGGGAATTTCTTGTGGTTTTTCTATCTTCTCTAAATGATTGAATCCTTTTCCGTATACCTTACAACCACGATACGAAGAAATGTGATTTTCGTGACAGTAAATGCAAGTTGGTTTTTCATCTGGTTTTAATTTACAGGTATTCGATCTGTGATTTCGTCCGCACTTACAGCTCCTGACCTTTTTAAAGCAGTTATTTTGGGAGCGCCCGAACTCCTGGCAATTGAAACATTAAATTGGGCGTTTTCTGGACTGATATTTTTCTGTTGTGATATTGAATCCGAACATATTGTTTAATTGATGAAAGATTTCCTGCAGAATTTTTCTGATTTCCTGCTCTCCTGCAGAATTTCTTTTTAGTTCAAGGAAAAATATAGGGTAAACGGATAATTTGGCCTTCTGCTTTCTTCGTGAATTGCTTTACTTTAATTATAGGGAAGCTTTTGCGTTCTAAGTATGCGTGAATTGCTTGCTCTGTGTAGAATTTTGAAACATTCTTAAGTATAACTTTAATTGAAGAGGCTGAGGAAATTTGGTACATAATAAAAATCTGTGCTTTCTGAAATTTATCAACTGTAGCTTTATGATCGGCTTCGGTAGCAGCGCAAAGGAAAATCTGTCTGGCTTTGATTGTAACTTCAAATTCGTTTTTACATATTTCTCTGAGCATTTTGTCTATTTCAGGCCAATCAACATCGTTTTCTGAAATGACTAATGGGAAAATTTTCGTTTTATTTTCTGTGTTGTAGTCGTCTGCATTTCATCTGTAACTTCTATAGCTTCGTTATTTTCGTTAAGAGTTTCAAATCTGTTATTTTGCGGAATATCTGGTGGTGGGATAGACTCGGAAACTGTTGCTGTTTTCTCTGGAGTTTGCCAATCCTTCTGAGTTATTGTTTTATCATCTGTTTTAGAATTTGCGAGCTTCGAGGTGTTCTGAATGCTTGCTAAAATGAACTCATTTTGTTGAATTTCTTCTTGTAACTTTGAACGCATTTCTATCGCTGGTGGGGAGGGTAATGTTTTCATAGACTCAATACAGTTTAATTTATCGGGGATTTCGTTTTCTAATTTGAGTGAAATATCGGGTAATTATCCCCGAGTAATTTATCGGGGATTTCGTTTTCTAATCTTTTGGGTTAGTCGGAAGCTGAGTATTAAGATTTCATTTTTTAACTCAGAATGCACAAAATTTATATCATTTTAAGAATTACCTAATCGTTTCCACATGTTCTATTCAAATACTATAATAAATCTAAAACGACGTATAAAAGAAATTAAGCAAAGAACAACGAAAAAGAAAAAAAAAAGAAAAGAAACAGTTTTTCACAGACGATTCAGTATTTCTCATTCAATTAATTCAGTTCTCACTTCGCGACAAGGCAAAAATACATTAAAACTCAAGATGTCTGTTTTGAAAATTATGAAGTAAATCTTAAACACTTATTTCCTCGAATAAATTCCAGAATGGATTAAGCAGGATTTAATTCGCAATAATAAAAGAAGGCGTTATCTTTGTTACTGCTTACTTTCTCTAGATTGGCAACAAATCTACTATTCTGTTGTTTCAAATGTAAACAAGCAACGGCCGCCATGGAAAAAAATCATTAGACTTAGCGTCACTTAAACAACTTTTAAATTGTTGATAATTCTAAAAACATTGTGTACAGATTTACTAAAGGCATAAAACATTAACCGGAAAATAAGAACAACATAATTCAATAATTTTTAAAGCAAAAAATGCACAATTTACAAATATATAAGAACAATAAAACTGAAATCACTGAGCCGAGTAACAGAGTGGATATATATATACATATATTTATATACTTTTTGGTGCGGTCGATTGCAACCAAAATACGAGGTGCACATATACACGTTATAGCAGTCTTATATACAGAATTTCGACGTTCTGATGCTACTCGTTTTTGAGTTATGCGAGATACATAGGTACGTAGGCACAGACGCCACGAAAAATTCTCTTCAGAATTCATTTTAAATTAGTTTTACAATTTTTGGTTAATCTTTGGATTATGGTAACTTGGCGATTTTTTGGCGAAAATTTGGCAATCAACCCTGCTACAGCAACCTGCTAGTTTTGTTTTGGACGCCATTTTGTTTTCACGAAGTAAAGGCATTTTTGTTTTTACTCAACATTTTTTCCAACAATCTGCTTGCGGAATTACGCTTATACTAGAACTTTTATGGAACAAAAATGCTTAATCATGACGAAGATTACGTGCGAAATTGGAAGAAAGTGCAGAATCGCAAACTGCTTGCCGCGTTTTTAAGAATTTCACATACACGGTATCATCCATGTACACGTCGACCTATTTTCACTTAAAAAAAAATCCCAGAATTTCACAAAAATGGCATTGCGCACATACTTGACTTTATCCATGTACACTACTAAAGTCCTAGCTAGTAACTTTTATCGCCTTACAAAATGTCGCCAAACTACCTGTTACCATATTCCAAAGATTAGACTAATTTTTTTTTTTTTTTTTTTTTTTTTTTTTTTTTTTTTGAGAGAAGCGAGTCCTTTATCCTGTCCTTACGTACAAATGTCATGCAAAAACATCGTTAACTTGCATTCGATAGTGGTGGAAATGGATATTTGCTTTGAAATATGATGCCTGAAACTTTTCGCGATTACAATACTTTCCTTTTTACTTCGTAGAAGAAAGTAAAAATGCTCTCAGAAAGAATTTAGGGCTCCGGTACGTTCGGATTAGAAATAAAGATTTATCTAAAAAATTTGGGCGTAATTTAAGCTCTGATCTAGAGCAGACATATACTATAACTCTTTCCGAGCAGCTGGCCTGAGAAAATCTTGTTCAGTTAATGATATTCTTGTTGTTGAATTAGAAACTAATATCCAATTTTTGTTCTAACTTAGCTTTCAGTTTTGGGTCTAAAATATGAGGATACTTTTATGTTACGCAAAATTTACATATCTAAGGTATTGTTGTTTTCGCAAAAAGTTTTGAGACTGCGCGCTCTGTTTTTTCATTGCTTTTTTTTTTTTTTTTTTTAATTTTCAGCTTATGATGCTTTAGAAATGTTTAAAAAATATATTTAGGGATCGTTTATATTGGTTATTGTGATATATTTCTTAAATGTTTTAATATGGCACATTTAATTATTGCAAAGCATCGAGGGATATCTGCCTAAGGGGAGGAATGCTTTCGTAGAAGACTTTCTAAGGAAATTGACTCGTATCCACGTTATACATGTGGAAAACCACGACAACGTCCATGAATGTTTGGGGAAATAAATATTTGTTTTGTTCACGCGAATGAAAGTGATGTTTTCTTTAAATTTCATTATTCAGAGTATTGAGAGAAAATGCTGGATTTTATTGTCATTACGCGTCATTTATATGAACTTCGGCATTCAAAATCTTTCATGCAGTTTAAATTTTCTCCAACTCTAATTAGAAGACAAGTAGAATAAATGCAAAATATGCAGACTATGAAATAATTTTGAATTAAAACAAAGTTCTTCAGAACTAAAAAAAAATGAGGTCATTCACAGGGATGCGTAAATATTCTTCAGATTCGAAGCTTTTCTAGATTGACATAGCATATAACATGTAAATTTATAAGTAGATATGATGAAGGAGAAATAGTTTCCTATATACGAATGATAATCATCCATAATTGATAAATTACAATATTTTGTAAAGGATTATTCGAACAAAGGTAATACAGTGGGTAAAAAAAGTATTTGCACACCTACATTTTTGTTTGTAATTCATAAAAAGAAGCATTAAGAAATAAAAAAATTGGTATTGCCAAATCAGAATAAGTTTAATCATCCAAAACAAACAGAAAAATTACAATAATATAAATAACAATGGTTTTTTGTAACAAAATTAAAATATCTCGTATCAAAAAAGTATTTGCACACGTGCATGAATACAAAAGAAATAAAATATATAAGCAAATTTCAAATAACTAATATTTAGTATGCATGCCTTTAAAATCTATTACTGCTTGTAATCTTGCTGGCATTGATTTAATTAAATTTTCTGTAACAGTAGGCTCAGTATTCGGTCACCCTTCAATAAGGACTTGTTTAAGGGCAGATTTGCTTGAAATCTTCCTTTTTCTTATTTTTAAATCCAAAGAATTCCACAGATTTTCCAAAGGATTTAAGTCTGGTGATTGCGGTTGAGCGGCAAGTTTTGTGGGTACATTATAAAGCAACCACATACGAGTTATACAGGCAGTGTGCTTGGGATCATTGTCTTGCTGAAAATAGTACGAATTACTGATACCCAATTTTATTGCACTTTGTGGCAAGTTATCTCGCAACACATCAATATAGGTTCGAGCTGTCATATTCCCATCAATGAAACACAAATTACCAATTCCTTTGCTAGCCATGCACCCCCAAATCATAACAGAACCTCCTCCATGTTTAACTGTAGGTAACACATTTTTGGTATGAAAAGCAGCACAAGGTTTTTTCCAAACTAATTTTCTGCCATCTGATTTAAAGATATTGAACTCACTCTCGTCGGAGAATATGACATTTTTCCAGAAATCGATTGGCTTATTGATATATTCCTTAGCGAATTCAAGTCTCTTCAGTCTGTTTCGTTCAGTTAGGAGAGGTTTTTTCCTTGGTGATCTCCCATAAATGTGTGCATCGTGCAGGACATTTCGAACACTTTGGGCACAGATTTGAACTCCAGATGTTGAAGCGACATCATTGGCTAAAGTAATTGCACTAACAAATGAATTTTTTGATGCTTCTCTTATGATTTTTCGCTTCATTCGCAGTGAAAGTTTCTTTGGGCGTCCAGAGCGCAAGTTATTTGATGTAGATCCTCTTTCTTTATAACATACCAAATAGTAGAGAAGCAAACATTTACTTTTTTACCTATTTCTCGATAACTTAGGCCATTTTCACATAGAGAAAAAAAATTTTCTCGCAATGAAATCGATAATTCAGATTTCTTAGGTGCCATTACAATTTGAATCGGCAATCAACTGATAACGTTTCGACAACACATCCTTTTATAGTCGTCTTACATATATTATTTACTGCGGGATGACTGTCAAATAATAGCATAAAATGCAAATTTGCTAGAGTTGAGTTGAGTGTGCAAATACTTTTTTTTGACATAAGCTATTTTAATATTGTTGCAAAAAATGTTTTTTATTAATATTATTGTAGTTTTTGTAATTAATTTAAATGAATAGGCTTATTCTATTTTTTAAATGCCAATTTTTGTATTTATTAATGCATTTTCTTATAAATTGTGAACAAAAATGTATGTGTGCAAATACTTTTTGTACCCACTGTATTTCAGCAAACGCCTTGAAACTGTGCATCTAATCGTAGCTTTTTCAAAAGTCTTGGAAGAACAGTAAGTTCCACATAAGATCCAGAGTCCACAGTCTCGTGAAACTGTAAGTGAACATTTGATCTTAATTATAAAACAAACTTTTACTTTGAAGAATATTTTGAACAAATTATTCTTCAAAATTATAACCATTGGTTGTTAAAAGAACATAATATTGATTGGCGAAACGGTTTAAGTTCACCGCTAATGATGCAGAACGTTTTTTAACTACAATTAAAGTAAATTCTAATGCTAAATATAAGCAACATTATACTATCTAAAATTATTTTTTTTAAACCCTAAATTACGCTTTGAGAATTTCTTGTATAGAACAATAGATATCAAAAGAGTTTCTCCAAAAAAAATTACATACGCCAACTTGATACTTCCAGCGAGAAAACATTTTCGTAACTAGTTAATTTCAATTGCGGTAAAGCCGCTGAACACTGATAGATTGTTCCAGGGTTCTAATCCCCGCAAATGGGTTGACTGCATGGGCCTTTTCAAGTTTTCGCCATGTGTAACTTGTATGCGAGCCAGTTTTTCTTAGAAAGTCCTCCAAAAAGACATCCCTTCCCTTAGGCAGCGAGCCCTCGAGTGCTTTGCCGTTTTCAAATAGCTCAATTGCGATAAAAGTTTTTAAAACAAAAGAAGTATATCTGGCACTTCTCAGTTAACGGGATTCCAGTGTTTGCGTTAGAGCTCCAAATGTGATAAACTGTTTATTTCTTTTCACATGTAGCGTTAACATCGTTGTGAATAAGCAGAAATAATGAGAATAAATTTACCGATTTTCCATCTGAGATTTTTTTTAAGTATGGATATTACCGTTTTTCTTTGGGCAAAGTATCAATATGATTACATTATTTTGACAGTTGCGATTAAATTCTACCAAAACAAGGTATTAACCACATAAAGACCCTGATTCAAAACCAAAAAATGACTATTACTGCCAAAGCAGCAAAATGGTTTGCAATTGTGCAGCTAGAAGGAAGATTTACAGAAGAAATATTAGTTTGAAGGTTCGTGCATACTTTTCCTAACACCTACTCAATATATTTTCTTTTGGCGTCAATATTTCACGTGTGTAGAATTTACGAAATGCAACTAAGAATGAATTATCGGGCAAATAGATGGTTGAAATAATTACATGCGTTCTGCTTACTAGTAACCTTACTCGTTTATCTTGGTTTTCGGATTTATTTTGGATTTAATAAAATAACTATTCTATTCACGAGGCTATACGTATATCATTAGGATTTCCATTCATATCTAGTTAGATTCCGCTTCTCAACATTTAAGCCTGGCGCCTTGTTAATCGAAAAGTATCTTATGTCTTATGATAGTTATTTCAACAAACAAAAAATGAAACAGTTAACTTTTTATTGATAATACTTTTTTTGAAAATAAGGAAATTAGAGCAAGCTTTTAATTTAACCGTAGCAACTGTACATGCACCAAAGCTATTTTAATGTGTCATGCGTAGCTTAACCATAGCTTTAAGGCGTGTGTAATTTAACTGTAGCTTTAGCGCATGAATCATTCTGTAGAAAATCGTTTGGGGGCATATTGTCAAACAACGGAAATGACCCAAATCTCTCTCTAAAAAAAATTGTTGTAAATAGAATAAATGCTCGGGAGGTAAATGCTTAGTCCTAATGTAAGAAAAATAAACATATATATATATATATATATACACATGAAACGATTTATTTTTAAATTGCAGTGGCCTTAATATTAGTAATTTTCCTTTCGGGTACAAATGCTCGATGTAGTGTTAAATGCATCACAAATCTGATATGCATAAGTTAAATTACTCGGATTGTGGCAAAGCACTCGAGGGCTATCTGCCTAAGAAGTGGAATGCCTTCGTGGACGACTTTCTGAGGATAACTGGTTTGCATTCACATTACACACGGATGAAAACTAAAATCAATCGTGCAGCTAGCTCGCTCTCCTGAGATCGAGCCTGAATCGATCTTTCATTCAGAGGTCTTAATCACTCGGTCACTGTGGGACCTTTCATTCAGAGGTCTTAATCACTCGGTCACTGTGGGACTGATGTTTTAAAAGGAATTGACTCGTATTCACATTGCACATAAGGAAAACCATAAAATACGTTCACCGGGAATTGAATCCTTTAGAGCTACCAATCTTAACGCTCGACTGTTAGTGAGCGCTACCCAAATCCGATACGTGGATTTTCCTTTGAGCTAGGAAAGAAGATTACGTTTTCCACATGCTGTGCAAGGAATTAAAACTCAATTAAACCTGTTAAGAATTAACAAGTTAAACCTGTTGAGAATTAACAAGTTAAACCTGTTGAGAATTAACAAGTTAAACCCATTAAAATTTGTCTTCATTGTCCTGCTTTAAAAACGATGTTTAATGTACTGCCGAAATTCAAGACAAATAATTTATTCCAAGTACTTATAAAATCAATCGCTAACATACACTTTAAGAATTAAGAAATACGTGGATTTATCAGATGAATATGTTAACTAACGATCTAGTGCATTTTTAGCTGAAATAAAAAAATCATAATTTTTTTCTAAACCTGCTCTTGGCTTTAAAAGTAAATATGATTTATTTATTTATTTTGCAATATATGTTTTCGCTTAATTTAGAAGCACATCTTCCTACCGCCGAGATTATAGCAAAGCATTTAGGATGCTTTGAGGTTTTCATTGCTAACGTTTCTGAGAGAAATTTATTCTCAACATCTACAACAGAACCATAGAACGGTATGTCTAGATGGAGGTGGTGGGACATTCGGATTCCATGAATCTTGAGAAAAAGAATCGAAATACGGAACTTAAATTTTAGGGCTTTTTCTTTTGGTCATAGAAATCTTCGTTATAGAAATTTCAATCCTAAGAAAAACTTTAAAAGTTTTGTGTTTTATTTGATTATGGCAAAGCACTCGAGGGTTATATGCCTAAGGGAAGAAATGTCTTTCTAAAAGAAACTGATTCCTATCCAAGTTACACATATGGTGAAAAACTACGAAAACGTCCATGCACTCAGCTCGTTCACCGCGACTCGAGCTACACCGCTTGGCCGCTGGCAGGCCACTTAAAAGCTTTAACTCAATGGTGAGAAATTCCATTCATGTTCAAATACAGATTTTAATTAAAATTAGATTGTTCGACTTCAGTAGTGTTAGCTACCCAATGTAGTCTAGTGGCTTCTCTGAATGCCATATCGTTTTTCTGGGCAGAATTTAGCGTTTCATGTTCAGTGCTTATTTGATAATTCTTAAAATAGTCCTATCTGTTTATAATGCTTTTGAATTAAAAAGATTCTGAAAAATGTAAAAAGTGTGAAATGTTACCCAAATATTTTTATCAAATTATATAAAGAAAATTAAACTTACTAGCGAGTAATTAATGACAGCTTTAATTACTAATACTCACATGAAAGTGCAACCAACTTGGCGCAGTTTAATGATTTCTTATACGGGGAAAAAAATTAAAATTGAGAAAACTATTTTATTACATATTTACCTTTTAATTAGGTATTTATCACAAATATCAATCAATAAAGCTACTTAAAAGCGGTTTTTTTCTCCTTTTGTTCCCGCAGAAATTTTGCGAGAATCATTTTAAGAAGTGACTCAAAAACAATTGTTCCTGTTACAATTTTGTGAGAAAATATTGTATCCCTCAGTAAATTTTACTGAATTTCTTCCAGTGGGAGCAATTCCTTAAGCACAGACAAAAAAATGTCTCACAATTTGTTTATAAAAACTGATGTAATTTGCATTTAAAAAAAAAAATGCCTACGAAAATGTCAGCATTGTTTGTTAAAACTGAAGAATTTTTATTCGCACGATTGCCTTATTTTGGCGTATTATGAAAATTTGACGATTTCTCAGATGGTTGAGCTAATACATAAATACGTATTTACATACATCCTATATTAAATTTCATTTGTATTTTTATAATTAATACAGCTTTTAATCTGACTTTTTCTTATTATTTTTATGTGAAGATTTTGTGACCTTTTTAAGGTTCGGGTGGCTTCGTCTCATCTCCAGTTTTACCATTAACCTCACTATCAACATTTAAATAATTATCGAACAAAGAAAGTGGGAAAGCAGATTATTAAATCAAAGAAACTCGATGAATGCTTTTTTTTAAATTTCATCGATTTGAATTACGCCAATAAGTATTTTATTATAAAATACTATATAATTTAAATTTACGGAAAATTTATCCCATTCACCACTGTGATAAATATGTCAGACTAAATTTCAGAGAAAGAGATTATGTCCAAACAAACTGTATATATCTACCCGCAGAACAAATTATACGCTCTGTTATCGGGACCGGATTAAAAAATGTATTCATGTATGCACGTGTGTATGTATGTGAGTAAATGTGTGTGCGTATCTACACACATATACATACATACATGCATGCATGCATACATGAACACACATATCCATACATGCATATATTTCTAAATCCGATCCCGATAACAGACGTTTAAGGAGCAGATTTTTGTGATCCCGAATTCGTCATACTGATATTGAAAGAGCCAAATAATAAATTTACTAATGAGTATTTCATTAATCAAAATTCATTCTTGCTGTTTGGCGAAGAAATACGAAAAAAGAGCTCAAGTATTCCCACACAGCGTAAAACATATCAAGCTGCGCATAAAATACGCCAAGATGCATGCTCGAGCATTATAGTGTGCAGAATAGAATAGTTAGATAGAATAGTTAGATTTCGTATAAGTAGATGAAAATGTAAGAATTAACTTCAAAAGCCTGATTTTTAATTTTTTGTTCATCAGCCTGCCATGTTGCCAAAATATGTATCTTTCCCTTTTTATCTCTTCGTTCAATATTTTATATTTTCGTTGAGTGAATCGATCAGCTTTGGTTACTTTTTAAATTTTCAAAAGCATTTTGAAAATTTTTAAATTGCATTTTAAAAGTCACTAAATAGCACTATATTGCTGAGCCTTTCTATAAAATATTAGTAGATAATTAGTCCAAAGGGGCTTCGCCCCTGAAAGACTATTGTTTTCGTTTTGCAATTTTACGTTGAATTGCTATAAATATCCGTTTCACTTTTCAAACCGTTGCCGCCAAATGTTAGAGTCTGCATTATATTTGAAGAAATTAAACAATGAAAAATCTGCATAAATGTATGTAAATTTCTCGCATTGTGATAAAACAACAGTACATAGAGCCATCGAATTTTGAATGACGTAATCCTCCTACGAATATGGGTACGTAGAAGACCACATTTGAGTAACAAACTCAACGATTTAAAAGCGAGTAATGGCAACACTCTACGGGGGGAAAAAAAAAAAAAAATTAATCTCCAGCGCGCGGAACTGTGTATCGGAAATTCTAAGGATATGCTCATTTTAAAATTATTTTGCGGTATTGCTGTTGAATTGAATTTTTTTTTTATGTTGAATTGTTGAATTGCTGTTGAATTGAATTTTTCTTTTTAAGTGCAAAGAACGTGATATTTAATAAATAAAGGTCACACACAAAACGTTAAAATAGCGCCCTTTGGACATAATTTAAAATCTGTAACCTTTCAGATTTTTATCTATTTCATATTTTGTAAAACTTTAACGAATTTTGTTGTTTAATTATTGTGTATTTCTAGACGTGTACATCATAATCAATTAATCAATACTGTTTAGGAAATAAATTATTGTATGTATACATATATTTAAAAAAATTTAGAGTTCAACGTTGTAAAACCTTCCTTGTAAATATTTAAAAAAGTTTCTCTTAAATCATTTTCAAATGAAATTTCGCTTGTAAAATGAATAACATTACTAGATTAAACATGACTTTTAGCACGTAACTTTTATCCTTTTAAAAAGCTTTATCTGTTTAATATTTTTGCAAACATAGAGCAAAGTTGATGTGTTACAAAAATAAATTATGTTCTAAGAAAGGCATTTATTTCATAATGGTGAAAGTAATTTTATGATCAGATTTTTTTTACATTACGTACACTGCGAAAAAAAAATAATAATAAATAAATAAATAAATAAATAAAAATAAAGGGACAGTTCTATATCTCCAGATCTACTGGGCCGATTGACGAAATTCAACTTGCGTTTTTTCATATCTCGAAAGCGCGACTTAGGATATGTATTAGATGTATATATATTGTTCTAATATAGGTATTTTGACACAAAATACAACTTTTTCTGAAATGACATGCCTACTTTTTTCCACATTTTGATTCTGCGACTCAAATTATTAAATATAACTGCCAAAGTTTTGTAAAAATCGCAGGAGCAGTTTTTAAAAAATTAGCTCTCAAAAGTTTAGCTCCTCAATGTTAATTAAGTTTGGTATAAGTTTCGTAAAAATCGCAGGAATAGTTTTTAAAAAATTAGCTCTCAAAATTTTAGCTCCTCAATGTTAATTAAGTTTGGTATATGTTTATTAATTTCTTTTTCTATTAAACGTATTTGATTCTTCCTTTCACATTCCGAAATTTAGGCTCATTCCAAATAAAATTCTCCCTTTTTTATGATTTATTTTTAAAATTTGAATTTTTATATAATTTTTATAAATTTTTCGAAAAAGAATTTGAATTATAATCTATAAAATTTTTACCATCATCTTAAAAGAGATATATTTCTAAGCATACCTGCAAAAAATTTGAGTTTTTTATTCAAAATTTCGTAGGATATACGTGAATTTATATATTGGCGCGTTTTGAAATTTGGCATATTTGTTGGTTTGATTTATTTAATTACGACAAAGCACACTAGGGCTATCTACCTAAGGGGAGAGATGCCTTCGTGGAGGACTTTCTAAGGAGAACTGGCTCGTATATACGTTACACATGGGGAAAACCACGAAAACGCCCAGGCAGCCAGCCCGTTCGCGGGATTCGAACCTCGGACCGAACTACCAGTGTTCAGCGACTTTACCGCTCGGCCGCTGTATCGGCTAATATCTCAATCCCATCAAGCATGTATGGGATTTTCTAGGCAGACGCTTGGCAGCTCGTACCTTACCACCAGTAACGATTCCGGAGCTTCGATTGGTGCTGCAAGACGAATGGGCAGCAATGCCTCAACAACTCATTGACACCCTCATTCTCAGCATCGGCAGACGCTGTGAAACCTGCCTAGCAGTCAGGGGAGATCATATCCCCTATTAAAGACCGGATGTTTCTTGCTGGACACCCATCACAGGGATGTTTCGGCCTTCAGTCGCATTGCGCTCCATGCTGCTTTTTCAATAAAGCTTCTTTTTATCCCTCTGATTTCTCTTTTAGTAAGTGTTGCTTACATTACTCATGTCCTTACGTATTGGGGATCTTACGGTATTAAATGTGTTGATTTGAAAAGCTTTTGTACAAAGTTATATTGAAAAAACCGTCTCGTCCTTAATTTTTGCACACCAGTGTAGTTTTAGCGTCCCTAAGAATCATTTTTTGGATTCTCATATTGATTTTTTTCCAAAAGATATTAAAAGCTGCAATTGACGAGTATCAGCAATGCATAATACATACATATATAACGTAAGCATACCATAAAGAAAAATGAACCCCATCAAAAGTTGATCGACTGCTATTAAACTCTAAAGAGTGGTTTATCCGAGGGAAAATGGAAATTAAAATCAATTAAAATTCCATTTAATTGATTTTAATTATTTATTTACTGTATTGATTTATAACTAATTGTAATGGATCGGAATATTTGAATATGAATTAGCTGAATATATAAGAAAAATATTATGACTGCGAGAATAGGAAAAAAAAAACATTTTTTGAATATTTACTTTCTTATAGAATGCAGATGAATTCATTTTTACTCAATGAAAATCAAAATTTAGTAGCTAATTAATCTGTCTTGTATCGAGCACTTTAGTTCAGTAATCCGTATTAATGTGCGCTTTTTTAAAAAAAATTTAAATGCTTCAAAAATAATTAGAAAAGGGCATAACTCTGTTCTTACCCTTAAATTCTTCAATAAAAAAAACTGCATTTTCAGCTATAACCAAGTGAAATAATTTTCTAAATATAATTCAAAGCATGAAAAATAAGGTACATAAACAGCTTGGAAATGGAACTAGCATTGAGATTCTCTTTAAGAAATATGGTGAAGCTTAACAAAAAGTCTACGAAGTGAAGTAATTCCGTAGAATATTTTCTAACTCTTTATGATTAAATTGCATTCAATTATATTTTATAAACGACATGTAAATACTATTTAATGTATATGTGTGGATGTGTGTGTGTGGCTCACTAGCGGCTGAGCGGCTGCCAGAGGTGAACTCTGGCATGTCGATCCGGGGTTCGAATCCGGGATGGCTGTATTGGCGTTTTCGAGGTTTTCCCCACGTGTAACCTGCATAAGAGTCAGTTTTGCTTCGAAAGTTCTCCACGAGGCACCCTTACCCTTAGGCAAATAACCGTCGAATGCTTTGCTATAATCAAACAAACAAGACCAAACAATAGATATATAAATAAGTACCTTAAAAAACTGCTATATTTTATGTATACTTATCAAGTAGTATTTAAATATATATAATGATTAAAAGAAAGGAAAAGTCGGATCCTAACTGATTGTATGTAATGTAATCCCTATGACGGCCCTAACAATTCTTTCTCACTTAAAGTCGTAACCCAAAAAGAGAACAAGTAAAATTAAACTTCAGATACGTATACAATACTAAATCTAATACAAAAAATACAAAATATAAAAATAAATTATATATGTACGAAACCTAACTAACTATTTATATTGATATTACGTAAATATAGGTATGGTAATGAACATTGTATAATAAAGATATTTTATACCTTGTTCTATATTTGGTTCCATTTATATATACCTATACATAGATATATATAATTTAAGGATTATAGTAGTAGTTAATACATATAAAACCCAAAAGTGCATCAATAATGTATTTTTCAGTATTATTTAATTTCATTCTTAAGAATTTTCTGCAGTCTAGTTTGCGTTATTTTATTCATAAGTCTCAAATAAAAACAGTTATTGTTTATATGTCATTAGAAAATTAACCAAAAAGCAGCGACCACAATGTAATTGAGAAACAGTCCTTAGCCGTGAAAAGGTTGAAAGCCATTCGGTTATGACTATTATCTCACATACTCAGTTACTTCGCATACATGGAACATAGCATTCGAAATGAAAAACTCAATATTTACTACAAATTCATTCGTGTAACAAATATCTGTCTTTCTACACCTATGGCTTTAAAAAAAGATGTTATTTAGTATCTTACAGTTTATCGTTAAGTAATACATTTTCATTGTACAAAATTGCATTCATTCGAAGAATTCAATTTGTATTTTCCTCTGTATAAAACTGAATGTAGAGAAGTTAGATGTTTAAACAACCCCCACATTTTCAAAAGATCTGGAACAAGGTTGTCCCCTCTTTGTCAGCTCTCCGCCTGAAAAAAGGGATTGTAAATTTACGACCTGACCGCATATGGAGGTATTTCACTGAACCAGTTAGAAAAATTCTTTCTAAAACTGTTTCATTTTCTAATAAGAAACAAAATAGAGAAACTAAAACAGAGCATTGAACACTACAAAATGGTAGAAAGCAAAGCTGAGAATGAAGCCGTGGACTACTGAGAGCAATGAGAAAGACACTAGGTTTTGCGAAAATTATTGTTAATAAATACTAGGATTCCAGGAACGGTGTTGTTTCAGCGACGAATCAAAATTCGTATCATAGAGCAAGAGGAAAATAATTTGGCCGAAAGCTCATATCAGAGTTTGACCATCTTTGGCTAATATCTAGACGGTTTGATAAAAATATGAAGATACATGTCAGCGGCTGGAGCGACTACACTGGAATTTATTGATGGTATTATGGGTCAATATGTATATATTAAGTTATTTTAAGAAAAAATTTGAAAAATAGTTTATTTTCCAACAGGACGATGATCAAAACACGTAGCTCTGTATGCGAAGTTATAGTTCTTATATAATAGGTATCGCCATATTGCTGCTATCTGGTTTCTTAACTGCAATTCTTTGGCACTTTAAATGACATTTTCTTGCAGTAAATAGCTATTCCCCCTTTTTTTATCTTTATCTTATTTTTTTTAACATAATTGAATTTTGAAACAGAAATCGTGCAACAACACGCTTTTCGTTATTTAGTAATTTAACATATATTCTACGCAGGGCCGGCATCAGAGCTGGTGCAACCAATACGGCCGTACCGGGAAGCAAAAGGCTCAGCGTCGGCCTTGATTATATATGTACTAATGTAACCAGTTTCAAACAATTCGTTATGAGCTAATTACAGTGTAACAAACAAAATGTCAAAAAATTCTGTTGCTGCGTATTACTGCAATGACCAGATTACTTTTAGAGTAATATAATCTACGGTAATGATCATCGAGATAGCACAAATGATAAATGCTGAATCATTTATGAAATAATACTATATTTTTTTTCTGAAGCATACTTTCTTTTAGACAATTTCTCCTCACAGTCCTATATAATTCCATTTTTTCTCAACGGTCGTAATCCAGTATCTCGGAAAATTTGCTATTTCTTAGAAGGTAGTACATTCAGTCATTTCTTGGACTGTTTGGCTAACCGCCGAAGAATCTTGTTTCAGTAAGAAAAACTTCTTGTCTCGAACGTTGCTCAAGTATCAGTCCTTTTAACTTTGGTAAGTTTGTTGTTCAAGTATCAGTCCTTTTAATTTTGATATCAACATTTGCAACTCGCAGTTGTCAGTACAAGGCGTGATCAAATGAAAAGGTACGAAACGACACGGTGGGTACAAATGCAGACTTTATTCAAAATATACACCATAGGCCTGAGCACAACATTCCCACTGATGAACAAGCCGCAGAATTCCTTGTTCCCAGAATTCCTGTGGCCGTGTCGAGACCCAGTCCTTCACAGCGTCCTTGAGTACGTCGTCCGAGTTGAAGCGCTTTCCTTTCAGGTGTTTCTTCAGTGGACCAAACACATACGTAGAAATCGCAGGGCGACATGTCCGGACTATAGGGCGGATGGTCCAACGTCTCCCACTTGAACTTGGCCAGTTCCATGTGTGTGATTCTGGAGACGTGTTGACGAGCGTTATCATGGAGCAGAACCACACCCTCCGTGAGCAGCCCCGGTCTTTTCCTCTTGATGGATCTGCGTAGGCGTCGGAGTGTCTCACAATACACATCGGAGTTAATGTTTTTTTTTTTTTTTTTTTTTCCTCTAAGAATTCCACATGTAGCGGACCTTGAACGTCGAAAAAGACGGTGAGCAACACCTTGCCTGCTGACGACACGGCTTTGAACTTTTTAGGGGGAGGTAACGACGCATGCTTCCACTGCATGCTGTCCTGCTTTGTCTCTGGCTCGTAGTGATGGCACCAGGTCTCATCACCTGTGATGATCCGCTCCATGAAAGCGGGATCTTCCTGATACCGAAACAGATGTTGAAGTGCTAGCCCCATACGCAGTTCATTTTGCTGGTCGGTGAGCTGCTTCGGAACCCAAGCGGCACACACCTTCCAATATCGCAACCTGTCTTGAAAAATTGTTCACACGGCTCCATAGCTGACATCCACCTTCACTGCCAACGTTCGCAATGTGACACGCCGATCACTTCTCACTAGGTCGTCCACCTTGTCGATGAGATCGCTCGTGATGACAGTGTTTGCCTGGCCTGGTCTCGGGTCATCAGCCACACTCTCACGGCCTGCACGAAAACAAGCACTCCATTCGCTGACAGATTTGTCAGAGACACAATTCTCCCCGTAAACTGTCACCATTCGACGATGAATAGCTGCCGGTTTCTCACCTTCCGCTCTCAGAAATCGGATAACACCTCGCTGCTCCTCAGTCGTCGAATTTTGCAACGCGAACACCATCCTGTCCTCATACGGACTACCGCATGCATATTCACAAAGCCTACAGACCATTTCTCTACGGGCTGCTCTCATTGAAGGAAACATCTGCTTGGCGGTCATATTTGGAATGGCGAGTTATCACTCTGTAGGCGAGGTAATTAACGCAAAATTTCGTTATTTCATTCGATATTTTTTTAGTTTATGAATGAAAGCTTATAGGAATTGTGTGGAATATATTTTAAATAACCTACTGACCTTATTAATAGTTTATTTGTATTTGAATTTAAACTTTTAAAAGTACGTAATTGTTTTACAAGAAAAGGTGTTTACATGGAGATAGCATATGCACTTTTTCGTCATTTGTGTTGTGTAAATTTCCATAGCGCATTAATTTATACAAATAAAGGAATATTAAAAAATTAACCAAAAGAAAACATTCAGTAAACATTTAAGGGCGTCGGATACCTATTCTTTTTACCTAAATTATGAGTAACTATAACTAAAATTATATTTTATTCCATTATGCGCTATTTCTATTGAAATGCTTTTCGGGATCTTGGATAGTAATCTTGCTACTGGTACCTACTACAAAGAGTACAAACCAGTAAATAAAAATAAGAAAAATTAAAATTAACAAAAATAGAAAAAAATAAAGGCGTTTAATTTTTAACACCGGACCCGAAGGCGAAAAGACAAAGTCATTTAATAATGTTAAAATAAAACTAAATCCGTACAAAGCAGAGTTTATGAAAGCTACGAGCGTGGATAGAACCGGCGATCTAGAAGCCTGCGATTTTTTCCCGCGCTCGTTACCGCTGAGCTGCGTTTTCTCCGTTGGATTATGCCCACTTTTTGGTACACGACGCTCAAATACAAATTGTAAAGGTGGATGAACCAAAAGTCGCCAGCCAAGCACTAGATTCTGTAACCCTACGTTTCCTGTTTTAACCAATCGGAGCAAACAGCAGCAGAAACGGTCTGTAGGCTTTGTGAATAAGCCTGCCGCATCATTTGGACGCCGCTTTTGATAAGAGCCTCTGCTCTTTCCTGTGCATGCGGGCGCTCGCGCATGCTCCGATCCCAGTCAAAGACACCAATCGCATCCCGAGATGTCTCGCTACGTTCTCCTATGGCGGAATATGCAAATATTTAACTGTTACGTTTTTACGTCGTTTCGTACCTTTTCATTTGATCACCCCTTGTAGATCTATCACAGCTTCCTACATACAGGTAAGCATTAACGTACAAAATTGAATTGCCCATTCTTAAACAAGTCTCGTTGTTTTGTACGTCCCCCCCTCTTTTTTTTTTCAAAAGTACCATAATCATTCACAATAATATCATGACGTTACAATTTTTTGCATGGAATTTTATCTTTTGCGATGAAATCCTCATTCACTTCATTGTAGATATTTTAAGATCCCAGACTTCTTTTACTGGATTGACAGCGATTTCAGTTCTGTATTAAAATCTCTAATTCCATGTCCCGTCAGTACCGATTATTCGAGACTAAAATACTTCATTTTCATCATCCAATCATCGTTTCAATAATGTTGCATCAAAGAATGAAGGTCTCAATGGGCATAATATTACGCAACTTTTCTAAAATGTTATTGCAAGAATACGATGTTTCAATGTAGGTAAATTCCTGTAACTTTTGATATTTTCTGACATGTTCTTCGTCAATCTTCTGCGTTTTGTCCCAGCCATAAAAGTGACTTTCTTCATCTGATATCGCTTTTATCTTCCAGTCGTACTGCGATTTTGTACTCTTGACACGTCATTCGCAAAAGTGAGTACAAATAAAAATTACACTAGGTTCCACTGTCATGCTAACAATTTTGAAGGAAATTTTTGATTTCGTACAGCCAAAGTATATATCAGACGTCTGCAGACTTCATTTCAAATACATTTTATTTGAAAATGCTCTGCTGTAAAATACTCGGGTGGACACTTTATTCAACCTCAAACACTCAGTTGTGAATAAGAAATTGATTGATAATAATATAATTAAGATTAACAGGGATTAGTGTTGAACATCCAAAAGGAAGTGCGAATCGCATCTATTAAAATCGACTGGAAGATTTGTGATTGTGTCATCAATTCTGGAACCTAGCTGGTCCAATCCCCAAACTGACTTAGACCGAAAGATATGACATAATTCATGACCACGACAGAAACACCAAAAATGCATATAGCGTGTATAAACAGCAAAAATCTCCATTTTTCAATTAATCTGCCACATTTTTAATTATACTCGATTCCTTCTGCTTGTGTAGTCTACACTGGTGTGCAAAAATTAAGGACGAGACGGTTTTTTCAATATAACTTTGTACAAAAGCTTTCCAAATCAACACATTTAATACCGTAAGATCCCCAATAGGTAAGGACATGAGTAATGTAAGCAACACTTACTAAAAGAGAAATCAGAGGGATAAAAAGAAGCTTTATTGAAAAAGTAGCATGGAGCGCAATGCGACTGAAGGCAGAAACATCCCTGTGATGGGTGTCCAGCAAGAAACATCCGGTCTTTAATAGGGGATATGATCTCCCCTGACTGCTAGGCAGGTTTCACAGCGTCTGCCCATGCTGAGGCTGAGGGTGTCACTGAGTTGTTGAGGCATTGCTTCCCATTCGTCTTGCAGCGCCGATCTAAGCTCCGGAATCGTTACTGGTGGTAAGGTACGAGCTGCCAAGCGTCTGCCTAGAAAATCCCATACATGCTCGATGGGATTGAGATCCGGAGATCGTGCCGGCCAATCCATACGTTCAATATCCTCACTCTCTAAGAGCTGTTCGGCAGCTACTGTGCGATGACATGGTGCATTGTCGTCCATGAAAAGGAACTGCGGACCCATAGCGCCTCTAAAAAGACGCACATATGGAAGAAGAATCTCGTTACGATAAAGGTTCCCGTTGACTGAACCTGCGTCGAAGATGTGAAGGTCTGTACGACTACCAAGCATGATGCCTCCCCAAACGAGAACACCGCCACCTCCATACCTGTCCCTTTCAATGATGTTCGAGGGATGATTGCGGCTTCCCCGCTCTCTCCAGATGAGTATGCGATGAGAATCGCTACTCAGACTGAATCTGCTCTCATCTGTAAAGAGTACTCGTCCCCATTTATTGTCTCTCCCGGCACCACAGAGAACGCTTTCTCCGATGGGCAGGCGTTAGAGGTACACACCGTACAGGGCGTCGTGCAAACAGACCACCACCGTGCAGTCTTCTGGCCACGGTAAAACGCGATATCGGTCGTCCAGTCGCCTGTGTTGTGTGTCTAGCGATTTCTCCCGCTGTCTGCCGCCTGTTTCTTCTGGCCTGTAAGGCAATATACCGGTCATCTGCGGGTGTGTTTCCTCGTGGACGACCACTACTAAACTCCCGGATAGCTGTTCCTGTAGTTTGAAATTGTCTCCAAAGTCGTGAAACGATGCTGTGAGCAATTCCGAACTCTGCAGCCACACTTGTCACACTGCGGCCTTCCTCCAACTTCGCAATGATTCGACCTCGGGTAAAAGCATCCAGATGTCGTCTAACAGATTGATTATTCGCCATTTCTCGCTGAGGCAGCAACTCGGTGTGATTTTAACTGCTATACGGCGTGCAATCTCTTTGCCAAAAATAATGATCTTACACCGACAACATGCTTTATGCTACTCGGACACTCCCCCATTACGTCTACCTGCATATCTGCGCATGTGCTACCGTACATCACTTTACTTAATCTCCTGATTGGTCTTTCTGTTCGCTCTGCCTCTTCGTTCAGCTGATATGCTAATTTTTCGACTTCGTCCTTAATTTTTGCACACCAGTGTACGTCTGAATGTTTCTTAAGATCATTCATTGACATTAGCGCATGAAGATAATTTCACTACACACTTTGAATATACTCTGAGGTTTGCGAATTCCGGAATAATATAAGTAATCTAATCTATCATATGAATTGGATAGGATTATTTAGATTATACAAAGCCTCATCTGTAAGAAATTATGAAGGAGAGTAAAGGTGTGAATCTTCCTTTACATGGCTTGACTATCCCATCTATTCCATCATTTAGTTATATTTAGTGCAGAAAATTTTGTTTTTATTCTTTTACCCGAGTACAAATGCATTCTAAATTAGAATTTTAGCATATCACGTGAATTCGCTACGTTGGAAAATGTATTTTAGAACAAAAATGAACTTACTTTTTAAAAAACATCTTCTTATATTTATTTAATAAAATAAGAAGAAAAGCCCTCATGTTGCCTATCGAATTCAGAATAACTGTGGATGATTTCTAAATAACATTTGAACCTCCATAGTTTTCTTAATTATCTCGATCTCTTACAGGAGTGAATGTATGTATCACAATATAATTTTTAAAAAGGTGAATATTATAAGTTTTAAACTTACATAAAATTAATATTAAAACAAATGAAGAAGAAAATTAATCAAGTCTCAAGTCAACACTTTATTATTCGAACTAAATAAGTAACCACTTAAAAACACTTGATGAGTTGGAACACTCTGGACTTGGAAGGGTCTAGAAAATGGGAACATTCTCAATAAATGAAATATAAAGGAAATTTAAACAAAAATCAATTTTGAATTGATTTGCCTCTGATAGGTTTTGAACTCAGACCCTCGGTTCAAGAAGTCTTACCCACTTAGTCACCACACGCTCAGTCGGAAGAAACAATTCTCGCTACATTTCCTCCTTCTTAAGAATAAGAAGAAATCCACTAGTCTGCCTTCCTGTAACAGGTTTCCTGGAAATATTGGGCGTTCTTCCATTGTCTAGTTGTCCTTTTGGATGAAGATAGGGTTGTAAATTGAATTTATGATCACGTTTTCACGATCCTATTTTATTCACGAGTTGAGAGATCATTAATTAAATTTAGCATATACGAGTATACCAAGAGTCAATATATCTATTCCAGGAAAATTTTCACGTAAAGGACTCAACTAACTCAAGAATCAAAAGTTCCAGTTGAAACGCAGTAATATTTAATGAAGAAACTATTTTCACTATTTACATTACTCAAACACGAGATTTACATATAATATAAATTTCCCCATCATAGGGCCAAGATTAGTTTTATCGAGAACAAATATAACTATTGATTACCGCCATGCGGCCAAGATCATTTTCAAGCGTCACACTTAAACTAAACAAACAAACAAACCAAAAAAAAAAAAAAAAAAAAAAAAAAAAAAGCTTTTTCATTCTTATCTACCGCCGGTCACGTGACAGTCAAGATAAATAATAAAAGAAAAACTGACTCCATCGGAGGGGAAAACATATAATTTTGACAAGGGTTTCAATATCAATACGCGAACGATGTCTTTTGAACTCCGTCGTCTTCTATTTTGTTCCACACTTTTTTGTTCGTACGTCATGTCAGATAGTTGTCGTGTTTTGGAATATTGTTCAAAGTAACGTCTTAAGAGCTCCTTGGATAATCCAACCTTTTGTACTCGAAGAAAACCCAGACTAAGTCTCCGATATTCCAGTTGACAAGTCGTTGTTTCTCATCGTATCGGCGTTTGTTTGTGACTTGCTCTTTGAAGATGTAGAGTTTTGCAAGCTGTCTAACTTTTTCAGCTCTGAATATCAGATGTTGCACATAACTGTCGTCGGGATGTTCGGTATTGGATGGAGGAATTACGTCAATAAGAGTCTGGATATTTCCGCGAGTGAGAAAGAATGTGCTGAATCCTGTTGCGTCTTGTTTAGCAGAATTATGGGCAAAAGTCAGAAATCTTTCTGTTAAATCATTTGTCTGTTGGATGGTAGGCAGTCGTCAGACGACGAGACGAATGGCATAATTTATTGATGTCTTTAACAACATTGGATAAGAAGTTTCGTCCTTGATTACTTATCATTCCTTTGGGGCATCGTGCTTCAGTATAATTTCTTCAACTATAAATTTTGCAACTCCGGTGGTCTCAGCAGTTGGTTCTGCATTTATGACTATAAATCTAGTAAGGTAATCTATGCAAACAATGCACAAGTTCCGATTTCGAGTAACAGGAGAGTGTACAAGTAAATCTACATAATTATAGCAAAATGTATGTCAGAGGGACTTACCGGATGAAGCTATCTTAGTGGACGTCGCGGTGGTGATTCCCGTGTTGCGCATTCTTGACAGTGTGATACATACCGTCGTGTGCTCCCATATAGGCCTGGCTAATAATATTTCCTCCTTATTTTGTCGTACGTATTGGCAAATCCGAGATGACCGGCGTGTGGAGCATCATGAAGACTTCTTACAACATCGCTAGAAGTTATCTTAGTACTACCATTAGACATTCACAGCTTCTTTTCTACAGTATACCATTCCTTATTTGATAATTTTGGTACGCGTCACCTCTCTTGAGAGTTCCAGTGATGGACTTCAATTGTTTATCCTTTAACTGCTCTTTACCGTAATCTGCGATTACTGAAAGGAAAATGATGTCGTCATTGCTCTCAATTATTGGTTCGACAAGGGCCTTCCTTAGTAGTAAATCCGCATCGGAGTGTTGGCGATCGCTCTTGTAACGATATTGATATCGTACTTCTGCAACGTGAGAGCCCTACGTGGAAGTCTTTCAAATGGATCCTTAACATTGGCCAGCCAACATAAAGATGCGTGACTATTGTGAAGGGTTTTCCACAGAGATATGGCCTGAATTTACTGTTCGCCCAGATGACAGAAAGGCACGTAGAACAGATCCTTTCGGTTGCACTAAGGGACCTGGATGCTTAGGCTTTGGTCTTTCTTTGTCGTCCTGGATCTGAACCAACACAGCATCGATGTCTGGATTAAAATATTCCAAAACAGGGCCACTGGACAGTAACATTTTAAGCCTTGTAAAAGATTCCCTCTACAACATGTTCCAAGAAAATTTTGCATCTTTCTCCAAAAAGTCATGCAAAGGTTTTGCGACATCAGCCATCATTCGGCAGTAAAAACACAAAACTAGAAAACTTTGGATATCGGCGATATTTTCTGGAACAGGAAACTTTGATACAGCCTATATCTTTTGTGGATCGGAATAGATCCTATGTTGATAGACTGGGTGTCCCAGTATCGTCAGCTTCTTTCTGCCGAATGAACATTTCTTGGAATTTCACTTCAGTTTTGCCCTTTGGACACATTTCAGAACCTTCCTCGAGCGTTTTTGGTGTTCTTGGAAATTAGAAAGTTACATGTGATTATGTCACCCAGATATCAAAGACAAATATTCTACTTGAGGCCTCTTAGTAATGCATCCATCATGTGTTCGAATGTGGCTGGGTCACTGCATAATCTGAATAGCATGACTTAAAATTCATAAAGATCATCTGGCGTCACGAAGGCTGTTTTTCTCTGTCTTTATGATGGATCTCTATTTGCTAGTAGCCTGACTTCAGATCCATCATAAAGAAACTTCTGCACCAGCCAGGCAGTCCAAAGCATCATCGATGCGAGATAACGCATAGACGTCATTTTGTGGTTACCTTGTTCAATCTTCTACAACCGACATAAAAACGCCATTTACCATTTCCGTTCTTCACAAGTATGACTAGAGATTACCATGGACTTTCTGACGGCTGCATCACGTCTTCTTTTAGCATTCATTGCACTTCCTCTGCAATCACGCGTCTCCTAGTGATTGATATACAGTACGGCCTTTTCTTGATTGGCACGTTGTCACTTGTATCGATCTTGTGCTTCATCGCGTTGCATTGGGATTTCTTCTAGTATTAAAGTAAATTATGTCACTAAATTCTTCTAGTATACTCAACAGCTCGTCTTTTCCAGCATTGGTCAGATCACTATCCAGAATTTCTTTTAATGCTTCTCGAGTTAACCATTTTCTGTACTTATGTTCATCGCAACCTTCTGCAATCTGACCACTCAGGGACCATATAGCGTCATTTGCTATGGTCATCAAAGAGCCTAATTCCTTTCGGTATCAATTGGTTTCTGCGAGAACAATTTATTACCTATGCTTTTCTACAACCATCCTCATTAGTGACAATTGAAGCTGGTATCAATAGCTTCCTTTCGCACATCAGAAATTCATTCCCAATGATCATAGCTCCATCTGCCTCCTTCACGTCTGGATTCAAGGCACATACTGCCTTGTCGAGTTTGCTTCAATTAAGTAATCTGTTGCGGCAAACGAAGAACAAGGATTTATTTAAATCTTCATTGTCTGGAAGGAATCTTCTACAACCGACATAAAAACGCCATTTACCATTTCCGTTCTTCACAAGTATGACTAGAGATTACCATGGACTTTCTGACGGCTGCATCACGTCTTCTTTTAGCATTCATTGCACTTTCCCTGCAATCACGCGTCTCCTAGTGATTGATATACAGTACGGCTAAGGCTACTATAAAGAGGAGCTGAATCATCATCCATTTTGAATCTAACTTGTTGGTATTCGCTATTGGATTAGCACTGATTTCTTGACATATTTGTGGATCGATTCCGACCTAATTTTCAGAAAAATGGGTGGTTGTGCTGCACCAAATTGTTCGAATCAATCTAAAAATAATTTTAGGATGTTTCGTTTCCCTAGAAATGAAGAAAGACGAAGAAAATGGATAGTTAATTCTCGTCGAGATCAATGGATCCCGGGCCCAGGAGCGTATCTTTGTGAGGTAAGTTCAGCTTCGTATTTTTCCATAGAATGTTAGAAAAATTACTCTTCTTGGTACTTTAAAATATTTATTTTCATTTAACTGTCACTTATTGACGATCAACTGATTTTATAAGTACAAAATCAACTGCGGAATGTGTATGTGTTTGTGCAGTAAAATAACGTTGTTTCATGTTGTTTCTTTTGTTATCGTGAAAAGTTTATACCGTTTGTGAAATTTGTATCATACATTTCATGTAAACTTTGTGCTCAGTTAGAAATGTGATGTGCCTTTTTCTTTTCTTTAATTTTACTGTACGATTGGTGATTTAAAGTAGCATTCTATGTTTTGATTCTGATGTATTGTCGCCAAATCGGATAGTTGGCGCCAATGTTAAAAACTGGATGGTATGATTCAAATAATAAATGATTTTGTTTTTTCTTTATAGTAAGATAAATATATTCTGTATTTTTAGACATTTTTAAGAAGTTAAATATTAATTTAAATATTCGATGAATCGTTTTGATCCCATTATTATCCTTTATTGTAGTAGTAAATCTTAATGTTATATTTTTAACTATAGGTACTTTAAATTTATTTTTAGTGTGTGAGCAGGAAATATGTTTTAAGTAGTTTTACAAACATGATTACTTTTTAAAAATTTTGTTCTATTTTCATAAAAAAAATTTTAATTTATCAGAAAATTACATTCTTAAATTAATATAATATATGTAACTGTAATTAAATACTAGTGCTTTTGATTTTAATGTTAAATTTCATGCATGCTTTTGTTAAATATGCAGGTACATTTTGAAGAAAATCAATTTGAATGCTCTAGGCAAGATGGGCGTAAAAAACTCAAGCCCAATGCTGTGCCAACTCTTTTCAATGTGCCTAATCCCCCACAACTGTTGACCCCACAGCGTCTAAAAGGCATTGGTTTACCAAAGCACCGTTCAGTTACATCCAATTTTTGTAATGTATGTGTTTTTTTATTTTTATGGTTTTTCATAAAAAAATATGTTTTTATTACAAATGGACTAAATTGCTTTATAAAAGAATCAAAATATTGAAATTAAGGCATTATGTGATAAAGCTGTAATTACAGTCCCTAAGATTAGATTAAAAAATTAAAATTTTGCTGTTGTTATATATATAATTAAGTATGTACTTTGTTATTATAATCATATATTGAAAATTAAGCATAAAACCTCAATTTGATGTAGTTTTTGGATAAAGTTTTTGTAGTTTTTCGAGGACGGTCATACATGGGTCTGGTTTCTTCAGATTTGCTCCTAAAAGAAAGAAACCGGTATCTGATTGCCTTCAAAGTCAAAAGAGTTTAAATCAAAATTTGTATTAAACTAAAGTTGCTTTTTTGCTTAATTTTAAATTCCAGATAAATAGAGAGAAATATGTATGGAGTAAGTAAAAGAAATAATATTGAAATTAATAACTTTAATCTTGAGTAATACAATAATATAGTTATAATACATTGTTTTAAATGTATATTTTAATGTCTTATATGTCTTGTCTGAATGTTGTTATTTTTTGTTTAAAGATTTACAAAACTTATTAGGATTATTTATATTATTTATTATTAAAATTACATTAAGTATATTTTATTTATCAGCATTTTCAGGAATCCTTACTTATATGTGTTTCATAATTTTTGCATCTTCAGGGTGGCTTGCTGCACAGTTTACCTTTATCAACTGAAGCGATTTCTCTTGCTGAACCATCTGTTGTAAGTTTTCATTTGAACAGTTATTAAATATTTAGTATTATAAACTTTTTCTAAAAAGTATTAACACTGTTTCTAAAATTTAAAAATATATTAACATAATATTTACTTATGTTTAAGAAGTATGAATGCTATGAACAGTCCAATGTATTTATGCTTTTTTATAAGTCGAGTTACTTTTAAAATGGTAATGATTATTTGTATTTATTTTTATCCGATCAGAATTTATAATTTCTTTCACTTCCACATATTTCATATATTATAATTTCTTTTAGGTTCATTTGCCACAACCTTCAGCTTCATATTTTGGAGAAATAAATTTTGCTGCCGAAGTATCTGATGTAAATTGCCATTTTGCACTTCTAAAAAATTTTAATAGTTTTTTAACATCTATTCGTAAACTGTACTATGTTTTTTTAAATGTTTCCATCTTCATAATCATGCACTTTATTTCATTTCACCAGTGGTTGCAAATGTGTACATTGCAGTACATCTCAGGTGTGTTTGCAACAACATTTAGCATTACCTTCTGATTAAATAACAGCTGCTAGTAAAGAATCTATTCTATGTTTTCATTTGAGCAGCTATTAAATGTCATATGTTTTACATATATTAATGAATTTTTATACGATTTCTGAAATATGAAATTGTTTGTCTTATGGTTGCTAAACAGCTGTACTATATCTGGCTGTTGTGCTATGGAATTATTTTTGAATTTTGAGCGTTAACAATTTATTATCTATTTCTGAATTATAAAATGTTATGTAAAATAATTATTTCTTAAAATGAATGTAGTTTATATTATCTGTATTTCTAAATTTCTTATATATATATTTCAGGTTTGTTTCCAAGAACAAGCTTCAACTTCATCTTGTGATAAAATGCCATCTATTTGTGAAGGAGCTCATGTAAGTAGATAATTAGTGTATTATTAAATTGCTTGCTTATACAAAACGTTTCTATTAACTTTTGGGGGGGGTAAAAGGAATGTAATTAATTTCATCAGCATTTACAAATTCTTTGTGTACATTTCGGGTTTGTTTGCAAGAACAGCCTTTAGCCTCATTTTGCAATGAAATACCATCTATTTGTGAAGGCTCTGATGTAAGTTGATAACTAATGTATAATTAAATTGCTTCCTTATATACATTTAAAATGTTCTATAAAGTAATTTTTTGGTAAAAGGAATGTAATTAATTTCATTAATAGTTGCAAATTCTCTATGTAAATTTCAGTTTTGTTTGCAAAAACAACCTTTAGATTCATCTTGCAGCCAAATTGTAATTAATTTTAATTAATTTCATCAGCATTTGTGAAGGCTGTGATATAAGTTGATAATTTGTGTTATTAAATTGCTCATGATTATGGAGATAATCGATCCCCTGAAAAGCTGGAAATAAATTTTAAAAATCTATTTTTAAGTGAAATAAATTTTAAATATTAGAAAATAAAACAAAAATAATCTAGAAAATGCTGAAAACAATAGAGTCAAATTTAAAAACCCACCACAGTATAGGAAAAGAGACCTGGAAGTTGCATTTTTATTTTGTGGATTTATTATCTGTTTAAGTTTGGCATTTAATCCAAAGGGGCTTTGTCCCTGAAGGACTATTGTTTTTGTTTTGTATTGAAACACTATAAACGGCTGCATCACTTTTCAAATTGTTGCCACCAAATATTATCACCCTGTACTATATTTAAAGAAATTATATAGTGAAGAATCTGCATAAATGCATGAATGTTTTTTGCATTCTGATAAAACAACGGTACCTAGAGCCATCAAATTTTGAATGACTTAATTCTACTGTGAATATGGACATCTGGAAGACCGAATTTGAAATTTGGAATTTGTTTTAATATATATTTTATATGTTGTAAAACTTTAACGAATTTTTGATTAACAAACTTGAGGATTTCAAAGCGAGCAATGGCAATGTTGTACAGAAAAGACACTTTTATCTCCAGCGTGTGAGACAATCAATCAGGAATTCTGAAGATATGTTCATTTTAAAATTATCTTGCAATATTGCTGTTGAACTGAATTTTATAGTTTAAGTGTGAAAAACTTGATATTTAATAAATAAAGGTAAAACACAAAATGTTAAAAAAAAGCCCCTTTGGGTGTAATTTAAAATCTGAAACCTTTCAGATCTTTTTTGTTTGTTGTGTTTCCCCCCTTCTTTGATGATTATTCATATAGATTTTTTCTTTATTCCAGGATGTTCTTTTAAGGAATTTTATAAAACAGCAGACTGAATTGATCTCGCTTCTGCAATGCCAGAACAAAATATTACTGAAAGAACTTACAGCAACCAAAAAAAAAATGAAATTAATGTTTTAAAAAAATGGCATAGCACTGAAATTCAACTTCATGACCTTCAAGTACAGCATGAGGAATTGCTGAAAGGAGTGAAAACATTTCTTTCAGATGAACAAATAGCAATGTTGAAAATTCCTCATAGAAGCATTGCAAAATGGTCTAACGAGGGAGTAATAAAAGGCCTCAAAGTTAGATTTGCCTTGGGCAAGCATGGTTATAATTACTTGCACAGAATAGGTTTTCCTGTGCCTTCATACAGCACTTTAAATGAAAGACTTCAAGGTCTTGAAATGAATTTTGGAGTCATCAGTGACATGATTGAACTTTTGAAAATTAAAGAAGAAAAAATGAATGCTAGTGATAAAGACTGTATTTTATCATTGTATGAAATGGAGATTTCTGGCAATCCTGATTTTGATATTTCAAAACGTAAATTTATTGGTGAATGTACATTAGGAAATCAAAAGGGTGCAGGAAATCACTATTTAGTTATTTTACTAAGAGGTTTGAAGCTGAAATGGAAGCAAGTGGTTGCCCATGAGATAACTGGACAGGTAACAGGATGCCAGCTCAAACAACTTGTTGTCAATGTTATCGAAGCTGTCAATTCTGTTGGATTTAATGTTGTTGGTATTGTTAGCGATATGGCAGCAGTAAATAGAAGCCTGTGGAATTCTTTGGGAATATCTGTTTCTCGAAACCAAAGAAATAATTTCACTACTGAAATTAAGGGCAAAATTATTTATGTATTTGCAGATGTGCCACATCTTTTAAAAAATCTCTGGTCTGCAACTCTTAATCATAGTATAAAACTGCCCAGTTATGTTTGCAATAAAGAAAATTTGGTTACTTTGCATGTATCTGCAGGATTTATAAAAGATATCTGGATTACTGAAACAAACCAAAATTGTGGTTTGAGAACTATGCATCATCTCAGCAAAGAAGACCTCTTCCCCTCACATTTTGATAAAATGAATGTTGCTTCTGCTGTGAAGTTTTTTTCAATTAAAACAGCTGTGGGATTGGAGAAGGCAGTAGCTTTAAAAGAGATAAGCCCTAATGCTCTTACAACAGCATGGTGGATAAGATTTATATGTCAGTGGTTTCAAATGCTATCCTCTAGATGTAGAAAGAACTCAATTTCTGTGACAAATAAAAGCAAAAAAATTGAGTTACTTTTTGAATTTATTAATGTTATACAGCTTATAGAAATTGGTAAAGGGTGGAAACCATTACATACTGGTTTGATTCTTTCTACTTTATCAGCCATACAGTTAGCAGAGGCATGTTTTCTGAATGATTTTCAGTTTATTTTGACGAGCAGATTGACACAAGATGCTCTAGAAAATGTATTTTCTCAGATACGCAGAAAAGCTGGTTTGAGGCCAAGTGCTTTGCAAGCTCTGAAAGCATTAAAGCTTATCTGTTTATCTCAGTTTATATCTGACATTAAGAACTCCAGTTATGCTACTGATTCAGATATTTACTTGTTAAACTATGCAAAAGATGAATTTGAATTTCTGAAGGAGAAAAAAGCTTTAGAGTCTGTTACCATACCAGAAGTTTCTGATGTATCTCTACAGAATCTCACTCTTAGTGAGGAAAATAACGTCTGTTATATTGCAGGAGCTGCAATAAATTCTGTTTTGAAAAATGCTTGTAATTCATGCTCACAGTTTCTCTTAGTTTGTGAGCAAAATACTCCTTCCATTGATGAAAATAAGCAGTACATAATTAATTTTGCAAATTTAGGTGGGCTTAAATGTCCTTCTCCAGAAATTTTTAAATTGTGCCTTCTGTGTGAAAAAATAATTCAAAATTTTCGAGACGAAATAATACATGGAAATGTAACTATGGATGTGGAATTTGTTAAAATGATTTGTAAGAAAGCAGGTGAGGTAAATATTCCCTCCTGTTGCAATATCAAAACAAAGATAATAAAATATTATTTGACTGCCCGTGGAATTGGTCTCAAGAAGCTTCTTCAAAATAAAAGGCAGCAGCGGCAAAGTTTTGCATCTCCTGCTTTTAAAAGGAAGAAAGTAAACTAGAATCTAATCAAGAGTTTAAGAAGTTTTTGCTGTTCAGTTCTGTCTGTAAAAAAGTAGAGTAGTTGTCACTGAAAAATTGCTGTTTGTCTCTTCGAATAATAATTAGGCCCACCAACAGCTGAATGGTTAAAGTTACTGAATGCTGGGAGTTCTATCTTCTGTTCTATTTCCGAACAGGCTGGCTGCATGGTTGGTTTTTTTGTGGTTTTTCCCCATGTGTAATGTGAATACAAGCCAGTTCTCCTTAGAAAGTCCTCTGCAATAGAAGATCTCATAGTCAGCTAAATCGGATTTACTTTTGTATGACCTTAAATGAGGCATCAATTGTGAATCTGTTTTGGCATGTTATTAGGAATTTTAAATGAAACATTTATTGCTGTTGTGAAAGAATGATCAACTGATGTTTACCTTACTAATCAATGTCTTATAGTATTGTAATGGCTTGCAGGATTTTTCATAATGGGATGTTGCATATGTTTTACTCTTCTTTTTTACCAAATAAATAGAGTATGTTCCTAATCAGACATTTCTTCTTTTGTACCAGGGTTATATAATATGATGTGATAATTTGGATTTGTTTATAGAATATATAACAGTATTTTTTGACATTCTAATAGAACCAGTGTATTTTATTTATTTACTTATTGCTTTAAAACAGATTTTGAATCAAGGCTTACTTCCCACCCCCTTTGAGTATGCACATAAAACATGTTTAAGCTATATTTATAATATATCAATGAGATACAGTGGATGGACAAAAATATGGAAACACCTTGTGAAATGCATGTTTGAAAAGAAAGATTGATTTTAATGAAATATGTAGGTGGCGCTGGCGTTTTTGACTATGACTGACTGACTGAGTGATCGTGACAGACGATCATTAAGGGCAATTGTGACGAAAAATAAGAAGACCACAGCTGCAAAAGTTACTGCTGAAATGAATGTTGTGTTACCGAACCCTGTGAGTACCAAAACAATTAGAAGGGAGCTTCATAAACAGGGAATTGCTGGCCGTGCTGCAATTGAGAAGCCACTCATCAGTGATGTTAATGCCCGTAACAGGAAAAGGTGGTGTTTAAGTCATAAAGCCTGGACTATAGAGCAGTGGAAGCGAGTAATATGGTCTGACGAGTCTTCTTTCACATTGTTTCCCACTTCTGGCCGAGTTTACGTCTGGAGAACGCCACCTCAAGCCTATAATACAGACTGTTTGTTGCCAAGAGTGAAACATGGCGGGTGTTCTGTTCTGGTTTGGGCAGCCATATCGTGGTTCTCTGCTAGCCCCATGATAACTGTGTCAGGGCACATGACTGCCAAGACTTATGTGAACATTTTAGCTGATCAAGTTCATCCCATGGTACAAACTTTGTTCCCCGATGGTGATGGTGTCTTCCAAGACGCCAAAGCCCCTGTTTACACAGCTCACATTGTCCAGGACTGGTTTTCTGAGCTCGAGGATGAGTTGTCCCATCTTCCCTGGCCACCACAGTCACCAGACCTGAATAGTATTGAACCTTTGTGGTCTTAGATTAGCTCCTTTAATGGAAAAAGAACAAAATAAAAATGATATACCTTGAAAAGAAGAATACTATCTGAATAGTGTTGGCTAAAATTTATTCAGATGGTTTTTTGCATTTATTCAAACATCTCCGCATATAAATGAGAATTAATTATATTATATTAGTTTTAAAAGTAAAACTAATATAATATCATTCTATATAAAGCTGTTTGATGTATAATGGAAAAAATTCAATTACTGCAGTATGTTTTAATAAAATTTGAATGTAATAGACTGAATTGCACTACATTAGACCAAAAAGCAAAACATTTTTATTTATTTATCTTTATTTTCACTATATGTGTTTGTCATATGTTTGTTACTGGAGGACTTTTTTTATAGATTTGAAGCTAAATAATATTTTTATGTTTTTACTTATGCAAATTAATTAATAAAAAGAACTGTGATTTAAGTATTGTCTTTGCTGTGATATAGATTGAATCTTATTATGTTATGGAATTATCATTTAAATATTCAGATACGTGTAATATTAAGAGCATATGTATGTAAGTATAATTTTTCCAAGTATAATAAAAAGTAACCATCAACAACAAATAAACTTATAAGTAAATAGTATCTGTAAATTCTGTATGTAAATGTATTATTTTTATTTTTATTTATTTGTGTATTATTTTAATATTGTTTTTAGCTAAATAAAGAAAAAAAAATATTTAATGGAATTTTTTACTCTATTAAATCTATGAATCCCACAGTCATCTGAGCATTGAAGTAATTTTTATAGCATTCTGCATTTCATTCTAAAAGCATTATAATTTAAATGTGTATATTTTGAATCAGTATTTAAAATCATAAAGTGTTTAGCAGCTTTTTTTGGAAACACACACAAAATAACATTTTTAACAAATTTGCTACAGTAATAGACGTTTGATTCCATGTGAGCAAAATTCAAATAACATATTAAAAATAAAAAAAAAAAATTAAAGATTAAAACTTATCCTGAATTAATGGAGGTTGAGGGATTTCCCTCAACCATATTAAGAATGTGGTTGAGCTCTTGTCAAGTGTAAGAATGAGCTCTTGTCAAAAAATACATTTTGAGATAAATAACATTATACGTGTATTTAAAAGAAAAATTGAAAATTCAATAAAGGAATTCAAAAAGAAAGTATTTTTAACTAAAAATACAAATTTGAAATATGATATGTGAAAATGTTTTAAAAACTTTTAAAATAACTTGAATCATACGAGAAATTTAGCAATTTAAAAAAAAAAAAATACGAGAAAGAATCTGAACTGCAGACAAAAGAAGGGGGAAAAGCCACACATCTTTATAGGAGTGCAGAAAAAAGATGAAATTCGGATTTTCTAGAATGTTAAATTTTAGCGGACAGCGCTAAAGAGCCAAAGTTGCTGCTCCACACCTAAATTGCAACCCTAAAGCTTAGATTCAAAATGGCTGACGAGTCAGCCTGTATCTGTAGTAGCTCTAAGTACGGCCTTTTCTTGATTGGCACGTTGTCACTTGTATCGATCTTGTGCTTCATCGCGTTGCATTGGGATTTCTTCTAGTATTAAAATAAATTATGTCACTAAATTCTTCTAGTATACTCAACAGCTCGTCTTTTCCAGCATTGGTCAGATCACTATCCAGAATTTCTTTTAATGCTTCTCGAGTTAACCATTTTCTGTACTTATGTTCATCGCAACCTTCTGCAATCTGACCACTCAGGGACCATATAGCGTCATTTGCTATGGTCATTAAAGAGCCTAATTCCTTTCGGTATCAATTGATTTCTGCGAGAACAATTTATTACCTATGCTTTTCTACAACCATCCTCATTAGTGACAATTGAAGCTGGTATCAATAGCTTCCTTTCGCACATCAGAAATTCATTCCCAATGATCATAGCTCCATCTGCCTCCTTCACGTCTGGATTCAAGGCACATAGTGCCTTGTCGAGTTTGCTTCAATTAAGTAATCTGTTGCGGCAAACGAAGAACAAGTATTTAAATCTTCATTGTCTGGAAGGATTTCTGCAAGTGAATGTTCTTGATTCCTGCAAGCGATAACGGCATCGGTGACACGGAAAAAGTTCCATAATTTGATGGTTACACTGCAGAAACACAAGGAATTCGGGCCCACCAGTGCCCGAGCGGTAAAGTCGCTGAACACTGGTAGTTCGGTCCGAGGTTCGAATCCCGCGAACGGGCTGGCTGCCTGGGCGTTTTCGTGGTTTTCCCCATGTGTAACGTGTATATGTGCCAGTTTCCCTTAGAAAGTCCTCCACGAAGGCATCCCTTCCCTTAGGCAGATAGCCCCCGTGTGCTTTGCCATAATTAAAATATACATACATACATACACAAGGAATTCAAACGGCCGTTTAGTTCCATTCAAGCCAACTTTTCATACACAGCGTCCCGAGGCGGCTACATTTTACCACACGCAGTTTCCAGTATAGGTCTATTCTCAGTAAACATAGGTTCATTTAATTTTCCACGTAATTTTTCGATTATGAAGGAATAATCGGCACTTGAATCAATAAGGGCAGGGCTCCCAAAGTGTACGCCGCGGCGCTCTGGCATGATGTGATATAGAAACAAAGGGACTTGTGTTGAAAGCTGGGCCATATTTCTCATTAATTATACTTTCATTAATTTTTATTCCATTTCTTATCTATTTTTATAATATTATTCAAAATGACAGTTCCTTCAACTTTTCTCAAAATTTGTAGTTCACTTGTTTATCTAATTTCATTAAAATTATATTTTTTATCTTGTTCTCAGTTTCGTTATTTAAATCACCATTTTATTCTATCTAGTTCTTTCAATTTGCAATAATTCTATTTTGGTGCATCAGATTTGTACTCGATTATTCTCATACGTTTTTCATCTGTTACTTTCTGTCACAAAATTACTATATTTGGCTTCTCAGCATTGATATCTATTGGAGTTTTCCTCTTTACTGTTCGCGACCGTCAGTATCAGACTCATGAACGGCTGGGGAAAGGACTACAGTCTCATACGTCTATAAAAAAGCGTTGCTGCAATAAGAAAGATTGCAATAAATCGAGAGTCCTTACTAATATTTCATAAAATGAAAAGATTATTATTAAACCAGTAAACTAAAGTAACTACAGTTCAAGTTTGAGTGACAAGGCAACAACTAGCGAAGGAGAAAAGCAGCGAAAATTTCGTAACTACAAAGAAAGTTACTTTGTTTTTGGTTTTACTTCAGTAGATGAAAACAAAGATGCAAGACATCGATGGCAGATGTAGTATCTGTTTAAAAAAATCTTTGCGCAGGAAGTATCCTCCCAAGTAAGCTATCTCGAGAACATTTCACCCTAACTTGGTAGGCAAACTCCCAATTTGTTTAGCATGTTGCACAGGAAGACGCCCATTTAATTTCCTGCCTTTGCCCTCAAGAACCTTAATTTCCACTTAATCAAGCTATTAATTACTTCCTTGCAGTTCATGGTCCATTTGTAGCCTACCTTTTCCGTTTTGGTCTACAAGGATACCAAACTGTATCTTTTCAGTTTTGGCCTACATAATACCATATGATGATATCTCAGTTTATGGTATAACAAGCACTTTGGATCCCTTCTTCGAATGTGACATAACAAGACTTAACACTTCCATGACCATTCAGAAAAGGAAAATTCTGTGAATGGTTTTTGCAATTATTTCGAAGTAAAATACTTCGACAGAAACCACAAACTCTCATTGACTATCTTTTATTAAACTGTGACTTCTCCTCTCAGATCCAACTGTACTACAGAAATTATATATTCTAACTCGGAGATTGTATGTTTACTTTACATTAGCACTCTCAAAATTATTTCAAATCCAGTCTAGACATATTCATAAATTGTTGGTTAATATTATGGTGGGGAATGTGAAAAAAACTCATTTTCTAAAGGTACCTTTATTAAATAACACTATTAGTTGAAGAATTCAGAGTATAGCTCAGTATCTCAATGATCAATTGCTCAGAGAAAATAATTCCATTCAATCAGAGAAAATAAATTCCATCTGCAACTAGATAATTGCAAGACTGTAACAAGATATTTTTTATCCTGTTTTTGATCTATTAATTTAAGGTAGTATACAAATAGTATATAACAGTGTTTACGTCTTGTTATATTTTTAATCATATAGCATAACAATAAGTCTTTAACAGCTGTTATTTTTGCAACCATTTGTTATATGCATATAACTTCCAGTTAAAAATGTTTAAATGAGGCAAATATTCATGCTTTTGAGTTTTAAATTTAAAAAATGAGTTTTGTAAAAACTACGAAACCTTACTTTTTATCTTTAAACTTGTAGTAAAGATCTATGCTGATTAAAAAAAATAAAAACCAAAAAGTTCGATTTCCAGAAAGAACAAATTTATTTATATGTTTAAAGTTTGAGATCATGTTCCTGAAAATTGGGAGTAAAATATTTAAATCTGATATAACTATAAAGTAAATACCATTAGGAAGAGGTTTTTTTAAGTCAAAAGACTGAATTATGTGCACCAACAAGTAGACTGATGTATTTGATGGGTACATCTTTTTCAAAAATGAGGTTTTAGTCTCAGAATATTATAGAATTTGTGTTTTAGAAAATAGTGGTAGGCTGGCATACAGACTATTCTCAAAATAATTTAAAAAATTAAAAATATTTTTTGTTGAATGAATATTTGTATGACGATCATTCCAGTGGTATACAGGGTTCATCAAAAAAATTTGTACACACTCTTACTGTCACATAAAATTTATTTTCCTACCTACAAAGTTAAATTTCTAAGAAAAAAGTTTCCTTAAGAGGTAGCAGCAAATCATCGATCTAGCGGCACAACCTAGTTAGTACGCAGAGAGTAACATCGACATGGCCGAACATACGCCTGAGAAGAAGCCTTTCAAGAGCAGAAGCAGGTTATTAAGTGGTATTGGAAGTTAATGTTTCTGCAGTTAGTAGAGATGCGAGTATGGGACTGATCAACCTTCAAAGTTAACAATTACGTCTGCAAGAAAAATTCGAGGCTCATGAAACAGCGTGTGATGTGCATAAAGGCCGACGTTGCACGCCTACGTGTGATGAATCCTCAGTTGCGGTGCTGGAACTGTTTCAGGATTCACTAAAAAATAAAAACTTTAAGGAAAGGGTGAGAGTGGTGCTAGTAGTTTGCTACACATTCTGATGAAAGGCAAATTGCATGTGTACATTCCACGGCCAGTGGAACAGCTAAGTGGTGATCACCAGTATAATTTTGTGAATGTGTTCATATAATTACACGTGAATCAGATTTATGGATAGCATTGTTTGGTCGAATGAAGCACAATTTAAATTTAATGGAGCTGTCAATAGGTATAATTATGTGCTCTGGTTTTAACTAATTACTGTTGAAGAGGCAGAGAATTTGCCTGTTGTAAATTTGTGGTATGGTTTATCTCCTAAGGGATTCACTGGATCTTTCTGGTTTGAAGGTATTGTAACTGGAGAGAAGTACCTAACATTGCTTACTGATTTCATTTTTCTTACCATTTGAGCAATGTTCGGTAATGAAAGCTTTTTATCACCCACAAGATGGTGCCTCTCCTTCCTATCATAGGGGTGTGCGAGTATACCTGGATCAAAATGTACCAGGCCAGTGCATAGGACACAGGAGACCATAAGAGTTTTCTGCATGCTCCCTAGACTTTACACTGTTCGATTGTTTTCTTATGGTCATAGTAAAAGATAAGGTGAACCATCGCAAACTCGATAAGCTTTGGGTTCAAGTGGTGTGCGCAGATATCCCAATGGACACATTCATGACTCAGATATGATATGAGTTGATGATGAAGACTACCGTTTGGAACATTGAGTTTGGCCAAAAAGTAGACATACTTTCGAAATTGGACTTATAATTAGTTTTCCCAGAAATTTAAACTTGTAGGCTGCAAAATAAATTTCCTATGACTGTCCAAAGTGTCTATACATTTTTCTGACCACCTGTATTTTGAAGATTATGATCCTAAACTGCATGTGAATATTAGTGACACATTTTAAGCAACTGAAAACTTATAAATTACTTACATGAAAATGCTTCTACATATCAAACGTAACAAAATTATAAATTAAAGATTGTTACTTACTAGTAAATCACAAAGGAATATCGCTGACTGACATTAAATTAGGGGGAAAATTCAAGCTCAAATTAAACTAATTTATTTTTTAGCTGACCTCTCAACAAAAGCAATTAAATTTGCTTTTTGACATTGAAAAATCTTAACAATAATAATAATAATAAAAACCCGAATTTTGCCATCAAATATTTAAGTTGATTTTTGCCGCATGAGAGTCGAAACTTCTGCAATTTAATTCAAAAACAAGTATAAACTATTATTACATGCAATTATATGGATCAGATGACAATATTAAAAGTTAAATTACATAAACTTTTGCAAAACTGATTCTTTAAATTCAAAAATAACATAACATGAATATCTGCATCAATAAAAATATTTTTGTAGGTACTAACAACTAACAGTTGCGAAAACATAGACCACTTAAATAGAATTTATATTGCTACTAACAGGATGTATTAATCATAATTTTCACCATTTAATTAATATATAAGACAAATATGGAAAGTCAAAATTCCATAAAACTGTCATCTACGAAATTGTGAATTGTTATAAAAGAAGTCCCAATTGCAATTCTAGCACTTAATAAACATATTATCATTAGTTTTAATCATTTTCTATTATTCATTAACTAACTGCTAACAACACATAGTTAAAATCTGTTTTTCCCCCCTTTTGTCCATTCATTAAGCAAAGTTGTACGATAATATCTTACTTTTATTCTTATTTATAATCAGAGATGAATATCTTAGGTACTAATGAACAAGGGAAGCTTTAACTATAGTAATTAAATTAGTAAATACCTCTTCTCTTAAGCATTTTACTTTTAAAAGTTTTATTCCCCAAACCCAAGAATTCGATTTTTTTCAATGCTTCTACACCTCAAAATTTATCACTCTCTTTATATGTATTTTCTCAATTGCATTAAAAAACTTTCAGCAAAGTAACATTATAGCGCCTCCCCCCAAAAAAAACTTTTAAATTTTAGATTATGCCCAAAGGGGCAGGTTTTTTTTTTAACGTTTTGTGTGTTAACTTTATTTATTAACTATCAACCTTAACTTTTGACTTTTCTATTCTGTAACCTCTAGATGGTCACAGATTAAATATAAAAAAAGAGTAAAATTCCACTCATAACTGAATTAATATCATAATGTTGAAAATAGTATTACAATTATTGACATCCAGTGATTCTTAAAAAACTGCACATATATCCCTGGAATATTCATTTTTCTAAACATAAAATAACTGTTAAAGTAAAAGGAATAGAATTAATACTGAAGTACAGAAGACACAATAAAGAAATGTGATGCTAAATGCAAATAGTACATTTATTTAATGTAGATGTATATGTACAGAAAATGCAGCACGGGAGAAAAGATAAAAAAATTTATTGAATCACATTCCACTATCGAAACATTATTTACATAGCACACAAATAAACAAAACATGATTAAAAAAGCACAAATTATGATACACTTTGCACGTATTCACACTTTTCATTCTGATACCTGGTCGATGCAAAATTAAAAAAAAATAAAACTTGACAGATCTGGTCTTTACAACCAAAGGTATTTTAGTCACAGAAATAAAAGGTACACATTTAACACAATGCTTGTTTCTACAATTCTGGATCAGATATGCAAAAGCAAACAATTAAGAAGGTGCAAAAACAGAAGAGTTGGTACAAAAAACATGAATTCATATTCAATCATATTTTAAAATACTTGGCATATATACAATCAATAAATGCATTGTATTACAACAAATGATATCACAAAATTACTGTAAATAACTTTAAAATGAGATCAGTTAACGATGAAATTAAGCATGCATCAGATATTATTTATTGTCAATGAGATTTGTTCTTAAAATTTTAGTTATAACTTCATTACAGATTTGCTATTATGTTAAATTTCAGTTATTTGGATATTAAAAAAATAAACTTTCACTATGAATACAAGGTAATACAACTACTAATAAGTTGATTTATTCCCAATTTTACAATCTTCATAAAATTGCATTTGTGAGAATAGAGATCATATAGTATCACTAAAAAAATGTGATTAAACAATAACTAAAAAAACAAATATGTGTAAGATAAAAATTAGTCTCACCCTATCAAAAAATATTATCCCAATTTTAATTCAATAAGGGATTAAAGAAAACAGCAAAAATCTAACAATAGAAATGCTCATACAGCACTTTTAAATATTTAATTTTTCCCTCACAAGTAACTGTTTTCACTCATAAGGTACAGTAAATTCATTTCCAGAACACAGGGAAGTGTTATTCTTGCTGCAATTCAAATTCAATTTGTTAATCTGCTTAAATACTCTTTTTCCTCATAAGATACAATGAACTTATTTCCAAAACACAGGCAAGTGTTATTTTTGCTGCAATCTGTCTAAATAGCTAAAAATTATGTGAATACACACAACTTCAAAAATTTATAGTAAATAGAAGTGGAGGATGATGGCACAAGTACATATAATGACTACTACAAGTGTTCAAAATTATACAAGCAAAGTAAAGCTTCTTCCTTCTAGCAAAGAATTCATTATTATACAGTTGAGTTGAACTACAATGAGATAAAATGAATGCTGATATATTTTAAATGATGGACGGCATGGGAAAAAAAGTTTAAAACATTTTAATTAGAAAATGTTTAAACAATAAATATGATCGGCTAATGACAGATCACAGCAAAATAATTTCATAGCTCTTTTTTCTGGGGGGCGGGGGGGGGGGGGAAGCTCCAATGAAAGATTTGCAACTCTCATGACTATTAGAAAAGGAAGCATTAAAGATTTCAATAAATTTAGGGGAAAACTTGGAGTACATTTAAGTGAATTTTTGGCTTTGTCAGGAAATCAGAGAGCGGACTATTATTTTGTTCACAATTCTGTGAAATATTTCTAAAGCCGGAAACTTCCGTTGTTTATTAGATATGTTTTTTTAATTGCATATTTGATAATTTATATATCTATAATACTGCATTTTTAACACCCACATTATTATTAATTTTATAGAATATTGGTTTGACAGATTAAATGTGATAATAATTTTTAAAAATTATATTACATATATTATTTTCTTTATGGTTTAAATGAAATAAATTCAAATTCTAAAGCTTATTTTATTCTAAATGTACTTAAAAATATTATTATTTCCAAGAATGTTGGCTATGAAAATAAGTTAATTTTATTTTTATGAAAATGATCAGACAAAATGTTATTTGAAAATGCTTGCACTGAGTAGTTCATATAAAATGTAATTTTCTGAAGTTACAGATCAACATTCAAATGTGAAAAAATGCAGCAATAGACAATAACTTCTTTATTTTCCTTTAAAGAAATGCACATATTAAAATTAGCATATGACAAATAGGTATTAATACACTTTTAATGAGAGAGGAGAAAAAGGTTACTATGAACAGAAAAGGTGGAAAAAAATCATATTGGCAACTAAACCCAAATCATTTGACTAGGTTAAGTGAACAAACATTTAACAATATGAAAATAAATAGTAACTCATAATTTAACTACAGAAAAGTGTAGCATAACAATCTACATACAAAATATATTTATAAACAAAGTTAAAAACATAAATAAGTTTCTGCACATTTTTACAATACAAATATCGCAACAATAATTGAGATAAATTATTGATTATAAAAGAATTTCACTGGATAAGCAATATTGATAATGAATATTTATGATCCAACATATTCATTATAAATACAAAATATAATTAAAAATCCTGATTTGCAAACAATAACTTAAATTTATTTTCAAACATGCTGCTCATATATGACACTAGCATGAGAATTTGATTGAAAACTTATTAATAATGGAAGATTTCCCAATTCAATATACCCATTATAAAATAAAAACTAATCTAAAACAACTATATAAAAAGGCATACAATTAAAGGAATACACAATAATAAAAATTTTGCATACTTCGAATAATCGAAATGCATCTTGAGGGTTATGGCTCATACACTTTTATACAAAATTGGTTAGACTGATTCAAATCAGGTTTATAAAATACAGTGTACTCTGGATTATGCATGTGTGGCGGTGCTTATGCACGTGCACTCAATGCTGTGCGAGAATATGTAAAAAAAAAAAAACAAACACATGCAAGAAAAAGCATGCTCTAAAAAACCCACTGAATTGCATCTTTAATTTCAACTTTGTACAATTCATTCTCCATATGCATAGTTGGGGCATCGTTTTGGTTGGTCACTGGGATTATTTCGTTTCGTACATATTTTCTTCTAATTCTTTTAAAAACTGATAAAAAATTTTAAAACTAAATATGGAGTAAAGATGATGCTAGAAGTACTAAGTGCATGAAACTTGTTTTAGCACTGAACTTAATGAAGAAATTTGAACACAGCAGATTAGCAATAACACTTGCCAAAAAATACAGAATTGGTGTGCAAACTGAAGTGAGTAAGATACTGACAATTACTCCCACAACAGCAACGACTTCTATCGAAACTCTATGGGACTTTGTTGACCAAAGGGAACTCAAATACAATGATAAAATAGCACTTTTAAAAATACAGAGTGAAGTTCGACAAATGTTTGAACATTCTCAAAAGAAAAAGAAAAATTACTATATTTTAAAGAAATAAACACATACAATATGCATGAAAATTGATAGTTTGGCTAAATGTGTTTTACAATTATCTGTGATCTGCTTCCCTAGCATTAGCCCACATAATCGAGAGTACACTGTAACTAAAAATTATTATTTAAAGCAAAATTCAATTTAAGTAACAGAGACTAAATAAAATTCTTTATATTTTGCTGCACAAATACTTCTAATAACTGAAATATATATTACAGACTATTATAAAATACTTCACTGGATAATTATTTATAATGAATACATCTTTGTAATAAGTCTAAAATTATAAGCATAAAATTAAGTCGCCATGCTAAAAACATATCTAAATACTATATTGTTGCTATTCAATATAAATTTAGAAAAGTATTAGAATCACCGGAATAATTATTTATATGCTGATATTTTTAAAATGTCAAAATAAAAATATTGTAAATTTTAAAAACATAAATAAAAGATATCTGAGATATATTACATATGACATTTAAATATATATTTGATTTACACTTATAAAATTTGTGCCTGTACTCTTATGCCACAATAACATTAACAGTCTATGCACATTATTATTTGATTTAAAGTGCATAATCAAAACAAAATGCTTCTTCTGATATTCAACTTTTCAATGTGGAGTAAAAATTTTAAGCAAATTAAATTTAAATATGCACTCCAAATGCAAGCATAATAATTTATTTTCTCCTTAATAGCAATTAATTAGTTAAACCAAGCAACTTTTTTTAGCATTCAATTCCATTTTAAGATATTGTTCCAATTATGTTTTTATTACCAACATGTTATCATTTTTTGGTTTTTCATTAAATTTGATTTATATAATGTTTTGCTCTAACTGCTGATTTTTATGTAACTTTATTACCTACTATGCTGTTTAACATTACTATTGTGTTTAATAATACTTAGAATTTTGTACATATAATAATTTTATTATTATTATATTATTTGATATGCACAGTAAGTATAGTAGAACCTCTGTTAACTGAGCTTCTATCAACCAAAATCTATGTTAACTAATGAATTAGGAAAATGTAGCACGTTATAACGAGTGTAGCAAAAATCAGTAACATTTGTGAATTTTATCAGTGACTGAACTTATGGCTTTTCTCTTCATTAATGGTCATTGGCAGCCTTCCTATTTTGCATTACAGTAAAAAGTGTGATTTACATCTGTTAAAAATAAAAGCTAACTGACAATTAATTAGTAGATATGATTAAAAGGATAAAAGCATGGCATTTCAGAACAGTTAAATACAGAAAAAAGAAAGCAAATTTTCAATGAATGATGAAAAAATTATTTGCAGAACAATAAAAATTACAGTAAAGTTGATGATGATAAAATGAAAAATGTGAAAATTAGCCATGCTGGTTTTTGTTTATGGCAAAGAATGTACGAGCTCTTAGCCTAAAAGAGGAGATGCCTTGGAGAAGACTTTTTAAAGTAAAACTGGCTCATGTATCCATAATGTATAGGGAAAAGCATATTTCAATCGAGATAAACCATTCACCATTACTTGTATCTGTACTGAGCTACAACAGCATTTACCAGTTTTACAGCTCAGACACTAATAGGTGTTGAAACTTTAATATTTAAAGCAATAACCACACACTTCTTCATGAGGAGTTTTTTAAAGCTAGCATGAACATGTGGTAGCTAATACAATTATAGGACTATTATAAAAAGCTTAACATACATTTTCAAAAATAAATGAATAATATTAAAAAATTCTCAAAAATGCATGTAAGAAAATTGGAAAAAATAAATTTTTTTTTCATTAACATTTTTACCACAAATAAAATCTTATTTAAATTATTGTTAATTGAAGGAAACAAATTGTATCCAATTTTAGTAAATAAAAGAGCTTGTGAAAACATTATTAGTTGCATTTGTTTACCTGTTTTTAGAAAATTTTGCTGGGGAAAAAATGGCATGATTTAAAATTTAGTCTCTATTAACAGAGTTTTTTATTACTAAAGGTGATTTAATGCCCCAAATACTTCAGTTAATCAAGGTTCTATTGCATATGTAATGCTACCTCCCCCACACATGTTTTTCCTGATTCCATGGATTTTCACACTGATATGAATAGAAAAGTTCATTTGTTCAGTTACCATTTATTAAGCTTCTTATATAGATATGCTTTCAATCAGCGTTTTATAAACAAAAATATTCTTATTATTATTAATTAAAAAAAGGCCAGAATTACAAAAACAGTGAAATTAATATTATGCATTGAAAGAAAATAAGAAACACAATACTCATTTTTATTTGTTAATCTACTACTTTAAAAAAATTATATACTAAATATTTTCTCCTTATATGTTAGAAACTGTTCTACAGTACTGGATTTAAGCTGATGGGATCACTAAACAGAAAAATGAAGGGCAGGAATAATTTCTAGTAGCAAACAAAGTATATCAGAAATGTGAACTTCAATACTAACTGCGACAAATTAGAAAACTACATTTTAATAGCATACTAAGATGCATGTCAACAACACTCATATTTGCTTTGAAGCTCTCTCATAGCTTAATCTAAAAACTTCACACATTAATGTATTTTTAAAGTTGAAAAATAAAAGGAAAATTTCAGATCATTAATTCTTTGAAACATAATTTATTAATCATTTTAAAGCATTAATTCTTATAAACTATAATAAAAACTGGCATACAGGAAGGAGAAAATAAAATATTTTACTTATTTAAAAGTTACTTCATCTATTCTTGTTGTGTGGATGTGGAAGAAGAATAAACACTCAAGCATATAATTGTTTAAAGTGATTTCATCCTTTTCCAACTATAACATTAATACATGTTAAATAAACGCGATTTTTTTTTTTTTAATACCGCTTTGGCCAAACTCGGTTTTTATTCATAACATACTAAATCAGTATATGAGTGGCATTCAAACGTAATAACAATGTATGACCAAATTTTAGGAAAAGATGGATAATAAATATTATAAGGGAGACTGAGCTAAAATCAAAAACAGAAATTAATTATAATTAATATATTAAATATTAAGCTTATTAAAAATAATTTAAGTTCCAAACTACCTCAAAACTATAAAATGAAAAATCATAACATCATTACCAAATGAATTTTAGGAGGGCTGCAGGTGTAGGGTAACTGAAAAACATTAGATTCAAATATTCAAGATGATATAAAATCACTGAATCCTTTTAAAACCAGCAAAATTATACATCAAATAACCGAGTAGCATATTAAATGAAAACGATACCATAAAATAAGGCCTTAAGCTAAAAGATGTTTCTGAAACTTTTAACTACCAAATATCTATAACAAAAACTTTTAAATGATATGCAAGCTATAAATGCCCCAATGATTTAGCAACAGTTTCACTAATTTTATCCAAAATAAATTATGGATGAAATCACTCATCCCATTATAAGAGCTGCAGTCACTCATAAGATGATCACCATAAAATAGTTATATACAAAACTGTTTTGGTAATGATTGAGAATTTGCTATTTACAAAAGCATTTGTTCAATAAATACTGATGAACAAATTCAACCACATTATTTACAACACAAGCAGTGTCAAGGGCTGATATCAGGCTCATCATTGCATAGATGTGTTACTTTATGAGCATGAGAATTCAGTTTCCAACATTTACATAGATAATACAAACAAGACACAAGTTAATATACACAGGAAAGTGAAAACAGATAAATGAGTACATGAAAACAAAACCTTAGGAACAAATAATTATGTATAAGTGCAATAATTTTTCAGCTCATTTATGTTCTGTGCAACAGCAGCTTGTTGATCAGTATCAGCATGTAAGAATATAACAATTGACAGATTATACATCTTGAACACAAATCATATGAACTGCCTGAAATGCAGAATGAAAATTTGTCCAGTTGTTGTTATCAGAAAGAAATTTATGTAATTGCAAATGGCTTTTACTAGAAATTTTCTAAGTCAGGTAATTAGGCAAAATAAGCAAACTCACTAAAATCACATTTGAAATTTTTAAAGTACATATTTATAAACAAAATTTACGTTTCACTACTTAAAATGATCAAAGGGAAAAAAAAATTGGCATAAGATAATTTAATGCTGAACTATAGATAATAAATAAAACATATTTTCAGTCACACTACAAATATTTGAATTTATTTTGGTGGCTGGGGGAATGAAATCTGCACAATTTAAGCATCATTTATTGCTGAAAAACGCTTTCCTTGGTAAAGTCTAAAAATTAAAAACTGGGAAATCGGGTAATCTATTAGATGTGACAAAAACCCGGTAGAGTTGACAGCTATGTTGTACTCATTTTAAGAAACTTTAGTAAACCCAAAAACAGCATTTATCAGTAAGTCCATAATAAGTTTAGAGAATTAAAAGACATGAGGTGAAAAAAATTCATCCAGGCGTGATTTGAAATATATTACAATACCTACCTACTACACACATAAAAAGTAAAATTGAAACAACAAAAAAATATACCCATAAAAAAATAACAACCACATAAATAAAAACATAATGCCCCTAAAATTACAAATATCCAATAATTATACAATTTCTAGAAAAACTCATTTAATATAAACGAGTAATAAATTCTCCCAGGGAGGAAACAATTGCTTTGATAGAACTGATATATGTGTGCTTCTCAATAGTTCTGATAATTAATTAGCTGCAAATACAAATATGAAAATCTGAACATTTTCACAAATTTTTACAGAATTTTTTTTTAAAAAGTGCAAGTATTAGCATTTTAATGTGTTTAACAAAAATGTGTCATTATTTTCTTCTATAAACAAAACCTTTAAAAACAAGGGTAAATTTTTTTTTACTGTGTTTGCAAAACCAATTTTAAAAACTTCTGCATAAATCTACCACACTCAACATTAAGGATTCTTATAGATAACAAATACATGATAATATTGTAATTATACGAACAATAGACTTAAATTGCATTTTAAATCTTTATTTAAAAAAAAAAAAAAACTTTTCTCAGAAAAGGTAACTGATAGAATGATATATACAAAAGTGTATACAAACCACAGAAATAACCAGTGTTCTCAGTATCCAATATCAGAATTTTATTTGCAATTATGGCATCATTAATTTGTCGTTTGACTACTAAAATAGGCAAATCACGGAAGATAAAGAAATTTTAACTATATATACTTTAGGAAAAGAAATAAAACTGATGTATTTAAAAAAGAAAAAAAGATGAGAAGAACAAAGGGAAAAAAATCAATTACAAGAACATTACAATATAAAAGTTTAAAAATTACATCAGATATGAACCCCCCTTTAACACACTCATTTTGCATCTGTTTACATCACTCAGCTATTTAAACTGCTTTCACTAAATTTTTGAGAGAATTAGAGCTAAAAAATTACTAATAAATTGATAACTTAAAAGGACATTATTCATTTCCCAAACTTGTTGCTTTGAGAAGATATTTCTGAAAGTTTTGTATAAACAGACAAAAAACTCTAAAGTTATGTTTATTTTCTTTCGATATTTCTTCCGCATTTAGAAATATTAGTACCAAAACATATTACTGCTTCAGAAAGAAGTGGTAACATCATTAAATTCAATGTTCTTAGCATTTGTTTGACAGATTTTCTAGTAGTCTTCAACAATCAAAATCTTTCACATTTGGAAATATTACTTCTAATATTTCTTTAGATTCATGCAATATAAAACCTACTTAAAAATAATTTTTAAGAAATTAAAGAGAAGATGCATGGAAAATTTTAATTCCTCGTAAAATGGCTACATATACCTCAGCCTCAATTTAATGACCATTTTTCATTGGTTCATTGTGAGAAGTATAAATATTAAGTATAAAAAATATTTAAGGAAAGATAATTTTCCATAATTATCTTTTCTTAAACATTTTTAACAAAGTAATATTTTTAATGTGTGCATGCACTTAGAACATAAAATAACCAGATAACTAACAAATGCAAATGAACAGTTCAGCAATTGATAATATATTCTGCATTTAAAACTGACTAAAGATGATCCTTTGAGTTAATGATAATTAATAGTCCTTTGATAGTTCTTAGATCAGAATTTGGCTCAATTCAGTTCACTCAATTAAACGGCAATTACATTCCAACTAAGAATACATAAATAATACAATACATATCATGCAATATTTTTACTTCTTCAAAAAAATCTGACTAATTAATTCAATAGGAAGAAAACAAACTGTTGAATTTTTTGTGGTTTAATGCCTCCTTCCATAAATTATTTCTTTCTTTACAACCAAGTAAAATTTTATTAAAAAACGTTTACAAGCAAATTAAAAAAATTAAGACTTAAAAATTAATAACAATTATTTAAAAAAATGAACTAAATTAAAACAAAGTACTGTCATCTATGATTAATTATTTCTGCTCACTACTAAGACATTTTTTTGATGTGGAGATACAAGGTTTTGAACCACAGGCACTTCATAACTTATAATCATTGGCATTGGCAGGCTTCAAATATCAAAGTGAAGAAATTCATTCAATCATAAATACCATATTTTAATAAATTAATGTCATATTTGATATTTAAAAGACAGTAAGTGGAAACACAGGTACTTGTACAGTTTGTAAAAATAACTGTAAATGTGCCTCTACATCACTAGTGAAGAATGAGAAATTTTCATGCTTGACAGTCTTACTAAAAAAAAAAAAAGAGAGAGAGAGAGAGAGATAATGTCTGATTAATACACCTATTTCGAAGAAAGGAATTATTTATACCCAAGGAAAATATTATATAATAGAAGCAAATATATAATCCAGGGCGATATATAATTTTAAAATATATCAGATATGAATGATGTTATTATAATGGAAAAAAAAATATTAGATATGAAATTGCTCCAAACTTTAAAATTGACTGCATTCTAATCCTTCCTTTTGTTTAAAACCAGACTAGTTGATCACATGAAAACTGGATGAACATGAAAGTGAGATCTTTTATGTTTTAGTACAACATGTGCAAAACAATTTTCTCAGAAAGATACATGCACCTACTTGATACTCACAGCCAGAGAATGTGCTAATTTTGGCTCTGATAAAAACTTTCTAAACGTGATATATATATGCCTTTAGATATTTAATTCAGTATACAAAGTAGAATGACACGCTTTAAAAAGTTTTACATCACTTAAATATTGTACTTTTAAAAGTGAAATACTGTTATAATACAGATTAACACATTTAATTGCAGCCAATTAACAATAGTGGCACATATATCAATATGTAGAAGATCATTTGGTACACATTATCCTAAAAAGGAAAAAGGTTACAAAATACTGAGTTGTCATGTAAAAATTATATGTGATTTTTCATTAGGACCTGCAATACTTCTTATAATGCAACTGTATTAACTCTTGCAACATGTGCATAATTACAATACAATAACAATTATTGCATTTTTATTGAAATTGTCTTATGTGAAAGTATGTTATTGCTCTTTTGCAAATTAATGCTAAGGCTTTCAGTGTGTACACATTTAAATAGTTTTGGTGGTCTCCAAGAGTATTCTAATTATAAAAGTTATTCTATCTTGATCTAGTTTTAAATTTACTTAAAAAAAAGTGCATGTAAAAATTATTTCAATTTATATGCAAAACATAATGCGGAAAAGTAGGGACAGTAACTTACATTTAATTTTTATACAAAATCTTAGTTTATCAACTAAAATCTGATATTTTACACGATAAACACAAATAAATAATAAAAATAAGATTTACATTTAAATACAGAATGCTTTAAAATAAAGAGAAAGACAGAGAATGGAGAAAAATATTCAAAAATAAAATTAAGATTTACATTTAACTACAGAATGGTTTAAAAAAAAAAAAAAAAAGAACTGAGAAAAATATTCAATAATAAAATAATTTTAAAGAAAAATAAAGGAATAAAAATTTTAGAATGAGAGAAAGCATTTCTTTTAAGTTAATTAATGACATGTTATCTTAAAGTAAAAATACACACATATAACTTAATATGCAAAGGACTACAGCTGTCTTTCCCTAAATAAACAATACAAAATCCTTTTTGTCAAATTCATATGATTTATTAGTCACTACTCATTTGTACAGTCAAAGATAACCAAAGGGAGGAAAACATTAAGGTTATTCAAGAATTTTTAATATTTCTGCAATGCTTCCAACTGCTAAAATAAACTCGGCGGCACAAACAACCATTAGAGAGCCATGGCCGGCAGGGCCCTGATATCTTCTGCTTTCTAGACCGTGGACCCCAGGGAGCATAAGAATATAGCCTGAATAAGTGGTCAGCTTGGTTGCAGGATCCCCGGAGCTTCCAACTGCTAGATTTCTAAAATTTTCCACAAGGATTTGTAATCGACTGCACTATTTTCTGCTATAATGTCCCCCGTCTGATGATGTTCACATATTAGAAGATATTACCCCCTTGTGAAACATTATTAATTTTATCAAGAGTGATTCTCTCCAGCTGCAACTATGTTTTTCATATGAATCCTTACAATGTAATATAATAGCAGGTCATCTTTTGCTATTATATTTACTTCTCAAGGATTCCCTATTACAGACAACTATGCACAGGGCAAAACATAGAAAAACATCACAAAAGATGAAGCTTCACTGCTGAGTTTCACACACACACACACACACAAACACACACAAAATAATAATAATAATAATAATGGCAATACATATACAGCTAATATTGGTCAACAGATGGTCTTTAATACAGCTGAATGTTCAGGGCAGAAATAGCAGACATCTAAAAATCTGATGACTGCTGAAGGTAGTAGACACTAGAGATAGTGATAAAATTCTAGAATATTTGTAATTGATTTTCCCCTCTTTGCTCTTATGAGTAGTAAAGAAATAAAGATGCAACAGTTTATTGGTTTTTAAGTTAATAGTTTAAAATACTTATCATGAAAAGTGAAGCACATTCTATACATTCACACTGGTAAAAAATTTGCATAGATATAACCTAACATTTTACATATTAGTAACTGGCTGGAATTATATTCTCAGCTAAGGCATTTAGGTAAGTATGGCAAATGGTGCTACAATATTCTAGAAAGTGTTTCACTTACTCATTGATGCATTAATTTTACTACATTTTAAATTACTAAATCAACTTAACATACAAAATCCAATTTAATCAAATAAAAATCTTGATAGTACAGCCTTATTACCTATTTATCTTAGGTATGTCAAATTTCATTTGAAAAAAACCAGTTTTTTAGGTTTAAACACCACAAAACAAAGATTTCACAATGAATACACTGATCTTCAAGAGAGTTTTAGCCTGGTGTAGAGCAACATCTTTCTATTAAAATTATATATATATAAAGGAAGAAGAAGACCCACAAGTCTGACAAATGATGGTATGTTTATCCAAAACACAACATGGATTAAAATTCCATACACAAAATTGTTACAAAGTGCAAAATATTTCTTAATTAATCAAGTACATCTTTTGAAATATAAATACTCACTTATAAACAATGCCTTTTTAAAATTCATTGCTGGACCGATATAAAAACATACTAACATGTATGTCTATTAAAAAATAAAAACAACCATTTATCGTAGAAGCTACAAAAATTAATTATATAATAATAATCATGACAGATAAAATCAAATTTAAAGAAATAGCTTATTAAGATTTTAAAAATTTCAGGATTCAAATTGACATGGACCTCAGATCAGGTTCGCATGTAATTTTCAATGAATATACTTTGCATTAGATGAAAAGGTGGCTTTTTTTAAAACAATGAACTATATCATTTCTTTGCAATATCTGCATAAGAAAAGACACTAATTGTCACAATACTGATATAAAAATGAAGAAATGATGCTATACTCTGTAATGTCATGCGTCACAAGTAGTACCCTTCTCTGTGCCAGACCTAATAGAGGAATGTGAGAATACACGCTTTTTACTGGACTCAGAAGATGAGGCACGTTGGGCACACTTGTAAATATGATTAGCTTGAATGTAGGAGCGCTGAGAGGACGGAGAAGACTCTAGTGATGAATCATCATCCATATTTTCAGAATTCTTCGGTGACAGAGGATTTAATGGACTATCACTCATAAATTGGAGTCTATCTTCACATAGATTTTCCCATATACCTTTCTGAAATATAAATTAATTCTAACTGCAATTGTCAAAATCATGATGTTAGAAAAATATATAATACAAAATATTCCATGAAAACTCAAGCAGATATGACATTCAGATACAATACAGCATGTTTCAAAAAGAATATACGTATTTTGAATGCATATATTTATTAAAATGTATGACATACGAATATGAAACTTTACATACATATGCATGAACCCTCTCAACTTCAGATTACAGATGCTCAATATGTTCTCAATCAGCGACACGAACAATATCACATCGATACTCAAATTCCTATCACACTCGGGCAAGCATGTCCGTTGTCACTGATGTTGTGACAGTACAGATCCGGTTCTTCACCTCTTCTAGATTCTGTGGGAGTGGTGGTACATGAAGATTGTCTTTAATGAAACCCCACAGGAAGGTGTCAAATCCGGTGACTGTGGAGGCGACCGGATTTGACTGGCTGGCGACTTAGCTGAGGAGACATGCTAAGTCGCCTGCCCCCTGACGACCAATCCAACGGTTCGGTAGAGTTTCATTCAGATAATCACACACTTGGCGACACCAGTGAGGGGGTGCCCCGTCTTGTTGAAAAATGAAGTTGTCTTTATGCAGCCACGGAAACAACCAGTTTTTTAACATAGGGAGATACTACTTACCGTTAACTGTGTTTCCATCAAAGAAGAATAAGCCAGAAACAGATGATCGGGATATCGCACTAAACAGATTTATTTTGGGTGAATCTCGTACATGTTCAATGGCTGCATGTGGGTCCTGTAGGCATCAAATTCGAACATTGTGTTTGTTTACATGAGCACTAACATGAAAAGTCGCTTCATCACTGAACACGATGCGTTGTGCAAAAGTGTTATCATTGTCAATAGCATCAATAATCTCGTTACAAAATGCCACACGTTTGCGTTTGTCCTCAGGATGCAGAGCCTGTAACAAATGTAACTTGTACGGCTCCATAACCAACCAACAACTAAAAACACACAAAATTGTTGTTGTAGGCAGTTGAACCTCCTGACTGTCACGACGAGTTAATTTTGAAGGACTACGTTGGAAAGCAATTTGAATTCATGCAACATTATCGTTGGGAACATGAGGGTGACCAGGGCTCTTTCCTTTACATACACATCCTGTATTTACAAACTGTCAATACTATCTGTAAATGTTCCACCCATTCGGAGGATCACTTTGGTACCTCAACTTGAAACATCTTTGCACTGTAATCACGGAATTGCACTTCGCAAACTCGAGAACACAAAATGATTTCTACTGCGGAGTAGCCATTTTAAACATGTGACGGTTACCATGCAAAACAAAAGACAACTGACATGTAGCGGCCAATAGACTACATATTCATTTTCCCAATAGCCAAGCCGAGCCGCAGTGATCGATAGTTTGGACAAAAAACATGCACAAATGCTAACTTTTCGTAATCGGAAAACATGCACGACCTCGAGCATTTAAAGGAGTAAAGATTTTCCCTGTTATATATTGAGCAAATAAAACAACATGAATGACACAAGCATTCATGAAATGATTGCTTTGAAAATCATTTTATAACCCCGGCTCGGTGACATTTGAATTTGGTTGGTTTACCTGATGACTCAAAAATAGTCCTCATTGTTGACAAATGTTCGGCACGTACTTCACTTAAAGTTTTAGTGAAAGATAATGTACAGTCAAAAGTCGTTAATTCGGACACCCATAATCCGGACCTCAAAGCTTAAAAACTTTCTTCGCATGCGCCGCGTTGGCACATGCGCGTAAGACCTTTACGACTGCGCATATGCGTATGCACAAGTGCAGAATACGTTTTTGCGTGTGCGTTTTATGTATAACGGATGGTATAAGCTAAAATTATCTAATTATCCATTTCAGTTAATGTTGATGATTGCGTTGTTCCTTTCCGGCTTATTATTTTTTGCAGACTGTAAGAGCAATTTTATAAAAGCAAACTTGAACTTTCGATTATGTCAAACAGAATTTCCGATGCTGGAGCTCCCAAAAGATCTACAAAACGAAAGTATGTTTCGATGTCCATCAAACAAAAAGTGGAATTGCTGCAAAAAATGGATAGACATGAAGAAGGTGACAGAGAGGTTAGTGAAAACGAAAACATTTCGATTGACAAGTTAGTTGGTATTCTCGACACAGCAATTACGGGACTTGAACAGCGGAACTTTGTAACTGAACAAGAAATTATGTCTGTTTATAGAATTAAAGAGAAAGTATTATCACATAAAATGAAGCAACTTAAACAACTTACATTGAAAGAAATATTTAATAAAGTAAACAAATAAATATTGAGCTTTTTTTTTTTTTTTTTTTTTTTTTTTTTTTTTTTTTTTTTTTTTTTTGTAAATTTTGATACCCTTTAGATTATAATTGTTCTTTATTTCATAAATTACGGTTTCATATTTTTAATTTTAGAATTTCTGCATGCTATCTTATGAGATTTAAACTGATGATCTATAATCCGGAAAAATTGATAATCCGGAATCGCCGAAGTCCCGACAACGACTTTTGACTGTATCCGTATTATTCTTCCCTCCAAATTGTACATCTATCATTCAGCCTATGGATATGGGAATAGTACATGGGCTGAAATGCAAATATAACGTAGCATTTTAAAAATCTATGTTAAATTTCTTGAACAATGGCAAGACTATTCAAGACTTTTTGAAATTTTTTAGCATAAAATCTGCTGTGTGGAGCATCGCAAGATCGTGGGAGGGTGTGTCTCCAGATACGTTAAAAAATGTTTAACATAATTTATGGCCAGCTACCATATTTCATGGTGAGGACGATGAAGATGATAGCCGCGAATCTAAAGGTTTTCGGACATCGCAAACTAAAGGTGAAATTTTCCAGTTATTGGATTTTGTAAAGAAATGTGAAGAAGCGGTAATAAATGAAGATGATATAACAGAAGTTTCTCATTGCGACGACAATGTCCCAATCATCAATCAATTAAATTAATTACAGTGAAATCTGTAGTATGGTTCGAGATCCAGAAAATACTGTTTGCGATAGTGAAGAAAGTGACAGAAAGGTTATTGAAAATGAAAAAATTTCGATTGACAAGTTAGTCGGTATTCTCGACACAGCAATTACAGGACTTGAACAGTGTAACTGAACAAGAAATTATGTCTGTTTATAGAATTAAAGAGAAAATATTAGCACTTTTTTTTTTTTTTTTTTTGTGTGTGTGTGTAAATTTTGATACCTTTTAGATCATAATCGCTCTTTATTTCATAAATTACGGTTTCATATTTTTAATTGCATCTATAATCCGGAATCGCTGAAGTCCTGACAAGTCCGAATTTGGACTTTGTGCTGTACAATATTCTACTTTTCCCTGCACCATTTAAAAGTAAAAGCAGTTACTTTTCCTCTTTTTCTCAAACTTTTAAAACATAAATATGTGTCTGCTAAAATTAGCAAATGTTTATTATAAAAATATACCTTAATTTCAGTCATCTTTTCCTGGAATATAATTTCATTTAACTGCATTCACGTATATTTATAAACTTTTATAAATCATGCAAAATACTTAGCTATGTTTATTAGGCAATAGATCAAACTGGCAATGAGAAACAGCTTAAGTAGTATGCAAACACTTAGCTATGTATGATAGAAGAGTTCAGACAGAAGCAATACTATTTATTAAACCACATTTAAGGTAAATTAAAAGAAAGTAAAAATATAATCCCATACGTGAAAACAAAATTCATTAATCGTCCACTCCCTGGAAAAAATAATTCTTTAAACCTGAGCTTCAAAATACTGATAACTGCTCTTCACTAAAAGCAATTTACCTAGGGGTGGCTACTGAGAATTCATTCTTAAAGAGAAGACAGAGGATTATGAATAATTTTAACTTTACAATGAATCGCATTTTATAAAATTACTGCACTATTTTACTGAAGAGTAAAAAATCAAATGCATTTAATATATTCAGTAAAATATAAAATCAAATTAATTTCAGTACACAAAAGACTAAGATTAATTTTATATAGTTTCTCCTTCACTATAAAAAAGGAATAGTAACCTTTATTTAGATACTTTAAAAAAAAATCTTGCTGAGAAAGCTTTCATGAGATTTTTTTAAAATTGTTTATAAATTAAGAAATACTTACTTAGAAATCAAAATTTTGGAAGAGAATCATCAATGAAAAAACATCACACAATACAGGGTGTCCGAATGTGAATCAATTTGAACAGCCGATTCAAAACAAAGTTTTAGTGCTGGCATTATTAGCCACACGTGGGAGCTGAATTTGTAAAGTTTGGTGACAATATTTTTTTCTTGTCTCTAATGCACACATGCTTACTGAAAAATGGCATGACCTCAAGAGAAGGCATAAACTGCTCTCTGGTATGCAGAACGCAAATCTGTAGACCCGGAGGTGATCGGCTTTCACATTCTGATTCACATGTGGAAGATGTTTGACTAGCTTTCGTTTGGAGCCCTTATTAGTCGGCTTCTGAATTAGCTGTACCCTGATCAACTATTCATGATGTGCTGCATTGAAAACTGAGGTTGCATGCATGTAAAATGCAGATATAAAATGCCCAATTCCCTGGCCACCACCATCTCCCAATGTGACACCTCTTGGTTTTTTTTTTTTTTTTTGAGCTACATGAAAGACAGTCTACTCAGGGAACATCTGTGATATTGACGACTTTCGTGCCTCCATAACCAAGGCTATTGCTACTGCGACTCCAGAAATGTTACACTGAACATGGCTGGAACTGGACTACCGGCTGGACATTTTCAAAGCTACTAAGGAAGCTCATGTGGAATTGTACTGATTGTTTAACAAAAACTTTGTATACTGAGTATTGGTATCTAATTTTACATTTTTCTTATGCTTTTAAACTTTCTTTTAAGTATAGCGACCTCTCCAAATTAGATACATTTGATTCGGACACCCTATACATATGTATTAAGAGGGCAATCCATAATTTTAAAAATAACACCACACTTTGTTCAATATTTAAAACTGTATATTAATATCCAAAAATAAATAAAATTAAAAGCATCAATGTTCACTAAAATATACTTTAAAATACGGTTAATATGCATAATATAAACAAACCTGCATATCTAATTCAGGAAGACACGGATCTATGTTGACCGAATCCCCTAATGAGGAAAAATCATTACTAAGTAGATCATTCGATAAACTGGTAACCTGCACTTTGACCTCATTGCTCTTCTCATGTTCTTTTTTGATATCTTTTACTTCTTGTTCAGAGTCAGAAACACTCATGTTCTCCATTTCTGTATCACTATCAGTATTCCTCAATTCACCTTTTTCAATCAGCTCTAAACGCTCTAAAAATTTTTCAATTGATAAAGATGAAATAATTAGTTCAAACTAAGGAATTCTTACAGATATACATTTCATGAACAAAAATGATTACTCCTCTTTAACTGTATACAAGAGCTTTATTAAATTAACACAGTTTCATTTATCATATTATATTTTTCATATAAATTTCTTTCCTACAGCAAACTTATTTTTTTGTTACATCCCAAATGAATATCAGATCCATATTAAAAATCATGCACTTCAAAATAACAGTTAAATCTTCTATAAGGACAACAAGAGCATCACCAGATACACACTGTCACATTTAAAAATTCCTTGCCAAATACATATGACTTCAGTATTTAAATTTATTGCACACAATGTGATATTTATATACAGTCAAAAGTCGTTAATTCGGACACCCATAATCCGGACCTCAAAGCTAAAAACTTTCTGCGCATGCGCCGCATTGGCACATGCGCACAGGCGTTTTACGCGTGCGCATAAGACCTTGACTGCTGCGCATATGCGTGTGCGCAAGTGCAGAATACGTTTTCGCCTGCGCGTTTAATGTATAACGGACGGTGTAAGCTAAAATTATCTAATTATCTATTTCAGTTAATGTTAATGATTGCGTTGTTCCTTAATCTTCGAATTGGATCCCGCTTATTATTTTTTGCAGACTGTAAGAGCAATTTTATAAAAGTAAACTTGAACTTTCGATTATGTCAAATAGAATTTCCGATGCTGGAACTTCCAAAGGATCTACAAAACGAAAGTATGTTTCGATGTCCAACAAACAAAAGGTGGAATTGCTGCAAAAAATGGATAAAGACATGAAGAATGTGACAGAGAGGTTAGTGAAAACGAAAAAATTTCGATTGACAAGTTAGTCAGTATTTGCGGCACAGCAATTAACGGGACTTGAACAGCGGAACTTTGTAACGGAACAAGAAATTATGTCTGTTTATAGAATTAAAGAGAAAGTATTATCACATAAAAAAGCAACTTACATTGAAAGAAATGTTTAATAAAGTAAACAAATAAATATTAAGCCTTTTTTTTTTTTGTAAATTATGATACCCTTTAGATCATAATTGTTCTTTATTTCATAAATTACGGTTTCATATTTTTAATTTTAGGATTTCTGCATGCCATCTTACGAGATTTAAACTGATGATCTATAATCCGGAAAAATCGATAATCCGGAATCGAAGTCCCGATAAGTCCGGATTAACGACTTTTGACTGTATCAGTATTGTTAATTTTAACAATACTGATGTTCTTTCTGGTCACTCTCATTTATAGGCCAAGAAGTTTCAGAATATTCTTGGAAATTTTTAGTAACTGAAATAATTATTATCCTATGATTAATCATTCTTTTTTTTTTTTTTTTTCCATTCAATGTTTTGACTGCTTTTCTGGCACCCTTTTGCTTACAGATAGAGGCAGTTATAAAATGGCAAAATATGATTTGGAACATATTCTTAAAACACAGCCCTTCCAGCTGATTTAATCATATTCCTACTAACATAACCAATGCCACAAAGAAAAGAAAACAAAAATTTAAATAAGAAAATTTTAGGGATGAGGAGTGAAATTTCTACAGCTCTCCAGATGGTTGAGTAATTTCATAAGCTTAGAAATAACAATCAACATTTGATTAATGGGGAATCGTATCTAAAAACAGTTAAGCCTGTTTGTTGATTGCGGGAGCACAGAAATTTATTATAACAAAATATCAGAGTAAATAAACTTTTTTTTTAAAATCAGATATACAAAACTGAAAGAGGATGTGTAAGATAGCAGCAGCGATTGATGATGTTACAATGTTCAGGAATTGTTTTTAGCCACATCAGTATATAATTTGTTACTGTTGTATTGACAGACATTGGTAAATCATCCATTGAAGAGAAATATTTAAAGTGTGAAAACAAGTATACAGCCATTAATCTTCTGTTTTCCCAATGACTCTTAATAAATTTCAAAATTTAAAAAAAAAAAAAAAAAAAAAAATTTCATTTTGTTTTGAACGTTGATTTAATTTATACATAAAATTATAGTCTTCAAATTAATCAGATTAATTAATTTTTAGCATATTTTTCTTTTAATTATAATATGAAGTTATTCCTCTTTCCCTTATTTTCTAACTACTGTAAGTTGTGATTTTAGGTTAACGGTGGCATTGTACTTCATATTATTTCAGTTAATCAAGACTCAAATGTATAATAATGGCTGTTAATGACATAAATTTTCGGCAGATACCACAGCAACTGCTTTCCATTTGTCATGTCAGCTAATGCTTCAATGATTTGCAGCTCTTCTCAGCGATCAGGAAAGTAAGAATAGGTTCACTTTGTCAAGTATGCCCTAAAAAGGATACTTTTCTATTTATCATCAAATGATTTGCATTCACTGTGTTACATTTTTAATAAATATTTGAACAACAAACAATCTATGCTTAAGCTCCAATTTTTGCTCAGTTATTTTTTTCCCAATATTCATTATTTTGTTACATATTTTCTAAAATCCAACTTCATGGGTGGTTTGCCAGATTGTGCATGTTGCGCCGATTTCAAATACAGGATTCATAAGCAAAACAAAATTTTTAGCTGACAGTTAAAATACATAAATTGTATGCACTAAATTCTAAAAGCTATCTGCTACAAAATAAAATAAATTTCATTGAAAACGGGGAAAAAAATTAAATGCTAACAATTTTTTTGCGTTTTTATAAATGGAAGTTGAAAAATAAATTTCCATTTGAGCTGCTATGAACAATGATTTTTTATTTAAGACTGCAAATATAAAGGAGTAGGCTTACTTAATTGTTTTACATAATTACCAAGGAGATTGATACATTTGTCATAATTCTTAATTTAAAAAATCTGATGTGTACACCACATGACTTCCTTGTACGGAATATTAAATTATACTCAATTTCCCTGCACTTCATTTACACATATTGAATTGACACTTAGCGAATTTTGAATTAAATCTACTTCATCGATAGCACATAAACCACAATAGAATAAATGCAATTTTTAAAGTTCACTACATTTATTTATCACAGCAACATTTCGCCGCTAGGTTCACTTAACAGTGTTACATCTCATTCATTTTATAACTCAGAGTTCACAAAAATTATATCATCTGAAGAATTACCACAAGTTCTATTCAAATACTATAATAAATCCAAAATGATGTATAAAAGGAATAAAACAAATAAAAAAGAAGCAGTTTTTCGCAGACAATTTAGCGCCACTTACCTAATGTGCATGCGCTACTAATTAATACAGTTCTCATTTCGCAACGAGGCAAAAATACATAAAAATTCAAAATATTTTCATTAAAATGTGAAAGATATAGAAAAACATAAAACACCAAATACAGTTAAAACAATTTTAAAAAACTATTCTTACAATTAAAATTACAATTTCTACAAGACAAGCTAATAACTTAAATGATAATTCCAGAATGAAGTAAGCATAATTTAATTCACAATCACAAAAGAAGACGTTATTTTGTTGTTGCGAAGCCTAGTTTCACTAGATTGGCAAAAAATTCACTATTCTGCTATGGCTTCGCTGCACTTCGTCAGCATTCGTTATATCAACGAAACTTATATATCGTTGATAATTCTACAATTACTGCATGCAGGTTAACTAAAGGCATAAAACTCTTAACCAGAACAACATAATTCAATCCTTTTTAAAGCAAAAAATTCACAATTTACAAACATATAAGAATAAAGAAACTGAGCTCACTGAGCCGAGTAACAAAGTGGATATATATATATATATATGTGTAAAATATAAAAAATAGATTGCTTTGCTCTACACAAATAGGCAACCTCTAATTAACTTTCCACAATTTCAGGATTTTCCCCCTAGACCAGTACTTTCGAGAACATTCTAGCATGTTACATAATCACTGCTATAAATGATGAGTTCGCGGCATTTTTTGTCAGATTGCTTTTCTCAGCCAGCCGCTCTTCCCATCTCTTTTTCTTTGCTTTAATAGTACGACGCAGTTAATTTAAAGTTAATTGCATTTAGTCTAAATTAATATCGCATATGCAATCTTGGAGAATCAAAGAATAATAATCTGCCACATTAAGTGGATCAAAATATGGAGTTTTAAAAAATGAAATCTTTCAGTGTCATCATTTCTGCTGTAAGCCATTCAGCCATGTCCAGTTTGATGCCAAGCTTCACCATTTCCAATGCCGATCTACTGCAAATACAGTCCAAAGTCGTTAATCCAGACTCGTCGGGACTTCGGCAATTCCGGATTATAGATCATCAGTTTAAATCTGGTAAGATGGCATGCAGAAATTATAAAATCAAAAATATGAAACCGTAATTTATGAAATAAAGAACAATTATGATCTAAAGGGTATCAAAATTTACAAAAAGAAGCGCTTAATATTTATTTGTTTACTTTATTAAACATTTCTTTCAATATAAGTTCTTTAAGTTGCTTTGTTTTTTATGTGATAATACATTCTCTTTAATTTTATAAACAGACATAATTTCTTGTACAGTTACAAAGTTCCACTGTTCAAGTTCTATAATTGCTGTGTCGAGAACACTGACTAATTTGTCAATCGAAATTTTTTCGTTTTCAATAACCTCTGTTACTTTCTTCGCTATCGGAAGCGAATTATACTAACGAGGGATTTGATTTAAATCATATCAAAGATGGAGTATATCGAGATGAAATACTACATTTAGTAAGGAATTATAAGCCAAATAAAATAAAAACATCTGCTTTGAAGATAGGGATTGTGCTGATAGATCCGTTAAAGATAAACAAAGTTTAGATAAACAAAGGATATGCCTTTATCCATTTTTTGCAGCAATTCCACTTTTTGTTTAATGGACTTCGAAACATACTTTCACTTTGTAGATCCTTTACGTATTAGTAAATATATATCAGAAATTCTTTTTGACATAATCGAAAGTTCAAGCTTACTTTTATAAAATTGCTCTAACAGTCTGCAAAAAATAATAAGCCGAATCCAATTCGAAGATTAAGGAACTACGCAATCTGCAACATTAACTGAATTAGATAATTTTAGCTTAGCTTATACCATCTGTTATACATTAAATGCGCATTAGTAAACGTATTTTGCGCACATGCATATTCACAGCCGTAAAGGTCTTGCATCAACGCGACGCATGCGCAGAAAGTTTGTAGCTTTGAGGTCCGGATTATAGATCATTCCGGATTATGGGTGTCCGAATTAACGACTTTTGACTGGATCACACACACACACATATATATGTAATATTTTGGCAATCGGGCACATGAATGAAGCTTGGCAATGAAATGATGACACAGAAGGATTTAAATTTACAGCCCCATATCTTTATTCAAATCAAAAGGCATATTATCATTCTTTACTAAATAAAATTAAATTTAATGCATCATAGTATTCTAACAAAGGGTAGCAGATGAGAGCAGTAAAGGCAAAAGTGGTTTCCCACGCAAAATGGCGTGAGTTCTCTGTTTATAGAAGCAGTTACGTAATAGGCTTGAATGTTCTCGAAAGTATGGTCTAGGAGGTGATTTCATACTGAAATTGCAGAACGTTAATTAGAGGTTGTTTGTTCGTATAGAGCAAAGCTGTCTTATTTTTTACATTTTACATATGTATATATATTTATATATTTAGGTGCGGTCGATTGCAGCCAAATTGGGAGGTGCACATCTACATCTTATTTCAACGCTCAGAGGCTACTTGTTTTTAGTTATGCTATCTAGCATAACATATCCTAGATACATACGTATGTACAGACATCACGAAAAATTCTCTTCAAAATTCATTTTAAATCAGTTTTGCAATTGGGGGGGGGAGCAAAAGAGTCCTTTATTTTGTCCTTATGTACAGATATCACGCACAAACATCATTAAATTGCATTTGAGAATGGCCAAAATGGCTATTTTTGTTGAAACATTATACCCGAATTTCTTTGCGATTACAATCCTTCCTTTTTACTTCGTACAAGGAAATAAAAAACCCTTGTTGGAAAAAATGTGTGTTCCACAAACAAAGAAGACCTGTTTTAACTTCCTGTACTTCTTAACTGGTGCCTTTTTCTGAGTCTTCTACAAAAATCGGAAAATGGTGGAAGCCACTTTGCACCTTAGTCTTCAGTCTTATATGACTTGCAACACAGCACAACATCCACTTCCTCAAAATTCCAGCAACAAAACAAATATGAGCATCTCAGAAAACTGTCAAGAGCGACTTGCCACCAGAAAGTACTGCCTTTTCTTTCCAATAAGGGATAACAGATGTTTCCACTTAAAAAATTTGGTCTCTGGCAAGAAATGATGGACCCAGGTTTCGTTTCCCCTTATAATTTTTTTGGGCGATGGTGGAGAAAAAAATAAACAACTCATCTGCATGCTGACGACTCTGCGTAAGATGTTTCAGGCTTATGCCCAATCATTAGACCATGTGGTATGTAGTTAATTGACAAGGAAGCTATTTCAAATACTTCAAAGTGATATGAATAATTTGGTAAGCTGATGTATGACTCATTTTTGAGTACAATGGTGATCTCACCGATTATTACATGCCTATTCATCTGAATCATTTGTTTCTCATGACTGACGCTCTCTTCTGCAGTGGCTGCTGATATCTGGCCAGGTCCAACACATTACCTCTCACTGAGCTGCCAGCACCTTAACCACATCATTTGCTTACACATGACATTTGGATAATAAATTTTACAAGCCACTTATGCATTTTAGCACTCAATATCTCATGAACCCATTCATACTACACAAAAACTTCCACTTCCTCCTCTGTTCACGATTACAAAACACATCTGATCTCCATATCTTCCAGACACAGAAAATGCTCCTCCCCACTTTCCTATCTCTCTGTCAGCACTACACTAGTAAAATCTGAATGACCCAGCTCACACATCACTAAATGAGAAAGGGATGACTTGCATAAAACCGACCTCTTGTTTATTCTGCTGCTTTATGATTTCAAGAAAAAGGAGGCATATTTTATACCTCAAGCCTTATTTCAATATACTTATTAGTGACAACAGTAGCCATTTATTACTATGGATGGTAGCCATCACATTTTTCTAAACTGTCCTTTTTGTGGTTACAAGATTATTCAATTTCTTCTTTCCAAATACATGTGATATTTGTTTTTGCCCACTGTGATGCGTAACTGCAATGCAAGCTGAGTTTGTTGATGACCATCAAAAGGTTAATACCAGAAACTGAAGTCCTCTTCACCTTCGTCATTTCCAAATACTGCTTTGTTTTAAAAAGTTAACAGAAATTTCACAGCATGTTTACGTAACGTGTGCTACATGAATCCTACATTGCTCCATCCAAAGACACCTATTTTTGTTTTTTTAACTTTTACACCTCTATAGAAAACACATGTGAAATGACATCATCTGGGACAGCACAGTTCATGACACAGTACACCCACTGGCACAAAAGTATACGCAAAAAGTAGCATTTTGAACAGTTCCTTATCAGACCACAATGACCTCACTTGCCAGATTTCCCAACCGCTGATTCTGCTGTTCTCTTTTACTACGAGAATTCATCAATGTTTAGAGACAAAGACAATGCACACTTTCTAAAATGATGTAACAACCAATCAACTACAGACACATAAAGAGGCATTCCCTTGATGCTTTCAGTAATAGCACAAATGCTGGGATAAGTTTGCTCATTCTGATGGATATTTCTCTGAAATTTTGCACCTCAGAGAGAAAGGCCCACGACAAGACAGATATGCCCACAAATACGAGCCAGGTCTACTTCTTAAGCCCTGTGAAGCATTTATATGTTTCTTTGGCCCAAAATATAGAATTATGATAATTTTTAAAATGATAAGCATTTACTTTATATATCTAAATGACAACCTGTAGCTCTGTTTTTTTGTGTTTATGCATTCATGATTATTTTTTATTTAGTTTTAGTTATATGATCTTTTTAGCAATATTTTGTTATGGAAAAACAAATCACACTAAATGAAATATAATTACAAAACTTTTAAGCAATTTCTAAGATATAACCAAAATCTTCTGGCTATCAAATAAGTGATTTATTATACTAATTATAAATAATAAAATAACAGTGGCTTCATATTTAGAAAGCAAAACAAAGTATTCAATTTTCTTCCCTTACTTCACTTCATCACAACAATGAAGATCTGAGGTTGACTGAATAAATGAAATGCTGAGAACTGTATGAAAAACTGGAAAACAAATTAACCCTTTGATGGTTATGAATGAGTTCAGCTCACAATCGATTCATGCTTCATAGTGTGCACAAACAAGTTCTGCTCACAATCGATTCATGCTTCATAATGTGCACAAACGAGTTCTGCTCGGGAGCAAGATTTCGACCGAAAAGGTTAGAAACGAGCACTACTCGCGTAGCGAAATGTTTCTTCAATGAGCGCTGATGAACTGAGCTCGTTCGCCATTATTATTCTGCATTATGTCACAAAGGAATCCTACTCACAAAATTTAGTTAATTTTAATGTCTACAGATGGCAGTATGGGTTTTATGAATTTCTTTTCATAATGAAGGGGTAATTTTTACCTTTTCTTTTTCATGTGTTTTCGCGCATTTTTTTAGTGTTTTTATAAAGTAAAATGGCTCAAAAGCAAAAGTTAGATAATTATGATGGTGATTATGATTGTGATACAGAAAGCTTATTAAGTTTTGAGTCTGATGAAGACTTTGTTCACAGCATATCAAGCTCAGAAGATGATTCAAGTGATGAGGAAGATTTTTCGAGTGTTCGACAGTGGTGTAAAATTGATTCAAGTTCTCAAGCTCCTAGCCGACTTAGTTGTACTGGTTAGTTTAGTTTACGATTTAGTTTTAACGTATATCACACACAAAAAGATTTTAAGGTAATTACTGTATTTAAATGCTTCATAAAGTTTTACATTAGTTGTATTTATTTAGTCCTTTCAATTTAATATTTGTCTTATATAACTGATTATAATCATTTATAATTTACTATTTAATAATTATCATTTATTAATTATTTTAAAGTACATAAAAACTGTTATTTATGTACTACATATGCTTAAAGAAATTTTTTTAATGCGTGAGGCGAGCCATGTACGCACTGCCATACAAGGGTGATATTTTCGGAAGAACGGCGGGGGGAAAACAGCTGCCACTTTCGACTACTGTTGACTCGTAATACTGCGCGAATTAAGTATATGAAAACTGCCCATTTCCCTGACTGTCAAAAGGTTAAAATAAAGCTCCAACTATATAATTTGCTCCTTCTGGGGACACTTATTTATGTGCCTTACAATTTAAAGGTGGAAAAATTAATAATTAAAAAAAAAAAAAAAAAAGAAAAGAAAAAAGAAAAAGAAAAAGAACACTGAACTTTGACATAAACTTTGTTAATTTTGTCTTACCTGGATTTGCCATGCTTTTTCTAATTGCAGCAGGATCTTTGCTACCCCACTTTTGAAGTTCTTCCTCCATTTTTTCAATTTTGGCAGGATTCATTGCCCACAGATAACCTTTCCTTTGTGCGCTGTTACCTGATGGCTTTTCAATCTTTTCAAAACATTTATTCAAGGATAGATTATGACGGACTGAATTCTAAAACAAACACAAATATGAGCAATAATGAGATACATGTATTTCAGTTTTTAAAAAGCAGAAAAAGTTGTACTGGCATGATTATAAAAAAAGAGACTATGGATAAACTGAATTACACATAATACCTATAATTCACTTTTGCTAGCAATACTTAGCAATAATAAACAATTTAGGATTAAATAAATAATAAACAATTTAGGATTAAATAAATAATAAATAATTTAGGAAACTTGATGCAGGAATGTTAACACATTGCAAACTTAAAAAAAAAAAGAGAGAGAGAAACCTACCTACTTATATTTTTAAAATTTCAGTTCTGTAATAAAACTTCTGGAGATTATAATGCAGAAAAAATACTGATCTGTGTTAAGACATTACGAAATCTCTATACTATTTATTTCAAATCACAGATAATACACATAGACAATTTAGATAATAGATACACTCATAAACATTACAATCTAAAATTTTTAACACTTTTATGTTTAAAACAGTAGAAAATGCAGAATGATCACAACATGAATTTCTTTTCAGCCACCCAAATGGAATAGTGGTTAGTGACTCTGACTGCTGTACTGAAGGGTCCAGGTTCAAATCCCAGAGAAGGCATGGATGTTTGTAAATGTATACTGTCTAAGTGGCATGGGGGCACTCTAAACATGCGGCAAGGTGAAAGTCCTCTCAAGAGGTTGATGGTATGAGAAGAGGGGTGGGATCCTCGGATACATGCCCTAGAGGTGCTCTCTATCAAAATCAGGGACAGAACTTGGCAACGTCGTACTGTTACCTGTATAGTTGGCTCTTGCCAACAACAGGTGCAATCTTGCACTCCTTGCCATGATGAATTTCGGGGGCTTTTTTTGATATTATTGTCAGATAAAAGAGATAAGCCACATCAACAGTATGAAATAGTTCTGCAGAGAATGTTATTATTATAGTGATATTATTAATTATTAAAATAATTATCCATGTGATGAAGGCTGTGTCTAGATATATTTTCACCTTAGGCAATGAGGTAAACCCGTGCCCTAAGTTAAGTCAAATTCACTATATCTGCACAATTTTGTATTCATCAAAAGTAACTGTATTAAAGTGTAATATTTTCATAATATTTTTAGTCAGAAAAATATTACAAATAATGATTTATAGATTTTAAATAAAAAATTTAAAAAATAACTTTTTGAAAAACAACATAAACAGTAATGTAATTATTGCTAAAGTTTATATTAATGTATTCAAGGGAGAGTGAGTGAGAGGTTATGGCACAAAACCAAAGATGATTATAGCACGCCAAACACGAGATGGGGTGATTACAATTGATGAAATTAAAATACAATAAATAAAAACAAGTGGACAAATGTACCAAATACAGAGGATGGAGTCATAAAAACAAGTTAAAAGCACACATTTAAAATCCAAGACACAATCTTCAAAACAAATTACATTAGGTAATAAAACCAGTTTCTTTTAAATAATAAAATAAATTACAATTGACCTCTCTTCTGATTAAACGGTCGAGAGGTAAGTCACAGCTATTAAAATATTTCTGGCGAAGACTATTAAAACATGGACACTCAATTAAAATATGATGAACAGATACACAAACGTTACAATTAAAACAAATAGGCTCATTTTCAGCTTTGAGAAGATAGTTATGTGTCACTCTAGTGTGACCAATTCTGAAGCGAGTCAAAAAAACTTCCTCCTTATGAGTTCCAGCAAAATCCCAATGCTCAATTCTATGCTTTACATTTTTAACTTGTTGTTAAGCTGAACGTCCCAAATTTGCTGCCATTTTTTCCAGATCTTTTCCCTTGATCACACAGCAGATTTCTCTAAAAGAGATGAGGCGACTGGACAGTTCAACAGCAGATTTTGCTGCGATATCTGCAAGCTCATTTTCCTTTATTCCCACATGTCCAGGAACCCAGCAGTACAGGACATCACATCCTCGACCACAGGATTCCGAGTGTTGGGAAAAGCTTCAAACGATTTAAGAGCACTATATGAGTCTGTATCAACTGTGAACTTTTTTGTGGCAGAGCTTTGAGATGTACAACAGACCATAATATATTGCAGTTAGTTCAGATGTTAGGACTGAGAAAGCATGATGCAGACATCTGCCCTCTATGCAATCTTCAAATACAAATGCCATCCCGACATGATCATTTGACTTGGATCCGTCTGTATATATCGGGTAATAACTGCAATATTTGTGCCTGTGCTCAGCGAAGTGTTTTCTGTAAATGATCTCTTTAGTACTTGCCTTCACGTGATGCTTGAAAACATCAAGAAGCTAAATTCGTGCATTTTCCCAAGGTGGGATTTCAAAGTTCTGCACTGCTTGGGGGCGCATATCGGAGAGAGAAAGTTCCTCAATGACGGGGCGAACTCTTAAAAGAAAGGTAGGAACACAGAATGGACGTGTTTCAAATAATGCGTTACATACATTATCAAGTAAGCACAGCTAATTAGGATGTTCAGGTTGAGATAAAATATTAAAATGTTGCAAAAGGGACAATTGCTCACGCCTCAGATAAAGTGATGGTCCGTTGGAGGCAACATACACGCTCTGCACAGAAGTTCTGAAAGCTCCTGAACAAATCTGCAGAGCTTGATGGTGAACAGGATCTAGTTTTAACAAAACTGATGATCGAGCGGGTCCATAAACAACTGAGCCATAGTCCAGTCTAGAGCGAACAAGCGCTCTGTAAAATGTGAAGCATTGAGCAATGCTCTGCACCCCGGGAGATGTTTGCCAACACTTTAAAAATATTTATTGTTTTTAAACACTTCTTTCTCAGGTTTAAAACATGAGAAAGGAAAGTCAATTTTCGGTCAAACGTCACTCCTAAATATTTTATTTCAGGCGCAACTGGAATAATTGTACCATTCAGATATAACTCATGCTCAGGATGGAGACCTCGCTTCCTACAAAAGTGCATGCACAAACTTTTCTGTTTCGAAAATGTAAATCCGTTTGGCTGACCATTCTTGGATCTTATTCAGAGCCACCTGCAATTGCCTCTCTGCGTATCTCATGTCTGCCCCTCGACAGCTAATCTGTAGATCATCAACATATAGAGATCCCAAGATGGTGGGAGGAAGTTTTTTTAATACAGAGTTTATTTTTAAATCAACAGGGTTATACTAAGCACACAGCCTTGAGGCATACCCTCTTCCTGTTCAAAAACATCCGACAAAACAGAGCCAATCCTTACTGGAAAAGTCCTAGAATTCAAAAAATTCTGAATGAAAATTGGTAGGTTGCCGCACAAGCCACTCTCGTGAAGATCCCAAAGTATACCGTATCTCCATGCCTTAGCATAAGCTTTCACAATCTCAAAGAATATTGAGACAAGGTGACCTTCTTCTGACAAAAGCTTTTCGAATAGAAGGAAACAAGAGAAACAAGCAAAATAGCTTTACTGGCCTTCAAAGTATTCGCCATTAGCAACAATACACGTTTGACATCGGGTGTACAATTGTTGGAAACTGTCTGCAAATGCTTCTTTTGGTATAGCTCGAAGCCCCATTGTCACACGTTGTTGGATCTCAGTAATGTCGGAAAAGTGTTGGCCTTTCAGAACTCCTTTAAGGCGGGGAAACAGGAAGAAGTCCGCGGGAGCCAGATCTGGAGAATATGGAGGGTGATCCAAAATTGAAACTTGGTGCCTGTCAAGGAATTGGGTTACATGGATCGCAGTGTGCGGCCGGGCGTTGTCATGGAGCAGATTCCACTGTCCATTCCGGCACTGTGGCCGAATCCGGCGTATGCGTAGCATCAGCCGTTTCAAAACCCCCTCGTAGTATTCCGCATTGACGGTTGTAGCCGCGAGTACAAATTCACGATGGATCAAACCCTTACTGTCGAAAAAGACGACCAACAACGTCTTGATCCTGGATTGTGTAAAACGACTTTTTTTTGGGAGGGGGTGACGACATTGAACACCATGGTATGGATTGTCACTTGGTCTTCGGATCATATTGATAGCACGACTCATCCCCTGTAATTATTGTTTCCAAGAATTGCGGATTCCGGTCACACATGTCGATAAAATCTCCAGAGGTTTCCATCCGGTATTGCTTTTGCTTGTCTGACAGTGAGTGCGATACAAACTGGACACATATCTTATGTTTATGCAAATGTTTGTGCACAATGGTGCTCATACTGTCTAGGCTTATCTGCAATTCACCAGCTATCATTCTGAAAGATAGTCGTCAATCTACCGCAAGCATCCATTGAACTCGTTCCACATTGTCTGGAGTTGTGCTTGTTGTAGGGCACCCTGACCGCGACTCATCTTTGACATCCTCCTTTCCGTCTGTAAAGCGTTTAAATCACTCGTAAACACACTATACTCACTGCTTCCTGACCGTAAACTTTCACTAACATGTCATGTGTCTCCGTCGCCGCTTAGCCTAACTTGAAGCAAAACTTTATGCGTTGCTCCATGTCACACTGACAATCTTTCTCACACTGACTGTTAAACTGCTCATAGCGTGCGCTTCCTCTTATCTGTCGTAAAATGGCTCTAGATGACATTTCTCTCCCTGCGTCTGCATGAGTGCAAGATCCTAACCGGCGAGGTTTTTTAATTATGAGACCAATCACCGAACTTTTCGAACACACCTTGTAATATTATTCCAAGAAGTAGACTAGGCGGCTGTTTACCATCTTTTCAAACAGTTTGCATATACAACTGGTAAGGACAATTTGCCGACATTTCGAGGGATTCTTCAGGTCTTTAGCTGGCTTAACAATAGGAATCACAACAGCTCTCCTCCATGCACTGGGAAAAGTACGCTCCTTCCACACCCTATTGTAAAAAGTGAGAAAGGCAGTTAGTGACTTATAGGACAGATGCTTCAGCATTTCATAATACACACCATCCAGACCGGGACAAGACCTACGAGTCTGTAACAAAGCTCTCTTTAGCGCAGTAAAGTCTCTATTATAAGGCTAAAAGTTGGAAGAGTTGAAAGCGATGGGATTTATCTCAGTTGATAGAAAGAAATGCAGGTGAGTAGTTTATGCTGGAAGAAACGGCAGCAAATGTCTTACCAATACTATTCGCAATTTCTTCTATAGAGCTAATTACTCAGCCGTCTTTTTCCAAAAAGAAAAGTGAGTGGTATTTATATATTCTGCATGCTTTTATAACTCTTTGTCAAACCTGCTTACTAGGCATAGAGGATGCTATTGATGACACATATGTAATCCAGGAATCCCTCTGACTCTGCCTTCTTACTTTTCGTGCTCTCGTTTTGGTTCTTTTAAATTCTATAAGGTTTCACAAAGTAGGGTATCTGAGAAAAATTCTGCATGCTTTTTTCTGTTTTTTCAGTGTTTCATGACAGTTACGATTCCACCATGATTTCAAATACTTTAGCATTTTTCCTGATGTCCTAGGGATGGAGAGCATAGCTGCCTGAATAATAGTATTAGTAACTGCTTCAACTGCATTATGCACATCTTCTACCATGTTCTCTGTGAGCTCAGCAGTGGAAGAGAAGAGTTCCCAGTCTGCCCTATCAAGTATAAACCGAGGGGATCTCTCAACATGGGTTTGGTACTCTTCGCGCAAGAGACACAAAAATGGGATAATGATCGCTGTTGAAAAGATCATTTCCCACACTAAAAGTGAAAAATGGCAACAGAGATGGTGAACAGATGGCAAGGTCGAGAGTGTGGAATGTCCTTGAAGGCTCATGGAAGTATGTATCCTGCTCATTATTCAGGAGACAAAGGCTATGATCTCCAATCATCTGCTCAATTTGTCTTCCTCGAGAATTTATGTCTACATTCTCCAGAGCAGACTATGCCTATTAAAATCATCTATTATGATAAAGGGGTGAGGCAGCTGCTCTATGAGACCATTTAAATCTTGCTGATCAACATGCTCATTTGGAGGCAAATACAGAGAAACGACTGAGACAACAGTATGAAATTTATTTGAGCAGCGACAACTTGGATGGATGTCGTCAAAGAAAGTGCATTTGATTGATAGTCCAGTGAGGTGAGGAGGCCTACACCCCCACTGGCATGCTCATCTGCAAAGTTATCCTTCCTGACGAAAGAAATCCTCCGAAGTTTTGCTTGTTGTTCTGGTTTCAGATTTGTTTCCTGTATTGCTGAGCATACAGGATGATAAGCATTGATTATAGCTTTGATGTCGAGCAAATTTTGGTGGAAACCGTGACAGTTCCATGAAACGAGGGTGGCCATTATTATTGACGTTTGTTCTTTCGGTGCTGCGCTTTGGTTTTACATGGAAGCAGATGCTTAGGAACTTTCAGTCCCTCCTCTACTTCCATACTATCTGAATCCACAAATTCAGAAATCATCCTATCAAAAGAGTTATTGCTGGAGCTTTTATTTTTATTTATTATTTTCTGACTGACATTTTTTGGTTTGGTTTGAATTACTGTTTCTTTTTTTTACTATATGTGTTGCGTTTTCTTTTTCTTGTTGCTTGTAATCTGTTGAGCTTTGTTTCGTGGAGTCTGCATACCAACTGAAGTTTGGGTAGCAACTATACGAGATGTTTTAAGAGCATTGGCATAAGATGTATTTGGACCTTTGTATTTACCTGTGTACTTTGGTTTAATTTTCTGGCTTCAGTATACGTGATGTTCCTAGTAACTTTTACATTCTACACTTCTTTTTCTGACTTCCATTTTTGGCACAAATGAGAAAATGCTGGGTATTCCCCCTTGCAATTTATACATAAAGGTGCAGCAGTGCAATTTTTACAATTGTGACCAATCTGTGAGCATCGGGCGCATGTATGGTTGCCACGATAAGATATCTTAGAATGGCCGAAGTGCTGGCATTGGAAGCATCGCATAGGGTTGCGAATAAAAAGTCTTACAGGACAATTTAGGTATCCTGCCTTAATATTCTTAGGCAGGTCAGGCGAGTTGAAGGTCAGAATCACGTGTTTAATATCGATCAACCAACCTTCCTTACGCTTCTGGATCCGATTAGCACCACAGACATTTTGGCCAAACAGCTCGGATGAGATCTCTTCTTCGGAAGCAGACATAAGGTCGATTTCCAAGATTACACAGCGACAATAATTTAATGTCTTGTTTTATTTACTTTTGTTTTATATATCTTTATTTATCAATGTTACAGTGACATTCGCTTGCCCAAGTTTGGTTACTTGAAGTAAAAAAGCAGACTGGGTGGCTGAATTTGTATCAACAAGCAAGTCTCCAGAGCGGAGACGCTTTATATTTCTGGGCTCACCAATACAAGAATGAATGTATTTATTTATCACAAAAGGAGACATCTTTTGCAGCTCACCAGAAACTCTAGAGATAACAAAGAACAAGAGATAAACAACGGGGACTATTATTAGGATTACTTGAATTTGCATCTGCACGTACTTTTTTAGCAGTAGATTTTTCAAAACTAGAGCTTTGAGCGACTTGACTGATTTCGAAGTCTTTAATTAGATAAATGTGAGAATTGGCCATATTGAAGAAAGAAAAGATTCAGTTCCAACGGCCCCTACCACCACGGAGTCCAACAAGGGAACACAGATTCCTGTGTTAGGACTAGCCAGACCTAAAACTGAAGCCCCACAGTCGGCTTTCCCGAAAGCAGATACTCCCAAGAGCTTATCTCGAAGCCACTGATACAAGGACTGGTGACCAGCCGATTTACACACGTGAGGACGACTAAAGTGCCTCCAGTTTAGCTGAAACAGAGGCCAAAGCAGGGTGTTGAGGATAGTATCTTGCCTCTCAACTACCAGGACCCTCTTATCGAGCGACACGGGTCTCCACGGCAAAACACGTGGGCAGTTTTCTCGCCAGTCGAAAACAAGAAACAAGAGCTGTTCCCGTTTCTCGTGACGAGCCCCAACCTCCGAAGAGGAAAACCACAAGGGAGAGAGAATGGAGAAAAACTTTCAGCTCAGAGGAGAGGAGACTGAAAAGAGGATAGATCATTGGGGCCCCAGGATCGTGACACTCATCTTACCAAGAAGATGATCCCCTGAAAGGCTAGGGTACCTCGGGATTGCCAAAGGGATCTTTTTTTTTAAATTTCTTGTTGTTGAGTAGATAAACGAAACCCCAGCTTACAATTTATTACCCTAACAAAAGTTAAACATTAAAGATATAAAGGTATATAAAACAACGCAGACATGAACAGAAATAATCCAGGAAAAAACACGTTTGCAGCTATTCTTAGTTGAACCAAAAAATGTTAGCGATTCAAAATATGCTGCGGTGGCAATGAGCAGATAAATCTAGGTACAAGCAAAATAGCACTAAGATAATGTGCAAACTGCTTTTCTCAACCCAAAGTAGACTGTATCCAAGGCATAGTAAGGGGATATTGAGAAGTAAATGGGAATAAGTGCACTCTTGAAAAACTTGGTTGCATAATATTATAAAATACCACAGACTCGGTTTTGTACAGGAATCATACCAAATCTTGTTATTCCATCTTTCACACGTGTTAGTTCAGGTAGTATGTAGGCTCAATTGCTTATACCAAAGAATGCAAGTTACAGTTTACTTATCTAAAATTCTAATCCCACCATCAGTGCATATTTATAACGACATCCAGAATGTGCAAGTAGTATGTTCTTCTGTATACATTATAATTTTTTTTTTTTTTTTTTTTTTTCTATACACGCCACTGCACGTACCATAGTAGGACTTTGCTTGTACTTGGCAAGTTGTTTACTATAAATGCCTTGAAAATTCTGTAAACTTTACCATCCTGTTTCCGTATTATACGATAAGTTTTTATTAATTATTAGATGTAGTTCATGTGCAATAAATGCCCACAAATTTCAATGGGAATTCAGTCAGAGTTTACAGATCCCACCCAAAATGTATCTAAATTCAAAGGACATTGTTGCGATTGTAGAAGGTAGATGAAATTCGGAGGCTTGCAAGCCTCCGAATTTCAGAGCGCTGCTTGATAGAAAGAAATGCAGGTGTGTAATTTCTGCAGGAAGAAACAGCAGCAAATGTCTCACCAATAGTATTCGCAATTTCTTCTATGGAGCTAATCACTCGGCTATCTTTTTTCAGAAAGAAAAGTGAGTGGTCTTTATATATTCCACAAGCTTTTTTAACTCTTTCCCAAACCCACTTACTAGGCGTAGAGGATGTAATGGATGACACACATGAAATCTAGGAATCCCTCTGGCTCTGCCTACTTACTTTTCGTGCATTTGCTTTGGCTTTTTTAAATGCTATGAGGTTTCCCAGAGTAGGATATCTACGAAAAATTCCCCGTGCTTTTTTTCTGTTTTTTCCGTGCTTCATGACAGTCCCGATTCCACCATGGTTTCGTATATTTTAGTATTTTTCCTGATTTTCTAGGATTTAGCTGCCTCAATAATAGTATTAGTAACAACTTCAACAGTGTCATTGATATGCCCATCTTCTACCATGTACCCTGAGAGCTCTGCAGTAGAAGAGAAGAGTTCCCAGTCTGCTCTATTGAGTATGAACCGAGGGGATCTCGACATGGGGTTTGCTTCTCTTCGTGCAAGAGATACTAAAATAGGATAGCGATCGCTGTTGTAAAGATCATTTCCCACACTAAAAGTGCAAAATGGCAACAGAAACGGTGAACAGATGTCAAGGTCGATAACGTGGAATGTCCTGGAAGGCTCATGGAAGGAAGTATCCTGCCCATTATTTAGGTCTCAAAGGCTATGATCTTCAATCATTCGCTCAATTTTTCTTCCTCTAGAATTTGTGTCTTTAGTTCCCCAGAGCGGACTATGGCCATTAAAATCCCCTATTAAGATAAAAGGGCTCAGGCAGCTGATGTATGAGATCACTTAAATGTGGTTGATCAACGTGCTCATTTGGAGGCAAGTAAAAAGAGAAACGACTGAAACCACAATATGAAAATTTACCCATATAGCGAGAACTTGGAGGGATGTTGCCAAAGGAAGTATATCTGATGGATAGTCAAGTGAGGTGAGGTGACCTCCACCTCCACTAGCACGTTCACATGCAAGACTGTCTTTCCTGACAAACGAAAACCTCCGAAGTTTTGCTTCTTGTTCTGGTTTCAAGTGTGTTTCCTGTATACCCAAAGACACAGGCGATGAGCATTGACTACACTTTTGATGTCAAGAAAATTTTGGTGGAATCAGCAACAGTTCCATGAGACCAGGGTGGGCATTATGATTTATGTTTGTTTTTTCTGTGCTGCTTTTTTGTTTTTCGTGGAAGTAGATGCTCGGGAACATCTAACCCCTCTTCTACTTCCAAACTATCTGAACTTAAAGATTCAGATACCATATCTTCAAATGCATTACAGTCAAAAGTCGTTAATTCGGACACCCATAATTCGGAATGATCTATAATCCGGACCTCAAAGCTAAAAACGACTTTTTCTGCGCATGCGCCGCGTTGACACATCCGCACAGGCATTTACGCGTGCACGTAAGACCTTTTATGACTGCGCATATGAGTGTGCGCAAGCACAGAATACGTTTTCGCGTGAGCGTTTTATGTATAACGGACGGTATAAGCTAAAATTATCTAATTATCGATTTCAGCTAATGTTGATGATTGTGTTGTTCCTTAATTTTCGAATTGGATCCAGTTTATTATTTTTTGCAGACTGTAAGAGCAATACTATAAAAGTAAACTTGAACTTTTGATTATGTCAAATAGAATTTCCGATTTTGGAGCTCCCAAAGGATCGTACAAAACGAAAGTATGTTTCGATGTTCATCAAACGAAAAGTGGAATTGCTGCAAAAAATGGATAAAGACATGAAGAAGGTGACAGGGAGGTTAGTGAAAACGAAAAAATTTCGATTGACAAGTTAGTCGGTATTCTCGGCACAGCAATTAACAGGACTTGAACAGCGGAACTTTGTAACTGAACAAGAAATTATATCTGTTTATAGAATTAAAGAGAAAGTATTATCGCATAAAACGAAGCAACTTACACTGAAAGAAATGTTTAATAAAGTACACAAATAAATATTAAGCTTTTTTTTTTTTTTTTTTTTGTAAATTTTGATACCCTTTAGATCATAATTGTTCTTTATTTTATAAACTACGGTTTCATATTTTTAATTTTATAATTTCTGCATGCCATCTTAACAGATTTAAACTGATGATCTATAATCCGGAAAAATCGATAATCTGGAATCGCTGAAGTCCCGACGAGTCCGGATTAACGACTTTTGACTGTACTACTTTTACAAAACAACGTTCATTTGCTACTGTTACTACTGCTATTAGGAACATTCAGCTTTGGTGTGATTGCTTTGTGTTTTTGCAATATTAATGCCAGTAATTTTCATCTTCAAAATTCTTTGACAATAAGTATTTCATTTTATGATTTCAATATAAACATCAGAACAACACAGAAAAGTCTTGTCTTATTCATTTACATTCCAGTCTTAATGAAATGAAAATGAAACCAAAATGCCGATCTTTCAATACATTTAGCAACATTCATAGCTTTTCCAGGAATATCCGTAAATGAAAGTAAATGCACAGTTCTCAGAAAATTAAATGTGAGTACATCAAAACAAAAACACAATAATATGCTTTTCGACCTTTAATGAAAAATGAGCTAACCAGACTTTTTACAGCATGTGGAGAAAGAACTGATAATACAGTACATCCATTTTCAGTCATTCTTGATTAATTTCCTAAAACCACTAAAATGGACTAAACTGAAATGGCAATAGGCACTTTAGAGAACAGTTAGCTAGTGAAGTCTTGTTATGAAAAAGTGAAAGCAGTAGTATGTTCAGATTTCAAGACGTAAGTCAAAAGAATCTCTATTAATAGCATCAAGAGTGAGGCTGCATCCGCCCAAAATAATACTTTGCCTATGAAGGAACTAAAAAGTAATTGCACATTATGAATTGTTGCCGCCAATCAAAGCAGAAAAAATCCAAATGCCAGTTCCAAAAGCAGAAATCAAAACAAGCACCTACAACTGACCAATCTTGAGTTATTGTCTTTGATCATGACAATACCTGGACCTACATTTTGATGAATGTTGGACAAAGACTTATTGAGTATGATTGGAACTTTTTATATTGTTTCCCCCATATTCATCAGATTTTCATCTTCACAGGTCACTTCAAAATTCTCTGCATAGGAGTTCACTTCTTTGGGGAACATCAAACGGCATCTTGATAACTTCTTTACAAATGATTTTTTTCAAAACATTTTTTCCAGCAGTCAGAGAGATGACAAAAATCATAGAACAAAATGGTGCTTATGTATTTCATTATGTAATTTTCTTATCCTTTATATCGTTTCATTTGTATTTTTCAAAAAACATCAGAACTTCTTGGATGATCCAATATCATACAGGGTGTAACAGAACTGATGTTCACAATTTTAAGGGGCAATAGATTATGGCAAAAGCAATAATTTTCCCAAAACAAAGTGGGGTGGAATGTGAAATATGAACACAGAAATGCAGTACGTATGAAGAGAATGGGAAACAAAAAGTTGTTTTAACCACAATATTTAAAACACCTATTCAAGTAAATGACTATCAACTGTAAGACACGCATCACAATAGTGATGGATCTTGTTTATGAGTCGTATACTGCTGCAGAAATATGCGAGAGATCTCCCACAATTTATGCAAATAAATTTATCATCATTTTGATGCATGCATTGCAAATGGAAGTTTTTCTTTTGAATAAGTAAATATCAAACATTATTTCTTATAAACATGCATGATTATACTGTCTTTTCATTTCCCATATCATCTATTCTTACAACGCTTCTCTTACTTACCTTTCACCACAAAATTTATTATAAAAATTGCAACTATTGCCATGTTTTATAATTATTTGAAGTTGTGAACGTCAATTCTGTTACACCCTGTGACAAACATGCAGCCATTTGCTTCACCTTATAAATTGTGTAAACTATTCATATGCTGAAAAGCTGGATGTTCTTGGCAGAGTACAATTTAAAATTAGGCAAAAAAGAAACTTTTTCAAAAAAGAAAAATTCTCACAGGGCTGCCCAGCTGCTATAGTGGTTAGTGAGCCTGGCTACTGTAGTGATAGGCCCAGGGTTTGAATCCTGGAAAGGACGGGGTTGTTAACTGTCCATCCCTTCAAACGCGGCAACGGTGCCCGCTTATTAGGTGCTTCTGTTATGAAATGGCCACCACTTCTGACCCTTGTAGTGGTGCAAGGCTAATGGCTATTAAATAAAGCGCTCAACCATTAAAAAAAAAATGACCGACATAAGGTAATTAGGCTTTTTCCCTCTTACGCACAGGGAAATTTTTTTTTTTTTTTTTTACAGAGACGGGAGGTAATTCTTCAAAGTGAAATTTTAAAGCTGTTATAATTTTATCCTTTTATGTCAGACAACACCGACAAGATTATTTTCAGTTGAAATGTAATGAATTTTTTTTTAACACATACATATTACTATTATTCTTACTATGTATTTTTATAACATAGAATTATTATTTAAATATTAGTCCCGCTCCCTGTCAAAAAAAAAGGGGGGGGAGATTTTAACTTTAATTTAAAAAATCTAATCTTTGCTTTCATGTCTCTCATTTAAAATTATTAAGAAATACACATATACATGTAAAATACTGCCATAAATAATGATGAATAAATTATCAGTTAAAACTAATAAACAATAATAACCAATTTAACATAAATAATTCTAAAACAAAATTTTCAAAAAAAATTTCATGAACAATAAAACTACATTTAAAAACTTACTTTCCATCCATTTGGTGCTGTTTTGAAGTATGGAAAATTCTCCCTAGAAGAGACAGAAATATTAGTATTAAACTATTAAGATGCGATTATAGGTTAGAACTATTAAGATGCGATTATAGGTTAGAATGAAACTTTTAAATTTCTGATGTTGAAACTTAGATAAATAGAAAAGCTTACAAAAACTACATCTGCTTTTACTAGTACTCTCTTGCATCGCTTTAAAAATGCTTTGGGGACAAAATATTACAATTAAAAAGTTGAACGTAAAAATGTCACATCATCTTATTTTATACTGAATTAAATAAATAAAAGACATTCTTTGCACATATTTCTAAAAAATTTTGCAAAATATTTTTGGCTCCTGCACAATGTGGATGTATATAACTTCACCTCAAAATCAACTGAATTTTCATTAACGTCTATACAATTTGAAAATTCCGCCTCCCCTCCCCCCCTAATTTTACATTTTTTCATTCATGCATTTCTATTCCATAATGATCAAGAATGCTTCACAGCACAATTTTTAAATTCATTTTTTAACAAAGACTTAAAAACAGAAGCTACTGTAAATAAATGAAATTTCATTTGCCTAATTTTTAATTTTTCACATATAGGTTCTTCATATCCCTTAAAAATATATAGAGTACAAAGTCCAAAATCCGGACTCGTCGGGTCTTCGGTGATTCTGAATTTGGGATTTTTGCGGATAATAGATCATCAGATTCAATAATAAACCTTTGAAACCGAATCTAACTGCGAGAGAAAGAGCTACAATGTGCGAAATTCATTCTAACCAGGATATTATCATTTCAAAGGCCGACAAAGGTGGCCAGATAGTCGTCATGGATAAGAACACTTACGTCGATGGTGTCACTAAACTCTTAAACGAAGGACCATATAATCCGATCCCTAACGATCCATCACCTTCGGACTTGTCAAAAATGAAAACTGCGATCAAATCTTCACAAATCATTTCAAGCAACTTAAAACATTCGCTTATCCCATCTGTTGCGAATTGTGCCAGATTATATGCTCTTCCCAAAATTCATAAAAGTGGTATTCCTTTCCACCTTACTGTATCAAATTTAGGTACTGCCTCGTATCCCTTAGCTAAATATTTAGTATCTAGATTTTCAACTCCATTAGAAAATAACATTTACACCATAAAAAATTCAATAGAGTTTGTAAAAAAGGTTAAAAACATCTCTCCTAGAAATTTACTCATGGTTTCTTTTGATGTAAAATCATTATTCACCTATGTTCCAGTGGAGGGTGCATTAAGATGTCTAGAAACCAGACTTCGCAAATTTCATTTCTCTTGCATCGAAATTGATGAGCTAATTTCTCTCACTCAACTCTGTTTGAAACAAACACATTTTGTTTTCCAAAATAAATATTACAAGCAAACTGAGGGATTAGCCATGGGAAGCCCCCTCAGTCCCATCCTGGCTGATATATACATGCATTATTATGAATAAAAATTGTTTGAAACTTTAAACTTCCCGGCATGGTTCCGCTACGTAGACGATACTTTTACCCTGTTTGAAGGTAATAAAGATGATTTAAATAAAGTTCTTTCAACAATGAATTCTATTGATCCTGCTATTCAGTTCACTTTTGAACTTGAGACTTGCAATTCTCTTCCGTTTCTCGACATTCTGGTCACACGTAACACATCCAACTTCAGAACTACGGTTTACCGTAAACCTTCATCGGTTTGCCTTCCACCACACTTTAAATCATGTCATCCGACTAAACAAAGCTTCATTTTATTCCTATGTTTTCTGTGCTCTTCAAGTTTGCTCCTCCAAACTAGCCCTTGATGAAGAACTAAATTATTTAAAAGCCATAGCTATTGACAGGGGCTTTTCACCCAACATTATTAATCAAGCAGTTAAAAAATTCTCATCTCAACACACTAAAAGGCACACTCTTGTTTTAGGAGATTATAAAAATTCTGTTGTCATTCCCTTCTTTCCATCAATTAGCTATAAAGTTGCACATATTTTGCAGAAATTTAACTTTCGGGTTGTTTATTCTCCCATCAATAAAATTCCGAGTTCCATACTCAAAGACCCCATTCCGGACATGAATTCCTTGCCAGTGTGGTTTAATTTACATTGGCCAAACTAAGAGAGCCTTAAAATTTCGCGTCAAGGAACATGAGGCATATGTTAGAAAAAAGGAAACACAGAAGTCTTCTGTTGCTCAACATTGTTGGTCTGAAAATCACACTTTCAATTTCTCTGCTGCCAAAATTATTCAAAAAACATCTTCCATTGGAGAACTGGATTTTCTAGAGGCATTTCACATTCATAAAAATCTTTCTGTTCTAGTTAACGATCCTAATTCCAATCTAAATTTGCCTTCGGCTTTTAAAGAAATTATGTTTTAGTTCTAGTTTCACCAACAGATGGTGCCACTTGCTTATTCTTGTCCAGGCTTTCTAATCTTATCTAATCATTATTTCCTGTTTCATTCATTTGTGGTTTTGCAGCTGAGGATTATGGGTTTGTAAAACCATCGAAACTAGTCCTGTGAAAATTTTGTAAATATAACGCTGATTTTTGTTGTTTGACTTCTGAATTAGTATTTGTTTGGCGTGTTATTGTGTCTTAATTATAGAAGCCCCAAACAGGCTTACTTTTTACTTTCTTTTTGCGCGTGGTGTGGCCGCCATTTTGTGATTGCAAGAGTTTCGGTAAGTACTTTTTTGCAATTTTCAAGCTAAGTTTATATTTGTATATTGTGCTTTTCTTGTATGATTTCGTGCATTTTGCTTACAAACCATTTTTGTATTCTAGTCATTTCAGTGAGGGATTTTTCTGCTGTTTTGTGTGTGCTTTATTATTGCTTAGTTAATTTAGTTTGATTTTCTGCATTGTTTATCATGCCCTCATCCGTTAATCGTTTCACTAAATTACGCCTGAAACGGCAACTCTGAATTAAGAAAAAATAAAATTTAAAAAAAAAAAAAAAAAAAAACAGTAACCTTGCTTTTAAAACTGAACTCTTATGTGCATGATTCCTAGAATCTGGCAAGCTCTGCTAAGGCTGGTTGTGCTAGTATTAGCACAACCAGTACCAAATACTGTAATCTTCAGTCTCATGATATTAATGGATATGGATTACATGTATAAACAAAACATACAGCCATACCACTTTGCACACTTTTGTTTTGGCATATTTTATTGATGCTAGTTTGGTTTTTGTCTTTATAACCACTGCTCAGGCTCATTGTCTTTTTTAACTGCAATGGGTTTTAGTATTTGGGTTTTGGACTATTTCACAGTAAATCAATGTTAAGCTTATCATTTCATTCATACCCAATCTAATGAGTGCTTATTAGGAAGTGCAAAACATCACAATTACTGATAAAGAAGTACTGCCCACTAACATTTATCTTATTTAATTGAATTTGTGTGGAACTGCAAAGAAGAAATGTTCTTTGTAATTCTAAATGCCATTTTTATATAGGCTAAGTCTAATACGACTTTTTTTAATGAAACATTTATTAATTACCTTTTTTATTTTAGTTTTGTATATTTAGTTATTTAACAAGGAATAAATATAACTATATTTTTTCTATATTTGTTTTATTTCATATTTCTCTCACTTTTTAAGAGGGTTTCAATGATGAAACCAATTGAAATCGGTATGGCTTTAATGGAAAAGTATCCAATTTTTAGTGCAAAAATTTATAATTTTAAATAATTAATCATCTTAACAGAACAAATGAAAATGCAACTAGCACAGAAAATACCTCTCTCACTTTCGAGTTTGGAATGCTTTTGACATTATCAATGTTTATTATAATTAAACTAATCATATTTTTTTTAATAAAGCCAAAAAATTCAACAAATTTATGCAACAGTTGGTAAATAAATTATATTTTCACATTTAAGCAATGTACAACGACACAAAATTAATCACTTAGTGAACACATTCCATAACTAGAACAACCACCAAACTTTATTTCCAATCTATGTATTTTTAACCAATATTGTAACTTCTGGTGCAAAAGCAAGATGGCACTTTCCCTTTTTCTTAAAACATCTAATAATTTCCATAAAATTACATGACAACTCAGTGTTCTTTTCTGTTAATGACACACAGTACAAAATCTCACTAGGGTACTGTTCTGTTATCAGGGCCGGATTCAGAAATATATGAACGTATATGTGTGCGTATATAATGTATATGCACATATGGTATACACATACATATATTCATGCTTACATATATACATGTACACATACACACAATTTCTGGATCCGGTCCTGATATACAACAGTACTTCTAACTAGATTTCAGCAATCCTAATGAAGCATAAAGCTTCAGGAAAAGCAGAGCTGTGCCTAGGTATATCTTCACCTGAGGCAGAAAGGTAAATTTGCACCCCTATATAAAGTTTAATTAGTTATATCTCTATGATTTTATATTCATAAAAGGTAATTATTTTAACTAATCCTTACAATATTTTTGTGGTCTTATTATAATTAGAAGAATGTTAGATAATTATTTAAAATTTTTATAAAGAACATTAAAATATGTGTTTCTGATAAATAGCAGGTAACACTGTAACAACATACATAACGTAAAAAATTTTATTATGGGTTCAAACACTTTTTTTTTAATATTTCAATTTTTCCCGCCTTTAACTAAGAAAAATCATGAGTACTTTTTTCAATTCTATTTTGGTGATTAATTCATATTCTATGCAGAGAATAGCCATGCAAAACGTGAAGATCTTATGAAGTTTGTTGAAGCTTCTCTTAACATGACTGGAGATTTCTCAGTCTTTTCTGTCGATATGTGTTTTGCGCTGGTATTCACCAAATAAAGGTTAATTCAACCTTAACCTTTATTTGGTGAAATTAGGGCGTTTATCAGAGTTGTACCCATTTATACACCATTCAATTAATGCTTTTTTCCCTTTCGTTCCAAATCGTACAGAAATTCAAATTAATCTTCCCACATTCATCCATTTTACCATGTAAACCACAAAATAACCAATATCCAACACACAAGCCCTTAAAAATCTTTTCCCATCATTCAAATTCACTGCAATCACTTAACCAATTATGCCATAATAGGGTTTCCATAACATTCAACTACTCAGGTTACCATAAATGAAATAACAACTTGGCGATAAATGGAACAACTTAACGATAATCTGAGGGGCACTCTTAAATAGACTCTAACCTTTACCTTTTCTCTGTATGAAATTTTGATGTGCAAATAGGATAAACATGTCATATGAAAGAGTGAGTATCATATTTGCAATAGTCTTAAGATCCATTTTTAATGTGCAAGAAAGAAATAACATTTTACTCCTTTCCTTGTTTATAGGTTATCAGGACAAACAATTCATACAAACATCAAATTTTTCCAGAGACAGCCATACCCTTCTCCTATGAAATGTGCACTTAGTAAATATATAAAGTGACCACACATCCCGACTTTGGCGGGACTGTCCTGCATGCCACCGATTTTTAAAGATGTCTCTCTTTTTAGAAAATATCTGCATTTCTTATTTTAAATGCACTGTAAAAATATATAAACTATTATTTATTATTATAGTGAATATAAAGAAATAAAAAATACATAAATATAAAAAACATATAAAAGGCATGCAGAGTAAACTAAATTGGGCGATGTAGCAAGTAAGATTTACTTGGTGGTGTTCGATCATTGTCTTTATCTCGTCAAAGAATATGTATTGTTAAGAAGGAAAGCTTCGCGAAAGCAACAGTGGCTTCATCACATTGCAGAGGTGAGCAGTTGCGCATGCGCGAAATAGCTGTCGAAGTAAATTCAACCTTAACCTTTTAACTGTCATGCCCGAGATAATCTCGGACACAGCACTGATGTTCAAAAATGTCACGCCCGAGTATTACTCGGGGTAATTTTTTTTAGTGCATCGTATTGTTATACCCGAATATATATCGGGAGACGTTTATTTCGGCTTCATCTTTTTGTCAAACCCGACTGTATCTCGGGAAAAGTTAATGTGCGATCAATTCAATAGATGACAGCACTTTACTGAAGATTTTAAAGGTTACAGGTTATAAGTTCTTTGGTTCAAAGTGCACGGGATCTTTTTGTTGTAAAATGGCGTCCAGTTCTTTGAAAAGTTATATAGATGATTTAGATTCTTCAATCGAAGATGAAGGATGTGTGTTTGATGAGCAGTATTCATGATACTTCCATGGTCAGCCTCTAAAATAAAAAAAATGGAAATATACTCAAGCCTAAGATTGTTTCTGACTACAGTCTAACTACGGGTGGTGTAGATTGATCACTGTGATCAGGAAATATCCTTTCATCCAACAATCCGAAAACGTCAGAAAAAATATTATAAAAAGATATTTTTACATTTACTAGACAAGGTACTCTGGAACTCATATTTGCTCTATAAAAATGTAGTAGGGAAATGTATTACATTTTTAGAATTTCGAATCCAAGTTGTAGAAGAGCTTTTACATAAATATGATAATGCAGCTTCTGGACAAAAGAATGTTGGCAGACCACCTACAATAGATAACCCTGCCCGTCTTACTGAACGACATTTTATATCCCATATTCCTCCTACTCCTGCGAAACATGAGCCTACAAGAAACAAGAAAGTGCAAAGTGTGTTGTTCGAAAAAGGATAAAAATGGAAAAAAGATAAGGAAGGAAACATGATTCTGGTGTAGTGATTGTGGAGTTGGTTTGTGCTTCGAAAAGTATTTCCAGTTGTACCACACAAGACTGAATTACTGAACTACTAACAGGTATTCACTTTTATTTATTTAATTTATTTTTTAGAAAATAATTTTTTTCATTTTTAGAAAATAATGCTCCACTAAAATTGAACTTTACAAATGCCACGTTGAGTGGCAGCCGCCTCAAGCAAATATGCAGTGGTTACAAAACTTAAAAAATTTTACCCATGTACTTCAAAATATCAATTTTTAACTACTTAAGTATATTTTATTTTGTACTAAATATTTGATTTTTGCAATAAAAAAAGTGACAATTTGTGTACCTAAATCATCAAAATAACTTGACAGTTAAAGGGTTAATACCATTTTGCGCATGTGCAGAATAGTTGTCGAACCAGTGTCGAAGGTCACGTTTGCAAAGAGTTTATACTTCTGTGACACTATCCCCCCCCCCGTCTGTATTGACGTAAATCAAATCCATGTTGGTTTCGTCTTAATGCAGATAAGTGTGGTTTGTTGTTTTCCATTTGATGTTAGACTCATTATTTGATTAACGAAGGAAGGGCAATAGTCGCCACATCTTAATAAGGTAAAATTTAGTACTCTTTTTTAGCCTTTGTAGTAAGCCTTTCTCGTATCACATTTTGATACGATTGTAACTATATTTCAATATCCTGCAAATTCTTAAATACACTCTAAATAATCAATTAGAAGTGAAAATTCTACTCACCAATTATTTTTGCTGTTTACTTTATAGAAAATATTTAGAGATGACAAAACTATATGAAGTGCCCAAAAATTTCATCAATTATGAAATTATCGGTAATTTTCATTATCAAAACTGTATGTATGTATATACACCTATCCATACATATGTAATTACAGTTTTCGCTTGAAAAAAAATTCCAGAATTGCACAAACTAGGCATTGTGCACTGCCTTAAACATGTCCATGTGCACATCAATCTATTTTCACTTAAATAAAATCAGGAAGCTAAAACAAAGTTGAAACTATCATGGTAACCAGAAGTGAGGTTTCACTGCCAAAATTTAAAAAAAAAAAAAAAAAAAAAAAAAATTGTTGCTAATCGAAGGGGCACCCAATTTTACTAATTACATACATTTCTAAATATGGTCCTGATAACAACAGAAAAATAACAAATTATCTATAGATTTTAAAACATTATACCAGTTAAATACACATATCATTGAAGATTTACTACACATTACCTCATATTAAAAACTAGGCTTTTCTGAAAATATTCCTTGACAATGATCTAAATAAAAATTTATATCACAAAATATATCAAACACTTAATTTAGTTTTTATGTTTTAAAATCCTTAATGATAATAAGTAACTCTTATTTACTATAATAAAAATCTATAACTAAATACATTACATAGTACTTACGTCATGAAGTCGTAAATTTCATTAACTGGTAAACTACCAGTTTTGCTGTTCTTCAGGGCCATTGCTATGAGGCAACTATAGGAATATGCTGGTTTTGGATATGCATTTTCAATATTAATTTGTTGGTTGGACTTTGCATTTTTGCCCTTAGATTTGGGTTTGGGGCTTTCACTACTTTCACGATTCATCTCGGAGTCATGCACTAAGCTTCCCTGCTGTGCTTGTGATGAACCAGTATTGTGCGGGGTAGGGGACGGAGTTGGCACAGCAACAGTCAGGTTGACATGTGACTGCACATCAGCCATTTCAGTAACTAATGCATTTGTTGTTATAACTTGTAAAGGTAAAGTTACAGCAATGCTGCCAGAAGTAGAAAGAGATGTAGATTCATCCTTCCCAGATGCCGATGTGTCATGACAAGAATTAGTAACAGAAGATGGCGCAGATGTAGGCAGAATTAATGATTCAGACATTGACACTGGTAAAGCAGTTTGTGGATTAACTAGCAGTCCACTTATACTATCCAAATCAATACTTGAGTTTAAAAAATTTGATGAACTGTATGTCCATGTATTACAACCATTCGATAGATCAGAATCTAAGGCAGAGTCTAATGCATCTGCCATGGCAGATGTAGGTTCAGGAAAGCATGATATATCATTTGAGTATTCCCCTAGGCTCCTCATGTCAAGTTCGATCATTTCCTGAATCTTGAAGCTGTCAATATCCATGCTGTCCTGAAAATATATACATGTCACATTATTATATCCTCAAAAAATATATATCACATTATACTATTATTGAAACAGCTGCAAATTTCAAAAATAAATGGAATAAATCATTCAGGCATTTTCCGATATAGTTCTGTGAGCAAAACATAATTACAGCATTTTTTTAATGAACCTACAGATAGAATTTCATTGAATTAATTTTTGTAAAAAAATTTAAAGAATTAAGCCTTTCTTAATGGCATACAGATGAAGAATTTCATAACCAATTTTTGGAGAAAAATTTCAACTTTCTGAACAGCATGAAGCTTTAGACACGTTTATGAAATTTTCTGCTATTTTGCACAGTACAGTAAACTCCTGACTATCCGCAGACGGATTATCCGCACCTGCCGCACAAAGTGGTTTTTTTTTTTTTTTTTTTTTTTTACAAGCGTAAAGCAAAGAAAATAAAAATGTTCACGAAACTGAGTGAAACGTTAAATTTGCTACCGTCGTGCTTATTTATGGCAAAATTATCCCAGGCCTTCTCGGAACCTTCCTCTCTGATGAGTAAGTGATTTCTTACTCACCCATGCAGTGCCTGCTCCACCCCCCTCTATCGTCTTAATCTTACTGACACGTCCACTTCCTCTCACTCGCCATTGTTAGCTTAAGCCTGATAGTGTTTGCGAACTGGTCGGAGTTAATTATTGTGTTCAGTGCTTGTGCTTTTGTTACCGATTTAAAATGTCAAGAAGCCAAAGACAGCTGTGTTGACGATTGCACAAAAATTATAATTAATTTCCAAAGTAGCAAACAGCGCTACAAGGCAGCAGATGGAATTGGATTACGGAATCGCGGAAACAACAATGCGTGAGATTCTAAAGCAAAAAGACAAACTGGTGAACTTTTCATCAATGTCGGACAGTACTTCCGCAATGAAAACGCGAAAAACTATGAAGGGTTCTACCTTGGATGAGCTAGATACGGCACTGACAGAGTGGTTAGCTGAAGTTCGAAAAGAGGATACTCCTGTAAATGGTCCTATCATTGTGGCGAAGGCAAAAACCTTTTTTGAGTTGTTAGGCCTCAAAGGAAATTTTGATGCGTCTTTTGGCTGGTTGACTCGTTTAGTGCAGCAACATGGAATTCGAGAAATTGGACTTCATGGGGAGAAACTTAGTAGTGACCAACAAGCAGCCGACGATTTCCACCATGGATTTGAAGAATTTGTTTTAAAAGAAGAGCTATCTTTTGAACGAATTTACAATGCCGACGAATCGGGACTTTTGTGGAAATGTCTTCCCACTCGCACTTTAGCATTTGAAAATGAAAGTAAAGCGGCGGGTCATAAAAGCAGCAAGGAAAGGATCACTATCACGTCTTGCACTAATGCTACCGGTAGACATAAACTTAGACTTGTTGTCATTAGAAAGTAAAAAAAAAAAAAAAAAACGAGATCTTTCAAAGGCACAAGGATAGAAAATTTGCCCGTTGATTACTTTAACCAAAAAAATGGATGGATGACCGAAACATTTTTCAAGAATGGTTCGAAAAAATCTTTGTTCTTCAAGTGCGTAAACATCTTAAATAAAAAAACCTGCGCTATTGATCGACAACAAACCTTCTCGCCCAGCAACAAGCTTGCTTAAGTCTTCTGATGGACAAATTTTTGCAAAGTTTCTCCCCTCAAACATTACTGCGCTAATCCAACCCATGGACCAAGGAGTCATTGCAACAATGAAGAGAACATACCGAACCAAGCTGCTAATGACCAAAATTGAAGAAGTTATGATCTGAAAGAGTTTTGGAAGCACTACATAACCTAGGACAGCATCTACGATATTGCATCTGCATGAGACTCAGTTAAACCGTCAACCCTCATAATATCATGGAGAAAACTCATGCCTAATCTTGAAGCCAGCAACAACCTAACCCCTTTGAGTTATGAGGAAGAGAATGAAGATGTAGACACGCCTATGCCAACTCTTGCCGATATGGTGAAAACAGTTCTGGGTTGTGAGAACGTCCATGCTGAAAACATTAACGAGTGGTTGGAGTGTGACATCAACGAACCTGGCTTCGAACACTTGACAGATGATGAAATTGTGAAGAAAGCAAGGGGAGAGACTGAGAATGAAGGAGAGCGAAAAAGAGCCCACTGTGCAGATACGGAAGACTCAAAAAGCGGCTTTGCAACAAGTCGACGAACTGCTGAGCTATTTGGGAGAACAAGACGACGTGGAGTTGGCCGAGAAACTTATGTTACGAAAAATGCAATCTTGGATCAAGAGAAAATGCTTCCAAAGCAAGAAGCAAACACAAATGACTGATTTCTTCAGAAAGGTATAGTTTTACAATTATGCTTTTGTAATTACATAATACATTACAGTATCAAAACAGTACATATATACAGTCAAAAGTTGTTAATTTGGACACCCATAATCTGGACCTCAAAGCTAAAAACTTTCTGCGCATGCGCAGCGTTGACACATCCGCATAGGCGTTTACGAGTGCACGTAAGACCTTTACGACTGCGCATATGTGTGTGTGCAAGCGCAGAATAGGTTTTCGCGTGCGCGTTTAATGTATAACGGACGGTATAGCTAAAATTATCTAATTATCTATTTCACTTAATTCTGATGATTGCGTTGTTCCTTAATCTTCGAATTGGATGCGCCTTATAATTTTTTGCAGACTGTAAGAGCAATTTTATAAAAGTAAACTTGAACTTTCGATTATGTCAAATAGAATTTCCGATGCTGGAGCTCCCAAAGGATCTTCAAAACGAAAGTATGTTTCGATGTCCGTCAAACAAAAAGTGGAATTGCTGCAAAAAATGGATAAAAACATGAAGAATGTGACAGAGAGGTTAGTGAAAACGAAAAAATTTCGATTGACAAGTTAGTCGGTATTCTCGGCACAGCAATTACGGGACTTGAACAGCAGAACTTTGTAACTGAACAAGAAATTATGTCTGTTTATAGAATTAAAGAGAAAGTATTATCACATAAAACGAAGCAACTTAACTTACATTGAAAGAAATGTTTAATAAAGTAAACAAATAAATATTAAGCCTTTTTTTTTTTTGTAAATTATGATACCCTTTAGATCATAATTGTTCTTTATTTCATAAATTACGGTTTCCTATTTTTAATTTTAGAATTTCTGCATGCCATCTTACAAGATTTAAACTGATGATTTATAATCCAGAATCGTCAAAGTCCCGACGAGTCCGGATTAATGACTTTTGACTGTATTAATTTTTTTGTGTATCCTTGACACCTCTCGTAAGTACAAAGCACTTTTCTGTTTTCATTAACAAAATGCATTTTAGGTTAGTTTTGAGTGATATACTAAAATAATAAGCGTTAGTTAAACATTTCCTTCTGTTTATTTCACGTTTTATTGAACATAAAACGATTTTTCAAAGTTGGAATGACTGTTTTCTCTTTTGCTATACCCATTTTTAGCATTTTTCGGATTATCCGCGTTTTTTGTTATCTGCGGCAGCCGCGCCACCCAATTCCGTGGATAATCGGGAATGTACCGTACAATGATCCAGACTCGTCGGAACTTCAGTTTAAATAATTTGGTTTTAATCATCAGTTTAAATCAAGTAAGATGACATACAGAAATTATAAGATTAAAATACTAAAATAATGAAGCATTTAGAACCTTAAGAGAATCGAAATTTACAATATTGCTATTAAGTCAATATTGCTTTAATTTATTCAAGTTGTTAATACTTTCTCTTTAATTCTATATATAGACATAATTTTTTGTTCAGTTACAAAGTTCTGTTGCTTAAGCATAGACTCCAACCTTCAGCAAACCTTGTCAGTAGTCAATGCGCGAACGACATTTTTACAACTTTGAAAATGTGTGCGTAGCGTATGTTGTAATTAACCATTCATTAATTTTAAATTAATAATTAATTGTAATCAATTTTATTACATTTAAAATCCATATACATATAAAACTGAATAATTAAAAATATACCTTGTAAATTATATGCACATTTAATTAGAAATTTTCTTTTAACTCTTCAAGCATTCACTAATAAAAAGTACTTCAAATCACTACTAATCATAGAAAAAATCAGAAGCTATAAATCATATCTTTATTCTGGATATGATTTCTACAGGGAAATAAAATTTAAATAACCAAGAATGATACATATAAGTATTAAACAAAATATGCATAATTTATGAATGCAAAGATTTATATGTAGCATGCTTAGCAAGCTTAAGTTCTGATTTTGAGAATGTTTTTTTTATAACACAGTTCTTCATTTGCCTGCATATTTATTTTTTCAATCAAAACTGCTTCAAGAGTTTTAAGACCTAAATTTGGTCGAAATTCCGTCTGATTTTTTTTAACAATAGAAAAAAATTCTTTCGCAAGCTGCATTTGAATGAGGTATTATTAAGACAGCAAGCATTACAGAAGGCAATACTTTGTATTTAATACACCCATTCATATTTTTTAATTTGGCAATTTCTCCCCATGCTATATCAATACGCAAATCTACAATTTCTTTCAAATCATCTACTTGATACATGGAAAATTCAATTTCTACTTGATTAAGACATTTTTCATCAATAATGGATGGAAAAGTATTCATCAAGTAAAGAACAGATGAAAATGAGACTTCAGTTCTCAAGTTGATGTCAGCAACTTCAGCATGTTTTAGAAATGGATCACTCAGTGGAAATTTATCAATTATATATGAACATGCAGTTACAAAAAAAGCTCGCACAGAATTGAAAAATGATTTCACTTCACTTTCATTCAACTTGGCATTTTTTAAATATAGTCTTGTTTCTGCACCAATCACTAAATTTTCATTTTCTTTTTGTTTACTATACTTCTGAAATGGAATAGACGTTAGAGTAACATCTTCATTTTCTTTAGAAATTACTGATGGTTTTACGAATCTAACAAATAAATTCATTAAAAGTTCAAAAAGTTCTCTTCTCAATTTATGTATATAAGGAGCTTGTTGTTGTAAATTAATATTTACTGCTATAAACAAAGGCAAAGTATTTTTCAAAAATAACAAGTACAATTTGGTGGTCGGTGACTGTAAAATTTTTTTAATGTTTTGCAATCTCTTTCCTTCATTCTCACTGTTATCTGGTTTATCTCCGAAAAAAATTTATCACAGCATCCCACTGTTCCAAAATCCTTGTTATAGATTCTAAAAGAGACAACCATCTCGTACTGCAATATTTTAAAATTTTATGAGATTTTGCATTCTGTCCCAAAATTTGTTGAGCAACTTTGAAGCTATGCTTCCGTTTCGAACTTTTCTCCAAGTAAAAATATATATCTATTATCAACATTTCAATTTCTAAGCCAATTAATTTTTCAGTAGCTTTTTTTGCAGCTATATGCAAGAGGTGGCACGGACAACCTCGGGTGATTATACTTGGTTGATGCATTTTGATAAATGATGCTACACCTTTAAACTTTCCAATCATATTACTAGCATTATCTGAAGAAAATGATAAGCAATTTTTCCATTCTAAACCTTTGTTTTTAAAGTTTTCATTTATACAATTAAAAATACCTTCTCCTGTATTATTCGTGCATTCTAAAATAGAAATCAATGAAGTAATTATCACTCCCTTTTCTTTACTGTAGTATGTTATAACCAATGGGTACAGTTTGTTATCATTACTTCCATCAGTACTTAGAGAAAATGATGTACTGCACACTGATTTTATAATATCAGCAAACAGTATTTTCTGCAAGCGTTTTCACAATAGCAGCAGTTTTGGTATGACCGCAGCTAAATTTTTTTGCTATGGCAGAATCCGGAAACATTGCTTTGAAAAGCTCTTTGGAATGATCCGAAACAGAAAGCGGTAGATTATGTTCAATTAAAAAACGAACAAAATAGCATTCGGCTTTTATAGGATCTGTTTCATCATCTTTTATTAAGAAATTTGTTATTTCTTTAGATTTTACGGTGCCAAGTTCTATATGCTTTTGAGAAAACACATGCCGTTTACAGTCATCTTTTCCGCCATGAGCAACTGAGAAGTCTTTGTTGCATACACTGCAGTGTGCGTGATTCACAGAAATTTCGGACGCTTTAATGCATGGAAATTCTGAAGAATATGAATCTTTAAACTTCTGCTTTGATAATTTTGGCTTCTTCGTTCGAGGCAGCATTATGATTAAAAATCTTTCACCTGATTCACAGTTCACAAGACACATGCTAAGCTCTCGCTGTAAACTACACAATGCAGCCTAAACACGCATCAGCGAGGAACCTGGGAGACAGACAATTGGGTGGAACTAGACGTGTAGGTTGCGTGCCATGAGCGCTCCGACGGAAGCGAGTACCCCAGCCGAAGATGGCGCACGGATGGATACTAGTGATTCATCAGCGGCGACTACCACTACGGAGAGCTGCGTCGGACTTCCCTCGCACACTCAGATTGATGAAATGAATATGGATTATTACCGTGAAAAACTAATGGATTTGGAAAAAGAAATAGATGGAATTAAGACAGCGATGAAAGCGTGCCAACGTCTTCGACCAGTCTCGGATCCTGACACCATCACGGATATCATGAAGAAGAATCTGCTAACCCTTCAAGCACAAGCGGCGGATATTAGAAGTAAGTGCGATTTTTCTTGTTTTTCAGGCATTGTCCCCCCTGTTAACCCTAATCTTAAACGGAAAAATTTTGAAAACAAAAGGAAAAATAATAGTAACTCTGCTTTAATGGATAGTGATGGCTTTAAAATTCCTAGTAAAACTGCTAAACAACAAAAACTTGAAAAAATTCCTGTTGTTTTGGAAAATGCTAATAGATTTAATGTTCTTAATGATAATGCTGAGATTGATAATGTAAACATTATTGCTACCCCAGACGAGCAGGTAGTGCAGCAGCAGCGGACTAGTAATCACACCCAAACTATTCCCCCAATTATGGTTAACCCTGGGAAATTAACTCACGAGGCTTTTCTAAAAGAATTATCTTTGAAAACGGAGGCTAAGTTCTTAGGAAAAGTGAACGGGGAACTTCTGAAAGTTCTACCCAGGACAGCCGACGATCATCGGATGCTTACAGCATTATTTCTTGAAAAGAAAGTGGAGCATTATATTATAAGTGCAAATTACGCTAGACCCATAAAAGCGGTTATTAGGGGTTTATCCATAACCACAAATACAGATGATATTGCCGGCGCCCTTACTGCCAAAGGATTTGGAATTAGCAAAGTAACCCAGCTCACACGACGACGAACTAAAGCCCCAATGCCTCTCTTTTTGGTGCAGGTTATTAAAAATGAAATTGCAGAAGAAATTTATAATGTCAGTGATTTATTATTTTTCGCGGTCACAGTGGAAAAATACATCTCAAAAAATCAGGTGTCACAATGTTATAATTGTCAAAAATGGCACCACTCATCAGATAATTGTCATTTTGCTCCACGTTGTGTGAAATGTTCAGAAGAGCATAAAACGATGGACTGCCCAACGAAAGGAAAAATGGAGGAACCGAAATGTGCCAACTGCCTAAAAAACCATGTGGCTTCCTACCGTGGCTGCGAAAAGTTTCCCAAAAATAAAATCAATCCCCCAAAAAAGGATAATATGGTAAAAAAAGGAATCTCTTTTGCAGACATGCTGAAAAACCAGGCGAATTTATTCGCAGAAAATCCGGCTATGCCAGTCCTTAAATCGGCTTCTGCTGCACATAGTAAAAACAGTGAAAGCATTAAGTTAACTGATCTTAGTAATGCATTAAAAAATTTAAACATGTCTAATGTAAACAAATCTGTTGAAAATGTCTCAATTGATAATCAAGAGAAGCCACGAGGCTCCGAGTTTTTGAGTTTCATGAAAAATATTTCCGAATTTAATAGCATTTTAGGAATTAACAATATAAGATTAATGAATAATGTGTTTAAAACTTATTTACCAAAGTTAAAAGAATTAAGTGACCCTGTTGATAAATTATTTACGTTCTATGAAATAGTAAATGAAATTAACAACAATGTATCAGCAAAACCATAATATGCATTTAACTTGTGTTACCTGGAACGCAAATGGATTGCTCCCAAAAGCTTACGAGCTTAAGGAGTTTTTACATGAAGTTTCCCCTGATATTGTATTCCTACAAGAACACATGCTTGGCCCCCAAAACTAGTTCAGAGCTTGCAACTACGTGACGCATCGTTGGGACAGACCGACAGAAGGCAGATATGCTCCAAGAGGCAAGGCAAGAGGAGGGCTGCTTATTTTAATCAAGCGCTCCATCCCTCATTATGCTATAACACTCCCACAGCTTTTAGCAGTTGAAGCCCTAGCTATTACACTCACGCCAAACACTTCACGACCAATCACAGTCATCTCCACCTATTTCCCCATACACTCACCTACAAATTCTGTCAAGACAGATTTGCAAACCTTATTAAACACTAACAATCGGGTCATCATAGGTGGAGATTTTAATGCACACCACCGCGAGTGGAACTGCTGGGATTTTAACCAACACGGAAAAGTCATTCACACCATTGCTCAAGCGGCCAATATTCACCTCGCAGTTCCGGAAAAACCAACACACTATGGGATAGGTAGACCGTCAGTCATGGATTTCTTTATCTTAAAAAATATTAACCCACCTAGTTATGTAGAAAGTCTGACGGAATTATCATCAGACCATAACCCTGTGTTGATGGATATTACTACCGACTCCTATAGTACACCACACAAACGAGCCCTTATTACAAACTGGGCAGGATATGCCAAAGCTCTCAACAACACGCAGTACCCTACCCACACGATACAGTCGAGGGATGAGTTAGACGCCTTCACGGAAGAGTTCACAGATGAACTGCATGATGCTTTGCTGAAAAACAGTAAAACTATGAGAGAAGATAAACGGTACAAGAATAAGATACTTAGAGAAATTATCAGGCGAAGGAACCACATCCGTAAGCAGTGGCAGAAATTCAGATGCCCTACGGACAAAACTCTATTAAATCAACTGAACCAGCAAGTCAGGACTCTACTCAAAAAACATGCACAACTTGACTGGGCCAAACACTTGGAATCACTCTCCACGGATGATAATTCTCTGTGGAACGCTGTTTCTAAATTTAAAAGACGCAACACTAATATTCCGCCCATTAATGGCCCCAACGGGATCGCATACACTGATTTTGAGAAAGCTGAGTCTATTGCAGATCACTACGCTTCTCAATTTCGCACTCACAACATATCTAACCCACAAACAGAACTCACAGTCGCATCACTTATCACACAATTCCAAACAAAACCACACACAAACAACACACCCATAATCATGCCTTCAGAGGTTATTAGTTATATCGAGAAGAGAAAAAATCGAAAAAGCCCTGGACTGGACAAAATTAGTAATAAAATGCTCAAAGAAATGGGAGTAAAAATGATATGCAAATTTACAAAGCTACTGAATGCCATGCTCCGCCTCCAGTATTTTCCGACCAATTGGAAAACAGCTATCATATCGCCAATTTTAAAACCAGGAAAAGATCCTACCCTGGCTACCTCTTACAGACCTATTAGCTTACTATCAACTCTCAGCAAAATTGCAGAAGCAGTTATCCTAAAAAGAATAGAAGACTTCCTTACAGACAACAACGTCCTCATACCACAACAATATGGATTTAGAAGGAAGCACTCAACGACGCACCAACTCTACCGAGTCACTGAGATGATCGCTGACGGCTTCCACAGGAGGCAAATCACAGGAGCTCTCTTTCTCGATATTTCGAAAGCCTTTGACTGCGTATGGTTACAGGGCCTCACTTACAAATTACTCACTCTGGGATTCCCAGACTACATCATAAACATCATCAATTCCTATCTATACGATAGACACTTTGTCGTTCGATATAACAATACGCACTCCACACGGAAAGTAACTCTAGCGGGTTTACCTCAAGGAAGTTTACTTTCGCCCACATTATTTTCAATTTATACGAACGACATCCCACACCACCCCAACACTACACTCGCACTTTATGCAGACGATACTAAGATCCTATACCACGATGCGTCCATGGCCGCAGTCGTACATACACTACAAGAACACATCCATGCATTAGAGTCCTGGATGATAAAATGGAAAATCAAAATAAATGTGGAAAAATCCGAAGCAGTTTACTTCACAAAAAAAAAAGAATCGTTGATCTGAATATCACCCTTCAGATGTATGAAGTCGCCATCCCCTGGGCCAAGCAAGTCAAATACCTTGGTGTCATTTTGGACCAAAAACTCACATGGGCCCCACACATCACACATATCCTGAATAAGTTTCGGGGAACTAAAGCATTACTCAAACCCCTAACTGCCCGAAACTCTGTTTTATCTATTCATAACAAACTTCATGTATTCAGATCCATGCTGCGACCAATTGTTACTTACGCCTGTCCCATCTGGGGTTATGTTTGTAAAACGCATATGCAAAAAATCCAACAATGCCAGAATATTACCTTAAGAAGAATTACTAACAGTCCCTGGTAGTTCAGAAACGAAGCCATACACAATGAGTTGAATATTGATAGCATAAGCATTTGTATTGCCAAAATTGCAAAAAAATTCTTTAACAATATCGAAAAAGTCAACAATAGCTCCATCCCCAGGCTGACCTATGACTACACGATTGAGGAAAACAAAAAGAGACCAGGAGCCGTCCTCCGGCATTTATTATAGTTTGTCAACCAAATTTTAACTTAACTTCGCACGCTATATCTCATAAAATCCCAAGTATATTGTAATACTCTTCTACGAATTTTTTAGGACCCACATAAGTGGCGCCATCTATGTGCACACACACGAATACAATAGTTACTTAGGCCACAGATTATCTCAGAACATGGTCCTTTCACTTTATTGCATTCTGCATAATTTTAGCCTTATATTTTTATTATAACTAGTTTTGTAACTCTCATATCTTATTCATAGTGCTGACATTAAAGCATACCCCCAATAAGTATCAACTTTAGCTCAGCCCAGCCCCCCAACCAATGCCTGACAAACAAGATTGTGCACTTTCTTTTCAGACCAATCAATGGCGCACGTGACCAGTAGCTCCTCCCTCCACCTCTTCGACCATCTCTATGCCACTCCATCGACATTTGAGCGTCGGACATCGTAGAAGCAGCAACACTTAGGCCTTGCTCCCCTGACATGAACGCGACATGAACCCGTAGCGTTTATGCGAAAGGCTCATTCAACGAACATCACGCCATACTGCTTATCATGAGGAATTCTCCTCGCCCAAGTATTTATGCCACGATATGCCAGAAAAAGATATGCAACTGAAACGGGATATACACAGGATACGGCTTTCCAGCCGAGGAGCCTGAAGAAGTGCCCAGCACCTGAGCCTTGGGTGGAACTATTGATAAGTCGTTAACGGTTGGAGTTACTGATCTACGATTGGCTAATTCTTCAAAACTAGGAACGCACTCAGCACGTGATATATGATAACACGAGTATTCAGCCAATCATCGGATGAATTAGTTCAGTATATCATTCTGAGCGGGGACTTGGTGGGTGAAGGTTCACCGTTTGGTATTGTGCCTGCTTCCGATCTGTCTCTGGAGTACGTCCGTTCAACGTGGTTTGCCTGTGCGAACACGTGCATTGCTTATCTGACTGCATCAGCATTTTTTAATGCTATTTATGGTTTGTATGATTTGTGAAATGCTGATACGCTTTCACTAATTTATTTTCGATTATTTTTGGCCTTTTGAGTTTTAATTATGAAATTTAATACCGCGTGTCTTGCCAAATAGCCTAATTGCTGGTTACTTGTTTTTTGCCATATTACGATAAATTTCGCTTTACTGCGCGATTTAAATTAATCAGATAAATTTTCTCTGTTCTGCGCGAATTTTTTGGATTTTATAACGCACGTAGTTACTCCCAAGCTTTCACTTCAGGTGACTGTCAGGGGCCTCGTGTGTTTTCCGCCTACACATCCGTCTGTGGAGAAGGCTGTCGAGCCAGGGCTCCATTCCGGGGTGTAGGACTACTGCCTTATGGGCGCTGGATTTCTGGATTTCTCTGCGTTTTGCTTTGGCTTAGCGCGACCATGGAGAGGCTCGTAGAAAGTTACAAATTACAAATACATGAGTTGGAACAACTCAAATTGGATAAAGGTGAACTCACAGAAATTGAAACAAAATTCTTAAATTTTTTGTTAAGCTCACTTGAAATTGTCAATGCACTACTTACTCAAAGTAAAACTGACTCAGTTTTAAATCAAGATAAGACACAACCTCAAATTCCAACCACAAGTAAAAATTACGAAGAAAATGAGAGGGCACGTAGCCAAATTAGTATTCATGATAACACAATTGTTACTGATGATGAAAAAACATTAGATAAAGATTCTAACTCTGACGAAGACTATCCACAACGTTTTGGAGACAAAACAGTCCGAACAAGAAATCCCAGACAGGGTTTTAAAAAGATTAAATTAGATAATTTCACGCAAATCACCTCACCAGTTATTACTCAGAAAGATAACAATGGTACGATAGTACCGCAGGAAAATTCAAAGAATACTAGTCAAGAATTAGTCATTCCTGAACAACACACTATCTCTGATAACATTGAAATGGGTACTTCTAATGCTGATGATCAGCAAAATTCCACAAATGATAACAACACACAGGTCAAAACACCTAAAAAGAACAAACTCCCTCCGATAATTCTCAAAGAAACCAAATTCAAATATAAAGCGTTAACAGGATTATTCCATCAACACAAATATAAATTCATCGGACAGAATATTAAGGATGGTGTTAAAATTATTACTTCTGATCCTGACAGTTATAAGGGAATTGTTAGGATCTTAAAAGAGATGAAAGTGGAGCATCATTCGTACATTTTGCCAGAGGATAAAAATCTCAAGGTAGTAATTAATGGACTACTTCTCACGACTGAAATTAAGGAAAGTTTAACTGAATTAAATTATCAAATAATTGAAATAAAGCAAATGTCACGACGTAGAGGCGGTGAAGTTCAGAAACTTCCACTTTTCCTTGTTACCCTACCTAAAAATGAAAACTCTAAACAAATATATCATGAACGCTATTTATGCGACCTCAGAGTCAAAATTGTTGAATACAGAGGCCGACAGGGACCATTGCAATGTTTTCGATGCCAGGGTTTTGGCCACACTCAGGCGGGTTGTAACTATGAACCGAAATGTGTCAGGTGTAGTAAAAATCATTATGTAAAAGACTGTCCGGACAAAAATAAGAAAGATGTTCCTTTAGTTTGTGTAAATTGCGGTGGCAACCACACATCTAGTTTCAAAGGATGTGAAAAATTTCCAAAAAATAAAACTGAAAAGCCTAAAACTTTTTCTAACAGAATAGTTGAAGGTAAATCTTTCGCAGCTGCTCTTTCGACTGGTATCTACACAGATACAATTACTGAGGCCAAAAAAAGTTTTCACTGATCTCGCTGAACTGGTTTCAGCAATAAAATCCGCTGGTTTTTTCCAGCTCACACAACAAGTTAAGGACTTGAACAAAAATCATCATGAAAGCAATCAACCCAACAATATTTGTTTTGGCCTCCTCGGTGATTGCGGTGATTTGTGCCCAGAGGGCGCACCGCACAAAAAGTTAGTTGCGTTACAGAACGTAAGGGAAGCGGACACGCCAAAATGTCGGGCGTATTACCGCTAATTGAGGTAATTGCATCGTATCTGTCAGGTGGCAGAAAACTAATATGATGCATCAATTCACGTGCCAGGTGGCAGAATATGTCTATCATGTACATGCCAGGAGGCATAACGCTTGTAAACATGCCAGGTGGCATACGACTTGTAAATAAATTGTAAATAAATGTACAGTAAAATATCTTGGTGCAATAGATCAAGAAACAAGCATCAACAACCTTCTGATCATTTGGATACGTACATTTTTTCTGGTGACACCGGACTTGATTTGTGGAGATGAAGAATGGACGAAGAAAATTAGTGAGTTCATGACTGAAAAGCCAGGATTTAACGCGAAGAAATTCGAGGTAGGCCCTTTTTCATTTTTCCAGTTTTGAATAGAATTGTTAAATAAAAATCTTCGTGATTATTATAGTTGATAGAATCTAATGGTAAAATGGAGACAGCCTAGCAGAAATATTCGCCTAAATGACTTGGTTCTCATTAAAGAAGATAATATGCCTTCATTACGTTGGAAACTCGGGCGAGTAATAGAAGTGTTTCCTGGAAGAGACAATAATGTCCGAGTGGTTAGACTAAAAACTGTGCACGGGGACATTAAACGTTTTATTACCAAACTGTGTCTTTTACCAGTTGAAGAACATTAACTTAAGTGTTTGGTTTATATTGAATATGTTTTATTATTATTTTCATTTCTTATTGTACTAATAATTTTATTTGTTTGTTCTAGTTTAACCCTCATAGTTAACGTTTCAATATAGTAAGATATAAGATGTTTTGCTAGAAGATTGGTAAGTGTAATATGTAATTTTATACTTTTTGAAGGTTCTTGTAAGTTTTCATTTTCTATATTTTTCATTTACTTGTTTGCATATATTGAAGATTGTATTAAGATGAATGTAATTCATCGGGGGGGGGGAGAGAATGTTTTGGCCTCCTCGGTGATTTGTGCCCAGAGGGCGCACCGCACAAAAAGTTAGTTGCGTTACAGAACGTAAGGGAAGCGGACACGCCAAAATGTCGGGCGTATTACCGCTAATTGAGGTAATTGCATCGTATCTGTCAGGTGGCAGAAAACTAATATGATGCATCAATTCACGTGCCAGGTGGCAGAATATGTCTATCATGTACATGCCAGGAGGCATAACGCTTGTAAACATGCCAGGTGGCATACGACTTGTAAATAAATTGTAAATAAATGTACAGTAAAATATCTTGGTGCAATAGATCAAGGAACAAGCATCAACAACCTTCTGATCATTTGGATACGTACAATATTGATAATGGGCCCACACAGAATTAATAGAGCTCCTATCCAAATCATGATTTGGAATGCTCATAGCACCTTAAATAGAATCCAGGAATTTCATAATTTCTTACTAACCTACGATATTGATGTTGCTCTTGTCACCGAAACGTTTGCGACACCTTGTGTGAATATTAAGATCGCAAATTACAACTGTTACAGGTGTGACAGACTGAGTCACCGTGGTGGGGGGGCCGCTATTTACATTAAGCACTCCTTGCAATCATGCCTGATTAGCGAAGATAGAGGAAACGGCTACGAAGCTGTTACAGCTTCTGTTTTATTACCAAATTATGGCGTAATTTATTTCATTGCATTGTATAACCCTCCACACATTCCTATTGATGAGCATAAACTTGCTCAATTGCTGCCTAATTCAGAACATATCATCTTAGCTGGCGATCTCAACGCGAAGAATGTAGAGTGGGGTTGCAGATGCACCAACAGAAATGGAGAACTTTTACTAGAATTTATTAATAATTATCCTATTCATTTTTATGCTCCTACTGAATATTCCTATCTTCCTGATGACCCTCGAAAAGGAGACATCCTGGATGTTCTTCTTACCACCACTTCAATCCCGATTTATCTTGATGTGAAAGTTGAATTAACTTCAGATCATGTGCCGGTTTTAGCTACGCTTGGTACAAATAAAAACACTGACGAAAGATTTAAAATCACTACGGACTGGAATAAATATTATAATTTCCTCATTGAAAACCCTCCGGCTATTAAGCAACTTAAAACAAAATTTGATATTGACTATGCAATTGATGTTCTCAATAATAGCATACTTAGTGCATATAACAGGGCTACTAAGAAAATTCCTGCTGATAAGTACAGTGCTAGATTGCCTAGTAACATTAGAAACCTGATTTCACAAAGAAACAAACTGCGCAAAAGATGGCATATTGCCTGGGATCCTAGGATCAAAAAAGTTAAATAAACTGAACAGAGAAATAAAGAATTTATAAACACAGAGATGAGTCTTGGAATGCAAAAATTGAAACATTCAATGAGCCAAATAATGTATTCTGGTCTTTTGCAAGGAATCTTCGAGGCAAAAAACCGAACAATAAACCAATTTACGGTGATAATATTATAGCTGTCACTAATAAAGACAAAGCCAATGTAATGGCTGACTTTTTAGAAAAACAATTTGTTCCTAACCAAGATCCAAGCGACCCTTTATTTTCATATGACACTAGATATTTTATTCAAGACTGGATTAATGGCCCGGGACCCAAAAACAAGACTAATTATACTTCACCTAATGAAGTTAAGGAGATTATCAAAAGAATGAAAAATAGAAAAGCTCCCGGTTTTGATAACATCACCAACGTCGCCATCAAAAACTTGCCTATTAATGTTATCACAAAATATGTCAGCATTTTAAATGCCTGTCTTGAAAATAATTATTTCCCAGATAAATGGAAAACTGCTAAAGTAATTTTATTACCCAAGCCTGGTAAAAATGCTACCTCCCCGGAGGGTTACAGACCAATTAGCTTACTGCCCGGTCTGGGCAAAATCTACGAACGAGTTATCTATAAGAGAATCGAGCCTTACATGGATAAGATACCTCCTGAACAGTTTGGCTTCCGTAAGAAATTGTCTACGACCAAGCAGCTTGTCCGACTATGTGAATACATCGGTTCTGCACTTTTCAAACATCAGAGTGTCGCCTTACTCATGCTAGATGTGGCGAAAGCTTTCGACCGCGTCTGGCATGAGGGGCTTATTCTCAAGCTTATATCCTTGGATTTTGACAGAGATCTGATATTACTCATTTATTCTTTTATTAAACACAGAAAATTCTTCGTCAATATTGGTAACGACAACTCTGATCCCAGAAGACTCAATGCTAATGTAGCTCAAGGATCAATTTTGGGACCAATTCTTTTTATATTCTATGTTGCTGATTTCCCTAAAATTTGCACAGACTCTAATTTTTATTTAGGATGTTACGCCGATGATACGGCGCTTGCATACAAGTCTCACAATCAAGAACTTGCCATTTCTAAATTGCAGGATAAAATTCCAGAAATTGAGCAATGGTGCACGAAATGGCGCATAGCCATCAATGCACAAAAATCCCAGCTTATAATTATTGGAAAAAGGCACTCTAGAAGTCCATTTGTAAACAAAATTAAAATCTTTAATGTTGAAGTTCCGCTTGTGAACAAAGCTACTTATCTTGGAGTTATTTTAAACAATAAATTCACATGGAAAGACCACATCCAAAAAATAAGAGGCAAAACAGTTGCGGCTATCAAAGATCTTATTCCATTAATCAGAAAAAATTCAAAACTTGACCTACGAAGAAAGACATATTTATACTGCCATTATTCGGCCTATCTTTTCTTACGCGTCTCCAGCCTGGGCGACTTATTCGAAAAATGAAATCAAGAAGTTACAGATCACTCAAAACAAATTTTTAAGGCAAATCACGAATGCTCATTTTTATGTTTCCAATGAAACTCTGCACAGAGACTTAAAAATAGAGAATATCGAGAATTTTCTCCATTATGCAAATCGGAAATTTTTTGATAAGGCGAGAAATTGCTCGTACATGAATCATTTTAAGGTTTTCGACTACACCGTGTTTCCAGAAGATATTAAAATCAGACCATTAGCGGCCTTCCTTACCAGGGACACTAATTTTCCTACTTAAACTATCTTTCATGCAACTTCATCTTTTGTATATATTGTACATAAATTGTCGTATTATAACTCGTATTCTATTGTATTTTGTATTGTATTTGCTCACTTATTGTATTTATCGTATGTAATAAAAATTGTTTTTTGCTAATATATCATGATTTATCGTAACATACCTATCAGGAACAACTTTAACCCTGACACTCCACACATTGCTGCCTCTCCTGGTCTTGGGCTTTAAGTTCGATTCTCTGCTTGTGGCGTCATGTAGTCACCCCCTCTTTTTTTCATTTCCTATTGCCTCCTATCACTCGGTCCAGACACTTTTTATGTCATGTGCCCTATGGGCATACTTGTCATGAGCCGGACACGTTGCATCACATGCAATATTTCGGCATAATTTGTAATGAATGAATGAATGAATTAGTTGGTTCCGTTTTGCGTACTGGTTCTCCTGCTCTTGTTTCTGTAAAATCCATAGTTTTTTCCATACTTTTCGTAGCTCGTAGTTTTTCATGAATTTCCGTAGAAACTACGGAGAATCCGTGGTAGTTGGAGTCTATGCTTAAGTCTTAATTGCCAAGTAGAGAATTTTCAATAAACTGACAATCAAGATTTTTGGTACCTTTTTGTTACAGCAGCCCCCCAGGATTGAATCACCAATCAACTGAGTTATCTCGCCAAAATCTGGCTGTGTGATCATATATTAGCATTGGCTGTATATTCTTGCACCTCGCCATGCAATCATATAATTAATACCATGTTGCATTTTTGTTCTTATATTATTTATTTTTATGAGATTTTCAAATTCACATTATTTATTTTAAAATATATTCATTGTTTTGTGAACAACAATCTTTAATTTACGAAGTAACAAGGTGGATATCATATAATTTTTTCAAGAAATAGGTCTTTTGCCTGACAAACGAGTATGCAAAAATTGCCACACTATGACACATTGTATTAATCATGAAATCATTTGGAGGTGCAATGTTAAAAATTGCAAAAAGAAGGCCTCCGTGTTGGAAATTGGTTTAGCAGTTCCAGAATATCGTTCATCACTGCTATTATATTTCTTGATCAGAAGAATTGCCATACATAAAATGGTGTGAAAAACAGCTTAATATGTGTAAAAGTGCTCCACATGACTTGATTAATTACATGTGATATTAATAATAAGGATAAAGATTTGTAAAAATATTCTTAGCAAACAACATGCGAGTATAATTGTTATTATTATATATTGTTATTAATTTTTACATTTGTACTTCACAAGCTAGGTGAAATTACAGTCGAGATCTTGGCACAAATTTAAAATCGAAAAATATGGTTGGTGACTGCTATAACAAAGTACCAAATTTTTTTATTCTCAATAACCTCTGTCACTTTTCATTGCAATGAATCACTGTACCACTTCTTCACAAGTTCCACTTTTTGTTTGCAATATCTGAAAAACATTTATATTTATGATTATTATCATAAAGCTTAGTCTGTGTCCATTATACACTGTTGGCGACTACAAGCATGCTGTTCTGCTATATTTTATCTAGCTTCTATCACACGCCGATGCAGTTAAGCCTGAACTATATTAGCTGAATTATTCATTATATATATATATATATACCTATTTCCCACATGTGCTTATTTGAGTCTCAAATAAATGAATTGTCAAATGCAGTTAAGACTCAAAGGCTAAAAGTAAACATTTTCACCCCTGTGGCAGACTCTGCAGGTCCTAAATTATGTTGTTAAGTGCCTCCCTAAATTCTAAAATTTTTGCCTGCTTATAAATTCAGCTGCACCAACTTAAATGCTGGTCCTGGACGCGTAATGGCAGACCGCACATTGAGTTGAACAGTGTTAAGCGAATTTCGCGTACTGCGCATGCTTGATCGTGTGTACCTTTGGCGCGGGAAGAAATATTGGCGACTAAAAGCAACCCTACGCTAGCTCATTCGTGATCTCCATGGCTGTCGAGTGATGTGTACAACTGCAATGTTGTGGAACTTTGTTTATTAGTTATTTTAACGTTCATACCGATTGCACTTGCTTATTTTTCTAATATATGTTTCATTTTAATTTGTCTAACAGTGCATTTAATAATTGTTACCATATATTGTGCTTAATAATTCGTTATTTAGATGTAATTTGTTTACATGTTGTAATTCTCAGTAATGTAAACTGAATTTTCCCGCTTAGTTTGTTAATGTATATTCGCGCTTTTATTTCTTATTTAAAAGAATTAAATAAACAGCATTAAGGAATTGTAAAATTTCTTCAATGTTATTTGCAAACACTTGCTATATTTTTTACGTATGTACGAATGTAACGTACGATAAATTCTGAATTGTTTTTATTCCTTAAAAGTGTAACTAATATATCCTGAATTTGTCTTTTTCTGAGCGAAAATTCGTACAGTTCCAAAGTGAAGTGCAGAATTTCATATGTATAACATCTTACATTTTGAATGCAAACACTGCTTCACATTATTTCGTAATAATTATTTACATCTTCTCCATCTATGCCTGTATCAATTTTTTCATCGGGTTATTTATCAATAATTCCTAGTAGAATTAGAAATATATTATTAGAAAAGGTTTTTCCTGTATCATCTGCAAGGAACAGAAATTTAAAGCGATGAATTATTGGAATGAATTATAGCCAGCATTTGAAGTTATTTAGATTTCTGTTGCATTAAAAATTATTTAAAAGCTGCATAGAAATATTATTTTGAAATGCAAACATTTTAAGTGCCAAAATTAAAAGTATTTAAAAGGTAGCTATTGTCATTGATGATAGATTAATTGACTTGTCAAGGGAAACAAACCAAGACTTCAGTACATAAACAATATATGTTTTATTCTGGGGGGTGAACATTGTTATTAATGGTGATATAATCAAATAAATAACAAAGAATCTGCAAGTGAAACGTATTTTACCATTTCTTTGAATTTAGATATTTTTCCGAATATTCCAAGCATTTAAAAGAAATATATTTTACATATTTTGTAACTGTGAATGTATTCGTAGTTCCGGAAGTTCTGAATATCTGCAGAAACACATATTTCGGTCTATGACTTAGCTGGCTTAGTGAAGTTAAGAAATACATTTTTCTTTAATATTAACAAATGATTGTATATTAATAAGAAATTGGTACATTTGTAATTCCCTCAAAAAATTCTTTAAGAGTGGCAAATACGTACATAAATTTGATTCCTCCCCAGTATGTGTGACGAGTACGTTCCATTAGACTTCATGATTATTTTGTAACAGCTCTACTTATTGCCAAAATTGGGTCTTTATGCATATATATATGTATAACGTATACAACATACATGCAATTATGATAGCTGTTAATATATCATAATTAACTAAACACTACGAATACTGTTTCTCTTTCAAGACATGTACTCTCAAATGTTTTCATAACAACTTCTGTATTTATTTAGGAAAAATTCTTTTGATAAAATACTACACACAGAAATATTTTTAAAATGGTGTTTAAGAATGCTGTTGATTTTTCAGAGACACAGTAACAATTTAACTGGTTATAACCTTAACAGAGCAGAGATGTCAAACAGAAAAAGAAATGCCATTAGAAATGCTCAAATGCCAAATTAAAATATTTGATCATAAAACAAATGCAATTACAGTTAACTTATTTTCGAACTTGAAGATTGATTATCAAGTATACGTTAATGTTTAATAAAAGAATTTCATGAAAACAACCTAAATTTGAAGTACAATGAAAATAGCTTAGTACAATGATTTTGTCAATGTATTCTTTATGTTTATTTATGGGAAATTAACAGAATGTAACCTATGTTATGAATATAAAGGTAATTTTTATTTTAAACTCTCGCTAATTAAATATAAAACAGTTACAAAAGTCTGAATATTTGGTGTAAAATTCGATTTTTCATTATTAAGATTAAATGCCTTTTCCACGATTACTTTTCTTGATTTAATAAACCTCCTTTTGGTCTTTCTTACACTTTATACGAGTTTCACCCACTTTGGTAATATATACTGTGTGAGAACTCTGGAAAACTTAAGCAACTTCTCGTTATGTTTTGGAAATTACAACAGAGGTTTGGAATAGGTGTAAAAAAAACCTTTTATAGACTTGGACAAATTAACAGAGTGCACAGCTTGTTCATACAGAATCAGCTAGCATTTATGGCGTAAATCAAAAGTAACGAAATGAATTCACCTCATTTGAATACACTCAAAATTAGCATCCTGGCAGGAAAATGGAAAGGAAGAAAGAAAAGCTAATTATCGTAAAATAGCTGGTTAATAAAAATAAATGAGAACTCTACAACCTCAATTCACTATTTTAATTTAGCCATTTTCATTTTTATGCAGCCTTTATATCGAAGTACGCATTTGTTTTGGTGTCAATAAACTTAATTCTTTCATTTTTTACCCGATTACATAACATCACATGCAAAAGCTGTAAATATGAAAAACACATGCATATATCCAGCAGCATGTTAATTTCTTTTGAATATATGGTGTCTGTCATCTACAAAAGAAAACTGTAAATTCAAAATATAAGATGTGAACATAGGTCTCCTGTTGGATAATATAAGAAAAGTCACACTTTCTGGTATTACTATTATTTTTTATTATTTGTAGGACCTAAGGTCCTACAAATAATAAAAAATAATAATTAAAAATTAAACATTGTGTAGAGAGTAAAAAGCATAACGCAGAAACTTGTTGAAAAATTAACATGTATATCACTTTGCCTGAGTGTTATGGTCAGAATCCCATTCTGTATAATAATATATGCATTTGACATTATTAGGTATTGCTAATTAATTTAACATTTAAATACTTCAATGAAATATTAAGAAAATGAGAAAAATTATGAATACTACTTACTATATGATATGAATTTTTTAAAAGTGAGCTAATTAATAAACAAAGAGCAAAATATATAGTTCCATATTCCTTATGCTGAAGTCTACTTCATGCTGATTATATCATCATTAGTTATGAGGGCAGAACATTTGTGGTCTTCACCTTGCAAAATCATGAGGAACATTTTAATAATATAGGAAAATTTCATATAATGGCTAGTAGCTGAACTGAATGAAATGAGTATTTTAAATTCACTAGAAATTTAGGGTCATGTAATGTTTAAATATTTCAAGTTTTGGAAGAAACTATTTAAGATGTCTTCTTTTTTGGAGGTGGGTTGCTTTAACTGCTTTTGGGCTACAGATTCCAGCCATATAATCTCATAAATAGGATTTAAAGATTAATTTTTTAACCCAGGCAGATCATATTTCTTCATATGAAATTATTGTTCAAAATTTATTCACTGCCTTACTTATTCATTACACACAGTATATTCATATTCTAATTAATCATATATTAATACAATATTCAAATACTAATAATTAAATCCTTAAAAAATGTTCCTCTATTAAAAGGAAAAACATTTTAAAATGTCCAATTGAGCAGTATTTATTTTACCTCAAAATATGTCACTATTGTATTATTTTTCAAATTCGTTATTAATACATGAATTAAGTAAACTCATGTATTATTTAGAATTGAGGATTAGTGATATGGGATGTTTAGAATGTTCAGGGTTTTATGGAAAAGTACTACTGAATGGTAAAAAGGTTTATTAAAATTCAAATACAGTAATTCAATGAAGTAATATACACATATAATTAATATGCACAACAAACAATTAGTATGAAATGCATGACAGAGCAAGAATGAAAACATACATGAATTTACAATAACATAAGTTGCAAAATAAACAGAATACAGGTAAACTCCCATAAATTTACAATAATACGAAATAATAAAGTGTTATGAGTAATAATATTAGTCAGATTTTTCTTTATAGTTAAATCTTCATTTTCATTGCTCTTTTAATATTTTGTGTTGGTGGTTGGCCTGCACGCATTCTTTAAGCGATAATCTCTGTGGCACTTCATCAAACCCTAAATTGTTGAAACAGACATTATCAAATGCTAACTTGTAATGACATTAATACATGCATCATAACAAATACACAATGAATATTAAGAAAATGTTAATGTACCAATATTTCTTGTTTCAGTAGTATCAATTATTGAAATATCATAAAAGAGGAATTAGACATTTTTTATTAAACATTCAATTATACATCTATCAATTTCAGTGTTATAGTGTGGCACCAGGGTAACTATGCGAGACACACTAATCCCCTCGAAGATTTCTGATTTACAAAATAATTTTGGCAGTAACTTGTAAAGGCTAAATAATATTATCAAAAAGATACAATTCTTAAGTAATTATGTATATTTTGCAGAAATACTTTGGAACTGTTTGAGCTGGTATTCGTGAGAATCCTTGGGTAATTTTTTGAATGCAGAATAGTTTAACTGAGAAACAACCCTTGAGTAATTTTTTGAATGCAGAATAGTTTAACTGAGAAACAACAGAATGCAGCCAAATGATATCCCTAAGTATTATTTCATTTCACTTTCTAATGCATGCATAATAGTATTAATTAAGAATTTAATAAAAACATTAAAAATAATTACATGAATCAAGATCTCTAAAATTTCAAAATTGCATATAAAAATCTAGTTTAATATCTGCAATACATTTTTAACTCATCATATTTTCATAAATTTAACTTTACAATCTAAGACTAATTACAATAAAGCATACTTTATGACACAAGAATATGAACTTCCAGATAATGTGTATCATTTAGTCTGAGATTAAAAACTATGCTAGGAAACATTCTGGAAAACCATATTTAATACGTTTTAAACTATTTTACTTTCCTAGATAATCTCATCAAAATTATTAAATATTCATCAATCTTTTGATCGTCAGTTTCTGTTACCTGCCAGCGAGGTAGAATGTATTCACCAAGACACAAAGAATATGTATTATATACATGTAAAATATAGAAAATACAGTGGCTTTGCTCTGCGCGAGCATGCAACCTATAATTAACTTACTGCAGTTTCAGGATCTTATCCTAGACCAGTACTTTCGAGAACATTCTGGCATGTTATATAACCGCTAGTACACATACTGAATACGTGGCATTTTTCGTCAGACTGCTTTCTTCTACCGCTGCTACAAGACCTTGCAGCTGCTCCTTCCATCTTGTTCTTTCCTTTGTTAAAGCAGATATGACGTAAAGTCTAAATTTAATCTTACTTAGTTTAAATCAATATTGAATATATAATTTTGAGAATTTCATCTAAAGGCAAAATGATCTGCTGAGAGAATTGAATAAAGATGTGGGATCTAAAAAGCTAAATCCTTCTTTGTGTCGTCATTTTGCAACCTTCTATCCAGCCATAACAATGCCTGGCCTATGATGTAGTTATATTGTCAAGCTTTGGTCATTCCTGTGCCTGCCAAAATATTATATATACATGTATGAAAATTATTAATATAAGTTACATAATGTAATATTAATAATTTTCATACGTGTATCATTTTCTAATGATTGTTTTGTCACGGTAATTATAATAAAAGTCTAAAATATTGCCGTGTCTTGCAAAATATCAACTAAATCTGTACACAAGATAAGAAATATCAACTAAATCTATACACAAGAATTTTCCATTAAAAATTTCTGTACAGACCTGATAATCATTATATATACTGCTCTTTGTATAATGTACTGAACTGTAAAGCTCCAGGTATACAAAACATTTCAAGACACTCGATATTTATTCTGTTGCAGAAGCAAACTGCTTATTTTCAATATATATAATAATAAGAAAAGATGATACATGACAAATCTTTCAGTTCTATAATTTTTATATCTAATATTCAGTGCACTATTATGCTAATAAGCAATCTTTATTCTCAAATCCTTGCAATATATGTTGGTGATTATGGGTGGTCTATTATTCATCTGTTTTCTTATCCGTCATGGCGACTACACTAAGTCTGTTAATCAAAGCTCAAATGTATGCCTGTCTCGTGTAATTTTAAAGAAATATTTGAAGGAAAGATAGGTTAAATTACATAATAATTATACATACTTTGCCTGTGTGTTTACAGTCAGACATAATATTCAACAACTAATATGCTTGAAAATGCCCAAGTGGGATTTGAATGGCTTCAATAACATATACTGGAAAATTAAATAAAAGTATTATAAAAATATTACACCCATTTGGATGGCTTAAATAATAGTTGTGTAATAAAAGAACATTTTAGGTTTGATATTAACTAAATAATTTTTTTTTTTTTTTTTTTATTTTATTTTATCTCTTTGACCTTTAAAATGAAGAGGTAATGTTTCTAGTTAATATTATGTGAAAACCTGAAAAGCAAACAAAAACTACACTAAATCTAAAAATGTTTCCAAAGTTCACACATCTGCAAGAAACTAATAAGGTCAACAATGCCTGATTAACTGAATTTGTTGGCAGATGATGATTCAAATCTGAATATAGAAGACATGTAAACAGTATAAAAGCATATCAAATTTATATCAGTGTACGAGTCATCATATGTGTGAATGAGTGCGTACTATAAATTAAGTACAAGTCTTACTCTGAACTATTTAGTATGCTTATACACCAATTTTTGCATTTTCTTAATTCATATTTTTAATTAGCATTATTACAAAATTAAATAATATCTGTAATAATTGTAACTGAAACAATTGTATTTGAAATTTCACCTCTTTCATAATAACCACAATTGCCTAGTACATATTCATTAGCAAAGCATACAATTAAGTGCTTCACAGTATTATTAACAGTAAGGATGCTATCACACGTCAGTTTGTTTCGGAAGAATAACTGTTTGGCAGAATTTTTCTGCTTTGTCACAACAGCCAATTATCATAGATCACTTTGGGGTTAACATGGGAAACTGGTTCCCCATTACAAACAAGCTGATAGTTGATTGATTGAAAACGAACAATTTGCAATTTTTTTAGAAAGGAAGGAAAACATTGCATGTCTTTCTTTCAATAGTAAACCAGGCAGAAAAATTGTCCGAAACAAGTTGTTCATGTGAAACAAATGTTGTGTGATAAGGGTCTCAGACATCATTACTTACATCTAACATTTCACTTCCAGAAACAAGGGTCAAAATTTTTCAGCTGCCATTCACTGTGCCAATGCCTGAAATTAAAAAAATCATTTTATAAAAATCTTTAAAAGGATGATTCAAGTATTGAAAAATCTTAGATCATAACTTGGTCATACACACAAAATATATTATTTTTTATACCAATAAAATAATATGCTGTTCAGTGCTGAATGAATTATTTAACAATAGGAGAGGGTCAATGGTTGTGAAATCACATCATAATAATAAGAGAATTTATAAAAAATGAAATAAGGGGTTTTATTTAATTTTTATTATTTAGTTAAGAATAATTATCCTACTAACTTTAATTCATATATTCAACTCTGAAACACACTTTCTACAACTTATCTTTGGCTACTATAGTCTGTGTAGTCAGCTTGACAGATACAGTCAGTAAAGGATGATTGACAGTCATAATTGTTATCTTGTCATCCTGGTACATGTGCAGTACACATACATGTTTTCCTACAACTTGCATGATTGCATACATACTTTTTCACAGCAGAAATATACAATTTTATGAAGAACTAATTTGCAACAATATATAGCATACATGAAAACAATCCAAGCATACTTTATATCAAAGTGCAATTTTATGTAATCATTGATGAAAATTACATACATCAAAATATACTTTATTGTTGACTTTACTATTACTTTAGGATTATTAAAAATCATCATCAATTCCTACATGCTGTACAATCATCTGCCTTTTAAAAATAGAACTTGTTACATTTAATATTTCAACAGGTTTTTCTATTCAATAAATATTTGATAATATAAGGAGTTAAGTAAATTTGAGCTAATTATATTTTATTTTTACCAATTCTTTACAGTTATACCACAATTCATTACATTATTTTATATTAACTTCAACCAAAACATTTCAGCACATTTTGAGATAAAAGACTCAAGTACCTTGCATCAGTTTTAGCTGTAATAAAATTACGCTAATAACTTTCTTCTTGAAGTTTCTCGAAAATGATGTTTCTTTTCGAAAAAATTAAAACAGTAAGGAAACAAATTTCTTAAAACATCTTTCTTAATGCTACATTATATAGAAATTTAGGAAATGTTAAAAAATGTTAATGAACTGTATATGTGTTAAAATACAATATATCAAATTTACTGAAATGGGAAAATATATACATACCTGAAAGCAATCTCGCAATAGCATTTGGTTTGAAGCTCGCGCTATCCACTGGAGCATCTGCATTTACGCTACTTCCTTTACCCATTTTGTGTACTCTTCAATCGAATTTAAACTTGATCGTATCGTTCAACTTTCCAGTTGTTGGAGCAGTACAGGAAAAAAATCTAATTTTACACAGTAATTACTTTACATTGCACATATACTCTACGAAGACTTAAACGCCGGATTTGTTTACAATCAGATGGCGGTACATCTACCACATACCGTATTTATCCTCTTTTCAAATCGCGCCAAATTTGTTTCTGGGCATGCGCAGTATGCGACATTCGTTTAACACTGTTCAACTCAATGTGCGGTTTGCCATTACACGTCCTGGACTTATATGAACGTAATTTTTCTGCTAAGAATATCATTTACAAAATTTATTTTTTGCATACGAAAAAAAATTTCTGTTAAACTTCTCCTGGTCAATACAATCAACACTTCATAGTGCAGTTTGTTGGAAGTCTGTAATCATCACCAAGTGTAACGTCAATTAAAAAGGTTACTATGCTATTTGGTATTGGATTGCTAATATATATATTTTTTTTAATTGTTTACAGGTCGCTGAATGAGTCATTTCTCAAGTTGCCATGTTTTAAAATAATAAATAATGATTCATCAGGTTGGCCTCATGTCTATAAATTAATGTACAGTCAAAAGTCTTTAACCCAGACTCGTCGGGACTTCAGCGTTTCCGGATTATAGATCATCAATTTAAATCTGGTAAGATGGCATGCAGAAATTATAAAACTGAAAATATGAAACCGTAATTTATGAAATAAAGAGCAATTATGATCTAAAGGGTATCAAAATTTACCAAAAAAAGCTTAATATTTCTTTGTTTACTTAATTAAATATTTCTTTCAACTCGCGCATGCGTACAGCATACATTATGCATAGTCGAAATTAGAAAATTGCTACCAGAAAACTATTTGATGTGTATTTGTGATATTTATAATGACGAGGAATTTGATTTAAATCATATCATAGACAGTCAAAAGTCGTTAATTTGGACACCCATAATCTGAAATGATCTATAATCCGGACCTCAAAGCTACAAACTTTCTGCGCATGCGTCTCGTTGACGCATACGCGTTTAAGCGTGCGCGTAAGACCTTTCCGGCTGCAAATATGCGTGTACGCAAGCCAGGGTTGCCAATCAAACAGGAGAATGAAATTCCCTGACTTTTCCAGGTGTGTTTCAAGAAAATTCAAGTCTATTCGCGTAATGTACTTTGGCTACGCTAAGAGGTAAATTAATTATGGTATTACTTGTATTGTGTAGCAAATTCACTTAATTAATCAATAAATCCCAGAGGACATTTATTCTTAATTATTCTTGGTATACTTTGTTTGATAATTTTGTTTACTTTTCCACCTAAGAAACTTAATAAAATTTAAGATATATAAATTGGATAACAAATGTATGTTTTATTTAATTATTACTCATGATCATCACCAGTTCAACACGAGGCTAATCCGGTCCTTATAAATCACAACGCAATGCTAAATAGTTAGGTCAGATTTTAGGTAAATTTAATTTGTGTGAGGTATGTTCTTAAAAAGCACCTTAACACTTGAAAATACAAATATAATTATAATAGTTGTTGTTTTCTCCATTGAAGATTGAGATTAGAATCTTCCCAATCTGGAATAAAATAAGGCTTTTTTTTGCAGACATTCTGCAGCTAAACGAAAGAAAGAAATCTATTTTAATAAATTGAGGTATTTTATATTTATTTCGCAGCATACATAAGGAAAAAATATGTGCATTAAATTTCGTGATGGTATGTCATCATACTGCTAGAATTAATTTCAAGATTATGCCAGAGAAAATTTCCTGAAATTTGGAAATATTATTTACTAATAATAAATAAATTTAGAGGGAAGAAGCATCATTAAATTATACGAATAACATAAAAATAAAGATAATTAAAAATTGAATTAGAATAATCAACGATATTTTAGCGAATATAGTTATATTACATGGTTAGCCTAGATGACAGATTACTATTTTTTTATTTTACTGCAAAATGGCAAGGTATTTATTAAAAAAAAAAAAAAAAAAGTTGAAAAAGATTTTGCGGTAAAATTCTAGTATACGGTAAGGCTTTGGCACGATTTTGAAAATTATCGCCAAGACCAAAGTGACCCGTTTACTGCGCATCATCATGTCGCCAAATCCCATTGTACCATACATGGAGATTATTCTAACCAAAGAACGTCTATGCAAAGAATCTCTAATTCTTTGGTCTATGTAAAGAAGAAAAGGTTCCATACAAGTAAAATGCTATTACGCCGCTAGAATGCGGAGGGAAAATATGCCAAGGGATTTGGCGACGGAACCTGGCGGCCAGAATTTCCCTCTCCGCGATGTGTACCGGAAATTGAGAAACGTGTTAAGAAGAAACGTTCTTTGACAAAAAGAAAGCTACGAAAATCTGTTTTTAAATTACTGCGAAAAATTCAAGAAGAAAGGTTTTATCAAAGGACGTTTCTTCTTAGATTTTTCGCAATAATTTTAAAAACGGATTTTCGTAGTTCCCCCCCCCTGAAAATTACTAACCCATGAATTAATTTACTTGCACCAAAAAATATTTTCTTTTCCTTTAGAGTTTAACCACTTGCGCTAAGACTAAACTTCACGGTTGCGGTGCCGTGCGCTACAATATAGCAAGCGGTAAAGTGTCTCATTTATGCCGCTCCGCATCTGCGAGTGCAATCCAGAGCTGTAACTCGAGAAATAAACAGAAATTTTAAAGGATATTCATTTAATGAACTCTTGATAACGTGACCTTCGAACTTCGACACCGGTTCCGAGCTTTGGCAGCAGATATATCATGCATGCACAGCTGTTTCCCTCTATGATGGAACGGAGCCACGTCTGTTGCAGAAAGGTTTTCCTTCTTTACAATACATATTCTTTGATTCTAACCTCCATGGTACCGTATACTAAGATTAAACCCATTTTGTTTTATACGAGAACAGGTACTTTCTTTAGTTCATGCACTGCACATGCGATTCTCGAGAATACTGGAAACCAAAAGTTGCGGGAAACTTGCTTTGCCTTTCTAAAAGACTATCAAATTGGAGCTGCGAAAATTGGCTCTATGCCAGCTGCCCGAATGACACTCATGTGACACGCAATTCGCCAAAAAAGTTATCTCTTCCGACGTCAGCGCAAAAATCGCTTTTTTTGGCGGGATCATGGTATGAACTTCCCTGACTTTTCCAGATTTTGACAAAAATACTTAAATTCCCTGACTTTTCCCTGAATTTTTTGGTCAATTTTCGAATTCCCTGACTTCCAGGTAGCGTGGCAACCCTGGCAAGCGCATAATACGTTTACACATGCGCGTTTAATGTATAACGGATGGTATTAGCTAAGCTAAAATTATCTGAATTCAGTTAATGTTGCAGATTGCCTAAAGGAATTATCATAAAAAAAGTATAAACTGATTTTAATTACTTTTGAGTTTGAATAACACTGCAGCTTCATTCATTAGTGAATTAATACATGATTTTCTTTATTTTTTTTGCTTTATGTCTCATGCCTGTTAATGAACTATTTTGATATGATTTAAATCAAGTTCCTCGTCATTATAATTCACTTCCGAGAGTGAAGAAAGTGCAGAGAGGTTATTGAAAACGAAAACATTTCGAATGACAAATTAGTTGGTATTCTCGACACAGCAATTATAGGACTTGAACAGCGGAACTTTGTAACTGAACAAGAAATTATGTCTGTTTATAGAATTAAAGAGAAAGTATTATCACACAAAATGAAGCAACTTAAACAACTTACATTGAAAGAAATGTTTAATAAAGTAAACAAATAAATATTAAGCTTTTTCTTTTTGTAAATTTTGATACCCTTTAGATCATAATTGTTCTTTATTTCATAAATTACGGTTTCATATTTTTAATTTTGTAATTTCTGCATGCCATGTTACTCGAGTTAAACTGATGATCTATAATCCGGACTCGTCGCGACTTTTGACTTACTACATTTAGTAAGAAATTATAAGCTGAATAAAATAAAAACATCTGCCCTGAAGATTCGGATAGTGTTGACAGAGTAACTTCCAGTTCATTGCGCGCTGCATCGTTCCCCCCCCACACACACACAGAGCAGCGTGAAATTGATTTCGGAATGGTTAGAGAAACAAAGGTTATGCCTTTATCCATTTTTTGCAGCAATTCTACTTTTTGTTTGATGGGCATCGAAACATGCTTTCGCTTTGTAGATCCCTTGGCAGCTCCAAAATCGGAAATTTTTTTTGACATAATCAAAAATTCAAGCTTACTTTTATAAAATTGCTCTAACAGTCTGCAAAAAATAATAAGCCTGATCCAATTAGAAGATTAAGGAACAACGCAATCTGCAACATTAACTGAAATAGATAATTAGATCATTTTAGCTTAGCTTATACCATCCGTTATACATTAAACACGCATGCGTAAATGCATTATGTGTTTATAGCGCAGAAAGTTTGTAGCTTTGAGGTCCAGATTATGGACGTCTAGATTAAAGACTTTTGACTCTATTATTCAGTAAATGTAAAATCAACACAATACAATCAATCTACATCGAAATATGATATAGAATGTTTCAGTTTGAGGTGTATACTAAGCAAAATGATGACTGTGGAGCCAAATCATACAGTTTAAACCAATAAATAACTAGGCCAAATTATTATCATTATTACAATTTAAGCTAATGAATGACTGTTTCTTCAATACGGAGATATTTTATTTAGCGCTGAAGTCAAATTAAGACTCTCCACATTATGAAAAAACAGTAAATGTGCATACATAAATTATACAACAACAATTTAAAAAAAAAATAATATTGCTTCTGATCTGGATTTTTAGAACATTTCTGATATTGAACATCTGGATTTCGAACTTTGTGCTGTATATACAGTCAAAAGTCGTTAATTCGGACACCCATAATCCGGACTTCAAAGCTACAAACTTTCTGCGCAGTCGACGCATGCGCGTAAGACTTTTATGGCTACGAATTTGCATGTGCGCATGCGCGTAATACGTTTACGATTGCACGTTTAATGTATAACGGATGGTATAAGCTAAGCTAAAATTATCTAATTCAGTTAATGTTGCAGATTGCGTTGTTCCTTAATCTTCGAATTGGATCCAGCTTATTATTTTTTGCAGACTGTTAGAGCAATTTTGTAAAAGTAAGCTTGAACTTTCGATTATGTCAAATAGAATTTCCGAATATGTAAAGGATCTACAAAGCGAAAGTATGTTTAAAAGTCCATTAAACAAAAGTGGAATTGCTGCAAAAAATGGATAAAGGCATATCCTTCGTTCCTCAAACCATTCAAAAATCTGTTTATCAATTTCACGCTGCTCTGCGGCCCGGTGGGGGGGGGGGCAGCCGAAACGCTGCAACGCGCAATGAATTGAAAGGTATTGATCTGTCAGCACCATCCTTATCTTCAGGGCAGATGTTTTTATTTTATTTGGCTTATAATTCCTTACTAAATGTATATTTCATCTTGGTGTACTCCGTCTTTGATGCGATTTAAATCAAATTCCTCGTCATTATAATTCGCTTCCGATAAAGTAAAGAGAAAGTATTATCACATAAAACAAAGCAACTTAAACAACTTACATTGAAAGAAATGTTTAATAAAGTAAACAAATAAATATTAAGCTTTTTTTTTTTTTTTTTTTTTTTTTTTTTGAAAATTTTGATACCCTTTAGATCATAATTGTTCTTTATTTCATAAATTACGGTTTAATATTTTTAATTTTATAATTTCTGCATGCCATCTTACCAGATTTAAACTGATGATCTATAATCCGGAAAAATCGATAGTCCGGAATCGCCAAAGTCCCGACGAGTCCGGATTAACAACTATTGACTGTATTAATTTATTTCAAACTTTTTTAAAATTTTTATTCATTAATCATCTAAACATAATCCTAATGGAAGGAAGGTTATGAAAAAAGATCATAAGAAAAAGAAAGAAAACCTGAAAGTATTCAGATTTTAACATTACACCAGAAGATTTTGTTAAAAGTTTTTTTATGCTCTTGCTGAGCATTGCAGATTCCTAATCTGCTCTTAGACTCATTCCTGCTAACTTTTTTTTTTTCTTCTTCTTTTTAGCTTTAACCACTTGCACTATGACTAAACTTCACGGTTGTGGTGCTGTGCGCTACAATATAACAAGTGGTAAAGTGTCTCATTTACGCCGCTCTGCGTCTGCGAGTGCAATCCAGAGCTGTAACTCGAGAAATAAACAATCTCGTTGTTAGACGACGTGTGCACCACTTTACTTTCATTTTTGCGATAAATGCCTATCGACGTGGTGTTCACGTCGCTCGCAGTTTGAGACAAAAACATCTCGACGTACGTGCCAAGTCTTTATAGCGCAAGTGGTTAATAATCAGCATCGCTTTCTTCACACTTATGCGATGTAAAACTCAAGAGCAAATTCACAAAATATTACAAAACAGCAGGGTTAATCTTTGGAATATGGTAACAGGTAGTTTGGCGACATTTTGGTAAGGTGATAAAGGTTAGTAGCTAAGATTTTAGCAATAATCTGAGAAGTACATTCTATCTTATATCTTGTGTGAAACAGTGTTGCTTACTATTTGGATCCCATGACCCTCTCTAAAGTAAATTCCAAATTTATATTGCATTTATGTGATCGATCATCCAAAAGAGTTGCTTGAGTGGTGTATGAGTGTAGGATTAATTGCAGATAAGTATGAATGTCCAACATGTGGGAATGAAATGAGATTGTGTGAAAGGAAGGATATTACAGATAAGTTTGAATGGTGGTGCAAGAAATCTGGTGAAAATGGACGTTCTGGAAAATTCCGTTTGTGATTTTAGCTAATAAGCACTTAGAAACAATTTCGCACGTAATCTTCATCATGATTAAGCACTTTTGTTCCATAAAAGTTCTAGCATAAGCGTAATTCGGCTAGCAGATTGTTGGAAAAAATGTTGAATAATTAACCTGGTCGCCAAATTTTCACAAAAAAATTGCCAAGTTACCATAATCCGAAGATTTACCAGCAGCAGATTTTTAGAATTCTAACACAGAATTAGGGGTGCAATATTTTTTTTAATATTTGCTATATTATTTCTTTGAAAGCTACCCACTTGAGTAGCATACGCCTAAAAGAATTATCATAAAAAAAGTATAAACTGATTTTAATTACTTTTGAGTTTGAATAACACTGCAGCTTCATTCATTAGTGAATTAATACATGATTTTCTTTATTTTTTTTGCTTTATGTCTCATGCCTGTTAATGAACTATTTTGATATGATTTAAATCAAGTTCCTCGTCATTATAATTCACTTCCGAGAGTGAAGAAAGTGCAGAGAGGTTATTGAAAACGAAAACATTTCGAATGACAAATTAGTTGGTATTCTCGACACAGCAATTATAGGACTTGAACAGCGGAACTTTGTAACTGAACAAGAAATTATGTCTGTTTATAGAATTAAAGAGAAAGTATTATCACACAAAATGAAGCAACTTAAACAACTTACATTGAAAGAAATGTTTAATAAAGTAAACAAATAAATATTAAGCTTTTTCTTTTTGTAAATTTTGATACCCTTTAGATCATAATTGTTCTTTATTTCATAAATTACGGTTTCATATTTTTAATTTTGTAATTTCTGCATGCCATGTTACTCGAGTTAAACTGATGATCTATAATCCGGACTCGTCGGGACTTTTGACTTACTACATTTAGTAAGAAATTATAAGCTGAATAAAATAAAAACATCTGCCCTGAAGATTCGGATAGTGTTGACAGAGTAACTTCCAGTTCATTGCGCGCTGCATCGTTCCCCCCCACACACACAGAGCAGCGTGAAATTGATTTCGGAATGGTTAGAGAAACAAAGGTTATGCCTTTATCCATTTTTTGCAGCAATTCTACTTTTTGTTTGATGGGCATCGAAACATGCTTTCGCTTTGTAGATCCCTTGGCAGCTCCAAAATCGGAAATTTTTTTTGACATAATCAAAAATTCAAGCTTACTTTTATAAAATTGCTCTAACAGTCTGCAAAAAATAATAAGCCGGATCCAATTAGAAGATTAAGGAACAACGCAATCTGCAACATTAACTGAAATAGATAATTAGATCATTTTAGCTTAGCTTATACCATCCGTTATACATTAAACACGCATGCGTAAATGCATTATGTGTTTATAGCGCAGAAAGTTTATAGCTTTGAGGTCCAGATTATGGACGTCTAGATTAAAGACTTTTGACTCTATTATTCAGTAAATGTAAAATCAACACAATACAATCAATCTACATCGAAATATGATATAGAATGTTTCAGTTTGAGGTGTATACTAAGCAAAATGATGACTGTGGAGCCAAATCATACAGTTTAGACCAATAAATAACTAGGCCAAATTATTATCATTATTACAATTTAAGCTAATGAATGACTGTTTCTTCAATACGGAGATATTTTATTTAGCGCTGAAGTCAAATTAAGACTCTCCACATTATGAAAAAACAGTAAATGTGCATACATAAATTATACAACAACAATTTAAAAAAAAAATAATATTGCTTCTGATCTGGATTTTTAGAACATTTCTGATATTGAACATCTGGATTTCGAACTTTGTGCTGTATATACAGTCAAAAGTCGTTAATTCGGACACCCATAATCCGGACTTCAAAGCTACAAACTTTCTGCGCAGTCGACGCATGCGCGTAAGACTTTTATGGCTACGAATTTGCATGTGCGCATGCGCGTAATACGTTTACGATTGCACGTTTAATGTATAACGGATGGTATAAGCTAAGCTAAAATTATCTAATTCAGTTAATGTTGCAGATTGCGTTTTTCCTTAATCTTCGAATTGGATCCAGCTTATTATTTTTTGCAGACTGTTAGAGCAATTTTGTAAAAGTAAGCTTGAACTTTCGATTATGTCAAATAGAATTTCCGAATATGTAAAGGATCTACAAAGCGAAAGTATGTTTAAAAGTCCATTAAACAAAAGTGGAATTGCTGCAAAAAATGGATAAAGGCATATCCTTCGTTCCTCAAACCATTCAAAAATCTGTTTATCAATTTCACGCTGCTCTGCGGCCCGGTGGGGGGGGGGGGGCAGCCGAAACGCTGCAACGCGCAATGAATTGAAAGGTATTGATCTGTCAGCACTATCCTTATCTTCAGGGCAGATGTTTTTATTTTATTTGGCTTATAATTCCTTACTAAATGTATATTTCATCTTGGTGTACTCCGTCTTTGATACGATTTAAATCAAATTCCTCGTCATTATAATTCGCTTCCGATAAAGTAAAGAGAAAGTATTATCACATAAAACAAAGCAACTTAAACAACTTACATTGAAAGAAATGTTTAATAAAGTAAACAAATAAATATTAAGCTTTTTTTTTTTTTTTTTTTTTTGAAAATTTTGATACCCTTTAGATCATAATTGTTCTTTATTTCATAAATTACGGTTTAATATTTTTAATTTTATAATTTCTGCATGCCATCTTACCAGATTTAAACTGATGATCTATAATCCGGAAAAATCGATAGTCCGGAATCGCCAAAGTCCCGACGAGTCCGGATTAACAACTATTGACTGTATTAATTTATTTCAAACTTTTTTAAAATTTTTATTCATTAATCATCTAAACATAATCCTAATGGAAGGAAGGTTATGAAAAAAGATCATAAGAAAAAGAAAGAAAACCTGAAAGTATTCAGATTTTAACATTACACCAGAAGATTTTGTTAAAAGTTTTTTTATGCTCTTGCTGAGCATTGCAGATTCCTAATCTGCTCTTAGACTCATTCCTGCTAACTTTTTTTTTTCTTCTTCTTTTTAGCTTTAACCACTTGCACTATGACTAAACTTCACGGTTGTGGTGCTGTGCGCTACAATATAACAAGTGGTAAAGTGTCTCATTTACGCCGCTCTGCGTCTGCGAGTGCAATCCAGAGCTGTAACTCGAGAAATAAACAATCTCGTTGTTAGACGACGTGTGCACCACTTTATTTTCATTTTTGCGATAAATGCCTATCGACGTGGTGTTCACGTCGCTCGCAGTTTGAGACAAAAACATCTCGACGTACGTGCCAAGTCATAGCGCAAGTGGTTAATAATCAGCATCGCTTTCTTCACACTTATGCGATGTAAAACTCAAGAGCAAATTCACAAAATATTACAAAACAGCAGGGTTAATCTTTGGAATATGGTAACAGGTAGTTTGGCGACATTTTGGTAAGGTGATAAAGGTTAGTAGCTAAGATTTTAGCAATAATCTGAGAAGTACATTCTATCTTATATCTTGTGTGAAACAGTGTTGCTTACTATTTGGATCCCATGACCCTCTCTAAAGTAAATTCCAAATTTATATTGCATTTATGTGATCGATCATCCAAAAGAGTTGCTTGAGTGGTGTATGAGTGTAGGATTAATTGCAGATAAGTATGAATGTCCAACATGTGGGAATGAAATGAGATTGTGTGAAAGGAAGGATATTACAGATAAGTTTGAATGGTGGTGCAAGAAATCTGGTGAAAATGGACGTTCTGGAAAATTCCGTTTGTGATTTTAGCTAATAAGCACTTAGAAACAATTTCGCACGTAATCTTCATCATGATTAAGCACTTTTGTTCCATAAAAGTTCTAGCATAAGCGTAATTCGGCTAGCAGATTGTTGGAAAAAATGTTGAATAATTAACCTGGTCGCCAAATTTTCACAAAAAAATTGCCAAGTTACCATAATCCGAAGATTTACCAGCAGCAGATTTTTAGAATTCTAACACAGAATTAGGGGTGCAATATTTTTTTTAATATTTGCTATATTATTTCTTTGAAAGCTACCCACTTGAGCAGCATACGCCTAAAAGAATTATCATAAAAAAGTATACACTGATTTTAATTACTTTTGAGTTTGAATAACACTGCAGCTTCATTCATTAGTGAATTAATACATGATTTTTTTTTTTTTTTTTTTTTTTTTTTTTGTCTCATGCCTGTTAATGAAATATTCCCCCCCCCCCCCGAGTTATTAAAAAAAACTGTTTGTAAACCATCGTTGCGCTTTTGAACTGAAAATAACTTTTCAGGATTTGTTATCCGACACAATAGCAGCAGAATTGTTTCTGCTTGAAAAAAATGAAACTTCAGATTTCCTTGAATATTTAAGAAAAGATAATATTTTAGACTGAATAACTTTCAAAGATGAGGCTCCCATTACCTGACAATTGAGTTACTGACATAAGTATTTCTATGTATGAAATGGAGACCAAAAAAAATTTAGACAATGAGCCTGATAATGATAAAGCAAAAATTATTTGTCACGAGAGGCCAACAATACCTAAACTTTTTCTAGAAAAACAAAACTTCATAATACAGCAAGAACAGAACATGTAAACTTCAAAAAAGAAAAAGTAATGAAAAAGAAAGAGTAAGCAACAATAAAAATTATGTTCTAGAAACATAAAATAATCATGGATAACATTATGGATACTTCCTTCGGTAAAAGTTTACAATTGGGTGCCCCTTGTTTTTTGGCAATTCTTTTTTGACGCCAAGATCGGCACCAGGAAGGCACAATTCAAGGTGGCCACTATACAAAATCAAAATAAGACGTCAAAGAATTACACAAACTCTGTGTCCATGTACACATTGATCTGTTTTCACTTAAAAAAACATCCTAGAATTGCACAAACTAGGCATTGCGCACTCACTTAAATTTGTCCATGTACACATCAATCTATTTTCATTTAAATAAAATCAGGAAGCTAAAACAAAGTTAAAACTATCATGGTAACCAGAAGTGAGGTTTCATCGCCGAAATTTGAAAAAAATTGTCGCTAATTGAAGGGGCACCCAATTCTACACTAGAGCCCTTTCTTCTTATAAGAGACCCCAAGACTGAATCGCTAATCAACCGAGATAACTTGACAAAATCTCACCACGTGTTCTTACACTACATGCTACATCTCAGTTGATATGCAATTAAATTTTGGGGGCCGCTATAATTATGGAAGTACCCATTAATGTAAATATATAATTAACTTGATTCAGCGTATTGATATAACTTATTCAGCATATTTGAAATATAATATCTTGTATTAAGAATTCTTAATATTTGAGTTATTTATGTGTAAATAATCCAAAATCAAGAAACAAGGATAATTTAAAAAGCATTCCCATTTATCAATATTTTCATAAATCACAGTTTTCAAAAGTATACTGGTCCACAAAAATTCTTAGCATATAGGATAAAATATTTATATTTTCATTATTCGGAATATTTCTCTTATCTGACATTACGTAATAATATAATCTAACAATTTTCTGGTACACATAAATATTTCTCTTTTACAAAACATGCACTGATGATAAACATTCATAAAGTTAAGTATAATCATTAATTTGAATTTTGCTTCCAAGACATAATTGCCGTGACAATAGTAAATTAGTAGACTACTACTTTGCATTAAATGAAAAATGTGGACAATTTTAAATCTTTTGTAAACTTTTATTTTTAGAAATAAATGTCTATCAAGATTTAATGAGAATTTTAAAAATGGGATACGATTATACATAATTATAAGAATTTCATTTCATATGCATGGCTAAAAACAAGATTATAATGAGAATGTTCTGGTAAGTAAGGACTTGGTTTGAACAGCAATTAACTTCCTGAGTACTTACAAGTAAATTTCTATAACAGTACTAGATATTACTTAATAATATACCGAAGGTTCAAAAGAAATCTTTCTTTTAACAAAAACTCTCGCATAATAATTTACTTCTTACGATAAATTGCACTTAAATATCAACATTTCATTACATGCCAGGAAATATTTACCAAATATTTAACAAAAAATCATCAAAAATTCTATCAAATTATTATTAAATTTATTAAAGTAATATGAATTTGTGTTTATTATATAACAATACCCGCATTCCAGAAAAAAAGTAACATTCTGAAGTATTTCTAAGTTATGAATACAATAATATATAACTAAATTTCAAAAACTAAACTCAGAACAGATACAAATGTTATTAAAGTACTCATATAATTCAGTTTATTTACATGTCAATTTATAAAATGATTTCCATATCAAAACATGCATATTGATAATTCACACAATACCAAAACACATATTGATAATTCTTTACCAATTTGTTTTTAAATTTGCTTCTATGTGCCATTAATACCTTTTTATAATTCTGATGCAATTAAGTCACAAAATTACACAATATTTATTTCAAATCAGCAACAAAAATAAAGTACACTACTTTCCATGTATTTCAACTAAACATTTAATTAAAATTATAAGAATTTCACTGGAACATTTCACGAAATATATAATTTCAATTATATTTTACTGATACGAAATCGTAATGAAATTCATATCAACCCATTTAAAAACAATTAAGAAGTCTTCTCTAACAGAGAATACTCACTGTGGAAACCAAGAATTACATAAACAGTATTAATAGATACATGAAGCACAGTAAAATGAACATTTACCAGGCTGAATAATAGCATAAAGTAGCATATTGTGCCATCTTACTGATTCCAAAAAATTTATTTTGACAAAAGAATTTTTTAAATCTTACCATTTGGGATATAAACATTACACGATGACAACGATATTTTCAACCATTTTCGAAATACCTATGTTTAAGAAACACAATACAGCATTATACAAATTAGTGAAATAGAAAAGGTTAACTATCACCATCAGAACAGTAGTTTGTATTCAATTAAATAATATTTTATGCAAACTGGCGACGACAGCTAATATTTATGTTTAATTTTAAAAATTTAGTACCACGGCTGTGGTTGGTCAGTGACATTAAAACACGTGATGAACAATGAATACTTACTTAAAAATCCAGTCTAACAGTGCGAAGGAGTTAAATAGCTGTCAAAGGCATAATTAATTCTAAGCTATGACAAATATTTAATAAGAAAATCATTAAATACGAGGGAAAATATCAAAGTTTACATTCTCCAAAATCCTAGGACAAAGAGACAGAGACATTTGAACTATCAAGAAAGCCATTGGTCGAGACTGAACACATGTTCCAGAAGGTCTTCTCTGATTGGAGAAAACAGGAGGAGCGAGCATGATGGCGAGTTCTAATATCTAACGGCATCAGACAGGGTTGCTATGCTGCTTTTGACAGCTGTCTCCGAAGCTCTCTGTAGCCATGCACTATTCTGAGGACGTTCCGCCTCGTGATTTGTGTTTACATCGTGCTTTTATCGATTCGAAGTATCGCGCTCATTTTACAATCATTTAAGCTATCTCCAATAAATATTAAACATATTTTTCTCTAATTATTTATATTAGATCCATTGATGTCAGTGGGTGAAACGTGAAAAAAATTAATCAACTGTTGGTGTAATTGTACCACCCAGAGAATTGTTCTGATCAAGTTGAGAAGCAAGTTTAATTTAATTAAAATTATTTATTGAGTTCAAAAACTACATTAGAAATCATTTTGTAACAAGCAATTTCTTGAATTCAACAAAATTAGATTGGGAGGTATTTTTAATTATGTTTGTACTTGTTTTGGAAGCATATTCATGATTTCTCATTAAGGCTTTTGCATAGGTAATGTGAATTGTTGAATATTAATTTTATACTTAAAAATAAAATTAGTCTTCAGATATGTTGAACATTTCAAGTGTAAATTTATTTTAAATTTTTGCAAAAAGTAAAATATGAAAATGTCATTAATGAATAAATGAAATATGAAATTGGTGTTAAAGGGGTTTGATGTATTCAAAGTAAACAGAAAAATATTGGAATACGATTCGCAAAATTACCTTCCCTGCATTTACAGCAGTGTTTTTAAATTCTGAAATAAATAGTAAATTATGTAGCATGTGTTTTAAACTCTGAAATAATTAATTAAATTATTTCTATATTTAGGAATTGTACTGTCAGGTGATATTTAAATATTAGTTTGTTTGCCTAGTTGATTATAGGTAAGTGCACAAGAGTTATCTTGCTAGGGGTAGGAATGCCTTTTTAGAGGGCATTCGAATGGGGACTGCTTCATGAGGATAATGCTCCTATATAGAAGTGTTAAATCATGCCACATATATCACTAAATTTAAAACTGTGAGTAAAAACTCATACAGTAAAATCATAATTATAAATTTTGATTTATAGCTGTGAATTAAATCTTCAGTTTTAGAATTAGCAATTTGTTTTTAAATTTGCTTCTATGTGCCATTAATACTTTTATATAATTGCGGTTTTGCAGCTGAGGATGGTGGTTCAGTAAAACCATCGAAACTAGTCCTGTGAAAATTTTGTAAATATAACGCTGATTTTTGTTGTTTGACTTCTGAATTGGTATTTATTCAGCGTGTTATCGTGTCTTAATTATAGCAAGATGAGTTTTGTGCTATGTCGTCTTTTTTTTAGCATATTTAATGAGGGCAGTACATACATGCTGTTAAGTGGACTGGATAAGTGACAAAACATTTTACTGGGAAAGAAAAATCTCACCCAAGTTGCATGTGTTTGAATTACTGAAAAAAAAAAAAAAAAAAGTTTTCTATTAAATGCAGCATAAATTATTATTATTTTTCAGCTATGCAAAGATTTATTTTCTGCTTCTGGCTTATTAATATTTCTGAGCCTCTTTCAGAGATATTTATTAACTATGTAAGACTACAGAGTGTATCTTCGAGGAATTTGAACAGCATGGCTGAAAATGAAACATGAATATTTTTAAAGAAATAAGTTTTAAAGATAAATAACCACTCATCTTTTTCTATAAAACAAAACAAAAAAAAAAACCTGATAATAATACCTTTGTTAGTTGATTTGTAAGCATCTTAAACAGGAAAGCATAGCAGAGCCGAGATGTTAGCATGGCAGAAGTTAGGAAAAGGAATGACATAATTGCTCACAAAGCAGTATTTATACAGTACAAAGTCTGTAATCCGGACTCATCGGCGATTCCGAATTAGGGGTTTTTCCGGATTACGGATCATCAATTTAAATCTGGTAAGATGGCATGCAGAAATTATACAATTAAAAATATGAAACCATAATTTATAAAATAAAAAGCAATTATGATCTAAAGGGTATCAAAATTTACAAAAAAAAGCTTAATATTTATTTGTTTACTTTATTAAACATTTCTTTCAATGTAAGTTGTTTAAGTTGATTCGTTTTTTGTGCTAATACTTTCTCTTTAATTCTATAAACAGACATAATTTCTTGTTCAGTTACAAAGTTCTACTGTTCAAGTCCTGTAATTGCTGTGTCGAGAATACCGACTAACTTGTCAATCGAAATTTTTTTGTCTTCAATAACCTCTCTGTTACTTTCTTCACTATCGGAAGCACGCATTAAATGCACATGCGTAAAGCATACAAAAAAAAAGTTTGTGGCTTTGAGGTCCGGATTATAGATCATTCCGGATAATGGATGTCCGGATTGCGGACTTTGTACTGTACTACGAAGGTGCAGAGGTGTAGCTAAGGTTTTCAGCGCCCGGGGACACCTAAAAATTTTGCGCCCCTTTCTGTGTTCCAAGAATGGAAAACATTTCATTCTGAAATGTGTATCATCAATTTGCCGCCCACTGGATGCTGCGCCCGGGGACGGATGTCCCCCCTTGCCCCACCCTAGCTACGCCACTGCGTAGGTGCATAAGTACAGCTAAGCTGCAATTGATTAGTTTTAGATTTTAGTTCCCTTTTGCAGCAGAGTTATGTAACATGGGAAGATTTCGAATTTGCGAGAACAGATGAACTTAAGAGGAGAACATAACATCTAGAATAGTTAATTTTGTGGTTGGCAATCATTTCTTAGGGTAGCCATCATATTTTATTATATATTACATATATATATATATATAAAGATTTTTAAAACACTATGGCTAAGAGCAGCAGATAAAAAAATATTTTTTTTCGTAAAGTAAACATGCATTAAGAATGAGAATTTAAGCAAATGTGTTGTGAGGCTATAATGTATTCATTTAAATAATCCAAAAGTTTTTCTATTAAATATCTATCTATTAGCCATCAGTGTAAAAAGATTTTTTTTTTTTTTTTTTTTTTTTTTTTTTGTAAAGTTAAAAAAACAGCTGACTGCTTTCTATTCAGCCCTTGAGATGGAAAGTATGTCTGTATGTAAATTGGAACCATAGAAAAAAAATGGGAATATTTGTTATACTATGAGTAGAACTTATAAATTTCATTCTTTAATTCTGGCAGCACTAGTATTAACATTGCCCTTTTAGCAATTAAAACTAATCAATAATTGACTAATATAACTGATTATGCCCTGAACTTTTGTATAATGTTATCTGTATAAACCTTGCAAAATTAAACTATGGATAAAATTAGCAAAGCAGCAACCTTGTGTTTTGCATAGATTTTAGTCAAGACTATAGATTTCGAGGGCAAACAAGTACAAGTCCCTCTTCATCAGGAGAAAGAATTTCGGTCGTTCCAGATTTCTTTTCTCCTAATGAAGAGAGACCTGTACCTGTTTGTTGACATAGAGAACTCTGCAAAGCTACTGGCTACGATCTGTACCTAGGCAGTATCAGCCATGGGGGGGGGTATACAAATTATGAACCTAGTGGTTCTAAAGGCCCACACAAAAGTCATTTATTGGTTGGCGCAGTGGTCTGGCAGGTCCTAGAGCTTAAGGCTGTAGTAGCCCAGAGTGGCATCCTGGGTAATGTCCTTGGGTGACGGGCAGCTCATGTGACTGGTAGTTAGCAAATTTACTACCAGTAATGTCCTGGGGTCCATGTTACTCCAGGTGCGTTGGTGCCAAGGGCCTGGTTTGGCAGGGATGAGGACCTGTAGTGCCCTTCATTGAGATGGAACGAGGAATGCCCTGTGACTTGCTTATCAATGTTTGCCCTCAAAATTAATAGAGGCTTGACTAAAATCTATGCCAAACACAAGGTTGTTGTTTTGCTAATTTTATGCTTTAGTTTGGCATGTTTCTCTTCTGGCTGCCCAGATGATATAGTGGTTAGGGGAGTTGACTGCGAAACGGAAGGGCCAGGTTCGAATCCTGGAGAAGCCGTGGATGTAAATTGTCTGTTCCCTCATAAGAAGTATTGATGAATACCTATTAGGTCCACCTCCATAATAAAATGGCCACCACTTCTGGCCTTAGGTGTGACCAATGCTGAAAATGCAACTGCCTGCCATTTGATTTTTTAAAAAAGTTTCTTATCTGTCTTAAACTATGGATCTCTGAAATCTATAAAAACTCTATAAATATAAACTTATTTTATAAACACTTCCACATTTGATATCAAATTGGTGCATTTAAATTTCCATTACTCAAATTTCATTATTTTTATATGCTAAACAATAATTAACAATATTAAATTGTAAATACATATGGCTGCTCAATTCATATAACACTAATTCCCATTCATTACTATAATTTTTTAATTATTTGATGTTATGGTCCTCATAGAAAATATACACCCTTCTTTATTGAGTTTCTTCTCCAAGATGCAAGCACAGTCTGAAGTCCCAGTGTTCAGCAATGTTATCTGCTATGCCACTGATGAACAATAAACATTTAGTCCAACAACATATAAAGCACTGCTTGATTTTTCAAAGGATTTAATTCTATGTAAGGTAAAATAACTTTGAATAAATTACCAGACATATCTTATTAGAATTGTTGACTTTGCTAAAGGGCATTCTTCTTTACTCCATCTACATTATTTGAATAAATTTTGAATCTTTTCTTTACAGCTCAAATAAATAACTCCTAACAGTGTATGGGTAAATAAATATGATATCAATTCTTTAGTATGAATCAGCTCCATATTAAATGAACTCCTTAAAAATTAGCTAATAAATATTGTATTAAGTAGTATTAATATTACTTAAAGAACAAATAATCATTTAATTCTGTTTTTTTTTTTTTTTTTTTTTTTTTTTTTTTTTGTATATATAGACTCTCAACTTTCTAAAATGAGGATCTTTTGGCTAATCTTAATTTTCTTTTAGCCCTGATTGCAGCTCAGTATGCAGCATATTAATTAGGCTAGCTTTTATAAAAAGTGAAAATGATAAATTTTTTTAAGCATCAGTTTAGATAAATAATATTACTTTTAAGTAGTTTGACCCAGTTTCATCCCTGTCAAATGGGCAAGCTGCATCGTTGACTCTCATAGCTTTTTCCATGGTAATGTGAATATGATCCAGTTTTCCTTGAAAAGTCTCCATTCAGGCATACCTTCCCTTGGGCAGATAGCCCGTGTATACTTTGCCATATTTAAATAACTAACCTAAGTTACTTCTAAATGTACTTTAATGAATGAATGCAAACATTAATGAATACAAACTTTAAAACGTCCTTTTAATCTAAAAACTCTTCTTTTCTTAGAAATAATTTCTGGAAAAATTATTCTTGCTCTTTTAAACAGCAAAAAATGAATGAATGTTAATCAGTAAAGTATTAATGCCAACACTGATGCTGCTTTGGGTCCCATAGATGAGATTTTAAATACCTTGAAGAAAAAAAAAATATTACAGGTATTTTTTGACTTCAGTTTGTTAGCATCCTGTCACAGTAAAATAAAAAGGATTGCCTCTTGCGGAAAGTTTTTATTTCAAGTCTTGTGTGCAAGTGATTTTATGAAATAAATACACAGCTACATCTTGAATAATTAACTCTCTTCTTTATTACAACCTTTTTTAGAAAAGTGCACAAATCTTCATGAGATGTTAATTTATGAAGAAATATTTTGATAGCAAGATTTTTACTATAGTCCGTTACTTCAAGGCCATTTTTGCCTTCTGACTTGCCCTTTAACCAAGTTAGTGATTACTGCAACAGATTTTCGAATCCTCTAATTTGTTAAAATTTCTTAATTCTCTGTGTGTGGTAATAAAACACACTTTACAGTCTTAGATCGGGGGAGAGTCATTATGACCTTGAAGTGCATATTTTAAAGTAGGTTACAGTATTTGGCATTGCTATTTTTAAAAGCATTTCTGGGTATTAAATCCTAAACTAGTAGGCTAAGTGTAATTGTTTAACTTGAAATTGTTTTAAGTGTTAAACTAGAAACATCGCACAAAATTAATTTTTTTTTTAATTTTAAGATTTTTGAAATTTTAAGTACTTTGTCAATTTTTATAAATTTTAACAGTAAACAATTTGAGGTATTAGACTGTAATTTGAAATCTTTAGACTGCAATTTGATTTCATTCGTGAAGAATTGAAGAGGTGTTTATCATCTTCAGTAAGCTTATTTTGGGTCCTGGCCTAATAAAAAGTACTCCACTTGAGGGAAATATTTATTGCAAGTTTCATGGTCTAGTGATCAAGTGAAATAAATAAACAGCTATGTCCTGAATAATGTCTTTTCTTCATTAAATAAGTGCACAAATTTCTATAAGGCATTAATTCATATTGAAATAATACTACAGTAATAAATCAATGAAATATTCTACATTTCAGCACTACTATTTTGAATGGTTTGTTTTAAATGCAACATTTTATGTTCTAGAGTTCTAAGTCTTTGTTTTCTGAGAGACTAATTCTTAAACTTGAAGACATATCCTGTTTTGCTTAAAATTGCTTCAGGTATTAAATTGAAATATGCATACCCATATCAAATTGTAATTTCTTTTTTAATCATATAATTTTTGTATTTTTTAATATCTTTCTTAGCATTTTGCAATATTGATGTGTTAGATTGTAATCTAAAGCTTTCAAGTTGTAGTCCTCCCCCTGCCCTCAGTTATTAAAATGAAATTCGTTGTTGCTAGAGGAATACTAGAGGAAGCAAGAATCATGTCTTCAGATTTGGTTTCAAATCCCAGCAAAATCTGTATGCTTTGATTGGAGTGCCTCTTTTTATAAATTAGAATGGTGTATTTGAAAGTTTCCAAATCTTATGCAGAGATTGAAAGAATAATATGTGCAATAAATCTACATATTTTTTCAATAAATCAATGTATATTTGTGAGAATTGTGCTGTTTTACAAAGAAAATGCCAATTACAGTATAGTCTTTATTACGGAAGTCCATAATCCGGAATGATCTATAATCCGGACCTCAAAGCTACAAACTTTCTTCGCATGCCTAAACACATATGCGTTTACGCATGCGCATATAATACCTTTATGCATGCGCGTAATACCTTACGCATGCGCGTTTAATGTATAACGGATGGTATAAGCTAAGCTGGTACTTTTCCGTTTTGCCGGCGCAAGCGATAAAGTCGCCAGTAATGGTACAACCGATGCCAAACGGAATATTCTTGCTGGTAACCTTTTACGCCTCATTTTCAAAACGAGTCGCAGCTTTTTCTTATCAGATTGATTTTTTCTTTCAATACTGGCATATAATTACATAGAGTTTTTATCAGATAGTTCAGTTTTATGTCTAAGGCCATTTTCGGTAATTAAGTAAATTAGGATGCAATCACAGCGCTTACCCGAAGCCGAAAATATGGAAAAGGTAAAGTCAAGGGTTAAATTCATCAATTGTAATGAGAATGCATTAGCGAAGTAAAGCACTGCAGTTTTATATAATTTCTGAGTAAGCTATTCGTACGAATTGAAATATTTCTTGCATTTAAACTTGTGTTCCAAATTAAGATTTAACTTGAAGTTAATGTAGATAATTACTGAGAGCATTAGATTTTTGTAGAGTAGTTTACGCGAGATGAGATCGCTTGGGGTCACGTGATATGAACCGGCGAATCAGGATGTTGAACCATGAAAGCAAATTAAATTCTTAAATTAATGTCTTTCTACAAATTTATTGTCTTTATTTATTGGCTTTTTATAAAATTTAAACGATATTAAAATGTTTATGCCATGAAAAAAAAAATTCTTAGAACTAACATTTTTTAAATATTTTTTATGTGTATACTGTATGTTGTCGCTAATAAAGTCTGCTTGGCGAGATTTGCGCCGGCGAAACGGAAAAGTACCGCTAAGCTAAAATGATCTAATTATCATTCGGAGCGGGGACTTGGTGGATGAAGGTTCACCGTCGGAGATTGTGCCTGCCTCTCAGATCCGGTTAGCAAGTACGTCCGTCTTGCGTGGTTTGCCTGAGCGACCACGTGCTCCTACGAATCTTATTGCATCAGCATTTTTTAATGCTATTTTGCGGTTAGTATTACCTGTGAAATGCTTATATACTTTTACTATTTTAGATTATTTTTGGATTATTACGCAAATTTTTGATTTACATTACCACGTGTTTTGCCAAATTGCCTGATTGCTGGTAAGCGACTAATACTGCCATTTTGCAACTTATTAAGCTTAACTGTGCGTTTTGAATAATTAATTGGATAAACTTAAAAGTAATTTTGCGCGTTAGACTTTGGATTACTGGATTGGATAACACACGTAGTTACCCCCAAGCTTTCGCTTCAGGTGACTGTCAGGGACCTCGTGTGTTCTTCGCCTGCACATCCGTCTGTGGAGAAGGCTGTCGAGCCAGGGCTCCATTCCAGGGTGCAGGACTCCATTTTTATGGGCGCTGGATTTTTTGATTTTGTTGCGTTTAATTTCTGCGTAGCGGATCATGGAGAGGCTTGTGGAAATTTACACAAATCAGCTTAAGGAATTAGATAAAATCAGAGACAAAAATGAAGGGAAATTATCTGACATTGAAAGAACATTTTACAATTTTTTGCTTAGCTCCCTTGAGATTGTGAATGCTTTAAAGGAACAAAGTAATGAAAAACAAAAAGATAATGTCAATGATAATACACCTGCGTCTAGCACAAATAAAAATTATGATGAAAACAGCAGGGCTAGAAGTCCAATAAAATTACATGACGACTACACTACTAATACCGAAGAAAAAACTCTAGATCAAGACACGAGTTCAGACGAAGAACCCATTAAACGCCGCAGAGGCGACCAGACCGTAAGAACAAAAACCCACAAACCAAATGCTAAAAAAGTAAAACTCAGTACGCACACACAAATAATCTCACCGATCGTTATGGCTAATCAAGCTAGCATTAGCACAAATGATCAAGAGTTAAATAATGATGTGCAAACACATTCTGAATCTAATCAGGAAAATGAAACTGATAACAACACGGATACCAACATATGCGAAACAGAATATAATGCTAACTCAGATAATCAGATGATAACAAATAATGAAAACACAGACAGCAATACACAAAATTCAGTGAACAACACACAAAGAAAACTTCCACCTTTAATTCTTAAAGAAAATGTCATGACTTAAGGAAATATTAAAAAAGTATTTCATACCAAAAAATTCTCATTTATCGGACAAAATTTGCGGGATGATGGTATAAAAGTCATTGCAGGAGACGCTGATAGCTATAGAGGCATGGTCAAAGTACTCGAGCTCAAAGTCGAGCACCACTCATACATATTGCCTCAAGATAAAAACTTAAAAGTGGTACTTAATGAACTCACTACTACTTCAGATGTAGATAAAATACAAACTGAATTAGAGGAATTAAACTACAAAATTATTGAAATCAAGCAAATGTCAAGACGACGGGGTGGGGAAGTCATCCCACTCCCATTGTTTCTTGTAACATTACCAAAGAACGACGACTCGAAACGAATTTATAATGAATATAAACTCTGTCATATGAAAATCAAAGTAGTTGAATACAAAGGCAGACAGGGGCCCATACAGTGTTTTCGCTGTCAGGGCTTCAATCATACCCAAGCCGGATGCAATTATGCTCCGAAATGTGTCCGATGTGGCGGAGGCCATTCAATAAAAGAATGCCCTGACAGAAAAATCCTGATAAGCCCCTATTTTGTGCGAAATGCGGGGGACCTCACACATCTAGTTTTAAGGGTTGTGAAAAGTATCCCAAGAACAATAACAACACAAATAATACTGCGAAAAACAAAACATACTCAAATCGAATCATAGAAGGTAAAAGTTATGCACAGGCCATATCATCAGGACTTTACTCTGAAACTATCAACGAAGCAAAACAGTTTTTGCTAATCTAGCAGAGCTAGTAAAAATCATTAAAGGCGCTGGCTTCCTACAACTAACACAACAAACCAAACGGATTACTCAAACCAATCCGGAAAATACAAAAACACAGACAATAAATCATGGGCCAACACGGGAATAGTCGTGCCCCCATTCAGTTCATAACCTGGAACGCGCATAACGTCCAGAATAAAATTACGGAACTACATAACTTTCTACTAGTGTATGATATTGACGTTGCACTCATCACAGAAACGTTTGCGACTCCCTATTACAATATGAATATCGCAAACTATAGGTGTTACCGATGTGACAGACTAAGTCATAGAGGTGGGGGGGTCGCGATTTATGTGAAAAGCTCCCTGCAATCCTGCCTTATCAGCGAAGAACGCAATAATGGCTACGAGGCAGTTACAGCATCTGTCTTACTTCCATACTACGGAGTTGTCTATTTTATTGCACTTTATAATCCTCCGAATAATCTTCTTGGCATAGACAAGCTCGCAGAACTTCTTCCGAATAATAAACACATTATCCTGGCTGGAGATCTGAACTCGAAAAATACAGAATGGGGTTGCCGAAGGACAAACAACAATGGTGAAGTCCTGCTTGAATTCATTAATAACTATCCTATTTACTTTTATGCACCAACTGACTATACCTATCTCCCGGATAATCCTAGAAGAGGAGACATATTAGATATCGTCCTCTCGAATACCTCCATACCAATGTATTTAGATGTTAAAGTCGAATTAACCTCTGACCATGTGCCTGTAATAGCTATTTTAAGTACCAATAGATGCGACGACAAGTTTAAAAGAGTCACCGACTGGCAGCAGTATTACAACCAATTGTTAGAGAACCACCCAATTATCAGCTCTCTTAGGAACAAGGAAGACATAGAAAATGCGATTGAAATTCTTAACAATAATATCCTCGGCGCCTACAACACCGCTACCAAGAAAATCCCAGCAGATAAAGACAATTTGAGGTTACCTAGAGAAATTAAAGATATGATCAAACAGAGGAACAGACTGAGAAAGAGGTGGCATATCTCTTGGGACCCAGGGGTCAAGAAGGAATTAAATAGGCTAAATAATAAAATTAGAAGCAAGATTCGAAAACATCGGGACGAGGCTAGGAACAATAAAATAGAGAGCTTTAATGAATCTGGAAAGGCTTTCTGGTCTTTTGCGAGAAATCTTAGACGCAAGCCCCCCTGCAACAAACCAATTTATAACAACAGCGGAATCGCGCTCACTTACAAAGATAAGGCCGCCCTCATGGCTGAGCATTTAGAAAAACAATTCGTACCAAATCAAGGCTCTTGTGATCCACATTTCTCTTATAATACACGGCAGTTCATCAAAGACTGGTTGGAAGGACCCGGAGCCAAAAACCGCACAGAATATACATCACCTACGGAGGTTAGGAATATTATCAGAAAGATGAAAAACCGGAAATCCCCTGGTTATGATGAAATTACGAATGTAGCAATTAAGAATATGCTTATTAACATTGTCACAAAGTACGTCAGCATTCTTAATGCCTGCCTTGAAAATAACTACTTTCCAGACAAATGGGAAAAGGCGAAAGTCATTTTTTTGCCAAAGCCGGGAAAAGATGCCACCAAACCGGAGGGATATCGACCGATTAGTCTACTACCAGGACTAGGAAAAATTTTTGAACGGGTCATCTACAAAAGAATTGAACCGCATATGGATAAGCTCCCACTGGAACAATTTGACTTCCGTAAAAATCTCTCCACGACTAAACAGCTTGTTCGTCCCTGCGAATTCATTGGATCTGCTCTGTTCAGATATCAAAGTGTTGCCTTACTCATGCTAGACATGGCGAAAGCTTTCGACCGCGTCTGGCATGAGGGGCTCATTCTCAAGCTCATTACGCTTGACTTCAGTAGAGATTTAATTTTATTGATCAACTCCTTCATACGAAACCGTAAGTTCTTTGTAAATTTTGGTAATGAACACTTCGAGACAAAATATCTCAAAGCTGGAGTAGCACAAGGATATATTCTTGGCCCAATTTTATATCTGTTTTATGTTTCCGACTTCCCCAACACTAGTGCAGATCTCAATACTTACCTCGGTTGCTATGCTGATGACACAGCCCTTGCCGTGAAGTCTCATAGTCAGGAGCATGCATTAGTAAAACTTCAAGAGAAAATTCCCGCCATTGAGGAATGGTGTACAAAATGGAGAATTGCAATTAACGGTCAAAAATCACAGCTGATTATCATTGGGAAAAAACACTCAAGAATCCCCATTGACAGGAAAATTAAAATCTTTGACGAAGAAGTTCCGTTAGTTAAGAAAGCTACTTACCTTGGGGTGGTTTTAAACCACAGATTCACCTGGAAAGATCATATTCACACTATTAAATGCAAGACCTTTTACACCATCAAAAATCTACTTCCACTAATAGGTAAAAATTCCAGATTAGATCTAAGAAGAAAAAGACATATTTATACGGCAATAATCAGACCAATTTTCTGTTATGCTTCTCCCGCCTGGGCTACCTACACTCAGGTTTTTGAATTAATTACAAGTGAATGAAAAAATTACAAGTCACGCAGAACAAGCTGCTTAGAATTATTACAAATGCGCACTTCTATGTATCAAATGAGACCTTGCACAGGGACTTACATATCGAAAGAGTATAAGAATTCCTTCACAAAAATAATAAAAAGTTTTTTGAAAAGGCGAGAGAATGTTCTCATATGCAACATTTCAAAGTGTTTGACTATCACATCTTTGCAGAGGACTCACGCATCAGACCACTCGCGGCCTTCGTCACCCGAGACTCAAACTTTCCTACGTAACTTTATCACGAGTGCAATGTCACTGTTATATATGTATATAAACCTTATTTAGTTGTATGTAATTTTATGTATTCATTTTCGATGTATAATCTCATGTATTTGTTCTAATCTAATAAATTGTAATGTAATTTGTGTAACTTTTATTATACCACACACTTATCACGAACAACTGAACACGTCAGATTTTCACCCTGCCATCGCCTCTCCTGGTCTTAGGCTGCGTCTGTATGATTCTCTACACTTGTGACGTCTTGCAGTCATCCCTTCTTCCCACTACCAAGCCTCCTTTCACTTGTCATCGCTACCCACCGTCATGTGCCCTCCGGGCCAAAGTGTCAAGAGCCGGAAACGTTGCATCAAAACAGCAATATCCCGGCAATACTGATGATGATAATGATGATCTAATTATCTATTTCAGTTAATGTTGCAGATTGCGTTGTTCCTTAATCTTCTAATTGGATCCGGCTTATTATTTTTTGCAGACTGTTAAGCAATTTTATAAAAAGTAAGCTTGAACTTTCGATTATGTCAAAAAGAGTTTCCAATTCTGGAGCTGCCAAAGGATCTACAAAGCGTCATTATAAATATCACGAATACACATCAAATAGTTTTCTGGTTGCAATTTTCTAATTTCGACTATGCGTAATGTATGCTTTACGCATACGCGCGTTGAAAGAATTGTTTAATAAAGTAAACAAATATTAAGCTTTTTTTTGTAAATTTTGATACCCTTTAGATCATAATTGCTCTTTATTTCATAAATTACGGTTTCATATTTTTAATTGTATAATTTCTGCATGCCATCTTACCACATTTAAATTGATGATTTATGATCCGGAAAAACTCCTAATCTGGAATCGCCGAAGTCCCGACGAGTCCGGATTACGGACTTTGTACTGTATAAATACTGCTTTGTGAGCAATTATGTCATTCCTTTTCCTAACTTCTGCCGTGCAAACATCTCTGCGCTGCTATGCTTTCCTGTTTAAGATGCTTAAAAATCAACTAACAAAGGTATTACTATCAGGTTTTTGTTTTGTTTTATAGAAAAAGATTATATATTTATTAGTATAGGTATATGATCCTTCAAAATTTTAATAAATTATTATATCAGGAAATTTTGATCACACGAGAAATGGTTTTCATACCAGTTCGTCTTCAACAAGTCTTCGTAACTGATTTTCTCTTATGGAATGGGTCACATCCATCCAATAAACAGTATGACCATGATGAAAACTGGCGATGAAAGTGTTTTCTCCATAGGACAAATTCAAGCCGGTTTCCTCTACAAAGTTGTCCCTAGTAGCATCTCCTTCCTCACGTAGAACTCTGGCATGCTTATTCCATGTTTTATCAGCTTGTTGATAGAATAAATGAATTGCATCTTAGCCATTAGAAACGCTCTGCACAAAAAAAAGAGCACCTTAATCAGCTTAGATATAGCAATGATTAAGTAAAAACAATTAAGTATGATTCATTAAATAACTCTCATTGGAAAAGAATATTACAAAATATATCAGTTTTACCATTTTTATCTAATTCAAAGATTTTTACACTATAGTAAGTTTTTACTATTTTCAAAATTGCCGCTACTGAAAAAATAAATGCTTGAAACCTTTTAATTTCTTCCTCACCACTCCTCCTGATTTACTACATTTACTTTCTATAGGTCCATATATAATTTCATTATGATTCTTCCTTTCTAATATACCATATTCTGATCAAAGAATAGTTGAATAATTTAATTTAGATTTTCCTAAGGATGATAAGCAGATAATTTTTTAATTGCTTCAAAATACGAAATGGTCTTTCTCCTCCCCGAAGACTACTGCAAGCTATGGAAAAAATGTAATTTGCACAGTATAAATCTGTACTACGTATAAATGCAATGTATAAAACTCTTGATATATTAAGGAAAATATATTTGATTTGCGAATTCAGTTATTTTTAATGGGATGCATTTCACAATTAGCAGTCGCATCGCTCATAAAATTATGCGTTCTAATAATGCAAACATTATTCAATTAATCTTTTCTTTTTAAATCAATTGAATATTTATTATGAAATATGTTATTCAAATTCCTGTGGACACCATATTATTCGTTCTGCTTACATTAAAAAATGCCAGTCTGTTGACATCACGTCACTAAAATTTTAACCTTGTAGAGTTCCTCAATTTGGAATTCTAAGTTAATGTTGGAAGTGAGGAATCTAAGAACTGATAAGCGAATAATCGCTTGCGTTCGGTGACAAGAAACAACAAGATAGAAGGGTAACTAACCCTTTATTATTCCAATAAGATTTAACAAAACTCCGCCTGGGAGTGTACAAGTAAAGCCCGCACTTGAACTTGAACTTAGAAGACTAAGAATTAAACTAAAACTAAAATTAACTAAAGAAATATAGCCGAAGCTATCAAGGTTCAAATTGAGATGGCCTCTTAATTTATTTTACTACGAAGCTTAGCAAGGGCTGAGTACGACCGAGCGTAATAACAGCTTTGAGAGAGAGAGTAGCCGAAAAGGCAGACGCGAGTAAATCAGAAACTCTGATTCTCTCTGCCTCAGTAAGTAACTTTGGGGTTTAAATACCGCTCCTCCTCATTAAATATTCAGCAAATTCCAAAACTACGTTCTGGCCGGAAGTAGTAAATTGAAGTTAAGAATTTGACAGGAAAGGAACTTTAACTTAAAATGTAACTGTTAATAAAATTAACATAATCCTTACATAGCTTCCGACGAGAATTTAAATACTCGAAAAATAAGGTCTCAAAACGACCTTGTTTAAGACTTTAAAGTCTGAAACCTTACGTTAACTACACTCTTCCAACTTTTAAATTAAGTAAATGATTTTAATGTTTCGTTTTTTAGGGCCAACTTTACAACAATTCTAAAAGCTAGACTAAAGCTAGGAAAAATAAAATTTACAATTGATCCGTTCTGGACATATATCTTGACATACATCTTCATGAATGGACACTTTATTTTGTTATAACTATGTCAGGTCTTGATCCTTCCATATCTGGAAGGAAATGTCATTAGTAAGGCATTTTACAAAGCTATTCTTTAAACCCTAACTTTACGCTTTTATTTCATCATTTGGCCATCATGCACTTTCATTCATACTATAGTTTTAGTTCACCCACGCTCTCCAGCAAATGTACTGAAATATACTTAGGGTCTTCTATGTTGTCTTACCGCGAACAAAACTACCGCTACACAACACCTAACTTTGTTAAATTTGACACACCAGACATTACAAGACTCCCTACACGAAAACTCTTCCTTAATGTAGTAAGCGAAAACTTATATTTTATTTTTAAACGTGTTAACTGGAGAGCCTAACATTAAACACACACATATATATATTCCAATAAACAGAAAATTTATTTTCTATGTCATTTTAGCTTTACTATATTTCAACACAAAGATTAAACATTTCTACATGAACATGAACATTTAAATATTTACACATTACTTTTGAATTCATTTTGCATCAACAGTCATAGCTGCTTAATTACACTTTACTAATATTTACACGAAATCTTAACATAAACAGATTTTAGTATTCTAATAGTCTTCCGACTAAACTTATTCACAATTTACTTCTCGCAACTTGCGAGTTCTTAACAAAAGGTATTTAACGCTAGTAGCTTCTCACCAAATCACTAACATAAAAATCTATGATTGCGAACATTTATAATCAAACTTTCGCTATCTGCGATTTAACTTTGCTAAACATCCTTAGCAACTTATAACAAGATGATATAATTTGAACTTCAAAGAAAAATAAGCAAAGAAATTTTCACTTATCTTTTTCTGTATTCCTGCATCCTGACGTTACAGAACTGTTCAAATGTAGGGAACCTGATGACCTCCAATCTTCTTCTCGAGCTTTGATGTTCCGCTCCGTTTAATTCCACCCTTTTCCCTTTTTTTCCCCTTGTCTAGGAATCTGGGACTCTTGCCTTCTAACTTGTTGGTCCGGCACAGTTGTGTCTACGGGTCTTTTCTCAGTTTTCGATCTCCATGCTGGTCCTTCTTGGGCCTCCCTTGTAGTTGTTGATGCTGGAAACTGTGCTTTACGTCTAGTTTTCATTCGCCATTGAATTTTCTCCTTTCCTGGAACCTTGTCAGCAAGCCTCCCTCTTCTGGTTGATGGTACTTGAGTTTTTGCAGAATCCTCGGGGGGGGGGACTCCAGCTGTGCTCTTGAGCTGGCTGGCTTCTCTCCTTACTTCCAGGATCCTGTAATAAACCCTGCAATATTTTAAAGTCAGTGCGGCTGTAATAATGTTTTAACTGATCGATATTTGCAACCAGTTGTTGGCCATTTTCAGCCTTTAAATAAAACGTGGCTTCTCTTATTCTTTCCACCATGTACGGCCCTTCAAACCTGGGCTCAAACTTCGCATCTCTGTTTTCTGGTGCCGATAATAACGAATATTTCAACTTAAGAACTTTCTGTTCCACTTTATATTCAAATTCCCTTCTATTTCTATCGTAATACACCTTTTTGTTTTTGTCTTGCTATATCAGAGCTTTTAATTGCTTCGTCGATAATTTTGTGAATGTCTTTTAACTTGAATTCTTCTTGTTTCTGTTGTACAAAGAACAGCTTATCCAAAGGGGTTATGATTTTTCTTCCTAAATATAACTCCGCGGGGGTCTTCTGCGTAGTATCGTGCTTTGCGGTTCTCAAGGCAAAACCTAACTCATTGACACAGCTGTCCCAGCGGTCATGAAAATTTTTCACATATCCTCTGATAATTTTTACAATATTCTTATTTACGCGTTCCGCTATATTCGACTGCGGTCTATATGGTACCGTTTTTAGATGGCGTATGCCAAGTCATGTGCACAAATTTTTAAATATACTACTAAAAAACTGTTTTCCGTTATCTGATATTACTTTTAGTGGGGCCCCGTATTTTAATATATATTTATTTAAGAACGAATCTGCGACTATTTTAGCTGAAGCTCGTTTAAGAGGGACTATTTCTATCCATTTTGAAATATGGTGAACGATTGTTAAAAGTTATCTGTTTTTATTTATTTCTGTCCTAAGGTAGGGTCCCAGCAAATCTATGCCAACTATTTCATTTTGAAAAGTGGTCTCTACGTTTTTTAAATACCCGGTCGGGCTGTAATTAACATCGTTTATTAATTGGCACATATGGCACGACTTACATACGCCGTAACAACTTTCTGTAACTACGGAAAATAAACCGCTTCGAGTACCCTCTTTATTGTTTTTCTTATTCCGAAATGTACGGCAGATGGTAGATCGTGCAACTTCTCTAAGATACTTAAACGTAGACTCGCTGAGATTACTGGTCCGTATTCCTGATTTTCATTCGTTACCTTTGTATAAAATAACAATTTGTCGATTATTTCGTAATGCTGTGCCCTATTGCGAATAGCCGTTAAATCTATATGTTCAAAGTTTTGAGGGTCTTCCAGGTATGCGTAAATATCTTTAAATTCCGGGTCCTTTTTCAATTCTTCGACTATTGTTTCACGGGACACAATAACTCTTGAGGTGAGCATAGCACACTTGATTATGTTTCCCTCTTCATCAATTTTTATTCGCGAAAGTGCATCGGCGGCTAAGTTTTCTTTTCTTGGAGTGTGTTTTATGATTAAGTTGAACTCTTGTAATTTTAAAGTCTATCGTATCAAGCGAGGCGATAAGTTTTTTTCCTGAATACAAGCGACCCACAGCCGCATGATCTGAGTAGACCGTTATCGGTGAACTTCCGAAGTAGACACGAAACTTCTGAACTGCTAATAACACAGCGAGCGTTTCTCGCTCAGTAGCGGAATAGTTCCTTTGAGTAGCATTCAAGGTTTTCGAAAAAAAAAAAAAAAAAAAAAGCTATATGTTGCCCATTTTGGAAGAGCACGACTCCAACTGCATAATCGGATGCATCCGCTGAAATTTCTAGACCTTGCTCGCCTTCTTTGAATTTAAAGACTGGGGCATTGATTAGGGCATTCTTTAGTTGTTCAAACGCGGTGTTCGCCTCGGCTGTCCAAGAAAATCTACTTTTCTTTCTTTTTAGCACTAGAAGAGGCTCAACTATTTTTGCAAAGTCCTTTTTAAACATTCTATAATAGGAACATAAGCCCAAAAATGAAGACAATTTCTTAGCCGTATTTGGGGGAGGATAACTTTTAATTGACTTAATTTTTGAATCATCAGTCTCTATGCCCTTATTAGAGATTTCGTACCCGAGGTATCGCAATTCCTTTGCCGCGAACTTGCATTTTCTTGTTTCTATTTTGAAACCGGCCTCGTTAAGTAGGGCAAAAACTTCCTCCAGATGTTTCAAATGTTCCTCTAATGTTTCGCTGGTAACTATGATATCATCAAGATAAATAATTGTACTTTTACCTAAAACTGGCTTCAAGACTATATCCATAGCTTTTTAGAACGTAGCTGGCGCTCCGCTTAAACCAAAGGGCATTCTTAAAAAGGCATAGACGCCTGATTTTGTTATGAAACGCGGTCTTCTGGACATCCTCCGGCTTAACAGCGATTTGGAATTAACCCGAAGTGAGGTCTAGGGTTGTCATGAATTTAGTCGAGCGAATTTTTCTAATTATTTCGTCAATTATTGGTAGGGAAAACGTGGGATATTTTGTTATACTGTTCAACTTACGATAATCCACTGCAAACCTATACGCGTCCGGGTGTTCCGGCGGTAGTCCGTTCTTTTTTCTGCAAAGGACCACCGGACTTACGTACGAACTCGTGCTAGGCACGATTATTTTGTTTTCTAGCATTTTTCAATGTGCTTCTCGATAATTTTTTCTTTCGTTTTATCATATCTATAGGGCTTCGACCGGACTGGAGGGGCATTCCCAGTGTCTATGGAATGATTAACTACCTGAGAAAAACCAAGTTTGTCGTTTAACAAAGAATTAAATTTCCTTACCAGTCCTTCAATCTCCTTTTTCTCTTCGATTCTTATTTGGTCTAGATGCAATTCCGGCATGGAAACCTCATGTTCTTCTACCGGGTCCATGTGCACCTGAAACGTAGAAATCTGAAAATTAAGATTTGCGCCGGATGCGCGTAAAATTCGACTTCCGATATACCTTTTCCCCAAACATGCGCACTGTTTGCCTTGGGCGGCAATTACTTTCTGTCCTGTGGCTTTAAACAGTCTGTAACGACGAAAATGCTTTTCAAAAAAATTCTCCGACAGGAATGAACATTGTGCCCCTGTGTCCAGGAGTGCAGTGGTTGGTACATTATTTACCAGAATCTGTTCCTCCGGCATAGCTAGATTTTGTACTACTACTGTATTTAAACAAATTTCTGAGGGGTCTTCTTTCCCACTCGGTGACCGTTGCCCCTTCTCGATCACCGGTTTGCGTTTAAATTCTGGTTACCTGCCACCTCTTTTCGCTGATTTTTATATCCATCGCCCTTAGATTTTTCTGCGCTCTTATTCTTGAACTTTTCACCTTTTCCCGTCTGCCGATACGCCTTGTACTGAACTTGGGATTTCGTTTGGGGAGTAAATCTTGAGTATTGGCCAAACTGACTTGCACGCGCTTTCTCCGAGTTTCTTCTACTTTGGAATTTCACTGCCAGCTGAAATAGAACTTCTAATGTTTGCGGATTACGCACTTCGAGAAAATCTTGCGCTGGCGGTAGAAGACACGGTTGAATTATTTCGATAATTTCTTTATCGGGCTTTTTCCCGTATAATAGATTAAATATATGAACTTTTCTTAAAATGAACTCCGTCAAATCCTCGAAACCGCCTTGGTATTTACTATACAATTCTGATTCAAGCTTCACACGATCTTTAACAACTGGAAATGCTTTTAGTAATGCAGACTTGAAATTTTCCCAGTTATATGATTCAGATCCTGGGTCCCCCAACAAGAACTTTCCTATACTCTTTTGCCAGCTAAGGGCTTGACCTTTTAAGGCTGTAGTAGCTATGATCACCTTTTGTAGCTGATTCATAGGGGTGCAAGGTGAAATGTAGGTCCAATTGCTCCAACAATGTCAGGACTGAGCCCTTGCCGTCATAGTTGCTGTTGGTTTCATAGATGCATGCAACGTTTCCACGAGGAATCCAAACCCTTCTACTGGATTCGTGGATGTTGTAGGGACCTGAAACGTCGGAGGGGTCAACGTAAACTTCCCAGATTCTAACGACATGGTCCGTTAAGAAAACTTTTCGGGCGCCAAATGTTTTACTACGAAGCTTAGCAAGGGCTGAGTACGGCCGTGCGTAATAACAGCTTTGAGAGAGAGAGCGACCAAAAAGGCAGACGCGCTTAAATCAGAAACTCTGATTCTCTCTGCCTCAGTAAGTAACTTCGGGGTTTAAATACCGCTCCTCCTCATTAAATATTCAGCAAATTCCAAAACTACGTTCTGGCCGAAAGTAGTAAGTTGAAGTTAAGAATTTGACAGGAAAGGAACTTTAATTTAAAATGTAACTGTTAATAAAATTAACATAATCCTTACAACCTCAAGGAGCTGTTGTGTTGTGACGTATCTCACTTGCCTGACAGTAACATCAGAACAAGTCCGCGAAATTCATCGTTGCAAAGGTGTAAGACTGCGTCTGACGTACGCAAGAGCTTTGACACCACACAGGTGATAGTATGATTTCGCTCAGTTCCGCTCCCAATTTTAACGGACAGCACCGCGGGAAAACGGGTTGGAGGATCTCCCACCCTCTCTTGTCCTACCACCAATCTCTCGAGAGAACTTTCGAGTCGCTCCATATTTAGAAGGCCCCCGTGTAGCACGGACACTACATTTAAGAACATCCTTGTCTTTTCTGGGATTCGAACCCAGGCCCTTCGGTGCCGCAGTAGGGTCCCCTAACCGCGGCTACCGGAAGGTTTTACCTTATTTTATTAACTCTGTACGCTGGAATCACTATCAGATCAGCAGGAGTGTAAAGATCATGACTTATAAAGATCGAGACTTAAAGAGAACGTGAAATATAAATAATAGGACAAGAACTTGCATTTTACGGTGTGGCAACAAGAAGAGGATTCGAAAGATTTTGATATATTTTGTTTTAGAGAGTTTAAGATTTTTTGAGTATTTTTAATAGTTATAAGAGTTTTAACTGCAGTAATTAAGAGTTTAAAATTTTGATAGTTTAGAGCTGCAGTATTTATTTTTTTTTTGTTCTGTTTTAAAATTTAAATAAAGGTATTTTGTTTATTCTGAAAAATTAGCTTTATTCTTCCCACAAGGTTCAATATCCATTATATTGAAATGAGGAAAGGATTTTTACTGGCGCAGCCGGTAGGATCGGAGTTTCCCCGCATATAATTACGAACCAAAATAACTCAGGTGAGAGCTCAATTTACCTTGGAAACGTAAAATAGTTAATTAAGATTATGAAAAGTTAATTATTGTTTCCGTCATGGAATCTTAGTTTATTTACTTGTCAAAGTAATGAATACGCCAGTGTTCAAATGTAATTTTCAAAGTAATGAATACGCCAGTGTTCAAATGTAATTTTCAAAGTAATGAATACGCCAGTGTTCAAATGTAATTTTCAAAGTAATGAATACGCCAGTGTTCAAATGTAATTTCGTTTGACTCGCCAGAGTAGGTGAACAACACATTAAGTATTGATTCTACTGATTGATTTTCGTGTCGAATAAAATTAAATTCATTGTGAATTATATTTAAATAGAAAAAGAAAAGAAAAAAAATAGCTTTTCATAAAACTAAGAGTCTATTGGCTAAATAAAATCGAGACATGGCTTTTATGGGACGTGGGAAAAAAGAGGATTTGCTGGCTTTAGCTGCTGAATTAGAAATTCAAGTAGATCCAAGTATGAAAATCGAGGCGATAAAAAATGAAATAATTCAAAGTGATACATATGATGAAGCATTTGCTAAAGAAGTGTTTTTAACGATTATTGAAGAGAGGAAAAGAAAAGAAGAGGAACAGCGAAGAAAGGAGAAAGAAGAGATTGAGGAACAGCGAAGAAAGGAAAAAGAAGAGATTGAGGAACAGCGAAGAAAGGAGAAAGAAGAGATTGAGGAACAGCGAAGAAAGGAAAAAGAAGAGATTGAGGAACAGCGAAGAAAGGAGAAAGAAGAGCTTGAGGAAAGGCGAAGGAAAGAAGAATTAGAAGCACAGCAGAAAAGAGAGCAAATGGAGTTTGAATTGAGGAAACTCGAAATTGAATCTCGTGTTCGACTAACACAAACTCCACCAACAAATGAAAATGGACATCATAATTTTGATTTAATTAAGCTTATTCCCAAATTCAATTTAAGACACGATGATATTGTGATTTATTTATCCTTATTTGAAAGACAAGCTAAAAGGACAAAGATTAATCCTAAAGATTGGGTTTCATGTTTATTGACTTTAATGCCATCTGAAATCATTCAATTAATTGGTAGGGAATCTGAAGAAAATTTTGAAGATTATGAGTACATTAAGGCCATTTTATTGAAGAGATTTAAATTAAATCCTGAAAGCTTTAGAAAAAAATTTGTGATGCACCAAAAGAGCGCTGAAAAATCATGGAGAGATTTTTGCTACGAAATTACAAGTTATTTTGAAGAATGGATCAATGGTCTTGAAATCACAAATTTTGCCGCGTTAAAAGACTTGATTATTACTGACCAAATTAAGAAAAGAGTACCCTATGAAGTAAGAGACCATCTTCTGGACGACTGGGCGAAGTTCGTTTCTCCAACCAAATTAGCTGATAAACTTGACGAATATGACAGTGTTCGTAATATCTCAAAACGGACTGGTGGTAATCCATCAGCAGACAGAACTAATAAAAAATGGCAACCTCATTCTCCTCTTCCAGAAAGAGCTTTCAGAAATAAATCGCTGTCCGCTGAAAACACGCCAAGAGTGTACCCATCCCGTAAGAGTGACGAACCACAAAAGCCTAGTTTCAAACTAACTTGCTATAATTGTGGAAAAGAAGGTCATACATCTAAGTTATGTACCAAAAATCGGATACCAAGAAGTGCTTCTGTAATAGCACAAAACAACTTAATACAAACACAAGCACCCCTTACAGAAAAAGAAAAACCAGAAGTGCTAACTGCCAAGATCTCTATTCCTGTCTCAAAATCAGTAGACGTATCTAGAAACATAGATGAATTAAAACTGGTCAAAGTTAAATGTGGAGATATTATTCTAAATGGAATCGTAGACACGGGAGCACAAATTTCAGTAGTCCGTGAGAAATTGGTTGACAACATACCTTGCGAAGGAGAAAGTAAAATAGAGATATCTTCTGCTTTTGGTGAAAACGAAATTACTCCACTAAAGATTTTCCAGATGAAAATTGACGATGATTTTCACGGTAGAGTGTCCATTAAGTGTGCTGTTTCAAAAAAGCTAGTTACGGACTTGCTATTGAGTTCTTCAGCTTATGAAACACTCTGTGGAAATATCGAACTGTGGAACTGTGATCGTCATTGGGATGCATCCCCCTTAGAGTACAAAGAGACAGATGATAAACCGTTACCAGTTGAAGAAAATACTACCAATTTGGCTGTTGTTAATCAGCTTTCCCAAGAAAACATAGAGTCTGGGAAAACAACGAATAGAGTAAGACTAGAATTCAAGACACATCAAGAACAAGACGAAACTCTGAAAAAATGCTTTGAATGGGCAAATAAAAATCAAAATTCATATACTTTCGATGATGGCATATTACTTCATTCCGAATATATCTGTGGTGAAAACATTAAGCAAGTTGTGTTACCTTTAGAAAAAAGAAGGGAAGTCCTAAGAATGGCACATGAAATCCCTCTTGCCGGCCACCTCGGTGAGAAAAAGACAATTCAACGAATCAAGTACTCATTCTTTTGGCCTACTATTAAGCAAGATGTTAAAAAATTATGTGAAAGTTGTAAAGAACTGCCCTTTACAGAAATAGAGAAAACAGAAATGATAGAAGATAAAATTGTTGAACAGGAAGCACAGAAGGAAGAAATTATAACTGAAGAAACTAAGAGGGTAGAAACAGAAGATGAACTCAAAGAGGAAAAGTTAATTGACAGCAAAATAACAGATGTAGAAATTATTCCACCTGAAAGTAAAAACGAATTTATGGGTGAGACTGAAATCCCAGTTGAAAAAGAAACTGTCAATGAAAGTGAAACTAAAGTGAAGCCAGTAACCAAAACAGAAAATACTGATGATGCTGAAACTGCAGCTGAAAAAGAAATAATTGCAGATGACAATAAAACACAAGTAAATCTTGATTATGAAAACATAGAAGAGAAAGAATATATTGCTGAAATTGGAAACGAGAAGGAAAAAGTAGATGATAAAAAGAATGACTTAATAATCCATAAGGAAAGTGTGAAAGCTGACTTAGTAACTGAAAATGAAAATGTAAATCACACAGAAGCTGCAGATCTTAAAACTGAAAATAAACTTGGAGATAACAGTGAACTATTACAATTTACTGAAAAAGAAATTCTGGATGATAACAGAAACAAAAAGTACAATAAGGGCAGCATAGATACTGTTGAACTGGGAGATGAAAAAGAAAGTCTGGATTATAGAACAAAAGTTGAAACTGAAAAGGAAAATGTCATCCACAATGAAACTGAAAACCACAGAAACCTTTCAAGTTTAAGGGTGAAAACATGGAAGATTGAACAGAAAGTTATTCGGATGACAGCGAAGAACTGGAAGACGAGAAAGAAACGGAAGGAATTGCTGAATTAATAGAAGAGCCCGAGTCCGAGGTAGACGATCTACATCATGTTGATGAAGAATTATTAGAAAAAGCAGTAGAAAAAATTGCTGAGATTTTTTTAGTTTATAGGACTTTCAGCAAGCACAGAAATCCCATATTTGAAGAAATTAATAAAGCTGAAACAATTGATAAATGGTATGAGCTACTTGACAAAGCCATTGGAAAGATAGAACAGAGGAAAGATGATAAGGAACAACAGCTACTAGGATTGCCTACCATAGGTAAGAATGATAATAAACATAGGCCATTTACAAAAGAACTGCCCATAGCATTTTTCAGCAAGAAACTAACGCCCTGTCAACAATGATGATCAACCGTCGAACGAGAAGCATTTTGTGTCATCGAAGCCTTGAAAAAATTTGACACATGGATTTTCGGTGCCAAAGTGCAGATTGTGTCTGATCACAATCCCCTCACCTACTTGACCCAAAGCGACCCTCATGGTGCTAAACTGTCTCGTTGGGCCTTAGCGTTACAACGGTATAACATGACTGTGACATACCGCAAAGGGAGTTCACATGGGAATGCTGATGCTTTGTCAAGGTTAGCTGTTAACTCTTTCTCTCTCAATGAACTCTGAGCAACATTGTCTCTACGGTGACGAATGTGCTTCTTGTGGGGGGACTTGTAAAGATCATGACTTATAAAGATCGAGACTTAAAGAGAACGTGAAATATAAATAATAGGACAAGAACTTGCATTTTACGGTGTGGCAACAAGAAGAGGATTCGAAAGATTTTGATATATTTTGTTTTAGAGAGTTTAAGATTTTTTGAGTATTTTTAATAGTTATAAGAGTTTTAACTGCAGTAATTAAGAGTTTAAAATTTTGATAGTTTAGAGCTGCAGTATTTATTTTTTTTTTTTTTTTTTTGTTCTGTTTTAAAATTTAAATAAAGGTATTTTGTTTATTCTGAAAAATTAGCTTTATTCTTCCTACAAGATTCAATATTCATTATATTGAAATGAGGAAAGGATTTTTACTAGGAGGAAAGGGCAAACTTGATATTTTGGTTGGAATGCGAAAAAGTTCATGACTGAGAATGATTTACATTGACGTTTTGGGAGGTATGTATTCTAGAAACGAAGCTGTAATAAAAATAACTCATATGTAACTAAATAAAAATTATATGATGCATTTTTAATGATTTGTAATAATTTCATTTAAATTAAAATTTATGTTTGTAAACCAATGCAGGAAAGCCGGCTTCTTTGCACTTGGGGAAAATGAACTATACAGCGAACCCCTTCGCCTGAGATCGAAGCTGAGTCCAACTCCATCTTAATCATGCGGCCATGGGTGGGGCTAAATGGTTAGCTTAGGTTAACTGAATAAAGCAAAGCTCACAAGAGCTATCTGCTTAAGGAGAGGAATGCCTTTTTGAAGGACTAAAGGAAACTCGCTCATACTTGTGCTGTACAAAATTAACTGTACAGCAGGCCGTTTGCTTGAGATCGAATTTCCAGTATTCAACGGTCTTAACCACTGCATCGGTGGGTAGTAACTTCCGGAAAAGCTTTTTATTCACATTCCAGTCTAACAAGTCTACCAAAACTTAATTCAAAGTTCTCTGATTTGTATTTTAGAGTAGGATAACTCTGCAGTGTATTTTTGCAGAAATTCTAATGGAAAATAGCATAGAAATTGTTTAAATGTAAAAATAATCTAATAATTATTACAAAAGTTAAAATAATAATAGGGAAAATCCGAACTTTTCATGATTCATTCAACATTTGCAAAAAAATCGGATATTCACGAAATTTTAGAATTCTCCAGAAAATTTGCAGGAATGCCCACGATAAAATTATTGTCGTAACTGTGAACCTACAACCAGCTTTCAAGACATTGTTGCGTGCGTACCAGTTCGCAATAGTCAGGTGATAGGCTGATAAAATTTATTTATCAAAAGAAACACTTCAGAGTTCTGGAACTTTTCCCCAAAATACTCGTACAGGTCTACACAGTGTTACAAAGTACAATCAATAGTTACAATTGAAACTACTAAGAACGTTGTACACAACGCAATGCAAAGGGCAGCTAAAGAGCGAAACTAAACCCTTAGGTAGTACTCGGAACTCCCGCTGCGATAACAGTAACGACAACAAGTAAGGGCAGATGCTCTTTCTGGCATCATATAGCTTTCACCCGATCGCTGAGATGTTCCTCGACGGCAATATGAGGGTCGAATTACGGTTAGAGTTAATATATTGATCAATTACATTTATTCAATCACAGCTCCTATTACGATGATACAGGGACAGGACCAAAATGTCGCCAAGTTTGGGGATTTCTCGCAAAATTTACGACAAAAATTAGTCACAAAAACCGATGCCCTCTTGACGATATCTTGCCAAATAACTGAGATACCCATTTACTCAATGTTAAGTAGACGTGCCCTTGTATCCTTACCTTTCCGGTATCCTTATCTTTACCTTGTCGTTCTAGATTTTTCATGTAACATTACACAGTAAAATAGAACTTTACGTATAATTGCACTAAAGTCATCAATCTATGTACAAAATTCGAAACAATGCCCCCTTCTAAGGACTGCACGTCCCGCGCAGTATAATTCCTGACAGGAAGCCATACTTACAACTAAGGCAATACTTAAACAACAGTTTTAGTAAATGACATAAAACAAATCAAATTCAAAATCAATAAATGAGCTTATAAATTTAAAAGAAGCAGGACCATAGTCTTAGTATATTATTTACCTTGTGTACACTAGGGGGACTACATACTATGGTCATAGAAAGGGGCTGTCCTGTCGTAATGAACGACTTTAGACTTAGAATTCGATGACTTACAGATTGGAACTACGACGTCGTTCACCCTCTTTAGAACTTTGTAAGGACCATACCAAGGTGACAAGTTTAGGAGAGAGTCCTTTTCGTAGAATCTGATTTCACAACCACACCTTGTCCCCTTCGTTGAACCGATGTCCTGTAGCTCTCGTGTCCTACCGCGTCTTCACCTTCCCCGTCGCCAAGTTGCCTCGCTCTCGTACAAAATTATGCATCACTTCAAACCGTGCCTGGAGACTTTGGCTGTACTCCTCAGGCGATGAAAGCGCATCCAAGGGGCAACCAAACAAGAAATCATAAGGCAGAAGATCACGACCAAAGAGCATCTGGGATGAGGAATAGCTAGCAGTCTGCACAGCACTGCGATAAGCCACTAAAAACAGAGGTAACTTCTTGTCCCAATCCTGTTGGTTTCTGGAAACCACCAAAGAGGGTTTCTTAAGGATGGTTCGATTAAACCTCTTTACCATGCCATCTGACTGGGGATGTAAAGGTGTCGCTTGGGTTTTGTTGATGTAGCTTGCAAAGTTACAGCCGGTGCAAAATTTCTTCATTCATCGGAATGCTACTGAAGAGGCACTCCAAGTCTGAAGATCCAGGGCTGTATCATTACCTCTGCTACTGCGACAGCCTCTTGATCGGGAATAGTATACGCTTCAGGCCACTTGGGAAAGTAATCAATGACAACAGGTATGTACTTGTTGCTACCAGCAGTTCGTGGCAGATGTCGCAGGCTGTCAAAAGCCACAGGCGATACGTTCAAAAGGTAACGTTGCAGCTTCCCTCCGTTGTAACGTTGCAACTTCCCTCGGCTGGGTTTCTTCGGTTCTTTCCGACCCGCACAGTCATCGGAAGGTTGGCATCAGCCATTGTATTTTTGCAGTAGAAGCGTTCTCGAACTCTATGTAGTCTTCATTATCCTGATGTGATTTCCTGTTGGACTGCTATATAATTCTTTAAGCACGTCTGGCATGTAGGATCTTGGAAATTCCGATGGTACCATCGGAATGCCTTTCTACCATCAGACTCGAACTTCCGGTACAAGACTCCCTTTCGCATGTGGAATAAGTTCCAGAGAACCCAATACTGTCTTGTCGTAGGGCTATAGATTGAAATGCCCTGCCAGGTAGGTTTCCTGTTTGAAGACTTCATTAGTTTAAATATGGGTTTAATGTCGCTGTCCTCCAACTAGTCTTTCTTGACTCCATGGTCACTCCATGGGTCTCGATTGGTCAATGTTGACGTTGTAACTTGTCGTGAGACGGGTTAAGCAGCTTGTATTTCGTTTCGATCCTGGAACAATAGCAGCAGCTTTCAGGACAGGTCTTCTAGACAGGGCATCTGCGTTTCCATACGATGATCCGTTCCGATGATGGATATTTATGTCCTCAGAAGCTGAATGTAGTTCGTTATTTTTAAAGGTCAAGGAAAAATAATATTTCCTTAGAAAGTCCAATCCAAACATGCTAGGGTCTGTAATACCTGTATCTGTCACATATATCGTTGTGATGATAGGCGGCATTTCCAAACGTGATGTTAACATTTAACTTCCCAATCAAATTTGATTTTATCACCGGACACTGTTTGGAGGGTAACGTAGGGCGGCGACTAGATGAGTTTACCTTCTAGGTGTTGAGCCAAATCTTTTCGGATGATGAACATTGGCTCCTGTATCGATAGTCATATTGCAAGGAACTCCATTGATATGTCTCGTAAAAAAAAGTCCATTTCTGCCGCCAATCACTGCAGAAACCTGAAGCGCTTTAAAATGAGGCTTCCCAATATCTGACATTATCTGCTCCGTGAAATACCCACTAATTTGTTTCCTGCGTCATTGCTGGGGAGTGCTTATTTTCTGTGCCTTGGTCTGTTCTGCAGTTTCTTCGTACGTGGCCTTCACCACCATAGTTCGAGCAGCTTAAGGTAGGTTTGTGCCAATCGAATTACCTCGAAAAGCATTATTTGTCTGGCTAAATTGTCTGTCTTATTTTCCGTGCCCTGGGGTGTTCTGCACTTCCTTCGTACATGTCTTTCACCACCGCAGTTCTAATACTTTAGAGTCGCTTTGTTGCCACTGTTGTTCGGGGTCAAGGCACTAATTTGCTTGTTTAAATCGTCTAGATGAGCAGTCAACTGACACACTGGCTCTTAGTCTGGAGCAGCTCTGACTAGGTGGTGGTCTCTACGAGTTGCTTGCTGGGCTGCCTCGAATTTCATGGTATACACTAGAGCGATTTTCGAATCTTTAACATCCGCTATTCGCAAAGCTGTCTGTATTTCAAGATCCCGGATGCTGTCGATGAAGTATTGCAGGGACAGGATTACCCTTGTTTCTGTCCGGTACCCAAAAGGACGAGATGAGACAGGCTTTTAACATCTGTGGCAAGTTCCTGGAGTGTTTCTGTATACGTGATTTTAGTTGAAGCTTGCGTCCGCCACTAGAAAATTGTGTCTTATACGCTTACCAAAAGGTCTTACCATCATATCTGGATAGCTTCAGGTAGGCACGATAAGGAATGGGAAAATTTAAAACCACCAGAATTGCTTCCTTCTATCGCTAGGCATTTCTTTAGGTTGCCAACTTCTTTGGTGAACGTAAAAACCCTGTCATCAATTTGCTGTTCGATTTGTTGTTGGATGGCAGATATTCTTCTTCTGATTTGGTGTTCCACAGTAGAAGCTCTCCCTTGTATTTATTCTTTCACAGAGGAAATTCGTTCTTCAGTTTCTCCAACTTTCATTTCCACCGCCTGTATTCTGCCTTCCATAGCCTCAAATTTGTTGTCTACTAAGCAAGTATTTTCTCTTTTCATTTTCTCTTAATATGCTTCAATCTTTTCTCAAACAACTTGAATCTCCTCTTTAACGGATTCTCGGCCAGCTACCATCTTACTTGAACAGCTTTCATCGCTTTTTTAACGAAATCTTGGCAAGCTTGCATCTCTTCTTTAACGGAGTTGACGGACCCTTCCATCTTTTCTTGAAATGCAGCAAAGGTAGTTGCGAACTGTCTTAGTTGCTTCTCCATCGCTTTTGCCACTGGCATCCTGACACTAAAACTGTTGCGTACGTACGGTTGAATGCACACAGGTCCGATGATAGGTTGACAAAATTTATTTTATCAAAACAGCACTTCAGAGTTCTGGAATTTTAAACAGAAATACTCGTACACACAGTTCGTACACTCGTTCACAGTAACCCAGAGTACAATCCGTAGTGACTCTTTAAACTACTAACAACGCTAAACACAATCAATGCAAAGCGCAGCTAAAGAGAGAAACTGAACCGGAGATAGTACTCGGAACTAACGCTGAGATAACAGCAAACAACAACAACTGAGAGCAGATGCTCTCTCCGGCCTCATATAATTTTCATCTGGTCGCCGAGATTTTCTAATACTTTCTGCTTCTTGAATATACTGGATGGTAATATGAGGGTCGAATTACGAATAGAGTTAATATAGTGGTCAATTATATTTATTCAATCACAATACCTATTACGGTGATACATGGACCGGACCAAAATATCGCCAAATGGTCGCCAATTTTGGCGAGTTTTGACTATTTCTCGTGAAATAAACGAGATACCCATTTATTCAATGTTACATGGAGTTGCCCCTGTATTCGGATTTTTCCGGCATAGCATCTCTGTTTAGATTTTTCAGGTTACATTACACAGAAAAATTCAACAATTTCACATATTTGTACTAAAATCATCACTCAATGTAGAAAATTCGTAACACTACATGAAAATTATTTTTAAGAATTTAGAATTTTAAATGTTAAAAGAGTGATTCATATAACATTCATGATTGACTGTGTAACTGAATTAGTTATGAAAAAATTATTCATTACAACATAGTATGTTTACCAACAAATGCGAATCATGCATTGAACAAACTCAAGTTTCCTTTAAAATTTTATACATCTAGAAAATTCAAATAAAAAGTGATATAATTACATACTTCTGTCACTTTCTAAAAAGATTTCAAATTCAGTTCTTTCTCTATCAGATTTAGAAATGCAAAAATCTCAGTTTCCCTAGCCATCTATAGCAATGGGAACAAGGTAACTTAATGCTAGTTGTCCGACCCGGTTTTGAATATCGACGAACTGGCTGACTGCATTATTGTTTTTGTGTTTTCTCCATGTGTAACATTGAAACATGAGGAACCAGGTTCTCTGAGAAAGTTAGTCCACCAGCGGCCAAGTTGTCAAGACGTCTGAATATGGATAGTTCGACCTGACTTAAAATTCCTGCGAATGGGCTATCGCCATAGGCGTTTTCTTACCTATCTCTAGGTGTAACATATGTACGAGCCAGTTTCCCATAAATGGTCACTGGAATTTCGGTCCGTGGTTCGAGTCTCGGTCAACGGGCTGGGTGCATGGGCGTTTTAGTGGCTTGTAACATGTATACAAGCCAGTTTTCCTTAGAAAAATCCTCCACGAATGCATCCATTCCTTTAGATAGTAGCTGTCGAGTGCTTTGCCATAATTAAATAAACCAAACCGTAAAACTATCTTAAGAGATTATCGGATGTAAGTATCCAAATCTTTCCTATATTAGTAAGAACAACGGAGCCAATATTCTGAACTATAATTCACTAATGTAAATCCTATTTTGGTTTCAAATTATTTTCATTAAATACATTAATGATGTCAATATTTCTTGAAACTTTTAGTAAAAACAGTTGTTATAAACACTTTATTATTGATGTTTATGTACTATATAATTAAATATAGTACATAAGCTTATTTTTTAATTAGTTCAGGCTTTGTACTGATAAGCAATAAATTATTATAATATGCAAGAATAAAAGAAATGAATTATTTGCTGATATTTGGGAAAATTTCATTATCAAATTAAGGAATTATAACGGGATTAAAACCCAGGATGTTATTATTTATAGATGAGAATAGATACCGTCAATGAGAAGTCAATGAGAAGCTGATAGTCAGTCTGTTCTAATATTTATTTGAAGAAAAAAGATTGAAGTATATACAGTTATTATTTAAATTAACCAGGACTTTTATGATTTGGATCTTTACTATAACTTCTTTCTGTTTTCCTCACCAGAATATAATGAGGGTAGCATTTAAGCTGAGGTTTTGGGATTATAAGACAGAGCGTGTTTCTAGTATGCGCATGCAGGCTACGTTTAGTTCCTGCCAACTCTGATAAGTTGTAATTATTCGGCTTTGCGTTATATGACTGACGACACTTGATTTTGATATGTCGGTAGAATTTCTCAGCCAGCTTAGAGTACTTTTAATTTGCATGGTCTGTGAATACCAATTCACTTTTTAACTTGAAATTGACTATTTTTTTAATTACATCACCACGAGTGTAGTGATTTTGCTAGCACAAGAAAGTGCATTTATGTTCTAAATTCTATTTAAATAAAAAGATTTATTTAAAACCTTTCCCTGACCTTCAGGCCTAGCAATAATTTGCTTCACGTCTGTTAGGGCTTTTAAACAAACTTAATTTTTACCAAGTAAAAGTCTATAATTATCCCATTAAAATGTGCTTCCTAACCCTATTGCATGCATAGGAAATATTTATTCTCGTAATTGCAGATACCTATATGTTATTCTCTTTGTAATTTGCAATGTATATATGCAATAAAACGGGCCCATTAGATGTGTTAATCCGGCTCGACTGTTTCTTCTTCAAAATGAACAGACGGTCTAAGTATCAAGTATCTACGCATCAATATTTCTACGCATCTACATTTGTGTTTCTACGTCTCAGTGCTTCCAAACTTGTGCTTTTATTATATACGTGCTACTAACTTCAATGGAGCATTTACTGCTCAGTTGGCTTTCTGTAAAATAGTATCTTCAAATTCATCCTTCTAAAAGATATTATCAATTATTCAAATACTGGTAAGCTATCATTACATATATATATATATATTCATAATTGATAAATATTTTAAAACAAGCTTCAAACAGTAGTCAGAAATTTTAAAATTATCATTTAGAAATGGATTTGTCATCAATAAAGCTGTTTGTAGGGTGAGGCAAAACCGCAATGGCTTGAAATTGGCTTACGGCAGGAAGAAGCAAATTATTTATGCAAACAACCTAAACAATTTGGTGTAATTGAAAGATGCGATACATCGACACGTCCGTAACATTCCTCCTGATATGTTAAGAACTGCTGTTCATAATGCAGTAATACGATTTAACTTGCATTTGGAAAATGGTGGACGCCACATTGAACATGCTTTGTAACACGTTTCAGAAACGATTAAACACATTTTAAACCGATGTCTTCACATCTTATTTCGTTTAATACTATTATTCACGGCGCCATTTCCCCCTGGTGGTGAGTTTTTAACCTTTTTTTGCGGAAAATAAATTTCCATGACGTCATTTACAAGATTACCAAGTTTGATAACATTTGATCCAGTAGTTTTCTTTTTATGACCATTTCAAAGTGGAACTTAAATTATAACCACCATGTACTTTGAAATATTAACTACCGATTAAGTGAGAGCGGTGTCCAACAAATGAAATTTTCACATATCGCTAACATTAACGGCAACTTCATACATACGCCTGGTAATATGGATTTTAAGGAGGGAAAGACATTTTAATTTGGAACAGAAAATAGGATTTTTTCAAATGCCATTTACAACATTCTAAAAATGTTTATGTATTCGTATGTACTTATTTATTGTTCAAGAATTTGTTGAAAGGAAAAGAATAAAATAAATTTCAGAAATTAATAGAGGATAGCGAAAGGTTGTGGTGTGACTGCCAGATTGCATTTTATGCTAAATTTGCTCACAAATTTATATTCGGCAATGCAACATCTACCTCAAGTGTAACTGTATGTTCTAATTCCCCTTTTTTACATTCGCCCTTTTTTTTAATGTACATTTCTTATTTTTCAAGTATCTCAGGCTTTTTGATTTTATTCCTGATTCGCATCTATTATCATCTGAATTTAGTATGCCTTTTCATCCCAGCATTCGTCGCTTTTATTACTTCATTTAATTTTATAAGTCACCTGTGGTTTTAAACTTGTATTTGGCAGTACTTGGCTTATACCTTGTACGAAATTTGGAAATATTGTTGCTTACATAAGGGTCGTAATCGATTAAATGCACACAGGTCCGATGAAAAGTTGGTAAAATTTATTTTATCAAAAGAAACACTTCAGAGTTCTAGAACATTCCAGAAATACTCGTACAGGTGTCCCCATTGTCACAGAGTACAATCAGTAGTGACACTTCAAACTACTAAAACGCTAAACACTACGCAATGCAAAGCGCAACCAAAGAGCGAAGCTAAACCGAAGATAATAATTCAATCAGTTTTTAAAATTACTTAAGAACGTTAAAAACAAAGCTCCCAAAGTTCTGAGGTCGCTCTAACGGTTCACAACAACAACAACTGAAGGTAAATGCTCCGTCTGCCTTATATAGTTTTCACCCAGCTACTGATATATTTCTAGTACTTCTCGAAATTACTGAAAGGCAATGAGGACCGAATTGCGGTTACAGCTAATATAGTAATCAATTACATTTATTCAATTACAATACCTATTACGATGGTGCAGGGACCGAACCAAAATAGCACTAAATGGTCGCCAATTTTGGCGACTTTTGGCAACTTCTCACCAAATAATTGAGATACTCATTTACTAAATGTTAATTAGTATATGAAAGCATAGTTGCTTCTATGCCGGAAATGTCCGAGTTCAGTAGTAACTCGGACATTTCCGGCATAGCTTCTGTCCAGATTTTTTATGTTACATTACACAGAAAAATTCAACAATTTCACATATAATTGCACTAAAATCATCAATCTATACATAAATTTCGTAGTAATTCATGAAAATTATTTTTAAGAATTTAGAATTTTAAATGTTAAAAGGGTGATTCATATAATGCTCATTTCTTTAACTGTGTAACTGATTTAGTTAAGAAAAAAATTATTAATTATAATGTAGTCTATTTAACAACAAATGTGAATCATGTATTGAACCAACCCAAGTTTTCTTTAAAATTTTATATTTCTAGAAAATTCAAATAAATAATGATATAATTACATACTCTGTCACTTTGCTTATTGAATGATGAATGATGTTGATATAATGATAATATACATAGAAAAACTTTCATCATGGAATTCTAGAATATTTCAGGATCCCCCTGTCTCTGTCTTTTCGTCTTATCCTTTCTAAATGTTCCTGGCTTCGCGTTAACAGAGGTTTAAATTCTTTTTAAATGATCTTTTACTTCGAAAACGCATTCAACAGAATACGTTCTCAAAGGTTTAGGAATGGTAAAAATGTTGATTGTACTCTCTAAAAAGTTCTCAAATTCAGTTCTTTCTCTATCAGATTTAGAAATGTTAAAATCTCTGTTTCCTTACCCATCTATAGCCATGGGAACAAGATAACTGAATGCTAGTTGTCCGACCCGGTTTTGAATATCGACGAACTGGCTGACTGCATCGTTGTTTTCGTGGTTTGGCGACCTTTGGTGACTTCTCGCCAAATTTGGCTGCACGAGTTAAACGCCAAAAGCGTTGTCAGCTTGGCGATATGTCGCTGAATTACCGAGATAACCATTTACTCAATGTTAAATACACTTACGCTGTAGTCTTACTTTTCCAGCAATTTGGTTCTTCAGATTTTCATGTTACAATATACAAAAGAAATACAAAATTTTATTAACTAGTGCTTTAAAATCATCTATCTATGTACATAATTCATAAAGTTGCCCCCTCCCGAGACCTGCATGTCACGGCAGTGCAGTCCGTGGACAGGAAGCCATACTTATAAGTAAGGCAAATCAACGTAATACTAAAACAATAATTTCAGTAATTAACAATTCAGGTACTAAATCAATGGATGAGTGCATAAACTTGCAAATTTAGAAACAAATAAGACCATGATCTTATACTATTTACATTATATATACTATGGGGACTACGTACTATGGCCATAGTAAGGGGCTATAACGACTAATGAACGACATTAGGCTTAGAATTTGGTGACTTACGGATCTGAGCTACGCTGATTTTCATCCTGTTTAGGACTGTATAAGGGCCATCCAAGAGAGAGTCGAAGGAAAAGACTCTATCCTAAACTACAGACAGCTTGGAAGGGTTCTTATGCAGTCCTAAGAGGCTGAAAGACGTCGTTGCTGGCTCGGATTCCATAACCACCACACCATGTCCGCTTCGTTGAATCGATGCTTTTGTGTCGTATCGGGTCGCCAAGGTGACTCATTTTCATGCAAAACTGTGCATCACTTCAAACCATGCCTGGAGATCTTGGGTGCACTCATCAGGCGATGAAAGCGCATCCGGAAAGTGACCAAACAGATTACACGGCAAACGAAGGTCACGATCAAAGAATATCTGGGATGGGGAATAGCCGGCAGTCACGTGGACAGTACTGCGATAGGTCAGTGAAAACTGAAACAATTTGTCCCAGTTCTGTATGTTTCTGGAAACCCCCAACGAGACATTATTAAGGATGGTTCGATTAGATCTCTCGACCATGCCGTCTAACTGGGGATGTATAGATGTCGTTTGGGTTTTATCGCTGCCGAGTATTTTTGCATCGGGTGTAATTATAGCCGATTCAAAATTTTTCCTAGATCTGAATGTAACTGAAGAGGCACTCGGAACATGAAAACCCAATTCTGCATCATTACCTCTGCTACCGTGACAACCTCTTCATTAGGAACAGGGTACGCCTCAGACCAGTTGGTGAAGGTGTAAGGATCCTAAGTTTTACTAACGTTTATTTTATTTTAAAACTGTACTATCACTTCTTATTTTCTACTTCCGGCCAGAATTAAATGCTTTAACTTGTTTATGCAAATTGTCTTGCTAACGCACAAGTGCTTAAGTTGTGGCTTTTTGCCAAGCGAGAGAGAGAAGGAGTTTTAGGAAGCAAGCCGCTTGCCACTGCAGTTTTACGAGTTTTCACTCGGTTGCTGGTTGTCTTTAAGGCCAGAGGGTTAGCCCTCTTGATATGTGCAAACGTATTGTAGTTTCAGCAGCTCGGCGTGCTACATACGTACCTTTTAAATAAAGGCCAGTCTTAGTGCTAGGCATTTGTATATAATTCAAAGTTAGTTTTTTTAGTTAGAGTTTTAGTTAGTAGTTTTATATTCTTACGTTCAGACCACAAGTGGTTGGTCTCTGCATTCCGAAGTTCGGAAGTGCCTGTAAAGTATTGAAAATAAAGGGTTTCGTTTACCCTTCCTGCTTGTGTCATCTGTTATACACAAATCTTGAACATAGCTTGAGTAAACTCCCTGTTCTTATTCAGAGCATTCCATGTATCCAAAGGAAATCAAGAAAAACACAAGTCCTGACAGTGGCGCCCGAAGAAGAAGAACAACCATGGCCGAGTTTCAAGAACAAACTGATGTGCCTGCAGCAGCGGCTCAGAATCCAGAAATGTCAGCTGCCGCCCTGGAAGGATTTGGTTATATCGTCCAGACCATGCGTGCATCGATGAAACCAGCAGCAAGCTTTGACCGCTACTCACCGGTGACTAAATTTTTGGAAAAATTGGATGACCACTTCATGCTATATCCAGTCCATGAGTTCCAGAAAGTCACCTTAGCTACCAGCGCTTTGAGGGGCCAAGCTCTCAATTGGTTCAAATGTATAGGAAGAAACCTCTTGGGTCAAGTGGGAAGTCCCATTTACGCTTACGAAAATTTCAAGACCGCCTTAGTAAAAGCCTTCCCTGTCGTAAGAAATCGTGCCAAATTGGAGGCAGAACTCTTCAGCATATACTAACAACGAATTGAAAATCTCTCAGACTTTATTTTAAGAAAAATACACGTCTTTAAACTTTTGTATGGAAATAGGCCGGATCCTGAAATAATCCAAGTAATTTAGTAGGTTACTTCCCCAAGTACAAGACTTTATTGAATTAAGGAATCCGACGATAATGGAAAAGTTATTTGAGCACACAATCCAGTTTGAAAGTAGAAGAACGGCGGACATTGAAAGAAGACGCCAGCACGAGCAACGAAGCCAATTTGGTGCGAGAAGACCACAGCAAAGGCAAGAGCACGGCTGCGGAAGCAAGTCGAATCAGTGGTCAAAGAAACCCGAGTATCCAAAAACAACTGGCGAACTTCGACAGTTCAATAATAAGACAGAAAAAAAAGTTTGAAGGCCAGCGGAAAAAGAAGGAAGGCATGGAAAAGAAGAAAGAAGATTTAAACTAAAACGTATTTCTGCTGACGGGAGGGTGCGGAATTCCGAAGGCCAAGAAAATCCCTCTTCCTTCAAGCTCAATACAGTTATTGTGAAAAATTTGATTCTTCCAAAGACTGAAGTTTTGGTGAACAATATTCCAGCCACCGCACTCCTGGATACAGGCGCGCAGTGTTTCTGTGTGGCAGAAGATTTTTTTTAGGAAATACTTCCGTAAATATAGAATATATAATTCGGATAATACGACAGTATTAGCTGCCCAGGGGAACGATGCAAATGCATAGGTAAAATACCACTCTGTATCCGTATTAAGGACCAGCAGGTAAAAATTATGTTTTTTATCGTAAAAAATCTACAAGCACATGTAATTTTAGGGATTGATTTTCTTTCAGAGGCCGAAGCAACTCTTGATTTTAACCAAGCGTCCCTTAAGCTGACTATGAAACCAGTGCTCGAAGAAAAAATAGAACCACCCACGTTAAATCTCCACCACCTGCCTACGGGAGAGCAAGAGAAAATTCGCCAAGTGGTAAGTGAATTTGCTTCTTTATTTAGTGATATTCCCGGATTTAATCAAGTTACGAACCATGAAATCGACACAGGAGATTCACTGCCAGTTCGCCACAAGCCGTATAGATATGATAAGATTAAAGAAAAAATTATGGAGTGGCACATTCGAGATATGTTAAGTAAAAAGATCATAACGCCCATCTCAAGTAGTTATGCCAGCCCGGTTGTGTTATGTAAGAAAAATAACGATTATCCAGTTACACGTCCAAAACGGTGGCGTTTTGCAATTGACTATCGTAAATTAAACACCATTACTAAATATCCGGTATATCCGTTACCTATTATTGAAGAAATTTTAAGGAACATAACTTCCACGAAATACATGACTACGTTAGATCTAACGACTGGTTATTTTCAAATAGGTGTAAAACCAGAAGATAAGCCTAAGACTGTTTTTATAACGAAGTCTGGCACTTATGCATTCTTGCGTATGCGTTTGGCCTTTCAGGGGCACCGGCAACATTTCAGCGATGTATGTACATTGTGCTAAGGCCTGTTCTAGGAAAGAACGAATTTATATATTTAGACGATATCATTATTACTAGTGATAATTTGGATCAACATATAAAAGATGTGGGAGAGGTGTTTTCATTATTAAATGAGGCCGGTCTAAAAGTTAATGTTGAAAAATGTAAATTTGCAGCCCCTGAATTAAAATACTTGGGATATAAAATATCTCAGAAAGGAATCGAGACGGACGAATAAAAAATAATCGCTATTCAAAAGTATCCGCCTCCAAATACGGCGAAGAAGCTGTCTAGGACTTTTTTTTAGGTTTCTAGGACTTTGTTTATATTATAGGTTCTTTATAAAAGACTTTGCAACTATTGCTGAACCATTGTTAAATTAAAAAGGAAAAAGGTAAGATTCTCGTGGACGGCCGAAGCCAATTATGCGTTTGAAAAATTAAAACAAGCGTTAACGCAAGACCCTGTTTTGAAATTTCCTGAGAACGACGAGAATTTAGAAGTTTCAGCGGATGCTTTGGATTATGCGGTGGGAGCAGTTCTTTCCCAAAATCAGCAGCCCGCGGCATTTTTTAGTAGAACTTTAAATGAAACACAAAGAAATTATTCCGCGAGTGAGAGAGAGGCACTTGCAGTTCTGTTAGCAGTGCAGAAGTTCCGAGTCTATTTTGGAAGTGCGCCAGTAACAGTGTATTCTGATCATGCGGCGATAACTAGATTATACTCAGGGAAAAACTTCAGGGAAAAATTTAGAAGTTTCAGCGGATGCTTCGGATTATGCGGTAGGAGCAGTTCTTTCCCAAAATCAGCAGCCCGTGGCATTTTTTAGTAGAACTTTAAATGAAACACAAAGAAATTATTCCGCGAGTGATAGAGAGGCACTTGCAGTTCTGTTAGCAGTGCAGGAGTTCCGAGTCTATTTTGGAAGTGCGCCAGTAACAGTGTATTCTGATCATGCGGCGATAACTAGATTATACTTAGGGAAAAACTTCTGGTACGTTGGAAACGTTGGAAAACTGAAGTTAATAAGATGGGCACTCAAGTTACAGGAGTATAATTTGGTAATCAAACACACTCCCGGAAAGGAAAATATGGTAGCAGATGTCCTATCCAGAATAAAAATAGATGAAGAAGGTAATACTGTAAAGGTGGCAATGCTCACAGCATATACGATACATTCCCGAGAAACTGTAATAACCGAACTGGGTGAGGATCCGGAATTTAAAAGTATTTATGATTATTTAAAAGATCCTGAAAATTTTAGCCACCATGATATTATGGCGATAAGAAATAGGGCGGCCCATTACGAACTAATAGATGGTCTATTATTTTATACAAAAACTACGAATTCCAACAACGAATTTCGACCTGTTATCCCAGCTAGTCTTAGATTAAATACATAATGCAGGAGTTGCACGATTCGCCTTTGGCATCTCATGGTGGTATTCGAAAAACCATCCAACGCGTACGCGAAGCAGTTTATTTTTCCGAACTGCAAATGTTAACAAGGGCGTATGTCCAGTCCTGCCCAACATGTCAAGCAGTTAATTATGTTAATTTCCGGCCGCAAGGGTTTCTAAATAGCATTAGATCAGAGTTTCGAAATGAAATAATTGGCATCGATTTATTGGGCCCTTTCCCGAAAAGTCAGTTAAATAAAAGTCGGTATCTCCTTGCTATGGTTAACCATTTTAGTAAGTGGACCGAAATTGTACCCTTAAAAAGAGCCTCTGCGAAATTAGTTACTGATTCTATTTTAAATAAATATATTTTAAAATACGGGGCGCCCTAAAAGTTATATCGGATAATGGTCCTCAATTTGTAAGTAATATATTTGAAGACATGTGCCAAAAACTGGGCATACGTCATTAAAAAAATGATCCTGTATCGGCCGCAATCAAATATAGCGGAGCGGGTCAACAGAAATATAGTGAAAATTATTCGTAGTTATGTTAAAAATTTTCATAAAAGCTGGGATAACTATGTCAATGAATTAGCTTTCGCCCTTAGGACCGCAAAGCATGACACGACGGGCAAAACTCCTGCTCAGTTATTTTTAGGCAGAAAGATTATAACGCCGTTAGATAGATTATTTTATGTTCAACAAAGAGCCCCTGAATTTCAAATGGGCGATATAGAAAAATTAATTAAAGAAGTAAAGAAGAACACTGAAGTAGCACAAAGAAAACAGAAGCTGTATTATGACATGAAACGACGGGGAGTAACTTATAAAGTAGGGGATGAAGTGTTAAAAATTAAGCATTCACTCTCTTCAGCACCAGAAGATAAAATTGCAAAGTTCTATCCACGATTTGAAGGACCTTATGTAATAGAGAAAGTAACTCAGGCTGTAGTGGTGTTAAAAGCCAAGAATGGTGAAACCTGCACCGCAAACATTGACCAGATCAAGCCATTCTATAATCGTAATAAAGTGCAAATATTTAAAGATCTTTTGCAGGATCCAGCACGGCAGGCACAATCTCCAGAGGTGGCATAACAACAATCACAAGGGCCAGCCAGGAGTAGAGAAGTCTATACGAAAAGAAAGTTCCCCCGTTGGAAAACTGAAGGTAAAAAGAAAAAGAAGCTATTCCACCGACCAGAAAAGAGAGGGCACGACCACCCCCAACATGAAGAAGGGAAAAGTTCTAATAATGCAAAGAGAGCCAGGAGAAATGGCAGCAACCATAACACTGCTCCAAAACGAAAGATGTACCTATTGGATGTCGACGAATCGACGAAGGAAAACCAGCTGCAGATGCAAGGAAGCAACAAACGTTTAGACAGCCAGCAACTAGATCCAGTCAACAACGGGAGAGAGTTGTCCCGATTCCGCGAAGAACAGCTGCCATCAAGCGTCCGGGAGGACAATCAGATGTTAAAAAGAAGTTTTTCAACGGTCATCAAACAGGAAAAAAAAGAAAGCTCACTGAGGAAGGAACTGAAGGGCGAACCCGCACAAGACGCAGGATAAACCAGACTGTAGTCTTCGCCACTTTCCAGGACTGGGCGGCAAAACGGATGTCGGAATTACACAAACATACGTAAAACTTTATGTTACTTTGAAACTTTAAGTTAACTTTTCGTTCTTTCTGCAAGTGGCAGAATTTAAGAAGTTTTACCTCATGTGAGGCCTACCTTTATCGCCAAAAAGGCGAGAAATAAGTTTTACCTATTTTGTTACTATGTTTTTCAACTACTCGCGAGTAAACTAAAATTATTGTATAATAGGAATGTGTAAATACTTGAGTATTGTAAAAACTTTGGTAATCTATGAGAAAGGTACCTTAAGAAAATTGTAAAATTATTTTATAAAATTTTATTTAAAAGATTCTGTCAAGAAAAGAAATTTTAGTCTGAAAGACTTTTGAAATGTAGTATTTAAATATAAAAGAATTAGCACTTACTTGAAAGAAATAAAAGTCAACAAACATTGTACTATTATGTATGTTTTAAAATGTGTAAAATTAAAATAACGGCATGTTAATATGTCCTTATGTACAATGTGAACTGTTATTTTAAAAGTTAAGAAGTACTGTAATACGTTAGAAATAAAAATGTTGCAGTAATGCCAAAATTTTAACTTATTGGTATGATTGGAAAAAAGAGCGCAGTATGGTGAATATTTGCTAAAGGTTGAATGAACGTAGTTAGGCTCTCTGATGCTACACTTCAGAGTTAGCTACTTTTTGAGAATAGTACCTCAGGGTTCAGAGATGAATATAAGGTGTATTTTGAGGTCTTGTTATGTTGAATTTTAACACGTCGGTGTTTTGATTGCAGGCGGTAGTGTTGAACACTTGTGCATAGACACGCACGTGTTTGGCGTTTCTCTTTACAACACATGTCAGAGAGCACGGGGAGATAATTAAATAATGGCATAAATGAAATAATAATAGTTTTAAAAGAAAGATATACGTGTTCATGTTACTTGCCATTTGATTATTTAACATTTCATTAAACTAGTTTTCCTTCCAGATCTCTGGAAGGAACCAGATTCAACTAAGAAAACCTCTTCTTTGTAGATGCAGTACAGATGAAAAGTAATTGTCCATGGAATTGATCATGTAAAAACGACTTTTAATTTCTAGATTAGATAGTTTCTAGTGAGGAATGTTTGTAAAAGATTGGCCTCGCGTTAGATTTAGAATCTAGAGCTAAAAGTTTTCAACAAGGTCGTTTTAGACCTCAGTTTCAAACTAATTAATTCTGGCGGGAAGTATGTAAGGATCCTAAGTTTTACTAACGTTTATTTTATTTTAAAACTGTACTATCACTTCTTATTTTCTACTTCCGGCCAGAATTAAATGCTTTAACTTGTTTATGCAAATTGTCTTGCTAACGCACAAGTGCTTAAGTTGTGGCTTTTTGCCAAGCGTTGTGGCTTTTTGCCAAGCAAGCCGCTTGCCACTGCAGTTTTACGAGTTTTCACTCGGTTGCTGGTTGCCTTTAAGGCCAGAGGTTTAGCCCTCTTGATATGTGCAAACGTATTGTAGTTTCAGCAGCTCGGCGTACTACATACGCACCTTTTAAATAAAGACCAGTCTTAGTGCTAGGCATTTGTATACTAATTCAAAGTTAGATTTTAGTTAGAGTTTTAGTTTTTTATTCTTACGTTCAGACCACAAGTGGTTGGTCTCTGTATTCCGAAGTTCGGAAGTGCCTGTAAAGTATTGAAAATAAAGGGTTTCGTTTGCCCTTCCTGCTTGTGTCTTCTGTTATATACAAATCTTGAACATAGCTTGAGTAAGCTCCCTGTTCTTATTCAGGGCATTCCATGTATCCAAAGCAAATCAAGAGAAACACAAGTCTTGACAAAGTAATCATTGACAACCAGGATGTATATGGTGCCAACTGCAGTTCGTGCCAGAGGTTTCAGATTGTCAAAGGCGATGTGTTCAAAAGGTGCTCCTACGTTGCAACGTTGCATCTCCCCTCGACTGCGTTTCTTCGGTGGTTTCCGATCCGCACAGGCATCGCAAGGTTGGCACCATATTGCACGTCATCCCTTGCATTACGCCAGTAGAAGTGCTCTCCGACTCTATGTAACATATTCATTTTTCCGAAGTGGCTTGCTGTTGGACTACTATTTAATTCTTTAAGGATGTCCGTGCTCCGCTATCTTGGAATTATCGGCTGCCATCGGAATGCTTTTCCATCGTCTAATTCAAACATCCGGTACAAGAGAGCGCTTCGAATATGGAGTGAGTCTCAGAGAGCCCAATATTGTTTTGCCGTAGTGCTATAGATGGAAACGTCCGGTTTCCTATTTAAAGACTCCATAAATTCAATTATGGGTTTAATGTCACCGTCTTCTAACTAGTCTTTCCTGACTTTTTCTTCATTCCATGGGTCCGGGTCAGACGCTGTTGAATTCGTATCTTGACGTAGAATAGGATTAAGCAGCTGGTACTTCGCTTAGAACCTGGAAAAATTACGAGTGTTCTTCTGGGCAAAGTCTTCCAGACAGGAAGTTGGCATTTCCATGCGATGATCCCTTAGGATGACGAATAGTTATATCATATTCCTGGAGTATCTGTATCCATTTGGTTATTTGGCCTTCTGGATTCTTGAAATTTAATAGCCATGTCAGCAATGCATGATCTGTGCAGAGTATGAATTTTCTGCCGTAGACATCATGCTGGAAATTTTCTACGGCTTTAACTATGGCGAGCAACTCTTTTCTAGTGACACAGTAATTTCTCTTCGGTTTAGACTTGCTCCAGTAAGCCACTACACGTTCTTGACCATCTATTTCTTGGGACAAAACAGCACCGACACTTTCATTGCTCGCGTCCGTATCGAGAATAAATTGTCTGTCGAGCTGAGGAAACGTTAAGATTGGAGCAGATGTTAAAGCTTCCTTTAAGTTGTTAAATGCATCCTCGCATTCTTTTGTCCACAAGAAACTTTGTTTGGTTTCTGTCAGTTTTTGATGAGGTCTTGTGATGAAAGATAAGTCCTTCACAATCTCTAAACGTTAAGCATACGATAATAGGTGCAAAGCCCCAGGAAACTTCTCAGCTGATGGACAATTTCGGGGCGTCCCCAATCTTTAACTGTTGATACCTTTTCTGGATACATGCACACCATTAGCAGCGATGACATGTCCGATGACAATCACTTTCTGTTCAAATCTCATACTTGCTTTTCCAATCGCTAACTGCGTGAATTTATGTACAGGGTAACCACACTTATTTTAATTACAGCATTATAATACACAGCCAGTGTATTATACTTTCTGTTCAAATAGCTCATACTTGCTTTTCCAATCGCTAACTGCGTGAATTTATGTACAGGGTAACCACACTTATTTTAATTACAGCATTATAATACACAGCCAGTGTATTATACTGTTAGCCACATTATAATACACGGACATTGTATTATAATGCGCTTTATCTCATATAGTAATTTTCCTTTCTAAAATACTGTTTTGCCACCTTAAGTACATAATGATTTTTTTTTTACATCAGTATAAATATGCTGCGTTAAATCAGACAACAATCGATCTGTGCCCGAGAAGATGAGAAGGCTGAATATTGGTAAACCTTTCACGAAGGCATCCTTTTCCTTGGGAAAATAGCCTCATATGCTTGGCCATAATTAATTAAACCTACTTAAATGAGGATGACACTACTTCTTGGTGTTTTAGAGAGTTGTTGCCATTTCCTTCATAAACCTTCGAACATCATTGTTTAGCCCCTTTTTATGAATTTATATCAACTTTTATTTGGTTGTTTTGTCGGTAACTTTGCTTACCGATGATAAGATAGATAGTTTTAAGGCTTCGCGGACTGACACGTAAAATTTAAGTTAAAATGTATGTAGATACTTATAGAACTTTTTGTATGACAGGAAACTAAAGAAATCCGCAATGTTCTCGTCGGAATTCGAACTCCGGACCTCCTGAACACGCGTCGAGCATGTTTCCAGCTACACTACAAAGGCAAGCAGAAACGAAGGAGAAAATAACCTTACAAAAAATAAAAAACATTTCTTTATGTCATCACATATTTCCTCACATGAAATGTGTAAAACTAATTTACCATTCGTATTATATTTAAGAAGAACTTAACATTCTTTTTGCTTCTGGAGAGTATTTTAGTTCCATCGAGGCCAATGATTCATGTTCGCTATCATCACAAATGAATCCAAGTATTTATCTGACTCTTTCTTCAGAAATTTATTAGTTTATGGCAAAATAACAAAAGGCTATCTGCTTCAAGAAAGGGATGCCTTCGGGGAGAATTTTGCATTGAAAACTGATATAGTGTTGGTTTTGGTGAAGGATAGATTTTTTATTCAAAACTTATATTTATGTTACAGGTGGGAAAACCATGTTCAACAATAGCTTGTCATTAGAGAGCACACAAATCACTAAATGAAGGTCAGACAGTTCATTTTCACTTGTGTTTTGAATTACGTTAACTACACTCATGTCCATAAATTTAGGATAATTCGGAGTCATGAGGAAATCGAACTCTAAAATAAATATATCACCTGTAAAATCACTACACACATATTCAAGAATCATATGCAAATTTCAGGAAGTAACCAGATGACACCGATGGTACGTCACAATGACGAGAGTGTAAGAGAGTGATATATAAGGAATACAGGCAAAGAAGTAAAATTGTTCGCAGGCGCTTTATAAGCATTTCAGTGCAATAACCGAATAGTTATGACACAAAGGACGCATTTGGATGAGTTTTTACGTGGTAGAATTATCGGCCGTCTGGAATGTGGGCGTACCCAACTGGAAGTATCAGACGAACTTGGAATTGCCCAGAGTGTCATCTCCAGGCTTTGGCAACGATTCCAAGATGATGGTAATATGAGTACACGTTACAGCACAGGTCGCCCCAGAGTTACAACGCCAAATGAGGACCGGTATTTGGCAGTTACTGCCAAAAGAAACAGGCGGAGCACAGCCTCAGACCTGACTCGTCAGCTCTCTTCAGTCACTGGTACGACAATTTCAAGGCAGACCGTGTACAGACACTTAGGGCAGATTGGTCTATATGCTCGTAGACCTGTCAGATGCGTTCCACTTACTGGAGCTCACTGTCGCCTGCGGTTAGCCTGGAGTAGAGAGCATGCATTGTGGACACCGCAACAGTGGGCTTGTGTGATGTTTTCCGACGAGTCCAGATTTACCTTGCAGTCTGATTCTCGCCGGACTTTCATATGGAGAGCTCCATGTACCCGTTATCACCAAGAAAACATCATTGAACGACACCATTACGGTGGTGCAGGAGTGCTCGTTTGGCGTGGAATTATTCTGGGTTCCAAAACTAACCTGCATGTTCAAACTGGAACCATGACAAGCCAAATCTATCGGGACGTCATTCTGGAACAACATGTACGTTTGTTTCGGGGCGCCATGGGCACAAAATTTGTGTTTATGGATGACAAAGCCTGTCCTCACCGTGCAAACATCGTAAGCGAATGTCTTCAATCGGAGGATATCACCCGTATGGACTGGCCAGCATTCTCACCAGACTTGAATCCAGTAGAGCACGTATGGAAGATGCTTGGCCGACGAGTTGCAGCCCGTCAACCTCCTCCTACATGCCTACCGGAACTTCGGAGAGCATTGCTTTTTGAGTGGTGTAATATCCCCCAAGATCAGATCGATAATTTGATACTCAGCATGCCTAGGCGTTGTACGGACTGTATTGCATCGTCTGGGAGACATACAATGTATTAACAATCATACCAACCATGTAATATTGGTTTTTTGTAAATAGGGTTTTTTTGTAATTTGCTCCAGAAAGAAAAGAAAAAACTATTTTTTTTAATAATATCAAACATACAGCATCTTTTTTTTGCTCTTTACCTTTAGTTTACAAATAAGTCAATAAATAAGTTAATAAATTATAAATAAGTCATAAATAAGCTTTACAAATAAGTCCAATTTGTTTTGCTTCTAACTCTTCCTTTGCTTATTTTGCATTATCCTTAATTTATGGACATGAGCGTAAAACTGACATGCGTTTTGAATTACATTGACTAAAATTTGTTTTGTATGAAAAGAGAACCTTAAAAGTAGGTAAACCCCTGAAAATGGAAGTATCAAAGATTTGAATAAATTATTTAATAGAATTTTTTAAGAACGTCGCAAGAGAATTTTAGTCATTCTGTGAAGAAACTTTTCGTACTGCTAGTGTTGATCATATTCGACAAGAAGATTGGTAAAAGTGAAAAATAGCGCTTATTGACTGGATATTAGAAATTTTTTAATTTAAAAGTTTTACACAAATGTTAAGCAATATTGGATTTGCATAGTTCTTCATTTTGCAGATGCAATGTTTTTTTAACATCTGCAGCTAAAACACATTGCATTTGCAAACTGAAGAATATCTTGAATCTATGAACGCGTGGAAGCTCAACCTTTTTGAATTACCGGAATTCTAATTATATAATTTCTTTCGGTAGAATTCTGAAAATCGTAGGTTACAGAAGTGAATAGACTGTTATGTAATTTATTGCGATGGCTATTCTCCAACCTGTCAGAAATGAATTAGAATTGCTACTAAGTGATCATATTTATTGTGCCTTCCTAACATGAAGCAATAATAAATATGACTGTTTAGTAGCAAATGTCTTATTGGCGTTCAACTGTGTCTTATACAGCAATTAATTGACTTTATATTATCTAAGATGGCGAAGCACAGATAAATGTATTTTAAACGCATAAACGTTTCTTTAATGGTTACATTAAAGTTTGGCAATGTTATTTGAATTTGAATTCTAAAAATTATAAGTGCATGTAGGAATGAATATCTCCTTTCAACTGCCCGACGAATGCATTCGTCGGGCAGACTATTCAAACTGCCCATGGGCAGATTGAATAGTTTTTGTAGTTTTGCCCCTGTGCAACCTAAATATGAGCCACTTTTCCTGAAAATTTTCTCTACGAAGGCATCCGTCTCCTTGGACATTGCTGTAATCTAAATAATCTAAATCAAATTCGATCTATTACTTTCTTTTGATAACTTGACAGAGCTGGAAGTGTATCAGCACGTTTCAAACAACGTAATCATAGAACACAAATACAGAAAACCCCGCATAACCGTATTCCGCTTAGTAAAATCCGATTTAATCTAAACAGTAGAGAAACATTCGAACTCGCATTAAATCAACGAGTCCGAAAAATATAACAGTATATCCCTGTTTTCTGTATAAGAATTAATGAAACGTAAAATTTTGCCCCAGGAATTGATTTTCAGGATATATTCATTCGTGAATTACGTCAACTAAAACTTGTTTTGCATGAAAAGAGATACTTGAAAGTATGTAAATAATATAGTAAGAAGAAGAAGATTAAGGCATTCCCCGTATCGAGAACTCAATCTCATTCCGGGTCCACTCCCCCTTTGGGCACGTCGTGGTGGTTCAACCTCCACTATTACCCTCCAGGAGAGCAGCGCACCACCTGGGGACGCACCCCAGGCAGCACCGGTCGTCTAATGCTCCTACCAGTCGCTTGGGCGAGCCCGTCGCAGCGAGACATTACCCAGCGACCCCGGGGGAGAACCCCGGGTTACTAGAACCACGCCGCGCTAGGACGTGCCAGACTCCAGGGCCGGCCAATAAGTGACCTTTCCCAGAGCCTTCAGAACCACCAAGTTCATAAATTTTATACCCCCGTGGCCGAGACTGCCTAGGTACAGATCCTAGCCAGTAGCTTCGCAGAGTTCTCTACGTCGACCCCCCGGGGGATAAATAATATAGTAAGTAGTAAAGAAAGTAGGTAAGTAGAACTTTTAATCATTCCGCTAGGAAACTTATTAATAGACCACTGCTAGTGTTAATCATATTCGACAAGAATAGCAGTTACTAATTGGATATTACAAAATTATTTAATTTCATATTTTTACGCAAAGCCGCCCATTTTTTTAATTCATGCAATTATTTTACAGCATTATTAATTCTCATGGAACATTTCTCTCTTTTTTTTGCTATTGTTTGTAATAGCCAAAAAAAAAAAAAAAAAAAAGAGAGAGATTTTGCGTATCCGCGTTTTCTTTATTGTCGCCATTTAATTTATCCCAAGCGAAAATTCAAACTATACGCAGTATTTTTTGGCTTTTTTTGGCTTTTATTTGGATACTGGTGTAAGATTTTAAAAGTGATAACTGTACTAAAAATAAAATTTTCTAACATATTAATAACCTATACCTGCTATATTATAACAAAGTTACTTAAAATATTAAAAAGCTAATTTTAAAGTTTGTGTTTTCACAAAATGGGGTAAAAACCAACTGTCAAGAATAGTATGTCTAAATATAAGGACTTCGTACACACGAATTACTCAAAAGTTATCCGAAATAGTTTCACCGAATTAGTTCGGGTAAACGATGTTCTGTCCTATCTGTAATTTCTAGCTTTTGTTAAATAACGGTCTCTCTCTACAAAGTAGGTTTCTTGTATAAATTATGTATAACATTAACATATTACCATAGAAAAGAAATCAGAAAGAAATATTTCGGCATTTTTCAATAAGCAAAATTTATTCTAATCGTATGGATCTAGCAAAGAAATGTCATAGGTCGGTTTTCTCTCTTGGTAATAACTTGATAAGGGCAAAGCCTTCATCAAATTTTTAAAAAAATTCAACCAATTTTAAACGAAGCTTAAAACGAATGTTAAAAGAGGCAGCCAAAAAACGAAGCATATTTCTCACCCGGTTCGTCCGCTTTATTTTCGAAAGCCTTTGATAGATGGCGTTGCTGCTACAGTTACTCTTCTCTGGGTAATAAGGCAGAACCGACGGGGGGGGGGGTGCATGTTCGAAATGATGCGAGCGGAACTCGAATCCAGTTATCAAACCCAAAATTCCAGTTATCCAGATCGCTTGTTATTTTTATGTTACGCAAAATTAAGCTTATTGCTAATTTATTTACATTTTTCAGGCATAGCCTACCAGACATAGAAAAACTCTGAACAAATTCCCTCTTCGAATTATTGTCACTTTTATAATGCTTACCGAGACACGATTTTGCGTATCTGCGTTTTCTTTATTGTCGCCATTTAATTTATCCCAAGCGAAAATTCCAACTATACGCAGTATGCTACAGAGCGTCGGCCGGGTTGAAGTTCTTTAATGGCAGATTTGAAATTTCATTCATTAAAGAAATGAAACATAGCTTAGAATAGCAAAACCTGAGCTTTAAAGTTCCAATTCCGAATAATGCTCCAGGAAACAGTACTGAAGCCGCACTACATTGCATTTAAAGATAGGTGTTTTATTCCTTCTACCGATTACCACTTTCTTCATCCAACCAGCTGGATCAAGCAATCATAAAAACATTCAAAGCATATTATATTAGGTCTGTTTACATCTCTGTAAATAAGATGGAGGAAAGGATGACACACTAAGGGCATTCCGGAAGCAACTGAACATGACATACGGCAAAGAAAGGATTACACTCGCATGGGAATAAGTGAATAATTCATGAACAATGAATGCTTGCTGGCATCAATCTTGGCCAGAAACTGTCAAAAATTTTAAAGGACTTCCATCGATTGAAAATGAAGCCAAGGAAATTGTACAAGTTGCAAAAGCAATAGGCGGCAAAAATGTTTCTGACATGGAAGAAGAAGAAATCAAAGAATTAATCGAAAATGACAATCATGATAAATGGCTAGTGAAGAACTTGATGATATTATAACACAGGTAGAACACAAGCACACGATGAAAGCAACTGTGAAGAAGAAGATAAAGAGCCTTCAGTGTACAACAAGTTAAACAAATTGTTCAAAAAGGCACAGGAATAATGTGATATTGTAATTTACATTGATCCAAAAGAAAAAAGAAGATACTTTATTAAAAGCATCTAAAAACTTTGCACTCCTTATCGCGAAATGTTTAATGAGTTGCACCAGACATTGTCATAAGCAAAAATCACCAACAGCCGCCCAACCGATGATAATGGTTGGAGTCGCTGACTGCCGTGCCGAAGGGCTCTGGCTGGAATCCCGAAGAAGCCATGGATGTTTTGTAAATGTATAGTGTCCGTGCGGCATGGAGGCACTCTAAGTATGCGGCGAGCCGAAAGTCCTCTCGAGAGGTTAAAGAAGGGGAAGAGGACCCTCGGATCCGTCCAACCCAGAGGTGCTCTCCATCAAAATTGGAGGCGGAACTGAGCTAAATCGCACTGTCACTTGTAAGGTGCTCAAGGCTGTTGCCAACGACAGGCGTAAACTTGCGCTCCATGCCACGAGGAATTTCGGGGGCTTGGGCTGACGGTAGGTCAGACAAGTGAGCATTAGCATCAACAACAAAAGGCACTAGCTATTTAAAAAATATGCAATTAAACATACTCTTTAGAAGCACAATATATATAGTTATAATATATATTATAGCAGTCCCCTGTACAAAATTTCGACGTTCTATGGCTAACTATTTTTGAGTTATGCAAGATAAATACGTACATAAAGGCGTCACGAAAAAATCCATTTTGAGCCCATTTTACAATCGGTTTTGTAAAACAAAGGCCTTTGTTCTGACCGTACTTATAGTATAGAAGTCACTGAAAGAAATCGTCGAAATGGATTCGAGAACGGTCAAAATGGATATTCCTGTTGAAATATGACACCCGACATTTTTCGCGATTGCAGTACTTTCTTTGTTTCGTACGATGAAGTAAAAATTTAAAAGGGAATCTAGAGAGCCACAGGATGATACTAGTCCTTGTGGGCCTGAGCGAAAAGACTAAATAAATATAAAATAAAAAAGTGAGAAACAATGTTGTAACACTTTCCACTATAAATGAAAAAAAAAAAAAACCCTCCTAAAATAATTGCGAACGCTTCCGTAGATCGAATAAAACTCAGAAAAAAAAATAAAGAAGTTTATTCTCCCATCAATGTTAAAGCTGTAAAAAAAAGAAAAAAAAATCTGTTTTGTGTTTACGCAAAGGATTCTGCTGCTTCTGAGTCATCGCAGAATATTTATAGAAAAGGGGAGCTAACTATCACATATACCAGTTGTTGATTATGGATTAAAATATTCTAAATATTATCAGTGGACTGTATGAAAATTAAAATCTAAAATGAATTTAATTTAGTTGGAAATTCACGAGACTTCAGTTGAATAGACTTGAATAAAGTAAAGAAGGTACTTACCTTGGGAAATCATAACATGCGATATGGCCTTCGCGCGATTTTGAAAATTGTCACCAACACCAAAATGACTCTTGTTTATTATAAATACTGCGTTAATTGCTCATCATAATGCCGCCATATTTCATGTGTACCGTGTACTAGGATTAAGCCCTTACTTTTTCAGAATATAAACAAATTCCATACTAAAAAGTTTATTTCAATCTGAATTTTATTCATACCTTCATAGCATCCAAAACCAACTGAATAAAAACTGTAAATGTTAAGTACTTTTTCAAATCGCTGTTGCCAATCACATAAATATTAGATAATACACAATGAAATAATAAATGTTAAGCATAATAAAATAATAAATATTAGTCGTTAATATTTATTGAATAATATATATTAAAAAACTAATAAAATAGAATAATTTTAGAAATAAATAAAAAGCACTTTTAAAATAGCTTAATATTCGGAACTGCCACCTGTACAACAGAATTTGAATTTAGAAACTTTAACCTTAATTTTAAACATTGGTTGATTTGTGAATGTCTTAAAGAAAATGTCAAGAGATGTTTCTGAAGACGAAAGAAGATTCGAATGGCATCACTTTTCCACTTCTCAAATTAAAACAGTTCGCTGGAGTTAAATATGATGCCATTGAAAGAATTCGTGTATTCTTTCTTGAACTGTTCAGAACGGTTCCCAGACAAAAACCCACTGGACGAAAGCGCACGCGACAAAAGCCCACAGAAAAAAGCCCACTACGATAATTGCCCACGCGACAAATACCCACAGCGATGAAAGCGCACATTGATAAAAGCACACACGGATAAAAGCCCACATAGATATAAGCCCACGCTGATGAAATCCCACACTGATAAAAGCGCACATAATCAAAAGAGACTAATGGTTTTTTTATTACTAATCCGTGTATTTATAATTTTAATTATAATAAATGGAGTATTCAAATCTGAATTTTAATGTCTCAGTTTTATGTCTGTTTGTATATTTTATCACTACTTTATTTGTTTAATTTACTAGGTTGAAAGCAAACTTTCTACTCTCTGATTAAGTGATTAGCTATAACGTTTCGATGATAAATCTGAAATTGCATTTTATTATTTATTTACTTATTTAACTTTGGTATGTGTATGTGAAAAGGAAAAATATCATTGTGGAGTTTCTCGCATGCTATCGTTAAGGTAATATGACTGAGATTAAATATAATTATGTTTCATTATTAAAACTATTAACTCTTTAACTAAAAACACTTGAATTTTATTTTATTTCTTTTTAATTTTTTCTTTAGTTCCTTTTTAGTTTAGGAATATTAAAACAGTTAAGCTTAACTTGGCAAAGAGATATTTTATTCTTTACTTTAGACTGAGCTTATTATCAAAGTTTAAACATGTTTCTCATTGAAAGCTTTTTTGAATGTAACAATTATAACTTGGCGATTTTCTAGACATATTTTCTTTTAGATTTCTGAATAAATTAAAACTGTCAGCTGACACCCTGTCAGAAAATGAATTCCAAATGTAACCTCTTAATCTTTCAACTACAGCAATTTGGAATAGTGTTTTTAATTTTAATTTTATTTATTTATTTATTTATTTTTTGGGGGGGGAATGGAACAACTTTTAGAAGTGAACATATCTATAAATTTAAGTACAATCATCTCAAACTATAGTAATAAATATGTAGCATTTTATTAGAGATTGTAAAGATTACAAAGAACTATGCATATAAATAACATCTAATAAAATTTTGTAACTACATAAATATTTATTTACAGAGTCATCAGATTCAAAGTTTATCGTATTTAGATTCTAAGTATGCATATTATAGTATAAATTCATCATTCATTAATAGTATTATGTATAGTAATAGAAAATTAGTATTAATGTTTCAAATTGTAATTTTTAATAATTTGTCTTGCATTTGCTGTATATTTGTTCAAGACGTATGGATATCAGTTATATAACATGAAAAATACACAGAAAGCAGCTAATCTTACATAACAGCTGATTGTGAAAGAAAAATTACAGTGCTCTTAATTACAGTTATAGTGCTTTTAAATCTCCCTATTGTAAATAGCCGTTTTCTAATTGGCATTAGATTAAATTAATTCCATTATCCATCAGAAGATAATTACAGTGAATTATATCTATTGACGACCATATTACCTTAAAAATACCATAATCTCAGCCATATTACCTTAAAAATAGTTAATCACTAAACACTGGTACTTCGGTCTGAGGTACGAGTCCCGCAAATGGGCTGGTTGTATGGAGATTTTCATGGGTTTTCCCATGTGTAACATATATAAGGGTCAGTTTCTCTTAGAAAGTCTTCCACGATGGCATCCATCTCCCCCGGCAGATAGCCCTCGAGGCTTTGCCGTACTCACATACACCAAACCAAACCAAACTCACTAATCAACTTGATGTTCAGTCACAACAGAATAAGGATAAAGGTTGAAACCTTTTATCCTTTATTTTTTAACTATTTACAAGAGTCCACCTTGTGCTTAACATATAGACCACTGCTTGTGGTGTTATATTAAGTAGAAGTGAAGGGAGCTACATAATATTTACCTGAAGTAAGTAGACCAAATAGGTCTTACATTTCATTACTAATTAGGTTTTCAATTTCTATTTCGATTATATATATAAAATTATTATATATATATATATAATGTTGTATGATCTTAAATCCGTTTAGTGTGAATACAAGTTATTATTACTTGCGCAATTGCTGCAAAGTTAGTTAATAATAATTTATTTAACAGACGGTCTCTCTCAGATAAGAACTCCACAAAATACATCCCTCAAGAATTCCAAGTCCCACCCACTACCATAAATTACTTCACCCAAGTCTTACCGACTGATATTATTCAAAGCCCCTACTGCCGCTAAGAATTTTCGGACACCCTACACTTCTGAGTCAGACACGAAGAGAACACTTTGCCAACTCCCCCACTAGAAAGAATGTCAGTTACCTAATATCTTTTCTGGCCTTTATATCTTCATGTACATTCACTGATCTTATTTATATTATTTTCTATATTATTTTATATTATTTTTATATTTTCTTTGATTTGTTTTTACAAAGTTTGCATTATTTATTTTTTTTTATAATCTTCTATGTTTATTTCAACTTTACTTTGAATTCGATTTCATAATGACAATTTCCAATGTTTAATTTCTACAAATTATATAGTATTCAAATGCATAAAAATGAAAGTGTCGGGGACGGTTACTCGAGTTTTATAGGATTTCTCTACAGTAATTGATTTTTACTCCAAATTGAATTGACTAAAATGCTTCATAAGAATAAGTTCTTTGAGTATCAGCATTGGTTCATAATTCCTACTATTCGCGGAAATATTTGGCCTGACTAGAATTGCCGGTTTGGCTTTAACTTATAACTCGAGTAAAGACGAAACACTTTCGTATTTACGTATTTTTATCAATTATTGTTCATTGAACGGGAGTTGGTTTGTTCCCCTTGAAAAGTCAACTAATTTCCGATCAATGACAATGATTACATGTTTTAATTTTTCCTTTTACAATTGAAATATTATTCTTCGTGATGATTTAACTGCAGTCCCCGTTAAAATATTATTAACATTTTGCTTTCAAATTACTTCAAAACATCTTTCAAAATATAACTTACCAGTATGGATGCACACTATTAAAATAATTCTATTTTAATTAAACTTAGGAGATAATATAATCAATTAATCAATACTGTTTAGGAAATAAATTATTATATATATATATATACATAGATACATAGTTGTACAGGTGCATGTATCATGGCGTTATTTATTGAAATGGGTACAGGCATCATGTTTCAGGACATTACATATTGCAGTAGATAAAGGCGTGATGTAGATGGTGTTCTTTCAGGGCGTGTTTGCACACATGATCTGTTCACATCAGTGTTTACTATCAAAATTAAGTTAGCACTATAAAATTGTTTACAATGCTTACTCATTCTGCATATTTATGCTTACTGCTTACATTATAGATGTGCTGATACTTTAGCTTCTCAGTATTGAGGAATGAGTTGCTAAAGTATCAGTATAATCAAACAATAATACTTAAATTGTTGTGTTGATATTTTAACAACTCAATCAACAAAATATTGAGTTGCTAAAGTATCAGCACAACTAATAATAACATTTAAAGGTAATAAATTAAGTAGAGAAATTACACAAAGTTATACGTACATGTATGTGTTTTTAATTGTATTATTTTGATTGACTCTCTGTTCTATATACATATAGGATTTTAATTCAGCCGGAGCCCAAAATGAAATGTGTTCCGCTATTTAAATTTATTGTTCAATTATTTGTTTCTAATTTAATTTATTTTTTATTTTATCTTTATTCATGAACCTGCTTTGTGAAGCTGAAGAAAAAAGGGAAAAAATATTAATTTTAACTTAGCATATATATCGGTGTGGGTTTTTGTCAGTGTGGGCTTTTATCAGCGTGCGCTTAGATCTTTGTGGGCTTTTATTAATGTGGGCTTTTATCTGTGTGGGCTTTTATCAATGTGCTCTTTCATCGGTTTGGGTAATAGTCGTGTAGGCAATTATCGCAGTGGGGTCTTTTTTTGAAATACCCCCATATGCGGTCAGGTCGTAAATTTACAATCCCTTTTTTTTTTCAGGGCCAGAGCTGACAAAGAGGGGACAATCTTGCTCCAGATCTTTTGAAAATGTGGGGGTTGTTTAAACATCTACCTTCTCTACATTCAGTTTTATACAAAGGAAAATACAAATTGAATTCTTCGAATGAATGCAATTTTGTAGAATGAAAATGTATTACTTAACGATAAACTGTAAGATACTAAATAACATCTTTTTTTAAAGCCATAGGTGTAGAAAGACAGATATTTGTTACACGAATGAATTTGTAGTAAATATTGAGTTTTTCATTTCGAATGCTATGTTCCATGTATGCGAAGTAACTGAGTATGTGAGATAATAGTCATAACCGAATGGCTTTCAACCTTTTCACGGCTAAGGACTGTTTCTCAATTACATTGTGGTCGCTGCTGTTTGGTTAATTTTCTAATGACATATAACCAATAATTGTTTTTATTTGAGACTTATGAATAAAATAACGCAAACTAGACTGCAGAAAATTCTTAAGAATGAAATTAAATAATACTGAAAAATACATTATTGATGCACTTTTGGGTTTTATATGTATTAACTACTACTATAATCCTTAAATTATATATATCTATGTATAGGTATATATAAATGGAACCAAATATAGAACAAGGTATAAAATATCTTTATTATACAATGTTCATTACCATACCTATATTTACGTAATATCAATATAAATAGTTAGTTAGGTTTCGTACATATATAATTTATTTTTATATTTTGTATTTTTTGTATTAGATTTAGTATTGTATACGTATCTGAAGTTTAATTTTACTTGTTCTCTTTTTGGGTTACGACTTTAAGTGAGAAAGAATTGTTAGGGCCGTCATAGGGATTACATTATATACAATCAGTTAGGATCCGACTTTTCCTTTCTTTTAATCATTATATATATTTAAATACTACTTGATAAGTATACATAAAATATAGCAGTTTTTTAAGGTACTTATTTATATATCTATTGTTTGGTCTTGTTTGTTTGATTATAGCAAAGCATTCGACGGTTATTTGCCTAAGGGTAAGGGTGCCTCGTGGAGAACTTTCGAAGCAAAACTGACTCTTATGCAGGTTACACGTGGGGAAAACCTCGAAAACGCCAATACAGCCATCCCGGATTCGAACCCCGGAACGACCTGCCTGAGTTCAACTCTGGCAGCCGCTCAGCCGCTAGTGAGCCACACACACACATCCACACATATACATTAAATAGTATTTACATGTCGTTTATAAAGTATAATTGAATGCAATTTAATCATAAAGAGTTAGAAAATATTCTACGGAATTACTTCACTTCGTAGACTTTTTGTTAAGCTTCACCATATTTCTTAAAGAGAATCTCAATGCTCCATTTCCAAGCTGTTTATGTACCTTATTTTTCATGCTTTGAATTATATTTAGAAAATTATTTCACTTGGTTATAGCTGAAAATGCAGTTTTTTTCTTGAAGAATTTAAGGGTAAGAAGAGTAAAGTCGTGAAACGATGCTGTGAGCAATTCTGAACTCTGCAGCCACACTTGTCACACTGTGGCCTTCCTCCAACTTCCCAATGATTCGACCTCGGGTAAAAGCATCCAGATGTCTTCTAACAGATTGATTATTCGCCATTTCTCGCTGAGGCAGCAACTCGGTGTGATTTTAACTGCTATACGGAGTGCAATCTCTTTGCCAGAAATACTGATCTTACACCGACAACATGCTTTATACTACTCGGACACTCCCCCGTTACGTCTACCTGCATATCTGCGCATGTGCTACCGTACATCACCTTACTTAATCTCCTGATTGGTCTTTCTGTCCGCTCTGCCTTTTCGTTCAGCTGATACGCTAATTTTTCGACTTCGTCCTTAACTTTTGCACACCAGTGTACTATTACTAGGTGTCATGCCACAGTGTTTAAAAAAAAAAAATCCTGTTGTTTAAAGGTAGATTCTATGCTCATATCCTAGTCTAAAATTAAAAGCTGCGAGTCAAAATTAAGGGGTTTGCTCTTAGGAAGCCTCAATTAGAAGTAGCTATATGAAATGTTAATCAATACTTATAATCTTACGGATTAAACACTTATTCCCTATTTGATCACGTGTATGGCAAACAGATATTCGTCATTCATAAAGAAAAGAAAGGTGAATCAAAATGAGTTTTCAAGCCCTATTGCATACATTAGCAATACTTATTCTCGTAATAACAGATACGTATGTGTTATTCTCTTCGTAATTTTCAGTACATATATTTGTATTCATAATTAAGAAATGAAAGCAGCGTCAAACAGCTGTGAAAATTATATTTTAAAATTATTATTTAGAAATGCGCTTATAATTGTTTTTATATTTACGAAAGATACTTCCCCTTTACTCAGGCTCACTGTATTCAAGTCGATAGGTCCAATTGAATGGAAAGATCGATTTGTTAATTCATTTCCAAGTTTCAAATCGGATGAATGGACTCGCGAATAAAATAGCACATTAAAATACGGTCACTGAACTACAGTGAGCTATGTAAATTTTAACAAAGGTTTCGTACTTTATCTTATGAAAACAAAATATCAGAATCTAATTAAATGTTTCACTCATTAGAAAAATAGAAAATATAAATATTTGTGAATAAAAGAAATTATCTTTAAAAAAATAAAATTTAAATGAAAAAATAAAAGAATTACAAAATATTGCAGAAATTACATAAAATAGCGAATAAACTTATTCGGCACAAGCTCGCTAAATGTGAAACAGGTTGTACAGTCAGAAAGCTCGCCTTGTCACACAAATGTACTGTTCATCGGGTTTAAAGGTTATTCAGACTAATGTGCGAAGTTCCATGAGTAACTTGTATTTTCCTTTGAATGTATAAACTAGCCAAAAAACACTTTTTAAAAAAAAATATATCTCCCCTTATGATCCCTGACAGCCGTTTACTTTCCCCTTCCGTAATTAACGTCAGTCTCCTGCTCTTGACCGCATTTGCCAAGCCACCTCTTTTTTGTGGGGTTTTGTCGCATGCGCTTTCGTCCAGTGGGCTTTTGTCTGGTCACCGTTCAGAACTAGTGAAGTGAAAGTTATATTTTGTATTAATAATATCATGCAGCTTGCAATCCAGTTTTGGCAACTGAAGCTGAGAAAAGAAGGAAAAAAATCTCATTTATAACACTGGTCAGGCCCCGATTACAGTAATACTATGGTTTTTTGAAAACGGAAATTCAAAATGAAGTTCAGCAGCATTCAGCATGTGGCTCTGGGTCAGTGTAAAACAAAGTTGTTTTATAAATCTTAATTCAGAATGAGTTAATTTCGTTTATCAATTATTTGACTAGATAATTAAAACTGCTGTAAAATTATTGTTGGCTGTCTGAGTTTTACTTCTATTTATATCACCAGCGCTATTTAAGAGTCATATGAAATGGATTAATCTCGAAATGACGTGTGCAGAAAGAGATTACTAGATATTTTTAAAATAGAGAGGGGTAGAAGAATAGGAAATAAACAAATTAAATTTAAGCTTTATGGGGTTTTTGCTTATTTAAATTAAAATTTATATTTCTTACAAATATATATATCTGGTACTGCCGGCTGCAATACAAAAGGGAGTTGTACAACTAGACTTTATAACAGGACCATATACAAAATTCGCTTGTTCTACGACTAATCATTTTTGAGTTATGTGAGATACATGCATACGTACGTACAGATGTCACAAAAATATCCCTTTGAATTAACTGTCCTTTGGACCAAAGTGTCCTTTGGATTTCTGTCCTTTGGAATCTAAATAGGAGTTTGTTGCTTGAAATGCAGAAGGATTCCCACAGCTGCAGATACTTTGATTCCAGAGATCTCGAGTGAAGATCATGTTGATCTTTTATGATTGGAAAGAGATAGTTCACAAGATGTTCCTGGAGAACAAGAGACAAACTCCAAGTTTTACAAAGATACAACGTACTATGAGAAGAATTCAGCTCATTAAACCTGAAGAAGCTCAGTCGAATAATCGATTTCCGTCGCAAGACAGCCCATTAGTAGATTTCTTTCTCATATCTCAAATGAAGTCTTGCCTCAAAGGTCATTATTTTGCTAGCATTGAAGAAATTCAGAAAACCGTAACCAGAAACTTGAACAGTATTCCAAATGATGGGTTAGAAGAAATCAAGATTTAAGAAAGGAAATGATACTAATCTTTTCTAAACTGTATCGCAATAACGCCCATTATAAAATACATATTAAAAACTGATTATACGACAGTTTACTTAGGATTTAAGGATGAAATGACAGAAATGTAGAAAATAAAAAATAGATATATTTGGATTAAGATCATTTGGATTTTAGCAAAGCATATGTGAGCGTTATCCATCGAAGAGAAAATACTTCCGCGGGGATATTCTAAAGGCTATTCGCTCGAATTTACATTATACGAGGCGTATTCGGAAACAAAGTACCGTTTTGAAAAAAAAAAAAAAAAATAGTAAAACAATTTTTTCGAATCCAATTTTATTTTTACATGAAAATACATGTCTTAAACTATTTTTCAACATAGTTTCCGCCAATGATCAAACACTTGTCATAGCGGGTGACCAGTTTTTGTATATCATCGTCAAAGAAACTTCTCGCCAGTTTCGATAACCATGACTCCACAGCATTTTTCGTGTCATCGTCAGATCCAAAGCGCTTGCCACCAAGCTCGCGCCTCATGTGCAGGAACAAGTGATAGTCGGACGGCGCCAAGTCCGAGCTGTACGGCGAGTGATCGAACTGCTCCCAATGAAACTGTCGAATTAACGATTGAGTGACACCAGCAGTATGGGGCCGAGCAATGTCATGGAGCAACACAATTCCTTTACTGACCATTCCTCTTCGTTTGTTTTGAATGGCACGCCTTAGTTTTGTTAAAGTCTCACAATATCGTGCCGCATTAATGGTTCCACCTCTGGGAAGAAATTCAGTAAGCAAAACGCCTTTCCTATCCCAGAAGACAGTGCACATGATTTTTTGTGATGACATTGTCACTTTGAACTTTTGTTTTTTCGGAGAATGAGTGTGTCTCCACTCCATCGATTGTTGTTTCGATTCTGGTGTGAAATGACACACCCAAGTTTCATCTCCTGTCACAATTTGGTTTAAAACGTTTTCTCCCTCATCACTGTACCGCGTGAGAAATGTCAGGGCACTACCAAGTCGCTTTGTTTTGTGAAAATCAGTGAGCATTTTTGGAACCCATCGGGAACACAGTTTGCGATAATTCAAGCGGTCAGACACAATTTCGAACAAAACAGTACGTGAAATTTGTGGAAATGCCTCTGAATGAGTTGTCATTGTGAAGCATCTGTTCTCATGAATTGCTTCATCAACTTTCCTTACCAAATCATTGGTGACAACAGAAGGCCGATCACTCCGAACCTCGGCGTGGACATTTGTTCTACCTGCATTAAACATTCTTACCCACTTTCTCACCATTCCATCACTTATCGCGTATTCACCGTAAACTTCTGTCACTTGACGATAAATTTCGGCCGGTTTAACATTCCTCGCGTTCAAAAATTTAATCACAGCACGAATCTCACAGTCAGCGGGAGAACTAATTGTCTTAAACATTTTGAAAGTGCACAGCAAACTGAAAACACAACATAGAGCAACCAAAATGACGACAATTGAAAGTCAGTGAACAAGAAAGACTAGTGCGCATGCGCGGGACGCCTACCACAGCGCTGCGACGGCGCTAGAATGAAACGGTACTTAGTTTCCGAATACGCTACGTATGTAGAGAAAACCAAGAAAACTCATATACAGCCAATGCGTTTGTGTGGATTTGAATTCATGTGAAATTAGGCTCGCCCCCCTGATGAATTCGAAAGGCTCCTTATTAAACAAATAACAAGAACAAGCAATCATAGCTTGACAGTGAAATCTAAATAGGAGTTAATTGACAATAATATGATAAAGATATTACTGTCAATAGCTGTCAATAATATCACACTACTGTATACGCTCATGTGATGTCCGCACGTTTTTTAATAAAATTGCATCGCTAAAATGCAGGTGCGGTCATAACGCTGGTCTTTCAAATGTCGCGCTTTTTTTCGTGAGTAATTTTGGGTGTAAATTTCATTTCAAACAGCCAAGTTAAGATCTAAGTGGAAGAAAATGGCATAAGTAATAAAAGTATCAAATTTAAAGTTGTCTAATAGCTACCTAAAATTTACAAACTCACTTTCTCCCATTCACATATATAATATAAATTACCCCGTTTACGTTATCAACACTCGGCGCTCGCACAGGAGTACAGTATAGAAGCACAAATTAACCAACACTTGCAATTTTAATACTTACTTTTACACAAATAAAATAAACGTTGGTTCTTTTAATATTTTGCACACATTATTATTATTATTTTTTAATCTGTTCTGACGCACTGTATGAAAATCCATTGCATTTCATCATTCGCCGCAACCAGCCTTCACTCGCCTTGAATTACGATGTAGGAATGTCTTCTTCTCGTGTCTCAGAAGATTACATTGAAAAAATTTAAATCTTATTTGGCAAATTTCCCGTGTTACTGCGCACCCTTAAGCACGCATATCACAAATATGCACAACTACGTTATTTTCTAAGATCGATAACTTACATTTCGAACCATGAAACGCACGTCTTGTTTTGTTCGTTGCCGCCAGTTGATCACGCTGTTTGCTCCAAATGCGCAGACACTTTTCGTCCACCTTATATACTCTTGTTGCTGCTCTTTTTCCACTTTCCTGCGCAAATTCTACGACTTTCAGTTTAAAAGCCGCTGTATAGCTGCTGTATTTTTCCATTTCAAGCACGCTACTTGCTAACCACGAATTCCAAATGATACTATGAATGCAAAGAGAAAGCTTCAAATATGCGAATGCTCCAAGGAGGAAGGAGGGGAAAGTAATTTCATTACAAAACAGTATTTACTGGAAGGCAGTGAGGTGAAAACATGTTTGGACTGCTTCCATTTATTATCGCGTCTGCCGAGTGGATTGCTCGCGTCGATGTTATGACTGCACCAGAATGCAAGGAAAGTGTCTGCTTTCCATCCTAGCGCCAACCAAAGACAAAACAAATGCATATTCTTTTTTAAAGATGTTTATTGACTAAAGGGAAGAAAGCGATGTTAAAAAATATATTTTACAGTAAGAAATTCTTTAGTTTTTGAGGTGCAGACATTGTGCGAGGCACTTTTTTTTTCATAAATTTTATCTGCTAAATTGGGGTGCGGACATTACACGAGCGTATACGGTATATAGACAATGAGTATTGACAATAATAATACGGTACAACTCCAATTATCCGAACTCCGACTATCCGAATCGCTTTCAGAATTTAAGAAAAAAATTAATTAAGACTGAAATGTACTACTATTCGCAAAATAATGATTCTGTCTACGCGCGCTAATATCCTTCACTCCGCGAAGCTAGTATAGACGCAGCGCGAACATTATTGGGACGATGAGTCACCGTCTCATAGTGCAGCTCTATTTATTGGCTACAGTACTGTCGTCCGTCGCCTGGTCGCCGCCTCTGCCCACCTGCTACTGTTCGTTTTAATTACTCAGTCAGTGTGTCGTTGACCTGTTACAGTACTGTGACGGTACTCTTTCGCGGCGGTGACTTGTTTTGTTTGTGGGTGCGTTTCATCGTTCACAACGCCTTCTAAAAGAAAACGTGTAGTGTTATCGTTAGCGAATAAGCTAAAAATTATAGAGCAATCAGATAAAGGAGTTACGGGTAAACAGTCGACTGAGATGTACGGTGTTGGACAACCAACGATTTCAGACATTAAAAGGAGCAAACCTGCACTTTAAAACTTCGTTTCACTGCTTGAAAACAAAGATATAAGTTCTTCAATAAAATCAGTGAAGGCAAAAATAAATAAAATTTTAGAAGGTTCCGTTTTCAAGAGGTTTTTGCAACAACATTTTATGAGAAACCTAATTTCGGGTTCGATTCTTTGTAAAAATACTGAGATCTTAGCTCAGAAGCTTGGTTGTTCATCCTGTGAAGCAAGTACTGGCTGAATAAGAAATAATAAGTGCAGGAACGGTGTCTGTGAATTAGAGTTAAGTGGCGAGAAGTTAAGTGGAGATCAGCAGACTCCAAAGCTGCAGAAGATTATATTGAAAAATTTTAAATTGTAGCAGACCATGATCCTATGTTTTTTTACAGCGCCGATGAAACCTGTCTGGTTTGGAAAGCTCTGCCTAAAACGGTGCTGTAGTGCTCCAGGACATGAAGCTAGTGAAGACCGTGTTAGGCTACTTACCTGTTCGAACTCTACGAGAAGCAACAAAATACCCCTTCTGTTGATAGGGAAGTAAAAAAGCCTAGGAGCATTTAAAAATGTGAAAAAGCTTTCCCTCTTTTATAAGGACCAACCCAAAGCTTGGATGACTGCAGCATTGTTTAGGCAGTAGTAAAACGAAATTTTCATCTCTGAAGTGAAAAAGCACCAAAAATCTGTTAGAAAAGAAGGGAGTAAAGTGCTTTTGATTGCTGATAATGCACCAACTCACCCCACCGGAGAATTGTTGGAAAAGAGAAATGGCCAGTTTACGACAATCATTTTACCGCCAAACAGTCACAAGCTTGTTGAAATCAATGGATCAGTCTGTTATGGAAACCATGTAACGCCATTGCAGAAGGCAACCTTTAAGTAAACTTTTTGCAGACAGAGAAGACGAAGAAGGCGTGTTAACCAACTACAGAAAAATAAATTTGAAAGATTGCGCTTACATAATGGCGGATGCTTGGAACTTGTTTAAGGTAATTGCATTAAGACGTGCGTGGAGAACAAGTTGAAAGGCATATCAACTGAAGAAGAGAAGGAAAAGAAGAAAAAAGAGAAAGAAGCTCAAGAAAAGGAAGGGGAAAAGACTGGAGAAGATGAGGATGACGTGTCACTTGGGGAATTAAGAAACATTCTTTAGGAAATTCCTGGATGTTCAGAAGTTAGTGCTGAGGATACAGCAAAATGAATGTTGTGTGATTCGTCAGACCCTGGGTTTAAAATTCTAAATGATGATGAACGTGATAGAAAAAAGTGTCGAGGAAGAAAGTAACCTTAATGTCCAAGTTGAAGCAGAGACGGAACCAAACAGCTAGTAAAGCGTTCAACTGCCTTGAAACTGCGCTGAAGTGGAAAGTAGATGGAGCTTCAGCCCGAGAGTGAGCACACGCAACTTCTCATTGTGAAGCGGATGCGCGACTTGGCTGCCCGAAAACGGATGAAGACAGACAAGCAGCTTACTTTGACCAAGATGTTCAGCAAGCAGTGACTTTTAGCACTTGTAAGAACTGTACAGTACGCTTTATAACATGTAAGTAAAAGTGTTGATTTTTCATTTCAATTAATTAAAACCTCTTTATTAAAAAATACTTTTTTCTCCCATTTTCAACATACAGTACACACAGTAATTCCTTAAATTGTATCTAGACCATTTTGTCGGAAAAAATCCTATTATTCGAATGGGGTCGGGTCCCAATTGATTCGGATAATTGGAGTTCTACTGTATATGATATAGATATAGCTATTGAAAATAATAATATGATACCGAATGCAGTTCAAAGAAGAAGTTTCTAAGCTCGATATCTTTCTTAATAAATTTGCTATTTTAAGTTTTTAAGTTGATATATCAAAAAAAAAAAAAAAAAAAGAGAGAGAGAGAGAAAGTATATACATTGCAAAAGCTAAAGAAATCAATCTCGTAAGTATACAAAAACATTTAATGAATGAAACTGGACAATAAACTATAATTTGCGCACTACTGACTATTAAAATTTCACACGGTGAAGGCGGCATACAAAAACGTCCAATTTGCATGAAAGGTATTACATGCTGAGGTATGCAAGTGATTAGTATTTCAACGTGTGATCACAAAAGCAGGTACACGAGTAAAGCCATATACACTCTACATAAACGGGAAAATTTCACGGTGGATTTTTCATTTGGAAATTTCATTTAAATGTTTGTTGTTTGTGTAAAGGTTGTGTTATACCTCCTATAAATACTAGAAGAAACCCGTACCAGCGGGCTTGCGGTAATCCGACCATCGCAATATCGTGGCCTATCGGGACTGCGGCTTATCGTTCCGCGAACATTGCTGCTTGTGTTGTTTGGGATTCCCTGACTGTCAGGCGAATATGACATAAACAGGATTTCAGCGGCATCGGATCATTAACGCCCGGTAGAACAGATATGCTGTCGTCTTGGGTTTGCAGGCGCGTACAGCCACGTCACATACTAAGTCAGAAAAATATCGTTGTTCGTGTGCAGGATGACAAGTGCCCGCACGGACAGTGCGACGATGTCTGGAGCACCACGGCTAGCATTGTTGCAGCTTCTTTTCAAGCTGCAGCAAAGACAGGTGAGCTTACCGTGATGTGACGTAATATGACACTGGACACAGGAGTGGCATTAAGTCTTATTTTTAGACGAATCCCGATTCTGCATACTCTGTCATGATATGTATATGTGCGTAAGGAATAAATGTTGCAAACTTGCATTCGTCATCGTAATATGAGCCTGTCACGTGGAGTGCAGGTATGGACTGCCATTGGGTAAGCATCCCGATCACTTCTTGTTAGCATAGCCTTAGATCACTTCTTGTTATGTGGACAGCCACCGTTACATTTGCAGTGTGCTAAGGCAAGTGGCTGTGCTCTGCCTTCGAGGCCTGCGTGACTCCTTGCCAGTTCTCAGTCGGCTGTTAGTTGCCCGCCGAAACGGTCACCCCAAGCTTTGTGCCCGGTGCGCCGCGCAGTTGAGGCATTCGACGGGAAGGCCCCTACGCTGGTCCGGGCCGGACCGGACCGCTTTCACGGCCAGTCTTGCCCAGACCCGGTGCAGTGCCACACCTGCTTCGGACTCCAGCCCGACGGGCCCAGTCCTCAGAGCCAATCCTTGTCCCGAAGTTACGGATCGAACTTGCCGACTTCCCTTACCTACATTGTTCTATTGACTAGAGGCTTTTCACATTGGAGACCTTCTATCTTTCAATAAGATAATGACGATCGCATGTTGACCGTGCTGTCTTGATCTTTCTAAATATACAGAGTGTTCTATTATAGCCATGGCCAGCATGTTCTCTAGATCTGTCACCCATTGACAACATCTGATTATAGGTTGCAGGGAGAATGACAAGCCACCAATCGCCACTCACTACGATTGATGAATTCTGGCATACAGTTGAAATTGCATGGAATGAAGTACTCGTATCTGTCATCTAAGCTCAGTTGGATTCGATGCTCAACTGGATTACAGCCGTTTTTGCTGTCAGAGGGGTCAGCTTTGTGTACTGAAATCTGCATGCTCCAAACTACCTGCAAATTTAATCCTGACATCCTCCCATCGTAATGTATATGTGCAGAAAATGATATTTTGCTATTTGCTTTACTTTCAATGATCTCACTTTTAATGGGTAGCAATGTACGAAGGAAAAAAAGCATTTGCATGAACGTGTCAAGCGTCATATAGACTTAAAAAGATTATATACTCGTATTCAAACTGAGAAGTAAAAATGTTATCATCTTGAACTTTCGCTTAGTCCTAAAACTTCATAAACGCATTGCGTACTTTGCATTATTATGAATTTTTATTTTAGAAATTCATGAGAAAGCAAGAATTTTGAGATGCCTATTTCTTGTTCATTTTACTTTCCAGTTTGCTTAGAATACTAAGAAAGCAAAATGTATAACTTCTGGAAATTAAAGATACATATTGCGCTAATTTAATTTATTTTTAAGTAGCAAGTTCGTTTTCTAATTTGCATGTTTTCTGTGGATTCAGACTTACTTATGCAACTTCTTCTCTCTAGATGATTATGGGGATTTTTGAAACGAGCGTAGGAGTATAAGTAGGTTAACTGGAAGCATAGGGTTGTCTATCAATATCTGAAATTGTTAGAATATCAGTCCGAGTCTGTGCCTAGGTTGAATGAACTAGACGAGTGAGCCACGAACAAATACCTGCTGATGAATATTGATGTTTAAAATCTTTGGCCTGTAGAGTTGATGTGCTTATTTATAATGACATTCCGGTTTTTTCTACGGCTTTTCAAAAGTTTAATTATCATTTCTTACATCCTTAGGAACGCTTTGTTATTCCATATATTTATTTCTTTCCAGATATTAGAGAGTGCGAAATCTATACTGATGTTTCGGGCATGGATGGAGGCGTGGCCTCGGCCTTTACTGTTCTATATTATGGAACTGAGATTCACTTTGAAAAATATGTTCTCGAGAGTTTTAACTCCGTATTTCAGGCTGAGCTCGTTGCATTATTCTATGCCTTAAAATGGATAAAAAACTGCAACCTGGATTTTTGCAATATATTTGGCTTTTCTGATTCTATGTCCTCTTTGGAGGCTTTGAAATCGTTTAACAGTACTAATGATCTGGTTTATTCTATTAAAGATTTATTTTGGTTGTTGAAATTTAAATATAATATTATTTTTGGTTGGGTTAAAGCACACGCGGGGATTTTTGGAAATGAGAGGGCTGATATCCTCGCCAAGGAAGCTGCATCTGGGGATGGGCTGGGAAACGCCAATCTTCCTAGTTCTGTTAGAATTACTTGTAATTTAATAAAAAGGTTTTATTATAATAAATGGTATAATAAATGGTTAAACTCTGAAAAAAGAAATCAGTATCTTAACAATTTGGATTTTGTGAAACATAAATCATTATTTCCAATAAATAACATAGATGCCAATCAATTTTTAACGGGGCATGGCTATCTCTCAAGATTTAAATTACAAACAAATAATATGTGTATGACATATAACACGTTGGGCGACGCTCAGCACTTCCTCTGCGACTGTAAACTTACTTTACACATTGTTAAAAAATATGAAATCGGTGGTGATCCTTTTGCAAATTATAATAATTTTAGTAGTTGTTGTAAGGAGATTATGAAAATTATAAACAGTGAGCGGCGAGCGGTTGGTATAATGATTCATTGATTGTTTGGAAACATTCCTGGTGGTGTGTTCTCGTTTTTCTTATGTGTTTTATGTAGTATTGTCCATTTCCTTATATATTATTTTGTTCGTAACATGCATTTTATTTTGTTAGTTATATTTTGTTCTTCTCTTCTTTCCTTTTGTGCCGTTTAAAGGCAGATCTAAAATATGTGGTGTTTTTGTTCTTTGTATTTTGATGTTCATTCTGTTGTAAAGATCTGCCTGTTTCTTTTAATTTCTTTTCTTTGCTTTATTTCTAACTTTTTAGTTACTCGGGGCTCTGGGCCTTGGTTTCCCGGAACATGGGGTGTCGTTTGGGGGCTCGGGCCGCTGATTGTCCTCGTTTGTGGTTTTGGATTGGACGTAGTCCTATGACCATTGAGTCAATCTTAAGATTGACAGGGGGGTCGGACTGCGTCCATATTTAATACCGCCTGTAGAGTTGATTCTGAAGAAGTCTTGTCCAAAACGGTAAGCTATGGCTGAAAGCTTAGCACATTAAAATTAGATAGAATTATGGTTCCCCTAGAGCTAGAGTAATATGAATCTGTGACTTTTTATCGGGAACTTAGTCAAGCAGACTGTCACCTGTATCTCAACTTAATACTCTAGCTCATTAAAGTTTAAGTTACTGAGTTCTTGTCTTCATGAACCTGGAAATATCATTTCCATCACGATAATTCGTTCAAAGAAATCAGTGGCACCTAATAATTAGAACCCATAGAGTAGCTGTAAAGATTACAATAACCCAAACACTCTTAAATCTAACATTGGGTGCCATAATATTATTGCTGAGGTGAAATTGCTGCAATTCAAATATTTTGAAGTAATGATTGAATTGAAATTGCTTCAGAATTGAAAAAGCTTTTGATAAAATTTTAAGAACAGGAAACAATACAAATATACCTTTTGGAATAAATACCCAGTTCATAAAAAAGACAAATCTTACCTGGAAATACCAGTATTTGAAAAGCCATTATAAAAAGAACGTCAGCAAAGAAAGAAGAAAGAATCTCTAATCTGTAATTGTTTCTATGAACTGTTTACTTTCTTTGATTTAAAGTATCGCTATTCGCCCTTTGCAAATGAGAATTTCTTGAAATACATTTTGCTTTGCTTACTGCACGTATAATAAATAATTGCAGTTTGCATGTATTTCAGATGCATTCTTAGAAGTCATAGAACTCGTAATTTCTGATAAACAAAAATATAATTTTTAGGGAAATATATCATGCTGTTTAAACTTCTTTAACTGTTGCATCATAAGACATTCTTAACAATTCTTTATTCTACTAAATGAATTCAAATTCTAAGTTGCTATAACAATATCGATCGCCGAAGTAATTACATACAGAAATGAGAATTTCGTGAAAGTATTGATTTTTTTCATGCTCTAAACACCACAAATAATTACTTTTTTGTTTCTATTATACTGTTACGAATTTTGCATAATGTAACACGAAAGGTCCAAAGAAATGAAGATTTTTCAGAAAAATTAAGATTACAGGGGCAAGTCTATTTTTAAGGTAAATGGCTATCTTGCTAAATTGCCTAGAAACTGTCCAGCTAGCGATGGTTTTAGCAATAATTTTCGTCGCTAAATTTGGCGAAAAATCCCCCAAAATCGCCAAACTTGGCTACAACGTGGGGACATTTTGAGTTTGGTCCCTGTACAACTGCAAATGGCCTAATGTCGATGTAACTGTAACTGTATCCGGCCCTTATATGTGACTGTATATGCCTTCGAGAAATGAAAGGTTCTGGAAATTTCTCAGCAGCCGGGAGAAAACTATACAAGACCGGTGAGAGCATCGGTCCTTAAGTTTTTAGTTCAGAGCTGACTTCGGAGTACTGAGAGGTCTCTGTGCGAGATTCGCTCTTTAAATGGCCTTTGCATTGTTTTGTGTTTAACATTCTTAGCAGTCTGAAGTGGCTACTACTGATTGTGCCCTGTCATACGTAGAAGAATTGTACTAGTGATTTTGTGGAAAGTTCCGGAACTGTAACGTGTTTCTTTTGCGAAAATAAATTTTACCAAGCTATCATCGGTTGTGTGTGCATTCGATACGCATGTAACAATATTTTAATGGTACGTTTTTATTTCAAACTGATTGAAAAATGTGATTCAAAACTAATAATCCTTGTAATTTCTCTTACAACTACGTTGTGCAGTGATATAGCAGTGTGAAGCGTAAATGTACACCGTTTCCATAATGTTTTTACCCGGCCTATAATTTCGTAGATACATACTTCCAGTTAAAAAAAATTAAATGGGGTAGACATTCAAGTTTTAGTATTTTAAAATTATAAACTTTTTATTTTGGATTTTTTAATGTTCTTGAGAGTGATACGCATTAGTTAAAACGTGGATCCCTACCGAAGGAGTAAGTACACTTGCTTTCAAGCTGAAAACATAAGATTTAATGGGTGCTTTCCTTGAATTTGACAAAATAGATAAACATATCATATCAGACTATGACACGTTAAAAGCATGTGATTAATAACAGATGAATGTACACTGCACAAAAAAAGGGGGGGACAGTTCTATATCTTCCGTTCTACTGGGCCGATTAACGAAATCCAAATTGCGTTTTTCATGTCTCGACTTAGGTTATGTATATATAGCATTGTTCTAACATAGGGACTTTGACATAAAAACGGACTTTTTCTGAAATGACATGAAAATATTTCTCCATATTTCAGTTCTACGACTCTAATTATGCCTAAATATTAAATTTTGTAAAATTTGGTGAGAAATTTATCCTGGCGTATTTTTTTCAATTTCCGCCAAGAATAATTCACTTCGCGAACTTTTTAATTTATGGTAACCTATTTTCCTTTCCCTTTTTACACTGTGCACGAGAGAAAAAACGACTCATCGTTTCTACTTTCAAATAATTTTAACAAAGTGCTCAAACTACATTTGATGTTTTATCGCTTTCAACAAATATGCCAAATTTAAAAAACGCGCCAATATATATCTTCCGAAATTTTGAATAAAAAACTCTGATTTTTTGCAGGTATACTTAGAAATACATCTACATTAAAATGATGGTAACAATTTTATAGGTTACAATTCAAAATTTTTTCGAAAAATTTATAAAAATTATTTAAAAATACAAATTTTAAAAATAAATCATAAAAATTAGGGAATTTTATTTGTAAGGAACCTAAATTTCCAAATAGGAAGTGAAGAATCAAATAAATTTAATAAAAAAGAGCGATTAATAAATACTGTATTTGACGGCATATAAGACGCACTTTTTTTTCCTGAATTTGGTCTCAAAAAAGTTACCTGCGTCTTATACGTGAAGGACACAGTCTTATATGTGAAGGTAATTGCATTCAATAATTGTTTATTTGGCTTTTACGAAACGTGAGAACTAAAAGAAACCACGCTATTGAAACTTTTTTCCTTATGTGTGGCCGTCTAAATAAGGGTGCGTCTTATATGCCAGTGCGTCTTATATGCCGATATACCAAATTCAAATAACATTGAGGAATGAAAATTTTGAGAGCTAATTTCTTAAAAGCTACTCGTTCGATTTTTACGAAACGTTGCAGTTTGGCATAATTTGAATCGTAGAATCGAAATATGGAAAAAAAAAAAAAAATCGGCATGTCATTTCAGAAAAAGTCCCTTTTGTGTCAAAATGCCTATGTTAGCACAATGCTATATATAAATCTAATACATATCCTAAGTCGCGCTTTCGAACATGAAAAACGTAAGTTGAATTTCATCAATCGGCCGAGTAGAACGGGAGATATAGAACTGTCACTTTTTTTCCCCGTATACTTGACTGGTACAATGAGTTAGTTGAGTCTCCCTGACAGTTCATTCAGTCAGGCAGATACTTAGCGGCTTAGTAAATTATCCGGGATACTATTTATTTCTATTATTCCTAGATTCCTATTACAATCTATCCTTGCATAGCTATATTCCACTGAAAATCTCCACACCTCTAAATTACTAAACCACGCTGGAATGATTCACGGCTGTTAGCCACGTCGATAAGGCAAATTGGAAGAATACAGTCTTTACCACAATCGGGAGGACACACATTTTCTCCACCATCGGAAGGTTTCTACTGCTAGATTATATACTTTACCTCCTGCTAAGCGCAGCCGCCAGGGATCAACAAAACTAAAAATTTTAAAATCAAACTTTTATGCGCTTATTTCTACACATTTTTTAATTTGCAATTATTAATGTAATTTTCAATATACATTAAGGGACGGTTAATAAATAAATTATAATAATTTGAGACTGATTTTTTTTCCTCCTTAAATGTCACTTAATGGCAACTAGTGCGTTTAATTTATAATTTAGCTACCATTGGTATGAAGAATTTTCACACAAGTAATACGTAAGTTTTCAAACGTTAAAAATGCATTATTCGTATTCTCATATAGTTTTATTACTTTAGAACCATAATGTAATAATCACACGAAAGAATAATTAAACTAGAAATATTTGTATTTTTAATTAATGCAAATGTTATTAGTCGGTTAAGCCCGTACTGAAAACTGATAATTCTTTCTAAAACACGAATTCTATACAACTTTGAGGATAAGAACTCCATTTTCAGATGAATATTTTTCGCGAAAATTTGCACAGAAATGCCATTCATTTAATTTGTTAGCAACAGAAATGTTTTCTGTTAACTAATATTTTTATTTTTATTATTCAATTTTTATTATTCAATTATTTTTATTATTATTCAATTTGTGTGCGAGCCCTGAATATGAGCCACATTTTTTAATGTCAGATAACTCGGTCAATTTTTGTTGTATCGGAGTCATACTTTATGCATGTTATTTTTTATAACAAGTACAAAATTTCCTTAAATATAAGTATAGGGACTAGGAGGACATATAAAAAGTTAGATTTCGTAATTTTTCACGAAGTAGTATTTTAAGTTAAAAAATACAAAAACATGAATGTTAACATTCGGAAGTGTAATTCTAGGATCACCGATTGCAAAAATAAGGCCAGGTAAAGACTTTTGTGAAGATAGTGTACAGTAAATCCTCGAACGTGGATTGCGGAATGCGATTTTGAGTATACGCATTTTCTTAATTGTCTCCATTTAATTTGTCAAATATAAGAAATTCATTTATACGCGGATGCCCACCAGCGGCCGAGCGGTAAAGTCGCTGAACACTGGTAGTTCGGTCCAAGGTTCGAATCCCGCGAACGGGCTGGCTGCATGGGCGTTTTCGTGGTTTTCCCCATGTGTAACGTGTATACGAGCCAGTTTCCCTTAGAAAGTCCTCCACGAAGGCATCCCTCCCCTTAGGCAGATAGCCCTCGAGGCTTTGCCATAATCACACACACACACATTTATACGCGGTACTGTGTGGAGCGCCGGCTGCGTTGAGAATGTCCTCTTTAATGATAGGTTAGAAAATTTATTCATTAAAGAAGTCAAACATTACCAGAGTTTTAAATTCTCTTAATTCTCAGTAATGCTCTAGGACACATTGCTGAAGACCTTATACATTGCATCCAAATGTAAAGGTTTTATTTCTTTCACCGAACACCACTTCCTTAATCCAAACAATGGATCAAGGAATCAAAAAAACATTCAAAAACCTACTATGCTTACACCTCTGAAAATAAAACACGAGACGAAGGAAAGCCCGAGCACTAATGGCATTTTGGAAGCAGATGAATATAAGACACCGCATAGAAATGATTAAGATTCGCTGAACCGGTATAGTGGTTAGAGTCGCTGATTGCCGTGCCGAAGCGCCCGGTTTCGAGTTCCGGAGAAGACATGGATGTTTGTAAATGTATAGTGTCCGTGTGGCATGGAGGCACTCTAAATATGATGCGGGCCGAAATCTCGAGAGGTTGTAGTGGTAGGGGAAGAGGAGTGGGAGACGCTCCCTGTGGAGTGTCCCCATCAATATAGGGGGCGGAACTGTGCTAAATCGCACTGTCACCTGTAAGGTGCTCAAGACTGTTGCCAACGACAGGCGTATTCTTGCCACCAGGATTTTAGTGGGCTTGGTCAGACAAGTGAGCATTAATCAACAACAAAAGAAATGATTAATACAAGGGGGCAAGTGAATTCATTAAAAATGCATGCTTGCTAGCAACAGCTCTGGCCAGAAGTTCCCAACAATTTTAAAGGGTTTCCGCTGATTGAAACTGAACCCAAGGAAACCATACAAATTGCAAAACCAATAGGCAGCGAAGGGATTTTCACAAGGAAAAATCAAAGAATTAGTCAAGGATGATGATCGGGTAATGAAACATGAAGAACTGGGTGATTTTATAATAACAGCAGTCAGTGAAAGCAACAATAGTAAAGAAGATTGTAGAGAAAATAAGTTTTTTTTTTTTTTTTTTTTTTTTTTTTTTTAAGCAAGAAAGATTATTGAAAAATGAGCAACGCCTTCGCCGGGAATCGAACCACGGACCTCTGGAATACGCACCCAGCGTACAGACCATCACACCAAGAAATCATACTAGGAAGGCGGGAGAAATACCTTATAAGGGTAAAGAGCGTTTAATGTACTAGACGTTAAACTAATTGTTAAAAAAGGCACGGTAGTTGCCTGACTTTTTAATGGAGATTGACCCAAAGGAGGAAAAAAAAAGAGGACAGTTTATGAGAGATACGGAAAATCGTTACGCTCCTTACGGCAAAACTTTAAATGAGTTGCATCAGACACTATCCCATGCAAAAACCACCAGCTATTTAAAAAAATAATTGTATCATGTATCTATTTATTAAGTAGTAACAGAAATCCTTTCAATTAATATTTTTTGATTTTTTCATTTCTGTTATAATAATATTTAAGTTTTGTAAATTATACACACCTTCTAAATTTGATCTGCGTCTAACCTGTTTATTTTCCGAGACAGTTAACTTTGCGGATCGCGATTTTGTCGTACTCGGAATCTGTTACTGATGCATTCGGCAAGGGTTTACTGTATATTTGCACGGTATTGTAAATCCTCATACGTTGATACGCGAGAAGTAAAACACTAGTTTCTTTTACAAAGATCAGACTCGGTTGAGTATAAGTACAACTTAAGAAGATCTTTTAAAAAATGATATGTCGATACAAATGAAAAGCTTGCACGGATAACATTTTTCGAAATTTTTAATACGTAGTATCTGTTCATTGATAGGCCGATATTCTGCAACTGATTTATGATCAAGAATCTATTTTTTAGCAAAGCAACAAAAAATTATATTTGTTCAACAAAAAATTATATTTGTTCAACAAACAATTATATTTGTTCAATATACAATTATATAATAGTATTAGATTGTTTATGTGATTTGCATTTGTTTATTTTTCACTGAATGTTTCCTTATGTTGAGTTCATTATGTTTCATTGGGAGTTATTTGCAGCAATAACTCCCAAGGTGTGGATTGTGGTACACCAGCGAATCAAGAAATATTTTTCGGCGGGTCGCGAGAAGTTTATTTTCCCTTTGCTTTTTAATATAATAACAAATACTTATTAATGATTATTAATCAATTTATAGCTATTATTAGTCCAAAGGGGCTTTGTCCCTGAGGGATTATTGTTTTCGTTTTGCGATTTTGCGTCGAATCGCTCTGAATGGCCTTTTACTTTTCAAACTGTTGCCACCAGATATTATAGCGGTGTTTTATAATTGAAGGAATTAAATAATGAAGAATCTGAATTTTATGGTTAAGTGCGAAGAACATGATATTTAATAAAGGTAAAACACAAAATGTTAAAAAAAAAGCCCCTTTGGAAATAATTTAAAATTTGAAACCTTTCAGATTTTCTTAATTTTTTTATTCATTTATTTTTTCCAAAGGCCGGGCACTTGTTGGAAGGCAGCTCATCGGATAGTGCTGAACCCAATGCTCTTATAGATGCTCATTACCGAGAACGTTGCTCTGGTGCATCACAAAACTTAGACTCATGGTACATGCACGAGAAGAAGGGACGATCACACTCAGACAAGCAAGCCTTACGCGGGAATCGAACCTCTTATCTTTCGTTTTCGGTAAAGAGTCATCCTTCGCCAATCTCTGGACCGTCCAAGGTGGCTAATTAATCAACTTTATATTCAAAATACGATAAAGAAAACATAAAAGTTAATTTACATTTTATCCTATATCTCGATGCAAACCTCTCTAACACCGTAATTCAAGGACAAGAAATTTTTGCTCTCCGCCGTCCTTGACAACTTCCGTCGTCGCCGTCGTTGCCTACGGCGGCGGAAAGCAAAAATGATCGTAATTGCATAATTCGTAAAGGCAGAAATACCTTGCCATAACGAATAAACTCTTAAAAGCAATTCATAGGGCAGGAATCCGTAAAGTAAAATACAATAATTAATTGGACTTTTACTTCCGAGATGTTGTTGCTACGACAGCAAAACACTTGCACATAATCAGTTTCCTTTGGTTGGAAAAATTTAGACAATTTTTAGTCTATTTTTTTTAAACATTTCCAAAAGGTACTGTGATTTCTAACGAAAGATAAAATTTTATTACAAATAAAAATTAGAAAACGAGAACATATTATTACCGATGAGATACATTCCGCAAAAGAAAAAGATGATGAATGACCTTGTTCGTTTACGTTAACTGTACGTAAGTCATGTGATACCTGAGGTCAGCTACATTGTTTGTTTACATTAGTTATACGTACATCACGTGATCTCTGAGGTCATCGAAATGTATTTCATCGGCGATTCGTTGAATCTTTTATTTTATTTTCTATGTAACAGAAATACGTTGCTCATCAGCATAATCTTAAGTGACTAATTTAGAAATTAGTTCCCTGTACTTGAACAAATTTGCAAAAGTGTTACTAGTTGCAACAAGCATTATTGTAAATGTGAAAAATGAAATACATTTACATCGTAAGTGTGGCAACAAATAGCCTCTAATATGTAATGCAAAAGAATTTCTAACTCTGATTGTTTCGTACTCTGTAGAGGCATTAGGTTATTTCGAAGCAGGAGAGATGAAAAATGAGCAATGCCCTCGTCGGGACTCGAATCAAGGACCTCTCGAATACGCGCCGAGCGTGCTGACCACTACACCACGAAGGCATGCTAACAAGGCGGCAGAAATACCTTATAACTCTTTCGGCTGCATAAGAAACAGAAACTGAATGATGATGATAAAATTTTGTAGTAGAGTAAACAAGAGACTACAGATTGTAATCTCTTCATTTCTTTTTTAAATTTTATTTATATCACCATATAAGGTATTTTATTTTAATTGACCAATTTTTACTGTTTGGATCTTTACTGTAACTTCTCCTTTCCGTTAGCCCTCACCAGAATACAAATGAGATTAAAGAGTATTTAAGGAGAATACTTTAGATATGCATATCTACAAACTGATCAAAATGAGCTTTAATCGAGAAATTTTTCTTACTTCCTTACCGACCGGAATTTTAGGGTCAGTTAAAGAAATGCCGACGCACTTTTCAAAAACATCACTGCAGGGTTGCCCCAGAGCTCGTATCTTGGGCCCATTCTCCACCTTTTTTACGCAATCGATTTTTCCAAAGACAAACTGGATTGTAAGTCTATATTAGCTTGCTATGCTAACAATATGGAGGTAGCCATCAACTGCTTCTAACCCAATAATGTAGTCTCGAAACTTGAGGAATTTGTTTTAGATACTGAGGATTGGTGTAGAAAATGGAGGATCAGGTAAAAATGCCTCAAAGCTCCAACTGGTCAGGAGGCTCAAGATTCGGCAAATAGTATTGAACAACCTCTACTTGTTTGCAGAAATTGTGAACCGTGTAAATAATGTAAGTTATTTGAGGGTTATCATTAACCAAAGCCTCCCATGAACTTGTCATATTCAAAATACGTCATAGGAAAAAGTCTGTGATATCGCCAACCAGCTTTCTATACTCCTCGAAAACTACTCTGAACTGTCTCTCCATAATTTATATCTGAATTATAGAGCCAATTATATGCTATGCATCTCCAGCCTAAGCCTTAGTCGCAAATGCAGATTTCCACAAACTCCAGGTAGTATAGAACAAGATTCTGAGAAGAACTGTCCATTACCAAGGTTCCATTCCAAGGTTCATTACTTGATTAGAAATAAACTGATCCCATGATGACTTAGTGGACCACATTCCTAAACTTAACAAGAGCTTCTTCAACACTGGACTTAGCTATGATGATGCGAATTTTTCAGAAGTCCTTAATTACCAAATCAGTCCAAAAGATAGTTTGATCAGACCATTTGCTACCCACATACTTCTTGGACTGCTTAGATTTACCCTATTTGCCGGCGTATAAGACGCACCGGCCTATAAGACGCATCCCCTTTTTCATACACTTTTTGAAGGATAAAACTTTATTACTGATTATTATAATGAATTTACAGTATTTTAAATATAAAGTAATACTTTCTGCAAATACCCAATCTATCTGCGAAAGAACACCTTTTAATCTTTTTCGTCAAAATCCAGACACTCATTTCCAGAGCTAAATGAAGAGTCACTTGAAATTTCTTCTACATCAGCATCTGAGTGCTCATACAACAAACTGTCCTCTGTATCATCCAGTGTATTACTAATGCCACACTTTTAAAATGATTTAACCACTGTCTCTGTTTTCATAGCATCCCATGAAGCTTTGACCCATTCACAAATTAAAATGAGTGTAATCAAAAACTGAGTATCGACGCATAAGACGCACTATTTTCAAAGAAAAAAAAGTGTGTTTTATTCGCCTGAAAATACGGTACTTGTATTCATGTATGACATCTGATTGGCACCAGTTTCAGCTACTAACTCATCAAAGCCGAAAAATACGGAGTTAATGTTGCACAGTAAAACCCTATCTATAACCATACTTTTTAAATGTTTTGACATTTTTTTAATTCATACCATTGTATATTCAAAAACAAATGAAGAAACAAACAGAGAATGCTTAAAAATTGAAATTCATTCGAGATAAATTTTAACTTTTATTTACCACTAATGATTTAGTTTCATCATTTAGGAACTATATCTAGCGTTTTTACTTAGAAAAAGAAATGAAGTAATTTTCACAATTTTTTCTTTAATGTTTTTTAGCTCTTACATATTTTTAAAAGTCAGCTCATTTTTTGAGTTATTAGATTATAATTTGAACTTTAATTATTTTTCAAACAAATTTATTTTTTAATTTTCAAAAGATGAATTCGTAATCCCGAGGTTTCATAAAGGTGGAGCTCAGAAAGTATGTTGAAATTTTAATTAATGAAAATAAATTATATATATTTCTCTGTTGAAATTTAAATTATATATATTTCTGTTTAGCTTTCGATTCTCTACATCTACACCCTAATATAGTCAACTCCCGATTCATCGGGGAGGGGGACAGATTATTAACTGGACCCTGTTAAAAAAAGGATAAATTTCTTAATTGCAGAGCGATAGAGCCACCCCAGAAAAATAATAATGTCTGCGGGGGGGGGTAAGAGGGAAGGAAGGAAATATCTGAAAGGGTCCAGATTTTAATGGTCCTTTGTTTAAAAAAGGGTCCAGATTAATTTTAATTTAAAAGGTTTTGTTAAAGTTTTTTTACACTCTCACTGAGCTCGCAGTCAACCAGTCTGCTGTTGCACACACACTGCTCTTCCATTTTTTTTTTTTTTTGTCCTTTTAGCTGTATTATTAAGAGTCATTTTCTTCGCACTTACAACAGTAAAATTACAAAAAATTTTAAAAGCAGCATAACAGCATATGTTAAGAAGTCCTGATACAATGTTATGTCTTGGCCTCAGTTCATCATATCAATGTTCAGTTTTCTTAGAAAGACGTTTTATATTATATATATATATATGTGTGTGTGTGTGTGTGTGTGTGTGTGTGTGTATGTCATTTTATTTTTAAGGTTTTGAATGTTAACTTAAAGGCCGACGCGGCAGAAAGGCTGGATTTACTGTGCCTGTGTATCGGAAATTCTAAAAATATGCTGTTTTGCTGTTTTTAAATATTTTGTGACAATACTGTTGAATTGAATTTTACGTGATTTAAGTGCAAAGAACATGATAGTTGATAAATAAAGGTAACACACAAAATGTTAAACAAGTCCCTTTGGGCATAATATAAACTCTGAAAGTTTCCAGATTCATTGGCCTCAGTTCATCATATCAATGTTCAGTTTTCTTAGAAAGACGCTTTATATATATATATATATATATATACGTGTGTGTGTGTGTGTGTATGTATGTCATTTTGTGTATTTTGAGTTTGTCTTCACTCAAAACGTTAAATATATATATATATATATTTAACGTTTTGAGGGAAGAAAGTGATATTTCTTCTCACTTACGCTACATAAAATTTAAATTCAACTGCAAAATTACGAAATATTTAAAAACAGTATTTCTTTAGAATTTTCGGCAGATAGTCTGGAGCGCTGGAATGTTTGTACAAATAACGTTTTATTCCATATTGTGTTGCTACTGGTGGCTTTCAAATACTTGTGTTTGTTAATCAAAAGTCCATTAAAGTTAAAAAAATATGAAATATGAAATTCAAAATTTGGGCTTCCAGGTGCACATGTTCGGATAGAGGACTATGCTATTCAAAATTTAATGGCTCTAGTTAGTGGCTAAATTTAATGGCTGGGTAATACATGCAGATTTTCTTCATTATCTAATTTCCTCAAAAATAATACCTGTCGATAGTATTTGGCGGCTACAATTTAAAAAGTGATACAGCCGTTTATAGTGAACGTCGCAAAATCTCGTTTGGAGACTAATAGCCCACTCGGACTAAAGCCTTTTTGGGCTAATAAAAGAAATTATGAAATTATTCAAGTTTTAACTATCGTCTAAAAGGTCTCATTTAAAGATTAATATGGTTTAACTATGATTGATGGAGCTGGTCCAGGTGGAATAGCGAAGCATCTTATAGAATATTAAATGAATATGCATTTAGACTAACACGGGAACGTTATATATCTTTCGTCCACTTAAAAAGTAAAAAATATATATATATATATATATATATAACATAATTCTATAAAAATAATACTTAATGTTTGAATTAGATATAAAATGAATTCAGTGCATTTTTATTTAAATCAATCAAATTAAAAAGTAAAAAAATAATAATTAAAAAATAGCTTCTAAGAACTGCATCTATTGCTTTTAAACAATTTGGTTTGTTAATTAATAACAGACAAAAATATGAAAGAATAATAACTTACATTTTAACGAATTTTAACAGACTTGAATAAAAAGCAAAAAGTGAAACAAGGTAAGATCGCATTTCGAGACTAATAACACTTTTGGGCTTCAATATTTACATTAAAAATTAATTATAATATATTATATATATATATATATATATATATATATATATATATATATATTTAAAATATATATATTATATAAATATAAATATATATATATATAAAAAATTCGAAAGCTTTCAGAGTTTATATTATGCCCAAAGGGGCGTTTTTTTTTATTACTTTGTGTGTTACCTTTATTTATTAAATATCATATTCTTCGCAATTAAACCACATAAAATTCAATTCAACAGTAGTTGCCACAAAATATTTAAAAACAGTAAAAAATCATATCTTTAGAATTTCCGATACACAGTCTCACGCGCTGGAGATAAAAATGTTCTGCCGTACAAGTGTTGCTATTGCTCGCTTTGAAATCGTTGAATTTGTTAATCAGAAATTTCTTCAAGTTTTACAAATAATGAAAGAAATAATAAAACAAATTTGAAATTCAAACTTCGGTTTTCCAAACTGAGAATTACGTTATTCAAAATGTGATGTCTCTAAGTACCGTCGTTTTTTAACATTGCGAGGAACATACATACATTCATGCAAATTCGTTATTAATTAATTTCTTTAAATATAATACAGAGCGATAATATTTAGTGGCAACAATTTAAGGAGCTGTTCGCCGTTTATAGTAGAGCTCCACAAAATTCCGTTTTGAGACTAATAGCTTTTCTGTCTTATCGCCCCTTTGGGCTAAAAAGAAAGGAAAAAAAAAAAAAGAAAGAAAGAAAGAAATAAAAAGGATGACAAGAAAAAGTGTGTGGCATAACTGCAAGGATTTATATGATAATATTCGAAAGTTCTTTTTATCCGCAAGAGTATGTAATTTAATTTAATTCTACTTATAATCCGGAATGTAATCGGACATGATCCGGAAAGTGGTCTCAAATTTCATTTATGTTTTGACAAGTAACAAAAAAAGTTAGCATCTAGGCTATGATAATGGCTAGCTAAAGGATGGTCCATATTTTGTCATAATATCACCCTATATGCACCTTCTACAAAAGGCCTGTGAAAGCAAGTTAAAATAGAATTCATCAGTTTTGTTATTACTAGACACTTCTCTTTCGCATCTCCTTTTAGTCTGAACTGAAGTATTCAGACTAAGAAAAAATGGGAAACAGAAATGTTTAATCAGATCTGCATCTTCAGTATTTGAATATGATTTAAATCGCAGTGTAAATTAATTAGCAGCACTGTAGATTTTTTGATGCATATATTCACATTCGTTTTTAATCATACTGAAAATAATGTAAAACTGGACTCCAAATGGTAACAATCTCGAATCTTTCTTCAGAACTCTTGTATTAATAGTTAATGTCTTAATAATATATGACTTATTACTCATGTTATTATTCGCAACACATATTTAATAACAGATAAGGTGTTTACAATATATATATAATATTAATGGCGTCTTATCATGCTGCAGAAACATTGTAGATCTTACTAACTTTTTACACTTCTTAAGACTAACCGAAGTTCTCTTTCTATATGCGCAGTTAAGAGCTAAGCTGCACTGGCAACTATTTACAGCATGGAGTTAGATATTTTTCAACCCCCATAATAATGCTAATAAATTTAAGAGAAATGTATTTGCGAGCCGCATGAAACTGCTGCGGGGTCGCCAGTTTGAGACCACTGTATAAGGAAACAAAACGATCTAATCGACTTTTTTGCGAGAGTCTGAACTGAGTGATATTGGTTAAGTTTTCTTGTAAATCTTTTTCTTTAATGCTACTTAGTTTTTCCTTTTTTTAAAATTTATTCTTCCATGTGTTGTTCTTTTGCACTGAATACAGATTTAACTTCTATAACCAAATGGAACTTGCTTGATATGCTGCTTAAATTGCTTGAAAATATAAGTAAAATTTTAGAAGTGGTTTTTGTTTATTATAATATGGGTTATTCCTCTTTCTTGCGTTTTTCTTTTGGGTGAACTCGGTGGTTTTTGGTTATGTGCCCCTGTATTACTCCAATAACTTTTGAGTAAGTGGTGGAAAAAGGCTTTACAAAAGTTTAGTACATTGAGCTGAGAACTCTCAGTTACCGGAGCAGCAAATTAGTGTAGTTGACTCTTGCAATACTATCCAAGTAATTGAACAGTAATAAAGATACTCCCTTGATAGGTACTACAACTTTAATAGCAATTGGAACTTTTCCAAGCAATTCAGCTAAAGTACCAGAAAATTGAGTCACGTAACTCTCTACCCAGTTTAAGCCAGATAGTACTACAACTGAAAATCAACACTAGAAAAATAGCTCACTCCGTAGAACAATAACAGGACTGTAAGAGCAATAACTATTGTAATGTACGCTTGTTACTATCCATTTTGTATGTACTTGTTAAAAATAATGTAAAGCAGTTGAACATGACATTGAAAATCTAGTCAATGTGTAAATGAATTACAAGTTTACTTTGATTACCTTAGTAAAAGTATTGTAAATATGAATTCGGATAATGTTTAAACGTGCTCATAACTGTCATGATTTTATGTAACTGTCACATGCAACTTGTACAAGACAATGTTTGTAATTAACATATCTATGCTTATACGCAGGTCTCGTATTCCCGTGTAATATTTTTATTTTTATACGGAAGAAATAATCCCTTCTGCCAGGATGACTAACACTGCATGACTTTCACAACAAAGTCAGGTCAGTGGTTATCTCAGGCGGCGCTCAGTAACTCTGGAGTTGACTGCTAAACAGTTTAAAATTTCCATCAAAAGGAAGTTTTCTTAAATCTGTTTCAATGTAAATCTTTTTAGTATTTAAAAAACTTATCTTTTTTTTTTTTTTAATACGATTTTTCCGCTTACCACTTTGGGAAGACACACATATACAGTTGTGACGTGCAAATCATTGGCCAGCGTTACATGTCATTTTAATGAAAGAGATATGCAAAATTTTGTAAAGCTGTATGTATATGAATTAAGAAGCTTTTGTATCCTTCACGCCAACAAACAGCGATACTTAGCCAATGAACGGTAACCGAAGTCGATCTGCCTGTTCTGTAACTTGAATAATAATAATAGAAAGTATTTACTCGGGCGCCACCTATCTGGTCGCGGGGAAAGTTCGCGGAGCGAGCGGTTGTTCCCGTGACATAAACGTCGTGGCTACCGTCCCGTCAGCAACTAATCGTTCTTCTAACCCCACCAAACCTGTACTTTCGCTGAAGGCAAGCTGTTGCACGTGCAAGAGGCAGCGCATTCTCTGTGCCCGACGCGGCAGGAAGGCTGGATTTATTGTGCCTGTCTCCAACTGCTGTGACCATCTCCAGAAGAGCACAGATCTGTGCATAGAGAGATATAGACATAAATAGAATGACGTCTAACATGGCGAGACACACGCACTCAAAGACGAAAGCTGCACCCCCGGTTCCCCCAAGCCGGCGGACTGCCTCGGTGACGGGTTCGGTGTCCGACGCGCGGGCCAAGACCATCCTGAAGGAAGCTGTTGACGCTGTCGTTAACAGTTTCGCCAAACACACGCATGGATATGGCAGAGGTGAGCCCAAAAATTTCTTCTTTTTATTACCATACAAAGAAAAAAGTATATTCTAATACAAGTTGACCTTGCCCGATGGGAAGCTCACCTGACACGCCCCCCTTTGACGGTGGCGGTTAGAATATTTGAAAAAGTTCAAAATGAGCAAGCATATGGGTTACTTCATTCACAGCACCTGTTAATGAAACTAAACAAAATCAGACATTTAATGTAAAATATACTGATGACAAATTTTCGACAAATCAGTTTTCATGCAAATTGAAATTAATATATGAATTTCATGGTGCGAAATCCGAAAAGCTATCACTCTCAAGAAACACAGTTCGATGTATTATTTTATCTGAGTCATAAGTTTACAGATAACTGAAGTTTAAAATATAAACTGAGAGAGTAAAATACAAGTAAACCTCTCCTCTGTGTATTATTCCAGATATATTTTATTGCGGCTAAAATGATAATTTTATGAATTCTTACTTTACAGTTTTCTCCTTTTTGTTTAACAAACTGAACATTTCTTGGGGCAGGTAATATCATAAGTCCCTTGTTTGCTCATGGGATGAAAATGTATTCGAAACTTTGAAGATTTATATGTAGATAAAAAAACGTATACCAGTATGTGACGTTTATTTTGGTATGTTTTTTATTTACATGGAAATCTTCAAATGTCATTGCCAAATATTAAGGGAAATTTACGATTTTTAAAATATCAGTATACTTGAAGTTGATAATTTATATGAATGGTTATTTCGCATTGGTATTCAAATCATCGCGATGTCTGGTTCATTTTTTGAAAGTACATGCTTGTGAAATTCCCCAAAATATTTCATTATATTTTTATAGAATATCAATGATCAGTTTAAGGAATTTCGATAACTATAAAAGACTATTTTTTTGTTATAATTCGAATATTTCGGATGCAAAGTTTTAGTGTTCTCTGAGTTCTCTTTAGTGAGTATCTTTTGAAATCATTATTTACATTTTAAATTTCATATTTCAAGAAAGTTTCTTATATTTGTAAATTTTAAAATATTCCCCCCCCAAATCATAATAATTTTCTCTTATAAGTTCAACTCTGAGTTGATATTTAATTTAATACGATAAATTCTTATTGCTAACAGAATTCGAAAAGACAGTGATTTAGAAAATTGTAGGAGTTTACTGAAATTTTAAAAAACGTTGTTTTATGTGGTATTAACTTTTATAAATTCTCTCTCTCTCTTTTTTTTAAAACTGAAGTGAAATTATTATTTTAACATCTTTAAAACGTTGTATAGTCTAAATTTGAAAACCTGACTTAATTCATCAATGAAACAGAGATTTTTTTTTGGATTTTATATTACAGGTGCTAGTAAGGTATTTTCCTAAGAAACATACAAGTCAGCTTTTTCGAATATCTGTTCCCTGTATAAAAAAACTTGCCATTTAAGAGCAACAAGCGTAGTATGAACAATGTGGCTTCATACTATTTATCTTAATTTCAAGTAATTATACTCAGTGATAAACACTGATATTCAATACTGCAGCGTTTATTTCCAGTTCGTTCAACAAAATAATATTTTCATGCTATATCTTCCTCCACTGACTGGTAACGTTTATTGTGTCAAAATTTTTTACTCTTGATCTAGATTTAAATTTTTCAAATCTTGCGTTGCTAACTGTAAAAAGGTGTATTATTTATTCTCTTTATGTTTGTTTTCTTCGACCATGAAAACTGACTGTGACCTTGACTGTGATTTTTGTTCTTATAAACGGCATTCGGTAATAAAAGCTGTCTATCTACAGTTTAAATAGGTATTTGATATCAACCTACCACATTTGAATTTTGTATTCTTTTATTTGAAGCGTATTTAGTTCATTCAGGTTGGCGCGTTTAGCATATTTAGATGATACTTTTGGAATGTTAAATGAATTAAACTTAGGATTACAAAGACAATCTACAACATAATATTCGCTTTGCTGCGCTATCAAAACAGCGCGAAAATCATCGTTTCATCGTTGAAAGGTTTTAAATTTAATCTGATCATTATATTTTGATGTCTGAAAATAAAACTAGCCCTTTTCCCAATTTCGGCAAAAATTCCAGCGAACGGGCTGGTTGTACGGGCGTTCTTGTGGATTTCTCCCTGTGCAACATGAATACGAGCCAGTTTCCTTAGAAAGTCCTCCACGAATTGATCTTTTTTCTTAGGTAGATAGCTATTGTATGCTTTGCCATGGTCAAATAAGCCAAACTAAATCCGATTTTAGTTTTATTTTCATCACGCTCGGATCATGTAATAAGTTCTAGCTTAGCATCTAAAATGATGGCTTTACTTTGCATTTTCTACAGTAAACCTACTCGTTAAATGTAAGCATGATAATGTACTGTCTGTCACAATTGTGCAAAACAACATTACTTTGAATTCAGATGGTAAACAGACTACAATCAATACCCGCTTTTCAGGGGTATCTAACTTGGCGTGAATTAAACCTTTGACGCAGTCAGCTGTGGTTTTAAGTTGAGAATGCTGAACGCAAAAAATTATATCAGTTGTCTAAAATGCGTTAATCGAAACCATATTAATGAAGGAATCTTATTAATGTTATACAGTGATAAGAAACGCAGCAATATTTGTTGCCATTGATAATTCATCAATACAGAATATACGTTTTATATGGCTTTTCACCTTAACCACTTGCTTATCAATGCAATTAGAAATATTTACGTACGCATATAAAAATATTTAAATTACTTATTTTTCATATGTTGTGCGTTAACTCTCGTATGTTAGGTATTAACTTGATTGTATCTGACTTTAGAAACGATTTGCTTGAGCAAGCAAAATATCATTTCTAGTATTTTATTAATTTATTTATTATTATTTTTATTATTAAGTATTTAATTTATTAATGATATTATTAGTATTTTATTATTATTATTTACTTATTATAAGTAAACATTGCAGACATTTGTGAATTTTTTAAAAATTCTTCTGAAATTGAAACTGCGGAAATTAGGCTTAATTAAATTAAAAATTCTGAATAATATGTAAACTGCATCGTAATTCCGTGATGGCACTCTTTTGAGATTCATGGTCAAACGATACAAATGAATTCATTAATGTCCATTTAGTTTATTTGTACTAACAGCTTGATTTCTTTTACATTGTCAGGATATTTAATTTTGTGCAGGCCCGATTAAGAAATTCTGGAATTCTAGGCATTCTCCAGCACCTCTTTTTCTTGTTTTTATGCAGGAAAATCGTGGCTATTAAAATGTATAAGATTTCTGGGTCTTTTCACATCTGTAGACCTAGGCGCAGATTTGGTAGACCTAAACGATAATCGGTCTTCAATATGTGTAATGGTTTGTTATTAAATGCAGATGTTTAAAACAATCCACTTTTTGTTTAAGTGATATGCAATCATTTACTAGTTTTAATACCAGAAAACTGAAGTAATTCTGTATCTTAGCGATGGGAAATATGCGAGTCAGTACGAAACAATTGATCTTTTCATTAAGAAAAAAACTACTTGTAAACATATGATAAAATTTGGGAAAAACAGAGAAATATTGTATACCTACGACACATGAATTAATGAGGAGTTATGAACATTCCGAAGTCTATTAATCAAACTTTGCTGAAACACAGACCGCCAGAAAAACCATTATAAAAATACATCGCTTCTCTTTATAAACTGAAAATTATCCTTATTGTAATAACACCTATTTAAAGGAGTACCTGCTGTTACCTTATAAAGCCAAATCTTTATCATTAAATAGAATTAAAGCTCGAGCGTTCGTTTCTCTAAATCGCTTTTGAGAGCACAAATGTGTACATAAGAAAGGATGAAAGTATATTTAAAAAGTACATTACCATTAAAAAAATTGGAAATCGAAATAATTATATAGGTGAATGTAATCTGTTGGGTACTAAAGAATTTCACCATTATCATTAAAATTTTGTTTAGTTACAAACGATATTATTAGTCAATCAATAGAGTAAGAAATTTTATAATCAAGATGCATATTATATTGCGTTAGAAAAATCTCTTAATAATTATATTAATACTAGCGGCCTGCATCCAAAGCAAAATCTATAAGTTCTGTGTACACCTGAAAAGAAAATGCATAAAAAACATTTCAGTAGTAATAAATCAGTTCATTCTTTTCAAGCAACAACAAATTCGTAAATAATTTTTTGTTGCCAAAGCTGGAAACAAAAAGCTTTTGATTCTTCAAATGAACACATATGACGTCAAGATTTATATTTAATGTAATGTAACAACTTTTTTTTTTCAATCTCAATAAAAGAATTAACATGGCAATAAGATATCGCATTAATTATACTAACCTGAAACAAAAAAGTTGCCAAAAGGCGGCTATTTATTCAAAATGCTGACATTAACGAAAAACGTTTCGACGTCATGGACCTTGTAAGAGATAGACTCACCCAGTGGGCGGGGCGCGCGTCACCGACGTGTCCCCAAGAAAGAGTAGGGACAATCTGGTTTACTTTAACACTGAAACCTATGACGTTTGTATCACATAACTGTTTTCAATTATTAAATGTGATACGTTATATGGAGGTGAGATTATGAAAGTCAGTTTTTTTCAAATAGGATTTAATATATCTCATTAAAGCACTTTTTACTGCATTTCGCTCATTTTTTCACGCGTAATTCTTGTACAAACATCTTTACTTTGGTAAAACGGTAAAAACTCTAAGCACAAAATTTAGGAACTTAATTTTGCGTAAAAATAAAGTAAAATTAAATAAGATTGATAGTACGTGATGCTTTGAAATAAATAAAGTAAAATCAAACAAGATCTGATATATATTTTTTAAACTTTAATGACCATTTTCAGGCAGCGATTTTCAAAACTATAATAACATTACAAAACGATCATATTTATTTGATTATATCACCATTAAATTATTAATATTAAAGTGAATTATTTATTTTAGTATTTTATAAAATTCGGAGCATAAAATTTTCTAAGTGTAATAAAGAAAAAAAAAAAAAAAAAAAAAAAAAAAGATAAAATAAAATCTAGAAGCACTCAGATTTTATATTACGCCCAAAAGGAACCTTTTTTTTTAACGGTTTGTGTGTTACCTTTATTTACTAAATATGATGTTCTTCGCACTTTTAAACCATAAAATTCAATAGCAATATCACAAAATAATTTTAAATTGAGCCTATCTTTAGAATTCCAGTACAGTCTCGCGCGCTGGAGATAAAAATTTTTTCCCCCGTACAGTGTTGCCATTACCGCTTTTAAATCGTGGAGCTTGTTAATCAAAAATTCGTTAAAGTTTTTTCAAAATATGAAAAATATAATAAAACAAATTCCAAATTTGGCCTTCCAGATGCCCATAATCGGGTGGAAACGTACATTATTCAAAATTGGATGGCTCTAGGTACCGCCGTTTTATCACAATGTGAGAAACATACATACATTTATGCATATTCTTCATTATTTAATATCTTTAAATATAATACAGGGCTCTAATACTTGGTGTCAACAATTATAAAAGTGAACCGACATTTCAACGCAAAATGCCAAAACGAAATTAATAGTCCTTCTGGGAAAATTGCCCCTTTGGACTAATAATATATTTAATATTTGGCAATGCTATTTTTATTTCATATTTTGTAACTTGCAAATTTTTGATTAACATACTCTACAATTTAAAGGCGAACAAGGGCAACACTTTTCGAAATAAAGTAGATTTTTATCTCCAGCGTCCAAGACTTATTTCCACTCGAAAAAATGAGTCCGAAAATTAGCGGACAGTGGAAAACAACGAATGTATATATATATATTTGAATTTAACAAACATTTTCTATTCGTAAAAAGCAAATTTAAAGTTACCGAAAATTAAAATTTTAATTGCAAACAAATAAATGATTAATGATTGTTGCGAACTAATCTACAGTATCATTTAAATTCTGAGATATGTAAATTAAGTGCAGGTTTCAAAATCCACCAATAAATATATAACATTAAAATTTTTTTTAAATTCTAACACGTTTTATAAAAAAAAATTCTAAGACTAAATTTGCATAGTGAATAATTGTTGAGCAGGCAGGAGACAGATCTTATCAAGGGGAAGTTGCGTCCAAACCTAACTCTTCAATTATTCAATTCGTGTTTCATCATCCATATAGGCTTGGGTATAGTAATTTAAAACCAAAAGTAAATCAAAAGTAGTGAATTACTAAAAAATGTTAAAAAAAGGAATTTTGAGAAATTTAGAAAACAAACTGACAAAGAATCAAAATAATTAAAATAAAATTTCCAATGTAAAAAGAGTAGGAAATCAAAGTTTTCTAGAAAACCAAAGTAATTTAGAAAACCTTGCCTATTTGGAAACTTCCCCGACACGAATTATGCATATAAATCAATAAACTATATACAATCTATAAGAATGCATAAATAATACTAAAAATGCAAATAAACAGTATGTTTTAATTTAACTTACAAAACTATATTGTATTTGGAGAGTGGAGCAGCATTTGCCGAACTAAGTGCTGTTGAGTAGTGTGTTTCTGCTAACTTTATAATAAAGGGCGCTAATATAAGGTAAAGTTGAGCGTTAAGCTGCTACCTGTTAGATAGATCTATTGTAAAAACCTATTCTGAAAACTCTTAAGTAAAATGTGTGTTCTGTGTTCAAAAATGATGCTAACTGTGAAGTATTGTAAAAATGTGTAAAAAATTGAAAAAATTACTAACTGTTACAGTTAAGTGAAAATGGAGTTGCAAACTATTAAGGAGTGTAAAAAATCGAAAATGTTTCTGAAACAAAGTACAAAAAAGTTTTTTTGAAGTAAAATAAATTTAATTTTAAGTTTGAATTTTTTTAAAAATGTTTTTAATTAAAGTAAGAAATTTTTTGTAATAGTCTTAATTTATTAAAATTGAATTTCAACAAGTTTAATCATGCTGGCCAAAGGAAAATTAGAGAAAGATAAAAATCTCAATTCGGGCTATAATTGAGACTTTTGAAAACAGTTAGCCCTTTATTAGTAAAAGGAAATAATCCAGTATTGATTAAATATATGTAAATATGTTAAATATGTTAGATATTTTCCAGCTATAAGCTAATAACTGTGTTATGCAGCACCTTCAGCCATAATTTTTTTATGAATTTCAGCGTGTCTTCTGTTATTTGATTTTAAATATGTACACTGATGACACGTTTTTGAACTTTCACACTTTGCTACCTTAATTACTTTCCTTTCTTAAGTTAAGATCAATAGAAGTGATATTGTTTTAATATAAAGATTCCATGTTTTGTACTAAGCGCATGCAAAATAGCCTTAAGTCAGAAATAGGAAATGATGATCGATCCGTTTGATTCGTATCGGCTTTTGTCAAACTTTTGTTTTAACTACAGTAAATTACGCTTGGGGACCAGTTCCAAAACGCACTTCAGATCGAGTGATCGAAATTTTAAATAAGTTTGGACACCCTGAAATGGACAAATTGAATACAATTGATTTCTTCAGGAAGTTTGAACGAATTTTCTGAATACAGTTGTAACAGGTAAAGGTTAAGTATGGGGAACACCAGCGATGTACCATAGGTCAGCTGGTAACGCCTTCCCATACTAACTCTTTGAAAAAAAAGGGGCGTTAATTAAGTTTTATAAGAATTTGCATAGACTGAAGCCAATTTGCATAGACTGAAGCCATTGCATAGACAATACAGTTGTAACAGACAGCAATTTTGAAATTGATATCCAAAGAGTATTGTGTCTTTATCACTTTGTTAAAATTCTTTCCATTTCCGCAGATATAGATGGCGTAAGTTTTATTCAAAATTTACTTATGAAAATTATGTGCGATATTTTAAAGGGTTTTTTTTTCTCTTTTTTTCCCTAAAGCGATCAAGATAAAAATTTAAAATGAAACCCTATTCTGTTTTTGATATAGTACTATGGGATTAGATATTTTATATCAATAAACTTTTATTCTGCTGCTCAGAATTCTTTTCTGTGAGCTATATTTATCAAAATTATAAATCGATCAAAATAAAATTTCACGATTAAACTAAAAAAAAAAAAAAAGTCTGAAAGCTTTCAGCTTTTATATTATGCCCGAAGAAGTTTCTCTTTTTTCCCCCCTTCTTTTTTTTTAAACCTTTTGTGTGTTACCTTTGTTTATTAAATATCGTGTTCTATGTACTTAAATCATAAAATGCAATTCAACAGCAATATCGCAAAATAATTAAAAAGAGCATGTCTTTAGAATTTCCGATACACAGTCTTGCGCGCTAGAGATAATTCCCTCTCCCCTCCGTACAGTGTTGCCATTGCACGCTTTGAAATCGTTGAGTTCGTTAAACGAAAATTCGTTAAAGTTTTACAAAATGCGAAATATATAATAAAACAAATTCCAAATTTAGGCTTCCAGATGTTCATATTCGAGTGCAGGCCTACATTATTCAAAATATGATGTTTACAGATACCGTTGTTTTTTCACAGTGCGAGAAACATACATACATTTATGCTGATTCTTCATTATTTAATTTCTGTAAATATAATGCATGGCTTTAATATTTGGTGGCAACAATTTGAAAAGTGAAACGCCGTTTTATAGTGGACGATGCAAAATGCCAAAACGAAATTAATAACCCTTCTGGGCAAATTGCTCAATTGGGATAAAAAAAAAAAAAAAAAAATTCTACAAATTCTTGTTCTACAATTTTTTTTTTTTACTAATCTGTAAGATACTTTTCTCCGAATAATGATTATAAATAATCAAAAAGTCATTATAAAATTTAAGCTGAAAAAAAAAACATTCTTCTTTTAAATCTGTTCAAGGGAATTAAGATGCAAATGAGCTTTTATTCTTCGGCAAGTTTTTTTTTTAACTAAACTATAAGATCATTTCCCTTTAGTAAACGATTAGTATCATTTCCCTTTAGTAAACGATTAGTATCATTTCCCTTTAGTAAATGATTAGTATCATTTCCCTTTAGTAAATGATTAGTATCATTTCCCTTTAGTAAACGATTAGTATCATTTCTCTTTAGTAAATGATTAGTATCATTTCCCTTTAGTAAACGATTAGTATCATTTCCCTTTAGTAAATAATATAAAATGTTTTAGATAAAAGTTTTAAGAGGTAAATTGATTCATTTGTTTTGTATGTGGGATAGTGTAGTGGTGACTATGTGGTAACTAATTTAAAGGGTGTTGGAACCCAAAAATTTTCGAAAAATGGTGATTTTGGATTTTTGCATTTTCAAATTCTCTACACTTTTATTCTTTCTAAAAATACCATTCTTTAATCTCTGTGTTAAATAGAACTGTAAAAAATCTAGCTTTAATTTGTCATCGAATGCTTTGATAAATGAGAATTTTTTCATAAAAACGCGTTTTTCTCCAAACATGATTTTTTTATACTGGATGTACTTTTTCTCAGGAACTACTGCTCACAGGTATCTAAAATTTTCATGGCTTATTTATTAGGTTTCCTAATATTTATTGAATTGAGCTTTTTGTGATAAACTAAGAAAAAAAATTAAAATTTTTTATGTGAGAAAAGTGCTAAATTTTACTATGCCTAACAAAATATTCTGTAAATTACTCTAAAAATGTTTCAAAAGCTCATTTCAGTATAATCAGATAGGTATACTTTAGTTACACAAAAAAATTTCAAGCGTGTACATCGAAAATGGCCAATTTAACAGGTGTCCGCCGATAACATCGCGGCAAAAACATCGCGGACGAAAACGTCGCGGAGAAAACAACGCAATGCGAAAACGTCGTGCTACAAAACATCGCAGTTCTAAAACATCGCGGTACAAAATATCGTCGTCGAAAATAAAGCAGTTCAAAAACTTCGCAGTTTAAAAACATCGTCGTCGAAAATATCGTGGTAAAAAATAAAGTATGTACAAATCATCGCATGACGATAACATCGCAGATATGCTTTTTTCAGGTTTTAATAATTGTAAATGGATATTCCCATAATGATTTGTGAGCGCAAGATGTAAAGAAGGATAATTTTTACTTTCACATTTTTTTTATTAACTAATAAATTTTTGCTGAAAAAGTAAGAAGGAAACTTAAGCATAGAAAACTAAATGCAACTTATAGATTATACTTTTCATGAAAAATTACCAGTGAAAACTTTACAAAAAATGATTTATTAATGGCCTTTGTTAGTTAACTATGTCGGTTTAAAATTCTATTCAATGCTATAAGTTGCATTAATTTTCTATGCTTAAGTTTCTTTTTTATTTTCTCAGCAAAAATTTATTGATTAATAAAAAATATGAAAGTAAAAATTATCCTTCTTTCCATCTTGTGCTCACAAATCATTACGGGAATATCCATGTATAGTTATTAAAGCCTGAAAAAAGCATGTTTGCGATGTTATCGTCATGCGATAATTTGTAGATACTTTATTTTTTACCACAATATTTTCGACGACGATGTTTTTAAACTGCGAAGTTTTTGAAGCGCTTTATTTTCGACGACGATGTTTTGTACCACGATGTTTTAGATCTGCGATGTTTTCTCTTCGCGATGTTTTCTCCCACGATGTTTCGTAGCACGACGTTTTCGCCTTGCGTTGTTTTCTCCGCGACGTTTTCGTCTGCGATGTTTTTGCCGCGATGTTTTCGGCTGTAACCAATTTAACATTATAGATATAGGGCTTTCTGACACCCTTTAAAACGTTTGTGACTATAAACGGTTAAGTATAAATAATCTAAAGCTATTTGGAAAAATAACAAGATTTGAAACGTATCCTTCTTTTGATGTGATACTACGGCTAGCACATTTTATACCAATATTTTTTTAAAAATTTCACTGATAGAATTTTTTTTTTCTGAACTATAAAATTCTTTTTTACTAAGAATGTTCATAAATATATATTAAATTATGTATAAACATCTCTTATAGAAAAATGTGACAGATTCTGTTCGGAGATGAAATGCATATGAGCAAACTTCAGAATATACTAGTCTATTTTTTGAATTTTAGAAAATTAAAAAAAAAAAAAAAAAAAAAAAAAAAGAATTCATTTCTGTGATAACAGATTAGCTTGAATTCCGTAGCAGAATAAAGCTTTTGCTGAATAAAGTTTTCATTTTAATTATCGCATGAAAATTCTTAAGTTGCACTGAAAATTAGTAATTTCCATGTTTCATGAAGCAAAAATTGGAATTGATGAGTATACAAGCCAGTAAGCCAAAGCCATACAAGTATACAAGCCAAAGCCATACAAACCATTAATTATTTCAGCAAGTATTACATTAATCAAAGTGATTTTGTTAACAAACAAAAATATTCAGGATTCTGGCAAAATTTAAGCAATGTTTCTTGTAATGCCTACTAACCTTTGTTTTTATAATTATCCCAGTGCTTGTCTTAAGGCATTTATGAGTCAGCATAATTACCTTTATATAATTTTATTAATGTGTTGTAAATTTGTAGCATAGGTACATGTAAGAGAAGAAGTATTTAAATCAAGATAAAAACTGTAATTTACAATAATCCTTTGGCTCTCCATTTCCACTTTCTGTGTTAAAAATATTAATTACTTATAATAAATCGCTCTAAGCTGCTTCATTTCAATTTTAATCCATGCCATATAATTCTTGTGGCACGCTGATGATATAGGCACTAGCACAAAGCTTCAGCGAGTAATGATTTCAAATTTGTTAACAGAAACATAAGATTAAAAATCAAAATAAAGCTAAACCAAAATTAAATCACTCTGAACAGGAATTTCATCTTAGACACATCGCACACCCTCTCAGTACTAGCCAAAGCGATTGCGACGAGCGGATTGGAACTATATCACACTACGTAATTCATGTTATGAATGTGCTCCTCAAGAATAAAAAAAAAGTGTTAAATCGGCCACTACCAGTAACATCTTTTACGGACCAAGCTTCTTCACCCCATTAATTATGTTCTCCGATGAGTCAACAACTTCTAAATTATTACTTCTAAGAATTTTGAAAGAGAAAATCACGAGTGTTATTAAAGTATGTTTTAAAAATATTTTATGAAGCAAAGCTCTAAAAAGTTTTGTAACATAACATAATCAATTAGATGAAATATTTAAAGCAATCCGAAGCCTTGCTATGCAAGAGACGTAGAAGGGATTTAATTTTAAATCATTAATTCTAGTTGACTGATTATTTACGTTTTTGATCTGATAATCAAAATCAGATTATCATACCCAGATCTGATAATCTGATTATATATTATGGATCCGATTATCTTCATGTCTTTAGCGTATAGTTCTCTTAATTCTCTTCAGAAATAAATTACGTCTTTAGGAGGTACAGTGAGCTTTTAATTAACCGGGGGACGGATTAACCTGGTCCTGTCTAAATAAAAAAATAAAAAGAAAAAAAGGAAAAAAAAGTATTATTTGCTTCTTTATGGGAACGATGGAAAAATTGCTGCCTCAAATCATATTAAAAAAACTTCATATGGAGAGTATATATACACACACACACACACACCAGGAAAAGGAAAAAATATTGCATATCACGCCAACTAACTGAATGCAAAAAAAACAAAAAGTTCTGATATTTTTTTTTTTTTTGGAATTTGAACACAATAACATCGTTTAAGCTATTTTGTAAAGATTGTTTTTTAAAGCTATTTAGAATTTAGTTTCTTCATTTCTGATTATGTTTATCCTCCTGTTATGCCAGAGTGTGCTATTTTTGTTTTGATCTCTGATTTAATTTATACGAGTATACTCAAGTTAATTTTTTCTATAGATTAAACTGTTTCAAAATACAAATTCTTCTTTTTTTCTTGTTTTTCGACTTCTCTCGGAGTAACTTTGATTTTTAATTAACCTTTGAAGGTGATGTGACACTTGCGCATATGGCAGTTTTGCTAAAGTGGCATTTGCGCACACCAGCCCTGCGGAAACACGAAATTTTCTAACAGGTGTAACCGGTTATGGACCAAATGTGACACTTCTGCACGGAATGTCAGAAATAGTCAATCAATCTTATGATATTTTGACATGATTTTCCTTAAATAATAGCCATTTCTGCTCTGACGGTCCAATCGTTCAACGCCATGAGTTCTTTCAACTGCATTTACATAAAAAGAATTTCTCTTTATTGAAACATCTGAAGGCAAACTTTACGCTATCTATAACCATTTTCGGTAACGGCAGTTTCTTGTTAAAGCCAAACGTCTAAAGTGACAAAGAGGAGATGCATTAAAAGCAAAAAAGGAAAATGCAGAGGATAAATGACGTAAAAAGAAGTGGTTTTGAAAGTGATAGAACATGTCTATAAGTCTGACAGAGCGAAGTAGAAGTTCAGTTGTCGAATGTATGTAAACGAGCAAGTGAAGAAGATGGTTCGATATTAAAAATTTTTAACGATGAAATCAATGGACTGTTTGACAACGATTATTACTTTAAGTCAGTCTAACATTACTTCTAATATTACCACCTATCTGTAGAATAGAGAGGAAAAGCTCAAGGCTCCATTCTGGAACCAGAAATGCTGATAAATTAATTGTTCCTAACGATTTTACCAACTTTCTTTTTACGATAGCAAAAACACATACAGTTCTCGTTTTTAGCACTGAAAAGGGAAGGCAACTTTTCAAACATGGCACTTTCATGGATGAAGCATTCAAAAGCAGCTGCAATCAATTTTCTCAGTTGTATTCCTTGCAGACAAATTCGGGTAGCTCAGTGGGCAACATAAAGTGGTGTTTGTAGCATATACTCTGATGCCCTGTAGAAAGAAGGAACTTTATTGTAAAATTTTCAAGAAAGACGCTTTGGGGAATACGAATATCATTACAATGGATTTTGAGCAAGCAGCAATTAATGTCATAAGATGCCTATTTCCCAATACGGACAATCGGGTGCAATTACCATTTTACACAAGTTCTTTGACTCTGCGTCCAACACATGGGAACGGTCAATCTGTATCGGAAGAATAAAGAAATTGAACTAAGCCAAAAATGTAAGCAGCATTAGTACATCTTTCTCCGCAACTCGTCAATGAAGACTGGTTAATAATAGCCTTCTATTATTTCTTCACAGGAATATAAAAGAATTTTTTGACTGTTTTGTCAGTCAATGGCTGGATAATGAAAATGTTCTTTTGGAATATGGAATTAATATAAGGAGAAACACAGTACAGCAGTACTGTAAAAGAGTGGAATCGCAGATTAACTAAGCTTATTCAGATATTTGTTTATATAATGCTCTGCGCAGTACATATTAAAGTATTACATGGAGCAAATAGATTATTAAGAATATTGAAATAAGTATACGAAATTTTACTCATAAACCAATTATAATGATACTGAGCTTTTAAATGTGTTGTATTTTGGGGGTATTTTGAGATTTTGTTAAAGGTGCCTGTCTCTTTGATGTATTTATCTTTATTTGCACGTTGACACGTACATAATGTAAACATTTTGTATAAACCAATATTTATACAGACAATCTAGTAGATTAAGGTTTTTTAATTCAAGTCGCCGTTCCAGGTTATTGAAAAGTAATCAGCAGAACTGCCTCTAAAATGTGCTAACTACTATTACCCATCCAACAATGAATGTTGTTTGGGCGCAAGTGTCCCTGCTTATCGATTTCTGTGCAAGTGCCACTAAATTACCGGGACGTCATCCCGGTAATTTAACCATGGTGTAATGAACTCCGTATATGTGTCTATGGGCATTGAATTCTCAACTGTCTCAACTTTATACTAGGGCTGAAGTATTAAAATTTTATAATATTTCCCATTATTTATTAACTTACTGTATTTTGTCTACAATTCTCAGAATCCATTACATTTCCGCGCACAATTGGAAATTCGCAAAATTTACTTATATATTTGATTATAGCCGTGTTTTAACGGAAGAGTGAGCTGAAAATGCTTTACTGTCGTGCATGCGATTCAGAAGTTATTATACGGATTATTTTGGGGGGGGGTGAGGAGATGTATTGCGTGCTCTCAGTCACACTTAATCAATTTTCTTTCTTTCTTTCTTTCTTTTTTTTTTTTTTTTTTTTTTTTTTTTTGTTGTTGTTGTTGTTGTTGGGTAGACAGGTATCTTTTGTCTACCCAACAAAATCGAACGCTGTTCGTCGTTTAAATTCTGAATCTTTCGCAGACCATTTCATTTATGCGCATCATTTCATTTTGCCTGAAAAGTGTTTTGATTTTTTTAAAGTTTTTTTAACGTTTTCTTACTTTGAAAAGCTTTGTGATATGTTCCCGCTACACGAAAGCGGCTGTTGAAATGAATGATAGTTTTAAAAATGTTTTTCATTTATTTCGTTTTTTCCCCCTCTATTATTTTTATCTATGTCTATATTATTATTATTATTAGTAGTAGTAGTTTTTAATATTAGTTTTAGTATTTGGGAATCGTTGATGAATATATTTCCTGAATTTGTTTTCTGTATCTTTGTAAAATATATAGTTTAATCTGAAATTGAATCATAAATGGGAAAAACATCATTGATATCGTAAAATAATCTTTGGATTATTACTAAACTGCGATGCATTTGCGTGAACTAAAAATGATATAAAAGAAAAGAACATTTTTCTCATTATTACATGTCTACATTTGTCGCTCGTATTTGTCATCGTCGCTATGTCTACGAACTCATCTGGATGGCGTATTATGGTTAAATAATTCAGCGAGAGTTACAGTTTAATAGCCATTTTCTACATAATTCGGGCATCCTATATTGTCCTATGCCAAGATGACAAGAGCAAACAGTGAAATTTAACATACAAAATGTACTAAAATTAAAAATATTAATACTATTAAAAGAAAATAGTAAAACTACTACAGGAAATGAAAATAGTATTGAATCATGATCTTCTAATAACACCTGAAGAAATAAGTAATCATTATCAAAGAAAAGTCTGATATGGGTAAAGTCCAAAGGTTTACAAAACAATATTGTTAGTTCATATGAGAAAATATCTACAAAGCAATAAAGTCCAGGTAATATGTTCTGATGAACCAGTCTAAGGTTTCATAAGCACGGCGCCAGTCCTGTTTCCGTAGGTCCATGGAAGAAACCACATTTTCCAATATCATAAGTGTCGATTGGCTTGATTTTCACGCTCTTGTACAGTCCGAAAAATTTGGGTTTGAGTTTAATACCAGGCTCATATTGTGTACGATTGATGGACTTAAATCATGAAGCTGGAACTTACAGTTTGTCTTAAATTGTAGGTTTTGAGATTTTCAGCTTGTACTTTCACAATTATTTTAGCCTTCTTTTGAAGATCATCATGGGCGTCGACAAAATCTAACTGAACCTCCACATTTAGCAGGTTTGTGATTTCATCACGATTCTTCTTCTTCAGTTACACTATAGCCTATAACAGACCAAGCCCGTCTCAACAAGTCGCTACGGTCCGCCAACGACTGATTTTTAGAGTCCTGAGATCTGCCTCCATCTTATGCCACAGTCTATCCATCTTATGCGAGGTCTTCTCTTCCTTGTACCCTCTACACTTGCAAAGGTCATCTTTTTAACAAGAGTTCAAGCTGTTACATCTACTGAAAATATGTCCAAGCCACCTGGTACGATAAGATTTGATGACTCGGACAATATTAGTTTGTTGGTATCTTCTATATATTTCATGGTTAAACAAAATTCTCCATCTATTATTTTCTCTAGCTGGGCCATATACTTTCATCAGATTAGCAGATTTAATTTTAGTTCTAAACATGAGTTCAAATGGAGTTGTACTGATACTCTATTGTTATATTGAATTAATAACTTGCTGAATTTCAACAACACGTGTATACCATTTTGTCGGATCGATAATTTGGAGAGAATAGAGATTATGACAGAATTTGATCTCTCAAATTGTCCATTTGCACGAGGCAGTCCGGTAGTAATTTGAATATACTGGAGGTGGTGGTGTGGTGTATTTAATTACGGCAAAGCACACTAGGGCTATCTGCCTAAGGGGAGGGATGCCTTCGTGGAGGACTTTCTAAGGGAAACTGGCTCGTATACACGTTACACATGGGGAAAACCACGAAAACACCCATGCAGCCAGCCCGTCCGAGGGATTCGAACCTCGGACCGAACTACCAGTGTTCAGCGACTTTACCGCTTGGCCGCTGGTGGGCCTGAATATACTGGATATTGTTCGTTGAACAGTAATCTTTAACACCTTTAGAAGTAAGCACCTTTATCACCTTAGTTTAACACCTTTATCGGAAATTATACGCGAAGGATTTTCAAAGGCAAATTTTTGATTTTCCAATTTTGATATTACTTCAGATCTATCACTAGGTTTTTGTTGGGTAAAGCCATACAAACTTTGTAAAGGAATGAATGATAGCAAATATATTATAATTTTTATGAGTACTTGCTAGTGGTCCCCGATGATGAGTGTCATATGTATGAAGTGGAACATCTTGTTTGTGTATGGAATGGAACATGCTTTGTTTTTCACATTTACGATTAAGTAATATGCAAGAAACGCAATTTGAAACACAGTTATCAATTTTCTCTCAAGTTTATGTTATTTTATGTCAAGTTTATTCGTGTTTGATAATTTCTTCAGTTTGTTTAGAAGCGGAATGTTCATGAAGATGTGCGTCCTTAATTATATCGGTTTGCATTGATTCTGGAACAACAAGTAATTTATTACTGTTTACAAATTTATAAAGCATATCGGCTTTTACCCAATAGTCATCACAATACTTAACATTTAAGACTTCTTTGATAGCTCTAATATAATCATCTTGTTCTTGAGCATTTCATACTTTCAAAATGAGACTATCTTGAATGATGACCATAACAGGGATTTGCTCATCTTGCTAACCATCTTGACCATAACAGGAGATTTGCTCATATGATCATCTGCTCTTGAGCATTTCATACTTTCAAACTAAAGCTATCGTGAATGATGATCATAACAGGGAATTTGCTTAGTGCTTCAACATGTCTCATTTGTGTTACCGTCCGGTGGTCTGTTTGGTATCTTCTGACATCAATGCTCAACGTGATGTTTGCGTTTTTAAGTCGTTCTTCTTTATCGTTATTTTGAAAGTATTATAATCAGTAAAATTTTGAAGCGTTTGCCTAAAAGATGAACTGTAAAGTCTTCTAAAGCTTTAATTATAGCTAATACATGAAGTTCATAAGCGGTAAATTTATTTTCGGCCTCAGAAAAAACGTAGGCAATTATCAGTTATGGATCTTTGCATGAAAATATAACTATAACCATGGATACTGGCATCAGTGTGTATTTCAGTATCGTGGCGCTTATTAATAATGCCGAGCACGGGTTTTTCATATAAATGTGTTTGTAAAAGATTTAAAGATTTTTTCTCATTGTCACCAAAGCGGAAGTCATTACCTTTCTTGAGGAGACTTGTTAATGGTTGAGCAAACATTGAAAAATTCTGGAATAAATTTACGAAAATATCCGTCAGGACCAAGAAAATCTTTGTATGTCTTTGTGACTTTTAAGTTCAGGATAGTTAATAACAGCAGCTGTTTTAAGAAGAGATGGGAACGGTTTACCATTTTCGATGACATGACCAAGAAATTCCATTCTACAACGTAAAAATTTGTATTTCGTAAAATTAATTACGAGTCCTGCAGATTTTAAACGTTTAATGCCTTCATTTTCATCTTTAATAAGAATTATGATATAATCTAAACATGACCTTGCAAAATGAGATCCATGAAAACAATTTCCAAATCTTTGAAATATAGAAGTTGAGGTTCAGAGACCGAAAGGTACACGAAGCAACTGATACTGTTAATTATGTGTGAATGAGAAGCGTAATGTCGGCTATTTTTGTCGACACTAACATGGAAAACAGTACTTTTTTAAGTCGATGGTATTGAACGTACGAGCATCTTGTAGTTTATCCTGTAAATCTTCTATTAACGGTAAAGGATGCAAATCTGTAACTATCTTCTTGTTTAATTTACGGTAGTCTATACATACTCTAGGGCTACCTACCTTTTTTTTAATGCTGCAACTTGACTATTATATTTGGAAGAACATGGTTCAATTATGCCGTTGGCTAACCAAGTTTGTACTTGTTATGTACAGTGTCTCTTTCGACAAAAGATAATCGTCCAGGTCTGCGAAAAACAGCTGTTTATCTTTCATTTCAGTGGGCAGCTCAGTATTCGTAGTTGTGGTTTTGAGAGATTTGTAATCGGAGACGAGATTTTTAATAAACGTAACTTGTTCCTTTTTTAGCAGTTAGTTTTTTTTAACTAATATCATAAAATACTTAGTGAGTTGTAGAGTTCTAAGTTAATGTTAGAAGTGAGGAATCTAACAACTGATAAGCGAATAATCGCTTCCGTTCGGTGACAAGAAACAACAAGATAGAAGGGTAACTAACCCTTTATTATTTCAATAAGATTTAACAAAACTCCGCTTGGGAGTGTACAAGTAAAGCCCGCACTTGGACTTGAACTTAAAAGACTAAGAATTAAACTAAAACTAAGATTAACTAAACAAGTATAGCCGAAGCTATCAAGTTCAATTTGAGTTAGCCCCTTAACTTGTTTTACTACGAAGCTTAGCAAGGGCTGAGTACGGCCGTGCGTAATAACAGCTTTGAGAGAGAGAGCGACCAAAAAGGCAGACGCGCGTAAATCAGAAACTCTGATTCTCTCTGCCTCAGTAAGTAACTTCGGGGTTTAAATACCGCTCCTCCTCATTAAATATTCAGCAAATTCCAAAACTACGTTCTGGCCGAAAGTAGTAAGTTGAAGTTAAGAATTTGACAGGAAAGGAACTTTAACTTAAAATTTAACTGTTAATAAAATTAAAATAATCCTTACATAGCTTCCGACCAGACTTTAAATACTCGAAAAATAAGGTCTCAAAACGATCTTGTTTAAGACTTTAAAGTCTGAAAACTTACGTTAACTACACTCTTCCAACTTTTAATTTAAGTAAATGACTTTAAAGTTTCGTTTTTTAGGGCCAACTTTACAACAATTCTAAAAGCTAGACTAAAGCTAGGAAAAATAAAATTTACAATTGATCCTTTCTGGACATATATCTTGACATACATCTTCATGAATGGACACTTTATTCTGTTATAACTATGTCAGGTCTTGATCCTTCCATATCTGGAAGGAAATGTCATTAGTAATGCATTTTAGAAAGCTTTTCTTTAAATCCTAACTTTACGCTTTTATTTCATCATTTGGCTCTCATGCACATTGATTCATACTACAGTTTTATTTCACCCACGCTCTCCAGCAAATGTACTGAAATGTACTTAGGGTCTTCTATGTTGTGTTATCGCGAACAAAACTACCGCTACACAACACCTAACTTTGTTAAATTTGACACACCAGACCTTACAAGACTCCCTACACGAAACTCTTTCCTACTGTAGTAAGCGAAAGCTTATATTTTACTTTTAAGCGTGTTAACTGGAGAGCCTAACATTAAACACACACACATATATATATTTTCCAATACATAGAGATCAAAATTTAATTTCTATGTCATTTTAACTTTACGATATTTCGACACAAAGATTAAACATTTCTACGTGAACATGAACATTTAAATATTTACACATTACTTTTGAATTCATTTTACATCAACAGTCATAGCTGATTAATTACACTTTACTAATATTTACACGAAATCTTAACATTAACAGATTTTAGTATTCCAATAGTCTTCCGACTAAACTTATTCACAATTTACTTCTCGCAACTTGCGAGTTCTTAACAAAAGGTATTTAACGCTAGTAGCTTCTCACAAAATCACTAACATAAAAATCTATGATTGCGAACATTTATAATCAAACTTTCGCTATCTGCGATTTAACTTTTCTAAACATCCTTAGCAACTTATAACAAGATAATATGATTTGAACTTCAAAGAAAATTAAACAAAGAAATTTTCACTTATCTTTTTCTGTATTCCTGCATCCTGACGTTACAGAACTGTTCAAATGTAGGGAACCTGATGACCTCCAATCTTCTTGAGCTTTGATGTTCCGCTCCGTTTAATTCCACCCTTTTCCCTTTTTTTCCCCTTGTCTAGGAATCTGGGACTCTTGCGGGCGGGTTGCGGATTCTGGAATGCCAATTTCCTTTTTTTGCTCCGGTGGGAATATCCGTACTTCAGGGTCTTTGAATCTTCTCTTGGCCCTTCTAAATTGTTGGTCCGGCACAGTTGTGTCTACAGGTCTTTTCTCAGTTTTCGGTCTCCACGCTGGTCCTTCTTCGGCCTCCCTTGTAGTTGTTGATGCTGGATACTCTGTTTTACGTCTAGTTTTCTTTCGTCGTTGAATTTTCTCCTTTCCTGTAACCTTGTCAGCAGGCCTCCCTCTTCTGGCTGATGGTACTTGAGTTTTTGCAGAATCCTCGGGGGGGGGGGGACTCCAGCTGTGCTCTTGAGCTGGCTGGCTTCTCTCCTTACTTCCAGGATCCTGTAATAAACCCTGCAATATTTTAAAGTCAGTGCGGCTGTAATAAGGTTTTAACTGATCGATATTTGCAACCAGTTGTTGGCCATTTTCGACCTTTAAATAAAACGTGGCTTCTCTTATTCTTTCCACCATGTACGGCCCTTCAAACCTGGGCTCAAACTTCGCAACTCTGTTTTCTGGTGCCAATGATAACGAATATTTCAACTTAAGAACTTTCTGTTCCACTTTATATTCAAATTCCCTTCTATTTCTATCGTAATACACTTTTTTGTTTTTGTCTTGCTATATCAGAGCTTTTAATTGCTTCGTCGATAATTTTTGAATGTCTTTTAACTTGAATTCTTCTTGTTTCTGTTGTACAAAGAACAGCTTATCCAAAGGCGTTATGATTTTTCTTCCTAAATATAACTCCACGGGGGTCTTCTGCGTAGTATCGTGCTTTGCGGTTCTCAAGGCAAAACCTAACTCATTGACACAGCTGTCCCAGCGGTCATGAAAATTTTTCACATATCCCCTGATAATTTTTACAATATTCTTATTTACGCGTTCCGCTATATTCGACTGCGGTCTATATGGTATCGTTTTTAGATGGCGTATGCCAAGTCGTGTGCACAAATTTTTAAATATACTACTAACAAACTGATTTCCGTTATCTGATATTACTTTTAGTGGGGCCCCGTATTTTAATATATATTTATTTAAGAACGATTCTGCGACTATTTTAGCTGAAGCTCGTTTAAGAGGGACTATTTCTACCCATTTTGAAATATGGTGAACGATTGTTAAAAGTTATCTGTTTTTATTTATTTCTGTCCTAGGGTAGGGTCCGAGTAAATCTATGCCAAATATTTCATTTGGAAAAGTGGTCTTTATGTTTTTTAAATACCCGGCCGGGCTGTAATTAACATCGTTTATTAATTGGCACATATGGCACGACTTAACATACGCCGTAACAACTTTCTGTAACTGCGGAAAATAAACCGCTTCGCGTGTCCTCTTTAGTGTTTTTCGTATTCCGAAATGTCCAGCAGATGGTAGATCGTGCAACTCCTCTAAGATACTTAAATGTAGACTCGCTGGGATTACTGGTCAGTATTCCTGATTTTCATTGGTTACCTTTGTATAAAATAACAATTTGTCGATTATTTCGTAATGCTGTGCCCTATTGCGAATAGCCGTTAAATCTATATGTTCAAAGTTTTGAAGGTATTCCAGGTATGCGTAAATATCTTTAAATTCCGGGTTCTTTTCCAATTCTTCGACTATTGTTTCACGGGACTGAGTAACTCTTGAGGTGAGCATAACACACTTGATTATGTTTCCCTCTTATCAATTTTTATTCGCGAAAGGGCATCGGCAACTAAGTTTTCTTTTCCTGGAGTGTGTTTTTTGATTAAGTTGAACTCTTGTAATTTTAAAGTCCACCGTATCAAGCGAGGCGATAAATTTTTTCCTGAATACAAGCGACCCACTGCCGCATGATCTGAGTAGACCGTTATCGGTGAACTTCCGAAGTAGACACGAAACTTCTGAACTGCTAATAACACAGCGAGCGTTTCTCGCTCAGTAGCGGAATAGTTCCTCTGAGTGGCATTCAAGGTTTTCGAAAAAAAAAAAAAAAAAAAAAAAAAAGCTATATGTTGCCCATTTTGGAAGAGCACGACTCCAACTGCATAATCGGATGCATCCGCTGAAATTTCTAGACCTTGCTCGACTTCTGCGAATTTAAGGACTGGGGCATTGATTAGGGCATTCTTTAGTCGTTCAAACGCTTTGTTCGCCTCGGCTGTCCATGAAAATTTACTTTTCTTTCTTTTTAGCACTAGCAGAGGCTCAACTATTTTCGCAAAGTCCTTTATGAACATTCTATAATAGGAACATAAGCCCAAAAGTGAAGACAATTTCTTAGCCGTATTTGGGGGAGGATAACTTTTAAATTACTTAATTTTTGAATCATCAGTCTCTATGCCCTTATTAGAGATTTTGTACCCGAGGTATCGCAATTCCTTTCCGCGAACTTGCATTTTCTTCCATTTATTTTGAAACCGGCCTCGTTAAGTAAGGCAAAAACTTCTTCCAAATGTTTCAAATGTTCCTCTAATGTTTCGCTGGTAACTATGATATCATCAAGATAATAATTGTACTTTTACCTAAAACTGGCTTCAAGACTATGTCCATAGCTTTTTGGAACGTAGCTGGCGCTCCGCTTAAACCAAAAGGCATTCTTAAAAAGGCATAGACGCCTGATTTTGTTATGGACGCCGTCTTCTGGACATGCTCTAGCTTAACAGCGATTTAAAAGTAACCCGAAGTGAGATCTAGGGTTGTCATGAATTTAGTCGAGCGAATTTTTCTAATTATTTCGTCAATTATTGGTAGGTTATACGTGGGAAATTTTGTTATACTGTTTAACTTACGATAATCAACAGCAAACCTATACACGTCCGGCTGTTCAGGGGGTAGTCCGTTCTTTTTGCTACAAAGGACCACCGGACTTGCGTACGAACTCGTGCTAGGCACGATTGTTTTGTTTTCTAGCATTTTTTCAATATGCGTCTTGATAATTTTTTCTTTCGTTTTATCATATCTATAGAGCTTCGACCGGACTGGAGGGGCATTCCCAGTGTCTATAGAATGATTAACTACCTGACAAAAACCAGATTTGTCGTTAAACAAAGAATTAAATTTCTTTACCAGTTCTTCAATCTTCTTTTTCTCTTCCAGCTTCAAATGTTCTAAATGCAATTCCGGCATAGAAACTTCCTCTTCTTCTACCGGGTCCATGTGCACCCGAAACGTAGAATTCTGAAAATTAATTGCGTCGAATGCGCGTAAAATCGAACCCCAATATAACTGACGTGAGTAAATTTTTCACGACTAAAAAATTTATTTTTATGACCTCGTTTTTAATCTGGACATGCAGTGCGGTTTTCCCCAAACATACGCACTGTTTGCCTTGGGCGGTAATTACTTTCTGTCCCGTGGCTTTAAACAGTCTGCAACGACGAAAATGCTTTTTAAAAAAATTCTCCGATAGGAATGAACATTGTGCCCCTGTGTCCAGGAGTGCAGTGGTTGGTACATTATTTACCAGAATCTGTTCCTCCGGCATAGCTAGATTTTGTAGTACTACTGTATTTAAACAAATTTCTGAGGGGTCTTCTTTCCCACTCGGTGACCGTTGCCCCTTCTCGATCACCGGTTTGCGTTTAAATTCTGGTTACCTGCCGCCTCTTTTCGCTGATTTTTATATCTATCGCCCTTAGATTTTTCTGCGCTCTTTTTCTTGAACTTTTCACCTTTTCCCGTCTGCCGATACGCCTTGTACTGAACTTGTGGTTTCTTTTGGGGAGTAAATCTTGAGTACTGGCCAAACTGACTTGCACGCGCTTTCTCCGAGTTTCTTCTACTTTGGAATTTCACTGCCAGCTGAAATAGAACTTCTAATGTTTGCGGATTACGCACTTCGAGAAAATCTTGCGCTGGTGGTAAAAGACGCGGTAGAATTATTTCGATAATTTCTTTATCGGGCTTTTTCCCGTATAATAGATTAAATATATGAACTTTTCTTAAAATGAACTCCGTCAAATCCTCGAAACCGCCTTGGTATTTAATATACAATTTTGATTCAAGCTTCGCACGATCTTTAACAACTGGAAATGCTTTTAGTAATGCAGACTTGAAATTTTCTCAGTTATATGATTCAGATCCTGAGTCCTCCAACAAGAACTTTCCTATACTCTTCTGCCAGCTAAGGGCTTGACCTTTTAAGGCTGTAGTAGCTATGATCACCATTTGTAGCTGATTCACAGGGTGTAAGGTGAAATGTAGGTCCAATTGCTCCAACAATGTCAGGACTGAGCCCTTGCCGTCATAGTTGCTGTTGGTTTCATAGATGCATGCAACGTTTCCACGAGGAATCCAAACCCTTCTACTGGATTCGTGGATGTTGTAGGGACCTGAAACGTCGGAGGGGTCAACGTAAACTTCCCAGATTCTAACGACATGGTCCGTTAAGAAAACTTTTCGGGCGCCAAATGTAGAGTTCCTCACTTTGGAATTCTAAGTTAATGTTGGAAGTGGTTTGGTTTAGTTTACTAGATTACGGCAAAGCACTCGAGGGCTATCTGCCTTAAGGGAGGGATGCCTTCGTGGAGGACTTTTTAAAGGAAACTGGCTCGTATACATATTACACATTAATGTTGGAAGTGAGGAATCTAAGAACTAACTGATAAGCGAATAATCGCTTGCGTTCGGTGACAAGAAACAACAAGATAGAAGGGTAACTAACCCTTTATTATTTCAATAAGATTTAACAAAACTCCGCCTGGGAGTGTACAAGTAAAGCCCGCACTTGGACTTGAACTTAAAAGACTAAGAATTAAACTAAAACTAAGATTAACTAAACAAGTATAGCCGAAGCTATCAAGTTCAATTTGAGTTAGCCCCTTAACTTGTTTTACTACGAAGCTTAGCAAGGGCCTGAGTACGGCCGTGCGTAATAACAGCTTTGAGAGAGAGAGCGACCAAAAAGGCAGACGCGCTTAAATCAGAAACTCTGATTCTCTCTGCCTCAGTAAGTAACTTCGGGGTTTAAATACCACTCCTCATTAAATATTCAGCAAATTCCAAAACTACGTTGTGGCCGGAAGTAGTAAGTTGAAGTTAAGAATTTGACAGGAAAGGAACTTTAACTTAAAATTTAACTGTTAATAAAATTAACAGAATCCTTACAGAGTTATTACTAAACTACAATACATTTGCCTGGACGAAAAGCGATTAAAAAAAGATCATCATAACATGTCTACATTCGTCGTCATCGCTCTTATTCGTCTCTCTACGCTCTGATCTGTGTGTCGCATTATGGTTGCGTAATTCAGTTACAGGTACAGTTACATGACCATTTCCTACATATATTATGAAGAAAATTGTAAAGTGGTGACAGTTACAGTGAGAAAGTTCATTATACTGTTACAGTTATCCAAACTAAAATTATCCGAAGCGCCACTTATCCGTATTTCTTATTCTCTACAATCCAATCAAATTTAAGCTTACCTATTTTTAAGTTGTTTTCGAGTAAGGCAGGAAAGTAACGCAAGGTTCGGCAAATATATAGCTTAACAGAAAAAGAATTACGTGTCGTCATAGGCTACTAAGCTTTGTTTATCCAGCGAATCATTGCTTACCCATTAAAAGATCTCCTCTTCACCCAAAAAAAGAGCGGATAAACAAACTTGGCTAGCACCGAGTTATTTTCATTTTAGTCAAATAGCGGTAACGTAACGTTGTTGTTTCATTGAAGGAGGAGCAAAAAAAGTTTGCAAGGTTCGTTTCATGGGAAAAAAGTTCTTTGTTTTAATATGATAAAAAAGAAGAGGTTTAGTTTTAGTGTCAGCCTGAATAAACATGAGTATCATTTCTTATTTTACTTGAAGCTGAAACGATTGTGTGTTTAGGTAAATAAAAACTGTCATTGATTATGAAATGTGTGTTTTGCTTTTGAACTAAGTGAAGTAACATATTATTATTGTATGTTATCTTTGTTAAAATAACTAACATAAAATTTTATAAATTTATTTTAATAAATAAATAAAATCCGAAAGGTTACATATTTGAAACGGTCACTCAAAAGTTTTTTTTTATGCTGTTGTTGAGCTCGCAGTCTACCAATCCTATTGTTGCACTCACTTCTGCTATTCGTTTTTTTTTTTTTTTTTTGGTCATTTTAGTTTTATTATTAAACATCTTTTTCTACGCACTTACGCCATATACAATTCCACACCAAAATCACAAAAGTTTTAAAAGCAGCATATATTTAGAATTCCTGATGCAGTGTCAAGTCTTGGCATACATTTTTATGTTGTTTTTCTGTGTTTTCTCACTTCATTATATCAATGTTCAGTTTTTTTTTAGTAAGAAAGCTTACAGAATTTTTTTTCATCATTTTATTATTAATGTTTTATGTGTTAACTTTATTTAGTAAATATCACGTTCTTTGCAGTTACGCCGCATAAAATTCAATTCAACAGCAAAATCGCAAAATATTTAAAAACATCGCATCTTTAGAATTTCCGATATATAGTCTGGCGTGCTTGAGTGTTTGTAGGGAAAATGTTTTATTCCGTACTGTGTTGCCACTGCTTGCTTTCAGATCGTTGAGTTTGTTCATCAAAATTCGTTAACGTTTTCACAAAATATGAAATAAGTAGCAAAAAAGTTATAATGTTATTCTATGAAATTATTGAATATTTATTTGACAGATTCTGAATTAAATGCATTTTTATTATTTATTTCCGATTCAGATACATTATTCCACTTGGCGCTACAGATTGGAATCAGAAGTGAAACGGTGCGTTTATAGTGATTCGACGTAAAATCCCATTGCGAAACTAATAGCCCTTTTGGTTCAAAAAATAAAAGAAGTTTTAGTTATAAATTGTGCCGAAAATATTTTTTGCTTCTTATGAAGACGGAACTAATATCTGATTGCATTCGAAATCGATTGAGTTATTTTTTTATTTCGATATCGGCGTCAAACTAAGGTTGCTTTTATGCCAAATTTTAAATTATTTTACTTTCTATTAAAAATTCTCTCACTCTTTTTAATGCATATTTGGAGTACGAGGGGAAAAAACAACTTAATTATTTGGATTATCCAGATGAACCTTGGGTTAGTTAACTTAGCATTTAAAGATCTATTGTGATGCTGTTTACCAGTGTTAGAAATTTTTTGCCTTATTTCATAATGGGAGAATTTTATTTAGTTGTTCGTTTACTTATTTATATGACTTAGCAGATGGAATTTCGCAAATACCTTATTATTATAATGGATTCTCAGGAAAGTATGTTAAATATTGTGGTAGTTTTGAGGCGGTTGTTTTCACTTTCGCAATATAAATTTACTACGGAATATCTTGGTCGCATTGCCGTACTGCCACCAGCGGCCGAGCGGTAAAGTCGGTGAACACTGGTAGTTTGGTCCGAGGCTTGAATCCCGCGAACGGGCTGGCTGCATGGGCGTTTTCGTGTTTTTCCTCATGTGTAACGTGTATACGAGCCAGTTTCCCTTAGAAAATCGTCCACGAAGGCATCCCTCCCCTTAGGGCAGATAGCCTTAGTGTGCTTTGCCATAATTAAATAAATCAAACCAAACCATTGCCGTACTGCTTCTGTAAAATGCCCGGTACTCCCGAAGGTAGTTGTAATGGGAAGTATGCATTTTAAATTACATTAGTTGTCCCTTGTTGAAAGACTATTGTAATGTGTTTCGAATTCTAACCAATTTTTTCCTTTAAATCTTCAAAGATTTTGTTATAAATCTCCTAAACAGATTCTGTCCATGTAAAGAAAGGGGTTACTCTGAACATTATCTTTTTTTCTGCCCGTAACAAAGTCACTTCTTCATTTAAAGAAGCCAAATTCAAAAGGGGATTTATTCCCATTCCTAAGATATGCACTCAAAAATAAGCACTTAAAGAATAAAATTGCGAAGGTTATTGACTTTCTGGCTATCAGCAAACAAGAGCTATGCAGCGCAAATTAACCGCTTTCCCCCCAAAAAAATACTTCAATAACAGTGAAACAAAGTAAATAAACGCGGACACAATATACGCGCGTAAAACTCTACAGGAAAGCAATAAGCACCGCTAACAACATGAAGCAGGACATAGAGCACTCACGAGTAGTGCAAGGGGCTAAGCTTACGTATCTCTAAGCCACAAATGGCCAGGTGTGGTTAAGATACAAACATTTTGTACTGTGTTAGCAGTTAAGTGTGGTTAAATGCCATGCCTGACCAGTCCAAGCAAGACATATTACTTAAGCAACAATGTCATGTACCTGTTGTAACTATTGCGGGTGGGTAATGTTTAATGACCTAGGCAGCGTTTAATGATCCTGCATTTTTAATACAAGCCTATGCAGTGGTGTAAATGCCCCATCTGCACAAGTCCGAATATAAAAGGGAACAACCATCATTACAGCAACAGCGGTGTCAGAGCTTGCGATGTCGTTTGCAGCAAATAGCAGTAGCGCCTTCTCTAAAAAACGGTACAGTTGGCCCCAGGAAGGCGATGTTAATCCGGATAGATAGTGGGATCCGGGCTTTTACCTACTTACTTAGGTTAAATAATAGGTGGCCCCCTGCACACTTACCCCTAACCTATCTGTCGGTCATCAGAACATGCTCTACAATTACTACTTAATGCTTATCCACTGAGAGCTACTTAAATCTGCATGAGAGGGATACAACCAAAAACTGCTTGCAGCTACATTTGAAATTTCATTTATGAAATAATTTCGGCTGTATTTCAAAGCCTGTCTGTCTTTTTCTGTTAATATGTTTATAAGGTATTTCCCCCACTTTCCTAGCGTGCCTTCGTGGTGTAGTGGTTCTGCACGCTGCGCCGGTAATCCAGAGGTCCGTGGTTCGATTCCCGGCGAAGGCGGTTGCTATTTTTTATCATTTCTGCTTCCAAAAATATACCTAATGTCTCTACAGTGGCGCCTGAAAAGTTTTCAACGGACCATGTCGTTAGAATCCGGGAAGTTTACGTTGACCTCTCCGACCTTTCAGGTCCCTCAGACGTCCACGAATCCAATGGAAGGATTCGGATTTATTTTGGAAGCGATGCGGTCCTCCATGAAGCCAACAGTAACATTTGACGGCAAAGATTCAGTAATAACCTTCCTGGACCAACTGGACCTACATTTCACTTTGCATCCTGTGAACCAGCTGCAAAAGGTGACCATAGCTACTACAGCCTTAAAAGGTCAAGCCCTCAGCTTGTATAAAGGCATTGGAAAATTCTTGTTAGGGGACCGAGGATCGGAATTGTACACATGGGAAAATTTCAAGTCGGCATTATTGAAAGCACTTCCAGTCGTTAAAAATCGTGCGAAGTTTGAATCAGAATTGTTTAGTAAATATCAAAGCAATTTCGATGAGTTGACGGAATTTATTGTACGAAAATTACAAATTTTAAATTTATTATACGGGAAAAAGCCCGATAATGAAACTTATCGAGGTAATTCTACCGCGTCTTATTTCGAGATTTAAGCTCAAGGTTTCCTCGAAGTTCGTAACCCGCAAACATTAGAATTTCTATTTCAGCTTGCGGTGAAGTTCCAAAGCCGAAGGAACTCGGAGAAGAACGTGCGAACCAGTTTGGCCAACACTCATGGTTTACTCCTCAGAAGAAACCGCAAATTCAGCAGAGTGTATATCGGCAGATTAAAAATATGAAAAATAGCAACCGCCTTCGCCGGGAATCGAACCACGGTTCTCTGGAATGCTGACCCAGCGTGCAGAACCACAACGTCTGGAAGGCACGCTAGGAAAGTGGGGAGAAATAACTCAGTATATACATATCTTTGCTAGCGCACAAAGAGTTAGTAAAATCTCTAAGGAAAATAAACCACCAATGATATTGGTTCCAGACTGATTGATACCTCTTTTCCTCCGTATTCTGTTTTCTCCGTATTCTCCGATTCATTTATATCGTTTTAATGACGATAGTCTAATAATAATGTAATAGTAATAAAATATTGTGGTATCGAAGGCATTTTCTTCTCTGATTCGTTTACGAGTATTCAATGACTCAATTTTAACTTCTGTTTCAGCTGCGTTAGACATACATATATGTTATGTAACTTTCAAATCTGCATCATTTTGAGTCGGCATTCACCTTTTGCATATTTCGGTTTCGCTTTTATCACATTTTTTAAAAATTTTATTTATTTATTTTTTTATTTTTATTTTCATTTATTTATTTATTTATTTATTATTATTTTTTAAGTAATTTTAATTCAGACGAAATTATCGATATCTATAGTGGCTGTGAACTTGCTCGTAGTTTTCTTTTAAATGTTCTAAAAAGGGCGAAATTAATTAACGTAAATTTTATAAAGGAACGCTGGAAAACTCAAAACTCACGAGCATCACTGAGAAAAGTTGCCAGAGCTGGAAGGGACATTGTTAAAAAAAATGGGTGGATTAAAATCATGGGTTGATTGATTTTTTCTGATCGGCTGTGCGGAATTATTGGTGGTTTGTTCCGATTGTTAGAAAATGTCATGTACTCCAACCTGTGATTCTGTGGTGATATCGTAATCGTGTGTCACATCACCATATTAATGTCGGAAATAATGAATAAAAAGCATCGTTAGTGTGGTGATTAAAACTGGTAACCGATAAGTAGTCGCTAATTACTGCACTTTCTTATTTTCTGTTCAACCTCTGCGCTGTATGAATAAACCAGTTTAGATTTCTGTATGTAATTTTTAAGTGTTTTGATTTTGCTTACAGAAAAACTGTCAAGGAGAGTATGAGCAAAAGCCGTGTGAAACATTATCCAGGATATATCAATCATATCTTTCAGCATGGGGTATGTTTGCTGTTTGTTCAAAGTTTGTGGCATTCAGTTATTTGAGTGAAGCTCAAATTTAGTTTTTTTAAAAAAAGAAGAAGAAAAAAAAAAGGGGGGGGGAGAAATATTTCTGAAGTTTTGGAAGGTATTTTAGATAACGTATTTGCATTAAAAACAAGAAAATATTACGATCGTATAATCATATAATTTGACCTTAGGGTTTCTTAAACTTTTTTCAGTTGCTACCTCTTTTTATCATTGAGATTTTTTCGCGACCCCCAGGACCCCATATTATTTACAAAAATTTGGAGGATCCCATAAGTATTGCGCAAATCCGACACGCGCGAGTGAAACTGTCTATTTTTTCACTCGTACTGTGATATACTATTGCATATGTAGGTCATTAACTTTAATTTCTAATTTTAAGACATAGAACAATGTGAATGAAATGAGTAAAAAATTTTACATAAGACGAAATGGCAGCATCACGTGCAAAGCAAGGAAAACGAACGTTTATATTATAAAAAGAATGCGTTGAAAGGTTTTCGTTTTTTTTTCTTTGTCTGTATTGCCTTATCTTTATCTATTTTCAGATACATTGTGTAAAAATATTTGGTAATTGTAAAATTATTATAATAAATTAAAGAAATATCAAAAGTGCTAAAATTTTTGGCGACTCCCTGCTGTAGGTCCCACAGTTTAAGAAACCCTGCATTAGAGTGTTGTGTTAATTTTTTTAAGATTAACTTTAAAAAAATCAACTTTTAGAAAATCGGCTTTCCCTCCATCCCCCAATACTGTAAAATTTCACACTGTTGAAATTAATTCTAAGTAATAATAGAAAGTACTTTACATGGTAAAATTTCAATACAGATGTCAGTTTTTCTGAAGATTTTGAATGTGTTTAGGCCTCCTACCTTCATATAATATAGCAACATTAATTTTTAATGAGGAGTTGTGGCGATGAAGTGTATATTCCAAGATGGAAACAAGCAGTTTTGTACTATCGCAAAATAGGTGGACACTTGTGATTAAAGCTCAAAAGTACAATTTATTGAGCCTTGCAGATAAGTTTGAGGAATCTTAATTACAGATTTTTATAATAATAAAGTATTAGGAAAATATGGATTTTTTCAAATGAAAATGGTTATGTCTCTGCATTCTAAACGGTCGTTTTCAGCATATTCTTCAGCAGTTTTCTATAATTTAGCATCTGCATTTTTCATTAATTCCCTCTGACGATGCAGTCTTCAAAATCTTGGTGTATACTATTTTTAATGCAGGAAGGAGGATCTATTTATCTGGATCTTCCGAAAACTGGTTTTTCCAGCATGTAGATGCTGGTTATTTTCGCGTTAGTGACTGCATTAAAGAATGAAAAATAATGACAGTAATTTTGCAAATACATTCGAAGATTAAAACTTTATTAGTAAATGAATTTATTCATTGTTTAATTACTTTTTGATTTGAAGTCATCATTTTTGCCAATGAAGTCTTTTCAAAGTTAGATTCCCGATTATACACATGCTTCATGGACTCCGCTTTAAAAAGAAAAATCATGGGAGCGTGCGTATTTACTTATTTTTCAGTATTATATTCTTTATTTTTTTTTCTGGTGAGTTTCAGAAATGTATTTAACGCTTCACCGACCTTATGAGAAATGATCTTCATCACTCTCATCTGAATGATGAAGTGATGAAGATCAAGTGTTGTCTGAATATTAAACAAACTTTGAATTATGACGTCGTCACTTAACTCTTTCACAATTAATTTTTATCATATTCAATCCTTTCAGAAATTTAATTTTGTGAAAGCGTGATTAATGCATTGTTTCAAGAAAGTCTTTGCTTTTAATCGCTCAAAGTAGTTGGTCATTGGATCATCATAATATTTTCGCCTTTTTACTTCCTTATACGAAATAAGGGAAGTATTGTGAAAAATTTCAGTTCTCAGATTTCAACGGAAATATCCATTTTAGCTATATTTTTACGTGACATTTATGCATTCGGACAGAATAAAGGATTCTTTATTCCGAAAAAGGATTGTGAAATGGATATTTTTTGTGACGTCTGTGCGTATGTACGTATGTATCTCGCATAACTCAAAAATGATTAGCCGTAGAACGTTGAAATTTTGTATATGGGACTGCTATAACATCTAGTTGCGCACCTTCCTTTTTTTATTGCAATTGCAGTTCCATTATATATAGAGTAAAGAAAACAAGAAGAAAAATTTTCAAATTAGTGAATATTAAAATTTACTTAATAGAACTAAAAAGTAAAATTCTGCGCTATTGCTGCAAAGATAATATCTAATTTAATAAAGAATTTAGTTTTAAGTTAAGGAGTTATGCTAGCCCTATTAGTTTAAGAATGAATGCTGAAATAATTAAAGATAGTGAGCATAAAATCTCATATTTATCATGACCTTATTCAAATAAGGTAAGAACAAGTTACTGCGTTTTATTTCATTTTAAATCAATGCCACGAGGAGTCTTTTGCACTAATTTAATTTTAAAAAAATCTGAAAGCTTTCAGATTTTATATTACGATTTTATATTAAAAAGAGCATATCTTTCGAATTTCCAAACAGTCTCCCGCGCTTCACCCGCCCCTGTACGGTAAGCCATTGTTCGCTTTGCAATCGTTGAGTTTGTTAATCAAAAATTCGTTAAAGTTTTACAAAATATGAAATTGCTAATAAAACAAATACCAAGTTTGGGCTTCCAGTTGCCAATATTCGAGTGGAGGACTACGTTATTCAAAATTTGATATCTGTAGGTGCTGTTGTTTTTTCACAGTGCGAAAACACATACATACATTCATACAGATTCTTCATCATTTAATTTCTTTAAGTATGAAGCAGGGCTCTAGTATTTGATGGCAACAATTTGAAAAGTGAAACGCCGTTTTATAGTGGATGGCGCAAAATTTCTTTAAATATGAAGCAGGGCTCTAGTATTTGATGGCAACAATTTGAAAAGTGAAACGCCGTTTTATAGTGGATGGCGCAAAATGCCAAAACGAATTTAATAGCCCTTCTGGCCAATTTCCCCTTTGGGCTAAAACGAAGACTTAATTATCTCAGACCTCGTTGTAAGTTTATTTTACGGGATCAATTTACTTGCCCATGAAGCTTATAAGAAGTAGTTCTCTCAATTGGCAACGCTTTTCATGATGCTTACTGAAATCAATAAATACCTTCAAAGAAACCTCTTCGAGGTGTTTCAAGACAGTTTGTAAAATAATATTATCAATGCTTATCCACTAAAACGAAATAAATAATGCATGGGTGGTTTCTATTAGTCCAAAGGGGCTTTGTCCCTATTGTTTTCGTTATGGCATTTTGCGTTGAAATCTTTATCAAGCTGTATCACTTTTCAAACTGTTGCCACCAAATATTATCGCCCTGTATTATATTTGAAGAAATTAAATAATGAAGAATCCGCATAAATGTATGTATGTTTCTCGCATTGTGATAAAAAAACGACACCTAGAGCCATCCAATTTTGAATGACGTCATCCTCCTACGAATATAGGCATGTGGAAAACCAAATTTGAAATTTGGAATTTGTTTTATTATCGATTTCATATTTTATAAAACTTTAACGAATTTCTGATTAACAAAGTCAAGGATTTCAAAGCGAGTAATGGCAACGTTGCACAGAAAGAACATTTTTATCTCCAGCACGTGAGACTGTGTATTGGAAATTCTAAAGATAGGCTTAATTTAAAATTATTTTGAGATATTGCTGTTGAACTGAATTTTATGTTTTAAGTGCGAAGAACATGATATTTAATAAATAAAGGTAACACACAAAATGTTAAAAAACGCTCCTTTGGACGTAATTTAAAATCTGAAACCTTTCAGATTATCTTTTCTATTTTCTTTCCAGTTCTAGTAGAAATTTAATTGCTAATCGAATGAGTTTGATATTAAAAAAAAATCATCTGAAAAGTGAAAAATGAAATTTATAATTACTTAGCTAAATACGGTTTACTGCTCACATGTCACAAACATCTCTAACTAACCGTCTCTTGACGAACATTTTTTGGATTGAGTACTTGACTTTTTGGAATAAATACTATAGTGAAAAGACGAGACGAAAAGAGAAAGACGACAAAAATTCTTCTGTCACATTCATTCATGTGATAAAGACAAACATCATCTCTGTTTGGGAAAAAAAAAAAAAAAAAAAAACTACTCAGCGCTCTTTAAATCAATGCAAATTTAAAATTCAGTGCATATTTGGAATTAGAGCAAAATCTCTAAAATCTGTAGTATGTCTTAACATGGCCAGTCCCATTTTTTGATCATACGGCCGATTTGTGCCGGCTAGGAGGATCGGGGTTGTGCCCTTATAATAATAGTAATATATCTTAACTATTTATTCATTACAAAACTATTTAAGTTTAAAGAGATTAGTTTTTGAAAGAATATCGTACAAAAGTACATCAAGCTTTTGCTCGGATTTGAACATTGGGAACCTTCCCTCTGCTTATCCAATCAAATTTTCAACAAACATTTCAACGACATACACGAGCAGTGGCTGAATTCTTTTGCACACACATTTTAAAATTTGTAGTTTTTCTTTCTTGGTAATACAGCCAGGCATCTTTAAACCAATGCTGAATTTTGGGAGAAATCCAAAATGATACAAAATATATAACAGGGAAAAGGAATAGGCTAGTAGAGATCTAGATTTACGACAGAAAGAGGATGGTTATTGTTTGAATCAAATGCGTGCTCACCATTTATTTTCAGGTTAAGTTAAAATTCTTTATGAGAAACAAATTAAAAGTGTTTAAACAAAGCTAGTTTTTATACAGACGCTATAAAGCAATTATTGTCCTGTTTTGTTTGCGAAAAGTGCGCATTTTACCGACTTGAAGGGCATAATTAGGGTTTTCTCGCTAATTGAGTTCAGATTTCTTTAACTTAAAGTGATAGAAATTTTTTTCCTTACTCCGTCATATAAAACTAGCTCAAGTATTGTGTATAACTGTGTTTTTTGCGTTCCGTTTTTTAAATCCATTGCTCTTTTTTAAACGGTCTCAACCTGATCAAACTTCGCTCATATTTTTATTAATAAATGTTTAATATGTTATTTTGTAACATATATATATATACGTATTATGTATATTTTACAATACAGTTACACGCATAAAATATTTTTTAATATTAAAAATTCACTCATATACTTTTCGGTATTTAAAAGACAAATTTTTCAATTTCAGTACCTTTTAAAGCAACGAAATACAGGTTGAAAATGCTGGTTTAATATAATCTCTATTATGTTTTATGGAATGTTTTTATATTCCTTTCGTAAATTTTACATTTATTTTCTTTACGGCAAAAGAAAACACGGGGGAAAATTCAAAAAATCTTGCTGGAGATTCGTTTTATTATGGTGGTACTGTTAACAGTTTTAACCCTCTTTTTTACTGTCTCTCTCTCTCTCTGCAGATATACACTTCTCAGCAGTATTACGTTTTAACTGCACATTGTAAATTGAATCAGCTAAAACGTAATGTAAACATAACTTTGGTACTAATCCAAATATATATATATATATAGTATATCAAATGTTGTATGATCTTAAATTCATTTAGTGCGAAAACAAATTACTACTACTTGCGCAATTGCTGCAAAGTGAGTTAATAATAATTTATTTACTAAATAATATTGATGAATTGATTATATTATCTCCTAAGTTTAATTATAGTAGGATTATCTTAAAAGAGTGAAACCATACTAGTAAGTTATATTTTGAAAGATGTTTTGAAGCAACTTGAAAGTTAATTGTTAAATGTATTTTAGTAATGTTGGCATTTCTGTTGATACAAAATTTTTACGATTGAAATTAATTTTGTAAGTATTTATCATATTTCTCTGCGCATGCTGTTGTGAAGTAAGTGGCTAGCATGTTCAGCTGATAAATAGAAGATCCGTGGTTCGAGTCGTCGAGGCACAACTGAGTTTTCCCGCTCAAAAAACCTAATGCTCATTATAGAAGTGCTTAGTTAAAATGTGGTGGATGATAATTCTTTGCGACTTGAATTTTGGTTGTCTACTGATGTGTGTTCTTTAAGTCGTCCTTTAAGTGGGAAAGAATGAGAAGAATTATCAAATACCCTCCCCCCCGCCCCCAAGCGTCTCCTGATGTAAGTGGTTCGCATGTCAAGTTACAAAGTGATTCTACTCCAAATGAGGACCCAGTAGACCATCATTCCTACTCCGAAAAATCCTAATGGGTTGTACATATTTATTTTCATCTCTTGTGTCAGTATCTAAAAGTGGACTATAGTTTTTCATAGCGCAATTGCGCAGACGTCATTGAGCAAGGGTGCTCAATATTACTCAACCAAGTTAAAATTGGTCATCACTGAGGCTCATCCAGTGATGAAGAACTGGGAGAGACACTGTGGATGCTCTTGGTTAGTGATGTCCAATTTCATCAAGTGTGTCAGATCAGCCGAAATGGAAAGTAATGTCATTTCAGCCGAAAATTATCTCTCATTTCTTTAAGAATTAAACGCAAATAACCGAACATTACGAACTTCGGCCAGGTATTCTCAGTTTTCCTCTTCTAGTTTTTCTTATTCTAACTCTCTTCCAAAGTTCGATTTTTGTATATTATCTGCACATTTGACGATAACTTAGGAATCTTGTCTTATTAATTAACAGCATTTCCTTCTTCGGTACAGCAGACGAATACTGATCAAATGTGGTCAAGTCATAATTACAAACAACCTTAAGCTCAGAGGATGTTGAAAAAAGGGAGACTATAAGCTTTGGAGTTCTGGGAAAATGTGGGGGTTGTTTAAAGGTCTAATTTCTCTGCGTTCGGTTATATAGGGAGGAAACTAAGAAAACGAATTCTTTAAATGAATGCGATGTTTTACCATGAAAATGGTATTGAACGGTAAAATGTAAGGCAAGCAACATTTTCTTTAAAAGCATAGGAGTAGAAAAACACATATTTGTTACATCAATGAATTTGTAGTGTAAATATGGAGTTTGCATTTCGAATGCTATGTTATATGTTGTGAAGTATCTGAGTATTTTAGAAAATAGTCTTAACTCAAATATCTTTCAGCCTTTTCACGTCTAAGGACAGTTTACCAAATTACAAATACATTGCGGGTTGCTACTTTTTAGTTAATTTTCTAATGCCATGTAAATACAAGTATTTAATTGTTTTTGATTGAGGATTTATGAATAAAATAACTCAAACAACACTAAAATTCTTAAGGATGAAGTTAATTATACTGAAAGACTGTTAGTAGGGGGCTATTGATAAAGGGGATGGGGCTAGCAGCGGATTTTGACCACAGTAAAGGACGATTAGAGAAACTCTGGATGGGATAGACATCGCGCCTCGAATCTGAAGCCGGAAATGACTTCGTTTGCTCCTTACAATACGAGGGTTGTTGTTTATATTTCTGCCCCAATAATGAAAAAACAGATGCTTATGATGGAAATTGGTTTTATTGTTTTTCAAAATATTCTGTATGAAGATCAATGTACTTTTGCATGCGTTTGAACCAATTTCGAAGCTTTTTTTCCCACTGCGATTGAGGTAGCTCCAAAACGTACGCGCTGAATGCATCAACCGCTTCTTCGGGTGTCGCAAATCGCTGACCTCCTAATTTATTTTTGATGTGTGGCATTAAAAAAAAGTCATTGGGTGCCAATTCAGGGCTGTACGGCGGATGACTCATCAATTCAATGTCTTGACCCGTCAAAAATTCCTTTGTTTGAACTGATGTGTGAGAGCTCGCATTGTCATTATGAAGAATGATTCGTCTCTTTTCGAATTTTTCTGATTACTTCTGGCAAACAAATGGTCGTGTACCATTCGGAATTGACCGCCCTGCTTTGCTGTAACACCACTGTCGCCAAGTGGCCGGTAATGCCGAAGAAGCAGGCAACCATTTGCTACGATGTGCATCTTCCGAGAACAGCTGTTATTGGATTTGACTCGCCGTGGAAGACCCATACAGTTCACTTCTGTATTGTTTCGTCACACGGACATATCCATGATCCATGATTCGCCCATCATTCGAATTATAATTATGAAAGCTCTCTGAAGTTTTTTGCATATGGGAAATAGATTTCTTCTATTTTAGAAAATATGCAAATATTTTTGCATATTTTCTAAAATAGAAGGCCGCTCTTTCTTTTTCGAAAGGAATGGGGCAACCGCAAAATGTGCATGTCCGTCCTTTGGACTTCTGCTGTGCATTATTTCTTGATTCATTCTTCCATCAACACCTTTCCAAAACTGGGTTTTATAATATTTAAGAATACTCATTTACGATACCAGAGGTCCTTAAACTTGACGAATTCGAGGACACTTTTTCTATTACTTGCGTTTTGCTGGATCCCTGACCATTAACTTGAATGGGGTACTTTTATTATTGTCATAATAAAATTAAATAACGAATCAAATTTTACTTAACTGCTGATTTTTAATTTACGAATTCCCAGGGATTCGCGGACCACAGTTTAAGATTCTGTGTAATATATTGTATAATATACACGTATAAGGAACACAAAAAAACTTAAAATCTTATCTAGTATTATTAAAAAACATTTAAATTCATTTAATGACATTTAAAGTCAAAAACATTTAAATCCTTTTTGGAACTGCGACCAGGGTTTTTATTCTCTAAGAGTTTTTATGTAAGCGGTATAAATTTTGGCGCCCCTAATTCTGGAACAGTTAAGATATATGCAATGAATTAAAAACGGCAACACCAAAGAGGTTTTGAAAATATGGTATTTTCTTCTAAAACACATGAAATGCGCCATTCTACACAAAAATTCTATATTTTATGCTTTACTAACTTATTATTAGATAATAATCATGAATTATGCTGTATTAAAATGTATTTTTTTATATTTTTCTATGTAATGCCAGAAGCAGTAACCATATAAATTCATTAGACTAAAATGCATGACATGACATCTTTGTTCGGCCTGTTAAATATACACATTTTCTGCTGCGCGTCATATAAACTTATTTCCTCGAATTATTCTAATTAACCGAGCCCTCGAGTCAAGTGGAAAACGATATCAAAAATTGCAAATTTTGAAATTAAATAATCCCGGTCAAATTTTGTCATATGGGAGTCAAATTTTTTGTATTTTTATTTTTTCATAACGAATATAGAACTTTCCCAAGTGTAAGTGTAGATACCTGGAGACCGCATTAAAAATTAGATTTCGTTATTTGTCCAAAATTATTATTATTATTATTGTTTAATTTGACATTGTCGAAACATGAATATTTTCATCATTTGACATACTTCTGTAATTGGAAGTATGTCACAACGATTGCGGAAATAAAGGCCGGGTAAGGACGTTTAAGTCAGGTAAGAGGGGTTGGTATATATATACTCGTAGTAATAATATTGGATATGTATATAAATATAATCTTAGATATCTTTATATATATGTTGTAGAGACATTAAGTATTTTTTGGAAGCAAGAGATTTTAAAAATGAGCAACGCCTTCGCTGGGAATCGAACTATGGACCCCTGGAATACGCGCCCAGCGTGCAGACCACCACATGCCAAGAAGGCGGGAGAAATACCTTATAATATATATATAAGCATAAGATGCAGATAATAATACTGCGATTCTTGAACATTTTCAATTGCACGATTTTCAACAAAATAGTATTTTTATTTGGGATATTATTCCCAACACCAAAATAAGCTTTTTTAAAAGAGTCCATTTACGTACTTCAAAATAAAGCACTGTAAATACGTTAGTCTTATTTACAGACTAATTTAAGAGATAAGGAAAATTCAGTTTATAGTCAATTTGGAGGATTCTGTACCAAAACAAAAAGAGGAACAAGAGGGGGAGATAGAAATAAAAGACATTTTTTGCTGTAGATTTTGAAAAGTTTATTACAAAATTTAAAATTTCTTTTTCAATAGTTTTCACAAAGAGGATTATTAATTTACTACACACCTTCAAACACAAAATGCTTAACCAATTGCTTTACCACTTTCAATTTAAATACGAAGGCTTCCGGTTACTAAAAGACATAATAGACTTTTGTAAATACAAACTGCATAGCAATCAATTAAAAATAAACATTTCTCTATTACCCGCTTCAAACGTCCTGTTTATGACGGATTAAAAATTAATACACTCTTTAAATTACACCAACATCTATTTCCAGACAAAGTACAGGCAATACCAAGCTATAGATATGAAAGAACACTAAGCAACTTAAAATTAGCCACCATGAGATCGATAATACATCAGATATTTGAAATTTCAAACTCCCAGAATATAGCCCTTATGTAGATGAACATCATCAACATATTATAACAGGAAATTTAGAAATTATAGAAGATAGAAATTTAAGGCAGTTGATGAATCTCGGCACCAAATTTCGACCCACTTTCAAAGTTAGCAAAAATTTCTGCATTCAACAATTCGAAAAAGGTCTAGGAGCTTTCATTGTATTCTCCAGCTACAAAATGAACTTACCTACTACGACTTACCTGGAATGGAAAGAGGAAATGCTCAGCGACTTCAAAAAACGAATTAAAGCACAAGTAGGTAATAACAAATATAATAAGGAAGATTTAGACAAGAAAGTGAAAATTTTACAGGCTCTTGTTCACCATTACGAAAAATAGGCAAAACCAGTAAAAACTTTAGTATTATTTGAAAGGCTTTCTACTACAGTCTGATCAAAAAAGGACTCAATAGCGCAATTACCTATCATACAATTAAAACTACGGTGAATATCCTGCAAAAATGTTTCATGGCATAAGGGCCGGGACGACGGTGAGGCACTTGTCTCAGGTGAACAAATAGAAGGAGCGCCAAATTAGCTATTCAATCAAAAATTCAGAAATTTATTTAAAACTTATTATTTTTAACCCTTTGTTGCATACAAATAATCTAGAGAAGTTAAACGAAAATGTTTGTATTTTTTCTACTTAAATCAATACCTAAATACCTTAGTAATAATAATAAAAAGTAATTTTATTCAAATTTCGTTTTAAATAATTGCTACAGTTTGTTCACTACAGTGGACAGCATGCATATACGTACATGTATACAAATCTCTTCCCAACGATTTACGGTCATTGCATTTTAAATCATTTCCTGCCTTGTATGCAGTGATCATTACCATCTTCTAAATGGTAAATCTACAACTGACATGTACATACAGATTCCCCAAAATACCTTCATTTCGTCGATTGTGATTAAATTCATTTTACTACGATTTTGTAACTTGTACTTATTGGATTCATATGTCAAATGTTCTAGAAATTCCTTGCCGAACATAAACATTTCCAGTGGTGTTTTGGCTTGATAAGCAGTCCATTTGGGTTTCAATTCACTCTTCTCGGTAAATCTTTATCTAATCACACCACAATTTTCTCAAACTGACATTTAAAATAAAATGTCTAAAATTACTAATTATGAATAAAAAATGGCAGTATAAGAAAATGTAAGCAATATTATATAATGTTTGCTATAAGAAATTGTACTAACTTGGAAACAGAAGTAGCAGCCATTTTCCAAATAGCAATGCTTTACTGAGTGATGCTATACAGCCATCTATGATCGGCAGTTGAAACGTTCCAATAATATAGAATGAATAAACAAAGGAATGGAATCTGTTAAGGCATTTACAGAAGAATAATCAAATTTAAACTTTTGTCTACTAGAGTGGACATGATGCAACAAAGTGTTAACTTTAAATTTCGGAATACATCAGTGAATATTAAAAGAATTTTGTGTTATAAACAATCCAGCTAAATCCATTATTTGCCAAAACAATGATCAAACTACATATATTTCTTGTTTGGCTCATAGTTTAAATTTAGTATGCAAAAATGCCGCTTCAACAAATTCAAGTATGTTAATATTTTTTGGCATTGTACAGAGGATTTATAATTACTTTTTGTATCCTCAACGAGTAGATGGGGTGTACTTATGTCCATTTTGAAAACAACAATAAAAGGTCATACGGATACACGATTATCATCAAGAGCAAATGCTGTTACAGAATTAGATCTACAAATAACAGAAGTACATAGATTATTGAAAGATATGGCATTAAATCGCAAATCTTTGCAATGTGCTGAAAATAACAGCATTTTGAAACAAACCAATTTAAAATTTTTATGTATGTTATCTGGTGCAATTTAATACTGCAAGAAATCGAAAAAGTAAATAAAACCTTGCAGTCAAAAATTAATTCTGTCTATAAAGCCGCATGCATAACAAAGGGACAACATTACAGGAATTGTATTGTCTTTCATTACAGGAAATGAGAGAAAATATTTCTCAGTGCATTTTTGAAAAGTGTAAAACTTCAGCTTTAGAGATGAATATATCATTAGAATTTGAAGAATTTGAAGAGAAGCGAAAAGTAATAAACCAAATTGTGAGGAAACAATTGATATAAATTGTAGTTTTTTAGAAAAATATATTTTTATAGAACTTAAAGAAGTACTTGATGTTTTAATTTCACAATTGAAAATGGCGATACGAAAAGTTAAATGAAATCTCTTCTGATTTTCAGTTTCTAAGTGAACAATTAATATCATTAGATTTAAGTAATTTAAAGGCAGCAGCTTATAACTTAGCACCTAAATATCCGAATGACATGAACGCTGAAGTAATTCAATCAGAAATATCTAGTTTTAAAAACCATGTTATTTCAATAATTCCGGACACAGCAGTTACAAGTTTAGAACTTTAAAAAATAATTCACGATTATAATTTAGTTCAATTCTATCCGAATTTGGAAGCAGCGTTAAGAATTTTTTTAACGTTGCCAGTTACTGTAGCTAGTGGCAAAAGAAGCTTAAAAGAAGCCAACTTGAAATAATAAAGAACTATACGAGATCTTCACTAGGCCAGGAAAAACTTTCAAACATCGCCATTTTCTCTATAGAACATGAGTTTAATAATCAAATATATTTTGGAAAAATTATTTATGATTTTGCTTCTTTAAAATGAGAAAAATTAAATTAAAATATACTTGAAAAGTTTATGCCAGAATTTTTTGAGCAGATGTTTTATTTATACTGCTTAATATTATTTGCCAATTTTCAAAAAGCGTATTTTTAATATTTTCCATTACAAAATTGTTAATGATTATATATTTTTCACTTTGTGGAATATACAAAGTTATAATTAAATATTACTGTAAGAGTTTATCGTAGTTCCACCTGAAGTAGTTACTTTTAATGAGCATAAAATATATATAAATATAGTTAATTTGTACTATATGTATGATTATATGTATGTATGTATGTAGCTATCTATCTCTCTCTATATATTGCACGTGTTTGTATAATGTTATGTTTTTAAACATCATTTAGTATTATTTATTTATTCTCCCCCCCCAACCACCACAAACAGGTAAATAAATAATCTTGCATTCTATACAGGGGCGCACATTTACCGCTTTGCCTCAGGTGAAAAAATATGTAGGCACGGCTCTGCACGGCATACATTGGAGACTTAAAATTACTACTAATAAATTTTACGACAGATTTTCTAACCTTGATTCATTGCCTAAATTTCACAAACCGCCTGTCAAATTTCGATTCATAGCTAACGGGACCAGAAATTACATGAAAGAAATAGACTACCGTTTCACGAAAATAATTAATAAGTTCTCTACTTTATTAAAAATGAACAGACGCAAGACCATACTTTCAACTGGATAATAAATAATAACGTACCAATAATAGAAACACTTCACAATTTAACGATTGATAATATTTACTGTTACGATTTTGAGAATTTATACACAACTCTTCCTTTACAAGAAGTCTTTAACAGTCTTATTACTCTACCAGATCTATTTCCACAAGTTATTACTGTTATTTCCAAAAAAGAGTGGCAACTGTATTTAAGTATTCTATTTAATAACTACATAGCATTTAATAATGCTTATTTTAAACAAATCAACGGTATCTCGAGTTTCTCGATCTGTAATATTTACCTTTTCACCAAGGAATTTCATTTCCAACAGCAAATATCTCAAGTACAGTGTTCATATTACTCTAACATTTACAGATACATGGATGATGTTATTACAATCAAATAGAATACGATCCCATTTATCCTTCATGTTTGAAACTAAATAAAACTAACTTTCAACAAGAAGATATTGCATATTATCATTTTAATAATTACCTAGATTTGCATATTATTTTAATCTACGACAAAAGAAGAGATTTTGATTTCCCTACTATAAAAATCCTCCATTGGCACTTCAATATTTTCAAAAGAGTAAAACTTAATACCTTACATACTCAACTAATTAGAATAAAGAATATTTACAACGAAGTCGAATACTTACAAGAAGAAATCACTAAATTAGTCAATATTCTCTTAGAAAGTAAAACATCTCGATTCAAAATTTCTACAGCTTTAAAGAAAGCTGGTATTAACTACTCTTTTTAGTTTAGCATAATGGGGGTCCGCCCAATTTTTAGTTTGTTTAAATGACTATTAGTTTTGCTCTTTATTTACACTTGCTTTGAATTTCGGATTAGCATATATTGTTTATAGACCATTTTTCTTTAAAGTTTAGTTGAATTTTAATGTACATAATGTAAGTTCTATGGTTTTTAACTGTCATTTTGGTACTATGTATGTTTACGCTTTTTAACTGTCAACTCGGTACTATGTATTGTATGTTTATGCTTTTTTTCCAAATGTTTCGAAAATCTGCAGGGAAAATTCAGGGACATTTGAGATTCGAGGTTTCGTTTTTATATGAATTTTAAAGTCTTTGATGAAATCTTTTTACGGTTTTTGATCTCAAATGGACCAGGAGAACGAAACATATTAATCAACATTTAGGAAGCTTTAATTCGTTTTTCCCTGGTCAGTTCTCAATTGGAGTTTCAATAAAAGGAGATTCATTTTTTATTTGTATAGTTTTGTATTTTGATTTTACGAGATTGTTCTACTATGAATTCTGTCCTTAATTCTATTAGTCCTGATATTATGTTATAACTCTTATACATGGTTACAATTATTATATTATAGAGGAATTGCCTTGCTTTTATTCCAATTTACTAATTAATTTAGATGCTTTCAATTTATTCTACTTTAATCCTGCAGCTATATAGCGCAGGACGGGTTTTTAAAAAAGTTTTGTTCTAATTTTTAATTCGAATTTTTAGCCTCTTTATATATATATATTTTTTATATTGCCGATTGCAATAAAAAAAGAAGGTGCACAATTCGATGATACAGCAGTAGCAAAATTTCAGTCTTCTACGGCTAATCGTTTTTGATTATGCGAGTACAAATGTACATACGTGCGTACAGACATCACGAAAAAGTTCTTTTTAAATCCATTTTACAATCCATTTTGGAAGAAAGAGTCCTTTATTCTGTCAGTACGTACAAACGTCTTGGAAAAAAAAAAAAGAAAAAAAAAAGGTCAAAATGGATTCGGGAACGATCGATTCGGGTTACCTCTGAAGCTGAAATCTGTCAACTGAAATGTTTCTCGATTACAGTACTTCCTTTACTTCGTTCAAAGAAGTAAAAAAGCAAATTGATTCAGCCAGGTTTCGATACATTAAAGTATGAGAAAGAAAAGCGGCATAAGTAAAAAGTTGTGAAAAGTAGCGGATTGTTTATTGATATAGTCCAGTGGCTAAAATGCACGGTAAGTACGCGGTGCAGATTCCACTAAAAATGTTTAATGCGAATAAATTTATCGCGCGAAACAATAATGTAACAGAAATGCGACCAACGAAATAGATAAATTAAATGCAAGAAATTAACACCTTGTTTTATATTCTTCAAGCTGTTTTGCATCATTATTTTTTATTACTTAAGTGTAACAAGTTCCAGCTTTGTTTCCCCATGTGGTACGTGCATACAAGCCAGTTTCCCTTAGAAATTCCTCCACGAAGGTATCCCTTCACATAGACAGATAGCGCCGAGTGCTTTGCCATAATCAAATAAACCAAACCTAAATCTGGCTGTGTTCTCTTACTAAACTGATTGTATCTTTAGCGTATTGTTTAATTACTGGATTTTTTTTTTAGTTTATTCCATTTATTATACATTTTATATGTATATAATTCTATGACATCAGAATTTAACGGATGTTGTTTTATTCAATATGATAATCGTTGTCAAGAAGCTTAGAATAGCTATTACATAGTAAATTAGCGCTTCATAAAAACAGAGTGAAGATTTGTGTTAAATTTGTGCTTAGCGACTGATTACTAAAATTACTGATTACCAAATTAACATTATAATTTTAATAACGAATAATTTGAATAGGTATGTAATACTTCTTCTAGACTACTGAATACTGGGAGTTCAGTACCAATGAATAATATACGTGAATAGTATGCAGTAATGTGAATACGAGTCAGTTTCCCTTAAAACGTTGTCCACGAAGGTATCCTTTCCCTTAAGCAAATAGTCCTCATGCGCTTCGCCATATTTAAATAACGTTAACGCCATATTTATCTAACGTTAACGTTAACTATTCGCAAATGATATGCAACCTACCTATTTTTATCGCATTTTTCTAGTATTCCTCTTTTTTTAGAAACTTTATGACATTTTTTTTCATTTATCCAATCGATAGATTCTGTTTAATCAGCCATATTTGCTCGCTTCGTATCTGTGTATCAGATGTAGGTATTTTTAAACTTTTTCATTGTTATTATATTGACTGTTATAGTTCAAATAATTATATTGACTGTTAAGTCCAAGTAATAGTTTTGATATGATCTGAGTTTTTTTCAACGATAATATGCATTTAGTTTTTTAATACATTTTTTTTTTGTTTTGTTTTCTCTATTGTTAAAACTCTCCATTTCATATGCGGAGACCGTTAGATTTTTTCGAAGCAGGAGATGAGAAGATTTAACTGTGCCTTCACCGGGATACGAAACTACGGGTCTTTTAATGTTAGCTGGATATGCTAACCACTTATACCATGAGAGCACACACGGAAGAATGCGATACTCCTTTATACATGAATTTCGAAATTTGCAGAATATTATAGTGTTTCTATAAATTTCATACACTTATATTATCGGCAAACTTCAATACTAAGTTATATTGCTTCGAGTATTAGTAATATTGCTTCGAAGAAGAAGAAAGCAATAACTTGCTGCACAGTTTCATTTAAATATTCAGTCAAGTATGTACTACGCCTGTCATTTTAAACCGATAGTTAAAAATGATTACATTTATATAGATGGAAATTTTATAGAGCTAAAATGATTAAAGTTATAGAGATGGAAAGGTTATACAGTTAAAATGATTAAGTTTATACTGATGAAAAGGTTATAAGTTATTTTATATCTCCTTTCCGCACGCCTTCGTGGTGTAAGTGGAAACACACTCGACGCGTATTCGATGAGTCCGGAGTTCGAATCCCGGCGAGGACATTACACATTGCTCACTTCTCCATCATAAAAAAAAATCCTAATAACTGTATAAGATTATACAGTTAAAATGATTAAGGTTATACAGTTAAAAATGATGAAGGTTATACAAGCCGACATCAGCCATGTTTAGCACTTTGTAGAGACATTAGGATTTTTTGGAAGCAGGCAAGATGAAAAATGAGCACTCGCCTTTGCCGGGAATCGAACCACGGACCTCTGGAATACCAGCCCAGCGTGCAGAACCACTACACCACGAAGGCAGGCTAGGAAGGCGGGAGAATGAATAAATCAATTTTAAGAAGTTTCAGCTGCGTTTTAGTGTTTGAAAATTATTTTCAATTGCATGATGATTATATTTAATTACTAACAAGCTTTCAACGAAGAGGTTTTTTTAATTACTATTATATTTGAGCATAAGAATAATAGTATTCGGTAAATCGTTTCCTTTATCATTATGATTTGCAATAACACATGCTAGATTTCATTTTTGGGTATTAAATTTTTCTTTTATTTTTAAATTTAATGAAAAATGCTGTTAAAATTTCCAGTTTTTGGTGTTCATATTGTTCCGTAATGGATAAAATGTACTAATCTGTATTAATTAGTACTCAAAACATCTTTGGTTTTGAAAATGCTTTGCCGCAGTGTATGACGCCAATGCAGAAAGTAAGATGACAAGTATAATGGGGAATGATAAGACTTCGTAAGTGCATTTAAATAAAACATATATTTAGTTAAAATTTTACTTCGTATTATACTGTGTCAAAAAAGTAATTGTAAAATAGAATACCTTTTTTAATAGTATTTAAGGCTAAGTAAAACGCTAAAATTATTTGCATTTTAAAAATTTAGTTGCTATATTACACAAGGTTTTCTCTTGGATGTAGACATCCCCCTTCCATCTACACGTTTGTTTCAAACACTGATATAGTGCATCATAATTCAAATATATAAACTATGCATAAAGGAAAAAAAAAAAAAAATAACTATTACACTTTCCCGCTGACTTTATTTTGGCTTTCTTATATTCTTGTAGTAATGAAAACCCCATTCTCCTTTATCACTTAATAAGAATTTTAATGTTTTGTTATTTTTGATTGTACGATATTGCGTTATTTTTATTTTGTAACTCAGTATGTAATGTACGCATCAGGGATTTTAAGTCGTCAGTCTCAATAGAAACGCCGTATTTTATTTTTCGAAAGACCGTCTACCGCTTTAATCATGCATACAATATAAAACATATAAAAATATATATTCTTGTATTAAGCGTACTTATTAAAATATCTCTCTTATATAAACATAGTATTCTTGTAGAGATCATCAAACTTCTAGAAGCAGGAAAAGTGAAAAATTAACTGTGCTGTCACTGGAGTTCGAACCACTAAACGAACTTTCAGTTGCAAGCTGGACCATATTAACCACTTACACCACAAAATCACGCACGTGAAAATGTGATAATTTCTTAAATTCTTGCATTAGAATCTTATTTTACCTAAACGTACAATCTGTTCTTAATTTGTTTTAATTACTAACTTATATCAAGCTTCAACTTGTGTTCATGTATCATTTTTCGCGCTCTTTTGTTTTCCATATCACACCGATTTCCAACATACTGCCATTTTGATAATTTTAAGGCAAACCTACTCTTATCTAACATTTAAAATATAATTATACAGCAAACCACTGGTATTTTTACTATTTAATTTACAAGCGGGCGATACCAAGCCCTAACTCGGGTAACCATCCAAATGAATGAGAGGCCCAGTCGGAAGTCAGTAGATGGACTGTGTAGCACTCGTTTGACCCTACGAGCTTCAGAAGCCGAGATCCACAAGAGCCTTACTTCTCACTGCACGCTATCATGCTGAAAGTCTGCTGTTGTATGGGCCATAGAACATCGTAACTAGACCATCGATAATTAGAAGCGAGCAACACAGAATGATGAGTCTCGATTTCGACTGCATCACACTGATGGTAATCTGGCTTCAGCTCCATGAAACCGTGGATCTTGTGTGCCAGGTTGAAACTGTGCAAGATCGTGTCAGCTCAGCGATGGTTTGGGGTATTTTCTGTTAGCAGTGCTATGAATCTTTGGTACTTGTTTCAAATATCCTCACTGCATCTCAGTACATAAATCTGCTGGACGATCACATTCATCCCTTCAGGCCTGTCTGCTGTTCGGATGAAAAAGGATGTTTCTAGAGGAAAGTTGCTGCTGTCATAGATTTCGATTGGCCTTTCACGTGGTTCAAAGAGCATTCTGTTGAATTCTTTCTCTGAAATTGCCACCGAGACCGGACTTAAATCCCCTGGAGACCGGACTTTGGGATACTCTGGTAAAAGAAGCCATGCAAACTCGTCATTCACCACCAGCATCCTTAACTGATTGTAATGGAAATTCTAGATAGTGTTTGGCTGGCCATAACTTCGGAGCACTTCCGTAGACTTGCTGAATTCATGCCTCGTCATGTGATAGCTATTATCAAGACCATAGGAGCAATATATTGTTACTAATCAGGTGTCCTCAATTCAATGTCACTTCAAGTTAATAAGGTGTTTTCTTCTTCCTTTCCGCATGCCTACGTGGCATAATGGAAGCACACTCGATGCGTCTTCGAAAGGTCCGAAGTTCGAATACCGGCGATGACACTGCACATTTTTTACGCCTCTAGCATCGAAAATCCTTTAATGACTCACAAAACATATAACTGAAGTGAGGGTATAGTTTCAGATTGGCTTCGGTTAGGAATAAAATTGCTGAATCCTTCTTCCTGAGGCTGAGTTAAAAATAAAACTATGGAAGCTGATATGAGAATGGCCTAAATTGGCACTAAGTCGTTTTGGTTACAATATAACATTTTAAGAAGTAGATGCGTGGGAGAATAATGTTACACAATCTAAGATATAGAAGAGTATTACAATTTATGATAAAGGAGATCCATGCTTGCAGCTAATAACAGAATGCTAAATATCACTGTGCTTATTTATAAACACGAGCAGCAAAATAAGGTAAAATAATAAGAAATCTTTTATTTTATTTTATTTTTATTTATTATTTTTTTTAAGTTTATTCATTAGCATAATTTGTTAAAATTAACACTGGGATGAACTAATTGCTTTCTTTCAGATTTATTGGCATATGTACGCTGATAACATGTTTCTTTCGTGTAATATATCATCTTCAAACACAGATTAATGATTCTTCTCATATGAAATTTATATTCTCCTTCAATTGAGTTCAAGTCTTGCTTTGATTTTTATGCAAAGTCGTTTGAAGAATATATATCAGTACAACACTAATATTTATAAATGGTAATGAAACCACAGCATGGAAGCCTCTATTTGAAGCTCAGCTTATTTGTATGAAGATTATTTTTAGAAGTAGTCTAATCATGGCTGAGAAGTATCCAAATATTACTAAAAAGCAAAATTCTTGATTTTGTTGCACTTACAAATAATAAACTGTTACAATTCGAAGACCACATTAGAGCTCGCATCATCTATTTCCGGTGACGCTAATTTTTCCTTTTTCTTCCGCTCCCCCGTAGATTATGTGACTTCCTTCCTGGTAAACATTTAAAACGATTTTAAATCAAATGTTTCTTATATATGTGTGAGATCGATAAGTCGGCTATTATTCTCAGCCTCAGAAAAATAGCTTGTACATTCATATCACAGAATGTTATAACGAAAGTGATGATGAATTGGAAGTGTCTCATTTCAAGATGATTCATTGCTTCGAGAAGGTTTCCAAGATTTGAATTTGGGAGAATTCGCATCGCTAGCAACCAGTTATGCTTTTCCCCGTCTTCTTTGGCAGCGAATTTCGAGAGGGGAAGTGCCATACATCTCTTCACAGCGGACCAGACCCTTGGCGTGGCCAGATGAAAATGCAGAGGCAACCTTGAATATGTACATAATCATAAAAAATAACGAAAAGCATCGGATGAGGAATTAAAACGAAGTCATTTGCCTGGCACGTCGCTCTCAAACTCGTTCTCAATGTTTACGTAATAAAGCGTATGTAGGAACTGGTTTCTGCTGCTATGGCAGCTGCCTGCGTTGCCATGGACACGCTGCTGCCTCTGCGGTCCTATGGGTCGAGTCGACATCGATTAAGCTAACGATAGGAATTTTGATGTATCGATAGTCGCGGATGGCAGACTACCGACAATAAAGCATTTGTCACCTTCCAAGGCGGTGCTTCAGCCTGAAGCTATCGAAAAGGTATCTTTCGCGGAAGGCGTTTTAACGAGATTTTAAAATGCACTTTTACTTCTTCGCTGTACGAGGAAAAATCTTCGTGCCAGATGGAGAGAAATCTGTATTTTTTTTCTGTTTCGGAAAATGCATTGCTAAAAATCATTTCGTCTTATCATACAATCAGGGATTTAAGAATATGTTACTGGATTAGATACAGGAATTAGCTGGAGTTTTAAATATTATAAAAATGTTATGATTATAAGTTAGAAATTTCTATCGAATGAATAAGCACATAATGTCTTTGGACACTAGTTCCTTAAATATATGATATGTTTTGTTTTGCGAAGGTTCATGCAATTAAGCAAACACTAGTTGGAAGCCGTCTAGGAATACATTTACAGGACAGCTGCAAAATGTAGTGTTTTTGTTTTCAACTCTACGTTACTTTATTCTACATCAATTTATATTTTCATTGCATACAACGGCAAATTCAGAAAGTTTGTACCGATCTGTGGATATAGGGTAGGTAGTTTTAGGTAAAAATTGTTTTCATCTAAGGATGAATTTTGCTTTAATGCTTAATAAATTTTGTTTTCCATTTCAAGTAAAATTTTTTTTTTACCCAAACTAGTTTAATAAATATGGATACGTAACACGTCTTGGGGTAAAGAAAGTGGTTGTTTGGTGTTTGTGTTCTTTGCAGAGTTCCACATTTGCTGTTCTTCAGGCTATAAAGCCAGTTTCGTGCAATAACAAGTTAACTCATCTCCACTATTTGATCCTACGTTATGCTTGTTCCTTTTTCTTAAAAAAATAATTGCTCGTTTCCAATCGACCTTCAAGCAATTAAGGTATTCTAAAGTGTGATACAACAAGACAACGATAACTCCCAATTAAAAGTTGAATTGCAATTTCGCTGCCACACCCTAGAATTTCACGTCAATGTTCTTCTTATCTATCAAAATCTCTCGTTGAAATTTTCTTGGATAATTAATTTGTTACCACCAACTGGATACAGTGTGTACAAAATAAGATAGCGGATTGATTTAAATGAATGTTCGTTGTTCTAGTCATTTGTCAATTTCGGAATCACAGCAGTTATTTGCCATCAATAAGTGATGGATTGTTCCTTGTACCAGGTAATATTACTTCTCCAACCTGATGCTATCTTTCGAATTTTAAGTACTTCGCTTGTCTGAAAACATAGTCAGCTTACCTTTGTTGTTGATGGGAGCCAGCAAATTTCAATCGAGGCTGTAATAACTGTCAGTAATATTTGATAAGTTTAGATGAAATAAAATGAACAATTATTTCTTTGAGAAGACTTATGCTAAGAGCGTACTTAACGCGTTTCGGGATACTTTACTTTGAGTGAACCGGTTTTTCGACAAGCGCCATTCGAGTCATTCATTACACTATCTATCACATACGGTAATGGAATTTAAACCGAACTTTTAAGAGTGTCTCTCTGACCATGTCGCTATGACAAATCGACCCACTTGGGGTGTTTTCCTACACTGTGCTCTAGAATCGCAAACAGCCAAATTGCTTGATATATTTGATTCTAAAGAAAACATTTATGGCCGTTGCTTTTTTCATCGTTCAAGTTCTGAACATTTTTTATTGGTGTATGCTCATCTCGGAAGAGATGTGTGTACATAATTATTAACACACATTTCATTTAGAAACGCAGCTTCTTGTATTCATTTTAGTGTGTTCTGTATTGTTAGTAATAGAACTTCCGGTCTCATCCAATTTGAAAATAGTTGAAAAGATTTCATGATTAAATTTTAGCCATTTTGATACAAAACAGAACTAGGCAAAATAATTTAATATGGCCAGAACAAAAGCAGAAACAACAACTACATTCTAACCGTATAATTCTGGTGAAATTGTATTTTTGTTAAAGTATGTGTGGGAAAAAAAATTAATGCGGACTTCTCACTGTGCAAATATAGATATACATTTTTTTAACTCTTGGATATCCTCAGACACTAGGTTTTGAATAAGTTTCATCAGTCTTCCATGCTTAACTGTTTAAAGGTCATAGCAAAGAAATTTCTTCCGACTTCTGTTTTTTAGACTAAACGAGTGGATTAGATTAACAAATACAACAATTCATATGGTTCAAAAGTTTAATCATCATAATCTATGATGGAAAGTTTAGTCTAGTTTAAACTTTCAGTAAGTGGAGTCTATGCTGGTAAGAAAGGAATATGTTTTAGTTCGTGCGACGTACCAGTTTGCTTTCCTTGCTTTTACATAATATTATGCAAATTACAAAGCCCACAGAAGAAGGACCGAAAATCGGAGTTTCTGGACTTAAGTTAAAATGACAGTCTACGTGAGAGATTGGCTAGTGTGCAATCGAACTTAAATATGCGAGCAGATCATCAATCGAAAGGAATCTGTGGTCAGTTTGGCATTATATTTGATGCATTTTCCCTCGATTTTTGGAAAAGTATCTTTAAATTTCAGATAAGATGCTAAACCATTTGAAGGTTATTTGAAATTCAGAACAAATATATGAAAACTTGCACACCAACGCGTACTTCGTTGAATGGCTATAGTTGTTATGAACTTAAAGCATATCTGAAACTGTATCAGTGTTTGAAATAGTCCTGTATACCCTGGCTGCAGAAGCTTTATGTCTGTCATCTTTTGTTCGCCCCTTCCTTTTGGAGCATAATTTTTTTTGTTCTTTACTGAGAAGGAAAAGACATAATACCGGCTGTTTTTTTTTTTTTTTTTTTTTCCCTTCTTTCCCGTGTTTCAGTACATAATATTCCCTAAACGTAGGGATATTGTATACAAAGGCCGCTAAAATAAAAATAAAAGAAGTGTTGAAGAGTTTTTCAGAAAAGTTCCTGAAAATTTTATTATACTACCAGGAAAGCCCCGAAATCTTCAACTTCTCCGACCTGAGAATTGAATCAGGAACTGAAATACGAATCCATATTTATTTTTCTGATCAATCTTAGCGAAGAGAAATATTTTTGAAAATTTTTTAAGGTTTCACAAGTCAACCTTAACAAGAACCCCAGATTTGTAATAATGTATCCTTTTAGTTAATATATATTAAATAAAAGTGTCAAATTTTTCCATAGCTTAACAAATGACATAAAAGTACTATGAAAACGTACACTGCTGTGTAATGAAATTGTCTTGCAATTTAAAATGGATATTTCATGGTATATTATATTATACATTCCACGCTACAGGACACTGTTTTTACAATGGATGATTCCGATCACTTTTTCAGCTAGCGATAATTATCTACTAACTTAGTAGCAATAAATTGCTTGAATAAATATTATGATTTAATTTTAACAACTGTTTCTCCGAATTGAAGATATTTTAAAAGCGGTTCTATTGAACTAGTGCTACCCGGTTGAATCTCAAAATGTGTTGTGAAAACGTGTGAAATAAATTTTTTAGATCATGGTGGGCAGTTTCATAAAAATTGACCATCATGATTCAAAAAAAAAAAAAAAAAAAAAAAAAAAAAAAGTACTTTACCTTACCCCAAAATACCTGGTTCTTGACGAATACGTTACTTCAGCTTTAGGCCTTGTCGCTTTTCTGTAAATTAATCATCCTTCAAGTTTTGTGACTATTCGTCTAAAAATCGCGGACGTTTTCAATGTTGGACATAATTTAAAATACAGTAATGAATCGAGGTCTGTCTGTGTCATTTCTAGACGTCTGGTAATCTTATGTGCACTGTGCGTCTGCAAAGGTTTAGCACTAAATTTGTACAAAATCTAAAGTTCAAAGGACAGTATTCATATTTCTGTAGTGTGCAATCCTTATAAGTCGTCTATACAGCACCTAGCACGTTCATACATCTTTTTAATTTTTCGGTAGAACTACCTTTTCAAGTGTTGTTAAAGGCTTATGTTACGGTTTTCTTAATTTCTTATTGCTGCTAGTGTCCTTTGAGGGAAGACTTCACGTCAGAAAATAGTTTCAGGTGCGAAGTCTAGTGAAAAGGGATTATTGAGAATTTTTTTAAGAAACTGTTTAATGAGACTGGAATTATGTAACGGCAGTAGAAAAGCTAGAACAAACTTTTCTTTTTTTAGTCTTTTATGGCAGTTTTGAGAGGAGTGTCTTTACTCATGTTAAGCTCATCAAAAGGAATAGCTGACAATTTATCAGCTCTAGTTGTCGAATATTTTTTATATTTGTGAAGAATGAGCACTGCTGAGTGCATCACCGACATTTTTGTGTCCACCAAGAAAAAATCATTCTCAGTAACGAAAAACGTCACTGCTGAAAGGTGTTTTAATGCCATACATAATACACAATTCATATGCCTGTGTTGCTGCGTTCAACGATTTACAGCAACTTTATTTGTGTTCTTTGCTTTCTTTTGAGCCCATGACAGTAGATGTACTTTGGATCAAAACGTACGATTAACTGCGCAAAAAATTCTGTCCATAGGCAGACGATGTTTTCGGAACGGCAGTCTGAGATTTCACTTTAATAAATGCTTTAAAATATCGTTTAGTGGCTTTGCTATAATTTATTAATTTTTAAAAAATTATTATATTAGACGTATTCTGTTTTAATTCTACTTCAGTTCTGCATCAAAAAGAAGTTTTATAAAAGATACTGCAGCCGTTTACAGACAGACATACTTGGTCTTGCTTATTCTGCTTTCACCCGCTAAATATGAAAACAAGACGAAAGCAGAAACTTACAAACCAAACATTGAATGATTGGAATGTCCGAATCGTATTTCCATCTGTAGTTTTCCTCCCACTGTTCAGGGGTTTTTACCTCCTACCCCACGACGTTGGTTCTTTGTGCTGTTGTGCGTTTATGAGAAATGAATTAAGGTTTCCAGAGTGCTTCGCCGTCCTCTAATGTCAACAGTTCTTTACACGCAATTGAACCGTGACCTTCGAGGGCTGTCGCTTAGGGACGTGACCTCAGAACAGCTCTCTGTGACAAGTTGCGTTTTGCTGCTTTCTGTAGAATGGATGAGGTTTATTCCAGGCAGGGGTTCTCCGATCTTTTGTCGGCAGACACCCTTTGTTCTGCTCCTTTCGATTTGCTCCAAACAAGAGTGCTTCATCATTTTCACGTGTAGGTGAGAAACTTGTTTTTCGGGACCTACGACAAATTAAATCGCGAGTGTCTCTTTCTCGTGCTTGATACTCCTGGGTTAGATAGTTTTAAGTCGGTGTGTAGTTGTGTAAGGTGCAATTTATAATCAAAAACAGATTTTTTTAAATGATTAACTACTTGTATCCCATACTTAATCGACTCCAGATTTACTAGAGTAATACCGTGGATTCTGTCTAGAATAAATATTCTGTCTAGTTAGCAAAAGAAAAAAATCTATGGTTAACAAAAAGATCGCTGGCAATGAGAGGCAGTTAAAAAAATACAGGAAAGAGGAATACCCCATATTGTAATTAATAACGTATTGTAATATTTAGCACTTTATCTGTGTTTTAAGACATTTTAATCTCTAGAGTAAATTTATTTGGTTATGCATTTTAAGTCCGTTTACAAAACAAAGGTATAACGCTAACTTGTACAACCAATCCCTCCTATTGTGTGACCATCACATCTGAAACTGATGACGTCACGTAAATATGAGAGTCTTCTGTTTATTGTAGATATGATCACACACTTGTAAAATTCATAAATAATTATTTAATAATGTTATTTTGTTCTTTTTCCATCAATTTAAATGATTAAGATTTGTAAAATAATCAGTGAGATATATGTAAGCGTACCTTTTGTCCCGGAAAGATTGTTTCTTGCGGAACGACGAAAAAGTTACGATTGCAGACCATCAGCGTAAAGAAAACTGCTCACTTAAAATACAAAAGGAAAAGAAAAATGTACAGGATCACATCAGTCAGAGCAGATGATGTTAGAGTATTGCGGAATTGTTTTTATCCATTTTTGGAGGCTTATTGTAAGTAATCCGAAACATGTAGCTACTGCACGATAAAAACAATAAATTCTAACCGATTTTTTTTTGCATGAGTTTGAACTCAGTAACATTATTCCAGTTAATAAATATTGTCTTTTATAAAGATATTTATCACCGATCTGCAGCTCGATCAGCATCTGTCAAATCTGCACCCTCTTAATATTCCATCCGCTGGATTATCCGGACTGCTGCAATATTTGTTGTCTATTTCGCTGAATCGGATATTTCTTAACTGTGCTCACAACGAAAGGCTTCCCCTTCACTAGTGCTACTTTTTGATTTAGATGTTACAAAGCTAACTTCAAAATTTTCATCTGTTTTTTTGCAGCGGATATATATGAGAGCTCTTTAAGTTAACAATTCACTACCGTCGAGAAAAATGTGTAACTAAAATTCATTGAGGTTTGTTTCCAAATAACATTTAGGTATTGACAAATATTCCAATTAAAAAATGTCCCTGAAGCAGTTCTTCCATTTAACTTTCAAATTCTTTCTTAGCTCTTTATCCCATCGTACACCTCCATTTTTGAAATAAAATCTTCACTCTAATTGCAAATTGTGTAGTTAATCCCACCGGGTGATAAATTTTACATGATAATTTCAAATGCTTCTTTTTGTGTTCTGTCTGTCTACTAACAGTGGCACAGTGGCAAAATAGAAGAAAAGTCAAAACTAAATTCATAGATTTCGATGTTCTAAACAAAACCTAATACCTTCAGTGGTACTTTACAGTTTTTAGAAATTGATTGATTTTCAGATCTTGTATCATTCCAAATTTTTAAAAGCTCCTTTGAATTAGTTCGTCATTTTCATCAGTTTCGAGCTTCAAATACACAGTTTGCTTCTGCCAACAGATCATTAATTTATAAACATTCAGTCAAAATCCTGCATGCTTCTTTATTCGAGTCCTTGTATTTATTTATTTGTTGCTTATTGTCCCCGCTAAGAGGAAAAGGCTGGAAGTCACTCCAGATGTGACTCTCGTGATTCGGTAAATTTTCTGTTCCCTAGATGTCAACTCATCAAACCATAGAAATCTCTCATAGTCCCGATTGGTTTCCGCTACGGAAGTTAGTAAGAAAGCCTTTTTGATGTCAACCACGAAGGCAGTTTTTACTTTTTTTGAAATTTACAAGTAGTGACGAAATGTTAGGTTACAAATTTGGTCCCTCTGAGAGATTTTTATAAACTGAGCCATTTTTTTATTATTCTGTATTAAAATTCTCGTCTAATTGTGGTTCCTCTTTGAATGGTAACCTAACTTCATATCTTTTGTCCTTAAATTTTATTTCTGTTTCTGGTTGTATCATAACATCACAGTGATTCAATTAATTTTGCTCTAATTGAAATTCAACATACAGGGTATCAATTTGGCCAAACCTTTTTAATTCTTTATTTACTTGACAGTCAGTGAACCCCTCATTAATAGTCTCTTGTTTATTTTCGTAGCCATGTTCGAAGGTTGTCGGCATCAATGCCACACAGACCTTTTCGAGTATTTCACTAGAATGACTGTTAATTAAATGACCTTCAACACACTCCAAAACAAAGTTTTCACAACTATTAAATTCTTGCTTCATTTACACCCGCATTTATTTCCCAAAAGTGTTCTGCGCTTATCAAAACTTCAAATAGTTTTTCCCTCTCCTTGAAGCATAGGTCTGCAAACTCGTAACGGCATTTTAACATTTCCTGTACTGATCTCTTCGAGGCACAAACATATGCATTTGTAATTTTATAAATGTTTAATACTTCAAGTTCTATTTACTTTTTAGTCATTACACTTTTGTAATTAGATTCTTCTTACTTCTAATAATTTCCCCTCTGGATCGCGATTTCCAACCATATAAATAATTAAATTCGCTTTTCCTTTAACTGGAAGTTTAATTCGTCCTCTTATGATTTCACGATAAAGGAACTGGTTTTGGATTTAACTGTTTTTTTTTAATTTTTTTATTTATTTCGCTTTTAAAACAGTAGTTGCTGGAAACCGTCATATTTTTAGATTTCTTCGAATAGTGTAATAATTTGGAAGCTTCGCGGCGTTCCATTTCAATTTTTTAAAATTCAATTAATTTCAAAACGTAAACTCTGTTTTTGATTTCCTTTTCCAGTTATATTCCAAAGCTATCACTTCCGGAATTAATTCATTAAAATCGGACACAACAGATGACCGTACTACATTTAAACTAGCCAGGGATCGAATATTAGTTTCTGCTTGATCATATACGAAGGGCTACGATATCTCAAGCACGGTTTACTGAGTCTAGCCTTAGTAACTTCGCCATATGACTATTAATTAGTGTGATGTCGGTTCTTTCGAAAGCTAAGCTTTAAGCTAAGGGACACTTTTATTGTACTTTTCGTCCATTACAGCAAATCCTTTTTAACTGGCTTCAGCGCATTTTTCTTAACCTTTTTAGCTCCAAAGGGGCGGTAGTTCAGAAGAGCTATTAGGCTCAAAACGGCATTTTGTGGCATTTCACTATAAACGGTGAATCACTTTTTAAATTGTTGCCACCAAATATTATTGCCGTATTATATTTAAAGAAATTAAATAATGAAGAATCTGCATGAATATATGCATGTGTCTCGTGGAAAAACGACGGTACCTAGAGCCATCAAATTTCGAATAGCGTTTGAATTATGAAATTTTGAATAGTATTTATTTCACACACTGAGACTTCAATTAGAGTTTCTTTCATACTTTGAACTGATCAAAATATTAATCAAACATTGTCTGCATATAGCACTATTTATACATAAAAATTCTCTACATAGTGATGCCGTAACAATGGGCTCCGGTTCGAATTCTGGAGAAGGCACGGATTTTTGTAGACGTACAATGTCTGTGCTGCATGGGGGCACTCAAAATAAGCGGCGAACATGAAGTCCTCTCCATTGTTCTGGTGGTAGGGTAAGGACGCCTTGGACCCATCCGTTGGGGTGTTGTGGTTCAAAATTGGGGTGGAACTGGGCAAAGTCATTCTGCCACTCATATGGTGCTCAAAGCTTATGCAGACGAAACAGTCTTGCACGATAAAATACGTGGGCTTGTACTGATTATTATTATTATTATTTACGTGTTACGAGCTAAGGTACTTCACGGAAGAGAGGGATGCCTTCGTAGAGGATTTTCTAAGGGAAATTGGTTCGTATTAACACGTTACACATGGAAAAACCACGAAAATGCCCATGCAGCTAGTCCGTTCGGGGAATTCGGACCACAGGCTGAACTACCAGCGTTCAGAGACTTTACCGCTCGGCCGCTGGTAGACGCTTGTTCTGATTAGTGAAGACAAACGAGATTAGCCCCAACAACAAGTAGTATAATTCCTTAATCAATAACAGACAGATTAAATTTTGTAGACAATTTAAATATCTTTACTTTTGCCAAATGTCTACATATTGGCTGAAGGAAGATAAAAATATCTTATTTCGGGTAGTGGGAGTACATTTCTTTGTTCGTTAATTTCGTACAAAACATAGAATAAAACAATATGGAAATTTGGGCTTCGGTTGGAAGAGTATATTTTTTTGAAAATTTGACGAAACGTCATGCCGTCTTTTCTTTACAGTATTAAGAATAAACTTGGCTAACATATACCGAGATTTTTCATTATAGAGATGAACCACGTTAAATTTCAGCTCGTTTTTGAATAGTGATAGTTATTACCAGTTGTTCTTTAAATGTTAATATGATTTAAAAATACATGAATGTTTGAAATATACTTATCTTGAGAAGGACCTCGGCAGATAAAAACGCTGGTAAAAACACACTGAGAAGAAACGTCCGGAGCAGGGTTCGGCAACCTTGTAGCTGTGGTGTGCCAAACTAACCTACCGATGTGATTCAGGATGTTACACTGTAGAAAATATTTGAAACAACTCGATTTCCGCGGCAATGCAAGCAAAGTTAGGGAACAGATGAGAAGAATACAGATTTGCACTTTTATTATATATTAATTACGCATCATTTAAAGGTATTTATTAACACAAAAATTAAAAATATAAATATAACCATACCTTCAACATAAATAAAAAATTAAATTTGTACATAAGCTATGTATTATGTATTTTTTGAACATATTTATTAAAATAAAAAAATAAAGGACATAAAATATGAGTATTCCTTCACTAGAGGTTAATAAAAACTTAGAATTTTAATGCGAACCTATTCCCTGTACTGCTCGCTCTACATAATATCGCAATATCAGGGGCATAATTTGTGACTTTCTGTTTGACACATGATTCTGAGATTCAGTTGTTAAGCAACTTCTTGGTGGATCAAAATATTTTTCGTATGAGAAAAGGTTTGTTCACATACGTAAGTAGAGAAAAAATGAGAGTTCTGGATCGGGAGCTTAGGGAGCGGGAGTTGAGGGAGCTCCCGAGAAGGGACGCTTATCTGAAAATGGGGACAGGGGAGCCTTATCGAGCTGCTACGTCACAGAAAAAGGACGTGTGCTTAGATTCTTTTCTTTTTTTAATTTGGTGATTTAAGCATTTAGTAGTTATATGATAATTTGTAAACTTGCTTATTTATATTGAGTTCTTAAAAACGTATATCAAGTAGGTGTTTTAAGTGACTGATACAGTTATTATCTTGAAACAGATATTAGCATATAATAAAATGTTTCCTTCACAGTATAACCTCTTCCGAACATAATTATTTTCTTACTTTTATTTATCCTATGACTCAATATCTGCAAAACTGCTACATGTCATCACAATTTAATAAGAGATTATATTTTACTGATTTATCGGAGGTGATTTCCCTTCGTTAATAAATATTTAGCCTTTGTGTGTTTTTTTTTTTTTTTTTTTCGCATTCCAACTGTTTTACTACGTATATGATGATTATCTCCTAGTTACCCTGAACGAGGATTATTTTCGAATTTAATGATTGAGTGATCCTATACACTCAGAATTTTACCTTATTTGTTAAATCTTCTGTACATAATATCACATATACTTTCCCTAATCTTCATTACATTACACATTTTTATTCTTAAATTCATTTTACCCAGAGTTTTTTCAGTCTTGTTAGGCAATACTTTTAACTTATTCGTTATATTTTATGAGTGTAATTACTAAAACACGCATTTTCGTGTATTATATTATTCAATGCTAGATGTAATTTTTAACTTTTTTCGTTTTTTTCAACGTTAGCGATCTTCAACATATTCTCTATTTTAACTTATTTCATACATTTTATAATCATATAGATGACTTGTATTTAATTTTAGATGTAACATTTCCAGCTTGTTTTGTACATTTTAACCTTCACACTATTTAATATACTCAAATTTGTAACCACTTTATATTTTCACATTATATACATGACTTTTACTTGATTTCTCCCATACATTTTAACCTCCATGATTTCCAATATAGTCCTAATTTTAACATAAATCCTGCATTTTCATATCATATACCTGACGTTTATTTAATTTTATGTGTAAATTTTAACTTATTTTCTATTTTTTAACGTTTTTAGTTTCCAACATACTCTGAGTTTTAACTAATTTGCTATATTTTCACACTACGTACATGACTTTCATTTAATTTATAGCTACTTTCATATGTTTTAAACTTCGTAATTTCAAATATACTTTACATTTTAGTTTAATTCCTATATTTTCTGACCATATACATATGAATTTTGTTTAATTTTAGATGTAATTTTTAACTTGTTTCGTACATTTTAAACCTTCGTAATTTTTAAAGTACTCTAATTTTGAACTTGCTTATTACATTTTTCTACCATATACCTGACTTATTTAATTCTAGATGTAAATTTTAACTCCTTTTCTATTTTTTATCGCTTTTAGTTTTCAACATACTAAGAATTTTAACTAATTTCTTATAATAAAATTAAAGGAAAATCATGTGAAAATCACATTATTTTCCTTTAATTTGTAACGACTTTCATACGTTTTAACCTTCCTAATTTCAAACAGGCTCCTAATTTTAGCTTAATTCCTCTATTTTCTTACCATGTATATGAGCTTTATTTAATTTTAGATATTATTTTTAACATGTTTCGTACATTTTATATCTCCGTAATTTTTAAAGTACTCTAATTTTGAACTTGTTTATTACATTTTCCTAGCATACGCATAAACTTTAGTTAATTTTAGATGTAATTTTCATACTTTTCTGGCACTGGGTTTCATTCTAGTTTCCAACATACTCTAAATTTTAACTCTGTTTTATAATTTTTGATTGTAATTGCGCTTGTGATTTAATATTTCAGCTAAATTAACACGCTTAAATTTCTTGAAAATAGAGATCGATTTCAATTAACGATTTTATTTTACAACCTTTAACTGTTATTCATATCCAATTCGTTGAATAGTCCTTACTTAGTCCATATTTTATAGTACTATTTTAATTTGCCAATTCTACAATTTATCATTCTGTAGCACTCTTACCATGATTTATTCTACTACTTTACTTCATTATTAACTTCATTCGCATTTTCAAACTTTAACATTTTCTGCATATTCTGGCATTTCCTTTTAATTCTTAATGCCCTTTCTATCTGAATATATGTTTTTAAGCTCTTCAGTGTTACCAATGTTCAGTTTTGAATCTTGATTTTCATTAAGCTAGTTTGATAGATTCCGAATTTTTAGAATGAAATCTCAACTTTCATCCATAATTTTAGACCCATATTCATTCTTTCATGTACTCATGCAAAATTCTTTCTTATTATTTTGAACGCTCAGTAACTTTAAATTCAGTAATTTGTACTAATTGAATGCATTCTATATCACTTTAAATGTCTCGACTATGTAAATTTTCACTTTATTACCTTTCCCTACACTAAGTACGGATATTTCTGCCTTCATGAACGGCTTTCGTGTTAAATGGACGAAATTTGACGTTACGTGTATAAAAGAAATTTCTAAAATAAACATTTCCAGTATTGAATAAGAGATGAATGACCATCGATTTTACCCATTGGTTACAATTTCATCTCTTGAATGTTTGTTTTATTTATATGCATTTATTTCTAATGCATAGTGTTAATACATTTTTTTAACTTAGCCCAGTTCCAACTTAATTCACTAGACAATTTCATATATAGACTATTTTTCAATTTCTTAGACTAAAATGTTCTTTTCGTATTAAACTGTTAAAAAATTAATCACATTTTATATAATTCTATGCATATTTCATATTAATGTATGAAACATTTCACGTTTTTAGAAATGTAGCATTACATTTTCCAAGACAATGGCCAATACATCCAACCTTATGAAAAGGAATCATCTAAAAAAGAAGGGGTAGTTTTATTATCTTAAATCGGTAAACAAATGATTAGGAAAGTGACAGCCTGTTAAACTTACCACTACTAGGATATGTACATATCCTTGTTTAACAAGGCCTCACTTCCCTAATCGCTTGTTTACCAGTTTAAGATAATAAAACTACCCCTTCTTATTTTAGATGATTCCTTTTCATAAGGATGGATGTATTGGCCATTGTCTTGGGAAATGTAATGCTACATTTCTAAAAACGTGAAATGTGAAATGTTTCATATATTAATATGAAATATGCATAGAATTATATAAAATGTGATTAATTTTTTAACAGTTTAATGTATTCTTTAATTAGGTCCTTGAGTATTGTAGTCTATGTTCTGTATCCAATATAGACTATCTAGCTTTTCTTATAATTTGCACTGTGTAACTGCAGTATTATGTGAAATTTATGGATGCTGAGCTTCGAACATGGAACTTACCATTTTTTACTGCAAAAAACTATTGTAAGTAATATGGGAATAAAATGTCAGTAATTCGTTGTAATAGTTTGCGTATGAAAAATATAAACTTCTATTTTCGGAAAAAATACGAGAAATGTATCAAATCATGTAATAAATCTGGTTGGTCTTCAAGTTCGACTGAAGTGATATAACTTCGGATATAACTTTACATATGAATATCTAAAATTTCCAATGGGAATTCATATTTTGGAAAATAGTTTTTTATTTTTGATACAGTTTCATTGCACTAAGTCTTCTAGCTCTTATGAAGTATTGTTATTCACAAATTTTCATGAAAGATGAAAATTATTTGATTTTTTCCTTGAAAGGTTTAGCGTCATTCAGTAAGCACCTGCAATTAAACTCGTCTGGCACTCTCTAATTAATGTGAAATGATATATATTCTTTGAAAAAGATTGGGTTATGTTCTTAGAATCTACGAAATAGTGAAATGTTTGGTATGAAACGATAAAAATCTTGCATGAAGTTCGGTATATGTTCACTCTCATTATTGAAGATCTCTTCCTAAATTCTAAAATAGTGATGTTTTTACTCTTATTATTTTCAAAATTTGGTACTTCATGAATTAAATAACTGTATAGATGTACTAAACTTTATCGAAAATTCAAATATTTTATTAATTGTTTGATTTTATTTAAATGGTTTAGAAGTAAATGAGCGGTATGTTAGGTAGTTTCTTTCAGAAATATATCCGTGTTTGAAAACTCTGTAGATAATTTGCCTTACTGAAATTGTTCTAAATTTTTAAAAATATATGGGTGATATGATGCTATGTTATCATCTAGAGTGTATTTTCTCTTTGCAAATAGTGTATAGAGTTACAATAGGAATTGAATCTTCTTTCTATAGCAGAATTTATTAGTATCTCTAGAAGAGGAATTAGAAAAAAAAAAATTCCTGTTTTTATAAAAAAATGATGAAGTATCTGGTTGTTATTATGGTGGAAAGTGTTATTCAAAAGTTTCAGAGTGGTAAAATATGATTCTGAAATGGCGTTTTCTGAAACTAATCAGCGTATTTCTCAATATTATAAATTAAAATAGTCGAAACTAGAAGTCTTTTTACACAATGTGAGTATGAAAGTCATTGAAAAATCTGTTGCAGTCGTATAAAATTTAACTCGAAAGTAAAAATTGTTGCTTGCAGGATTAAACAATATCAAAATTTGGTTTGAAACTAAATCACTGAGTGCTACATACAGATGTGATCGCGATTTTTTCAAGGTCTTTTACTAGAAGATATCCTGTTTTTTAAGTAAAATTATTTTCCTTTTTCTATGAAAGTAAGTCTAAAGCTAAATCTTTGGAAAAGTGAGATATCTGGATTTTCATCTGTTAGGAGAAATGCGCATGCTACATAAAAATAAAATAGGGGTATCACTGAATTTTCTTGTTACTACAAAAGGGTAGATTTAGAAAATAAAAGAGCATTTCTAAAAAGTTGGTTCATTAAACTTAATCGTACTTCTTAAAAGTTGATAAGTTATAAGAAATTTCTTTTTAACCGTATACTGCTTATAAGAAATGATTTGTTACTCAGGTTTTATATTAATGCATTACACGATTTTACATTTCGTTTAAGTATTGGTAAGGTTTTACTGTTTCTAACGAGTGGAATTTTCTTAGTGTGTACGTGAATATTTAATTGCATTTTCCTTAACAACACGTGGGAGTAATTTAATAATGCATCGCATAAATATTATTTTCTTTTAAAAATCCTAGTTGAAAGTTAATTAAAATTATTTAGATTAATATTAAATGTATGTAAAGGGCTAATTGTACTACAGAAAGGTTCATGAATTTTCTGTGTATACTGACGAGGGTATATAAAGTGAACTTCAGGTTTTTCCCACTGATAGTAAATCTGGAACCAATAAAAATGTATTAAGACTCATTTTTAGGTAAATATATTGCTTTCAATAGCACATTTTCTAAACATTTGTTGGGAATTCTGGGTAAATAACTTAAATTCAGTAAAGATTATATCCTGATTTGGGTAAAACCTTAAATATTCTACAGTGAAAAATGTTTATTTCATATTTAGTTCTTAATATTAAGAAAATAGTTCTAAGATAGTTATTGCATACTGTGGGAATACTGCAGGAAAAGATGAAGGATTTAGATGGTTTTTGGAGTTTTTCACTCAGTAAAAGGTAATATTTAGCAAATTACTGTTCTCGAAAATGCATAGAAAGTTCCTGTAATGCAAACATATATGTACAATTATAAGAAAACGTAATACTTATTTGGGTGTAATTTTTTTATTGAAAATGAGTTATTCCTTATTAAACGTGTATTAGTAAGGAATATTTAACTGCTATGATGATATTGTACGAAGAAATTTCTGTATTTGTGATGAAGAAGGTTAAAATATTCGAAATTGTAGTGGAGATTTGGGTAAAAGGTCTCTTACTCTTTGGTTCCTTCTGTAAATATAGGTATATTGGTAATGATATATGTTTTTTAAAGTACTTCAAAAGATTACATTAATAAGAAAAAAATTGGTAAATAAATTAATGCAAACTGACATTTGCGAAAAGAACATTTTAGTCTAAGAAATTGAAAAATAGTCTATATATGAAATTGTATAGTGAATTAAGTTGGAACTGGGCTAAGTTAAAAAAATGTATTAACACTATGCGTTAGAAATAAATGCATATAAATAAAACAAACATTCAAGAGATGAAATTGTAACCAATGGGTAAAATCGATGGTCATTCATCTCTTATTCAATACTGGAAATGTTTATTTTAGAAATTTCTTTTATACACGTAACGTCAAATTTCGTCCATTTAACATGAAAGCCATTCATGAAGGCAGAAATATTCGTACTTAGTGTAGGGAAAGGTAATAAAGTGAAAATTTACATAGTCGAGACATTTAAAGTGATATAGAATGCATTCAATTAGTACAAATTACTGAATTTAAAGTTACTGAGCGTTCAAAATAATAAGAAAGAATTTTGCATGAGTACATGAAAGAATGAATATAGGTCTAAAATTTTCGATGAAAGTTGAGATTTCATTCTAAAAATTCGGAATCTATCAAACTAGCTTAATGAAAATCAAGATTCAAAACTGAACATTGGTAACACGGAAGAGCTTAAAAACATATATTCAGATTGAAAGGGCATTAAGAATTAAAAGGAAATGCCAGAATATGCAGAAAATGTTAAAGTTTGAAAATGCGAATGAAGTTAATAATGAAGTAAAGTAGTAGAATAAATCATGGTAAGAGTACTACAGAATGATAAATTGTAGAATTGGCAAATTAAAATAGTACTATAAAATATGGACTAAGTAAGGACTATTCAACGAATTGGATATGAATAACAGTTAAAGGTTGTAAAATAAAATCGTTAATTGAAATCGATCTCTATTTTCAAGAAATTTAAGCGTGTTAATTTAGCTGAAATAGTAAAATCACAAGCGCAATTACAATCAAAAATTATAAAACAGAGTTAAAATTTAGAGTATGTTGGAAACTAGAATGAAACCCAGTGCCAGAAAAGTATGAAAATTACATCTAAAATTAACTAAAGTTTATGCGTATGGTAGGAAAATGTAATAAACAAGTTCAAAATTAGAGTACTTTAAAAATTACGAAGATATAAAATGTACGAAACATGTTAAAAATAATATCTTAAATTAAATAAAGCTCATATACATGGTAAGAAATTAGAGGAATTAAGCTAAAATTAGGAGCCTGTTTGAAATTAGGAAGGTTAAAACGTATGAAAGTCGTTACAAATTAAAGGAAAGTCATGTGAAAATATAAGAAATTAGTTAAAATTCTTAGTATGTTGAAAACTAAAAGCGATAAAAAATAGAAAAGGAGTTAAAATTTACATCTAGAATTAAATAAGTCAGGTATATGGTAGAAAAATGTAATAAGCAAGTTCAAAATTAGAGTACTTTAAAAATTACGAAGGTTTAAAATGTACGAAACAAGTTAAAAATTACATCTAAAATTAAACAAAATTCATATGTATATGGTCAGAAAATATAGGAATTAAACTAAAATGTAAAGTATATTTGAAATTACGAAGTTTAAAACATATGAAAGTAGCTATAAATTAAATGAAAGTCATGTACGTAGTGTGAAAATATAGCAAATTAGTTAAAACTCAGAGTATGTTGGAAACTAAAAACGTTAAAAAATAGAAAATAAGTTAAAATTTACACATAAAATTAAATAAACGTCAGGTATATGATATGAAAATGCAGGATTTATGTTAAAATTAGGACTATATTGGAAATCATGGAGGTTAAAATGTATGGGAGAAATCAAGTAAAAGTCATGTATATAATGTGAAAATATAAAGTGGTTAAAAATTTGAGTATATTAAATAGTGTGAAGGTTAAAATGTACAAAACAAGCTGGAAATGTTACATCTAAAATTAAATACAAGTCATCTATATGATTATAAAATGTATGAAATAAGTTAAAATAGAGAATATGTTGAAGATCGCTAACGTTGAAAAGAACGAAAAAAGTTAAAAATTACATCTAGCATTGAATAATATAATACACGAAAATGCGTGTTTTAGTAATTACACTCATAAAATATAACGAATAAGTTAAAAGTATTGCCTAACAAGTCTGAAAAAACTCTGGGTAAAATGAATTTAAGAATAAAAATGAGTAATGTAATGAAGATTAGGGAAAGTATATGTGATATTATGTACAGAAGATTTAAGAAATAAGGTAAAATTCTGAGTGTATAGGATCACTCAGTCATTAAATTCGAAAATAATCCTCGTTCAGGGTAACTAGGAGATAATCATCATATACGTAGTAAAACAGTTGGAATGCGAAAAAAAAAAAAAAAAAAAAACACACAAAGGCTAAATATTTATTAACGAAGGGAAATCACCTCCGATAAATCAGTAAAATATAATCTCTTATTAAATTGTGATGACATGTAGCAGTTTTGCAGATATTGAGTCATAGGATAAATAAAAGTAAGAAAATAATTATGTTCGGAAGAGGTTATACTGTGAAGGAAACATTTTATTATATGCTAATATCTGTTTCAAGATAATAACTGTATCAGTCACTTAAAACACCTACTTGATATACGTTTTTAAGAACTCAATATAAATAAGCAAGTTTACAAATTATCATATAACTACTAAATGCTTAAATCACCAAATTAAAAAAAGAAAAGAATCTAAGCACACGTCCTTTTTCTGTGACGTAGCAGCTCGATAAGGCTCCCCTGTCCCCATTTTCAGATAAGCGTCCCTTCTCGGGAGCTCCCTCAACTCCCGCTCCCTAAGCTCCCGATCCAGAACTCTCATTTTTTCTCTACTTACGTATATGGAACCAAAAGCGAAAAGCAGATCACATGCAATTTTCTTCAAACAGTTAAATCCCTCTGGCAATGACATCCAGCAATTTAAAATAACTGTAGATTTATCGTTAGAGTTATCTTCTAGAGTTTTTCGTAATTTCGTAAATTTTGCTTTCCATAATTTTGAAGATGTTAGTTCAATAAGTTCCATTTCAAAATTATCAGCTTCCATCCTCTCAAAAATTAAAAAATCTGATGGGATTATTAATGGATCTATTAAACCTGGTTTTTATTAGGAAGGGAAATATAGGCATACAAACTTCAAAGTTTTTGCATCTTTTGGAAAATTTTTCCTTTAAGTACTTTAACGTTGGTTTGAAGTTCATCTTCGTCTATGGTCGATGTATTTGCAAGCGCTTTAACATTTGGGAAGAATTTGTAAGTACTCTAGCATTAATATCACGGGAAAATATATTTAATTTTGTACCAAAGCCTTGGCAATATTCAAAAAGATCAAACACTCTTTCGCCCTTTCCTTGCAAGCCTCAGTTCATTGAGATGTTTAGTTATGTCAGTCAAACGCATCAATTTGCATAACTATTTTTTATCTTTCAATTCAGGGAAATGTTGATTCTTTTCATTAAGAGAAACTTTAATGTGTTCTGTACATGACACAAACTTATTCAAGATATTGCCTCAGCTAAGCCATGGCTGTATAAGGGACGATTCACATATTCGCTTTCCATTTCCTCTAAAAGTGTTTTAAATTGCAAAAATTAATGAAGAACGAGACAATGTGAAATTTACTATTTTCACAACAGTCTTCATTACAGAAATGAAGCGCTGTGACAAAATTTTTGCAACTAAACTTACCTAACTGCGCAGACAGGAGAGACAGGACGATTTATCTTTGTTTCAGTGGTGGAGAGTACAGCTTAGAATTCTGCCACGTACAAAACGTTGCCGACGCCTGGTTACAGAGTAATGCTATTACACTTAAGTAAATCTTAAGAAGGATCGAATAAGGATGATTAAATAATTCCTTACTTTTTGCTTGATGTTTTAGTAAACACTATAAAAGTTTGAATTAACAGTATTAAATCATTTAAGTTAAGTAAAAACATGTAAATATTTATTAAAAGAAAGAAAGAAAGAAAAAATTATGAAAGGTTTCGGATTTTAAATTACTTTTAAAATCTGTGTTTTTTAACATTTTGTGTGCTACCTTTATTTATTAAATATCATGTTCTTCGCACTTAAATCATACAATTCAGTTCAAGAGCAATATAATTTTAAATTGAGCATATCTTTAGAATTTCCGATACACAGTCTTGCGCGAAGATAAAAATATTTTTTCTCTGCAATGCAAATGATAATGGACACGTAGTGCAGTTAGATGGCCAATTTTCGTAAAATTACCAAAATGGCTGATATTTTAAATTGATTTGTCTATATGTGTGTTGAAACGCAGGAAAAGTAGTATTACATTACTCGCTTTGAAATCCTTGAGTTTGTTAATCCAAAATTCGTTAAAGTTTTACAAAATATGAAATCGATAATAAAACAAATTCCAAATTTGGGCTTCCAAATGCCCATATTTGGAGAAGGATTACATTAAGACACAATAACACGCCGAATAAATACTAATTCAGAAGTTAAACAACAAAAATCAGCGTAATATTTTCAAAATTTTCACACTGTGAAAATTTTGAAAATATAACGCTGATTTTTGTTGTTTGACTTCTGAATAAGGATTACATTATTTAAAATTTGAGGGCTCCAGGTACCGTTGTTTTATTACAATGCGAGAAACATACATACATTTATGAAGATTCTTCATTATTTAATTTCTTCAAATATAATATAGGGCGATAATATTTGGTGGGAACAGTTTGAAAAGTGAAATGGACATTCAGAGTGATTCGACGCAAAATCGCAAAACGAAAACAATAAATAGTCCCTCAGGGATAAAGCCCCTTTCGACTAATAACAAAAGGTGAAAGTAGAAAGAAAGGAAAAATAGGAAAGAAAAAGAAAAACAAATTAATCTTATTAGGCAATTGATAGTGGACACGTAGTACAGTTAGATTAAGCAATTTTCGTTAAATTACCTAAATGGCTGATATTTTAAATTGATGTGTACATTTGCGTGTTGAAACTCAGGGAAAGTAGTATTACATTCTGGCGATGAAACATTAATCTCCTTAGAGAAAGGGAGTTACGATAAAGATTTTGAAACAGACATTGGAATTCTATGATAATTAATCTAGACATATAAAAAGAATAATCTAGAAATAATATTATTCATGTACAATGGGTCCCAGGTCACTTCCTTTCCTGCGATGTCGCAGGAAAGGAACAAGCAGATGCACTCGCAAAGATAGGATGCTGTTTGCCTCAGCCATCGCACTCTCATACAGAGCCATATGCAACTAAATTACATCAACAGTCAAGAAGACCTTGCGCGACGCGTGGCGGGTAGCTGCTGTTGTTGATAAAAGATGGAAAACAATAATAACAAGATCCTTCCGTAACAATCTCCCCAGAGACGTCGACGTGACCATCTTCAGACTGACCAAGATCCATGGCGACTACCTCCAGAGCCAGTCGACATTGTCAGCTCCCCCATATGCTTCCTATATACAAAGAATCTCTAAGGAGTCTCCTTAGAGAATTTCCTTAGAAATTCTTTGCCTATATAACTCAGGAGAAGGGAACAGGTGAATGCAGGACCATACGCCCGGACGGCTTTTTATGACAAATCGGGTATCGTCCGGTACCCGCAACTATCTACTAGTTGAACCACACCCTCCCTGCGTCCAATAAGGGCGCATCGGGAGTTTATTGACTGTAACACTGTACATACATGGTCATATAGGGACTGCCACAAAACGTAGATTTACATAGATTTGGGTGCTTGATACAAGTGCATGCTGATTATCTCCGCACTTGCCACGCTGTGGAGGTAGGAAACCCGAGAAAACACAATGGCAGGATGGACACGGTTATACTGGATGGCGAGATGTCAAATGGCTGAGACCTGCAAAGACGGGCGTTGGCTAAAGAAGAAGATATATGTTTAAAATACAGAAAGTTAAATGAACTTAATGAAAGCTGAGTTTGATTATCCTATTAAAAAATTTATCCTTACATTTTCTATTAGAAATGTACTTCCTTATATTTCACGCATTCAGTTCCATCGTATTAGATAGAAATTCTCAAACTTAAAGCATCTAAAGTTAAAATAAAATTGGAATCAAAGCAAGGCAATTCCTCCACAATATTAATAATTGCAACGGTAGTTAAGAGGTTAAACATTGTATCTAAACATATCAAAATTAAAATAAGAATACATCAGTAGAATAAACTGGAAAAATAAAAATACAAAAATTAATCTCCTTTTACTGAAATTTTATTTGAGAACTAACTCATCAAGGGAAAATGAATTAAAGTTTCATAAAAGCCGATTAATATGTTTCGATCTTCTGGTACATTTGAGATCAAAAACCGAAAAAAGATTCAATTAAATTTTCATTAAAGAAATTAAAATTCATTTAAAACTGAAAAATCGAATCTCAAATGCATCCAGAATTTTCCGTACACATATTCGAAACATTTGCAAAACAAAACAAAACAGAACAAAAAATAATAAAACATTACATTGTGCCAAATTAACTACTCAAGGAGGGAAAAAAAAAAAAAAAAAAAAAAAAACCACCTACATTATGCAAATTGACCATTGAAAAAAAAAAAAAAAAAACAGATTGGTCAAATGACATTATATGTAAGTCGAACATTCACAACCAATTACAAATTAAAGAGCAAAACAAATATACTTTAAATCAAATTGTCATTTAAACAACACTAAAAAATTGGGTGGTCCCCGATTATGCGATCCTAAACTTTCAAAACCAAGAAAACGAAAACTTTTCAGAAGAGATTTTTCTTAAATAACATCAAATCTAAGCTTTAAATAGCTAAAAACTCAAAAGCTATTTGAAATCAATTGAACAAAACAAGCGTAAGCTTATTGAATTGTAAGGACGACCATCCTTTTTCCAAACTGTGTTCCTTGCAAAAGAAAGCTGAATTCAAGGCTACTCGTGAAAAGCAAAAATTTTGTTCTTCTTGGAAAAAGTTTGCGATGAGATTGTAGAGACATTAGGTTATTTGGAAGCAGGAGATTTGAAAAATGAGCAATGCCCTTGCCAGAACTCGAACCACGGACCTGTCGAATACGCGCCGAGCGTGCTGACCATTACACCACGAAGGCATGCTAAGAAGGTGGGAGAAATAATTTATATCCTTTTCCTTTTAAGGGCGGCTAGGGATTAGGGAATCCAGTCGCCAAATCCTGGTGGTGGAGAATCATTATCCACAACCTTTCTTAGTTCGGGCGCCACTGTAGAGATATTAGATAGTAGTAGCCACTGTAGAGACTGGATTCGTGAAAAATGAGCACTACCCTGGCCGGGACTCGGACCACGGATCTCTTAAATACCCGCCGAGCGTGCTGACCATTACAGCACGAAGGCGGGAGAAATCCCTTATAAGGTTCAAAGTGTCCAATAGCAGAGCAAAGTATCTTAACATGTGTTTCGAAATATACATAGAAACATGTGTAACATAGAAATTCTCAAATATATATCTATAAAAAAAGTATAAAACTTTAGAAATGCTTTATTAATCGTATTAATAATATAAATGTTTATCAAAATAAATGTACAGAAACAACGGTTCTAGTAAAAATGCTATTAATAAGCTTAGTGCTATCAAAAAGTGTCAAAGTATTGCTAAGAAGTATGTTTATCATTTTTATATTGTCTTTTCCCGACACTGAGAAGCAGTAAATAGGGATCAAGTTTTTATTCCGGTGGATTATCCAACACATGCGTCAAAAATCTTTACCTAACGTAAGTGTTAGAATAAACCATCTGATGTGGACACCACATGACTTCTTTGTACATTCTATTGAATTGTACACACATTGTGTTGCACTTCATTTAAACTTATTTCCTCGAATTATTCTAACTTAATTAACGGATTCCCGAAGAAGTTAAAAATGCATAAAAAATATCAGATTTTGAAATTAAATATCCTAATAAATTTTTTCCGGGTGTGAAGACTTTTTGTGATTTGACTTTTTCATAACGAGTATAAAAATTTCCCAAATATAAGTAAATAAACCGGGAGACCGCATTAAAATTCAAATTTCGTTATTTGTCAAAAATTAATTAAAAAAAATATATATATGACTGCCAATTTTCGTCATTTAACACTTCTGTATTTTTGTTGCACTTAATTTAAACGTTTTTCCTCGAATTATTTCAACTTAGTTTAGTTATTTCGACCCTCAAAGCAAGTTGAAAATAACATAACGAACCTTCAGACCTTGAAATTAAATATCCTGATCAATTTCGTCATTTAAAACACTTCTATAACTAGAAGTATATGACTGTGACCCAACGATTACGAAAATAAAGGCCGATTAGGGACTTTTAAGCCGGATCAGGGTGTAGATTTATGTATATGTCGTGTTTTGCAAGTGCTTCAATAAATAAAATATGTAAGATAACAATATATGAATCAGAATTATAAACATTAATTCTTCCTCTCTATTCTAAAATCGTAATAACTTATCTGCATTGCGTCATTCAAATTAATCATGCGATCTTACGTAACCGTTAATGCAGATCCCTCTCGACCAATCACCAAATTGCAAACTGAAACTTTTCTCTTCGCGTGCTTCCATCTTTCATAACTACGCACTTCAGCTTTTGCCCTCTACTTTGCTAAGATGTAATTTCGCTGGCTTGCTTTCTATCCCAACAATATCAAAAATGTAAATCTTCTGTGGAAAGGCACGACTAGAGTGCCAAGTGATTGTGGCCACAAATATCAATTGGAAATAAAAATGGAATTAAAACTGCTTCGACTGCCAAGTTCTTTAGATATTACCAAGTTAGCATTACTAGCATACTACGCAATCAAAATCTTCTTCAATATGGGTCTCATCACGCATCTACAGTGTTCCGTCTTTTCCTATGTAAGATAACAATATATGAATCAGAATTATAATATAATTATAAACATTAATTCTTCCTCTCTATTCTAAAATTGTAATAACTTATCTTAATACCCTTCCCTATGAATAGTTTAAATAACTTAAAATTAATTACTTAATTTGCCTACACATAATTATGAAAAATTAGAAAAATTAATGAACAAGAATTTCAGATTTTCTCAAAACAAATTGCAGAAATTTTAACCAAAGTTGAAATGCAAACTATAGAATTCGCAGCATATTAAATGATTTAGTTTCTGAGTTAGAGTCACACGAAAGTAACGAATTTTAAGCTATTTAAATTATTCATAGGGAAGGATATTAACATAAGTTTTTGTTTTTGAAATTTTGTTGAGAATTTTGAATACGAATTTTATAATTATTCTAAAAATAAAGATGTTAAAAATAAGTGAAATTAGTACAGATAAGTAATATGAAATTATGGTAAATGCATGTTAAAATTTGTAGGTTATTGTGTGTTAAGTATAGTATGATGAGGGTGTACTGGTTCCTTCAACAGAGGCCTGTAATTACCTCTGTACCAGTTTTTCCTTTTACCCTCTTCATGCAAGATAATGTTGGAGGCTCTCATTTTATGAATGCATGTAAAATTTTTATATTATTATTATTATTATTATTATTATATATTTTTATTATGGAATGTATTAGTGCAGTTCTCAAAGGCCAATTACCTTAATGCGAGGAACGGAGGCCTTTTCAAGTAACTGCCTAGGCACCCTGGGCCACCAGTGCCTAGAACACACTGGTTAGCTCAAGAGGACAGCCCTATTGATGGATATGTTTGTTTAGAAGTATTGCGAGGCTTCCAGTTTGGTAAAATCAGGAATTGTAAATGAAAGATGATAACGGTGAAACCATAAATTCTGAAAATCTTAATCCTATTATTTATCATATTAAATTATAATTTATCAGTATAGAAATAAGTATCATAAATATTTATGTGCATTACATTTAATTATAAGTAATGATTGTGTAAAAGTTTATTTTGTGATATTCTGTAATAACAAGAACCTTCCCTGAAGAATTATGATTATGTGAACTCTCAAACAAAAAGACTTTTGGACTGAAATGCTGAAAAATTCAATAGGACATTAAAAATTAAAAATTTATTAAAAAAAATGATATTTATAAATTATACTTAACAGGAAAAAAAATTTATGATTTATTTATTTTTATTTTTTTTACATTTGCTAGTGTTTTAACTCTTTCTCTTTAAAAAGGCTTCTCTGTCGCTACGCCTTTTTCTTTTTGAAGGGGGGAAATATGTAAGATAACAATATATGAATCAGAATTATAATATAATTATAAACATTAATTCTTCCTCTCTATTCTAAAATCGTAATAACTTATCTGCATTGCGTCATTCAAATTAATCATGCGATCTTACGTAACCGTTAATGCAGATCCCTCTCGACCAATCACCAAATTGCAAACCGAAACTTTTCTCTTCGCGTGCTTCCACCTTTCATAACTACGCACTTCAGCTTTTACCCTCTACTCTGCTAAGATGTAATTTCGCTGGCTTGCTTTCTATCTCAACAATATAAAAAATGTAAATCTTCTGTGGAAAGGCACGACTAGAGTGCCAAGTGTTGGTGGCCACGAATACCAATTGGAAATAAAAATGGAATTAAAAACTGCCTCGACTGCCAAGTTCTTTAAATACTACGCAATCAAAATTCTTCTTCAATATGGGTCTAATCACGCATCTACAGTGTTCCGTCATTTCCTTAATAATTTTAATATATTGCGGACTGCAATACAAAAAGCGAGGTGCACAACTATATTTTAAAGCAGTATCGTATACAAAATTTCAGCGCTCTACGACTAATAGTTTTTGAGTTATTGAGAAACATACAGACGTAAGTAGTACAGGCATCATGAAAAGAACTCTTTTGAATCCATTTTACAGTCTGTCTTGGAAAATAGTCTTTTATTCTGTCCGTGTGTACTGCCGTGTATTCTGTCCGTGTCCCGCAGGAAAAAAAAAAAAAAAAAAAAATCGTGTGCATGTATTTGGGAACTGTCGGAATGGATATTTCCATTGAAGTATAATACCCGAAATCTTTCGCGATTACAATACTTCCTTTTTACTTCGTAGAACGAAATAAAAACGAAATTACTTCACCAGAGATGTGGTCCTTGGAAGCAAGTGAATAGTGGCTTATTTTTCTAAATGATTTAAATAGTGTAACCAGACATGATAAATTTTAGCTTCTAAATAATCCATTATAGCGTCTTTATTTATGTGAGTGTATTCTCTTTACTTTTTCGATTCTAATAACAGCTTTGAAAAATGAATTTATTAAAGCATGCAGCACAGCTTGGCATCCGTAGAAGCTATTTATTTTATAAAACTTAGCATATGATTATCCGGTTTATCTTGTTATAAATCTTTGCGTCATTATTAAACCCGGGAAGACGTTTTAATTGCGCCTGCTTTGTAGTAATTACTACTCACACATGCTGCAAAACTCGTCCGTTTGGCGCTTAATTTCACGTAAATTATTGTCTGGAAACGTTGTTGCTTTTTTCTTCTTCAGTACGAAGCCACGCATTCCATATCCGTCGTAAATTTAGATTTCCGTAAATGGCAATTCAGATGGCATGTGGTGATTCAGTTTTCTCAAGTGCCGTTATCGATTTTTTACTGATTCATGAATAACCTTAACATCCCAGGTAAAGCGGATCGTAGAGTTGTCATTAAGCTATACATTTGTTAGCTTTGTAAACCACGACGAGCTTTTTTAGCCCAAAGAGACAATTTGCCCAGAAGGGCTATTAATTTCGTTGTGGCATTTTGCGTTAGTTCACTAGAAACGGCGTTTCACTTTTGAAATTGTTCCCACCAAATATTAGAGCCCTGCGTTATATTTAAAGAAACTAAATAACGAAGAATCTGCATGAATGTATGTATGTTGCTCGCATTATGAAGAAACAGCGGTGCCTAGAGACATCAAATTTGAATAACGTTGTTCTCCACTCGAATATTAGCATTTGGAATTTAGAATTTGTTTTATTATCTATTTCATATTTTGTAAGACATTAACAAATTTCTGATTAATAAACTCAACGATTTGAAAGCGAGCAGTGGTAACACTGTAAAGGTTTAAAAAAAAAAAAAAAAAAAAAAAAAAAAAAAACTTTTTAATCTCTAGCGCGCGAGACTGTGTATCGGAAATTCTAAAGATGTGCTCTTTTTAAATTATTTTGCGATACTGCTGTTGAATTGAATTTTATGCTTTAAGTGCGAAGAGCATGATATTTAATAAATAAAGGTAACACACAAAACGTTAAAAAACGCCCCTTTATCGTAGTATAAAATCTGAAATCTTTTATTTGGGAGCGGAGGGGTTAACTCTAATTACTCTTTACTGTAAATTTGTAATCAAACGGAATTATTATTTATTTTCACTTTATTTTTTTTTATTTATTCTTCAAGTGCTCGTTTCATATTTATGTTTTATAATTTATTTTTATATATTGTACTTTATTTTTGGACCTCAATTGGGTCATTTGAAATTATGGATTGGGTCATCCATTTGGTGACCCGTATTCTAGGTTGCCGAAGCCTTGTGTAAATAATATTAATATATTTTTGTTTGATATTAAAAAGATACATTTGGATGCCCTAATTACCCAGTAAATCTCACTTGATAATTTTGATCGAAATTCCTTAAAAAACTTGATCAACGAATGAGAAAATTCACACATTATAAGCATTCTTTCCCCTTTCACACGCCCATAAATCACTTACACAACAGGTTCTTACATTGTGTTACATTTTCTACTTACAGATGAGAGGTCAAAATGGATCCAGTCTCTCTTCTTTCTTCCTTCATTTTATTTATTTATTTAGTATTTATTTTTTAATGTTATCTAGGGGTCTATAATTCAGTTTGTAGCTGATGTTCGTGCGTTCAAGGACGTTCGATTCAATGTTCATTCGTCGCTTATTTGGTTGCACAGTTCTTATTTAAGCAGGGGTTAGCAGAGCAATGGACCATTCCCTTTGATTTACCGTCTGATTTGCTTTTTGTGTAACTGTAGTTTGATTTTACAAAAGTGAATGCTTTTATCAGTTTATGCGCTGTCTTAATACTACCTTGGTCTAAAATATTAGGCACTCCAATATTTATATACTAGTAGTCAGGTATAAAAATATGAATTTCTTTTTAAAGTTGTATAAAAATTAAAACCAAACTGCAAAATAAATAAATAAAATGAAACAAATGAATCAGTTTTTAATCTCATTTTTATCATTTTCTTTAAAAAACTGTAAGGATCTTAAGTCTTACTAACGTTTATTTTATTTTAAATCTTTACTATCACTTCTTATTTTCTACTTCCGGCCAGAATTATAAGCGTGAAGGTTTTTATGCAAAGTTTGTCTGGCGAACGCCAAGTATTTAAGTGTGGCGTTTTTGCCAAGCGAAAGAGAGGAAGCAGTAAGTCAACGCAGGCCGCTTACCTTAGAAGTTACGCAGTTGCTGTTCGCCTTCCAGGCCAGAGGTTTTAATCCTCTTGATAAATTAAACGTATTGTAGTGTTCACAGTCTCTGTGCTACATACGCTTCCTGTTATTATAAGGCCAATCTTCCACGTGTATTATTCTAAAGTTAAATTAGAGTTTAGTTTTATTTTTATTTTTTTACGTTAGACCCCGAGTGGAGGGTCAGTGTATTCCGAAGTACGGAAGTTATTGTATATAGAGAAAAATAAAGGGTTTTGTATACCCTTCGTCTGTATCCTGTCTACTTACTACAATTAGTGAACATAGCTTTAGTAAGCTCTCTGTTCCTAGTCAGGTTCTTGTATGTTCCCGAAGAAGGTTAGAAGGAACATTGAACCTGATAGTGGCGCCCAACGAAGAAGAATAACCATGGCCGAGTTTCAAGAAGAACCTGTGCTGCCTGCAGAAACGGCTCAGAATCCAGAAATGCCAGCTGCCGCCCTGGAAGGATTCGGTTACATCGTCCAGACCATGCGCGCTTCGATGAAACCAGAAGCAACGTTTAATGGAAACTCACCGGTAACCAGATTTTTGGAAAAATTGGATGACCACTTCATGCTCTACCCCGTGCACGAGTTTCAAAAAGTTACCTTAGGTACCAGCGCTTTGAGGGGCCAAGCGCTTAACTGGTTCAAATGTATCGGCAGAAGTCTCTTGGGTCAAGCAGGAAGTCCCACCTATACTTACGAAAATTTCAAGACTGCCCTACTAAAAGCCTTCCCTGTTGTAAGGGATCGTGCGAAATTAGAAACGGAACTTTTTAGTATATATCAACAAAGAATCGAAAACCTCTCGAGCTTTATTTTAAGAAAAATTCACGTTTTCAAGCTCTTGTATGGAAACCGTCCGGATCCTGAAATAATTCAAGTGATTTTGCCGAGGTTACTGCCCCAAGTGCAAGACTTTATTGAATTAAGAAATCAGACTACACTGGAAAAGTTATTTGAGCTAGCAATCCAGTTTGAAAGTAGAAGAACGGCGGACGTCGAAAGAAGACGCCAATATCAACAGCGAAACCAATTTGGTACGCCAAGACTACAGCAAACTCAAGCACATGGCTACGGAGAAAAAGCGAATCAGTGGGCAAGGAAACCCGAGCATTCAAAAACAGCCGGCGAACGTCGACAGTTCAATAGCAACCCAGGAAAAAAGTCTCAAGGCCAGGGGAAAAAGAAGGAAAGCACGGAAAGGAAAAATAATTTAAACTAAAACGGATTTCTGCGGACGAGAGGGTGCGGAAATCCGAAGGCCACGAAAACCCCTCTTCCTACAAGTTAAATACAGTAATGGTGAAAAATTTGACTCTTCCGAAGATTGAAGTCTTGGTGAATAATATCCGGCCACCGCACTCCTGGATACCGGCGCGCAGTGTTCCTGTGTGGCAGAAGTCTTTTTTAGAAAGTATTTTCGCAAATACCGCATATATAATGCGGATAATACGACAGTATTAGCGGCGCAAGGAGAAAAATGTAAGTGCGTAGGTAAAGTACCTTTGTATATCCGTATCAAGGACGAACAAGTAAAGGTGATGTTTTTTATAGTAAAAAATCTGCAAGCACATTTGGTCTTAGGAATAGACTTTCTTTCAGGCGCACAAGCTACACTGGATTTTAATGAAGCGTCCCTTAAGCTGACAATGAAACCAGTGCTTGTAGAAAAGGTTGAACCGCCAAGGTTAAATCTTGACCACCTGCCTAATGACGAGCAAGATAGAATCCGACAAGTGGTAAGTGAATTTGCTTCGTTATTTAGTGATATTCCAGGATTTACTCAGGTTACTAACCATAGTATTGACACCGGAGATGCATTGCCAGTTCGTCAAAAACCATACCGGTATGATAAGAATAAGGAAAAAATTATAGAATGGCATATTACCGATATGCTACGTAAAAAGATCATAACGCCCATCTCAAGTAGTTATGCTAGCCCGGTGGTTTTATGTAAGAAAAATAATGATTATCCTTTGGAGCATCCAAAAAGGCGGAGATTCGCTATTGATTACCGTAAATTAAATTCCATAACGAAATAACCGGTATATCCGTTGCCGATCATAGAAGAAATTTTAAGGAACATAAAATCAACCAAATTTATGACGACTTTAGACTTAACGACTGGTTATTTTCAAATAGGGGTGAGGCCTGAGGACGTGCCTAAGACTGCTTTTATAACGAAGTCTGGCACTTATGCATTTTTGCGTATGCCGTTTGGCCTTTCAGGGACCTGAGCAACATTTCAGCGATGCATGGACATTGTGTTAAGACCTGTTCTTGGAAAGTCCACATTTATCTATTTAGACGATATCATTATTACTATCGATAATCTAGACCAACATGTACAGGATTTAAGACAGGTGTTTTCTTTATTAAATGAGGCCGGTCTAAAAGTTAATGTCGAAAAGTGCAAATTTGCAGCCCCTGAATTAAAATATTTAGGTTACAAAATATCTCAAAAAGGGATCGAGACAGATGAATCAAAAATAATCGCTGTACAAAAGTATCCGACTCCAAACACGGCAAAGAAGCTCTCTTCTTTTCTAGGACTTTGTTCATATTATAGGTCCTTTATAAAAGATTTTGCGGCTATCGCTGAGCCATTGTTAAAATTAAAAAGGAAAAAGGCAAGATTCTCGTGGACGGCCGAAGCCAATAGTGCTTTCGAAAAATTAAAACAAGCATTAACGCAAGCCCCTGTGTTAAAATTTCCTGAAAAGAATAAAAATTTAGAAATTTCAGCGGATGCTTCGGATTATGCGGTAGGAGCGGTACTTTCGCAAAATCAGCAGCCCGTGGCATTTTTTAGCGGAACTTTAAATCAAACACAAAGAAACTATTCCGCGACCGAGAGAGAGGCACTTGCAGCTCTGTTAGCAGTGCAAAAGTTCCGAGTCTATTTTGGAAAGGCGCCGATAACAGTATACTCTGATCATGCGGCGGTAACTAGATTGTACTCAGGGAAAAATTTATCCCCAAGGTTAATAAGATGGGCACTCAAGCTGCAAGAATATAATCTGGTAATCAAGCATACCCCCGGAAAGGAAAATATCGTAGCAGATGCCCTATCACGAATTAAATTAGACGAACAGGGTAATACCGTAAAAGTTGCAATGCTTACAGCGTGTACAATAAATTCCCGAGAAACTGTAATAACCGAACTGGGTAAGGATCCTGAGTTTGGAAGTATTTATGAGTATTTGAAGGATCCTGAAAATTTTAGCCACCAAGATATGGTGGCGATAAGAAATAGGGCGGCCCATTACGAACTAATAGATGGTCTATTATTCTACACAAAAACTACGAATTCCAACAACGAATTTCGACCTGTTATCCCAGCTAGTCTTAGATTAAATATCCTGCATGAGCTCCATGACAGCCCTTTAGCTTCTCATGCTGGTATTCGAAAAACTATCCAACGCGTACGCGAGGCAGTCTACTTTCCTGAACTGCAAAAGTTAACAAGGGCGTATGTCCAGTCCTGCCCAACATGTCAGGCCGTTAATTATATTAATTTCCGCCCGGCCGGGTTTCTAAATAGTATTAAATCCGAATTTCCAAATGAAATAATTGGCATCGATTTATTGGGCCCTTTCCCAAAAAGTCAGTTAAATAAAAGTCGCTATCTCCTTGTTATGGTTGATCATTTTAGTAAATGGACCGAAATTGTTCCCTTAAAACGAGCCTCCGCGAAATTGGTTACCGATTCTATTTTAAATAAATATATTTTAAAATACGGGGCGCCCCTAAAAGTTATATCGGATAATGGTCCTCAATTTGTAAGTAATATATTTGAAGACATGTGCCAAAAACTGGGCATACGTCATTTAAAAATGGTCCCGTATCGGCCGCAATCAAATATAGCGGAACGGGTCAACAGAAATATAGTGAAAATTATCCGTAGTTATGTTAAAAATTTTCATAAAAGCTGGGATAACTATGTCAATGAATTTGCTTTCGCCCTTAGGACCGCAAAACATGATACAACGGGCAAAACTCCTGCTGAGTTATTTCTAGGCAGAAAGATTATAACACCGTTAGATAAACTATTTTATGTGCAACAAAGAGCCCCAGAATTTAAAATGGGTGATATAGAAAAACTAATAAAAGAAGCAAAAAAGAATACGGAAGTAGCACAAAGAAAACAGAAGCTGTATTATGATTTGAAACGACGGGGAGTAACTTATAAAGTAGGGGATGAAGTTTTAAAAATTAAGCATTCACTTTCTTCAGCACCAGAAGATAAAACTGCCAAATTTTTTCCACGATTTGAAGGACCATATGTTATAGAAAAAATAACTCACGCTGTTGTAGTGTTAAAAGCCAGAAATGGTGAAACCTGTTCCGCAAACATTGATCAAATCAAGCCCTACTTCGATCGTAATAAAATGCAAATCTTTTCAGATCTTTTGCAGGATCCGGCACGGCAGACACCGCAGGTACAAGTTCCAGAGGTGAAAAAACGACAAGTACAAGGGCAAGCCAATGAGAGACAGAAGCAAGTGAAAAGGAAAATTGCCCCGCGGAAAAATGGAAGGTAACAAGAAAAAGAAGCCGTTCCACCGTCCAGAAAACAGAGTTCACGAACACCCCCAGAATGAAGAAGGGAGAAGGACGACGTATGTGAAGAGGACCAGGAGAAATGACGGCAACTATAACCCGGCTTTAAAACGGAAGATCTACTCATCCGACAGAACTCTCCGCAGCAAAAGTCGCCGAACTGCGGAAGGGCCATCAGCGGCGGAGGAAAAAGTACAAGAAAAATTTGAACGGCCAACAACGAGGTGCAAGCAGGATCACGACAGAAGTTTCCCGGTTCCGCCAAGACCAGCTGCCATCAAACGGCAAAGACCACAAGCAGAGGAGAAAAGGAAAGTATTCAAGGGTGGCCGTACTGGTGAAAAAAGGAAGCTTCCAGAGGAAAGCACTGAAGGGCGAGCCCGTACAAGAAGGAGGATAAACCAAGCTACTATCTGCAGTACCTTTAAAGACTGGGCCCAGAAAAGGATGTCCGAATATTACAAAGATAAGTAAAATTTTATGTTACTTTGCAAACTTAAGTTAATCTTTCATTCTTACTGCAAGTGGCAGATTTCAAGAAGTTTTACCTCATGCGAGGTCTACCTTTATCACCAAAAGGGCGAGAAATGAGTTGTGACCGATTTTCTTATTATGTTTTTCAATTACTCGCGCGTAAAACTAAAGTTGATGTATAATAGCGTTGTGTAAAGACTTAAATATTGTAAAAAGTTATTGTATAAATTTTATTTAAAACATTCTAGCAAGAGAGAAGTTTTAGTCTGAAAGACTTTTTTTGAAATGTAGTATTCCAATGTAGAAAGAATTGGCATTTGCTTTGAAAAGAATAGAAGTTAACAATGTACTACTAATGTATGTTTTCAAATCTGTAAAATTAACGGCATGTTGATATGTTCTGTTATTTTAAATGTTAAGAAATACCGTGATATGGTAAAAGTGAAAGTAATGTTAAAAATTTGTTATTCGTGTGACTGTAAAGACTAAATCATGGCGAATATGTGTTAAAGGTTGAATGATGTAGTTAGGCTCTCTGACGCTACACTTTAGAGTTAGCCACTTTTAGAATAGTACCTCAGGGTTTAGAGTTAAAAGTAGGGTGTGTTAAAAGTTCTCGTTATGTTGAATTTTAACACGTTAGTGTTTTGATTGTAGGAGGAAGTGTGGCACACGTAGACAGAAACACATTCGTGTTTGGTGTTCTTTTACAACACATGTCAGAGAGCACGGGGAGAGATAATTAAAATAGTCATGAATGAAATAAGAATGTTAAGAGCAGTATAATTCTATATGTTACTTGCCATGTCGTTGTGTAACATTTTATTAAACTAGTTTTCCTTCCAGATCTCTGGAAGGAACCAGAATTGAATAAAAGCAACTGGTTAGATGCAGTACAGATGAAAAAAAGATTGTTGTATATCCTGGGATCTGCTATTGTAACAAATTTCTTTCTTTTAAATTTCTAGTTTCTAGCTAAGTTATGTTTGTAAAAGGTTGGCCTCGCGTTAGATTCTAGAGCTAAAAGTTTTCAACAAGGTCGTTTTTGACCTCAGTTTCAAACTAATTAACTCTGGCGGGAAGTATGTAAGGATCTTAAGTTTTACTAACGTTTATTTTATTTTAAATCTTTACTATCACTTCTTATTTTCTACTTCCTGCCAGAATTATAAGCGTGAAGGTTTTTATGCAAAGTTTGTCTGGCGAACGCCAAGTATTTAAGTGTGGCCTTTTTGCCAAGCGAAAGAGAGGAAGCAGTGAGTCAACGCAGGCCGCTTACCTTAGAAGTTACGCAGTTGCTATTCGCCTTCCAGGCCAGAGGTTTTAATCCTCTTGATAAATTAAACGTATTGTAGTGTTCACAGTCTCTGTGCTACATACGCTTCCTGTTATTATAAGGCCAATCTTCCACGTGTATTATTCTAAAGTTAAATTAGAGTTTAGTTTTATTTTTATTTTTTTACGTTAGACCCCGAGTGGAGGGTCAGTGTATTCCGAAGTACGGAAGTTATTGTATATAGAGAAAAATAAAGGGTTTTGTATACCCTTCGTCTGTATCCTGTCTACTTACTACAATTAGTGAACATAGCTTTAGTAAGCTCTCTGTTCCTAGTCAGGTCCTTGTATGTTCCCGAAGAAGGTTAGAAGGAACATTGAACCTGATAAAACGAGCTTTGTTAAAATTGGCAAGCAACTTTGTTGTAATAGAAGTTTCATTATTGTGCTTTATCGTATATTATCACTTAACTAATCATTTTAAAAATTAGAGTAATTCTTACAAAAAATACCCAAAGCATAGAGAACTTAAATGTTCAGCAAGTCCTGTTTTTAAACAAGCAAGGGAAACTCAAGTGGAGATGCCAAAGATCTTAAATATTGACGTAAACTTTGGAACGTTTTAAGGAAACATGTTTACGCATAAATAGAAAAAGAACTGGGCGCGAAGAAGTATCATGGTAATTCGAAAAGCAAAAATAAGTAATCTAGGGAAAAAAAAAAAAAAAAAAAATTATGGGCTTGTTGTATGAAACTGGACACCTAGTTTGTGCTAGGGTGGGGTACGAACTGAGCGAAATTTGATTGAAGATCTCCTACCCCCTCTTATCTAATCCACGAACTGCGCAAACTGAATTTATTCTTTAAGTTGTTAAAGTACATATACGAATAGATCGTATTGTAAATACTCAGTTGCTTTTATTCCTTAGAAGTATAATCAACAAACATTAAGCTAATATATCTCATAATATTTCCTGTTTTGTAATCCTTCTTAAACGAAAATTTGCGTAGTTTACAATCGAGATTCACACTAAGTAATGAAGCAACTTACAACTTAACAAGTTCTAAAACTCCGAACTGTTTATGCCCAGATAACAGGATATTAACCATATATAGTATTTATCTTCTTTTAAAGTTGCATCAAAATCGTAATTGCGCCATATTCTGTTCTGGGCATGCGCAGTATGCTAAATTCGTTTAACATTGATTAACTGAATGTGTGGTCTACCATTACGCTTCCCGTATACGCATATGATCTTCATACGTTTCAACAATCTCTTTTTTTCACACTTTCATGGTGATCCTAACGATTTTCTTCGTTGCTTAACTCCTGTGAATGACTTTCTAAAACGCATCGTTTATAAATTTACAAAACGTTTACGCGGAAAAGCACAAAAATCCCTTAAAATTTCAGTGTTACAACGCGGGTTGTCCAGACATAGATTTAGTCCTTATTGAATGTTCTAGCAGAGCACTAAATTACTTCTACAGAGTTAGACTTTTGCTCTGTTATACATATTTTATTTTGGAATCCTAGCCAGTTGCTTACTTTTGGTTTTTTCCAAACGGTGGTGCTGCGTTTGCGGACATTCAAGAATGTTAAATAAATAAAAGTGTGCTGTCTTTTATATTTCCAGTGATTTTTACAACATCTGTAAAATAGAATAGTTCTGCTCCTCGAAGAAGAAGAAGCTAGTACCACTCCTTCCTGTTGTACATAATTTTTCTATGAAACCAACATCAATTTAGAATCGTCTTATTTTAAATAAAATAACATAGCCTTTTTGTGTGTGTGTGAGAGAGAGAAGTGTCTTTAATATATTTTTAACGAAACCTGTTGCAAGAGCTTAACATAAAGAATTCATAACTTCAGTGGTGACCGGTAGATGTCTTGTGGGCCGCATGGAGAACCTTGAGTTCCTATTCTCGTGGCAAGATTAACAAAAGATCTGATTACTAGTAACTGTGGACTGTTTGATTAATATATAGTATATTCGAGCTATCTTCTGACAGCATTTCAAGCCTTCTTCTAATTTGGTATATGACTACTTATAACATGCACCAAAATCTATCTATACGTGAAAATAGTTTGGTAAATTGTTGCTTCATAATACTCTTGCTAACTTATATTTTAGGAACATAAATATGATATCGGAAAATGTATTCGAAACAATATTTTAGTGTCTTGAAATGATCCGTATTTACTATTTAAGAATATATTCTTTAATAGTATTAACCCTTTTCGGCACGCTACTCTTTAAAGTTAGAATTTTACCAAAAAAATTTGTAGGCAGTCTATTTAGACCTAGGAGAGTATGCAGGTATAATTTTGCAAAGATTGCACAAGCCGTTTCCATTTTGTGGGTGTGTCCGAAGCGAACAAACACACTGAGTCGCACGAGCTGTGATAGGTGAGCACTGCTGTGAAGCACGTATTACAGTAAAATACTTTGTCTATGATTTAAAAACAGTAGAATATGATCTCTGTAGCAGATTTAGCATAACCCAGGGTGCACCACGGGGAGGCCTGCTACTCTACACCCCCAAAAAAAAACCAGGGGGGAAAGGGAAACTCTCATTGCTTCGGCAATGCTGAGGCCTCTCCGAACCATTTACACAATTTTAAAATTTATAAAAAAAATAATTAAAATATTATAATATTTACAATTAATTACTGACTAAAAAAAAAGACTACAGAAATCAAAACTAAGCAAACTACGCACGATGAAAGCAAGAGAAAAAAGGGTCTGCTCTCGCTGAAAATCAAATAGCTAAGTGAAAACAAAGCACCGGGGTCTTCAAAACCAAAAACAGAAAAGAATAAAAACAAATATAAATAAATCTGCGCTCTCAGCCTCCCCCGTGTTTGAAGCACGAGATCAGATTTTGTGACATACTCCCACGTGACAGGCGCTACCAGTACACTGAAGGCTTCACTATACGCAATATTTCAAAGGTAAAAATTAAAAGTAATACAGAATAGGCAGATTAGCATACGAACAACAAAACTATATAAAGATTTTTTTTTCATTGATATTCTTTATATTAAAAAAAAAATATGAAACATTTCTTTGAAAAATCAATGTCTTTAAAAACAGAATATATCTCAACGTTAATGATTTGCTTGTGTGTTTCTGCCATCTATTATTCATAAAAGGGATTGAAAGTAACCATTAGTGTAGTTTTCGTGATATTTATCGATTATTTTCAGTGTATAAAGAGGGAATATTTTTGGTGTGTTCACATCGAAAACACTGCGCCGGAAAGGGTTATACAAGGTGTATTTTGCTACCAGCGGCAACAACGCGCTTTTTAAATTGGTTTCCCTGTGTGCAAAACTTCCTATTCTCACTCATTTAAATTATAAACTGCTTACTAAAATTATAAGGAATAAACTAAAGTATTAAAAGAACAAAGATTTGGGGGGGGGGAATTGGGATCACTACAGTGGTGCACCGCATCAAAGAGAATTAAAGGAGCGAAGATTGGGGGGTGGGATGGGACCACTACAAGGATGTAACCCATTAACGAGAATTAAAACAGCAAAGCTTTGAAAAAAAAAAAAAAAAAAATCAGTACTGTAGTAAACCGCATTAACGAGAATTAAAAATGTGAAGATTTGAAAAAAATTGGCATCACTACAGTCGTGCACACATTAATGAGAATTATAAGAACGAAGATTTGACAAAAAAATTGGGATCACTACATTGATGCACCCCATTAACAACAATTAAAAGAGCAAAGCTTTGAAAAAAATTAAGATCACTACAGTAGCGCACTGCATTAACGAAAATTGGTACAGAAAAGATTTGAAAAAAATTGGCATCACTACAGTCGTGCATTGCATTAACGAGAATTAAAAGAGCGAAGATTTGACAAAAAAAAAAAAAAAAGGGGGGGGGAAGACCACTACAATGATGCACCCCATTAACGAGAATTAAAAGCTTTGAAAAAAGAGTTAGGATCACTACGGTAGTGCACGAAAATTGAAAGAGCAAAGATTTGAAAAAATTTAGATCACTACAGTGGTGCACCACATTAACGAGAATTAAAAGAACAAAGATTTGAAAAAAGTTGGGATCACTACTGTGGTGCCTCACATTAACAGGTATTGAAAGAGCGAAGATTTAGAGAAAAGTAGGATCATTACAATGGTGCACAGCATTAACGAAAATGAAAAGAGTAAAGATTTGATAAAATTTGGGATCCCAACACTGGTGCACCGCAGACATTAACGAGAAGTTAAAGAATAAAGATTTTGGGGAAAAAAAAAAAAAAAGGATCACAAGATATTCTAGCAGAAATAAAGTGTGCACCGAGTTCCAATAAAGACCTATAGTACACCGCATGAATGAAAATTAAATGAGCAAAGATCTGAAAAAATTTGGGGTCACTATAGTAGTGCACCGCATGAACGCACTTCAATGAGCGAATATTTGAAAAAAAATTGGGATTTCTATATTAGTGCACCGCATTAACAAAAGAACCCCGAATATTTAATTATATAAAATAATATAATTTCAAATTTATCTCAATATCTTATTCGCAGCTTATTAAAATTCTACTTCAGTCAGCTATTTTTAACATATTTAAACTAGTATTCACTGCGCTGAATTCTAATTTCCCAGTATCTTTACGACTTACTTCCCGATAAATATGTCAGCATATCTCTCATCTTGTTAAAAACATAGAAAGTACTTTGTAAGAAAATGCCAAGTGAAAAACTAAAACAGAAGATTCCGACACTAGCGGTGATTTGATACCGGATTGTTCTGTTTACTATCTCCAGTCACATTCTGGCTATTTTCCACTTGACAACCGATGCGTTCAAAAACAAAGGGAAGCAGCTGAAATAATGCGACGGTTCACCTTATCTGAAGCTCAATCTTCGCCAAACGACAAATAGAAGACTACTACCCGATAAGAATCTGGCAACTGGTGAGATATGATGAAGCCAGACAAGCTTTAAGGACTTTTGACAACGATACCAAATTTTAACGAATCCCATAGCTGCGACGGTAAATTCCTGAGATTGAATCGGTGCAGATAGGACAAAATGGAATATAGCATTTGAGACCCCCTTTTTTTTAAACTATTAGTCTCAAAACCGCATTTCGATTCCAATCACTTCAAATGTCCGAATCGCTTTTCAAATTGTTGCCACCAAATATTATCGCCCAGTATTATATTTAAAGAAACTAAATTAATGAAGAATCTATATCAATGTATGTACTTGTATGTTTCTCGCATTGTGAAAAAACAAAAGTACCTAGAGTCATCAAATTTTGAATAACATAATCCTACACCCGAACATGGACATCTGGAAGATCGAATTTGGAATTTGTTTTATTGCCTGTTTCATATTTTGTTAAACTTTAACGAATTTGTGATTGACAAACTCAACAATTTCAAAGCAAGTAGTGACAGCACTGTCGGGAATAAAACATTTTTATCTCCAGCACGCTAGACTGTCTATTGAAAATTCTAAAGCTATGTTGTTTTTTAATATTTTTAGCACAGTGCGGCGTTAGTCCAAGTGCTGTCGAAACGTGTATGTGTCTGTAAATAAATAAATCAATTAAAAAAATATTAAAAAAAACGACAGTTTGGACGTAATATAGAATCTTATGTTTATTTGAATTTTATTTTTTTTAAGTATATTTAAATACACGTATAAGCCAGTCAAGCGTCTCTGAGGTGTGAGAAGAAACTTCTAATACAAGTACCTTTAAATTTGAAGAAATATTAAGTGATAAAAGTTATTTTTGATATTTTCATTTTCTTCACAAATAACATATCATAATTAAATAAATTCATAAATTATATGGTTTACCTCCAATAAAGTAATATTCAATTCGGAAATTTGACGACTTCTGTTTCGCTACTTAATATTGAGTACAAAGTCTCCTGTCACGTACGCCATTTTTGCTTTAACTCGAAATTCCAGCATCGTTTAATATCTGACTTCTTTTCATTTTATAAACACACAGAGATTAATGATACTATTCATGTGTATGTTTTAGCATACTGATCAAATGATGCATACATCTTAATAATGAATAACATTCAATATTTGTGTAATGTAAATTAAATGCAGCTTATCTTAGAACAATAATTTCTCGATCACAAAATTCCAAACACAACTGGGTTGCCAGATTCATAGATCAAACAAATAGCAAAGCAAATGATTAAATAATATCAAACAGGAAATGCTTAATTTAATAGGAGTGGCAAAGGCAGGGTCAACAGATGATTTCCATAGTATTTACAAATTATAGTACATAATACGGAATATTTTTAAAATCATCTGATTAATGCAAATTGCTGAGTGATAAAAATAAATCCAACTGTAAAGCTATTAATACTTTTTTTTTCCCCACATTTATTCTTACAAGAGTAATTAAACAAAAATATCGTTATTTTTTTGTTGAAGTGTGTTACTTTTGTTTTGAACACGGATTTAATTTAAATAATCCAAATCAGTCAGGTTATAGTGCTTAGAAATACCAATAAATTTTTATAGCATTTTTCAGTTAATTGTAATATAGGTTCTTCTGTGTTTCATTAGTCTTACTGTCTTCGAATTAACCCCCGACGTGGATCCTGGTATTAACCTGATAAATCGGCAGTTGATTGTGCTTATTTCGGGGATAGTAGATAGGAATTCGTGCTTTTGGCTTAAATCTCGAATATGAGAATTTCATTGATGTTTCAGCTTGATCCTCTCTGCATTGAAAAGCAAGTGAAAAAACACATTCCTTCTTCAATTAGAAGTTCATCTTTAAGATTCTTCTTGGAAGCTAAAATAAAAAAACCCTCTGGAAAAAAAGGGGGAAAAAAAAAACTTAGCGGTCGCCTAAAAGGATTTTTTTAAAGTCTTTTACGCTTTCGCTGCGCTCGTGGTCTACCAGTCTGTTCTTGTTCATACTTCTGCTAACGCATCGTTTTCTTCACATTTACGCCGTATATAATTCAACAGCAGTACTGAAAAAGTTTTAATACCAGCATGTTTTATATAATGTTTAGAATTCCCTATGCAATGTAAAGTGGTGGCATACATTTTTCTATCTGTTTCAATCTTTCTCAGTTAATCATAACAATGTTCAGTTTTTGTAGTAAGATGGCTTGAAAAACCCTTTTTTTTTTTTTTTTTTTTTTTTGTCTTTTTATTAACGTTTTGTGTGTTAACTTTATTTATTAAATATCCCGTTCTTCGCAATTACGCCGCATAAAATTCAATTCAATAACAAAATCGCAAAATATTTTAAAACAGCATATTTTTAGAATTTCCGAATTTTTAGAAGTCTCGCGCGCAATGTTTTATTCCGTGCAGTGTTATTACTGCTACCTTCGAGATCGTTGATTTTTGTTAATCAAAAATTGATTAAAATTTTACAAAATGGGATATAAATTATACAAAAAAGTAGAACTTCATTCTATGAAAATACGGAACATTTTTAATTATAGATAGATCATGAATTAAATGAATTAAAATCAATCCCATTCAAAAGTAAGAAACGAATATTCTCAAGAACTGCATCTTATTGCTTTCAGATAGCTTAGTTTGTTAATCTGCAACCGGCAGATTCGATATGAAAAACAAATATTGCCAAAAGGCAACAGACTCGAATGAAAAGTAAAACGACGCATTTATAGCGATTCAATGCAAAATACCATTTTGACACTAATAGATCTTTTCTGATAAAAAAAAAAAAAAAAAAAAAGGAAAGTTAAAAGATAAGTCAATACCCCAAATTGTAAATTCCTAATTAAATCGCAAGTTAATCGTAAATTAAATCGTAAGTTAAGAATTCCTGAGATTTGTACCTTGACTTGAGATTTGACCTTGTGAAGCACACTCAAATTACCAATATAATAAATTTTACTTTACTGATTTGAGTGATTCTTTTTTTTTTTTTTTTTTTTCCCCACGTTGGATATGATGTGATCTTACAAGATGCATCCCTTGACTCTTCACCTTTCTTTTTGATGTAGGACGTACCCAAGCCATGTTCGCTATCTTTGCAGGGGTCACTAACTCTCGAAGAGCGGGGATATTTACCGTAGCACCTTTAAATTGCGTGTCATTGTCCTCCAACTGCGATTTGAACTGAAGACCTTCCGCTTTATATGGTCAAGGTGCAGTAACCCTCTTATGCGTGGATAATTTCTGATTTGCCAAGAGGTTGGGAGCGATTCCATTTTCATGATGAGATTCAAAGGGTTCTTTCTTGTTTTGACCTTTGATGTGATAACAATCCCATCTGCTGCTCTCTTTACAATGGAGAGAATAATTGTTTTCAGGTTTAAAGCGAAGAAATCAAGTACAATTTTTTGAAAGCATAGTAAACTGTGAATGGGAACGTTAAACAAAGTGGCAAATGGTAGAGACATACTTAAGCCAATAAATAGCTATGTAAATGTATCCAAAATAAAAAGAAGTTTTAAAATTACATAAAATTTTGTGTAAAGTGTTATAAATATGGGAAACTGATAAAGTGACAAGTCCCATCATAGCAAATCCGGTTTATAACGAACCCTCGCTTATAACAAACAAACCTTTTTGGCCCCGTACAATTTCCTAATCACTTAATGTTATTTCTATTGAATACATTAAGTGATTAGGAACTTTTAATGTATTCAGTACTTACTGTACATTCTACTGAATCTCTCTCTTCATTTTTCATAATTAAAAAAAAAAATTCTGCAAGTTATAGCAGAAAAATTATGAACCCTCAAAATTATCTATGTGTAAATTATTTAGTATAGCGATAAACATCTGTTGTGAATTTTGCACGATGTAACATGAAAAGTATAAAGAGACTGAAGCTCGGATGGAAAAGTAAAGCCACAAGGGCAAGTCTATTTAACATTGAGTTAAATGGCTATCTCCTTAAGCTGGCAATGGTTTGGGTGACAAATTTATGTCCCCCAAATTTGGAGAAGAATCGACAGATTCGGCGACATTTTGGTCCGGTCCCTGTATAACTGTAATTGATCCCTATATGTAACTGTATCCGGTTCTTATATGTATCTTTAACCGTATATGCCTTCCAGTAATTTCGAGAAATGGAAGGTACTAGAGATTTCCCGGTGGCCGGAGGAAGTTATATAAGACCGGAGAGAGTGAGCGTGAGTTCTGAGTTTTTCACTTCAGAGTAGACTTTAGAAGTATTGAGAGATCTCGTGCGAGCTTCGCTTCTGTAGATACAGAGAAAAATCTATACGCTTTGCTTTGCATTCTGTGTAATGTTCTTAGTGGTTGTAAGTGGTCACTAGTGATTGTGCTGTGCTATACTGAGAAGAGCTCTACAAGTACTTTTGTGGAAGGTTCCAGAAATTTAAAAGGTTTCTTTTGAGAGAATAAACTCTATCAAGCTATCATCGGTTCTGTGTGCATTCAATCTATCACGAACTCTTACGCACGGAGCACATCTTTCCTGTATTATACTTTAATGCAGCGGTTCCCAACTTTTTCACTAACGCGTACCATCTAAACAAAATTTGAAAATCTTTAGTACCACTGTAAGGTTTATCCTAAGTTTTCAACAATTATCGTTAGTTAAAGCTACTTTCCTATTCCTCCTAATTTCAGCTTACAATTTCCTATCAGAATGTGTTTTTAGAATCGCGGTTAAATGCAAATGAAGGAAGAGCAGTACTTAAGTGAAGTTCCACTGACTTCGTTAGAGAGCCTGAGATTCTGACTAGCGCGCGTTCGCCTTTTGGCGACACTCGCTCTAAAGCTATTACTACGCGTGCACGGCCGTATTCCAGGCCCTTGATAACTTCGCCATTTGGTTAACTGTAGGATTTTGATAGCTTCGACTATATCTTTTTAGTTAAACTCTAGTTAAGTTTGATTTTCTTAGTACTCTTGAGTTCAAGCTTAAGTGGAGGGCGTCCCCCTGTACGTCCTGAGAAAGGACCATCTGTGAATCTTTATTTTGAGCAATAAAGGGTAATTAACCCTTCTTGAGTTTACGTTTCTGTTTCCTGAGCTAAAGCGATTATTCGCTTACCAGTTCTCAAGATTCCACACCACGTAGGTGTAACTTTAAGGTTGGAACCTTATACCACCACTCCATTTTACAATGAATAATTTTCAGTTCTCAATAGAAATTTTTCTTTTCCTTTACTTTCGAAATGGTTCGTAGATTTGGAGTGAATAATGACGACACTTGATGAAGTATCGAAACACACTTTATTCAGCCAATATTAATCAGGACAGCTCCAGTAACACTTTTTACAGTCGTCGAAGATCTACTATAAATACTCTGACACGGTCAGCGACACAGCCTCCAGGTTATCACGGTGGAGATAGCTTCACGGCAAAGCACTAGAGTTCAGCTCCCGACTCTGCTTGGTCTTTCTCGGAACTCCACGTACTCTCAAGACTCCACGCTACAACTCGCGATGCACTCGACGACACTCAGAGCACGGCTCCTGACTCTTCGGCACAGTCGTTTCCGGAGCTCAACACGCTCTCTCGACAATGCACTAACCGCGATACACTAACAGACCCCTTCGGTGAACTCGACGACCCACTCGACATTCGCTCCCCGGATTGACTCGCTAGACGAGACACCAACTCGATACTGACTATCTTGCACTCTAGATGAGGCAAACTTTGAGACACTAACTGACTGCGGACCAGCAGGTTTTATATAGCTTTCGGCTTGTGTTCGAGAACATTCTGAGCTAAACCGGTAAGAATTCGTTCCAGAAGGTTCTCCATTCGTCCATGGCATATCGCGGCGATTTCGCACCAAATATGGCAACCCTACCTTCCCTTGCCACTTTATGGCTACCCTAAAACTGCTTTGCGGGGAAGCCATCTTATCGCGTCTGTACATTTCGTAACAATATGCACACAGAAGAAAATGTTAGGTTGAAAATTGGTTACCATTTTACCAATTTTAAATTATTAAAATTTAAGTTATAATAGTTTAATTCTAAATTTTAGTGCCAAATTTGGGCCTGTTTAAGAGAGATCAGTTTGTCTACGTCTGGTCTTATTTCACTTAGTTTTAACCGTAAATTGGGATCCACTTTTAATTTCGTTCTGTATTTATTTTTCAAATATAATATGGATGAAAATCCTTGTTCACACAAATAGGTTGTGCAAAAAGTCAATAAAAGTTTAATAGCTTTATTTGCAATGCCTTTAGATTCTAGTTTTCGGTTCAGCGAAAAGTTAACGAGATATTCAGTTAGAGTTCGATTTCAGGAAATTTCTGTCAGTTGTTCTTTTCCTTCATGAGATAAAATTTCAGGTACATTTGAATAAAATGGATTTCTAATTCAATTTTCTTTTTCATAATCCTCGAGAAAATACATGTTGAAATTATTTATCAATGGAAACTAATGATTTTTAATGCCAATTCTTTTTTTATTTTCAAATTAATTAATTTTTGGTTAGAAAACTTTCTAAAAATGGTAAAAAGCTTAAAATATTATTATTCAATTATTTCATTATTAGCTCGAGTTTTTTTATCATTGCATTTATGTATTTTATCTCTAATGGGAAACAAATTAACACTTTGTCCTTGTAATCCTAAATTTAATTCGTTTAACTTTTCAAAAATATCAGCAGCTTAATATGCTAAAGTGCAAACCTTAATTCACTAAATAAATATTTTTGCAATTCAAATTTTAAATCACAGAGAAAAATCTGAATTTCTGATCGAAGTACAAAACAACGATTTAAAACTTTACCTCTGGTTAAACACCTTAACTCCGAAATGTATCAAAAGCTTTTCATGCTCACTGCCCATTTCTTGGGATAAAATCGTAAATATTCTTGAATTTAAAGCTCGGGTTTTAATAAATTTAACAATTTTCGCAGCTTGATTCCAAACGATTTTCAGTTTTGAGGATTGTTTTTGCTATTAAAGTCTCATGATGAATGGAGCAGTGAGCCAATTTAGTTTCAGGCTCGACTTTCTTTATCGGAGAAATAACATCGGAATGTTTCCCTGTTAAAGCCTGAGATCCGTCATTACATACGCCAATGCACTTATTCCAAAGAATATCATTCTCAGACATAAAATTGTCAATTTGAAAATTTCATTTGCAGTTGCTCTATCATGAAAAGATTCACGAAATAAATACTCTTTAGCAGTTCGCTTATCTTCTTCGAAACTGTAAACTAATAATTGAAGTTCGTTATATCTTTCATCCAACTACAATGCGAAATGCTCACTGTATGTTATTTTTAGAATAAGTGTCTCTTTTATGGAATTTGCCATTTCATGAATTCGTCGACTTAACTGTATCATTTGATAACGGAATATTATTAAGTTCATTAGCCGCTTTTTCCTTGAATAATGTTAATACTGTTGTTATATTTAGCTGTTGGTAATAAAAGGTTTTCTTCAAAAGTTTCAACCTGTCCAGTCTTGGCAATTCTTAAGCTTACTAGCTAACTAGCTTCTAAAGCATTTTCGCTTTCATCACTTGTTTACTGTTTTTGAACTCCGATAATTTCCTCTTAAAATATTCTTCAGATTTATCCTTTAAACTGCCATGCTTTACATTCAAGATGTCTTTTAAGAAAAGATGGTTTCATACGGTCATTGTATAATAGTTCACTGCAAACAACACACTGAGGTTGAGGGTTCGTTTCGTCTCCGTTTCAAGTAAACTTAAATGATAAATAACGTTTATTATATTTTCCATAAACAATTTTTCTTTTCTTTTCAATAGGCGTAGTGATTGTAGATTCTCCTGGATCCGTCACCTGTGAATCATCAGTTTTCCGCTTAGTAAATCCTAGCCATTTTTCCATTTTTGAAAATCTAGGTTTGTTTTATTATTTTTTTCAGAAATATTTAAATGCATAATATATTGCGAGCTCTTGAAAAACAAACGACGATATTCTCAAATCGCGTAGAAAAGTAAGCAATACAAAGCAACAAGAAGACAAAATACCTGCAGTTAAATAAAGCGATTAACACTGAACGAATTGAGCATAAGGTTGAATGGAGTAACGACAGCGAAGCTGCCTCTGCTGCACCAGCAAAACAAGTGAGAAAATTCTCTAAGCAGGCCTTATTTAATAAAAGGATTAATGAGATACTGTTTATCATTTTATAGGAACTTATTTTTTATTTCCTATTAAATACAACATCCAATCTATTACTTCTTTTAAAAACATCATTTATGTCAACTTTTGTTATGTCTATAACTAAGAGAATATTTCTGAAAATAAAAACGGATTATTTTCAGGGATAAATAGATTATTTTGCTAAAGTCTATGAGCGGCTATTGACCTTGAGCAAAGCTCAGATCGCATAAATTTACGAGTGTTTACAGAAAAAACTTAAGTAGGATGTTAGGGGTACTTAATTTATGAACTTAATAGTTAAAAATACACTGTTTCTTTGCGTATCACCTATTTTTCTCTTGCGTACCACAGGTTGAGAACCACTGCTTCACTGCACTTCCACCTTTCCTTGCGCTTTAATTCAAAAGCTTTTGCGACAGGTGTTAATATACAGTTCTTCGAAAATCGAGACTCAAAACGAATGTATCTTGATAATTCGAAATTTAGGTTTATTCCAAATATATTTTACGATTTGTTTTTAAAATTTGTCTTTTAAATATTTGTTATAAATTTTTCGAAAATATTTTTGTATTATAACTTATAACATTTTTAGCATCATCTTGCATCTTGAACTAGATCATCTTGAACCATTTCTAAGCAACTTGCATCTTGAGCAATTTCTAAGCATACCTGCAAAAAATTAGAGTTTTTTTACTCAAAATGTCCTAAGATATACGTGAATTGACATTTTGGCGCACTTTAAAATTTGGCGTATTTAATGTAAGCGATAATAACGAAAATATGGTTTACGCACTTTGTTAAAATTATTTGAAAGAATGAACGATGGACCTTTTTTCCTCTCGTTGCATCAATGAAAAAAAAAAAAAAAAAAAAGGAAAGTAAGTAGGCTACTACAAATTAAGAATTCCGCCAAGTAAATTATTCTTGGCGCAAACTTAAAAAAATTGTATTATAACTTATAACATTATTATAACTTGTATTATAACTTATAACATTTTTAGCATCATCTTGCATCTTGAACTAGATCATCTTGAACCATTTCTAAGCAACTTGCATCTTGAGCAATTTCTAAGCATACCTGCAAAAAATTAGAGTTTTTTTACTCAAAATGTCCTAAGATATACGTGAATTGACATTTTGGCGCACTTTAAAATTTGGCGTATTTAATGTAAGCGATAATAACGAAAATATGGTTTACGCACTTTGTTAAAATTATTTGAAAGAATGAACGATGGACCTTTTTTCCTCTCGTTGCATCAATGAAAAAAAAAAAAAAAAAAAAAAAAAAAGGAAAGTAAGTAGGCCACTACAAATTAAGAATTCCGCCAAGATAAGTATTTAAATTTCTCATCAAAAATTACAAAATTTAATATCTAGGCATAATTTGAGTCGTAGAATCGAAATATGGGAAAAATTGATAAGCTATTTCAGAAAAAGTCCGATTTTATGTCAAAATACCTATGTTAGAATAATGCTATATACAAATCTAATACATATCCTAAGTCGCCTTTTCGAGACATGAAAAATGTAATTTGAATTTTGTTAATCGGCCCAGTAGAGCTGGAGATGTAGACCTGTTCCACTTTTGTTTTGTGCAGTGTACTTTTATATCTCGCATAACTCAAAAACGATTAGCCGTCGAAATTTTATATATGGGGCTGCTATGACATCTAGTTGTGCACTTCCCCCCCCCTTTTTTTTTTGCAATCGGCAGAATATTTCTATATACCTGCTCCGATACCCGGCTTAAATGTTCTACCCGGCCTTCATTATATATACTACCAATTACAAAAGGATTTTAAATGATGAAAATATTTCTTTTTTGGCAATTTCAAATTTAAAAAAAAATTGGCAAATAACGTAATGAACTTTTTAATACTTTTTTAATTCCTATACTTATATTTGGGAAAGTTTTGTACTCTTATGAAAAAATGGATATACAAGGAGTTTGACTGCCGTACGAAAAAAAACTGACCGGGATATTCAGTTTCAAAATCTGGAATTTTTTATGTTATTTTCAATTTGACCTGCTGAGTTTGTTAATTAAGTTAGAATAATTCAAAGAAATAAGCTTAAATAAAGTGCAGCAAAAATATGTATAATTTAAAAGGCCGTACGAGGAAGTCATGTGGTGTCCACATCAGATATTTTCAATTTGGTAGGAGAAGCTAGCTCTTCCCCCGTCATTAAGATGCCAGATCTTTCTTCAAGTTAGCCACTGTTTGAAAAACAGAAATAACATTGTAAGGATCTTAAGTTTTACAACGTTTATTTTATTTTAAATCTTTACTATCACTTCTTATTTTCTACTTCCGGCCAGGATTATAAGCGTGAAGGTTTTTATGCAAAGTTTGTCTGGCGAACGCCAAGTATTTAAGTGTGGCCTTTTTGCCAAGCGAGAGAGAGGAAGCAGTAAGTCAACGCAGGCCGCTTACCTTAGACGTTACGCAGTTGCTGATTGCCTTCCAGGCCAGAGGTTTTAATCCTCTTGATAAATTAAAACGTATTGTAGTGTTCACAGTCTCTGTGCTACATACGCTTCCTGTTATTATTAGGCCAATCTTCCACGTGCATTATTCTAAAGTTGAATTAGAGTTTAGTTTTATTTTTATACTTTTACGTTAGACCCCGAGTGGCGGGTCATTGTATTCCGAAGTACGGAAGTTATTGTATATAGAGAAAAATAAAGGGTTTTGTATACCCTTCGTCTGTATCCTGTCTACTTACTACAATTAGTGAACATAGCTTTAGTAAGCTCTCTGTTCCTAGTCAGGTCCTTGTATGTTCCCGAAGAAGGTTAGAAGGAATATTGAACCTGATAGTGGCGCCCAACGAAGAAGAATAACCATGGCCGAGTTTCAAGAAGAACCTGTGCTGCCTGCAGAAACGGCTCAGAATCCAGAAATGCCAGCTGCCGCCCTGGAAGGATTCGGTTACATCGTCCAGACCATGCGCTCTTCGATGAAACCAGAAGCAACGTTTAACGGAAACTCACCGGTAACCAGTTTTTTGGAAAAATTGGATGACCACTTCATGCTCTACCCCGTGCACGAGTTTCAAAAAGTTACCTTAGGTACCAGCGCTTTGAGGGGCCAAGCGCTTAACTGGTTCAAATGTATCGGCAGAAGTCTCTTGGGTCAAGCAGGAAGTCCCACCTATACTTAGGAAAATTTCAAGACTGCCCTACTAAAAGCCTTCCCTGTTGTAAGGGATCGTGCGAAATTAGAAACGGAACTTTTTAGTATATATCAACAAAGAATCGAAAACCTCTCGAGCTTTATTTTAAGAAAAATTCACGTTTTCAAGCTCTTGTATGGAAACCGTCCGGATCCTGAAATAATTCAAGTGATTTTGCCGAGGTTACTGCCCCAAGTGCAAGACTTTATTGAATTAAGAAATCCGACTACACTGGAAAAGTTATTTGAGCTAGCAATCCAGTTTGAAAGTAGAAGAACGGCGGACGTCGAAAGAAGACGCCAATATCAACAGCGAAACCAATTTGGTACGCCAAGACTACAGCATCAAGCATACGGCTACGGAGAAAAAGCGAATCAGTGGGCAAGGAAACCCGAGCATTCAAAAACAGCCGGCGAACGTCGACAGTTCAATAGCAACCCAGGAAAAAAGTCTCAAGGCCAGGGGAAAAAGAAGGAAAGCACGGAAAGGAAAAATAATTTAAACTAAAACGGATTTCTGCGGACGAGAGGGTGCGGAAATCCGAAGGCCACGAAAACCCCTCTTCCTACAAGTTAAATACAGTAATGGTGAAAAATTTGACTCTTCCGAAGATTGAAGTCTTGGTGAATAATATCCCAGCCACCGCACTCCTGGATACCGGCGCGCAGTGTTCCTGTGTGGCAGAGGAGTTTTTTAGAATGTATTTTCGCAAATACCGCATATATAATGCGGATAATACAACAGTGTTAGCGGCGCAAGGAGAAAAATGTAAGTGCGTAGGTAAAGTACCTTTGTATATCCGTATCAAGGACGAACAAGTAAAGGTGATGTTTTTTATAGTAAAGAATCTGCAAGCACATTTGATCTTAGGAATAGATTTTCTTTCAGACGCACCAGCTACACTGGATTTTAATGAAGCGTCCCTTAAGCTGACAATGAAACCAGTGCGTGTAGAAAAGGCTGAACCGCCAAGGTTAAATCTTGACCACCTGCCTAATGACGAGCAAGATAGAATCCGACAAGTGGTAAGTGAATTTGCTTCGTTATTTAGTGATATTCCAGGATTTACTCAGGTTACTAACCATAGTATTGACACCGGAGATGCATTGCCAGTTCGTCAAAAATCATACCGGTATGATAAGAATAAGGAAAAAATTATAGAATGGCATATTACCGATATGCTACGTAAAAAAATTATAACGCCCATCTCAAGTAGTTATGCTAGCCCGGTGGTTTTATGTAAGAAAAATAATGACTATCCTTTGGAGCATCCAAACAGGTGGAGATTCGCTATTGATTACCGTAAATTAAATTCCATAACGAAATATCCGGTATATCCGTTACCGATCATAGAAGAAATTTTAAGGAACATAAAATCAACCAAATTTATGACGACTTTAGACTTAACGACTGGTTATTTTCAAATAGGGGTGAGGCCTGAGGACGTGCCTAAGACTGCTTTTATAACCAAGTCTGGCATTTATGCATTTTTGCGTATGCCGTTTGGCCTTTCAGGCGCCCCGGCAACATTTCAGCGATGCATGGACATTGTGTTAAGACCTGTTCTTGGAAAGTCCACATTTATCTATTTAGACGATATCATTATTACTAGTGATAATCTAGACCAACATGTACAGGATTTAAGACAGGTGTTTTCTTTATTAAATGAGGCCGGTCTAAAAGTTAATGTCGAAAAGTGCAAATTTGCAGCCCCTGAATTAAAATATTTAGGTTATAAAATATCTCAAAAAGGGATCGAGACAGATGAATCAAAAATAATCGCTGTACAAAAGTATCCGACTCCAAACACCGCAAAGAAGCTCTCTTCTTTTCTAGGACTTTGTTCATATTATAGGTCCTTTATAAAAGATTTTGCGGCTATCGCTGAGCCATTGTTAAAATTAAAAAGGAAAAAGGCAAGATTCTCGTGGACGGCCGAAGCCAATAGTGCTTTCGAAAAATTAAAACAAGCATTAACGCAAGCCCCTGTGTTTAAATTTCCTGAAAAGGATGAAAATTTAGAAATTTCAGCGGATGCTTCGGATTATGCGGTAGGAGCGGTACTTTCGCAAAATCAGCAGCCCGTGGCATTTTTTAGCCGAACTTTAAATCAAACACAAAGAAATTATTCCGCGACCGAGAGAGAGGCACTTGCAGTTCTGTTAGCAGTGCAAAAGTTCCGAGTCTATTTTGGAAAGGCGCCGATAACAGTATACTCTGATCATGCGGCGGTAACTAGATTGTACTCAGGGAAAAATTTATCCCCAAGGTTAATAAGATGGGCACTCAAGCTGCAAGAATATAATCTGGTAATCAAGCATACTCCTGGAAAGGAAAATATCGTAGCAGATGCCCTATCAAGGATTAAAATAGACGAACGAGGCAATACCGTAAAGATGGCAATGCTTACAGCTTGTACAATAAATTCCCGAGAAACTGTAATAACCGAACTGGGTAAGGATCCTGAGTTTGGAAGTATTTATGAGTATTTGAAGGATCCTGAAAATTTTAGCCACCAAGATATTGTGGCGATAAGAAATAGGGTGGCCCATTACGAACTGATAGATGGTCTATTATTTTATACAAAAACTACGAATTCCAACAACGAATTTCGACCTGTTATCCCAGCTAGTCTTAGATTAAATATCCTGCAGGAGCTCCATGACAGCCCTTTAGCTTCTCATGCTGGTATTCGAAAAACTATCCAACGCGTACGCGAGGCAGTCTACTTTCCTGAACTGCAAAAGTTAACAAGGGCGTATGTCCAGTCCTGCCCAACATGTCAAGCAGTTAATTATATTAATTTCCGCCCGGCCGGGTTTCTAAATAGTATTAAATCCGAATTTCCAAATGAAATAATTGGCATCGATTTATTGGGCCCTTTCCCAAAAAGTCAGTTAAATAAAAGTCGCTATCTCCTTGTTATAGTTGATCATTTTAGTAAATGGACCGAAATTGTTCCCTTAAAACGAGCCTCCGCGAAATTAGTTACCGATTCTATTTTAAATAAATATATTTTAAAATACGGGGCGCCCCTAAAAGTTATATCGGATAATGGTCCTCAATTTCTAAGTAATATATTTGAAGACATGTGCCAAAAACTGGGCATACGTCATTTAAAAATGGTCCCGTATCGGCCGCAATCAAATATAGCGGAACGGGTCAACAGAAATATAGTGAAAATTATCCGTAGTTATGTTAAAAATTTTCATAAAAGCTGGGATAACTATGTCAATGAATTTGCTTTCGCCCTTAGGACCGCAAAACATGATACAACGGGCAAAACTCCTGCTGAGTTATTTCTAGGCAGAAATATTATAACACCGTTAGATAAATTATTTTATGTGCAACAAAGAGCCCCAGAATTTAAAATGGGTGATATAGAAAAACTAATAAAAGAAGCAAAAAAGAATACGGAAGTAGCACAAAGAAAACAGAAGTTGTATTATGATTTGAAACGACGGGGAGTAACTTATAAAGTAGGGGATGAAGTTTTAAAAATTAAGCATTCACTTTCTTCAGCACCAGAAGATAAAACTGCCAAATTTTTTCCACGATTTGAAGGACCATATGTTATAGAAAAAATAACTCACGCTGTTGTAGTGTTAAAAGCCAGAAATGGTGAAACCTGTTCCGCAAACATTGATCAAATCAAGCCCACTTCGATCGTAATAAAATGCAAATCTTTTCAGATCTTTTGCAGGATCCGGCACGGCAGACACCGCAGGTACAACTTCCAGAGGTGAAAAAACGACAAGTACAAGGGCAAGCCAATGAGAGACCGAAGCAAGTGAAAAGAAAATTGCCCCGCGGAAAATTCGAAGGTAACAAGAAAAAGAAGCCGTTCCACCGTCCAGAAAACAGAGTTCACGAACACCCCCAGAATGAAGAAGGGAGAAGGACGACGTATGTGAAGAGGACCAGGAGAAATGACAGCAACTATAACCCGGCTTTAAAGCGGAAGATCTACTCATCCGACAGAACTCTCCGCAGCAAAAGTCGCCGAACTGCAGAAGGGCCATCAGCGGCGGAGGAAAAAGTACAAGGAAAATTTGAACGGCCAACAACGAGGTCCAAGCAGGATCACGACAGAAGTTTCCCGGTTCCGCCAAGACCAGCTGCCTTCAAACGGCCAAGACCACAAGCAGAGGAGAAAAGGAAGGTGTTCAAGGGTGGCCGAACTGGTGAAAAACGGAAGCTTCCAGAGGAAAGCCCTGAAGGGCGAACCCGTACAAGAAGGAGGATAAACCAAACTACTATCTGCAGTACCTTTAAAGACTGGGCCCAGAAAAGGATGTCCGAATATTACAAAGATAAGTAAAATTTTATGTTACTTTGCAAACTTAAGTTAATCTTTCATTCTTACTGCAAGTGGCAGATTTCAAGAAGTTTTACCTCATGCAAGGTCTACCTTTATCGCCAAAAGGGCGAGAAATGAGTTGTGACCGTTTTTCTTATTATGTTTTTCAATTACTCGCGCGTAAAACTAAAGTTGATGTATAATAGCGTTGTGTAAAGACTTAAATATTGTAAAAAGTTATTGTATAAATTTTATTTAAAACATTCTAGCAAGAGAGAAGTTTTAGTCTGAAAGACTTTTTTTGAAATGTAGTATTCCAATGTAGAAAGAATTGGCACTTGCTTTGAAAAAAATAGAAGTTAACAATGTACTAATAATGTATGTTTTCAAATCTGTAAAATTAACGGTATGTTGATATGTTCTGTTATTTTAAATGTTAAGAAATACCGTGATATGGTAAAAGTGAAAGTAATGTTAAAAATTTGTTATTCGTGTGACTGTAAAGACTAAATCATGGCGAATATGTGTTAAAGGTTGAATGATGTAGTTAGGCTCTCTGACGCTACACTTTAGAGTTAGCCACTTTTAGAATAGTACCTCAGGGTTTAGAGTTAAAAGTAGGGTGTGTTAAGAGGTCTCGTTATGTTTAATTTTAACACGTTAGTGTTTTGATTGTAGGAGGAAGTGTGGCACACGTAGACAGAAACACATTCGTGTTTGGTGTTCTTTTACAACACATGTTAGAGAGCACGGGGAGAGATAATTAAAATAGTCATGAATGAAATAAGAATGTTAAGAGCAGTATAATTCTATATGTTACTTGCCATGTCATTGTGTAACATTTCATTAAACTAGGTTTCCTTCCAGATCTCTGGAAGGAACCAGAATTGAATAAAAGCTCCTGGTTTGATGCAGTACAGATGAAAAAAAAAGATTGTTGTCTATCCTGGGAGCTGCTATTGTAACAAATTTCTTTCTTTTAAATTTCTAGTTTCTAGCTAAGTTGTGTTTGTAAAAGGTTGGCCTCGCGTTAGATTCTAGAGCTAAAAGTTTTCAACAAGGTCGTTTTAGACCTCAGTTTCAAACTAATTAACTCTGGCGGGAAGTATGTAAGGATCTTAAGTTTTACTAACGTTTATTTTATTTTAAATCTTTACTATCACTTCTTATTTTCTACTTCCGGCCAGAATTATAAGCGTGAAGGTTTTTATGCAAAGTTTGTCTGGCGAACGCCAAGTATTTAAGTGTGGCGATTTTGCCAAGCGAAAGAGAGGAAGCAGTAAGTCAACGCAGGCCGCTTACCTTAGACGTTACGCAGTTGCTGATTGCCTTCCAGGCCAGAGGTTTTAATCCTCTTGATAAATTAAAACGTATTGTATTGTTCACAGTCTCTGTGCTACATACGGTTCCTGTTATTATAAGGCCAATCTTCCACGTGCATTATTCTAAAGTTGAATTAGAGTTTAGTTTTATTTTTATACTTTTACGTTAGACCCCGAGTGGCGGGTCATTGTATTCCGAAGTACGGAAGTCATTGTATATAAAGAAAAATAAAGGGTTTTGTATACCCTTCGTCTGTATCCTGTCTACTTACTACAATTAGTGAACATAGCTTTAGTAAGCTCTCTGTTCCTAGTCAGGTCCTTGTATGTTCCCGAAGAAGGTTAGAAGGAATATTGAACCTGATAACATAAGGGTGCCCGGGTTAAAGATACCTGATGAGTTTCTCGCATGAAAAAAGCAACCTTATTAACATGAAAAAAGCAGCCTAAGATGCGGCCAGGCACCGTTATGCAGGTAGAATGCGGCGGTAAATTGGAAATTGAAGTATAAATTATTTGTTATGATTTCATTGTATTGTTGAAAACTGATGATATTACTTACTATTCTGCCTTTTTCACTTACGATTTGTAAGTCTCGTGCGATACTTTGTGGTGCACGAGGATTTCTTTTTCTTTAAATAAAAAAATAATAATAATAAAAAAAAAGTATAAATTAAATTGGAAATTTCATAAAAATACCTCCGTCCTTATGACGAGGTATCGTTATGAAAACGTACATCACTAAGCAGGCACTTTATATACGTCTGCTTGTTAACATTTGCCGTTGTATACAGCAATACAGATTATTGAATCACCTGTACAAAACTCAGCCATGCTTCTTTTTCTCAATCATTCATATTTGCTTCAAATTTGTAATTTAACATACGTTTTTGAATTTGAGATCCAACAAAAATTCCCTCCTTAAGTTCAGCACCAGAAATAGAAGCTACCATTTTAATCTTAAAGCTACCATTTTCTTTATTTAAAGCTTTGAGAAACTGTTTCATATTACCAAATTTAATGTAAAGTGGGAGGAAACAAAATATTTTTGGGTTCAACTAGTGGTTTGTGAAGAATATTTTTAAAACAAGGCGATAAAGACTTTTGGGAAGGTCGATCTTTTTTTTTTTTTTTTTCCCCAGAATGTGCCCCTGGAATCGATGCATATCGGTTTCCGTTATGAAGTAAAACTCCCATCAAGCTTCTTTTTGAGGAATCTATAAATAGTCTTTAGTCAGAAGAATTGTGATTAATACCAAAGAAATTCATTTTTGCATTGACATCATAGCAGAACACAAGTGAGCCTTCTTCCGAAAAATATTGTACCAATTCTTTTCCACGATGCCTATACCATGAAAAGTGTATTTCTGGCAGTAGTAAATTTGTAGCTTTAAGGCGGGGACCAAGAAGTTCAGCACTTTGCTTTGGAAAGCTTACTTCTCTTACTAAATCAGTAAGCTTACTTTGATTAAATAATATTGGTATCGTTTCATTTCTTTGAAGTATATACAGATCTCCCTCTTCTTCAGTTACTTGCAAATCTGAATAAATTTCTATATCATTTATGTTTTTCGTATTAGCTTGAGGATGAGGAACAGGAAGATTTGCATTATGACCTATAGGTCTTATTGTTGAAGATACACTGGTGTGCAAAAATTAAGGACGAAGTCGAAAAATTAGCATATCAGCTGAACGAAGAGGCAGAGCGGACAGAAAGACCAATCAGGAGATTAAGTAAGGTGATGTACGGTAGCACATGCGCAGATATGCAGGTAGACGTTATGGGGGAGTGTCTGAGTAGTATAAAGCATGTTGTCGGTGTAAGATCAGTATTTCTGGCAAAGAGATTGCACGCCGTATAGCAGTTAAAATCACACCGAGTTGCTGCCTCAGCGAGAAATGGCGAATAATCAATCTGTTAGACGACATCTGGATGCTTTTACCTGAGGTCGAATCATTGGGAAGTTGGAGGAAGGCCGCAGTGTGACAAGTGTGGCTGCAGAGTTCGGAATTGCTCACAGCATCGTTTCACGACTTTGGAGACAATTTCAAACTACAGGAACAGCTATCCGGGGGTTTAGTAGTGGTCGTCCACGAGGAACTACATCCGCAGATGACCGGTATATTGCCTTACAGGCCAGAAGAAACAGGCGGCAGACAGCGGGAGAAATCGCTAGACACACGACACAGGCGACTGGACGACCGATATCGCGTTTTACCGTGACCAGAAGACTGCACGGTGGTAGTCTGTTTGCACGACGCCCTGTACGGTGTGTACCTCTAACGCCTGCCCATCGGAGAAGGCGTTCTCTGTGGTGCCGGGAACACCGGAATTGGAGAGACAATGAATGGGGACGAGTACTCTTTACAGATGAGAGCAGATTCAGTCTGAGTAGCGATTCTCATCGCATACTCATCTGGAGAGAACGGGGAAGCCGCAATCATCCCTCGAACATCATTGAAAGGGACAGGTATGGAGGTGGCGGTGTTCTCGTTTGGAGAGGCATCATGCTTGGTAGTCGTACAGACCTTCACATCTTCGACGCAGGTTCATTCAACGGGACCCGTTATTGTAACGAGATTCTTCTTCCATGTGCGTCTTTTTAGAGGCGCTATGGGTCCTCAATTCCTTTTCATGGACGACAATGCACCATGTCATCGCACAGTAGCTGCCGAACAGCTCTTAGAGAGTGAGGATATTGAACGTATGGATTGGCCGGCACGATCTCCGTATCTCAATCCCATCGAGCATGTATGGGACAGATGCTTGGCAGCTCGTACCTTACCACCAGTAACGATTCCGGAGCTTCGATTGGCGCTGCAAGACGAATGGGCAGCAATGCCTCAACAACTCACTGACACCCTCATTCTCAGCATGGGCAGACGCTGTGAAAGCTGCCTAGTAGTCAGGGGAGATCGTATCCTCTATTAAAGACCGGATGTTTCTTGCTGGACACCCATCACAGGGATGTTTCGGCCTTCAGTCGCATTGCGCTCCATGCTACTTTTTCAATAAAGCTTCTTTTTATCCCTCTGATTTCTCTTTTAGTAAGTGTTGCTTACATTACTCATGTCCTTACGTATTGGGGATCTTACTGTATTAAATGTGTTGATTTGGAAAGTTTTTGTACAAAGTTATATTGAAAAAAACCGTCTCGTCCTTAATTTTTGCACACCAGTGTAATTTTGGATATACAATACGTTCTTTATTTTTTGCATTATAACCAGTAACATTTGTCACACAAAAAGAACAATCATGATAATGATTCTTTTATTTTCTCCACACCACTGGAACTTCAAAAGGCGATGCATTTTTCTTACTTTTATTCCAAAGGTCCAAAGCTTCAACGCTTTATGCGGACACACTTTATGGGAAGCTCAAAGCTTGTCTTGATCGCCTAATTTAATTCCAAAATATGCAAAGTATGAATTTTTAACAAAATCTGTGGTATTCTGCTTTTGGTTTACTGGTGCATAGTTTCCACAAATATAACAGAATATATCGGCATCATTTGCACATGTACGGGAAGCCATATTTCATAAAATACAACTTAAAAAGCATTGAAAATAAACACTTGAAACTTACCTAACGATTAGGGGAAAAAATGGCAATTTAAAAGAGTCACATGGTTAAACTGTTCTAAATATAAAGTGTTGCCATCTATTAGAAAGAAAATTAACCGCAAATACATATTTTCCACATAAACCATTCAATAAAAAAACTTACGTTAGGAAAACAATATTTATATTTCTGAAATCAGCATAAAAATATTTCTGGAAAGAATGCAAAATATAGAAACATCAAAAACTGTGCTTATCAGTTCGCTATTATAGCGAAATTTTGGTACTGCTTGATTTTCACAGTAGTATCAAATTATGTTTACTAGACCAAGGAAGAGAAATAGATTCTTTGATATTTGTTTGTATAGCGGAAGTTTAACGTTATGAACAATTGATTATTAGATACGTGTTCATAAAAAGCGAATTCATGACTATTGAATATAGCTCTATTGATTTTATAATAACAAAGGAGAAAACTGGCATTGGTTTAGCAAATTAAATTTTAAGTTAGAAAATACTGACTTCGACACTCAAAATGTTCGAGATTGAGTACTAGCCTATAATGTATAGTTTTCTGATTATAATTTTTTAAATGTGTGTTTAACAGATGTAATGTGTGTTTAGTCTATCTAAACTGATCTAAACTTGAATTTTTCATGAAAAGAAGAGACGGTTCCCTTGCGCATCTTTCTCGCTGTTCTGATCTGAAGAGACATTCACTTTTTTACCTCAATGAGTGGCAATAGTAAAAGAATTTTTTTGTGATTTGTGTTTAAGAATGTAGATTAAAATACTACTTATTAATTTCTAGATTATATTTTGCTTCTGATGTTTGTAATAAATTCCTTTTTAACTACATGTCATACATACCCTGAAATAAATTGCCAGGGAACCACTTAATATAAAAATAGATGTGTTTAATCTCATTAGATTTAAATTTTTTATTATACTGGAAGAAAACCGCCATTTATATAGATTTACCATAACGTTGTGTGTTTACTTTGTATTCAGTAGTAGTATTTGAGCAATTAATAGTTATCAATTACTTTATATCGAGACGTGAAAAATGTGCAACATGCTCGTCGGGATTCGAACACTGGACTTGCCGATTACTAACCGGACATGCTATCCGGCTATACCATACAGGAGTAAGGAAAGAAGGGATAAAATACCGTATAACGTCATTAGTGATGTCATTACTGTGCAGCAGAACTCTAGTTATCTGTTATTTGGAAATTAAATTAATTGGATCGCTTGTTGCTTTTAATAACTGAGTAAACTAGTTATTAATTTATTTTCGTGTTTTCAGTTCCTGCCATTAGTTTAAATGTAATGTAAAAGGCTAAATTATCATTATTTTGTACCAGTCCGTGTTATTTATTTAGAGATTATATTAAGAAGCATTGTCTTAAATTTAATCCCCCCCCCAAAATACATTGGTTATGCGTTTTGTTTTTACTCAAATAAGAGGTAATTAATTACCTTTCCTTTTAGTTTAGCATAGGAAAAAGCAGAATAAAATTATGTGAGATGTGAGTTTTTTTTTTTTTTAATTTCTTTTTATAAAAAAATGTAATGAAAAAAATGCAGTGTTTGCTTTAATGAGTATTTATTAGCAGCAGAGGTGTTTAATCTTTGTTACTGAGCAGCAAATCAAGTGATTGAAGAGCAATAAACACAGTTCTTAAAAAACATGTTTTCTACTTTTTAATCTGATTGATTAAATAAAAATGCATTTAAATCATGATTGAGTCGAAGAGCGGATTGGTAACGAGCGAGAGTTTAAAAAACCTTAACAAATCCTCTGATGCGACGTTAAAAATCTGAATCCTTTCAGGTTTAAATCCAGTTAGCGAATTCCTGGTAATAAATAACTAGAAAATATATAAAACTATTTAAAATGAACTCTCTTTACATGAATGCTTACACGTTTAGTGCACAAAAGTATAGGCTAATATGTGAAGGCGAAACTAGAGATGTAGGCGTGTGATTCAGCGAAGAGCGTGGGCAAATCCACATCCCATATATGTTAGACGAAGGCAAAGAAAATGCCTTCTTCTGTCTCGTCTTGTCTACATATAAAAAAATTGTGGACGGAAAACTGTCTGGATTTTGTTGCTCGTAGGAGTGCAGCATTATGCCATATTTTTTAACTGTATTTTTTATGAATTTAACCCATATTTTATTATTCTACTTATTTAATTTCGTTGTTTTGTTTCAAGAAAGTGCTCCACCTCATCTCGTAACTTCATTAATATGTCGTTAGAAAAAATGGTTATTGACGCTTGGTGGGAAATTATATCTTGATCGTTGATGAATTAAATTTCTTTCTCATTGTTTAGCACACACGTCTATGAATTTGCTTTTTATAAAACATATAAATAACTACTTAAAAATAGTTATGTATTGGTCACTTTGCGTCTGGAAGTATTATAATCGCGAAAAATTTCGGTTATCAGATTTCAACGGAAATATCCATTTTGACCTTTCCCGAATCCGTTTTGACTACTTTTTTGCTTGACATCTGTATGTGCAGACAGAATAAAGGACTCTTTATTTCAAAAGGGATTGTAAAATGGATTTTTCCGTGACGTCTATACGTACGTACGTATGTATCTCGCATAACTCAAAAACGATTAACCGTAGAACGTTGAAATTTTGTATATCGGACTGCTGTAAAATCTAGTTGTGCATCTCCCTTTTTTATTGCAATCGGCAATATCAAAAGTATATATGTCATAATTTCGAAGCACAGTCGCGATGGCTGAGTGGCACGGCGAGAAGAAGGAGTTGACACCAAACCAGATTTAGTCAATTAACATTTTTATTTGCAGATTTTCAAACACACTACAATAATTCCTTGTAGACAAGATACCCTTTAATCATAGCAATTACGATAATTTCTTATATGCAGAGGTGCGAAGAATGTAAAGATGCAAAGATGCGACGTCATTTCAGGCAGGGAAGCATAAGCGGCGCACAGGTATTTCCATGACAGATGTCAGGAAAAAAAGGGAAGCTTCATTGTCATTGTCATCCTTCAACATCTGGTCACAGCTTCAAAGAGCTTTTACAAATCATTCTATATAGCCGTTAGTATATCTTTTTACTGTTCGAAAAAGGTAAACCTTGCGTTTACCTGTCACCCGGAGACATGAATTTTATATTGACCGAAGTCTGGCATTTTAGTCGTAGTGGTGGCAGTCACTTTGACTGCCAAATAAAAAGTCAAATAGAAATTTCAAACTTCACAGTTTATCAAAACACTAGATCGTATTTGTCTCGTAAATTAAAAACAATGCAGTTTTTTTTAGATAGGAATTATAAAGCAGTTCAAAGTATAAAGCATCACTTTTAAGTTCAATATTTGAGCACTTTTAGTCACGTGATTCACTGTTACAAAATTTATAAGTTTTCTGTCATATAAAAGGGAAACTTTGTGCTCGTGACTCAGTATTTATACTTCGTAGGTGCAGATAATATTCTAAGCTATGACTGGTCAATATTAGTTATTGTTACCTTTTTCAAGCAGTGTTATGTAATTTCGAATGATCTCGAGTTTGCGAGAACAGATGAATTTAGGGGGGAGAGTACCAAATTTAGAATGTTAATTTTGAGGTCGCCAATTGTTTTTTAAAGCAGCCACCGTGTTTTGTTATATCTTACATATACATATACCCAACCCATTTAACCATGCTGAAAAGTTTATTTTCGCAATCGTTGGTCGTAGTCATATACTTCCAATTACTGAAGTGTTTTAAATGACGGAAATATTTACGCTGTGGCAGTGTCAAATTTAAAAAGAATTAATTTATGATTTCTAATCATAAATTAATTAAGTCACTGTCAGACATGAGATAAGTCATATGATATACGATATTTTAACTACTTTGAAGAGGGGTTTCTAAGACAGGAACTTGTGCAGGTTCTTTTGCTCAGTCGTATGCTGGAAAAAACTGACTTGTAATGACTTGACCAGAAAGTAATACTCAAAACAATTTCAGCTTAAAACATTTCTGCTTAAAATCGGCTTAAGTATATATTTACAATCTGTGGCAAGTATGTAGTAATTAGTAGTTACTGAATTCAGAATAAATCGTTAAAAACATATAAGGCATTTAAAATGATTTCTTTCTAGATATTGCTTTTTTACTAGAGATGGGTCTGATTTAGTGAAGAGCATAGACCGAAACTTCATAAATAATTTACGCATGAAATTAATAGTTGAGACTTCTTGGCCCGCTTTTTTCGATTTATTTATTATCAGTTCGGTACACAGGTAAGAAGCGTGTTTTGTATTGAAGTTAAATTAACCAAAAATGCAGGGCAATAATGCTGAATTGTAAATTTTGTGCGTAAATTCTTTATCAATGATAAAGATATAAACTCCAGTAAAATTTATCCAATCCTTCTTTAAAAATCTAATTTTTTTAAACAAGTATTTATTTAAATTAATTTTCTAAAGTTGTGAAGCGTCATCGTTGAAAACTAAAATGAAAGAGGTTATTAGAAATTCAAAAACGTATTGTTACATTATTTTCTGACACCATTTGTTACGTTATTTTCTTCCTTCGCGTTCGTACGGGATTCGTGTGGATTTGGAGTGAATAACGACAACAGCACTTGATGGAATATCGAAACACACTTTATTGGCCGGTATTAATCAGGACAGCTCCAGAGTCACTTTTTCAGTCGTCGAAGATCTACTATAAACACGCTGGAACAATCGGCTACACAGCTTTCACACTGTCAGGCAATAACGGTGGAGACAGCTTCACTGCAAAGCACCAGAGTACAAGTCCCGACTCTGCTCGGTCGTTCTCGGAACTCCACGTACTCTCGAGACTCTCGATGCTGCAGCTCACGATGCACAGCTCCCGACTCTTCGGTTCAGTCGTTCCCGGAGCTGAACACTGTCGACGATGCACTAACCGCGATACACTAAGAGACCCTTCGATGCATTCGATGACCCACTCGGCACTCGCTGCCCGGCTGTCAACTCGATCGACTCCGCACGGACTGACTAACTCGAGACTAACTATCTCGCACCCTCTCTCCGCGTACCAGCAGGGTTTATATAGTTTTTGGCTTGTGTTCCAGAACATTCTGGGCTAAACCGGTAAGAATTCGTTCCAGAAGGTTCTCCATCCGTCCATGCCATATAGCCAATTTTGTCGCCAAACGGGTGATTTCTCGCCAAATTTGGCAACCCTGCCTTCACTTGCCATTTTATGGCAAACCTAAACCTGCTTTGCGGGGACGCCATCTTACCGCGTTTGTACATTTCGTAAGAGTATTTTATGAGAAGTCGAAGAGAACTGGAGTACCGGGGATTTTTCTTCTTTTAAAGGATCGTATGGTTTCAGATTTTAACGGTTGCCCAAAAGTGTTTCTTAACTACTATTTTCAAACTAAACTATTTTTTTTTATCTACGCTGTAAAGAGAATCTACATTCCTGCATTTTTTTTTCCTTGAGGTATTTTAGGCGCACGCTGAGCTCGCACTCCCCAATTGGCTATTAGTCTCAAAACGGCATTTTGCGTCGTTTCGCTTTCTGCGTGGGTTCACTTTTCAAACTGTTGTCACCAAATATTATCGTCATGTATTATTTTTAAAGAAACTAAATACTGAAGAATCTGCATGAATGCATGAACGTTTCTCCCATTGTGAAACAACAACGGTATCTATGGCCATCACATTTTGAATAACGTAGGTCTCCAACCGAACATGGACACTTGAAAGCCCGAATTTTGATTTTCGGTTTGTTTTATTATCTGTTTCAAATTTTGCAAACCTTTAATGAATTTTTGATTAACAAACTCAACGATTTCAAAGCGAGCGATGGCAACACTGTTCGGAAAAATCATTTTTATCTCCAGCTCGCGAGACTGCCTATCGGAAATTCTAAAGATATGCTGTTTTTAAATATTTTCTGATATTCCTGTTGAAGAGAATTTTATGTGGTTTAAGTGCGAAGATTATGATATTTAATAAATAAAAGTAACACACAAAACGTTAATAACTGTGCGTAATATAAGATCTGAACGTTGTGCGTAATATAAAACCAAACGTTGTGCCTAATATAAAATCTGAATGCTTTCAAATGTTCTTTTTTTTTTTTTTTTTGTCTCCCTCTGTCATTTTAATTTTATAATTTTACTATTAAGCGTCATTTTCTTCGCACTTACGCCATAAACTGCTCACCATCAAAACTGCAAAAATTTTAAAAGCAGTACAGCAGAAGTTTCCGTTTAGAATTCCCGACTCAGCGTTAAGTGTTGGCATACGTTTTCTTTCCCCCTCCCCTCCATTCTTTTCTCAGTTCATCATATCAATGTTTAGTTTTCTTAATAAGATGGCTTTATAAAAGTTTTTTGTCCTTTTATTATGAACGTTTTGTGTGTTTACCTTATTTATTAAATATGCTAAAGTCTTAGCGTGTACGCCACATAAAGTTCGATTTAACAGCAAAATCAGAAAATATTTAAAAACAGCATATCTTTAGAATTTTGGGCAGACAATCTGGCGCTGGAGTTAATTGCCCCCCCTCCCCTCCCGTACAGTGTTGCCACTGCTCGCTTTGAAATCGCTGAATTTTTTGATAAAATAATTCGTTCAAGTTTTACAAAATATGAAATAGATTATAAAATAAATTAGAAATTCAAAATTTGGGCTAGCAAGTGCCTATATTTGGGTGGAAGGCTACGCCATTCAAAACTGGATGGTTCTAGTTATCGTTGTTGTTTCACAAAGGGAGAAACGTACATACATTCATGCAGATTATTCATTATTTAATTTCTTTAAACATAATACAGGGCGATAATATTTGGTGGCAACAGTTTGAAAAGTCATATGCCGTTTATAGTGATTCAATGCAAAATGCCATTTCAATACTAATATCCCATTTGGGAATAACAATACTTTTGGGCTAAAAATTAGCATTAGCTCACGCTCCATTCTGCTTTAATTTTCTTTTAAAACGTAATCTAGACAACAATATTTTTTCCGCTTTAAAATTTTCTTTTGTAAAAGTATATTGAATAGTCGGCTGCGCCATTTTTAATCGCTGCTTCGTCAATCACGTACACAACAAGAACGTATAAATGCAATTTTTTTTTTATGTAGTAGAGATACAGCTAATGGTGTAGAGCAAATAAGGGCTGCATTGCTTTATAAATGGAGTCATTGAGTTTGGGAGTGTAACTCTCTGTGCGTGGAAACGCCCTTTAGTATATATCAGTTTTTTAGCATAAGTGTTTGTTTGTGAAAGAATAGATTGCATATGTGCGAGCCCAGTTCTTGTGATATGGTGACATAATGCCTGTAAGTAGTTATCCTCTTAAGCACTTGCTTGGTATGTTGGAGTAATCTGTGAAATGGAAGCTGACGACTTGTGCGTATAGTAAGCATTAAGTGAAAAGCATTAAAGATATAGTATTAAGTCAAATATGAAATAGATTTTTTCTCCTCTTACCCGCATCACTAAAAGCATTAAAGATATAGTATTAAGTCTTTTTTTTTTCCCTCCTCTTCCCCGCATCACTGCGTAAAACATAGAAGTAATGAATTCTTTAAAATGCCTTTAGGAAGAGAGAATATTGATGGGTTAATTTTTTTAAAATCTTTTTTTAATATCAGCATTAGTAGATGGACAGTGATTAAAAATAGCATCATCACAATAAAAGAAGTAAAGTAAATTATTGATTAACTACATAAAAATAATATTTACAGTATTCACCGCAAAGTAACAGGAGAAATTTTTACCATTTTGGTTGATAATAATAGATATGCGTTAAATTTTCCCACCAGTATTAATTTTTATTTATTTATTTATTATTATTTTACTTTATTTTTATCAGAGAAACATTTTGTGAATAAAAAGTTTTCATTTTATACATATTAAGAAAATAAACCTACTAGTATGACCTTCATTTTTTCGATTTTTTTTTTTTTTTTTCCTGTTTCTGTAGAATTATTTACCTTTTAAGAAAAGCTACGTAAGCAATTTTTTGCTGAAAAGCAAGTCTCAAAATTTTTCTTTTTCCCATTTTTTTTAAGTGCAAGTAGAGAATGATTCAGTTTTATACACTTTTAAATTCTATTATAGTAGGAAAGAAAGCAATTTATTTCACCGTTGGTGTCCGGACTTTCATCTTTCATCAAGCGAGTAAAAAAACATTTATATCGTATTAAAAATAAACATTCTTGCCATAAAAGACCAAACCGCATCAAAGAAAAAAAATTCGTACAGTGAGTTTGTTGAATAATTGTTTAAAAAGATGGCTTTTGGATAGCATTCATCTCCAGACGTTTTAATTTAAAAATAAATTATGAAATCCTGCTCATGTTATAGTTAATTCGAATATAAAAATGGTAATCAATTGAATAAAAATTACATATTATCTCGGATTTTTCAGATTGATAAAAATATCAGATTAATTTTAGCATTCTTAATAATAGCATTGTCCTAATGTAGGTATTTTGACACAAAAAATTGCACTTTTTCTGAAATGGCATGCCAATTTTTTCCATATTTCGACTCTACGACTCAAATTATGCCAAACTGCCAAGTTTTGTAAAAATCGCACGAGTAGTTTTTAAAAAATTAGCTCTCAAAATTTTAACTCCTCAATATTATCTGAATTTAATCGATGAAATCAAATTCAATATTGTATATATATTAATATCTCTTTTTTTAATTAAACTTACTTTATTCTTTCTTCCAGAATTCGAAATTTAGGTTCATTTCAAATAAATTCGTCCCCATTTTATGATTTATTTTTTAATTTGTATTTTTAGATAATTTTTATAAATTTTTCGAAAATAAATTTGAACTATAACCTATAAAATTTTTATTATTATCTCAAAGTAGGTGCATTTATAAGCATATCTGCACAAAATTAGAGTTTTTCATTTAAAATTCCCTACCATATGGTACATAAATTTACATATTGGCGCGTTTTGAAATTTGGCATATTTGTTGAGAGCGATAACAACGCCAAATGTGGTTTACGCAGTTTTTTAAAATTATTTGAAACAATGAACGATGACTTTTTCCCATTCGTTTACAATGAAAAAAATCTGATGTTTACACCACATGACTTCCTTGCACAGAATAGTAAATTATACGCATTTTTTCTTGTATTTCATTTAAACTTATTGGATCTACTTCGTTGATAGCGCATAAAGCACAATAGAATAAATGCACTCTTTAAAATTCACTATATTTGTTTAGCGACACTCTGGCGCTAGGTTCACTTAACAGCGTTACATTTCGTCCATATTATAACTTAGAATGCATATAAATTTATATCATTTGAAGAATTATCTAATCGTTGCCACATGTTCTATTCAAGTACTATAATAAATCTAAAACGATGTATAAAAGAAATTAAGCAAACAAAACAAAAAGGAAACAATTTTTCGCAGATGATTCAATATTTCTCATTCAATTAATTCAGTTCTCACTTCCCGACAATTTAAAAATACATAAAAACTCAAAATATCTATATTTAAAAATTACGAAGTAAATCTGAAACACTTATTTCCTAGAATAAATTCCAGAATGAATTAAGTATGATTTAATTCGCAATAATAAAAGAAGGCGTTATTCTTGTTGTTGCGAAGCTTAGTTTCTCTAGATTGGCAACAAATCCGCTATTTTGCCAAGTTTGAAATGTAAACAAACATGTCCGCCACCCGCAAAATTCATTAGGCTTAGCAGCACTTAAACAACTTTTAAATTGTTCATAACCCCAAAAATATTGCATACAGATTTACTAAAGGCATAAAAACCTTAACCGGAAGATAAGAACAACATAATTCAATCATTTTTAAAGCAAAAAATGCACAATTTACAAACATATAAGAATAAAGAAGCTGAGCTCACTGAGCCGAGTAACAAAGTGGATATATATATATATACACATATATTTAAATTTAAAAAAATTAAATTTAAATTTAGAAACACGTATAAAAGTAAAAAGCAAATTTAAAGCCAAAATTAAAAAAAGCAAATTTAAAGCCAAAAAATTTTAAAAAATATAACTATATTTAAAAAATGTGTAAACATATAAAAGATTTAATTCTCGAACTACAGCAAAATTGAATTATATGATAAAAGAAGGAATTTCCATTTTCATACTATTGAACTAATTAATTGGAACTCTAATATCTCTAGAAAAGTAATAGAAAACACGTTTCATAGCCAAATAATCAGAATAAAAAATATATGTACTGAAATAGACGATTTAAAGGAAGAAACAATAAAGTTAATTAATGTTCAAATTGATAACCAAGTACCACCAAAATTTATTAATTTATATATTAAAAAGGCAGGCATTAACTTTACTTTATAATTTTTTTGACTCTTTTTTGATATGATAACATTACCTTAAACCTTAGCTGGAGGGTAATGAAGGATAAAGAAGAGTAAAGAAATTATTTGTAAATTTTTATTGTAAATAAATTTGTAAATATGTATATTTAATCAATACTGGATTCTTTCCTTTTACTAATAAAGGGCCAACTCTTTTCAAAAGTCTCAATTATAGCCCGAATTGAGTGAGGATTTTAATCTTCTTCTAATTTTCCATACTTTAGCCAGTATTTGGTTAAGTTTTGATATACCAGTTAAAAAAGTTAATTAAAATTAAGTTAATTAAACTTTCAATATTTTCTTTCTTTAAATTTAACTTCTTTAAGGAATTTTTGGGAAATTACTGGGAATTTTTTTAGAGGTGTTTTAAAGGACTTCGTTTCAAAAAATTTTGGAAAATTTTTTGACATTTTAAATTTTGCTTTAAAACTTTCATTTTGAAACATTTCATTTTTACTTAATTACTTTAATTATTTGCCTTGCAATTTTTACACAATTTTTCAACAGAACACACTTTCACATTAAAAACAGTTTACATTTATTAATTCACAGTATCACTTAACTCTATTTTACTTCAAGCTAACTTATCTCTCTTGATTGGCTTAACTCCCTAAATAATTTATCGTTAAAATTTAAACTTGAATTACATACCTTTAGGTTTTTTAATTTTTAATTAATTTTTTTCTAGATATATTTTTTAATATTAATGCTTGCAAAAAAGTTTTAATATAACAAAGATAGCAGCTTGGCACTCAACTTTACCTACATAAGCGCCATCTATATAGTTAATTTGAAGAACACACTTACTTCTCTTTAAAAACACTTTTGCAGACCCCCAACGCTCATTTAGTAGGTAAGTTAGAATTAAAACTTACTATTTACTTGCTTTAAGTATTTTTAAAATTTTTTTATGTAGTATTTAAGTATTTTCTAGATATGAAATTATATTTTTAAGTATATACTTGTTTTTTTAAAAATTATAAATTTGTTCTTTATGTTTCTTATTGGTTTATATGGATTATGTCAGTTCTTTTTAGTTTCTTTTTATTGATATGCATATTCGTGTCGGGGAGGTTTCTGTAGACAAGGGTTTCTAAAATACATTAGTTTCTGATTATTTTTTATAAAAAATTAGTTTTTTTTTTAATTTAATTTTTAAAAAAAGTTTAATTTAATACTTGACTTTACTTGCTTGTTTCTCAAAAGACTTCATTAGTATTTTCCATTTCTAACTTTAATTCTTAAATGCTAATTTGTAAGGGTACCACTTTATTGGTATTTCTTTTTGGACATTCTTCACTTTTTACTTTTGGTTTTGACTTTTACCGTTGCCTGCATGAATGACGAAACACGAATTAAATGATTAGAGAGTTAGGTTTGGAGGCAACTTCCCCTTGATAAGTCTGTCTCCTGCCTGCTCAACAGTCATTCACTTATGCATTTTTTAAAAAAATTGTATGGATTAATTTTAATTTGCTAAATTAGTGAATTTATTTTCGTGGATTAGTTTTGCACTTGATTTGCTTATGCTTCTGAATTTAAATGATATTGTAGATTAGTTCGAGAATTAAATCTTTTATATGTTTACACATTTTTTTAAATATATATATATATATAAAATTTTTTTGGCTTTAAATTTGCTTTTTTTAATTTTGGCTTTAAATTTGCTTTTTTACTTTTATACGTGTTTGTTAAAATTTAAATTTAATTTGTTTAAATTTAAATTTTATTCCTTGCAGCAATGGCGCAAAGAATTATTTAATTAAATTTGTATTTAAATTTATTTAAATTAAATTAATTTAATTAAATTCAATTTATTCTTACACATATATTTATATACTTTTGGTGCGGCCGATTGCAACCAAAATACGAGGTGCACATCTACATGTTATAGCAGTCCTACAAAATTTCAACGTTCTGAGGCTACTCGTTTTTGAGTTATGCGAGATACGTCTCGCATAATTCTCTTCAGAATTCAATTTTAAATCAGTTTTATAATTTTTGGGGGGAAAAGAGTCCTTTATCCTGTCCATACTTGCGGATGTCATTAAATTGCGTTGGTTAGCTGTCAAAATCGATATTTTCGTTGAAACATGATACCCGAAATTTTTCGCGATTACGATACTTTCTTTTTACTTCGTACAAAGAAGTAAAAAGGAAAGGAAAATAGGTTGCTATAGATTAAGATGTTCGCTAAGTGAATTATTCTTGGCGCAAACTAAAAATAATGCGCCAATGCAAATTTTTGAATTTCTCCGTAAATTTCGCACCCAATTTTACAAGATTTAATATTTAGGTATAATTTGAGTCGTGTAATCGAAATATATATATATATATATATATAAAAAAAAAAAAAAAAAAAAAAAAAAAAAAAATGGCATGTCGTTTCGGAAAAAGTCCGATTTTGTGTCACAATACTTATCTTAGAAGAAGCCGTATGTATAAATCTAACATATATCCCAAGTCACGCTTTCGAGACATGAAAAACGCAATTTGAATTTCGTCAATTGACACAGTAAAACGGAAGATATAGAACGGTCCCTACTTTTTTTTTTTTGTGCGCAGTGTACATGAGACGACAGTCTCATTTTCGAACGAGCTTGTCTGTTACAGTCAGAAAAAGGTACATTTGTTCATATCTATATATATTGTTATGAATTTTGTATATATGTACATAATTTTAGTGAAATTATGTGCGAAGCGTATTTTTTTTTAAATAATTTAACATGAAAATCTAATAAAGCGAAGCCTTGCCGGAAAAGTAAGAGTTCAGTGTCAAGTGTATTTAACATTGAGTCTCGCTAAATTGGCGAGATCTCGTCAAGCTGGCGATGGTTTGGGCGACTAATTTTTGTCCCGAAATTTGACGAGAAATCGTCAAACGTAGCGACTATTTGGATACATTTTGGTCCGGTTCTGTACAACTACAATGGGTATTGTAATTGAATAAATGTAATTGATCTCTGTATGCAACTGTAACCGTAGCCGGCCCTTGGTTGTAACTTGAACCGTATATACCTTAACCCTGTAAGTAGGTATGGTTTTCGGAAATGGAATTTACTAGAGATTTCTCGGCGGTCAGGTGAAAACTAAGACAGGAGAGAGCATGTGCTGTCAGTTGTTAGTTCAAAGCTCAATTCTTAGTAATGAGATATTCGTGTTGGCTTCGCTCTTTAGATGCGCTTTTTCATTGCATTGTGTTCAACGTTCTTAGTAGTTTGAAGTGCAACTACTGATTGTACTCTGTGATACTGTGAAGAGCTGTACGAGTATTTTTGTGGAAAGTTCCAGAACTGTGAAGTGTTTCGGATAAAAGAAATTCTATCAAGCTATCATCGGCTGTGTGTGCATTCAATCTATTACGAACCCGTACGCATGCAACAATATATTTATGTATAGATAAATACACGCGTATTATTTTTCTCTTTGAAAGAGAGGTACAAATCCTGATATCTATACATAGTGTTACGAATTTGGTATTTAAAAAGCTAATGTTAGTTTAATTATAAATTAAATGGTTTTATTTCTCGCGCAGTGCAGCGCGTGACGAATATTAAAAGAAAGCTAAGCCGGAAAATTGAAAATACAAGAGCGCGTGCATTAAATAAATAAATATCTCTTTTTGATTTCGAGAAAGTACTGGAAAATTCTAGCGCGTGATTTTAAAATCTTATAAAAGGAGGAAAACATCTCAGTTTGTAGTAGTTGCTTAGTTTGTTGTTGTTTAGAAAACTGCTGTTGTTGATTATAGCGAATTCGCGGATTAGCGTTCTTTAGCTGTTTTGAATTACGTTCTATTGTACATTTGAGTAGTTAAAAGATAACTACTGTGAGATATTGTAATACTGCATGATAATTTGAGAAAATTTAAGCATTTTTGTTGTGATAATAAAAAGTTTTGTTCATTTTTCATCGGACTTGTGCATTCACTTCATAACGAACCCGTACGCACGCAACAATATAATAAAAGAAAGAGTCTGTCTGTGTGTGCGTATTCTTCGTTCGTGCTGCGCGTAAGCTAATAGACCCAGGGCTACGAAATTTGGTACATAGGTGCATCTAGACAAGAGCCAGTGCACCTCGATGTTTTCAAAATTCGAATGAATTTTTTTTTTAAAATTTTATATTTTTTGTTGAAATCGCATCATTTTGAATAGGTTCATTCTTTTAGAAATGTGGTTTTGGCAACAGTTTTTCATTGAATGCTTTGTATACTGCATATTATTAATTATACACGCAACACGCACATCGCAATCTTCTTATTCTGACGCGCATGTGTCTTGCGAAGCACAACAGAAAGAATTTCCTTTTCCCCCCCCCCTCTCTCTCATTATTAGCTAATGGGAAATCAGTTTTATGTTTTGAATTATATCACCGACAAAGCACAATTTTGATTGGTTATTGCTTTCTAATGATAGTTACATTCTTTTAGAAATGTGTTTTGGGCAACAGCTTTTCATTCATTGCTTTGGATACTGGATTGCTGACTGTTTTCTCTTGAAAATATAAGATTTATTGCTTATTTAATTGTAATTTTTTATATTATATTTTAATTATATAAAAAGTTTTTTTAGGGTATGATGTTGCGTAGCCCCAACTTGTCAGCAACAGTAGTAGTGACTGCTATGAACTGTAAATTATACAATCTCGTAAGAAGGGTTTAAATCCCTTTTTATTTCACTTTAGAAATCACAGTTGCGTTCACTTGACGCTCACAAACTACGCCCACCCGGCGGTTAAACAAAATAGAAAAGTACAACTAAAAATAAATGACAGGATGAATAAATAACGAAGTCTCTATCTACGAGGCTCTATAATCGTAACTAACTTAACCGCGTTCTAAGATATAGCTGAGATTCAGCAAACTTACTGTTTAAGAAGTTGAAAGATTCAACGAACTGCCGAAATAGGCACACAGGCCGAAACGCGCGGTTCTTAAATTTCTACCTAGCAACCTTCACGCTCGCGATTCAAGAAGCACACTTATAATCTCGTTTCCCTTCTATTTAAACTCAATTTACTTCTGCTAAAATTTGAATACTCTGCGCGTTCTACTAAAATTTACATACTGTGGCATTGGCAATTCTAGGGGAAAGTAAAGGCTTGACAGGAAAGATAGCTTAAACTTAAAATAAATGTTAGTTAAAATAAATATAAACCCTACAAGGGGAACAAAGTTTTTAACTTCCTTTATACCATTTGAGTTCTTAAGATTTGGCAACGGATAATTTATTAGGATAATTAATATTTGTATTAAGGGATATTGCTTATTGCATTGTAATTTTTTTTATATACGATACATTTTTATTGATTTTTTTTGATAAAGTTGTTTTGCAAAGTAAAATTCTGTGCAGTTTTTAAATTTAATGTTTGGTGTTCCATTTAGGCATTTTTACGGTACATTTAAAAAGCAGATGAAGGCTGCCCGCATAGCGGCTAGTATACGATAAAAGAGGTTTCAGAACTTTGTTTAATCTTATGTGTATTGTAAATATCTTTGGCTGTGTGGCTTACGTTCGCTATCTGCCAAAAATACTTAAAACAGATGTTAGATTTTGTTTTCTTAATAGGTAAATTTTTAATTTATTCCTTACTTTATTCTTCATTTCTTGTAAACAATGTAAAGTAAAGAGGTTAATAAAAACATCAGAACGGTCCAATGACCCTAGATCCATCTTACACCGATCCATATCGTGTGTACACTGTTCATCGTGATCAGCTAAGCTCCGGCATTATCGGCTCCTGGGCAATTGAGAGCGTTGCCATTCGTTAAAGTTCAAAATCTTTAATTTATATTTCCAGTATATTCGATATGTAATTACGTAAAGAAGAACAGTTTAAAAGCAATTCATATATTTTAAAAATTAAATGTTTTTTTATATATTTTTGATGATATATGTAATTTGCATAATTTAAAACACATTAAATTTCTAAACATATCCAACTAACTTTTATGAGTATTTGCGGCATTGTAGCATTTCATAAAAAATTTTCTAATGCCATACATTACGTCTATTAGTACAGATTTTTCAATCCATTAAAACTGGCATAGCAATTAACTGTTGTGACGATTTCGCTTTGTCTTAAATTTGTGTTTTATTGTAAACGTCATGAGCTGTTTTACTTTTTATCAAGTTCAAATGAGATTTTTAATTGGCGATAGGTACTACATTCGCTGTCAGTCTACGGTATTTTTTTGCTGTATTTTTATGTTTTGTTTTCTAAATGTCTTAAATTTTTATCTGTTTCTTTACGATTCTTTCTAAATGCAATTTTTTATTAGTGATAATTATTACATTTGTTCTTGTCTCATACATTCTTCTTGCCGTATTTTTGAGTCTAAAAGGGCATCTTTCGCATTTAATCCGTTTGTTATTAATTAGCAAATTAAGCTATTAAAAAGCAACAAGTGCAGTTCTTAAGAATAATACTTTTTATTTTTAATCTGATTGATTTAAGTAAAAATGCGTTTTATTCAAGATATATCTAATTAAAAACATTAAATGCTTTTAGAGGATTACGTTAGTGTAGTTTTCCACGTTATTTTAGTTTTTGAACTTCTACAGATTTTTGTTTTGCTTTGTTTTGAGTTTTATTTTTATTTATTAGTCCAAAGGAGCTTTGTCCCTGAAGGACTATTGTTTTCGTTTGGCAATTTTACGTTGAATCACTATAAATGTCCGTTTCACTTTTCAAACTGTTGCCACCAAATGTTAGAGTCCTGCATTATATTTGAAGAAATTAAATAATAAAAAATCTGCATAAATGTATGTATATTTCTCGCATTTGTATAAAACACCGGTATACAGAGCCATCGAATTCTGAATGACGTAATCCTCCTATGAATATAGGCATGTGGAAGACCAAATTTGAAATTTGGAATTTGTTTTATTATCGATTTCCTATTTTCTTAAAACGTTAAGGAATTTTTGATTAACAAACTCAAGGATTTCAAAACGAGCAATGGCAACGTTGTACAGAAAAAACATTTTTATCTCCAGCGCGTGAGTGTCTGTATCGGAAATTCTAAAGATATGCTCATTTTAAAACAATTTTGCGATATTGCTGTTGAACTGAATTTTACGGTTTAAGTGCAAAGAACATGATATTTAATAAATAAAGGTAACGCACAAAACGTTAAAAAAACGCCTCATTGGACGTAATTTGAAATCTGAACTTTTCAATTTTTTTTAAAATTAAAGTTTGATTTGAATTGGCGATAAGTATTAATTTTTTTTCTACCTTATACATTGTTTTGCTGTAATTTATTTGAGGGTATTTATTCATTAAGTATGCAATATTTGAGGAATTATGGAAGCTGTAACGTAAAGAAAGAAACAATTCGGCTCGTTACTTCTTCACTTATCTTTTTTTTACTGCAGAAAAGTAAATTGATACACTGGCTGCCTATTTCCGGATACAGTGCATCACGTAAACATGCGTGAATTTGTTAGTCGTGATTTCATAAAATTAATTACCTGAACAAGATCATCCATCACACTTTTCATTTATTTTGACGCTCTACTCGAAACAAATAGCTGCCGAAGTACTGAGCAAAGCGAAGAAGAGGGAACGGTGCTCAATTTACTTCCAATCGTTTCGGCTATGACTATTTTATACAGTGTGTTGGAACTTCTTCCATGTTTAGGCCCATTCAATCGCTTACATACCTCTTACGTTCCAAATCGAGGATTTTAGCAAAGTTAACTAATTAATAAGTCTTTTCCTTTTAGGTTATATCTGTAGATGGAGTATAATCAGTGTTATAATATCTTTTCTTTCCGTATTATTTATTTTCCTCATATTAAATACAATTATAAATCTTAGTTGTGTTAATTAACCAGCTATTTTATGTCCCGAATCTGTACTGTTACTTCTCTTTTTCTATTTCTTTGCCAGAATGCAAATTAGCTCACGTGTTTTGAAGTGAGATTTGATTGTTATAGTGAGAGCGTGTTCCGCCTGCTGAAGGCCGCGTTACGCCGGTATAGGTTAAGCCAACTAGCGCGTTTAAATATCTTTGGCTGATAAAGACTTATAGTTAGATTTAATTTAAAATCATGCTTTTGAGTTCGCGCCGTAAATGCTGCCACTGTATGTGCCTGTGTAAGCACTATCTGTGTCTTCTGTTCAACTTAGTTATAAATAAAAGAGTCTTTTACGACCTTCATGCGTTTCTCTTTGTTTATATAGGCATAGGGATAAATCATTTAAGCAGAAGTCTAGACTGAATGTATGTTACCAAGCACGCGAGACTCTACACAGTTTACGGAAATATGTTTGCATTATATTTTAAAACTTATATCTGGCTATTGGCACCCATTGTTACCCTTTATTTGACGAGCTGCAATTGGAAAATCTCTATAACTCGTGTTAGGATTTCGGGACCTGTCTCTTGAACGTCTTCTCGTAAATTGACTTGATTCTCAACCACTGTGCCAGGGTACTTTTGTGTGCCGCCGAATTCTTAAAGTGTACCGCAACAGCAACAATAACAACAACAACAACAACAAAAGGTTGAGAATCACTGCGCTGTTGTATGTTTCACGGCTTCTTTAGGTATGCATCTTTTTTAAGTAATCCCAGAGTAAAAGAGTAAAAAGACCCCCCCCCCAAAAAAAAAAATTGCATTTTTAAATCAAAAAACTGTTCGTGCCCCACGTTGGGAGCCAAAAATGTAAAATAATAATAATTTTAAAAAATCTGAAAGATTTCAGATTTTAAATTATGTCCAAAGGGGCGTTTTTTTTTTTTTTAACGTTTTGTCTGTTACCTTTATTTATTAAATATCATGTTCTTTTCACTTAAACTATACAATTCAGTTCAATGGCAATATCGCAAAATAATTTTAAATTGAGCCTATCTTTAAAATTTTCGATACACAGTTCCGCGCGCTGGAGATAAAAAGATTCCCCCCCCCCGTAGAATGTTCCATTGCTCGCTTTGAAATTCTTGAGTTTGTTAATCAAAAATTCGTCAAAGTTTCACAAAACAGGAAATCGATAATAAAACAAATTTCAAATTTTAAATTTGGTCTTCCACATGTCTATATTGGTAGGAGTATTACGTCATTCGAAATTCGATGGCTCTGTGTACCGTTGTTTTATCACAATGCGAGAATATACATACATTTATGCAGATTTTTCATTATTTAATTTCTTCAGATATAATATGCAGGTTTCTAGCATTTGGTAAAAACAGTTTGAAAAGTGAAACGGTCATTTAAAGCGATTCAACACAAAAATCGCAAAACGAAAACAATAATTCTTCAGGGACAAAGTCCCTTTGAACTAACAAAATGTGTGCGGCCTTTAAATGTGTCGACTGCAAAGGTCAGCTACGGCTAAGTTCGAAAGTCGGGAAATGGTGCCAAACATTTCGGGATTGTCAAACATTTCCGTCAACATCCGTCATTGCTTTTCTCTGAAAATGTTGAACCAATCCGTAAAACATTGGAGCATGAGGAACGTTCGGAGTATAAAAAAAAAGTTGGTATACTCATTACGTCACAATAATAGAATGTTGATTTTCGAAGTAAAATTGAGCCATTTTCTTCTTTTACTTCGTAGCGAAACTTTCCATCTTAAAATAGCCAAGTTGTGACTGTAATACAGCCCTAAAAAGAAAAAGTATTTTACGAGGGGAAAAAAAAGCAATTTGCTGTTTAAATCGTAACACTAATTACGCGCTATTGCGTCTCATTATGCATATATTTGAGTTATACAAAAAGGAATTTGAGTTATACTAAAACATTTGTATAGACAAATTTTTGTATACAATTTTTTTTTTTTTTTTTTAATTTATTAATCCAAAGGGGCTTAGTCCCTGAAGGACTATTATTTTCGTTTTGCGATTGAATCACTATAAATGTCCGTTTCACTTTTCAAACTATTGCTACCAAATGTTAGAGTCCTGCATTATATTTGAAGAAATTAAATAATGAAAAATCTTTATAAATATGTGCATATTTCTCGCATTGTGAAAAACAACGCTACATAGAGCCATCGAATTTTGAATGACGTTATCCTCCTAGGAATATGGGCATGTGGAAGACCGAATTTGAAATTTGAAATTTACTTTATGATCGATTTCATATTTTGTAAAACGTTAAGGAATATTTGATTAACAAACTCAAGGATTTCAAAGCGAGCAATGACAACACTCTACGGAGAGGGAAGAAAAAAAAAAAAAAAAACTTTCTATCTCCAGCGCGCGGAACTGTGTATCGAAAATTCTAAAGATATGCGCATTTTAAAATTATTCTGCCACATTGCTATTGAACTGAATTTTACGGTTTAAGTGCAAAGAACATGATATTTAATAAATAAAGGTAACACACAAAACGTTAAAAAAATACCCCTTTGGACGTAATGTAAAATCTGAAACATTTGAGATTTTTTTTTTTTTTTGGCAAGTATATATAAATAAGGCAGTCTTGATTAGTATAGTGGCTAGCGACGCTGGCTGCCGTACCGGTGGGCGCGTAGTATCGACCCCGGAGAAGGTGTGAATGTTTCTGAATCTATAATGTCCGTGCAGCATGGGGGCACATAAAAATACTTGCGAGCTGAAAATCCTCCAGAAAGTTTGTTGATAGCAAAGCAGGGGGTACTTTATTGACCCCCCTCGTTACAATGGGACGCTAGGGGCGTCGACAATAATTCCGAATTTTTTACTCATTTATTAATTTATTTAAAGTGATACAAGATCTGTTTTTCGAATACTGGAGCTCCGAAAGAACTGATGCATCTAAAAATAGAGATTTAAGCTGCCATAAGTAAGTCATTTTAATATATTAAGTAATTTAGACTTTCCTTTCAATTTGCGCGCCCACCAGCGATAAATGTCGCTGAACACTGGTAGTTTGATACGAGGTTCGAATCCCGCGAATGGGCTGGCTGCATGGGCGTTTTCGTGGTTTTCCCGTGTGTAATGTATATACGAGCCAGAGTTTCTTAAAAATTCCTCCACGAAGGCATCCCTCCTCTTCGGCAGATAACTCTCGAGGCTTTGCCGTAATCTCATAAAACCAAAACCAACCTTTCAATTTACATTGTTTTTGCTTTCTTTTGTGCTCGAATTCCCTAAGCGTAAGTACCTTTGTATTTGGATTATTTCTTTATATTTTACGTTGGAAGAAAAGAATGGCAATATAGTCCTATTCTTTTCCTCCAAGGTAAAAAATTTATACAACCCCACACTCGTTAGGTTATATAAATGTTATTTCTTAGCATTTTAAAGGCTAATATACGTAAAATTGCATCGTGGTTAAATTATTATTATTTGAATAACTTTAATTACATAATTTTAAAGGAGTTAAAATTAGTGTTTTAATTTAGTGTTTAATTTTGTGTTAAATGGAGTAAAATTAATATTTGATTTTAATTAATACACATTTATTTTTCAGCAGAATAAAAATGTTTGAGGAGAAGAAGATTTTTATTTTATAAAATTCACTTTTTAGTATTTGAATTCATTACATTTCGATCACGTTTTCTTATTAAACACAAAAAACTTTTAATAGTAAAATCAAATAATTTGTGTGTTAAATATCAATCACTAGTTAGTGATTATTATAATATATTAATGAAATAAGTTTTGAAGCTGTTAACATGAATGAGGTATTATAAAATATGTCTTTAAATACAAGGACACCAGAGATTGTGTAACTTAAACTGTCCTCGTAGAATCTAATTGTTGGAATTTCTGATGAAAATCGTATTTCTTTATAAATCAGCACTATTGAGCAAGTTTCATGGAATAATTTATTATTACCATTTGGTTTTAAGTACAGAAAATAATTCTAGAATTTTTATTATATTATACAGAAATGAATTTGAAGTTTTCCTTCAATTTTTGTTTCTCGATTTTTACCATTTGGAGAGTTCCGAAAGAAACTGCATGTATCACGTTTACTGTAATTTTTTATTACTAAAATGCTATTTATTAGTGCTATATCTGTCAACAGTTTCGACATTACTTCTGTCGCTTAAATTATGCATCCTTAAATAGCAAGGATAAGAATTAATTGGTTTGAAGTACTTTCCCTATTTAAAGACATTTATTAATAATTTATTTTATGCTTATTGCAAGCTGCTAATGCTATTAAATTTAATTGTGACAAGATTAAAAAAGTATCTTAACAGTGAAAGCAAAAAATGCTTAATTTATTTGTAAGCGATGTTTTAAAACCGCATACAGTTACAAGTAAATAGCAGTCTGACTGGAAAACGATAAAAACGGGTAGGAAAGCTTGATAGCGGGAAGGCTTCAAACAGTGGTATAGCGAGGGTTGCTTGTATTGTTGCTGTCTGCGGGGTACTCTATTTACTTCTTACCTCCATGGAGAAAATAGTTTGCCGCGTATTGTCCTGTAACGGAAAAGATTCCAAAACGTTTCCAGCAGTTGAAAACGTTTATTGCATTGCTTCAGATGTAGGTTTAATTGCTTAACAAGGCAAAACTGCAGGTTTTTTTTTTTTTTTCTTTTTTTCCCCATTTACATGCCCGTACACGTTTCGAGAGCATTTGGGCTAGTGTTCCTTTTGGACTAAAAATATTTAAAACCAGCGTATGTTTAGAATTTCCGATAGACAGTATCGCGTGGTGGAGATAAATTTTTTTTTCCGTACAGTGTTGCCATTGCTCGCTTTGAAATCTTTGAGTTTGTTAATCATAAATTCGTTAAAGTTTTGCGAAATATGAAATAAATAATAACAGAAATTCCAAATTCGGGCGTCCAGGTACCCATGTTCGGATAGAGGATTACGTTATTCAAAATTTGATGGCTCTAGATAGCGTCGTTTTTTCACAATGCGAGAAATATACATACATTCATGCATATTTTTCATTATTTAATTTCTTTAAATATAATACAGGGTGATGATACGGCAACAATTAAAAAGTGATTCGCCGTTTATAGTGAAACGTCACAAAATGCCGTTTTGAGATTAATAGGGTTTCTGGGCTACCGCCCCTTTAAAAAATTTGCAAGTGGAGAATGAAGATTTCCTATAAATCTTCTTCCATTGGCAGAAGTAAATGAATTTCTGTAAATTGTTTCTACAGTTGTTTTAATTCATCCATTATCAATTGTGTTTTTTTATATCACTCTCATTAGAACTGCTTCTAATTTCATTAAACTGGTTTCTTCTGGATGAGGCTTCGTCATTCAATTTGTACTAAAATCTGGAAGGCGCTTTTGTTAAATATTCATTTACTTTTGAAAGAAAGTTTAAAATATTTTTCAAGATTTGCATACTGATGTTCGTTTTTGCAAGTTCTCATTTCATTAAGCTGTTGTAATAGTTTTTAATTTTCGTGGCATAAAGTTAACGACTAACTATTCCGAACTGTGTTTAGATAAATACTTGCTTTCGAACTTGATATAAATGCTGAAACTACTGGGAAAATTATGGGTGTATAAAAATACCAAAATTAAATTTAAGGTACAGGAATTTGATTTAAATGAAATTTCATCTTTTTCCGTTTGCAAAGTTTGGGCATTTTTATGGAGAATAATTACCAGTTTTATATTCCGTGAGAGGAAACTTGTATTCATCCTTTCTCAGTTTACCAGGCAACGTAACTCTTATCTCTTGCCTGAGGATGAAGAACGATTTAAATGCGTCGAAATTTCGAATTAGTCGTGCACGACCATATCTGAAGGATCACCTCCTGAGCAGCAACCTCATGCACCTTAGTGCTCTGACCTCTTCTCGATTTATCATTCCGTTGGCATACGAAAATTTTTATCTTAATAACCTTTTTATTTTCAGAGTCGCTCCCCAGTCCAGTATTCGACGTCCCAGCAGTAATAATAAAGACTTAACTTTACGACAAAGTACTGCGAAATTTATGTTCTCTTACGGGAGACCAAGACTTTGTCGCGACACGCTTGATCTTATCACTTTGGTGAATTACAACAGCTACAAGCTTGTTACTTAAGTCTGGCCATACTTTATTTACCGTGTTCGGGTTTCTGTCCAGAATTTTCTAGTAGAAAGGACAAAGAAGCGCAGTAGGTTTTGAGAAATTCTTTGTGAATCTTTATATTGTTTCTTGTTCCATTTTGCTTTCCTCTTTCTAGCCCAAAAAGAAGCTACTCACGAAATGGAACTTTGCATTGGTTCATTATAAGCAGTGTATCACTTTTCACATTGCTGCCACCAAATATTCTCGCCTGTATTATTTTTAAAGAAATTAAATAATGGCGATCAGCATGTATATGGTACGTATGCTTCTCGCATTGGGAAAAAACAACGATATCTAGAGCCATTAAATTTTGAATAACGTTTTTTTCCACCCTAACGTGTCCACCTGCAAGCCCGAATATGTTTTATTATTTATTTCATATTTATTTCATATTTTGTAAAACTTGTGAATAAACTTTTGAATGTTAGATTAACAAACTCAACGATTTGAAAGCGAGCAGTAGCAATACTCTGGAAATGAAAACGCTGTTTTATTTCCAGAGTGTGGGTCTGTGGCCATTCAGAAAAATACAAGGTATTTATTTATCTTTCACTTTTAATTAACAAACTCAACTCTATGAAAGCTATGTGTTGCCGCAGCCAGAAATAAAATACTTTTATCTTCCATTCGCCAGCGTGTTTCCGTTCAGTAAAAGCCTAACCCTCCGAGCGTTACAGGTTTAGCTCTGAAATCTCGAAGTTCCTCAAAATGTCATGAATAAGTGGTATTTTCTTCATTTTAATTAAATAATGACAATCTCACTCTGTACCTTGATTCCTTTTTTTCCCATATACATCCAAACCAAAATCGGATACATTAAAATCTAGCAGAAATTTTCATGTGTAGTGAATAAAGAAGCCAGCCTTCTGTACTTTCAAATTTAACCTAGAAGGTTATAGAGTAATAAACTAAGCGATGTAAAAACAGTAAACACAGTTCTTAAGAGTATTTTATTCCTCTTTATAATGTGATTGAGTTTTAATGTTATTGTCTATCTGTTATAAGGGAGGGATGCATTCGAGTCTGACTTTCAAAGAAAACTCGCTGTTATTTACGTTACACATGGGAAAACCCATGAAAACACACTTGCAACAAGCCTCTTTCCCTCATTTGCACGCGAAATAATTACTAGCGTTCATCGGTTATTAAATTTTATACGGTGTAGAGACATTAGGATTTTTTTAGAAGCCAGAGAGATGAAAAATCAGATCGAACCACGGACCTCTGGAATACCGGCCCACCACTACACCACGAAGGCACGCCAAGAAGGTGGGAGAAATACCTTATAACGGATAGCTATGAAAAATACATCGCCGAGAAAAGTACGATTTGTAAAGAAATTATGAGGAATATTAATTAATTTACTACTATTAAATTATTACATTAAAATTTTTGTTCGTTGATTACTATTTAGTTACAATTTCAAAAAGTTCATTTAAAAATTATTAAAACTTTAAATTAATTAAAGTTCATTTAATTTAAAGATTATTAAATTCATTTAAAGATTATTAAATAGTTGAAATAGAATTTAATGACTGAAACGTTTTTGATCCCTATCATTTTTTTGCTTGGTAGTGTTTGTAAAGACTATTAAAATCGTGAGCTAATAATCAAATAATCGATTTATAAAGATGTATTAAAATCATGAGCTGTCTAATTAGAAGTATTCAATATTTTTAGGAAATTACACTAGCTGGACTCATTACAATCATTACATACTTCCCCTTTTTTATAACAATTAGTTTAGGCGTATGGCTGCGCAAGCGGCTAGTTCTAAAAGAAATAATACAGGAAATAAAAAATATGTATGGCGGCCTCTTAACATTCATTCGGGATTTCTAAAGATGTGCTGTTTTTAAATATTTTAATATTATGCTGCTGAATTGAATTTTATGTCGCCTTAGTACGAGGAATGCAATATTTAATAAAAAATAAGTAGCACGTAAAAGTTAATAATAAAAAGACAAAAATATTTCATTACCAATCTTACTAAGCAAACTGAATTATCATATGTTAAACTGACAAAAGACATATATAAAAATGCATGGCAACACTTAGCATCGGAAATTCTAAACATACGCTGCTATGCAGCTTTGAAAAACTTTGTGGTGTCGTTTTTTAACTGTATGTGGCGTAAATTGAAGAAAACTATGCGTGCAAAAACTGAATGCAAGTCTACGAGCTCAGCGATAGTATAAAGCAGTGCTCCGCAACCGGTGTGCCGCGGCACACTGGTGTGCCATGAGTAGGATATAGGTGTGCCGCAATCAAATACATGTATTTGACATTTTTCAATTTTTTATCATGTATTTAATACACAATGACAATTTTTTTCCTTAATAATGTCTATTTTAAATGTTTTTATATATTTCACTGTTGTGTGGTTGTGTGTGTGATTGTAAGTGTGTCAGCATTTGAATTTTTTCGGCACTTCCTTGATAACTCGGAACTCTTTGGTGTGCCACGAAATTCCAGAAAGATTTTTTTGTGCGTCGCAGGTGAGAAAAGGTTGCGGAGCACTGGTATAAAGAAACCTTAACAACCCCTTTTGGGATTCTGAAACCTTTCAGTTTTTAGTCCAAAGGCGCTTTGTCCCTGAAGGAGTATTGTTTTCGTTTTGCGATTTTGCGTTGGTTCACTATAAATGTCCGTTTCACTTTTCAAACTGTTGCCAACAAATGTTAGAGTCCTGCATTATATTTGAAGAAATTAAAAAATGAAAAATCTGCATAAATGTATGCAGATTTCTTGCATTCTGATAAAACAACGGCACATAGAGCCATCGAATTTTGAATGACGTAATCCTTCTACGAATGGGAATGTGGAAGTCCAAATTTGGAATTTGTTTTATTATCGATTTCATATTTTGTAAAACTTTAACGAATTTTGATTATCAAACTCAAGGATTTCAAAGCAGCAATGGCAGCGTTGTGCAGAAAAAACAATTTTATCTCCAGCGCACGAGTCTCTGTATCGGAAATTCTAAAGATATGCTCATTTTAAAACTATTTTGCGATATTGCGGTTGAACTAAATTTTACGGTTTAAGATCGAAGAACGTGATATTTAATAAATAAATGTAACACACAAAATGTTAAAAAACCGCCCCTTTGGACGTAATTTAAAATCTGAAACCTTTCCGATTTTTGTTTGTTTGCTGTTGTGGACAGCGAAAATTTTAATTTTCTGTAAAACACAAATTATAGTTTTTACTACCAGACTTGTTTGTAGTTTCAAAATGCACTTTTTGTCCGAATCACTTTTTAGATTGTTGCCACCAAATGTTATCTCTAAGAATTTAAAAAAAAAATTAAATAATGAAGAATTTATACTTATATATGTATGTACGTGTGGTTTCTCGTACTGTGGGAACATTAGAGCATCTACAGCCGTGAGATTTTGAACACTCATAGTCCTGCACATGAACATGTGCACCTAAATATCCAAATTTTGAAATTTTCAATTTTTTTATGTGTTTCATATTTTATATCAATTTTATGAATTTTTGATTAACAAACTCAGTGATCTGGAAAAGAGCAGTGGCAACGTTGTTCGAAATAAAACATTTTTATCGCGTGCGAGAGAGTTGTCATTCAGAAAATGTAAGATATTTATCATGAAATTTTAAATAATAAACTGAGCTATTTTAAAGCAATGTGCTGCCAGTGCCGGAAACCAAATTGCTGTGAGACTATCTGATTTCATTCATTCATTTGTTTCTGCAGTAAAATAAAACGTAAAAAAAAGTAAATAATAAAAATAAATTAGAAAATCCACCTCAGCACTAAAACATAGCACATTTCCGCCTTTCTTTTCAATATTCTAAATAAAAACTTGAAACTAAATAATACAGTGTTCCCAAATCGTGAAAAATAACTTTAAAGAAAATGATATAACCTTTGAGCTGCTTGCGAAAAAAGCACTGTTATCTCCCATGCGCCAGGTTGTTACAATTCAGTAAAGTTTAAGACATTTAACTTTCAAATTTAATTTGGAAAGCTATTAAGTAAAAAACTAAGCGATCTAAAGCAATAAACACACTTCTTGAATATTGTTTTTTTTTTTTTTTTGCTTTTTAATATGATTGTTTTAAATAAAATTGCATTAAAACCATAAAGCGTCTAATTAGAAATATTAAATATTTTACGAAATATACACCTATAAAATATATTAAATATTTTATAGGTGGACTCATTGAAATCACTATATACTTTTTGTGTCTTATAATGACTATTTTACCAGGCTATTTATTTAAAAAATTAGCGGCTTGCTGTTAATTTTTAAAGAAATAATGTAGCGAATAATAATAATAATAATAATAATAAAAGGCTAAAATCTGTAGGGGAATTCTAAAGGTAGCAGATTTTTTGTGATTTTGCTCTTGAATTTTATGTGTCGTAAATGCGAAGTACATGATAAATAGCAGATAATGTGCAGCAATCAAAAAGTAAAAAATAAAAATGAGAAAAATAATTCTGAGCTATCTTAACTGAGAAAAGACGGAAAAATTATGGAAAACTGTATACTAACGCTTTACACTATATCAGGAATACTAAACATACGCTTCTATGCTGCTTTTTAAAGTTCTACGATTTTGCTGTTGATCTATTTGTGGCATAAGTGCAAAGAAGGCGATGCTTAGTAATGAAGATATAAAGACCCCCTCCAAAAAACGTTTTGCAGCTGTTAGCAGAAGAGAGCCGAAGAGCAGATGTGTATCCTGCAATGCTCAGCGAAAGCACAAAAGACCTTAACACAAAGCATCGCACATCTCTGGTGCGATGTTAAAATTTGAATTCTTTCACACTTTTTTTTTAGCCCAAAGGGTCAGTTTGCCCAGATAGGCTATTAATTTCGTTTTGGCATTTTGCGTTAGTTCACTATAAAGGAGTTTCGCTTTTAAAATTGCTGCCGCCAAATATTAGCGCCCTGCATTATAGTATTTAAACAAATTAAATAATGAAGAATCTGTATGAATGTATGTATGTTTCTTGCACTGTGAAAAGACAGCGGTACCTAGTGACATCAAATTTTGAACCTTCCCTCGAATATGGGCATATGGAAGCCCAAATTTGGAATTTGTTTTATTATCTATTTAATATTTTGTAAACAACGATTTCAAAGCGAGCAATGGCAACACTGCACGAGGAGGGGGGGGACATTTTTATCTCCAGTGCGTGAGATTGTGTATCGGAAATTCTAAAGGTATGCTCTTTTTAAATTATTTTGCGATATTGTTGTTGAATTGAATTTTATAGTTTTAAGTGCGAAGAATATGATATTTAATAAATAAAGGTAATACACAAAACGTCAAAAAAAGCCTCTTTGAGAGTAATATAAAATCTGAGAGATCTCAGATTTTTTTTTTAAATTTTTGTTTTACTTATTTATAAACTGAATTTTGTACTAGGGTACAGCAGAACCCATTTAAGAAGTTTTCCAATGTATTAAAATAAAATTTAAAAAAAAACTTCTAAAGCATCCTTTTACAAAATTATAGTTATTCATAAAACAGTTTATTAGCAACATAATAAGCTTATAACTTAACTAATTTTTCTGATGTTAAGTGCTATAGTTTTCATTTTAAAACTAAATTTAAATAATTAATATTAGATTACTATGTTAAAACCTTGTAGAGACATTAGGATTTTTTTTGGAAGCCAGAGAGATTTAGAAATTAGCAACTGCCTTCGCCGAGAATCGAACCACGGACCTCTGGAATACTGGCCCAGCGTGCAGAACCACTACACCACGAAGGCACGCTAGGAAAGTGGGAGAAATACCTTATAACCTAATTCTTTTAATTTCAATTAAATCATCTTAGAATTTAATTCGCCGAATTTTGTGCATATATCCAGCATAATCCACGAACACATCCGTGCCCTAAAGCAGATAGCCCTAGAGTGATTTTTTTTTCTTTGAAAACATACAAACTCCCCGTGCACCACATATGTACAACATGGGGCTTACAGAAGTAAGTTAACTAAAACCTTAAATGTGTTACATGCATAAATAAAACGAACAAAAGCAGAGAACAACAGTCTGGACTTCACGAAAACAGATAAGTTCACTCGCCAAGTTACTCCGAAAATTTTCAAATCGTTCTGTAAGCATAATCTTCTGTAAGCATAATCCCATCAAATGTAGGGTATGAGAAAATCAAATGTTCCACATCCTGAGGCACTATTTTTGAACATTCACATAAATTGTTTGATCTTAGATTAAAACGACAAGAGTAAGTAACCTAGAGTGATTTGCCATAGTAAAATAAACCTAAAACCTGTTTAAAATGAAGACATAACTTCACTGTTTACTTCAAACTGGGAAAAATAAACACATTCACTAAGAATTTCTTAAATGAGTGTTTTTCGAAAGAAAAATTGGTGCGAATTTTGTAAGTGTGAAACGTCTTTCAAGATGAAACGTATTATGGAAAAAAAAAAATTATATATGAAAATAGGGGAATATTTGGAACTTTGGCAAATAAACTTCTTAAAGAGGAATCGCCAAATTTTCAGAAGTCACCAGACTCTGACAACTGTGCGCATAACCGTTTTTTAGGTAATCATAGCCATTGTTATAGGTTGCAATCTGAAAATTACCGAAACGCATTTTTTTCTGTAAAAAACCGTTAAACTGCCCTAAGGTTGTTGCGCTAATACATAAATGAAAAGTAATTAACCACGAAAATCTGATGTACCCGTTTGCTCAGCTCTGAACATGGGTCGACCACCAGTATTTGGCGACTTCTTCTCGGCCGTCTGTAAGCAACTTAAGTTAGACAGAAAGTAAAGGTCTTTACATACAAGACTTGTGTTTGTATTTTATCACGTTTTTAAGAAAGAAATATCATATTTATAGTAGACATTCAAGAGAGAGAGATTAGCCCAGTGATAATTAGACACGTTAATTGTAAAGACTATTAATTTGTTGAAGCAGGAAACGAGAAAAACAACTTGTTCAAGCGAAGAAGACAAAATAATGCTAGTTGCTAGATCACGGGGTCTCAACCAAGGGGGGATTTCATAGTTCAGGGAGGGGGGAATACAGTCAGCCTAGTTTCACATGCTTTCTGCTATAGCGTTAAAAAATTATTTAAATCTAAGTAAATATACATGTATATTTCTTGTTTTGGAAAGGCAAGGGATTATGATCTTCTAACAGTGGTAAAAGGGGTGCATGGAGCAAAAAAAGATTGAAAACCACTTTGCTGGACTAATCGCTCACATGACAACAGCAGACATGGAGAGATGCTATAATTTCTTTTATTCTCTTTTTCTCTAAGGACGATTGTGAAAAAGTTCGAGACCTGGCCATAGAAATTCAGGTGGTGTTTTATTTGTTTTCGATTAACATACTTCAACCAAAATATCCCTTTGATTGACCTCTAATCCATTTGAACGATGTTTTTACGTGACATCTGTGCGTACGGACAGAATAACGTACCTCACATTAAAACAAAAGCGAGTAGCCACAGAATGTTGAAATTTTCCGTGAGGGACTGCTATAATATGTAGTTGTGCACCGCCTTCCCCCCTTTTTTTTTGCAATCGGCCGCACCAAACGTATATACGTATATGTACCCACTCTGTTACCCGTCTCGATGAGCTCAGTTTTTTTATTCTAATATATTAGTAAATTGTCCGTCGTGGAATTATCAACAATTTAAAAGTTGTTTAAGTGGTACTAAGCCTAACGAAGCTGCTATTTGTTTACATTTGAAACTGTTATAGTAGCATAGAGTATTAAATCCGTTTGTGCACCGGGCTTCAGTGTGTTTTTGCCTAGTGGGACCAAAAGTTAACTTTCAATTTTGTGCTTCGAAAATTTATTCCTCCAGCCCGTTGGCTGAGTTGTTTTGTTTTTGCTTCGAAACTTTAATTTTAATTTCAAATTTTTTGTAACTGTTTTTAACAATATTTGGTGTTTTAGGTTCTTGTGTATTTTGCAAATTTTAATGAAGACGTTTTGAGTTTTTATGCATTTTTGCCTTGCCGCGAAGTGAAAACTGAATTAATTCAATGAGAAGGATATCTCTAAATGAAATTCGAGGAAATAAGTTCAAGGTTTTTTTTTTTTTTTTGGAGGAGGAGGAGGAGGAGGAGGACATTAGTAATGTATTATGCCAGAACTAGAACCATAGAGTTTTAAGTGCCAGATGGACTGCTAATAACATGCAACACGAAAGCACGATCGATGGAAGTGTATTTTTCCTTATATATGAAAAATAAAGAAAAGAATTACTTTTTTAAGAAACATATTTACATTTTAAACCTTACTTTGTTGAACAATTATTTGCATGTTTGTGGAAGAGCTCTCGAGGGCTGTCTGTTAAAGTGAGGGGTGTCTTCTTAGGGAAATTTTGTAATGAAATTATTAGAAACGAAACGTGTAGCTTGTGTTCATGCTACACGTTGGGAAGATCACAAAACGACCTATGCAACCAGCCCCTTACTGCGGGATTTGAAACCGGCTCGAATTACCAGTGTTCAATGGTCTCCATCCATTCGGATAATAACGGACTCTTAATGCATGGACGTTTTCCTGCGTACGCTGTTTTATCCTTAGCAAAGCTGCCAGATAAAAAATTTTAGCATTTAAAAAGTTCATATAAGTCGCCAAATTTTCCACGAAATGCAGCACATTTTAAAACGCAAAATATTGACTGCCGTTTACAGGCTGTTAGCATATATGTTTATACAGAATTTTGCTGATCCGTGCGTAATAAAGCAGTTATACACATAGATTTGAAAAAGTAAAAATAAATAATAAAATACAGGCTAATTTACAACAATGAAAATCTGATGTGAACACCACATGACTTCCTTGTACGGAATATTAAATTATGCAACTTTTTGCCGCATTTCATTTACTCTTTATTTCCTCGAATTTCATTATATATATATTTCTCATTCAATGAATTTAGTTCTCATTTCAAGGCGAGGAAAAACTGCTTAAAATCTCACATCTTCATTAAAAATTGTAAAATACAGAAAAAACCTAAAACATCAAATAGAGTTAAAAACCGAATTCAACTGAAAACAATTTTTTCAATTGAAGTTAGAGTTTAAATTAATTAAAATTAGGCAGAAAGTCTGATTTTTCGGTGCACGAAACATTTGGCCTCCACTCGGCAAACTGACTGAAACAAAGACACTGAAGTTGGTGCAGTCGGCCTTATTCAATATCTTCCTAAATTTTAAATGTAAACAAATGGCGGTGTCGTTAGGCTTAGTGGAACTTAAACGACTTTTAAATTGTCGATAATTCTACAACTATTGCATGCAGATTAATTGAAGGCATAAAAACCTTCACCGGAACATAAGAACAATATAATTCGATCACTTTTAAAGTAAAAATTGCGCAATTTACCAACATGAAACAAAAGAATAAAAAACTCAGCTCACAGAGCCAGGTAGCAGAATGGGTATATGTAAGAAAAATAAAGAATATGTAAAAGATTAAACTAACAGCGTAAATTCATTTCTCTTCTCTATTCTAAAAACAGTAACCTCTATTTGCACTGCGTCATTTAAGACTAATCTATGTCATATGATTCTTACGTAATTCTGATGATGTAAATGGAACTAAAACTCAAACAGCCATACCTATCCAATCAAAATGCATTGAGTACCAAAACTAAGTCTGAATTAAGATTTCACTGAATAACACATATAACATAACACTTCCGCCTAGATTGACTGCAGTCTGTCTGCTCCTTCTTTCTTACTGCAAATTTATCTAAAATGTATACTTTTTGGAATAGGCACAATTAATATGCCAACTTGCTTGTGGTCGCAACATGTTTGCTGAAATAAAAAATAAAGATTTAATTTCCTTTCGCCTCCAATTACCTATTCATTATGGATCAACGCTTCTATGCCATCAAAATTCCTGCTGGTTATTACTTCTGAGTTTGTTTTTATCACATATACATTTATATGCTTTTGGTGCTTCCGACTGCAACCACAAAAGGGAGGTGCACATCTACATGTTATAGTAGTCATAAAATATCTACGTTCTAAGGTTACTCGTTTTTAAGTTATCCAAGATACATACATACGTACGTACAGACATCAGGAAAAATTCTTTTCTGAATCCATTTTAAATCCATTTCACAAGCCGATTTGGGAAAAAGATTCCTTTATTCTGGCCGTACGTACAACGTTAACGCAAAAACATAGTTCATATGGATTCTAGAATTGTCAAAATAGATGTTTTCGTTGAAATATTATACCCGAAATTTTTGGCGATTACGATACTTCTTTTGCTTCGTACAAGGAAGTAAAAAGCAAATTAGCCGTAAACTCGTCCGTTTATTTGCCGTAACACAGATATTACATAATTAATTTAAAAACCTAGCTTATATCCGTTTCTCAAACTAATCGGCTATTTCCGATACATTTTTATCAAAGTCAACTGCGTATTCCCCTATTATATATTCAAGAGAAATAGATAATTGGTGATTTGCACAGAACTGTTGTATGGAGGACTGCAATTTATGACAACTTCTTCACTTCGTTAAGAGTGCAGATATGTTGACAGTTGTAATGTGCACTTTTTTAACCCTAACTGCAAACGTGCCTTTTTAGCTTTCATCAGAGGAATCCTTGATTTTTATCTATGGCGCTGGAACAAACTGCCACCGTTGGCTTCGTGCTTGTCTACACGCATATTTTTTGATATGAAATAAGAGCAGACCATAATTTGCCTCACTGGCCTAATATATAACGCAAAGTCTGGCGTTTCGAATTCTGTGCACATGTGCTGAAAGCGTAATCTCCCAAATAAAGATCCTTCAACACTTCCAACGACTGGAGTGGCAAACGAATGAGGTACCCGACGCCAGTGAAACATGCACCGACACGAGTACGAAACCAGATTTTTAACACCGAAATTCACACAAAAAACTCAGCTTCTGAGCAGAAGAATTATAATTTCTTTGAGTCTTCTTTTTCTTCTCTTCTTTTTTTCTTTTTCTTCTTCTGGACACGGTGTTGTAGTCTTTAAAAGCTTGAGTGATTATTTTCGCAATTTTCCCCTAGTCGTAACTTTACTCAGGCTCGTTGTATTTCATTCTGCTGTTAAGCCTGTGCATGTTCGTTTCGTTTGTTGGAAGTCTTTCCCAACGCAAGTTTTGTTTCTTTATTACCTCCTTACCAGATAACAAAGTGGCACGTGCAGCGTTTTGGCGTTTTTATCTTGTTTATTTGTGAGGAGATTTATTCGTTTGATACCCTCCAAAATCCATGAAACGCTTTTCTTCCTTACCTGTTCGAATCCTCCGCTGTGGTAAAATTTTGGGATCTTTCCCATTTAAAGATAAGCTTACTAGACAACGTCCGTGATATCTAATTACGTCCGGGGCTGAGTCCTATATGGAAAAATGTACGGAATGTTTAGATGAGAATGATTTTCCGTCTTCGCCGCTAAATGCATCAGCTCCAGGAGAAAGTTTTGTAGCTATCAATAAAATTTGATTTCCAAAAAGAGGTTGATTATAGGTTTCAACAATAAAACGAAAGCAGCTATAAAACCTGGAGGATTTACTTCGATTTTAAAGTCATCGAGACGTCTTTTTATTAAGTCGCCCAACCGGTATAGTGGTTACCGTTGCTGACTGCCGAGCCGTGCCGTGCCGAAGGGCCCGGTATGGAATCCCAGAGAAGGCATGATGGATGTTTGTAAATGTGTAGTGTCGGTGCGGCACTCTAAATATGCGACGAGCCGAAAGTCCTCGTGTGGTTTAGTGGAAGAGGTGAGGGGTAGGAGACCCTCGAACCCGTTCCCCCGGGGTGCTCTCCATCAAAACATGGAGGTAGGAAACATGGAGGTACTTCCTACCTCCATGCATCAAAACTGGGGGTTGAAGCTGAGCCAAAATCACACTGTCACCTGTTAGGTGCTCAAGGGTGTTGCCAACGGCAGTCGTAATCTTGCGCTCCTTGCCACGAGGATTTTCCTGGGCTTAGGCTGACAACATCAGAAAGTGAGCATAAGCAACAACAACAACAACATACTACGTCTTTCTTAACAAACAGTTCATTGATCTGTAGGGTAAGAATAGATTAACTGCAATTTACAAGGTGAAAAAATCGTACCAAAAATCCGAAGTTATGCCAGCTCCATCACTGGATAATTTGCATGAATTCGTTTTAAATCAGTGGTTGAAAATTAGAGTTAAAAACTGAAATAAAATCAATTAAAATGTTTGCAATTATAAATGGATTGGAGACGACTCAGAAAATGACTCTATAGGCGAACGATGACGAGAAGGAACATTAATTGAATACTTAGGATAACTATGAAGAAATTGTGAATAATGAAAACATTGATAAGATTTGAACGACCAAAAAAAAGTTGATTAAATATAAAAAAACTTTCGAAAAATTTTTATTTTGTTGTTTCGTTTCATTGTTTTCTGAAATAAACTTATTTTTTGTTTGTTTATAAAAAATCTCTTTTGTTCGTTAAGATAAACGCTTTTATTCCACTTCTTTTATAAAATAAAGTTTATTTATGATATATATATATACTTTTTTTAACCTAATATTTTGTTTTTACATGATTATTGGTAGCTAAAATAGGAATAAAAGTTACTGCTTAACCTAGATATCTACATCTAAAATCATACACATAATAATAAAAAAAAAAAAAAAAAAAAAAAAAAAAAACTTTAGGTAGCGTTTTTTGAACGCGCGAGTAAATCGAGGTTTGATTTTTTTTTTTTATCGATACTTTGGTGTATGAAGTAATTCCATAGGATTACGGATTCTGCGCTGCAAGAGACGAACATTGAAATCCATTGCAAGCCAGTATAACATTTCTCGATTTTCTGAAGAAAGTCTTATTATCTGTTTATTAACATTTAAGAGTAATATTAACGTTAAATTACGTAGTAAGAAAAATCAGAGATTTATTTGCAACTAATTATTCCTGAATTTATCATTTTAGTATATTATGAGTCTGTTCCCGAGTGTAATTGTTCAAGAAATTGTTACGAAACTATATCAAAGTTTTGAGAAGTTATTAATTCTTTTTTTTGTGCAGTGCCGCCCAATAATCGGCATCTTAGTTTCCTTTTGTAGTGAAAGATAATTTCATTATTCTTGTCCCTATTATGTATAATTATCAATTTTAAATAGTTTCGTTAATTTCTAATTTCCATTGATATGTTTAAATTTTTAGAATATTGTCATTTCTATTCTGGCTTTATATAAAGAAAGTTTTTATAGATGTTAATTTTATCAGCAGGAGTGAAAACAACTTTGACTATGCTACTTACAACAATGTAGCATTATATTTCTTTTCAATTTCAGCCGAATATTGGTTATTGGAAGCTCCACGAGCTTCGTTCATGAGCCTCGAAACCTTCATGAACTTAAAATCGTTCGTGAACCTCAAAACGAAGTAATCTTGACCTGTTCTTAGGATTAGATTATTTAATTATGACAAAGAAAAAATTATCAGTTTGATGGGACAGAGGACTTCATGGAGGACATACAGAGGGGAATTTTTCCATAAAATTCCACCATCCTGTAATGTACACTCTAGGGGGGAGGAAGTGACAGTTCTATATCTTCTGTTCTGCTGGCCCGATTGACGAAATTTAACTTGCGTTTTTCATGGTCTGGAAAGCACGACTTCAGTGTTAATTTTATACCATTATATTAGAATTATATATAACACTGTTCTAACGTAGCTGTTTTGACACAAATTGGGACTTTATATGAAACGAGATACCACTTTTTTTATAATATTTCGATTCTGCGACTCAAATTATGCGAAAGTGCCAAGTTTTGTAAAAATCGTACGTGTAGTTTTTAAAAAATTAGCTGTCACAATTTTAGCTTCTCAATGCTAATTGAATTTGGTATCTATTTATTAATATTTCTACCTTTTTTATTAAACTTACGCTATTCCTTCTTTCACAGTTCAAAATTTAGGTTCAATCAAAACAAAATTCACAGATATTTTCTGATTTACTTTTTTAATTTGTATTTTTTAGTAATTTTTATAAATTTTTTATAACCTATAAAATTTTTACCATCACTTTAAAGTAGACGTATTTCTAGGCCTACCTGCAAAACATTAGAGTTTTTTCTCCAACATTTCTCAAGATATATGTGAATTTATATATCGGTGTGTTTTGAAATTTAGCATGTTTGTTATAAGCGATAATAACGCCAAATGTGGTTTACGAAATTTGTTAAAATTATTCGACAGAATGAACGATGTATCCTTTTTCCCCGCTCGTGCACAATAAGAGGGAAAGGAAAGTAGGTTACCAAAAATTAATAATTTCCCCAAGATAATTTTTTTGGTGCAAATTGAAAAAAGTACGTGAAGATTTATTTTTAAATTTCTCCGTAAGTTTCTCGCAAAATTTTATAAGATTTAATCTTTAGGCATAATTTGAGTCGTAGAATCGAAATATGGGAAAAAAATCATTGTATCGTTTCAAAAAATATACGACCTTTGTATCAAAATACCTATATTATAAAATACTACATATAAATCTAATGTATATCCTAGGTCGGGCTTTCGTGACATGAAAAACACAAATTAAGTTTCATCAATCGGCCCAGTAAAATGAGAGACAAAACTGTCTCCTACCCCCAGTTTTTTTTTTTTTTTTTTTTTTTTTTTTTTTGGTGCAGAGTGCACCTTACCACGGCCCTTTTGCAGGGAAAATTATAACGATGGTGAAGATTTTCCTGTCTTAACTGTGTAAGGAATCAGTGTATTCTGTCGAGGTGTAAATAGGTATCCTGTCTAGGTAGCAGTTGGAATTTCGGCGATACAAATTTCGGTGTGATAGTGCTTGATTTCTCGAGTGTTTTCATCCGACAATCCTTATGATTTCTACAATGGTGCAGGAACTAAAATATGGTGCACGATAATTCATAAGTACTTTGTCGACTAGATTTCACACCTCTTCTCAATGAGTCTTTAAAGTAGGCAGAGGGGAATATAAAGGAACTACCGTGTTTCTCCGTGTTGTCTTATTGTCAGTGGACAACACGAAGCAAGAAATATTTTATGTGCATCTAACTGAATAGTTGATTTTTATTTACACTAGATGTTTTAAAATTATTTCAGTCAGCTAACATAGTACAGTCATATTCTTCTCATCAGGTAGTTCCAACATCATTTGGCTAATACAGTACGGCCAAATTCTGTCCAGGTAAGTGCAAAAAACCACCTCTGCTGAGCTGAATTTTGAACCCTTCAGCGCCATGACCGGCATTATTATTCATCCCCAGTTCATTACTGCTGTCGTATGCTAATAGTGGTAGTGTCTCTGCCAGTGTATAATTACAAAATTATTCAAATTTGAATAGTTTTTAAGAAAAGCGGATGAACGGGGTGTATTGCCTGGGATCAGTGTACTTTTATTATGGCCGTCTCGCAGGTCAATTAGGCCAGACATTTACATCGGAACATCATTAACTTGCTGCAAATTACCACCATGAAGCCATCCTTGTTCTGATTTCAAGAGTGGTTGCTTAGAAGAGAAAAGATGCTTTTCTGATAAACTGCTGTCGAAAGCGTATGGTTTTACAAATGATGCTGAAAGATGAGAAAAACTGTTGAAAACAAATCCATCGTCTGGACTTCCTTTTTTATTTTGTTTGTTTTGACTACTTCGTGTGTATATTTCCAACGCGCTTTAAAAACACTATTAGCGGAAATGTCGCGATCTCGCGACAGAAATAAACATCGCCTTACAAATGCATTTGAATCCTGCTATAGCGAAAGAAACCCCAGATATAACGGATGAAACTTTCTCTTCCGTCCAGTTTCTTATAGTGCTATTTTATATAGTTAAAGTGAACCTCCAAGCGTATGAAAATCGGACTTCGATTGAAACTTATTTATCAGCCCAAAGGACGTTAGCCCAGAAGGGCTATTAATTTCGTTTTGGCATTTTGCGTTGGTTCACTATAAATGTCGGTTCACTTTTCAAATTATTGCCACCAAGTATGAGAGCCCTGTGTTATATTTAAAGAAATTAAATAATGAAGAATCTGCATAAATGTATCTATGTTTCTCGCACTGTGATAAAACAACGGTACCTAGAGCCATCCAATTCTGAATAACGCAATCTTCCACAGAATATGGGCATCTGGAAGCACTAATTTAGAATTTGAGATTTGTTTTATTATCGATTTCATATTTTGTAAAACTTTAACGAATTCGAACCTCGGACAGAACTACCAGTGTTCAGCGACTTTACCGCTCGACCGCTGGTGGACTATCTCCAGTGCGAGAGACTGTGTATCGAAAATTCTAATGATGTGCTCATTTTAAAATTATTTTGCCATATTGCTGTTGAATCGAATTTTATGGTAAAGTGCGAAACGTGATGTTTAATAAATAAAGGTACGACACAAAACGTTAAAAATAAAAAGTCTTTTTGGGGCGGAATATAAAATCTCAAAACGTGCAGATTTTTTTAAATTTTCTTACTATTATAAATTATATTTTATTTTTCGTATTTTTCGTGAAATCCTGCAATTTTTAATGAAAGAATGACTAACTGTCAAAATCATTCACGTTTACGGTGTTAGGATCCGTAGTTCATCCATAAAGGAAAACACCATTACAGCACTTTTCGTTTCTCTTCACGGCCCCTTTTTTCTGCCTTCTAAACAAAGGCTATGCGAAACAGGTGTAAATGTCTACGAAATGCATTCCTCGCTGCTATTATGCCAAAGCATACTTGTAGTGGGAAAAAACTAGACTAGAAAGACTAAAGGAAAATTCACAGAACGCATTGTCAGTTCTTAAAAGCCGATAATTCAGGGTGTCAGTAAGCATCTGAAGTCAGTTGAACCTTTGAAATGAGAGTGATAATTATAATAGGTATTATGTGGAATTTTCTTAGCAGCTTATTAAACTAAGCGTTAACTAATCATCTATAAAGTGTGATGTGTTATAGTTATTTAATTCATTGAGATGTATGTTCAAAGACACAATCATAACGTGTATCCCCTCTAAATACAATATCAAGTAGTATTCCGTTCTTCGTATTTAATTACAAAAATCTCAACTGGACGTCATATGATTTCTTTGTATGGTCTATTAAACTATACACATTTTTTGCTGCATTTCACTGAAACTTATTTCCTCGAATTTCATTAGAGATATACTTCTTATTCAATTAATTCAGTTCTCACTTCGCGACAAAGCAAAAATTCATAAAATGTCAAAATATCTCCATTAAAAATTGTAAAATACAGAAAAACATAAAACACCAAATACAGTTAAAACAGTTAAGAAGACAATTTTTACCATTAAAAAAAAAAAAAAAGAGTTCCTATACAGAAACAAGAAATTTGGTCAGTGGGCAAGAAGACAGATTCTTTCGGTGCACAAAACTGAAAGTTTTCATTTGATCCCACTTGGCAAAAAGACATTGAAGGTGCAGAAACTGGCTTAATTCAGTATTCTACTGTGTTTAAAATGTAAGCAAATGGCAGTTAGTTAGGCTTAACTCGCCAATTAAACTTTTAAATTGTTGATAATTCGACAATTATTGCATGCAAATTAACTAAAGGCATAAAATCTTTAACCGGAACATAAAAACCACACAATTCAATCACTTTAAAAGCAAAAAATGCACAATTTACCAAAAATATATATATTATATTATAAAAAAAACCACCCTAAGCTTATCGAGCCAGGAGTCGGAATGATAAGCCCATGACATGAAGAATTTTTACTTTTCTAACAATAGTTCCTTTTCTGCCTTTTTCTGTAATTCTAAATTACAGTATTAGAAAAATCTAAAATTTAACTTTATGGATATTTCTACTCAAATCTACAGAACAATTATTAAAAACTTATTGACCACTTTTTAGGCACCTTTTTGAGTTTAATATTTTTAAAGAATAATTGATTTTAAAATTTAGTTAAAGTTTTAAACTGAATGATGTTATTTATTCCCATTTTTGTTCAGGAAGTTTGTTCAGGAGTTTAGGAAAGGTATCAAACTTAAAATAAATTTGTTATGCAAAATAAGGCAAACCCTACAAACGTTAAGTAATAAATAATAACCTACAAACGTTTAGTAAATAACGTTTGTAAATAACCTACAAACGTTTAGTAAATAAAGTTAACACATAAAAAGTTAATAATAAAAAAAACCCAAAACTGTTGTTAGCCATCTTACTAAGAAAACTGAATAGTGATATGATAAACTCAGAAAAGACTAAGAAAAATATAAAAATTGATGCCAACATCAGCACTGCATAGGGAATTCTATGCATGTGCTGTTATGCAGCTTTTAAAAGTTTCGTGATTTTGTTGTTGAACTGTTTGTGACAAAAGTGCGAAGAAAACGATGCTTTATAATAAAGTTTTAAAAAAATGGATTAGCAGAAGTGAGTACAAGAGCGAAGTGGTAGACTGCGAGCTCATCGAGAGCGTAAAAAACTTTAACGAAAACCCTTTTGGGCGATGGTTAAAACTGAAACCTTACTGGTATTTTCCATGAATTTTGTAATTATGATTAATGTTTTATTCCTTTTTAGACGACCAGGCGACCGGCGCCATGTAAAATTTCCCGCATCAGCGCGAGCTCCATCCGGTCCTGGCTTTTATCTTACTCAATTTGCCATGACGGTGAATGTTCTGTTGTGTTCTTGGGTAAATCATCAAGTACAGTCTGTCTGTCATAAGAAAAGCTTTCGCTAGTAAGTCTGCAGCTGTCTGTTGCCATAGAAACGAGCCTTGACCCATTTTCCGTAAGGGTGTCTTGAAGATTTACTTTTCAGTTTGCCATCTTGGCGCATTTAAAGATGAATTGGCAACCCTTGGTTCGTCCCCATTTGAAATATACTAGCCCTGTTGCGGAGACACTGTGGCGGAACTTTTCTCGTAGCCGCATCGGATTCATCGTGAAGGATAACTGATTTCCTTTCTCTTGGCAAAATCATCCTAAAAATAACATGGTCTAAAAGAAAAGGTAGTGGCCATCCTACTGCTTTTCAACTACATAATATTAACGCTTAAAAAAGCCATCGATGCTGAAAAACTGTTTAGAGAACGTGAAAAACCAATTATAAGTTTTTGATATTTTGCTAAATTTTGAGGCAAATTTTCTTTTAGGAATTGTTAAATTGTCATTACATCGCTTTTTATTAAATTTCAGCATGCAGCTTACAATAATTTCGCTCCATATTTGACGCATAAATAATGTATCAGATTTTAATTACCGTATCGTGATCATTTTAAAGAACTGAAACGTAAAGTAAATAAACTGCTTTCAGTTTCCAAGGCTATCAGTCCATCGAGGATAACTAATCTAATTTTTGTTTGGCAATAAACTCGCGTATTTCCGTCACGTGACGAATTATCCAGGATATCGTGTTTTACGTGCGAACGCTGTATATATAGACGTAATCAGTTGTCCTAATTCACTCCTTCGTAATTCTAAACGTGTTTATTTCTGATCATATGATCGACGAGAGGGAGCGAGATTAACCTGATTCTGTTAATACCGCATGTCGCCCTTGGGGTCTAGCAATCTTAATAGCCCCCGCAACCTCCTTCCCCTGTTTCCACGCCCTAGCCTTTTCTTCCGCAGGAGAGCGGAAGGGCCGATTTTGGATCGTAGCGTCTGCCTACCTGTCTGCGATGCCGTGGACGTAAGCCTTTTGGTCAGGGTCATTGCCATTTTATAGCCCGGGGTTGGCCAATCAGAATGGACGACATTAATGTGAACATGACTCGAGCCTTCTCGGCCCTCCCTTCTTTCGTTTTGCGAGTTCTCGGATCAAGAAGGCTGGATCTTCTTTACGTGAGCATCGTAGCCTGGATTTCATCTTCATGGCCATGCAATGTCGGTCATCCTACTCGTGTGCCTTTCAGAACTCGACTTGGGAACATGACGGGGAAATTGATTAGTGCAGTGCTTTTCAACGACATTTATCATTGGGATGTCGTGATCAGTTGTGAGGTGTGTCGAAAATAATTTGCTGGTAATTGAAGTTCTAAATTTTTCGAGTGATTTATTTTTACCCAAGATTAATAGAGAATTCAAGGTTGTTTTTGCAATAACTCAAAGTTGTCTACCACTTCGTTTCTTTGTTTATGGCTGGCAAATAGGAAAAGACCGCTGCGCGTAATACCTAAAAGCGAATTAATGAGCATCACTTTCATTCCATTTCTGGGAAGATGAGAGAGCAATTAAGAATTAGCTACGCATGAGCCATTCAGAATGAAATAGCGTTAGTGCAAAGCTGAATATCCGCTTGAATATAGAGCAGAATTACGGGAACAGAGTTTTGGAGATTGGACTTGGGAGAAACAAGAAAAGTGATTTATGCAGTTCATCTGTTTCACTATTAATGTGTGGTATTTTAGAAATTTAAGATTAGTATACGTGTATTTTTCAATAATATGTATTTGCGAAGTTAATGAATTCTAACCAGGAGAAAATTAATTTGAAAAGCAAAAACCAAGTTTTAAATACGAAATTCTGTAAGTAGCTTTGTACTGTATTTGAGTACTTTTTCTTGTAAAAATACTTTATAAACATAAACAAATTTGAGGAAGGGAGGAATGCTAAGAGTTCTAACTTCTGTTGTTCCTGGACTTCCATTTGTAATAATAAAAAAAGGTATATTTATTTTTTATTGTGTATATATGAAATAATGAATGTTTTCCCCAAATTATTTAAGATTTCGTCGAAATATTAACGGGTTTGTCCTATAAAAGCGTGTTGTTTATGCATGCCGCTTTTCATAGGTCATGGTAGAAAAAAAGGAGAGAGAGAGACAGGAGGAAATCTTGGGGCTGTTTCTGGTTACCACGTATAGGGGGATATTTCTGAAAGTCTATCTCACGTATAGGGGGATATTTCTGAAAGTCTATCTCACGTATAGGGGGATATTTCTGAAAGTCTATCTCACGTATAGGGGGATATTTCTGAAAGTCTATCTCTGCATTATTGAACTAAGACTATTCGTTTAATTTCTCATCTACATCACTTTTTCTTAACCTTTATAGCATCGGATTCGGGCGGTGCCCGGGTGGGTAGTCGGAGCGGTAGGTCACATGAAAGCCTAGACGACAAAACCCCTAGTCATGATTGCCCGCAGATAAAACCCCATACGGGTACAAGGATCAAAAGCCGCATAGATAAAAGCGCACACTAATGAAAGCCATACGAATAAAAGCCCGTATGGATAAAAGCCCACAATAATAGATAAAGCAATCTTAAATAAATAAAATAATATCTTAAATAAATAAAATAAAATAATAATAATCTTAAATAAATAATAAAAATAATAATAAATAAAATATAGCCACGCACTTTTATTTCAAAATTTCGTCGCATTTCATGTGTTTTAAAGTAGGAAAAAATTCTTAAAACTGCGCATTTTTAGTTAATTTTCTATATTATTTTTAGCCCAAAGGGGCAATTTACCCTGAAGCGCTTTTAATTTCGTTTTGGCATTTTGCGTCGGTTTACTGTAAATGTCGGTTCACTTTTCAAATTGTTGCCACCAAATATTAGAGCCCTGCATAATATTTAAAGAAACTAAATAATGAAGAATCTGCATGAATGTCTCGCACTGTGAAAAAACAACGGTACCTAGAGACATGAAATTTGAATAACGTAGTCCTCTATTCAAGTATGGGTATCTGGAAGCCCAAATTTGAAATTTGTTTGATTATCAATTTCATATTTTGTCAAACATTAAAGAATTTTTGATTAACAAACTCGACGATTTCAAAGCGAGCAATGGCAACACTGTACGGGAAGAGGGGAGGGGGGGGATTTTTTTTCTTCAGCGCACAGGGACTGTGTATCGGAAACTCAAAAGATATGCTCATTTTAAAATTATTTTGCGATATTGCTATTGAACACAGTTTTATGGTTTGAGTACGTAGAACATGATATTTAATAAATAAAGGTAACTCACAAAGCGTTAAAAAATGCCCCTTTCAGATTTTTTAAAATTATATATTTATTTATTAATTCCTTTATGATGACTTGCGTCTCTTCTGGTGTGTTTAGAAAGCATTTCCTTCTGTAGTTCTCATCAGCCAGTAATTCCTAGTAATGTGAAGACTTCCACAAATGTGCAATCCATTTTATTCCCGAGGTTAGGATTCCGAGATTCTAAGTTAATTACATGATCGTATATTAATTACATAATTCCGTTTTCGAATTATTGTCATTATTTTATTTCAATTTCGTATGTTTATTTTTTATAGCTGCCTCATATCTGGTGTTTCCGTATCATCATGTACTTACTGTCCGTGCGGTTATTGATGATACGAAAACACGCGAACTTCGAACAAGACTGTTTTGATGCGAGGTCTTTGTTCGGAGCTTCATGAGCGTGGAATTCTTGGCCGATGTAGCTAAACCATTATGAGAAACATATGCGTCTGTTGGTCATTGTCTTTGGAAATAAGGATTTAACTGCCTTTATTCGTAGAAAGTTTTCTCAGTCTGTAATTTAACGTGAGAGACTGAGAAATGTGTATTTTGAGTAGAGAGCGTTTACGATATCATATATTTGCATCTACTCCATAGTTTTATTTATTCCCAATAATATTAGATTTGAGAAGTTGGATTAAAAGTATCTGCTGTGGACACCACATGACTTCCTTGTACGACTTATTAAATTATACATATATTTTTCTGCACTTCATTGACACTTATTTTCTGGACTTTTATTACATATATTTCTCGTTCAATCAATTCAGTTCTAATTTCGCGGCAAGGCAAAAATACATAAAAACTCAAAAAATCTTCATTAAAAACCGTAAAATACAGAAAAACCTAAAACACCAAATGCGGGGAAAAGAGGTTAGAAAAAGCAATTGTAACAATTAAAATTATAGTTTCTATGCAAAAACAAGCAATTTGGCCGGTGGGTAGGAAGACAAAATTTTCTGTGCACAAAATTAAAAGTTAACTTTGTGCAAAAAGACACCGAAGTTTGTGCACCAACTGGCTTAATTCATTATTCTACTAAGAGTTTCAAATGTAAACAGATCACGCCTTCTATAGGCTTAGCGCCCCGCCAAACTTTTAAATTGTTGATAATTCTATGGCTATGGCCTGCAGATTAACTAAAGGTATAAAAACCTTAACCGCAACATAAAAACTACATTAATTCAATGACGTTTAAAGCAAAAAATGCACAATTTACCAACATATAAGGATAATAAAATATGATATAAGGGTAATAAGCTCAGAACCAGGTAACAGAGTGGGTATATATTACTTGTTCTTGAGTTATGCGAGAAACATATGTACGTACGTACAGATGTGAAGAAAAAATCTCTTCTGAATCCATTTTAAATCCATTTTACAATCCGTTTTTGCACAAACAGTTCTTCATTCTGCCCGAATAGGTACAGATGTCACGCAAAAGTATTGTTCAAATGGTTTCGAGAGCGGTTGAAATGGATATTTTCGTTGAAATATGACACCCGAAATATTTCGCGATTACAATACTTCCTTTACTTCGTACAAAGAAGTAAAAAAAAGACGTCATCGTCTCGTTTTATGGCTTCTTTTGTAGCTGGGAAATAAGCTTATCTTTCAGGTGCCAAGGTTAAGTTTAACCTAACTATGGGATTAATCTAAATATACTAATTTAACCTTCTAGACTTAATTATCAACATTTAGTATTTAAAAAAGAAACGTAGTAATTACATCTGAAATGAAAGCAACCAGGTTTCATATTTGACTTCAGCTCGAAGTACAGAACTAAGCTAACACAAACTTACTCCCGTTTCTTGCCGGAATGATAGCCTAAGATCTAAATTATGGTAGGATTCGAAAGTTTAAATTGAGATCTTTTTGTTGGCTTCTGTCATTGCAGGACCTCTACTGAATATTTACACAAAAGTAGAAATTTTTTTGACGCCGGACTGCAGCGTAGAAGCTTTGTTATCGCCGGCTTAAGAAGAAGGTGTTAATCTTTTTTCTAAAACTTAGCTCCTCTTATTTGTATATTCTGAAGGAGTATATGAAACAGTAAGAGTATAGGACAGAATTTAACATAAACCAAAGACGCTTTCATTAATCTAAACAAAGGGGAAAAAGTAGCGCTTGCAAAAATATTAATTAGAGATGACAGCTGATATCAAAGCCGGACTGAAAGAGATGAAAGCTGGATTGGAAGAGAAGAAAGCCCGACGAGAAGAAGTAAATGTCGGCCAAGAAAAGGTGCGAGAGCAACTCCAACAGGTGAAAGTGGAGCTTACAGAAGAAACTGCAGCCATAAAAGAAGATGTGAAAATGACAGTAGTGGCATCTGGAGAATCCAAGGATGAAGAAATGAAGGAAGTAGCTAACGAACTGCCTGAGAAAGATCCAGAAATGATCGATGAAATATGTAACGGCATTAAAGAAAAAGAACGAAAACATAAAGAAATAAAAGACTGTAAGGAAGATTTCGATTCTCACGTGCCTGAAGTAGAGATAGAAGAAAGTGAAAATGCGACTGTTAAGTTCAACGAAACTGATAGTGAAATTACAAAGTCGCAGTTAGCAAGAGTTGAACCATCTGAAAGTGCATGTGATGATCAACCTATAGCTGATGATCAACCTATGCTATTGCTGATGTGCAGCTTAGCAGTGCACTCCAGTATTGCAAGAAAATTCACCCACTTCACAAACTGAGTGTGTGCCTCATAGTGCAGGTTTTGCAGAGAAGGACTTGATTCTAGACCTGGATACTTCTGCTTGTAAAGGATCGGATTCTATTCATGACCCTGATGCAAGCATCGGGAATGCTTTCAGGAAATAGAGGTAAATAAGCATGTACAATCTGCTAAAAATACCGAGGTGAACTATACGCATGTTGCGAATGATCTACAGAGTGGTGAACGAACTATTTTAGATATTTCCACTGGATGAAAAGTCTGAAAGGACTGAATCTTCAGACTGTCATATACAAAACATAAATATATCTGAGAACTGCAGTGGAAAAGTATTTGACCCGGGTATAACTTAATGAAAAGACTGAGACTGAAATTCATTCTTAACTTTAATTTGTATAATTTAAAATTGTGATGTGTTTAATTTGTGTATGTAACTTGTATATAGTGTAAATATTTGTTTCTTTAGTTATGTTATCTGTATGTTTTAAAGCGATTTGATTGTATCGAATTTGGCTTCTGACCAAAGGTTTTACTGCCCGGGACGGGTAGTCTTTGGGAGGTGACAGCGTTACAGGCACGGTAAGATGGCTTTCCCGCAAAGCTGTCTTAGGATTGCCATAAAATGGCAAGGGAAGGCAGGGTTGAAACTTTTGTCGAGAAATCGTCCATTTGGCGACAATATTGGCGATATGACATGGACGGATGGAGAACCTTCTCGAACGAATTCTTACCGGTTTAGCCGAAAATGTTCGCGAACACAATCCGAAAGCTATATAAACCCTGCTGGTCCGCAGTCAGTGTGTGTGCCTCGTCGAGAGGGCGAGCCAGAGTGCCTCGTCGAGTGCGAGATAGTGTGTCTGGTCTAGCGAGTCAGTCCGTGCGGACGATCGAGTTGACAGCCCGACAGCGAGTGCCGAGTGGGTCGTCGAGTGCATCGAAAGAGTCTCTTCGTATATCGGTGTGGGTGCATCGTCGAGAGAGCGTGTTGAGCTCCGGGAACGACTGAACCGAAGAGTCGGGAGCTGTGCTCTGTGTGTCATCGCGAGTTATAGCGTGGAGAGCCTCCAGAGTACGTGGAGTTCCGAGAACGATCAAGCAGTGTCGGGAGCTGTACTTTGGTTCTTTGCTGTGAAGCTGTCTTCACCGTGATAGCTTGATAACCTGAAACCTGTGTCGCTGATCGTGCCAGCGTGTATATAACAGTTAGACGACTGTAAACGAGATTTTGGATCTGTCCTGATTAATACCGGCCAATAAAGCGTGTTTCGATACTTCATCGAGTGTCGTCATTATTCACTCCAAATCCACACGAACCCCGTACGAACGTGAAGGAAGAAAATAACGTAACAACTGGTGTCAGAAAAAAAAAAAAAAAAAAAAAAAAACGCAACAATATTTATATCTATATTATTAAACATCATTTTCTTTGCACTTACGCCATATATAATTCAGCAACAAAATTACAAAAATTTTAGAAGTTCATTATATCAGTGTTCAGTTTTCTTAGTAAGATTAGATACTCGCAAAACTTTTTTTTTTTTGTCTTTTTATTAGCCCTGAAGGGCTACTAGTCTCAAAACGGCATTTTTTTTGGCCTTTCGCTATAAACAGTGAATCACGTTTTAAATTGTTGCTATCAAATATTATCGCCCTCTATTATACTCGTATTTAAAGAAATTAAATAATGAAGAATCTGCAAGAATGTATGTATGTTTCTCGCAATGTGACTAAACGACGGGACCTAGAGCCATCTGATTTTGAGTAACGTAATCCTTCACTCGAACATGACCACCAGGAAGTCCGAATTTTGAATTTCGAATTTGTTTTATTATCTATTTTTTATTCTAGACCGCGAGACCTTGTATCGAAAATTCTAAAGATATGCTCATTTTAAAACTATTTTGCGATATTGCTGTTGAATTGAATTTTATGGTTTAAGTGTGAAGAACGTAATATTTAATAAATAAAGGTAACACACAAAACGTTAGCAAAACTCCCCTTTGGATGTAATGTAAAATCTGAAAGCTTGAAGATTTTTTAGTCCTTTGTCCCGGAGGGACTGTTGTTTTCTTTTTGCGATTTTGCTTCGAATCACTCTGAATGTCCGCTTTACTTGCCACCAAATATTATCGCCCTGCATAATATTTGAAGAAATTAAGTAATGAAGAATCTGCATAAATGTATGTATGAATGACGTAATCCTACTGCGAATATGGGTATCTGAAATCCCAAATTTGAAATCTGGAATTTGTTTTTTATTATCGATTTCATATTTTATAAAGCTTTATTGAATTTTTTATTAAACTTTTTTTTTTTTTTTTTAACTCGAGGGTTTCAAAGTGAGCCATAGCAACGTTGTGCAGGAAAATATATATATATATCTCCAGCGCGTAAGACTGTGTATCGGAAACTCTAAAGGATATGCTCACGGACGATACACGATTTGTCATAAAAAGCCGTCCGAGTGTCCGGCCCTACATTCACCTGTTCCCCTCTTCTGAGTTATATAGGAGGCATATGGGGAAGCTGACAATGTCGACTTTATGGAAATGGCTCTGGAGGTAGTCGCCATGGATCTTGGGCAGTCTGAAAATGGCCACGTCGACGTCTCGGGGTAGATTGTTACGGAAGGATCTTGTTATTATGTAGTCGCCATGAATCTTGGTCAGTCTGAAGATGGCCATGTCGACGTCTCGGGGTAGATTGATAAGGATATGATAATTAGATGATAATCTTGTTATTATTGTTTTCCATCTTTTACCAACGCAGCTACCCGTCACGCCTCACCCACGGTCTTCTCGACTGTTGATGTAATTTAGTTGCATATGGTTCTGTATGAGAGTGCGTTGGCTGATGCATACAGTATCCATTCTTTGCGAGTGCGTCCGCCTGTTCCTTTCCTGCGATATCGCAGTGCCCTGGGACGCCTTGTACATGAATAATATTATTTCTAGATTATTCGTCTTATATGTCTAGATTAATTATCATAGAATTCCAATGTCTATTTCAAAATCTTTATACTAACTCCCTTTCTATAAGAAGATTAATGCTTTATCGCCAGAATGTAATACTACTTTTCCTGCGTTTCAACACGCAAATGTACACATCAGTTTAAAATATCAGCCATTTAAGTAATTTTACGAAAATTGCCCAATCTAACTAATTGATTAAAACGCTTAATTAAAGCGTCTTTGGTTTAAGTTAAACTCTGTCCTATACTCTTACTGTTTCGTATACTCCACCAGAATATATATATAAATAAGAGGAGCTAAGTTTTAGAAAAAAAGATTAACAGCTTTTCTTAAGCGGGCGATAACAAAGCTTCTACGCTGCTGTAGGGCGTCAGCAAAATTTCTACTTTTGTTTAAATATTAACTAGAGGTCCTGCAATGACAGAAGCCAACAAAAGATATAAATTTAAATTTTCGAATCGTACCACAATTTAGATCATAGGCTATCATTCCGGCAAGAAGCTAAAGTAAGTTTGTGTTAGTTTAGTTCTGTACTTCGAGCTGAAATCAAATATAAGAATTTCGGAGAGACCTCGGGCATTGGAGATAAAAATGTTTTATTCCATACAGTTTTGCCATTGCTGGCTTTGAAATGTTTGTTTTTTAATCAAAAGTTCATTAAAGTGTTACAAAATATGAAATAAATAATTAAAAAGTACATAAAATTATTCTATGAAAGTATAATATTTTCTATTAGATAGATCATGAATTAAATGCATTTTTATTATTTAAATCAATTTGACTCGAAATTAAGAAAGGAATATTCTTAAGAACTGCATCTGTTGCATTCAAATATCTTAATTTGTTAATCCATAATAGTCAAATGTAACTTGAAAGATACTTCATTCAGCAAAAGCTTACATTTTGCTGAATGGCAACAGAGTCGAATCAAAAGTGAAATGACGTGTTTATACTGAATCGATTTCGAGACTACCATTTCGAGACTAATAGCCCTTTTAGGCTTAAAAATGAAAAGAAAAAAAGGTTTGTTTATTGCGAAACGATGGGGAAAAATGTGGAAGAAATCATCAGCGTTTGATCATCGTAATATAAAAGGTAAAAATTTCTGATCGACTTTTTTTTACGTAAGTTTGAACTGTCATTGTTCTCGTTCTTTTTTAACTATTGTTCTTTAATGGCATTAAAACTTGATTTCTTCATTTGTAATGATGTTTATTCTTGCGTTATTTACAGCGTGTTCTTTTTTTCTCTTTCTTTTTCTTTTATTTTTTCTCTTTCTTTTTTTAAATACTGATTTGATTTGCGTAACTAAATAAACTTACTCTTCAGTTTAAACTGCTTGAAAATGTAAGTAAATTGTTAATATGAGTTATTCCTTTTTTCTGTACTTTTTTCATTACCCTCGAACTAATAGTGATTTTGAGTTAATCATGGATTAAACGGAAATGAGCTGTACGGTTGTATGCCTCATAAATCTGCCGGAATGGCTCTTGGCTTTATAATTAAAATATCACGCAGCATTTTCTAACAAAAACGTACATCTGTACGTACACGTAATCTGTATTATTTGTACTATTTATGAATACTGCAGCGTTGTAATTCATATGCTTATTAGAGCTCTATATGGAACCGTGTTATCTGCAACGCCGAATGAATGAAAATTTGTTAAATATTTTAGTACTGAGTTAAAGTCCCGGAACCATTTTGATGTTTAATTACTCATAAAATAATAAAGATAGATTAAAATTAATAACATAAATGGTTAAAAGACTTAGAAAGTTTCATGACCCTCGTCAGTGAACTCCCACGTGTGCCCCCTTCGTCGCACAGAGAATATCAAGTCAATATTCAATTTCACGCCAGGTACCGGCAAGCATGTCGGCATCCACAGAGGCTATTGCAGTTGTAATTCTGACTTTTAGGTCATCAATGTTCGACACTCTCCTCCTGTAAACGTTGTCCTTTACAAATCCCCAAAGGATAAAGTCCATAGCATTGCAATAGGTGACAAAAATAAAAGAGAGAAAAATGCAATTAATAAGCAACGATATTTTGAAAAGTATAGATATTTAGACTGGAAAATGAAATTATCTGAAATTAACCACACGCGCAGACGATATTTACAAAAGTAAAGATATTCAAAACTGAAAAGGAAAACATATAAGTTATTCCATCAATAAATGCCATAAGTTTGTTTATATCTTCATTATTTTATGAGGTATTAAACATCAAAATGGGTCCGGGACTTTATAAACACCCTGTATATAAAATGTAGCAGAAATTCTGGAGCAGAATGCTGTAAGTTTAACCGTTTATTAAGCAAAGAATTTTAACATCGGGAGTGCATGAACATTATTTCCTTGCACGAGAAATATTTTGAGTTGAAAATTATGGGTATGAAAGGTTTTGAGAAGTGAAAAATACGTAGCCGAGTATATATGCAAATACTTCGTTGAGTATGAAAAATACTTAGTCGAATATTTTGTACTATATTAAATCACTTCTTTGTACAAAGTAAAGGGAAGCATTGTAATCGCGAGAAATTTCGGGTATCGTATTTCAACAAAAATATCCATTTTGACCGCTCTCGAATCCATTTGAATGCGTGGCATGTGTATGTACAGACAGCATAAAAGACTATTTTTTCCAAAACTGATCGTAAAATGAATTTAAAATGGATTCAGAAGGGATTTTTTCGTGACGTATGTATGTATCTCGCATAACTCAAAAACTATTAGCCGTAGAACGTTGAAATTTTGTATATGGCACTGCTGTACTAAGTAGTTGCGCATCTCCCTTTTTCGTTGCGATCCGCCGCACCAAACGTATATCTATATTGACGTATATTTATGTAAACGCGTATCTATATCTGTATCTTATATGCAAAGAAAAAGTAAGAAATTTAGAACCAGATCCACAAAGACCCAAGAGAAATGAAATTTAAAACCAGTAAAATTTCAAATTTCCTCTATAAATATGTAAACAATCAACCAAAAGTCATAAGAATTAAAAAAAAAAAATGTGAAGTACAAAAACTACAAAAGATACATAGGAAGAGGAATGCAATTAAATCTGATTCAGCGTTATCAAGAGGAGGTCGATCAGACTTATATGGATATACATAGATGTATGTAGGGTTTGGACAAAAATATGGAAACACCTCGTAAAATGCAAATTTGAACTGAAATGTTTATTCTTGCAAAAGTTATTGGTGGCGGTGCTGTATTTGCTCATTAAAACGCCACCTATACAACATCCTCAATACGTTATTAATGTCATTCGTTATCGAGAAAGTTCTTTGCATTTGTAAGTGCATCGCGTCGGAACTAAATTCATTCGAACGTGGGCAAATTGTTGGGTCTCGTAAATTGTGCATATTTTGCTTTAAAATTGATTGAAGTATGTTGTTCGTATGTATCGGTGAATCTTTTTATGCCTTTAGTTAATCTGCGTGCAGTAGTTGTAGAGTTATCAACAGTTTAAAAGGTTCAGTGGCGGCTTAGTAGTACAGTGATTTCAGTTAGTTCGTGCACTAACTTCAATGTTTTTCTGCTCTGTGGCACCCGGAAATAACTTAAATTTTTGTGCATTTGAAATTTTGTCTTTCTGCCCGCTGGTTGAATAGCTTGTTTTCCCGTAAAAACTCTAATTTTAAGCATAAAAATTGTTTTTTTTTAATAACTATTTTTAACTGTCTTTAGTGTTTTAGGGTTTTCTGCATTTTATAATTTTTAATGTAGGTGTTTTCAGGCTTTATAAATTTTTACTTTTCCGCGAAGTGAGAACTAAAAGGATTGAATGAGAAATGCATCTCTAATGAAATTCGAGCAAATAAGTTTAAATGAAGTGCAGCAAAAAATGTGTATAATTTAATAGTTTAATAGGCCGTACAACGAAGTAATGCTGTGTCCACATCAATTTTTTTTTCTTTTAGCATAAGAGTCGTGATTATTATGCTTAAATATACGAAAGGAGTATTAATGCGCACATAAAATTTTTTTGGTGGTATGTTTTAGAAATGGAAATTTTTATAAATACTTCTTAAGGTACAGCTATAGATAGTTTTACAGGTTTTGCGTTATTATTTCAGCCCTTGTTATTTAAACGGAACCAACATTATCGATGAGCTGGTAAGGTTATAAGGTATTTCTTCCGCCGCCTTAGTATGCCTTCGTGGTGTAGTGGTCAGCATGCTCGGCGCGTATTCGACAGGTCCGTGGTTCGAGTTCCGGCGGGGCATTACTCATTTTTCGTCTCTCCTGCTTTCAAAAAATACATAATGTCTCTACAAAGTATGTCAGAAATAGTCGTCTGACCGCAGGCAGTCCTTAGCATATTCCTCTCCCTTTGATAAATCAAAAGATGTTAAAATTTTTTCCGAAAAAATGATGATCAAATGTACTCCAAAATTTATAACAATTAAAGCAGGGCATGATTAAGACTTTTATGTGCCCTAAGCGCTTAAAAGTTTTGGTGCCTTCACATATGATTACGCGAGCGTTATCTTCATACCTTTCCTCTCACTCGGTTTTGGTTTAGCCCGCACCACACGGAAAAACCGGCAATAGAAAATTTTTTGGTGTCTCTTTTCCTTGATGCCGTAAGCACCTGCTTATATTGCTTAATGATTAATCCACCCCCCAAGTTACTGGACAGAAATATCGCTTTAGCACATGGCACACTCAAAGCTTTTAGCAAAATGGGCGCACAATTAGTGGCTGTGGGTGAGCTTGCCGACCGTTTGCGACATGCATCTACGATTTGTGGATAATCTTGACGCCGCTTATATTAAGAAAGGACCTTTTTAGGAAGTACATAGAAATTCTTGTATATTTTCCATCACTGCATATGAATGATTGTACCAGTTTTTTTTTTCTCGTCAGGGGTTAATTAATAATCCTAAAAATAAATGCTTTGAAGCTGATTCATTTTCAAGTTTATGTTCCACTTATATTTTATTTACTTTTGTACTAAATATATATGAGTAAATTTTAAAACATTTAATTCTTTTTTTCTTTTCTAGGTAAGAAATTTTGGCATTCTTCTAATGGTAGAAAGGAAGTAAAACAACGAAGAAGTGACTTCTATTAAGAATATAAGAATATTCCATCAGCCATTATATTCCTTGATTGCCAGAACGATTTTAAAATCCAAACTGTCGACTCTGCTTTTTAGGTGATATCCAAACCAGTACAACAAATTATATTTACATTGTTAATACATTGTACAACAAATTATATTTTTTAGTAAATAACCTCGGCTTTAAAAAAATGCAACTTGTGTTTATTTAAAAACTGAACTCAGCATTTTTAAACAATTATTAATATTACTATCAATATTATTATTTTGTAGTTTTTCCGAACATGCTATTTCTGGCCTTTTTTTTACTATGTTTGATAAATTGTCATTATTAAGGATCTGTATGGAAAGTTCTCTAAGTGAATTATTAATTGGTGCCTCTCCGTTTTTATCTAGTTATAGAAGTAACTATTAAATTACGATTTTTTTTTCAGTACACTTTTTTGTCTTTTGCATGCCTTTAATGAATTTATGTAGTTTTATACTGATATACCCTTGTGAATATTGTTTTATACCCTTGTGAATAGCATTTTTTTAAATGGATGCAAAACTAATTCAAAACAAATTTAAATTGGATATTTCTGCAAAAATTCAAAAATGACGCTTTTCGTCATGTTTTAGAAATAAGCTTTTAGTAAAAATGTTGAAATATATTTTTATAGTTTTAATTATAGAGATAATTTAGTTCGGTTAGTAAATTAATTACTAACAGTTATTCACGTCACTGGAAACAAAGCAAACATTTCGAAAATTCCGTCGTAAATCTATAAAATAACGCGGTAAAGATAGTATATTCTGGGTAAAGCTTTTTTGTTTTGCAACAAATTTATTCAGATATCTCGCAATACATATATATATAAAGATGTGTTGCCATTCTGAATATTTTTGTCTTTTGAATTTAATAAACAAACTCAGTGATTTGCGTTGACTGCCGGAATTGAAATATTTTTTTTCCCTCGCATCCGTGTTTTGCCGTTGACATTTAATTTTTTCCCCTTGCAAATTTATTTTGTTATTAATTAACAAAATAAGCGATTTAAAATACAATAAACGCAGATTGATATAAGTTATTATGAAATACTAACTGGACCCATGAAATTACACCAGCTGGGTTCATCAAATCATCTGTGAACAACAGAACCCCTTTTAACCGAGCAGTAGGATCTGACCGACTCCGGAGAAGATATTTTCACGGATAATTGAATATATTTTTCTAGAAATTAGTTATTCATATTTTGTAATGCCATGTGTAGAAAGAGCAGCATGCGAAGACCGTAGGCTGTGTTTTTGATAATTGCCGCAATTAAATAAATAATATCGGAAGTCGTATAGATTATTCAAAATTAAAATACGTAACATGATTTAAAATGTCAGAAAAACAAAATTAAACATTTTAAAACTACCATATTTATTATCACAGAAATTCCTAATTATCACATGATTTATAGAATTCCTGCTGGCATAAAACTTCGATTGTCTACCTGCTTACAAGATTTTGCCATAGTTTTAAAAATTCGTTGTGTATACAATGAAGCTTCATAATATCATGTGGGGACATAGATGAGCATTTCTCAGTAAATCTTACTTGACGATCTGTAATCCTATGTCAGATTCTATCCCCATAATTTTCTTGCTGTGCTTGTTCGTCTTTATCCTTATTCCTTCTACCCTTCCCCTCATTTCTCTCTCCTCTCCCAGTGCATGTTGAATTATTTCGTTGCCACTTCGGGAGAGTAAAACAGGAACAGAATTGTCTACATTCACACTAACACTAATCTTACCTGAACTTGTAAGTAAATGGAAGATGTCAGCTATAGTTGTCGGATGTGTTTTAAAACCAAGAGAATCTTCGTCTGTCGAATCTTCATCTACGAACATGATATTATACTACAATTTACGCACAGTGGCACCTTAAAGCAGTGCTTCTTTACATCTTCCCAAATGAGAGACAAACTAAATCTGCCGTCTTTCGGTTAGAGATGGATAAAACCGTTCTTTCAAGGATCGGATCAGAGCCGTTCGCGCATTAAAATGAATTGGTTGTTCTTTGTCACATCCTCTTGATAAGAAAAGATCTGAAACGAGGGTGAATGAAGAGTGATTTGTGAGGATGGAGCGAAGAGCGAAAAGGATCGAACGAGCCGTGAGATCGGCACAGTCCATTCAATCAAACGCTATCTCCCAGAACTGATTTTTTCCAGCTGTAGTTTTGAGATTTCCTAAAGCCTCCCTTCTAACACAGAACTAACAATAAAATTCTAGAATAAATTTTTTTCGAAAAGTTTGAAAACGTTAAAAAAATTTAACTCATTTTTAATATGGGACGATAAACATTCTTTTCTTCCCTAAAAAGAGAATCGATCGAACTTTCCTGACACGCTTCCAACAAAAGCTCTGTTCGTTTTTTGCCAGTCATGTCATGGGTCATTCAGTAAAGTGAATTGGTTCATGAACGAATAGCAGATCTCTGTTCTTGACACACTTACAACAAGAGCTGGCGGTAAACTATAAAAGAGGTACAACTTCGTTTTTTAGAATCAGAGTAAATTCCTTCAGTAAAGTGAATCGGTTCTTTGAATCAGTTCTGGAGCGGATCTTCCAACTTTGGTTGAATTGTGTCTGAAAGTCACAAAGAAGGGGACATAACCTTCAAAGTTCATACATCAACGTATAAAAAAGAGATCGGTAGTTCATCTTTATATTTTGGATAATTCATTGATTTGATAAGGCTTGTTTCGTCTGGCGGCAAAATTATGGCACAAATGTTTTGTATATTTAAGTAGTCAGACTGTTAATCCATTACGTATTTTTTTCTTCCTTTGACCTAAATTTAGGTTTCGAATTTTAAACTTTCAAAAATGCCGTTATTTTGATATTTACAGTTAAAATTGGGGGCCAGTTACGAGAGATTTTGCTGTATAAAAATCGAAAGTTGTCCCTTTGTTTGGTGTGTAATTCATACAAATCCGAATTTTTTTTTTTTTTTTTTCCTGATCGTGATGAAATTTTGCGCACTTGAACTTTAAAAGAGGTTGGGCAATGTTCGCATAAGATTTCGAAAAACTTTCCCTTGGGGATACTTATTCAGGGCTTTTGTATTAGAACACTGCGCTCGCTTCACCCATCTTAAGTTTACGTCGCAATTGTTGCGTTCCCGCTGTCAGTGGAAGTCATCTATGCTACGCAAGAAATTTATAATTTTTTAATGAAAAATAAATATTAATATTTCTGCACAATTTCAATTTTGAAATTACATCACTCGGCTTACGTTCACTTCGCCATTGTTCCTTTCCCGCTATCAATTCTTACTAAAACCGTTAGATGATGCGGTATTCGTTTGCCTTTTAGAACAATGTCAGTAACCTTGATAAAAACCTTTAAAGCGTAACTTAATTGCGCTGCCTATCAGTTTTTCGCGAATATTCGAAAACGGTGAAGAAGTCAGCGAAGGCGGTTGATGACTTTCCGAAATCTTATTTCCGAAGAAAGATATAACCGATAACAAGCAAGTTCTTACTAAAAACCGTTACTTGGCGCCGTTACATAGTTCTACACTTTTATTCGGAGGTTGGAAAATTTTGCACAATTCACTTCGAGCCACCGTAAGAGAAAAATCACTGTCTACCTGAGATTTCGAAAAAAATAATCCCATCCTCCTAACTGATGCCTCTTCAATCTGCGTATTCGGTGCAAGCTCGGGTAACGTCGTGTGCTTCAGCTAGTCAAAATTTTAAATCTTTCGGGTACGATATATTTTGCTTTCTTGTGGCATGTCGTGCAGTGGTTAACAAAAGAGGAGAATGAAAGTTATCTGAAACACTTTCAAGCCTCATTTTCTTTTCCGTTCCAGTGCTCTACAAAGCAGCAGGTTTCAAAATGGAAACCATGCATAAAAAGACCGATTTATCTTCTTTCACTCTTCACAACACTTTGTTCCCCTCGAGTTCCGTTGTTACCTCTTACTACAGCAAAGCGTTTTATGTTGGGTGCTATGAATAATTTTATGGTATCTGATCTTATTTTTAGCTCTGAATATCATCTTTGCTTTCAGTCTTCCCCGTGAAAGGTTTAGTCGGCAATAAAAGAATGGAAAGAACTTTGAATCTAAGTTCTATAGACGGTATTAAGAAATTTAGCAAATAATTTTTACATTTGTGTTTAAATTTTACACGTATATGTGTAATTGTTGCTGAATGTCTTATCATTGAATATGTCATGCGTATCACAGACCTGTTCTTACCTATTCTTACTTTTCATAAGATCGCTTGTTTTCCCCATGTGTAACGTGTATACGAGCCAGTTTCTCTTAGCCAGTTCCTCCACGAAAGCATCCTTTCCCTTAGGCAGATAGCCCTAGTGTGCTTTGCCATAATTAAATACACCACACCATAAGATGGCTTATTTTTACTCGAATAACTTCAAGTCTAAATCTGGCTGTCACAACAAAAATATTTGGTAAGACATCCCTTCTTTTCTTCTTCATTAAATTTCGTGGCGTCTCTGAAGTCTGGATAACAGTGAATTTATAATCTGAACCATAATTCGTTGTTGAATGTTACAAGATTTTCAGCAACTTGGAAAACAGCGATTTTTATGTAGCATGAACAACAACTACCGTATATTTAACTAGCTACGAGTTGTTTGGTGGAAGAAAATCCATGCATCACGTCGTAGACATCACTTACTTCAGAAGAAATCGTTGTCACCTTGCGTATCGAAACAAATACTACCATGTTAAGGACTCTTCCACGAAACAACTGTTGATTGTAGAGCAAATAACTATGTTACTCTTTAATGCCATGTCGAGAGCGAGTTTTGACACTGTAGTAAATGTCTCTCCCTTCATCATTTTGTTTTTAGCCCGAAAGGGGATATTAGTCTCGAAAAGGGATTTTGCGTCGATTCACTATAAAGTGCGTTGTTTCACTTTTGATTCGAGTCTGTTACCATTCGCAAAAATGTCAGATATTTGTGTAGTCTGTCTGTTGTGATTAATAAATTATTCATTGTAATCCTTAATTCTATTCATTGATGTATTAATGTTCTATATTATTCATTGTAAATGATCAATGTTCAATAATCTCTAGAATGTAATTCTAATTATCTAATAATTGTCTTAATAACTCTTTATAAACTTTGTATTATGATCAATTGTACTCTGTAATTTATCTTAAATAAAGATGTTGGCGAGGCCAACACATCTTAGTCAGAGGACATCAAAATTCATACTAGGTGTTCTAAAATTAATAATTCGGCTATAATAAATTTATCTTTGAGCTTATGCTTTTAAATAGTAAAATTCCTCGGCCTATGGCTCTTGTGATACCTCTCCTTAAGAGGTGAGGACCAAATATTGCATCTTCATGTTGTGATTAATAAACTAATTTATTTCAAAGGAATAGAAGTAGTTTTTAAGAATATTCGTTTCTTACTTTTGAATCAGATTGATTTAAATAATAAAAATGAATTTAATTCGTGATCTAGCCAAGAAAAATATTATATTTTCATAGAATCATGTTATATATTTTTTAATTATTTATTTCATATTTTATAAGACTTTATAGAGTCTTCATGTTCTTTTTGGTAGTATGCAACATGAAGATGAAATAGCGAATACTCGCTATGTGTTGAGAATAAATACTCCAGAAGAAGGTTTTAAATAACCTTTTATTTTAACCCTTTGCGGCACAGTGTGTCCGGTCTGGACACATCTTCTGTACCTTGATTTATAGGTTACTCTGAACCTTCTTTATTTATAGTAGATGGCAGCTCAACACAAACCAGTCCATATATTTTAGCCATGTTTAGTTTTTTAAGACCCTCATTTTTCAAAGAAATCTTCCAGATTTTTTTTTTTTAGGGTATAAAAGGAATTTATTTGAAAAGAAATTTCTATGTTATTTTTTTGGCTGTGTGCTAATGTCCTTATTCTATATTAGTTTTAAATTTTTACCTAGAAATCTTGCCTATAATCAAACGGCGAACCTAGGTGTGCCCAGACCGGGCTCACCGATAATCTAGGACAACTGAGAGTCTGTATTCTTTGTTTCTCCGCATCTCATCGGCCAGTTCATTGACAACAATGCTCGTTTCAGCACTCTTTTCGAAGCTTTATTCAATCAGTGTGCCCAATGGGCACACCCACAGACAAGGTAAGTGCTATCTTTACTCGCTATGTGTTGAGAATAAATACTCCAGAAGAAGGTTTTAAATAACCTTTTATTTTAACCCTTTGCGGCACAGTGTATCCGGTCTGGACACATCTTCTGTACCTTGATTTATAGGTTACTCTGAACCTTCTTTATTTATAGTAGATGGCAGCTCAACACAAACCAGCCCATATATTTTAGCCATGTTTAGTTTTTTAAGACCCTCATTTTTCAAAGAAATCTTCCAGATTTTTTTTTTTTAGGGTATAAAAGGAATTTATTTGAAAAGAAATTTCTATGTTATTTTTTTGGCTGTATGCTAATGTCCTTATTCTATATTAGTTTTAAATTTTTACCTAGAAATCTTGCCTATAATCAAACGGCGAACCTAGGTGTGCCCAGACCGGGCTCACCGATAATCTAGGACAACTGAGAGTCTGTATTCTTTGTTTCTCCGCATCTCATCGGTCAGTTCATTGACAACAATGCTCGTTTCAGCACTCTTTTCGAAGCTTTATTCAATCAGTGTGCCCACTTTGGGCACACCCACAGACAAAGTAAGTGCTATCTTTACAAAATTTTACTTGTGTACTCCTTTAGGCCTAATTAGACAGCCTACTTTTTTTTTTTTAAATAAAAACTCCAATTTTAAATGGTAGCGTGCCGGAAAGGGTTAAACTAAAATGGGCGGATACATGCACTTGGTGCTGACAATTCACCACTTCAAATTAACAGGAGATAAAAAAGTTACAAGTCGCTAATAAATTTAAAGGGCTCACGACTGGCTCTTTAGCTTAACTAAACGCTAAATCGGGTGCACACAGCAAAGCCGAGCCTACAAATATCAGTATAAACTGAAAGGTGTCTAACACCGACTAGAGAGTTAACTTCAAACACGCAGCATAAACATCGGAACTAAGTCTGCTACTACTCAAAGACAAAGTAGACAGATGTCTTGTTTTGCTCCCGCTAAGTCTTTCTGCACCGATGGGCGAAAAATCAAGCTTAGGTGCGAAGGAAAGGTATATAGAAAGGGGGGCAATTTTCTATTTCAGAGGAGAGTAAAAAGGAACTTTGTACATATTACTGAAAGACATATGAGGTCTTTCAGTAACGGATACGGTTACACCTACATAGACGATCAATTACAGTTATTCAATTACAAATACCCATTACAGTAAAACAAGGGCCGGACCAAAATGTCTTTGGCGATTTGTCGCCAAATTGGGCGATAAAACTGATTCAGCAAATCCGTCTTTATGATGGCGATATCTCGCCAAAATAGCCAGAAGGCCTTTGATTTAATTTTAAATGGACTTGCCCCTGTATTTGTACTTTTCCGGCAAAGCAGCCCCACTTTAAATTTTCTTATTACTTTAAATATATATATATATATATATATATATATATATATATATATCGCATTATTTATGCGAAATATATATATATATATATCGCATTATTTATGCGAAATAATATATATATATATATATATCGCATTATTTATGCGTATATTAACATGCTACTATAATAACGAAAAAAAGTGTTTAAAATTAATCATATATAAGAATAAACAGAATTTAAGTTTGTTTAAAAGCGTCATATAGAAAAGAAAGTAAAATTCAACAGAGATTTCCTTGGGACTAAGAGAAAATATTAAACCAGGGGTTATTAGCATGTCGATATGAGGCATCTTGATTCAATTTTTAAAATGATGTATGTTAAAAAAAGTGTGTACGCACCGTTTATTTAACTCTAGTGCATTTTAGACACAAACACAACAAACATGTTACTGTTAAGAAAACCTCTTTAAATCATTATGTTGCTCTTTTTCTCACATTCAAGCAACGTTAGCCAATCATCACCAATTTTAATAGTCGTAGAATTTATTTTAGCTGAAGTGCTTTCAGCAACTGAATATTACAGCCGTCTTCCATTACAATTAAATGAAAGAAAAATACCAAAAACAGAGAGAGAGAGAACAGTGGTACTTGTGCGTAAATTTTTCCTCATGAATGCTTAATGATTATTTTAATTATGCTTCTGGTATAAAAATTTTTCATAATTTTTTAATAGACGCAAGTGTATTTATACCCAAAATAAATAAATAAAAAAAATCAGGGATTTAAAAAAATCTTGAATAAAATGTTTCGAAATCGAAAGTTTTTTTTTTTTTTTTTTGCCAATTATTAAGTTTGGTATTGGATTCACTAACCAGGAAACTCTCTATTAGTGCAGATTTACTTTTTTATTGCGCATCCTAAGTATTATATTTTTTTAAAAATCCAAGATTTGCGGTCATCTTACATCAGGGCAGCCAAGCGGCATTCTTTTTCCAACCGCATTATCTTGTTTTGTGTGTTTTTATTCTGATAATTCTTACCATAAAGTCAACTGTACTGTAGATTAAACGTAAGCGGATTAAATAGATTCCAGATTAACACTGTGTTGTCTAAAAAAAAGGTTTAAGCTTATTTATTGCAGAGTGACGAGAATATTACAATCAGAGTTTCAGCTTAAAAAAAAAAAAAAAAAAAAAAAAAAAAAAACCTGCCAGTGGAAAATACAAAAAAAGATGGAGTAAATGTACGGAATAATGGCAAAAGGAACAGTTGGATGTCGGCCAAATGAACTTTGTCAAAAAAAAAAAAAAAAAAAAAAAAAAAAAGTTCTGACTGACGTTTTTACATGAATTTGAACTCAGTAGCACCCTTAAAGTTATCTTGCAAACTTTTATTTTAGTGCTATTTTTAATTCCATTTCCTTCAGTTCTAATGATGTTTAAGCTTCCGTTATTTACAGTGTGTACTGTATATTTTGAAAACTGGTTTATCTTATGTAACCAATAAAGTTTTTCTGCAGATTAAACTACTTGAAAATAATGGTAAATTTTCTATTACGAGTATTTTAATATCGGCTATCCTTCTTTCCTGTGTGTTTTTAAACATTTCTTGTATTTACTGTGATTCTGAGCTATCCACAAAGGCGTCTTTGGTGTTACTTCGGTAAATCTGAAGTTGACTATATGTCACTTTTATTGTTATTATTATTAAGCAAAATAGAAAAAATAATAGATGGGCAATGCTATTTAAACATTCTGTTATAATACTCTGTTTATTAATGAAGTCTTCGACAGATTATTATTTAATTTTATCTTTCATTACACTTATGGTATATTTTATAAATATTTTTCTTTTCTCTTCTTATTATTGTATTATCTTCGTGTTTCAATAAATTTAATGAATTTAAAGCGGACTAGTTTCTGAATTTTTCAAATATTTCCCCTCAGATGTATTAAAATTAGGAGTACTAATGCTCACTGGAAGGCTTAAAAGGTCGTGGCTGTGACAGTGATCTCTTAGAGATATAACAGCATGCCTGCCTGTCGGAAGTCGAAATGCTATGCTGAAGCAAAGTACGCTTAACTGCTGGTCTGTTAAAGGTGACTCTTCTTGTTAAAAATCAATGCGGTCATCCAGACGGTATAGTGTTAGGGGAACCTACTGCGGTAGCGAACGCTCCGGGTTCGAATCCAGAAGAAGGCATGGCTGTAATTGTCCGTCTCTTCATAGGAGGTGATAACGATGGCCCACTTATTATGTGCTTCCACAATAAAATGGCCACCACTTCTGGCCTTAATAGTGGCCAAGCGTAAGTCCGCCAAGTGCCCGCCAATGGGGAGTAAAAAAGGTCATGCGGCTCACGAGCCTCAGTTTAGACGTGCCTGCTATAGGCATACGTTTCTGCAATCATTGCATAATAAAAACACTGAACTCTTACTTAGCTTTTCACCATTTTGCAAAAGTTAAATTCCTTTTTGGATTTCTTTCGTTAACCGAAAAACGGCAACAATTGCTTTATCTAGGGCGGGTATAGTTTTTTATTTGAATTCGAGAGCGAAGATATGCGAAATGTCGAAAGCTGGAAATTAGGCCTCTTGCATCAGATAATCAGTGAAATTCTGGATTGGCTTAATTAGATTACGACAAAGCGCACTAAGGCTATCTGCCTACAGGAGAGAGATGCCTTCTTGTAGAACTTTCAAAGGAAAATTAGTTGGTATTCACTTTACACAGGGCGCAAACCGCGAACACTTTTATGTAGTCTACCTGTTCGTCAAGTTTGTCTGTCGAACTACCACTATGTAGAGATTTTATCCAGTTAAGAATGCTAATGAAAAGTTCCGGGAAATTAATTGCTGCTCCATCAAATTTACAGATGACGACCCAGCTAAAGAATCCGTTTTCTTTACTTACATTATACAGGGAAACCGTATAACGCTTTTATTGGGATAGTCACTCTCTTACGGTGTATTAGATACTGAAACTACGCAGCACATCAGCGTGTGTGTGTATGTTTTTAATAAAGCAAATAAGCATTTAAATTCATTTATTAAATAATTCTATCATCGCTGTAGGAGACCGTTTTATCTTTTTAAGTGTTTCGTGATTGTTTGTCAACAAAAGACTCTTATAATAATTAGGAGAGTAAATTCAAACTAATATTTTTTCTTGCGGTTGTGTGAGCTTCATATTGTTATTTTCATATCAGTTCGCTCAAATTTTCTGTTTTATTTTACAGAATGAAACAGACTGACATGATGGCACGACTTGAGACCTTAATGACAGTCAATTCAATAAAATTATTTTTTATACATACGTTTATCTGTTTCGCTGATGGGAAGTACCATAAGTGGCTTTTACGTCGAAGTCTCCTTCCCCCGACACCCGAAGGGCCGCGCTACCACTTGAAAAGATATATTGCATTGTCTAATTTTCAATGTCCTTGGTTTGCCCAAAATAAGATATTCGTTACGTTAAACACTTACAGGATATGATGTGAAAGGAAAATAATTAAGGCTCTTAATGAATTTTAACAAAGATTTCGAACGAAAGAATCGGAACATATTTCAAAACTTGACGACTCGGGGAATAAAAAAACAAGAAAAGGTGAATAAAAGCTTGACTTAAAGGCATTCCCCACTTCCTCCCTTTCCCCGATACCGCAGCTTGACGCTTTGCAGTCGATGTCTGAAAGTAAAAATGAAACAGTTTGCCTTCCCAGATCTTTTGATTGAACGCTTCGATAATCGAATAAAAAGAGGAAAAGAAATGAAGCAAGAGAAAAAATATGTATATAACATAAATATCGAGAGAGGTTGCTGCGAGCTTCAGCGAAGCAGAAAAGGAATTTAACAAAGTAACAAACACACTGTTGCTGATCAATCTTCCCTCTTTCTTTATCGTTTACGGGAGAAGTGTCGTCTGCCCCTTTCTCTACGTTAGATTATTTTGCTTTGGCTCGAATCGGTGGCATCAAAGAAAAACTTTGATTGTGCAGTTTTAACACTTAAAATGTAATAATCTTTTCATCCGTTCTTTTGTTTCTTCCGTTCTGGAAATGTATATTTCGAGGGCGGAGGAGGAACACAAAACTGTTAAAAAAATTACATTTCTCTCCCCCCCCTTTTTTTCATATCAAACATTTTAATGACGTAATTCCGATTATCTGTATTTGTTCGACTCACAATGCTTTTTGATAGCATAGCTTCCAACCCATGTTGTAAGATATTTAGCGTCTTAGAATGCCGTAATGGGAGGGAGGATCACGGATCTTCAAAAAATTCTAAATTGCAGCCGTAAGGCTTGGCCTCATGGTGAGGCCAACATAAAATTTCTACAGAACACAAACTTTTTGTTATTTCTTATTAACTGATTGATTTGTGTGCTAATTGTTTAGCGGGACAAGTGTTAAATGTTTTTAGTTAGTTAATTGACTTTAAAATAGACTTTGGAAACTTTCAAATTTCAAATTATATTTGTGGCGTTATCTTTATACTGCCGTAATTTATTTTCTACCACATTTTAAAGCTGTGAGCAGTATCTGATTTACGCTAGTGAAACAGGGCACATGCCCCTCGACTCCACTTTCATTTGGCCTCCAAATCCCTCAATAACATTTTAAAATGTGTTAAATTTAAGTTTTTTTTTTTAAATTCCGTGATTTTGAAATAGAAAAATCGGAATCAACATCACAATTTTAAATTTCGTATTTTCGTTCTTTATGTAGTTGTTCATAAATAAGACTCTGGGCTGTATTTTCATTAACGACTGATACTGCTGAGCGTAACCTTAATTTGTATTAATGCCGACTCGCACAATGAGTCTCTACTATTATGTCGACCACTACATTTGAAGCTCATGATGCCAAATGAATGTGACTGTCTTTTACCTTTGGTAGGCATGGCCATAGAAAGGTGATAAATAGTTGAATTTCACTGTATTGGTCTTTATGTCTGTAATTAATTAAGGTTTGTAATAAGATGAATAAAAATTTTTAATATCTCAAGATTGTGAGAAAAAATAACAAGATCTTGCTTTAAAAGCCTTTAGTGGCTAACTTTGTAATGTATTTTATACAATGGACAGTTAAACTCTGAAAATTAAACGTACAGTAGGTTGAAAGATAATTTCTATTTAAATAACTCTAAATAAAAAAATTATAAAATGTTAGGTCACTTCGTAAAATATTTTATATAATTTGCATCAATCAAACTGCATTGAAAAGAATTAGAGCAAGAGATCCCTCTATGTGAAGTTTTGTCCCGGGCTTCCAGTTTTGTAAATGAGGCCCTGAGCGTGAGTATAACAAGGGCTAAGTAACAGGGCTTCATTTTTGTATTGACACAAAAAGTTTCTCAAGTGGTTTTTCTTGTAAAAATTCTCGACGTTAGGGTTTGTATCACATAGCATTGTACGTGTTAATTTTTCTCTCAAATTAAATCATAAAATTAATTAAATAAATTATTAATTAATTCATTCTCTAATTAAATAAAGTAAATTATTTTGTAAAGGGTCAAAAATTTATGTTTGCTGTAATGGTATGTTTTTCTTCCTGTTGTGGTGTTATGGTACATCTTTCTTCCTGTGTGCTATTATGGTACAACAGATGGCCCAGGCCCACTAATCCAACAAGTTGACCTTCTTGGTATTCGATTCTGAGTAAAGGTTCGCCGTATTTTCTCACGGTATTTTGTTCCGGTATCTTTTTTCCAACCGTACTGAATGAGTTCTTGCGCTAGATGCAAACTGTATTGTCAGATAGTCTTTGTTTTTTGTCAGTGCAGGCTGCAGCTATACATATTCTTAGTACTGTTTAAAGACTTGAGGTGGGTCATCATCCGCGTACATCGGCTGTCACAATAGCCATTGCTTTTTCTAAAAGAAGCATCGCCATAGAAATGAATCCCAGAAAGAAAATTATTTGCCTTTTCACATTACTTTGATAAGTACCGTGGGGCACACAGTCTGAATTTAAAATTAGGCAGAAAAGCAATCTTACACCTTAAGATAGCACAGATTTTGACTGAAACTCTTATCTAGACTGTTCTGAATAAAATTGTTCGAAACCTACTCTAGCCTAAGGTCTTTTTTTTTCTGATTTTGAGTATTACATCGGCGTGTTCTCATCCAGTTTCACACTTTTTAAATAATTAAACCCGTTGCACAAATTAAAAAAAAAATAAAATAAAATAAAATAAACCGCCAGTTGTTGAGAAAAATATGATGTAAGATGACTTTTGTTTCAAATATTATTTATACTTTGAAAATAAAACTACAGTTTCTTACAACATCATTCGCATTTGGCCGACCTAAGAATCGCATGAGTCTCGCAAGCTACAGTTAAGCCATGCCTGCTCTTACGATATCGAAATTTCTTCTGGTTACAAGTTCATGCCATAGGCGACGGAAGGTTTTCATTCGATTTATTTGATATTTAATGCAGATTGAATAAAACTGAGGGTGGAGTTAAGAACTGGAGAGGGGGGACGTGGAACAAGAAACAGGAAGCCCGATTTAATGCAACCAAAATAAGCCTACACCATTTCTTCCCGCAACGCATTTCAAAATGGCGAAATGTATGGCCATCTCGCCACAAAACCTGCTCTGAGCAGTACACACGAATGGCAACAAATACGACGTCGCTGCTTCCTGACTTTTATGAGCGATATAAATTTTACTCCATCACACAGGCTATAATTGTTGTTACTTTTTATACTGCGTCTGTCTGAAATGATACACAGAGTATCTCGTGCAGACTGCTGATTCTGCACGCATCCTTTACTAACACAGAGTTTCTTCTTTTTTTGCTACAGAAAAGTATGAATGAAAATAGCGTTTTTTCCGCGATACAGGGTGCTTATATACATATTTAAGTGCGCGTTTCTGTACGAGAAGTATGTATACGTTTGTGTGAGAATATTGTGCCGCCGATTTTGCTACGGATAAAAAAAAAAAAAAAAAAAAAAAAAAAAGTTTTGTTCATTTATGAACGTAAGTATAGTGATCCTTTTCTGTTCCACTCAGTCTTGTATAAAATCTTAGTCTTCCTGTGGGGAGGACAACTTTGCATCCCCCATTGTTGGCCGAGAATCCTTAACCACAAAAACTCTCCTGCAGCCAGCCGGATCGAACTGTTAGTGTTCAGCGATCTTACCGCTAGTAGGCTTAGGCCCATATCACACGGCGTTTGTTTCAAATGGCGAACAACTGTTTCGGACAATTTTTCTGCCTGGTTTAGTATTGAAAGAAAGACGTGCGACTTTTTCCTGCCTTTCCAAAAAAAAAAAAATGCAAGTTGTTCGTTTTCAACCAATCAGCTATCAGCTTCGAATGCTATCAGCTTGTTTGTGATGACGAACGAGTTTCCTCTGTGTTAACCGCAAAGCATCTATGGTGATTGGCTATTATGACAAAGCAGAAAAATTGTTCCAAACAGTTGTTCTTCCGAAACAAAACGACGTGGATTACTCTTTTTCAGAACTGAAAACAATTTTTAAAGTTTGGCGGATTTCCACAGCCCTAGTTATATACTATTTCAGGGTATTGCACGTCGCAAATGTATATATACATTCATATACTTTGTAATATACATATACAAAGTTTTATAGATATGTATATTGAAATATGACAGAAATTTATTGACAATTAAATTAAAATTGGAACAAATTGACAGTAGACCTTTAAATTTCAAGTCTTTAATAAATAGAGCTTTAAATTTGCAAGTGAAGGAATCCCCTCTTCAAGGATGCGTACTGAACCATTTTACGTCATTCTTTCCCTGCAGAGGCCCACCAGCGGCGAGCGATAAAGTCGCTGAACACTGGTAGTTCTATCCGAGATTCGAGTGCCGCGAACGGGCTATCTGCATGGGCGTTTTCTTGGTTTTCTTCATATGTAAAGTGTGTACGAGCCAGTTTTTCTTAGAAAGACCTCCATGAAAGCATCCCTCCCCTTAGGCAGATAGTCCTCGAGGCTTTGCCGTAATTAAATAAACCAAACTAAACCTTTCCCTGTAGTAACCGCATTGCTGTAAATGTTTGCCCAGTCGCTGCTCAAGATTAAATCAAAGCTTTCCGAGATTATAAATAGTGCTAAGCAACTTACTGCGCCGCTCTTTTGCTCCTTGTTCTGCCTAAGAAAGTCAAGTCTCTTCGCTAAGCTTTGCGTGTTTAGCATCCCTAGTGTTGTAACAATTAAGCAAAAATGCATTTCTGTAGAATTTTTCGTGTGCAAAATAAAAATGACGTTTTAACCATCAAGTAACCATTGTGATTTTCGCACCAATCATCATCTACTCAGCAGTTGCTCGGTCATGACTAAAAAATGATTGGCTTCAAATTTCTAGCGACGTATTAACGAAATTATTACATACACAGACATATATCTATTCGAACTTCAGACTAAACCACCAGTGTTCAGCTACTTCACCGCTTGCCCTCTGGTGGGCCGGAAAAATATGAAAAATTGAATTTTTTTAAACGAAAGATGTTTTTTCGCTAACTTAATTATACTCGTTTATTATGATGCTTGCCTAATTCTGCTTTGTAACTGGAAATAAGAGCAATCGATGTTTTCGGTAATAATCAAGATTAATGACCGAAAAGATTAAATTGCTGACCATATACTATTCTACCGTTAACGGTAATATTCGACTTCTGATTTTATGATTTCTATCTGTAATCGTAAATTTATTGCAGCGGCTTGTGTCTTTTTCAGCTACAATAAAATCTGGCACCCAGTGTTTTGACACACCCAATAATCTGGAATGCCGGCATCCGATATCAATACTTTCTATGAAGGCTACGAGCGTGTTGTTCAGAAATGATAGAAAACTTTCGACATTTGATTTGAGACTAGCATAATTATACCTGAATCTTTCATAACAAAATTCTGTTGAAGAAAACAAAAGTATTGATAATCCTGTAATTAATCCTCCTAAACTGCTAAACTCCATCCCAAGTGAAAACTTCTTCAGTCACAGTTTCTGAAGATTAAATTTGCTGAACCAGCCAGTTTTGAAAATCCCGCTGGCATCAATAGAGCTGAAGATTGACAATAAAGAAAGTTTAGTATTACTTTGCTTAAGGTTACCGAAGCATTTTTGAAATTAGTGGAGCATAAATAACTATTAAACAATGGGGATATTCTCCTTAAAATTTTTTGACAAGAACATAGAGTGTGAAAAATCTTCATGCAATAGCAGTACAGGCGATTTCAAAACCCAAATTGATTAAAAATGCTAAATTACAAATATTCTGTAATTTTATCTTCTGTTGTTTTTTCAATCATTAAATGTATTTGTGTAGTTACTCTGTGTTGCGCTTCATCTAAATATTTGTATTTTTACAACGTGAAAAATGATGTCATTTGTTTGCGAAAAAAAAGTAATAAGTGCAAATTTATTGATTATACAGAGCTCTAAGAGTTTGGTGACTGCAAATAACATTCTTATAAATAGGAAATATATAGTCACGAAATACTTTAAATGTGGAAAGTACTGGCATTCACAGTCAGTTGAGCAACTTATTTTTATTGTTAACACCATACATTTAATGCAGTTACAATAAAACTGCCGCTATGCGTATCTTTTCTTGACTTGTTTTCTTAGGACTGTTACGTGCGTCCGGGTCCGTAATGGATTGAATGCGTTTGCACACTTGCGTTTGCACACAGTGCGAGAGTTAACCTATCTTTCATAGGCTTGTGACCTGCATAATCTTTTCTTCTGAAGTTATTCGACTTCTGATTTTATGATTTCTATCTGTAATCGTAAATTTATTGCAGCGGCTTGTGTCTTTTTCAGCTACAATACGTTTTTCTTGGCATCTTCTTCTAGAAGAGGCCTGTTTCGCCGCAGTTGAATGCTTGTTGAGGAATATATTCTTTGGGATTCGACCAATTCAGCAAATGCTTTTACAAATTGTTCAGCTGCCTTACAGTTGGCTGCCTCACCATGTCTGACAACGGAGTGAATGCCAGACCGTTTTCGAAAATTCTCTGACCACCGTTGGCTGGCTTTGAACTGCTCCTGTGAAGTATCTGGGCTCTATTACAGGAAATCTGTGTAAATGATTCGTGCCTTCTGCAGATTATAGTCTCTGTTACAGTGTCTCCTGCGAGCTGCTTCTCTATCAACCACAATAACAGCAGATTCTTCATCTTTTGATGGACAGAATTGCGAAGCTTTGAAGTAATTTTAACGTCTTTAGCTGGAGTTATAATAGCCTTTATCGAGTTCTTCTGCTTCGGAATAGTACATATCGTGGAAGCTATAGGATCGCACTGCATTGCAAAGCCCTTTATCTACACCTTGCTCATGTTTGTCTATTATCTCACGCTTTAATTTCATAGATGTCATCCTTTTTTTCCCTCACCACTATTCTTAACATTCATCTTCTCAGGACTTATTGTTATATGACAAACAAATCCCATAAAAAACATAAAATTAAAACCAACGCGATGGAAATGCTTGTCCAGCGAAGTGAATTGAAATAGCGGGTGAGTCTGAGAAGTGGTGATGTTTCTCATTCACTGCCAGTTTGCGTGCGCCAAATGCTAACTCAGGCCAAAACGGAACCTAGCGACTGTTCGTATCTCGAAAAATTCGTATTTTCTTAATTTTTGTGTATTAACTATTTTTGTATATTATTATATTGCTTTACAATAAGAACATGAGTTTTGTACTGCAAAACAAATATTATGCTTAATAGAATTTCATGGATGTCTAGCAGGAATATATAGATTTTATATATAGAACTATTTTTGTATATTATTATATTGCTTTACAATAAGAACATGAGTTTTATACTGCAAAACAAATATTATGCTTAATAGAATTTCATGGATGTGACGCAGGAATATATAGATTTTATATTGATTACATACTTTTTATGAAAGCATTTCACAAGAACGTAAAATGTATTATATGAACTTTAAGCCACCTCAAGACCTTTACAAACTTTGGAGACTTTCAAACTGGACTCTATATTTAATTTACCGAATCATATTTTGCTCTAGTATTTCTAAATTACTTCTTGGAGCCATTTTGTTTTATCATTGAAACTGTAAATATTGTACAGAATTTTCCTTCCTTTAATAACACTCTAAAGCTTTCTGCTCAAAAAGCTTTTTTTTTATCACCAAGCCTTTTTCTCCTTGAAGGGGGGATATATAAAATATGAAAGACAATCACTAAAATTTTGAGAACAGACCTTTAAGTTTCTGATTTAAAATTTAAATACAAACTCTTTGCATCTGCATTGACGCCTGCAGTATTCCGCATTGCGAAGACTCTTGTTCAGTAGCTATCCAGAACTCAAACAAAGAATTCCCAAGCTATAAATACTTAGCTGCCTTGTGCGCAAGCTCCTTCGCCACTTGCACTGTCCTGCTAAATCATAGCTCTTCGCTAAACTGTACTTTTCTACTATTTAAAATATAAGCTGCGTATGTAGAAATTGCGGAGGTCTCATAGCACCCCCAGTATTGCATCAGTCAACGATATGTGCCAGGAAATTAATAAATTATTTGTTGAACTTGACACGTTTGTCTGCAACTCCATCTTTCCGTCTACGTAAATTTTAAAGCTATCTTCCATGACTCATCTTATATCAGTGCGAGTTACATGTCTATACAGCAGGGGTTCTCAACCGGCGGTACGCGTACCACTAGTGGTACGCAAGAGAAAAATAGGTGGTACGCAAAGGAGCAAAGTAAGTATCAAATTCAAAAATTAAAAACCCAACATACTGGTTGAGTTTTTTTCTCTAACACTCGTAAATTTATGCGATCTGAGCTTTGTTCAATAGTGGTGGTTTTAGTAGTACTTTGTAGGAGTGGTACTAAAGGTTTTCAATTTTTGTTTAGATGGTACGCGGTAGTCAAGAGGTTGAGAACCGCTGCTCTACAGCATTTCGGTTATGACTAAAACGTGAATTGGTTTCATCTTCTGTCAAAACTACAACGTCACAAAAAGAAAATCTACATCTCTCTCTAACATAGACATATATATATATGAAACAAAAGTTTATAATTTTTAAATCAAGATAATAAATTATTAAAGGTGCTTAGTTTGCTACGAAATTAATTAAATAATCATTTAAAATGTGTACTCCCTGCTAGATTAACCTAGAATCCCTGCTAGATTAATTCTGTTAACCCCTTCCTTGATTTAATCTTTTATTTAATTATTAGTATATATCTATGTATACATATACTACACTCATGTCCATAAATTAAGGATAATGCAAAATCAGGCAAAGGGAGTGTTAGAAGCAAAACAAATTTGACTTATTTGTAAAGCTTATTTATTAAATAAAAGGTAAAGAGCAAAAAAAGATGCGATATGTTTGATATTATTAAAAAAAAATAGCAATTTTTTCTCCCTGGAGCAAATCACAAAAAAACAAAACAAACAAACAAACAAAAAAAAAAAAAAAAAAAAAAAAAAAAAAAAAAAAAAAGAAGAAACTATTTACAAGAAACCAATATTACATGGTTGGTATGATTGTTAATACATTGTATGTCTCCCAGATCATGCAATACAGTCCATACAACGCTTAGGCATGCTGAGTATCAAATTATCGATCTGATCTTGGGAAATTTTACACCACTCAAAAAGCAATGCTCTCCGAAGTTCCGGTAGACATGTAGGAGGAGGATGACGGGCTGCAACTCATCGGCCAAGCATATCCCACACGTGCTCTACTGGATTCAAGTCCGGTGAGAATGCTGGTCAGTCCATACGGGTGATATCCTCCGATTGAAGGCATTCGCTTACGATGTTTGCACGGTGAGGACGGGCTTTGTCATCCATAAACACAAATTGTGCGCCCATGGCGCCCGGAAACAAACGTACATGTTGTTCCAGAATGACGTCCCGATAGATTTGGCTTGTCATGGTTCCAATTTGAACATGCAGGTCAGTTCTGGAACCCAGAATAATTCCATCCCAAACGAAATAAAGAAAGTAGAATTCCACCCAAACTCCTGCACCACCGTAACGGTGTCGTTCAATGATGTTTTCTTGGTGGTAACGGGTATCTGGAGCTCTCCATATGAAAGTCCGGCGAGAATCAGACTGCAAGCTAGACCTGGACTCGTCGGAAAACATCACACAAGCCCACTGTTGCGGTGTCCACAATGCATGCTCTCTACTCCAGGCTAACCGCAGGCGGCAGTGAGTTGCAGTAAGTGGAACGCATCTGACAGGTCTACAAGCATATAGACCAATCTGCCCTAAATGTCTGTACACGGTCTGCCTTGATATTGTCGTACCAGTGGCTGAAGAGAGCTGACGAGACAGGTCTGAGGCTGTGCTCCGGCTGTTTCTTTTGGCAGTAACTGCGAAATACCGGTCCTCATTCGGCGTTGTAACTCTGGGGCGACCTGTGCTGTAACATCTACTCACATTACCATCGTCTTGGAATTGTTGCCGAAGCCTGGAGATGACACTCTGGGCAATTCCAAGTTCGTCTGATACTTCCAGTTGGATACGCCCACATTCCAGACGGCCGATAATTCTACCACGTAAAATATCATCCAAATGCGTCCTTTGTGTCGTAACTATTCGGTTATTGCCTTGAAATGCTTATAAAGCGCTTGCGAACAATTTTACTTCTTTGCCTGTATTCCTTATATATCATTCTCTTACACTCTCGTCATTGTGACGTACCATCGGTGTCATCTGGTTACTTCCTGAAATTTGCATATGATTCTTGAAGATATGTGTAGTGATTTTAAAGGTGATATATATATTTTAGAGTTCGATTTCCGCGTGACTCCAAATTATCCTTAACTTATGGACATGAGTGTATTTGTATAATACATCTCCTTAGAAATATATAAACTCTTAAGCAAAATTAAAAGCATTTTCATTATATCTACGTTTACGAAAATTATTGAACTTTAGGTACTAATTATGCCGCTGAAAATTATATAAATATTAAAATTCGGTTATGTAGGAGTACATGCGCGTATCTGCGGAGTTTTGATTGTGAAGAGGATATAAGCGCACGAGGGGTTTTCATCGATTTGTGTGCTCATGCTCCTTCATCACATTCGCCGTGTTTCTGGCAAGAGTTGGGTAACTTTTACAAGGTATTGGTAAAATGAGTAGCCTCGAACATATAGATGACGGAGTGATATGGAGAAGTATTGGTAGATTGGAGACAGGTCAGTCACAAGCGCAGGTGGCTACAGAGCTCCGTGTAACGCCCGGTGTCCTCTGCAGTTTGTGGAAACAGTTTCAGAACACAGGATTCATATCGAAAAGACGCGAACGAGGTCTACCAAGATCTGCAACGACGAATGAGGGATAATTCTTTGGCACTTTCAACGCGGCGACATGCGACTGCTACAGGGTTGTAGAAGGCTTCATGAGAGAGGGTTCAATGCCGGAAGATTCGCTTTTTGAGTCTTTTCGCAGCACACAAGACAACGCGTATAGCATGGTGCGGATAACATGTGTCTTGGATCAGACTTTAGTACAGCACTGTGCTTTTTACAGATGAGTCGAAATTCTGGACATTGATTCTCGGCGTACTTGTATCTGGAGAGAGCCTGAAACAGGATACCGTCCTTCCCTTATCAGGGAAAAGGTGGAGGTGTAATTGTACTGTGGAGGAGGTGTAATGTTTTGGACAGGCTTTATGTTGTACGGCTGCACACTCCTGCATGTGCTTAATACATAGAGTTTCTGACTGCTATGAGGTACAGAGAGGAGATCTTAGACACTTTGCAGGATTGCAGTTGGTCCTGTGTTGCTGTTAATAGACAACAACACTGATCAATTTAGGGCTCAGCTGGTCGACGATTTTCCTGGAAATTGAGAATATTCACCGCATGTGTTGCCCAGATCTCCTGACCGTAACTGTATATAGCATGTCTGGGATGCTCTTAGGAGGGCGATTTCACCTGGCGATTCTCCTAACCATCCCGGAATTGAAAACTGCCTTGCATTAGGAGCGCGATCAACTGCCACACGAACTCCTGAACTGCTTCCTTTCCAGTATTCCCGTCCCCCTGTGCCTCTTGTCTTGTTATAGTTCAATACCACAACGTGGATTTTGAACATCCCCAGCACTATGAGGTTTACTGTAATCATGAGTACATTGAGTTACTTTTGAATGGTTCCTCTCTTTCTCTGTTATAAATGAGTATTCATGCCAAATTTCATTAAAATCTACCAATCGGTTTTTAAAAATTTCAATAGAATATGCAAATTTTCTTAATTTTGCTCACGATTGTATATATATGTGTGCTGCAGTTGATAATGCGAACTGCAAGAAATGTGATGATATAAACTACTGTTTTTAACTTTTAGTTTTCTAATTAAAAAACAAAACCACAGTTTCACATTGAATGTTTAGGGAACTTAAGATGTAAATCTTATCTTCTTAAATATGGAAAAGAACTTGACATCGACCTAACAGCTTGATTTTCTCGTCTGAAATCCATTTTATGTGTTCAATTTTTTACATTGTGGAAGTTCCATTTTATAGCGAAAATGTTTGTTCAACGACTGAGAAGGATGGAAAAACGCATAAAAAGATTTCAACTTGCCGCGCTACCTTTTTTTTTTTTTTTTTTTTTTTTTTTTTTTTTGGTCGCTTTTCCAAATTTCAAGGTCTCTTAAAAATAAAAAAAATGGATTTTGCCTTGCATCATACTTTAATCATTTCTTTTCATAAATTCATTTCTTCTTAAAATTTAAATTTCGAAATAGCCTTTCTCTCATCTAACATTTGAATATTAAAATTTAAATACATGCATATATCAGGAGTACCCTTAAGTTAGGTACCCTTATCAGGAGTACCCTTAAGTTAGTAAGTCACAAAATGGTTTTAAGAAAAGCCATAACTTAAACGAAATTTACACACACACATATATATATATATCTAGGGTTACCAAATTTAATGTAATTATATGCCGCACTTTCCAGTTTGGTTATTTGGTACTGTTGAATGATCGGACTTAAGAAAATAATATGATCAATATATCGCAATTATGAGTACGATAATTTAGCATTTTCGATAGTACAGTATTGCCGAAGTCTCGAACATGCTAGATTATCAAATTTTTACTGTATTTTATTTTCATCATTAAAATAAAATAAGATTATTCTAGAATAATAGTAGCACTCCAAGGTCGTGTATCTCATTGTAATCGGTCATCATCGAAAGCCCCAAGGTTACAGAAAAGGCGGTAGTTGAATGTTTTCGGAAAGTGTGAACCTTTCCTAAAGAGGGCAGCAGGTTCACTTTCCATTCCCGAGTTGTGGGTTAGTGGGTTTTTGTCTCCGAGGCTCTTTAGGCATCTAAACGTTCTGGGCCACTAATCGCGCAAGAAATGATGATGGATTAATCTCGCGTTGCGCAAACAGAACATGTTTTTAATTGCCATCAGTTAAGGGTGCCTTCGTGTAAATAGTCACCATACCTTCCTTGTTGTTATGAGGCGAGATTACCGAGTTAAGAGGAAAGCGACAGAAACTTGCAGGGGTTATCATATACTACGATGATATTTTAATTTCTCTTCGAAGAATTTTTGTATTTATTTAACAAATCAACTTTCTAAAAATTATAGAAATATAAAATTCTAAAAATTATAGAAATATAAAATTCTAAAAATTATAGAAGCATGTTTTTTTATGGTGTTTAATAATATTTACATAGATATTTTTTGTAGCTTGTCATATAATTACCTAATCTTCTAACCCCCCTCCATTAAAGATGGGGAAGAGTAGAAACACTGTAGTGAACACTCGAGGAAGGAAAAAATTAAAGCAGATCTTAATTTCATTATCGATTTATTAAAGATATAATTTGAAAACTGCTAATTAATTAAGATAAACAGTCACTTCATGATTAGAATGGATACTATAATATACTGTCAACTATCGATTAACTGAGGTGATAACTGGAACGACGTTCACGGTTAACGTCAAAATTGGGGTTAATCCGACGGCAGTTAAAAAAACACAGGAGACAGAAATATTGTAATTAGAAGAAACTTTTAACAATTTACTTGTATTTTCAAACAGTTTAACGTGCAGATTAAGTTCATTTCGTTTTAAATAAAATGTATTCAAAAGGCTTTCAAATTAAAAGGCTTTCAAATTCTCAATATTCAAAACAAAAAGAAGACACTGTAAATAACAGATCAAGCGTTATTAGAAATGAAGAAACTGAGTTATTATTGATTTTGACATCAACTGTTTTCAGCGCTGTTACCTCATGCGCTTTTCATTCCCTTTTTGTATTGCTTTCCGGGCACAGTTTTTCTTTAAACTGGCTGTGCAATGTCGCCAAATAATTTTAAAATGAGCTTATTTTTAGAATTTCCGATACACAGTTCCGCGCGCTGGAGATAAAAAGGTTTTTTTTTTTCCCCGTAGAGTGTTACCATTTCTCGCTTTGAAATCTCTGAGTTTGTTAATCAAAAATTCGTTAAAGTTTTACAAAATATGAAATCGATAACAAAACAAATTCCAAATTTCAAATTTGGTCTTCCACATGCCTATATTCGTAAGAGGATTACATCATTGAAAATTCGATGGCTCTATGTACCGTTGTTTATTCACAATGAGAGAAATATACATTTTGCAGATAATTGCATAAACATACATTTATGCAGATTTTTCATTATTTAATTTCTTCAAATATAATGCAGGACTCTAACATTTGGTGGCAGCAGTTCGAAAAGTGAAACGGACATCTATAGTACAGTGAACGAACGCAAAAACGCAAAATCGCAAAACGAAAGCAATAATCCTTCAGGGACAAAAAGTCCCTCTGGACTTTAAAAAAAGTGAGCCAACTCTTAATGTTGCATCGCAAATTCTAAATGTACGCTGCTGTGCTACTTTTAAAATTTTTGTAATTTTGATGTTGAATATATGGAAAAGTTCGAAGAAAATGATGCTTAATAATAAAGCTGAAAACACACACACGAAAAAAAAAGGGGGGGTTAGTAGGAATGGAGTGTAACAGCAGACTGATAGTCTGCGAACACAGTGAGAGCGTAAAAACCCGTAACAAACCCTTTTAGGGGACCGTTGAAATCTGAAACCTCTCAGATTTTGTTTATTTGTCGTCATGTCTAGTATTTTCACTTACAGAGTGATAAATATTAAGAAATATTATAAATAAACTTGAAAGAGTTCAGATTTTAACGGTCACCCAAAGGGACTCTCTTAAAGTTTAGTGTGGCTTATAAGTGAAAATTACCAAAAGATGGTTCCGGTGGAATAGCGAAATATTTTATAGGCTACTAGATTAATATGTGTATAGGATAACATGGATAAATTATGTGTCTTCTATATATTTGTAAAGTGAAGAATACGTAATATAATTCTGTGAAAAAATTAAGGTTGTAAACTAGATAGATCATGAATTAAGTGCATTTTTATTTAGATCAATCAAATTAAATGTAAAGAAAGTAATATTTTTAAGAAATGCATCTATTTCTTTTAAATAATTTAGTTTTTTAATTAATAAAGGACAGATTAAATATGAAAGAGAGATATCTTACTTTTTCTCGAATGACAACAGACGCGAATGAAAAGTGAAACAACGTATTAAAGTGAAACAATGCAAAATTTATTTCGAGAATAGCTCTTTCTGGCGGATAAAATGAGATAGTTGGTCATATGAATTTATGCTTCATCTTCAGTACAGAAGATGGTATTTAATAAACTGGATAAGTTTTTACAACATAACACAACAAAATCCCACAATGATGTCACATTTTCTTTTCTTAATATTCACGTTACTACAGATATTAAATTGAGTTTAGATTGTTGATTTTGGATGAGCATTACTTTCTTCTTCAGATTTCATCAAGAAATAAAATGAAAATGATCATCATATATGCTATGAAACCTTAAATTGTTAGAAATAACATCAAATAAACTGATAAATTCAGCCATCTCTTTTCAAATGAGTGTGGATAAAAAAGAAATTCCAGAGAGAAAAGTTAGTGAAATGCTTTTGTGTTAAGTTGGGAATGTTGAGTTGTTAATGTGCTAAGTTGGTAAGCTCCTTTCTTACTGTGTGCTTCCGTGGTGTTATTTGAAGCATATCCACGTACCAATTGAGAGGTCTAGAATTCGAATCCCGGCAAAGGCATCCCTTGCTTTTCATGTTTCATGTTGTGATGAACTTAATATTTCTACAAATTCTTTACATTGATTTCAAATGAATAAATTGTAGAAATCAATTATTAAAACGTTCAGCAATGTTGAATTCTAAAATATGCAAAATAGACTGATTTTACACCTGTTCATAATTTTTCAGTCTTTAATTCTATTGTTAAATAATAAAGAAGTCTTCATTTATATTTGCATACTTGCTTCTTGCATTTTGGAAAAAGGTGATGCCTAGAGCCACTGTATTTTGAACACACGTAGCGTAGTCATCCATCCTGACATGTGCACCTCGAAGCCTAAACTTGAATGAAGAATGGGATACTTGACAATGTATAGTATCTGTGCGGCATAGAATTTCGAATTTATTTTCCTGTTTATTTCACATTTTGTACGAATTCATGAAATTTTTGATTAACAAACTCAGCGATTTTAAAGCAGTGTGTTGCCACTGTTCCAAAGAAAACAATTCTATCTACCGCGTGCCAGTAAGTTGTATGAAGTGTAAAATATTTATCTTTCAAATTTAATGAACAAAGTCGGCTCTTTTTAAAGCAGCGTGCTGCTACGGCCATAAATAGCCACCTTTATCGGTATAGTGTTTACCGACGCTGGCTCGCGTACCAATGCGCCCGGATTCCAGTCCCGGAGAAGAATGGGATACTTGACAATGTATAGTATCTGTGCGGCATAGAAGCCTTTTAATGTCGAAAGTCTTTTCGAATGTTTTCATGATAGGAAAAGAAGGATGAGAGACCCCCGGACAATCCTCATGCTGCTTCCCATCAAAATTATTGCTTAACTACATAATTAATGCGGTGAGATTATACCTATACTAATGAAATTTTGGTGTTCCGCCCACTTCTACCCGCAGCTTTACTCTAATATAAATCAAATACTTTTATATTCCATATGCCAATGTGTTCCCATTCGGCAAAACATAATATATTTAAATTTCAGAATTAATTTGTTTATTACTGATTAACAAATTAAGCGATTTAAAAGCAATAAATGCAGCTTTTAATAATATTTGTTTTTTTCCTTTTTAATGTTTTTGATTTAAATAAAAATGCATTAAATTGCCTTGCCTATTTGGTCTAGAAATAAGTATGTATAAGTGAGGCGCAATGATTCTCTTAGGGTTAGCAGCTAGCTACCTGTACAAAAACTCCACTTGAGTTTTAAACACAATTAAGGACATTACAAATAGAGACATAAAACTTATAAATACAAAATATTTAAGGTAATAATATTTAAACATTAAAGTTACAAAATAACAGTGTAGAACACCATCTTTAACTCCGTGACTCCCAACACACCGACTGAAAAGCTGTTGTCTCTTAGGCCGTCATTCCCTCCGAAGGCGCGCTTGAGAGCCGTATGGTTACATATGGAAATACTTCAGCATTCATTATGTTCCCCGCATATCTTCCTCCTATATCCTGTATGTGGTAAAAAATCGAGTTATCTACCCTTCATGCCTACAACTTAATACTACAAATACAGTGCAACATGATATTGTCTACCTTGATTTGCATATTATAGATTACAATTTTTTGAAAATCTACGATAAACGAAGACAATTTAACTTTCAAACACTTAAATTAACCAACTGGAATTCCAATATTTCTAAAAGAGTCGTCCTCAATACAATTTACGCACAACTGCTTAGAATTAAAAGAATCTGAAATACAACAAAACACCTCCAAGAAGAAGTACTAAACTTTGTAACAATTTTGAAGAATAACCTGATTCCTAAAAATGTAATTAAAAATACGTTAAAAAAAGCTGGCATTAACTTTATTTTTTAGATTTTTTGAGTTAGATAATGAAATTTTATGCTTAAAGCCCTATGGGACGGTGTAAAATGGATGGCTGATTCAGAAGATCTAATGTATAAATGTACAAATAGTTCCTCTCCCAGCTTCAATTTTTCCTCTTAAAATTTAGCACAATACTTTTAATTCTATTCTTAAATAGATTTTAAGTATTTGCTGGCCAATTCTTTCCTGTTATTGACTTATGGGCCATTTCGTTTCTGGAAGCTTGATCGCCCTCTAGCTTGAAGAATTTCGACTTTAATTAACAAATAGCTATTTTTCATTATTTCTTCTCACTTTTGTGGCCATATTATAACATTTTGTTGAATTAGCCATTTTTTCTTTCACCCGCGCCCAAATTTCTTCAAACTACTAAAGCAAGACGCCATCTTGAACAGTTTTAGCATATTTCAACGCATTGACCCCCCCACTTGCACTGAGTCAGGTTTTTGCCAACGGTCAGTCATTTTTCACTGGCTCTTTCCTCATGACGTTTTCCCCTTTTTACATCATCCTGCCTTGTTGGTTAGCAGTTTGCTTGCTCGAGGTCTGCACCTCCCTTTTGAGTTTGATCTTACTACTGTGAAGACGGCTCCTCTCCAGGTCTGGTTTTAAAAAATATTTCTTTCTCTTATATAGATTTTTGGTCTTAGCAAGACCCTTACTTAAATTCCTCTGTTTTATTATTATTATTTTAAATTTTAAATTTAATTTTTGGTACTTTTACAAAGTATAAACTCTATAAGCTAGTAAGTCCTCCCATAAAATCTTGTATATTTTGACTAACAGCAAATCGCTATTTATTTTATTTTGTACATCAGCATTACCAATCCATTATCTATAGTTTTTATTATACACCTTAATGTGTTTCTTCAAGCGGACGCGTCGGGAAATTGTAACAGAGAATTGAGACTAAAGATTTTGGCAAATTTTTTTCAATTAATTTATAAAAAGTCTGTTTCGGCGAAACGCGATATGGAGTTAGCTTGATTCGAAATTCATTAAAAATAATTTCCCCTGAAGAGCCATAATGAGATTCGAATTATGCTAATCTACCATTTACTGTTGCTTAGTTTTTATATTTTTGCTTAAATCATTTGTTCGTACTTTATTCTAATGTTTTAAATATGCCTTACTTTGATTAGCATATTGCTTACTATTAGTGTTGAATTTATTTGTAAATATTCAAGTGTTTGTATTGTTTATCTTTGTAACACATTTCATTGCACCTTATTTTGCTTATGTTAATATTTTCACGGAACCACAGTATTTAAGCAACTTTTTAGCGTACGAACTAGGAATTTTCTTTTAACTTTTTTCTAAATTTTGCAGCACAATGCGCAAAGTTTTTTGACCACATATGTCTTTTTTCGTTTGTTCTTTTTACTTTAATTAGTTATATATATATATAAGCTGTAACAAAATACGAATGGCTACCTCAAAATTAACTAGTCTAGATTTGGTGTTGTCCCCCTAAATTCATCTGTTTTCCCCAATTCGAGATCTTTCCATGTTTCCATGTTACATAACGCTACTTGAAAAAAAGTAACGAAACTAAAAATTAACCAATCATAGCTTAGAGTACTTTCTGCATGTACTCGGTACAAATACCGCAGCAAGTAACTACGTCATCTTCCTTTCCTAGCTTCCGCTACTGACGAAAATCACCCCGCTGCTCTGCTTGATGTCGCCTCCTTTAAGCTGTATATATGAGAAAGTATTGTAATTGTTTATGATCAAAAGGTATATTGTCTTCGAAGAATGATTCTAATGTGCCTGGAAATAAAGGTGGTAATTAGCTGAACTCGGATTTTGTCAACATTTTTTTCCTGCCTTTCCAGCGACCATCGAAATCTGCTAAAAGTTCCAGTGGCATCTAAGCACGTAAAAACATTACGTATATATATTTGAAATTTGCTATAATAAAGAGATACATATTATGAATCAAAATTCCGTTATTGCGTATTAAGACGGAGTGAGAAATCAAGACGACCTGCTATTGGGACTACAACAGTTTCAGTAGTTTCAAACCTTTGGCCAGCACATGAGCTTCAATGCTGAAGGGTACACGAGAACTTGAGGTAACTTTGTAAAGCCCCATCTACACGAGGAGAGATATATATATCTCCTCGGAAAGTATGATCCTAAACAAGTATGGCATCACAAATTCAGTTTGTTAAACTAATAACAAAAGCTCTAATATTATATATTGTTCAGTAATCTAAACGCTGAGAGTAGCCGCCATTGCTTTACGGAGACATGATTTCGATACGCAATTTCATTGGCTTGTCGCCAAATATATCTCCGAAAAGGTATTCCGTCATGCGAAATGTTCGTGCCACTCGGTGCAGGCGCCGCAGACACGTTTGAGACGCTTGAGATATGTTTCCCTGTGTAGACGGATTGACGAAAGTACCGCAAACGTACAGAGATATGTCTCCTCTTGTAGACGGGACTTAAGGAATGAAATTTATTATACGCTAAAAATTACAAGTCTTGTTGTTAAGTCTTATTCACAAAGAAATCTGCGATCGAAGGTTTAAACGTTTGTTATTTTGAGTTACAGGCTTCTAAATGGCTGCTAGTAATAGCTCTAAGACTTGCTTTTGTTGATCGTTAAATCGTACTCTTAAAAATGTATTGGAATGTTAAATGATATGTGACTGTAAGCATCATTATCAATCCTAACACGATGTTCAAAGAAAAGCGTATTTATATCATAAAAAAAGTTTTGAATTTTCAGGAAACAAATCACTGCTTGTAAGGTATTTTCTCCCTATTTTTTTGCGTACCTTCGTGGTGTAACTGTAGCACACTCGGCGCATATTCGAGAGGTCCAGCTTCGAGTCCCGGCAAGGCATTGCTCATTATTCTCGTTTCCTGCTTTCAAAAATCCAGGCTCAAGTCTCGGCGAGGGCACTGCTCATTTTTTATGTCTTCTGCTTCAAAATAACCTTATGATTCTACACGCTTTCAAGATCGGAATTTTTTTAAAAGCTAAATGTTTGTAAAGGAAAATGGAGAGATCACCAGTTAGGGAAAATTTCAGAAGTAGCGTAAAAACATTTTCTGAGCACATGAATGTCTGATGTGATGATCACGCTGCTCTCTCGACATCTGTCAATTTCACAAGCGTCACTGATTTACAGCCGGATTCAGGCATACATTAATGACTCTTGTAAAGGTGATTGGTTGACATAAAAGTAATAGCCACAAAGCAGAGGTACAAGAAATCTTGAAATTTCTCAGATCCCCATTCTAAGAGTTCTGGAATAACACGTATAAGAATGATAGTAAATGCCGCCCAGACGGTATATTGGCTAGGGGAGCCTGACTGCGATATCGAAGGGCCCGGGTTTGAATCCCGAATAAGGCTTTGGATGTAAAAATTGTCTGTCACTTCATAGGACATAACAGTGGCCGCCTATTAGGTGCCTTCATAATAAAATGACCACCCCTTCTGGTCTTATTTGTGACCAATGCCGTTATAGACAAGTGCCCGCCATTGGGGGTGGGAGGAGAATTATAGTAAGTTGAAAGAAAAGAGAGTGAGATTTTTTACTTAATATTAAAAGTTTTTAATTAAAGCAAAATTTGAAATATGCTCTTAAAGGAAAACAAATTTATGAATACGATTTTTGAAAATACATTTAATGCGAAAATACGAATGAAATTTTGTAAATGAAGTGCAAAATAATTTTTTTGTCAAAAATTGTTTAACAGCTCCGTGTTTTCATATTTACTTCATTAAAAAAAATCAAACCGAGTGTAAGAATGGTAGAAGATTATTTTAAGAATTAACTATTATAACATGAATCACGTATAACATTAAATTCTCTTTGAAAATTAAGAATTGATTTGTCAGGTACGTTATGAGGTATTACCGGTGATCCATCTGCACTAAAAATAAAACAGTCGATTTTTTTTCCTTTAATAACGTTGAACAGGTTTTAAGGTTGTATAATAAAAAAAAAGTGTGCATGAGTAGTTATTTATTTATATTTTTGTAATGACATACCTCTCTGGAATTCGAAGCTCGAATGTCCCATCGCTATACAAAGGTATTTCGTAACGCTGAGTCTTTGAGCATTTCATTTTTTAAATATTTTTCCAGTCTCGAACAGTTTTCCATGACTGAATCATGACTAATTTGTCGATTTAGACAATTTTTTCATTCTAAATTCCTCCCGCTTCTACAGTGCCGCTTTAAAATTAGACAAACCATGGCTGCAGGGTAATTGTTATTTTCGACGAATGCCCCTTTTATAATGAATTCATCACGTACAATGGGGGGAAATGAGGAAAATAATAGTTAATTGCCGTCTCTATCCAGACGTTATTGATAGCTCGGCGCTCTGAATAATTATTTTAATCGGCGGTTCTGCGGGAGAGGTCATAAACGTTGTTCCCTTGTTAGCTTCTTTATGTCTTTTTTGGTGGCAGAGAATTTTTTTGTAACCTATTACCATCATCGATGCCAATTAATTTAGCCAAGCTTTTCGATCGATAATCGTCTTTATAGCTTCATCCGTGCTTCGACTCCTCGTTTCGTGGGCGTAGCCCGAGAACTCGTTTTCGTGAGGAGGACGAAGGAACGTGTCACATCCGGCTTGTCAAAGAGTTTGATACTGAAAATAAAATTGTGACAAACTAGGTTTATTAATTTCCTTGCTGACTGGCGTTGTTAAGAGAATATCCTAATAATTTTTATCGAAATGAATTGCAATAGTAGAAAGTTTGTAGCTTTTAGTTGCTGATCTATTGCAGTTTCTTCGCTAAATTTTAGTATTAGAGCTTAGAAGTTATTTGCGCAGGCAGGTCAAGGCTGATTGATGCATTTTCTCTGTATAAGAAAATGAAGAATGGTTAGTTTAATGTTTTCATATCTACTTGTTGGTGGTTAAAAGAGAGAAATTATACTGAATCATTCTGGAACTTTTGCTGAGCCAGTGAACTGGGTAATCCATTGTTTTCTTTGTCATGAAACATGTCATTCTTGACGGGAAAATTTCTTATTTTTACTTTGAAATTTTGCTTCTGTCGATATCACGGGCAATGAAATATGGCAGTATGTACTATAGATATATGTACGATCTGTAGATTGGCTGTATCATTATTATCATTAGAAAAATAGGAAGAAAAAAATTCTCGAAACTCTCCTCTTCTCTGAAGAAGGTTAAATTTGTTCCATCAACGTGCAAAGTGATGAGTGATTTCTTTTTGAAATGTCAATCCTGTCTTCTATTTCAAGAAGACAGGATACCTGTAGTTTTAGGATGTAGTTTTCAAAAATACTATTGTAAATCTTGGCTAATTTTGTAAATCGTGGTGTAATCAGATTTCAGTAAATTCTGAGTGCATGTTCCTGGAATTGATTTGAATCGTTGTAAGAAAGATGATAAAAGCTCAAAGACATCATTTTTAAACAGCAGTTACCACATAGAGAAGGCAATTCTCAATGTCGTAGTGTAGCACGAGATTAAAGTGAAAAATCTAGATGCATTCAATAAGGTAATAAATACTTCTAAGATAATAAAAATTCTATCGAAAACATGACGAAAAGTACCAACCAAAATAAGACGGAGGTGCATATGAAGTTTTAGTTGCAAATTTAGTCTCAGTCGGCCTTCATATTTGTCCATCAAAATTCGTATTCGGAATCGTAGATAGAAGGAAGTTTCTATAGTAATGCATTTTGCTTAATATAAAATAAATCGAAATATTATTCTTTTCGTGTAAAATGTGTGTCTAAAAGTTCGATAACTATCGCTGAACCTTGAAACAACTTAGGCCACTGTTTTAGTGTTCTGAATCTGTGGCCCAGTTGATACCCGTTGGTTCTGTTGTTGTTGCTTATGCTAACTTGTCTGACCTAGTCAGCCCAAGCCTATGAAATTCCTCGTGGCAAGGAACGCTAGATTACGCCTGTCGTTGGCAACAGCCTTGAGCACCTAACAGGTGACAGTGCGATTTGGCTCAGTTTGTTGGTTCTTGAAGGAGCTGTTAGGAGACGGTATGCTTGTCGTCAAGAACAAAAGTCGTGAAAGAGCAGTTAATCATAGATTTGAGAGTTAAAAAAAGTTTAAATTCCTGCTGAAGTTCTCCAAAGACAGAAAATAATACTGCACTCGATGTTGTAGTATTTACAACATGAAGAGGGTTCAACACTGAAACAGACTATAGATTTGAAATTCCCATCTAATCCCTTATCTGCCACTTACAGTATTAATGATTTTTCATTTTGTTTTTTTTAAACATATGAATTTATGAAAGGCAATAATTTTTTTTATCTTTTTAATTTGTAAGGAAATATATTAAGTAATCGGAATTCTATATTGCAATTAAATTTTTGAAAATTAGCGTGAAATAAAATAAATCTCAAGAGCACTTGTGTTGAAAGGGATTTTTCGCCTTCCTTACCATGTCCTTCGTGGTATAATTAGAAGCAAGTCCAACTAGCATTCGGGAAATCCGGAGTTCGAATTCCGGCGAGGGCACTGCACATCTTTCCTGTTTTCTGCTTCGAAAATCTGATGCTGCTACAGGCATTTTTCTATAGTATTATTTAATAATCAAAATCCTAAAATTTAAAATTTATGAGTTTAAAATGATTTAAAGTGAATAATTTTCGAAATATTTTTTAGACCCATATACTCTTTAAAAAAGAAAATAATTTGAATCTATTTTGTAGGTACACCTTAGAGCAGCATTCTCAGTTTGTTTATACTTAAAATGATGTTAGGAACCCTAATCTAAAAATTATATATAATTTTCCATCTGATTTAAAAAATATTCATGGTTTTTCATACATCGATGCGTAATTAGCATATTTATCAGCATTTTTTAATGGAATTTCTAATGATTTTAGCGGGGCACAAAGTTCCAAGAAACGATACTCTGAAATGCATTCAAATGTTAATGGAGTATTGTTGAAAATTGAAACTGCTTTAAAGGACACTAAAGGATTAAGGACATTAAAGGATAACATCTATGTCCTTATTCTCGAAAGTTAGTTACTTCAGGACATAAGGGCGCCCGTTATAAAGTTTCTGGTACTCCTACACGAATCGCCGAATAATCGTAATCTCAGGAATCTTTCGTCAGAAAGGTATTACAGAATTATAAAGATCATTTTTAACATAAGGAAAGGCACTTTCATAAAGTTGTCAGACTTTTTTCGCCAGGCACTTTTCTGTAGTAGTGTTTAAGTTTACTATCTTGATTAATACTGCAAATGAGAATCCTATGTGAAGAAATGCCCCCGCTCATTTATTAAATTTCCGTTTTTCAAGTTAAAAATTGATCTTTGTAAAGTGCCGAAACCTATGCCGGGAAACTTGTGAAGGTTCTGTCTCGATTTACATGCGTAAAGATGCTGCCGACATTCTTATGCAATCAACCAAGATAGAGACAAATCAAGATTATGAAATGAGTATTACGATTTGGGGGAACATTATTCAGTGTGTCCCTAAATTATGTTTATTAAGCATACATTTTATAAATTTATAAACGATTTTTTAATGAAAATTAGTTAAAAATTTAAATTAAATAACTATGTTCCAAGTTTTCATCTTCTCTGTTTGTCCTGTAGCTGCAAAAGAATGTTCAGTGATAGAAACAACATTATTCATTTAAAAGTGCTATAATTTAATTTTCCTCAGATTAATAAGATACGGGATTCCCCCCCCCTTAATTTCATCTAAATTTAAATGCTGTTATTAGTTTAATGCATTTATTGTAATTCATTATAATTCATAATTTTTGTGGAATTAAAAATGTGCTTATTTTTTTCTATGGTTATAAAATAACTTCATGTTTCAATATTTATGATTAATGCAGTTAGTAGCGATGTATTATTATTACCGAAACTTGAGACGGAAAATTCCATCTATAGATTGTGTGGTAAATTTGATTTACATTTTTCAGGCTTTTTGAAATTAATAATTTCAGCAACAGTATGATTAATTCTAATGAATGAGATCTTTTCTAGTGGCTGTAATAAATGATACTCTTTGCTGTTATTTGAAAGGGGTTACAGATTCCTTTCATGATTTGCGTTAATTACTATCTGAGTTATCCAAATTTTGTCTCATTTCTGGGCTGAAAATCGCACGTAGTCGTTAATTACCTCTTAGTCCATTCTTTTCTGCTGCTTACATAGTGGCAAGAGAGCCGGCTGTTATTGCCTTATTTAATTTTTCCATACACCAGAATGCATTTTAGAACTAAAGACGGTCTGGATTTTTGTAAGGCGATTTCTATTTTCCAAAATGTTCTAGTTATTCATCACTCAAATAAGCAAGAAACGCTTCATAGTTGTACTGTCGGGTGCTGGACCAAAATAGCCTTGTCCCAAAAGAGCCTTCACGATTTTATTCCCGATTTAGCCCGAATCAGAAATAGCTGTTGACCATCCTTCTTATACTAGCCTGCGTTTTTTCCGTTCTTCGTATAAACGTGACGTAGGGTGAGTTCATCGCACTTCATCGTCCGTTTGTTATACCAAAATAATTTCGCATTACGTTATCTTCGCATTTGACCTGTCAAACCAATTTCTAGGTCATTTTAGCATCTACACTCATGTCCATAAATTAAGGATAATTCGGAGTCACTCAGAAATTGAACTCTAAAATAAATATATCACATGTAAAATCACTACACACATCTTCAAGAATCATATGCAAATTTCAGGAAATAACCAGATGACACCGATGGTACGTCACAATGACGAGAGTGTTAAGAGAGTGATATATAAGGAATACAGGCAAAGAAGTAAAATTGTTCGCAGGCGCTTTATAAGCATTTCAGTGCAATAACCGAATAGTTATGACACAAAGGACGTATTTGGATGATTTTTTACGTGGTAGAATTATCGGCCGTCGGGAATATGGGCGTACCCAACTGGAAGTATCAGACGAACTTGGAATTGCCCAGAGTGTCATCTCCAGGCTTTGGCAACGATTCTAAGATGATAGTAATGTGAGTAGACGTTACAGCACAGGTCGCCCCAGAGTTACAACGCCGAATGAGGACTGTTATTTGACAATTACTGCCAAAAAAAACAGGCGGAGCACAGCCTCAGACATGTCTCGTCAGCTCTCTTCACCCACTGGTACGACAATTTCAAGGCAGAGCGTGTACAGACGCTTAGGGCAGATTGGTCTATATGCTCGGAGAACTATGAGATGCGTTCTACTTACTGCAACTCACTGTCGCCTGCGGTTAGCCTGAAGTAGAGAGCATGCATTGTGGACACCGCAACAGTTGGCTTGTGTGATGTTGTCCGACGTGTGAAGGTTTAGCTTGCAGTCTGATTCTCGCCGGACTTTCATATGGAGAGCTCCAGGTACCCGTTACCACCAAGAAAACATCATTAAATGACACCGTTACGGTGGTGCAGGAATGCTCATTTGGGGTGGAATTATTCTGGGTTCCAGAACTGACCTGCATGTTCAAATTGGAACAAGCCAAATCTATCGGGACCTCATTCTGGAAAAACATGTACGTTTGTTTCGGGGAACCATGGGCACACAATTTGTGTTTATGGATGACAACGCGTGTCCTCACCGTGCAAACATCGTAAGCGAATGCCTTCAATCGGAGGATATCACCCGTATGGACTGGCCAGCATTCTCACCGGACTTGAATCCAGTAGAGCATGTGTGGGACATACTTGGCCGACGAGTTGCAGCCCGTCAACCACCTCCTGCATGTCTACCGGAACTTCGGAGAGCATTGCTTTTTGAGTGGTGTAATATTCCCCAAGATCAGATCGATAATTTGATACTCAGCATGCCTAGGCGTTGTACGGACTGTATTGCATCGTCGGGAGACATACAATGTATTAACAATACTACCAACCATGTAATATTGGTTTTTTGCAAATAGGTTTTTTTGTAATTTGCTCCAGGAAGAAAAAACGCTAATTTTTTTTTTTAATAATATCAAACATATAGCAACTTTTTTTTGCTCTTTACCTTTTGTTTAATAATTAAGCTTTACAAATAAGTCAAATTTGGTTTGCTTCTAACTCTTTCTTTGCCTGATTTTGCATTATCCTTAATTTATGGACATGAGTGTAGATCATTGCAGTTTTTACATCGAATTTAATGTAGATGGTCTCACAGAATGAGTCTTGAGTCTCTCAAAGTTTTGAGAGTATGGAAATGCTCTCAAAACTCGACATTTTAAATTTCGTGAAAGATGAAATTCAAGAAAGTTATATTTTAGCTTCAAACTTACTTATGATAAAATATTATTAATGGCTAAGACTTTTGAGAGACGAATAACATGCTTCTTCATGTCATATCTTGGAAACCAAACAAAAACAAAGTTAAAATGTTCTACTAAAATAATACAAAATAAAGAAGTGTTACGCCATTGACAGCCCTGAATTTGTTCTCTTATTTTTAGAAGAGGGTGTAAAACCACACACTGTATTCCAAATGAAGTGATAGGGGAATTTTTCGAGCAGGCTTAATAGGGAATAAAATTACTGAATTCTCGCCTTTAATTCCAAACAGGAGCAAAAGTGTTAAGGGCTCAATCGGGCACTAAATACTACCTCCATGTCCGTGGGCAGTTTGTTAGAAGACATGCCGCGGGTAACAGCGAACGCTATATAGAACATGATATCCGTGTAACATCTACAATTTCGGTAAGAACTGAACATTGGTTCAGTGATTTCAATGAACACTGATAAATTAGCATGGGAAGACATTATCGGCTTATAAAAACAAAAATTTGTTTCATTTTTTTTCGAATTATCTGCTGCCACCAAGATCATTAACGACGGTAATGTGGCCTGGATTCAGACAGTGGCGAACAGGCTTCCTGCATGTGCATATTCGGTTTTTTCTTTTGAGTACCATAAATATGAGCCAGTTTCTCTTGAAATGTCCTTCATGAAAATATCCTTTCCCTTAAGGAGATAGCCCTTGTGCCCTTTATTCTAATCTTAACCTGATTTATTCGCTCATTTAGACTGTCGCTTCGCAGTTTCTATTTTAATCGGCGTAGATTCAAAACTAATAAACGTAAAATAAAGTATGAATTAACTGAGAAACTATATTACTTTCTTGAATTATCTTACTTTTTACGAATAATACCATAAATATGAGCCAGTTATTATTGTATAACTTGCGCAAGATCAAAAACGAAATGTACCGTATGAGTTTTGGCTTCTAAGTTTATTGCTGAATGAGATTAACAGTTCAAATCTTTGTCTTGTTGTATTCATATTTAATACGTCTTCGAACTAGTTCATGGTTTGGTTTTGCACTTGATTTACTTATGCTATCTGAATTTAAATGATGTTGTAGATTAGTTCGAAAATTAAATCTTTTATATGTTCGCACATTTTTTAATTTTTTAACTTTAAATTTGCTTTTTTACGTATATACATGTTTGTTAAAATTTAAATTTGTTTAAATTTAGATTTATATATAGCTATATTCTAACATAGGTATTTTTACACAAAATCGGACTTTTTCTGAAATGACATATCAATTTGTTTCCATATTTCGATTCTACGACTCAAATTATGCCAGAATGCCAAGTTGTGTAAAAATCGTACAAGTAGTTTTTAAAATATTAGATCCTCAATATTAATTGAATTTGGCAAATATTTATTAATATCTCTTTTTTTTTTTATTAAACTTTTTTGATTTTTACTTTCACATTTCGAAATTTAGGTTCATTCCAAATAAAACTTACCCATTTTTTGGGTTTTATTTTTTAAATTTCTATTTTTATAAATTTTTCGGAAAAAATTTGGATTATGCCCTATAAAATTTTTACCATCATCTTAAAGTAGGTGTATTTATAAGCGTACCTGCAAAAAATTAGACTTTTTTATTCAAAATTTTCTAAGATATACACGAATTTACATATTTTCGCGCGAGCCAGTTTCCCTTAGAAACTCCTCCACGAAGGCATCCCTTCCCTTAGACAGATAGCCCTAGTGAGCTTTGCCATAATTAAATACACCACCACACCACACCATATTTTCGCGTTTTGAAATTTGGCATCTTTTTTTTTTGAGCGATAATAACACCAAATGTGGTTTATGGATTTTTGTTACAGTAAATTGCCACCGCTATTTTTAACCTTAAATTTCAAATAAAATTTTACGGAGAATTAATTATATGAAATTTTTTCCCTCAATCGTGTGTAATAAATATTTATTAATACTGTATGAAAAGCTATTTTTTTAAAATTATAGATGATATTCAAATTTTTAACTATTTTTTTTTTTTTAATTTCTCTCTTTCTTCCTTTTTTTAAAAAAATATTTGTAAGAGTAAATTTTTTTTCCTCGGCATTTTATCGTCTGCTACTTTACTTTAACTTCGTTTAAATCGAATTGTCTAAAACTGAGAACTTTCGTTTGATGTTTATTTGAATTTTATCAAACTATTTTATGACATTAACTGGACAATTTATTTCTAAAAAAGCTGTTGCTTATGAAGTGGCTGAAAGAGCGGCTGATACTATCTTCCATATTTTTAAAACACAGTATATTTTTATAGAAACATTAGATTTAGAATAGTCATTTTTATAAAAGTCAAATTATGATATAAACGTACAACCCTCTAGAGACCGAATTAATGGAAGTTAAATGGTTATGTAGAAATGATCTGAAGCTACTTAATGGCTGAATAAGTAAGCAGGTTCTGTGGAGAAGTAAGAATAATTATAATAAACGACACGCAACATTCTGGTTTCAATTAACAACGAGGGTACGATGTTTATTAAATGAATTTAAGAAGTTTTTAAACATAAAAAATCAACTCATTTTTTTATTCTAAAATTTATTTTAATGCGTAGCGTATTTTCATTATATCTTTAAGCCCACCATCGGTCAAGTGGTAAAGACGCTGAACACTGGTAGTTCGGTCCGAGGTTCGAATCCCGCGAACAGGCTGGCTGCATGGGTGTTTTCGTGGTTTTCCCCATGTGTAACGTGTACACGAGCCAGTTTCCTTTAGAAAGTCCTCCACGAAGGCATTCCTCCCTTTAGGCAGATAGCCCTCGTGTGCTTTGCCATAATTGAATAATCCAATCAAATCCATTATATCCTTAAAATTATAATTTAGAATGTAATTGTCAAGAACTCAATTCTAATTATCAGTAATATAATAAGTAATTATTACGGTTATTAATAAATCCTTCTTATAAAGCAATTGCAAATATTTCAAAAAAACTTTCTCTCTGAATGCAAATATTTTTGTATGCAAATATTTCTAATTTTATATTAATCAAGATTGCACATGATGTTGTTATATTTGCACTTCAATTCTTACCGTCAGCTCTAGTAGAAGTTACAAATCAATTGTATTTAATTAAGGAATGACCATCTAAGATTAGAAACAGCGTATCGTAACAGTAATTCAATTATTGGCGCCGTATCTTTCATGTTACTCCCGATTGTCAAGCTATATGATTTTTAATGTAGTATTCGGGTTTTGCTAGTAAGTTCACTTGGAAATCGCGCTTAAACTGGGTTAGTTGGTTTTTTGAACATAGAAAGAACATGGGAACTATTTGGTTAAGATGCTTTCATAGAGAACCTTTGTAAAGAGAACCTAGGAAACTACGAAAACCAACCACGCAGCCTGGGTTAGACTTCGCAACAAACGATTAGTATTTAACGATCTTCAAATGCTAGGCAACTGGTGAGGCTCCAATTAAATCTCCAATTTAATGTTTTGTTTGTAAATATTTAAGATATTGTTGTATTCTTAGACACAAAAAGCAGAATTTAAGTTTTGTTAACTCGTTAAGTTAACTTGTAAGTAAAGTATTAAGTCGTAGTGCAAATGAATATTGAATTTCTTTTGCAATAATTGTATTCACTTAATATTCTTGGAATATCAGCTAAAAAAGGAATGTTCTCGGATGATTAAAGAAGTGTTTAAATCCAGTGACATTAGGTTTGTCTTATACAAGCTCAGGATCAAATAGATTCTGCAATTGCCCGAGTAGTTGACTTGTAAATGGCTGTGAATTAAGCAGATGACTTTTAATCTTACGTTATTCAGTCAGAAAACCTATTCCAAATGTTTTGTATTGCATGACAATGCATCTTTTCATTATTCAATAACAATTCGGAGAACCGCTTGTGTTCCGAAAATAAGCATGTGTACGCAATCGTCCTGCATGTTCTACAAGTTTGTCTTCTTGTGATTTTTTTTCTTTCCCAAAAACTAAAGTTGCCTCTCAAAGGAAAGTTTTTTGACATTGAAGAGACAAAAGGAGTATGACATCTACTTTTAGGATTGGATTATTCAATTACGGCAAAGCACACGAGGGCTATCTGCCTAAAGGGAGGTAAGCCTTCCTGGAGGACTTTCTAAGGGAAACTGGCTCTTATACACGTTACACATGGGGAAAATCACGAAAACGCCCATGCAGCCAGCCCGTTCACGGGATTCGAACCTCGGACCGAACTTCCAGTGTTCAGTGTCTTTACCGCTCGGCCGCTGGTGGGCTATCCACTTTTAGAGGCATGTCAAAAACAGATGTGCATTCAGACAAAAAGTTGCATCAGCGTAAATTCTATAACCTATTTTTATTACACTTTGATTACTTTATTAACATACATTGAATATATACTAAACCTTTTACTTCAGCTTCAGTAATTCGGAATTTTTGACGGGATTGTTGTCGGAACTAGGACTTATCTTCTAAGTCAAAATGAATATTTCGGATAATCCAATAAATTCAAGGTCGAAGTTTCAATATTTTATTTTCGGATGGAGGGGAAATTTTTTCAATTTTGGTGCATTTTCTTAAGTATATTTGCTTCGATTCTTAATTTGTTCAGAAAAGCGAAAATCTTACGCATGGTATACATGTAACGCATAGCTTCAAATTAAAATTTAATAATATACTTGGTGGTTATGATTAAAGTTCCACTTTGAAACGGTCATAAAAGGAAAACTACTGGATCAAATGTTATCAAACTGGGTAACCGTGTAAACGAAATTTATTTTCCGCGAAAAACAGAAAGTTCGAAACCTCACAACCTGGGGGGAAAAGGCGCTGTATGCAATAATGATAAACGAAATATGGGTCGGAATCTAACTTAATCTTTTGTTACACGGGTTTAATATGTTGTGTATCCTTAAGAAACTTTGAAGTAACCGAATTACCATTTAAAATCGTTAAATTCGATAAAAGTCGAGTGCGCCATCCGTGTAAGTGAGAAGTTCGTCCGTGAAAACCACGAATTAGCAATTAGAAAATGAGAGATCGCAAATCACTCGCACAAGTGCATACAATCTGGAAATCGTTTTCTTACAGATCGCTAATTTGTAATTTTTGAAACCTGAATTCGGCCTTAAAACATGAAGATACTGATTCAAAAAGTTTTTAATCGATTTGGGCCAAAGAAATCCCTCATGTTATCTACCTAGTTCCATTGCATTCTCCTACTGCACTCGATTGCATAGCAGTCATTCCACCTCATCTGGTGTGGATTGACAGCTAGTTTCATAACTCAACCATTTTTCTCTGAAGAGAAATCGACAGCTGGATCACTGTGATTGCAGCTCGCTTAGGGCCAATGTTAAAATGTTTCGTGATACATGAACTGCAGTAACGTGGCATTTTAGATACTACGATTTTTATGCAGGGCTGGGCCCCACCTCACGTGTGTCGCACAGTTTTTAGACAACATTTCACGAATGAACGTCTTATAGGCCAACACTTCCCCTCTTCCAACCAGACCTCAACTTCTGTGACTTTTGGCTATGGGGTTATCTCAAAAGCACTGTTTATGGTGATAATCTAAACAATTTGGCTGAAATGAAAAATGTGATACACCGACATGTCCGTAACATTCCTCCTGATATGCTAAGAGCTGCTGTTGAGAATGCAGTATCAGGATTTAACTTCCTTTCGGAAAATGCTGGACGCTACATTGAACATGCTTCGTAACACGTTTCAGAAAAGATTAAACACATTTTAAACCAATGTTTTCATGTCTTATTTCATTTAACAATATTGCATACAGTGCCATTTTGCCCCTGGTGGTGAGTTTTTGAACTCTTTTCTTCCCCCGCGGAAAATAAATTCCCATATTCTCCTTTATACGATTCCCAAGTTTGATAACATTTGGTCCGGTAGTTTTCAAAGTTTAACTTTAATTATAATCACCATGTAAATTAAACTTTAAAAGTTTGACAGTTTGGTTCAAGTCCCAGCTTTAAAAATATACACGTATATAAATATAAATTTTTATATTAATCATCTTAGAAAATGTTTTAAGAAGCTAATTTTTCTCTCGCGTTATAGATTGTATAAAAAAACATGATCTTTAATATGATTTAGATTGTTTCAACCGATATAAGAATCGGGTGACTCGGTGATGCAGAATAAACACTGCTGGATTGTGTTATTTCTTTATCATTTAGCAAAAAATCTTTTAATTAAAATATTTATCCTTTGGACTTTGCTCTATACTTTGTTTGTATACACTTTAATGTCTAGAAAATGAAAAGCTGTCTTGAGCTGAAACGCAGTTGATGCAATTGATATTTTAAAAAAATTGACAAGAATGCAAAATTTATGGAAGTGTAGCAATCGAAAAATCTTAATTTTCTTGTGTGAGCACTGAAAATAACTGTAGAACGAAAGAAGAAAATTAGGGAGAGAAGTAAGCAAAAATTAAAAGGGAAATTTGGCTGTCAGACATACCAAGCTGTTTAAAAAAGTTGGACGCTTTTGAATATACTTTCAGGATACTTTAAAGAATTACGTGTTCAAAGAGAAAACACTTGGACGTGTACACCAAATACCATCAATTCAGCTTTTGTTAACAGAAAAGACAAAAATGATAAAATTGCAGATTAAAGTGAAGAGCGACTGGTTTTAGACTCGGTTTTAGACTGGTAGTTAGGTCCGAGGTTCGAATCCCGCGAACGGGCTGGCTGCATAGGTGTTTTGATGGTTTTCCACATATGTAACGTGTATACGAACCAGTTCCCCATAGAAAGTCCTCCCCGGAGGCATCCCTCACCGTAGGCAGATAGCCCTAGTGTGCTTTGTCATAATTAAATAAACCAAAACCTCTTGATGAAACCAGTCTTTCGTGTCATCTCATACCTTCAAAATGCTTAGCATGTAAAGACTGATAAAGGCTCTGAGCAAATACTGATGAAATGTATTGAATTGGATTATTAAGTTATGGCAAAGCAGGGCTGTCTGCGTAAAAGGAAGGATGCCTTAGAGAAGAACTTTCTAAGGGAAACCAGCTGGCATACACGTTACACATGAGAAAATCAACGAAAACGTCCATACAACCAGCCCGTTTACCGGGATTCGAACCCTGGAGCGAGCTACTAGTGTTCAGCGACTTTACCGCTCGGCCGTTTGTGGGCCTTTTTGAAATGGAAGGCGATAACTTTAAAATAATTGTCAGAAATACCAAGATGTTTCGATAAGTTGGATGCTTTTTAATATACTTGCAGTATTCCTGAAGAAAAAGAGTAAGAATAAAGCAGATTGCCTGAAGAAAAACAGTTTAAAGCAGTGTATGCAAGTCATCCTAAGTTAAAATGTCGGTTATACATTTCCTCTTGTTTGTATATCTTTTCTGAACGGAACATTGAAAGGCGTGTTAAATGTGCTTTACTGTATTTTCTCTTTTAATATATGCAGTTTTAAAATGCTCGTAGTCTGGGTTACATAGTATTCTTCCGAAAGAAACGCAATTCAAATAAATAAGATCAAATTCTGGAAAATTTATATTAATAAATACATTTAAAATGCTCGGTTTGAATGAATAAATAGAAAATTTTAAAATAATTATCTGAAGAGACAATGCAACACTAACAATTAAAATAAAAGTCTAAAAATTTAAAAATTACCTAAAATAGTAACTATGACTAAAAATATAGTATAAAGAAAAGTATTTGAAAAAAAAAAATAAATAAACGATGAACTTTTGATTTAAACTACGCAGTTCAAATGAGTAAATAGAAATTTTCAAAACAGTTATTCGAAAGAAACTATGCAACCAACGTAAACAAGTAAAATGAAATTCGAAAAAGAAAAAAACTTTCTTAAAATTAATAATAGTTATAATTAAAAATATAATATAAAGAAAATTATTTGAAAGAAAGAACAATTGAGTCTTTTTTTCCTATTTGAAAGAAGGAACGATTGAGGTTTTTTTTCCTCTCACGCACTATGTAAAAATGGAAATGAAAATATGTTGCTACATATTAAGAAGTTCGCCAAGTGAACTAATTTTGGCGCAAACTGAATAAAAAGCGCCAATATAAATTGTTGAATTTCTCCGTAAATTTCGCACCAAATTTTACAAAATTTAATATTTAATCATAATTTGGGTTGTAGAATCGAAATATGTAAAAATATTGGTATGTTATTTCAGAAAAAGTCCGATTTTGTGTCAAAATACCTATGTTAGAGTAGTGCTATATATAAATCTAATATATATCCCAAGTCGCGCTTTCGAGACATGAAGAACGCAATTCGGCCCAGTAGAACGGGAAGTATAGAACAGCCCCCCCTTTTTTTTTTTTTTTTTTTTTTTTTTTTTGAGGAGTGTACATACGTATGTAACTCGAATAACTGAAAATCAATTAGCTATAGAAAGTTGAAATTTTGTATACGGGACTGATATAACATCTAGTTGTGCACCTTCCTTTTTTTATTGCAATCGGCAATATCAAATGAATGTATGTGTGTGTGTATATATATATATATATGGTGTACGTCAGCTTGAATGTTACAACAGATACTCGAAGTTTGCACCATGAGACGCCAAGCATGCCTGACACCGATGGACATTTGATTGCCGGACATGTTCAAACACACGGGAGTTTCTTTGGCAAGACCGCTCAGGCTAGTCTTGCCACGAGATCCATTTCAGACAGAACAGGATCGTGATATACGACACTTTTGATGGCTCCCCACAAAAAGAAATCAAGGCTCGATAAATCCGGTGAGTGTGGGGGGCCAGCAATCGGTCACCACGCCCAATCCATCGATGTGGGAATGATCTGTTCAAATAACTACGAACATCCAATCCAAAATGAGAGGCGCCCACACATTAACTTTGAAGCGTTGTTGTGCCGCGTGGTGCCACATACCGTGGGGCCTTGAGCCCAGAAATGCTGATTCTGCTGATTGAATACGCCATCCCTATTGAATGTCGCCTTATCCGTAGACAACACATAAGCTGGGAAATTAACATCACGGGCACTTTCTTGCAGAAACCACTGTACGAAACGTACACGTTCAAACTGAACACTTTGAAGACGAAAGGCGTGGAAGGACTCGGCGTTTAAGACACGCTCGACACTGGTACGAGACATTCTTAATTGAGAGGCAATGGCACGTACGCTGGTCCTTGGATTACTCTCCACCGTATGCAAGACACTTTCTTCCCTAACTACCAAGCGAATCGATCGTGCCCTGCCCTCACTTGTCCTGCCATTTCTTAATGAGGCGATCCTCACTTTCCACTAGCACTGTCCTGTACCTCAGGCCCTGGCGGCGTACCGTGACGTTTCTAGGCATGGGCTCCTTTGCAATTCTTAATCCTTATGATGTGCCCTACCTTCCCCAAAATTTTGACGCAACATTTACGAGATACTCTGTATATATACACCCACTCTGTTATTCAGCTATGTGAGCTCAGTTTTTTTTTTTTTTTTTTTAAATTCTTATATGTTGGTAAATTGTGCATTTTTCTGCTTTAAAAATAGAATTATGTTTAAATGAAAATATAATAATTTTTAAAATGTGTGAATGATGTTCTTATCTTCCGGTTAAGGTTTTTATGCCTCTGGTCAATCTGCATGCAACAGTTGTAGAAGTATAAACAATTTAAAAGTTGTTTAAGTGCGGCTGAGCCTAATTTTTTTTTTACCATAGCACCCATAGTTGTTTACGTTTGAACTTTACCAGAATAGTGAATTAAGTCAGCTTCTGAATTTTCAATTCTTTTTCCCGACTGGGACCAAAAGTAAACTTTCAGTTTTGTGCACTGAAAAATCTGTGTTCTTACCTGCTGGCCGAATTGCTTGTTTTTGCGTAGAAACTCCAATTTTAATTGTAATTTTTTTTTAACTGTATTTGATGTTTTATGTTTTTCTTTATTTTTAAACTTTTAATTAAGTTATTTTGAGGTTTTATGTATTTTTGCCTCCCCGCGAAGTGAGAAGTGAATTAATTGAATGAGAAATCTATCTCTTATGGAATTCGAGGTAATACGTTTAAACGAAATGCAACAAAAATTGCGTATAATTTAATATTGCGTACAAGGAAGTCGTGTCCTCATCATTTTTTTTTTCAGCATTATCTTCTTCAGGTTTGAAGAATAACAAGGAAATAAATAAGAGATTAATTCATTCATTACACAAAACATAACTGGGAACATCAGACTTTGTTACTGATTTAGAAGTGTTGTCTTATGTAAAAAGTAATAGCGTTTTATAAATCCTCTCTTTGTAAAAAGCAGTCGTTTTATTTTTAACTACAATTTTAATTTGAAATGACCCTTTACGACCCATTTTATTAACATTTAGTAATTATTTTTTTAATTACTGCTCATGTAATGATTTCATATAATTTTCAAAATGCTTGTCGCGCTTTAATCGACAAGTAATCAACAAAAAATAATTAAATGCGTTTGTGTTATTTACCGTCATGAGTTATTTTTAAAACTAATGGTGGAGGGTAGATAGATATGTAAGAGCTAATGGTGGACAGTAGAAAAGATAAACATATCTGCAATGCGCTGCTTTAACGATATGCTGTGTACATTCAAATTTGCCGAATGATAATTACGAATAATTTTGGATGCAGCTTCATTGGGGGGATATTCATTGAGTGTTTGATGATTTCTTTCGCAGCTAATTACTTGATTAAAGGGTTTTGAGGAGTGATTTGTGTCTGCTTTGATCCTCATATTAATTTTACCTAAACAAACTAAACTAGTATTTTATTCATAAAATTGTGATGAGTTGACAGTTTCCTTTTCCGAAATTCAACTGCAGATTCCCATTAATGCACGCTCTTCTATCACAGATGTTTTTATTCTTTCTAGAGTAGTGTATATGGTTTAAAAATCAAGAAGAATCTTTGTTTTTATTTTTCATTTTAATGCCTTATTCTTCACTCGAATGAAACATTTTTGCAATACTGCGAAGACAAGCATATCTTCCCCCATCCCGATTTCATTCTGTTTCTTTTAAAATCAGTTGATAATTATAATCATCTAGTGATAATAATTCAGTGCATCGTTAGAAAGCTTAAAATTCGTATATCATATTAGAAATAAAAAATAGAAAGCAGTTAGAAAACTTAAAATTCGTATATACTTTCCTTAATACAGAGCTAGATGAATTATCTGTTTAGGTTTATAAATAAAAAAATCTGATGTGTACACCACATGACTTCCTTGTATTGGAATATTAAATTATACGCATTTTTTCTTGCATTTCATTTAAACTTATTGGATTGAATTAAATCTACTTCGCCGACAGCGCATAAACCACAATAGAATAAATGCATTCTTTAAAATTCACTCTAGTATTTGTTTACCATAGCGACACTCTGGCGCTAGATTCACTTAATAGTATTAATAATTATATAACAGTTAACTTATATAATAATTATATGGAACTAAGTTAACTGTTATATAATCCAATAATTATATAACAGTTAACGTATATATTTCGTTCATATTATAACTCATAATGCACAAAATTTATATCATTTAAAGAATAGAATTATCTAATCGTTGCCACATGTTCTATTCAAATACTAAAGCTAGAATGATGTACAAAAGAAATTAAGCAAACAAAACAAAAAAGAAACAGTTTTTCACAGACGATTGAGTATTTCTCATTTAATTAATTCAGTTCTCACTTCGCGAGAACGCAAAAATACATAAAAACTCAAAATATCTATATTAAAAATTACGAAGTACATCTCAAACACTTATTTCCTCGAAAAAATTCCAGAAAGAATTAAGCATGATTTAATTGGCAATAATAAATAAATGCGTTATCTTTGTTGTTGCGAAGCTAAGTTTCTCTAGATTGGCAACAAATGCACTAGTCTCCCGTTTCAAATGTAAACATCAATGGCCGCCATTAAAAAAGGCTTAGAAGCAATTAAACAACTTTAAAATTGCCGATAATTCTAAAAATATTGCATACAGATTTACTAAAGGCATAAAATCCTTAACCGGAATATTAAAACAACATAATTCAATCATTTTTAAAGCAAAAAATGTACAATTTACAAACATATAAGAGTAAAGAAACTGAGATGACTGAGCCGGGTAACAGAGTGGATATATATATATAAATATATTTATATACGTTTGGTGCGGCCGATTGCAACCAAAATACGAGGTGCACATCTACATATTATAGCAGTCCTATATACAAAATTTCAACGTTCTGAGGCTACTCGTTTTTGAGTTATGCGAGATACGTACGTACGTACATACGTTCGTACAGACGCCACGAAAAATTCTCTTCAGAATTAATTTTAAAGCAGTTTTATAATTTTTTTGAAGGAAAAGAGTATTTTATTCTGTCCTTACGTACAGATATCACGCAAAAACATCGTTAAATTGCATTCGATAGCGGTCAAAATGGATATTTTCGTTGAAATATGCTGCCTGAAACATTTCGCGATTACAATACTTCCTTTTACTTCGTACAAGGAAGTAAAAATGAATTAAAAATTCGAAACCTTTGTTAATGCTCTTGAAACATTTCTTTGTATTTAGAAACTGTTTTGCTATTTTTAATACGATCTAGTCATGGCTCTTGAAATTTCTGGATTTTTCTAGGCGACTGTGACTGAAATGAAGGTTGACCACTCCTGCTCTTAATTTTTCAGGCACTCTGTTTCTTTGATGTCGAGACTGTTTAGACAAAATGTAGTTCTTTTTAGGTAACATGCACTGTAAAAAAAAAAATCTGTAAGGTTACAAAGAAAACTCATGGAAACTGGGATGCCATGGGTTATTTGAGTAACAGAAACAGGTGTTTTCTTTGTAACGTTACAAGAGTTTTGCCTGTAATGGTTACAGATCTTTTTCTTGTAATATCACAGCATATAGTTATGTAAGTAGAACGTATTTTTCTCATGTAGATTCCCAAATGATATATCTGTAATGGTTACAGATTATTTGCGTGTAATATTACAGCAAATAATTATGTAAAAAGAACATGTTTTTCTCATGTAAAATCCCAAACGATATATCTGTAATGGTTACAGATTATTTGCGTGTAATATTACAGCAAATAATTATGTAAAAAGAACATGTTTTTCTCATGTAAAATCTCAACAGATATATCTGTAACCGTTACAGGTTATTTGCTTGTATTATTATAGCAAGTTATTATGTGAGTAGAAGATACTTTTCTTACGTAAAATTCCAATGGTTGTATCTGTAAAGGTTTCAGATTATTTCCTTCTAATATCCCATTAAGTAATTATGTGTGTAGAATATATTTTTCATAGATAATACTAAAAGATATGTCTATAAAAGTAATAGATTTTTTTGTCTAAAATGATGCTTATTATAATAAAATATACTGAAATCAAGATGTTTTGAGTAAAACAATATCCGCATGTGTATATCATTATACAGATATATGCAAGTGAAGCATAATAGTTTGGCTTTTTAAATTAGTCAATTTGACCTCATAGCATTAATTTAAAAGATGCACTTTCAACAGCAATGTTCTTTTTTCAAAAAGTAACATTAGTCTGTTGCAGAGTATTTTTGTTTTATGAAGAGAAACTTATGTCTGATATTATTGAAAGGCCTTTCATATTATCATTTTGATTAATTTAAAAGTTCAAATTGATATGCTACTCCTTATATTTGCCCTGTAAAATAGCTGAAAAAAATAGTATGTTTTATTTGCATGTTTTAGTGTCAGTTAATAAGATATGTTCTAGAACTTTCTTTTTAGTAATTTTAGCTAAAATAGACACATGTTGCTTTAGATTTAATTTTAGAGTAAACGTGTTGCATGTTGATATGATCATATTATTACAGTAAAAGACATTTTGTGAAATATTTCTATGAAGAACTCAGAACAGCTGTTCTTCATATTTCAAAAATATATTCTCTCCTTCTAAAAAATGACATTTTCAGTAAATTAAAGAATTCAACATAGCAATGAATTTCATTTTGTTACTACAAAGAATTCAAATTTTGTTCATATGCTTGAATTACAACGTCTAACTAATTTTTTTATTCTTATCTGCACTCAGTGTTTGTCAACGGTCTGCTATTGTTTGAAATAATGCATAACTTTTTTACTTACCTTCAAATAATTTCCTTTGAATTAACAGATAGAAGTCTTTCATTAAAAACTAATGTCATGCTTTTTCAATAAGCATAAAACTTTGTCAACTGACCTTAATTTTTAAAGCCTTGTTTCCCTTAAAATTCTTAATACAACTATGCCTTTAAGAAATTTATTTCTAAAATTAATACTTCAGTTTAGCTTAAAATTTAATGCATTTTAATTTTACCTATAATTTTTTACAAACATAATATGTAATAAATCTAAGCTTAATATTTACCATTTCGAAAGTGATACTAAAAAGTATTCCTAGTTATTATAAATTTCGAGATTCGCATACAAAATTGTGAAATAAACATGTGACAACAGAAAACAAACTTTATGCTCTCTCTATATTACAGCATGTTAATTAAGAAGTTTATTGAATTTATAATTTTATTGTGAAACACTATGAAGCAAATGATATGCTAATTAAAATACAGAAGTAAAAATAATTTATTAATTCATAAACTTTACATAAAACCTGAAAAAAAGAATTAATTAAAAAATAACATAATATAATTTAATAAACATTTCATAAAAATTCGTTTCGACTGCTTGGAAAAAATTAATGGTTTTTCTCCTCTTTGTAAACCATGTCTCCTAAATAAAGAAAAAAACATTTCTTTTAAAATCATAATCATGCTCTTAAAAAGCTTATAAAAATTATTTTAATAGATGTTTTAAACATGTGCTTATATAACACTTTTAATCATATTTCTTTATAATATCTTAATTAATTAAGAACAGCTTAAATTCTTTAAAAAATTGGATTACAGTGAACCGTCTCATTACGACAAGCTACCTCAGTCAATCACTTTTTAAATTTAACCAGCATTCTTCATAAAATAACTAATTAGTAAACATAACTTCTCTAGGATGCCCACTATCATTTAAAGATCAAAATTTTCAGGAATCACGTATAGCTAGCTTAGAGAAGGTTCATTGTACAAAAACAGCCAATATTCAAATATTTTCATAAATGAAGCCACCATAGTTATTAAATATAATATACAGTATACTTATATTCAGAATTCATAACTTGAATAAATTTCTCGAACTGTTTTAGCATTCGAAAAATATTATATTTATTACCTTAAATTTCTAAAACAATATTACATATTGGTCCAAATGAATCACTGGGACTCAGACAACATTCCCCCCCCCCAGCTTTCTTTTACCAACAGGATTCTGAAATTGTTTTAATGATTTAGGTAATGTTTGTCTTCCTTAAGGCGCTCACTTAAGGCCCCTTTAACTTAAAGTTGTCACTTAAGTTACCCTAAATTTTTTGTCCGCATTGTGGTCATTTTCATCTTACTAACTGATTTGCTAGTGGATTTTGGGTGCATGGCCTATCATTGATGAAACAATAATAGTGAACAGCTTCAAGAAAATGGGGATATCTAATACTCTTGATGCCGTATTCCCACTTATTTTTACTAATTTTATCTTCCGAAAATTAAGAGGGAAAAATTAAACGAATAATTTAATTTCCAAAGGACACAGTCACAGTAGGAATATAACAAATGAAAAGTAATCATGGATTAACTACTACTATCACAATATTATTTTTTTAAAAGAAACCTCTATTTCAATAAGAATACACATAATTGCAACATCTAATAAGTTATCTCATTTCTTCTTTATAATTTGAACTTCTGTCATTCTCATTGTTGTTCTTGCAAATCCTTAGGCCTCAGATCATACATAAATAATTAGAGAAGGTTGTGGTCCGATGCTTGCTAGGGTGAACATTCAGCTGATACGGCAAAATTGCACAGTGAATGGCAGTTGGTATTTGCTTTCACTATCATAGATCATTGTTTGTATTAGGCTGACATAATATTCAACAGTTAGAAGAGAAAGATTCAACGGGGCTGTAAGTGTGCAAAAGTTTGCCTTTGTTAGTATGACGAAAACAATCATTATGTTGATAAATCCATTTTAAAATCTTGGGATATTCATTTTCTGAATGCATTAAAAGGGGGAAAATTATGTAAATATTTTTTTAATTTTCAGAATCTGGTTCTAAAGCTCGGTGGGGTGGAATATGCAACGCAATACGGTAATTCTGAAGATCATTGCTCGGGGCAGTACAAACTAAACGGTGATAACTTGCATGCTGTAGAAGAAGACACAAATTGCAGTTCCAGATGCATTAAATGCTTTGAGGTCTAGGGAGTAGCAGTGGGCAATACTAAGAGTGAAATTCAAGGTATAGGGAAGTAGGAATGAAAATTACTTTTATCAGATAACTTAAATGGTTATGTTACTAAGCGTTCTTATTGGTATGTAGGTTTCTTTTAAATAATAATACTATGATAGTTACCAGTAGTTCATTCATGAATATTTTTGATTGGTTATGATCTTATTGTAATCACATCCTTCAAAATTAAATTGATTGCTTAATTTCCCCCTTGATTTTCATACTATAATATAAAAGGAAGAAAAAAGTCTGCAAGTAAACATAACTCCTCTTTCTCTCTCTATATATAGACATGTATCTTCGTGTGCAACTAAGCAAAACAAATGTGACTTTTTCTTCTTTAAAAAAAATTGTATAAATAAATAGGATGAGAATTAAGTTCATTTCAAAGACTTATGACACATGAAATATACATGATCAAAATAAATAAGAAAATTAATTTCAAATAAATTTTAAGCTAAATTATGTGTTGCAATGTAAGTTGCAATAATTCAATAATGTATGTAATAATTAAACTAACAAAACCAAACATCATATTCCCATTCTGCAATGTATAAAAATTCTTCTGCAAAACTGAAAAAATGACCAACACTTTGGCTTATTTGATAACTTTCAAATTCACTCCTTTGTTTGCATTTAGAATTTATAACTTTAATTTTCCACAGAAATTTGTTTTTGATTTTAAAAAATTTCACTGGCATAATTTCATTCACTTCAGCATATATTAATAGATGCAGAAGGTTTTTGTATCTTACATAATTTTAAATCTTATGTAAACTAACGTAATTAATAACAAAATCAAAACATAGATCAGAAACTGCATAAAATTTAATTAATAATTACTACTAGTGTCACACGAAATGCTATGAAATTAATAAAATAAGAATGAGATAAAATATATAGAATTAATATTCCACATGTGTGAAGTTTGGAAGTTTTACGTTAAATAATTTTTTTTAATTAAATATTTTTAAAAATGACCCCTTAAAGCATGGGACCTTTCGTAATTAGAACTTGCAAATCCACTTCGCTAGTCTTTCATAACATTGCTTTTCTTTTATTAACAAGAAATATTGCATTCAGTTATTTAATTTAAGATATCAAAAATAATGCTACTGAAAGGCATGAATACTTACTTAAATTTGAAATTAATTTGGTTGACTTAAAACAATATTTTAAAAAATAAATCTTCATATATACGTCTAAAAATCAGACCTTATTAATTTTCTTTTATTTGAACGATATCTGAATTCTGCCTTAGTTTGGACTAGTAAATCATTGGGCAATTAAATGCCAAGCTATAAGAAAACTAATGTAGTTTACAAATGCACTGAATTTTATTTCCGGTATTAACTTTCAAAGAAGGTAAAATTTTCTGCATATTTGCATCATTTGAATTGATAGAATATGGCAAAGCATGCAAAGGCTATCAGCCTAAAGGGAAGTATGGAAGCACTTGAAGTATATATTCATGGGCGGTTTTGTAAGGAAAAGTAGCTTGCATTTCCATTTATTCATGTGTGTATATATATATATATATATTTACATTGTTAATGCTAAAATCAATGCTTCATTAAAAATTCATTATTATTTAATTTTAATACAACATACAGATACAGAATTGTTTTAAATTCCAATACACAATAATAATTTATTTTTAAGAAAACTTATTTTATGATTTATATATTATATTACATGAATAAGAGAAATATTTGTCAAGAAATGTATTAAACTTGTATTAGCAGATTCATGCTATCCTAGTAACAAGATTATCATACTTCAAAACTGTATTAAAACTGGGCAAAATAAAATCAACATAAATTCTACATTAAATGTTTAAAAACTTATAAGTATGCAATGGTAGTTATATATACAATATAATATATGTTGTCATTTATAAAATATTAATGAAATGATATTTTTGGAAATAATGCACAAAATTTTAGTTTTGTTTTATAATTAGTTTAACGAATTGTTAGAAAAATATTTTAGGTCATTTCCATTTTTCCCCTGTTGATATTGGTATATTAAAATATATGGAATAATTAAGTTGCATCTAGTTAGTACAACAAAACATTATGAAAAGTATGATACGGCATATTTTTAATCAATATAATTACTTCATTTTGGAGTTATAATATTTTCGTAAGAAATTAATACCACTGAAAAAAATATTATTACACTAAAGGAATAAACGAGATTCTCGACCGCGTTGTTCAAGTTTTTGTAATTTTACTTCATAACACACTCGTACATAAACATATTAGACTGAATTATAAACCAGGTATAACTAATCAGATAATCCTAGAAAAAGAATAAATTAAACCTTGTAAGCAAAAAAATATATACATTACATTCAGAATTCTAAATGTTTATATAAACGTTTCTCGCAAGGTCTGCCGGGAAAAAGATGTCAAATGTTCTTTGGTCAGACGATTGGAAAAGAACGCTAAAATGATTAGTTTTGTTTTCAACAACCACATTACCATTTCAATTATATACCACAAGCAGTGATTAAATTTTGGAATAATTAGTTTTAAATAATAATACGGGCAATTTAAGGCGTAATTTATCGGATGCACAATGACAAAATACTACTATTAGATCTGCATTTGGAATAAATATTTTGCACTCTTTCAACTCATTAGACATTACGAACACTGATATTAATTAATCGCAAAGCTTAAACGTTTAAATACTTACTCACTACGTATAACAGTGCAAAGTGCATGAGAATAATCTGCATAAAATGAACAATAAATATTTCAAGTAGTAATTGTTAACATTTTCTTACTTACCTGCGCTATACAACCAACATGCATTCAGCCATGTTTTTTTCTGCAACTAGCTTTCAAACACTTTTCTCCTGATTGGCTAATTTCCAGTCAGTCACGTGATTCTTCCGCGCGGCTACTGAAACATTATCTGTAATGTTACAAGCAAATCAGATGTTACCGCTACAGTTTGCTTTCAACCTGTTACCATTACAGGAAATTCTTCTGTAACTTTTTGATTTATGTAACTTTACAAAACTTTTGCCTGTAAAGAGCGAACTTTTTTTTTACAGTGTGCTATGGACTGAGCTGTACCGCTGCGTATGTCTAATAAAATAGATTTGTATCTAACAAACAGCAATGTTTTGTAATAACGCAATGTAGATGTCTACTGCTTCTCTGAGAAATCTAGGTATAGTTCTTGAAATTCTTTAATTGTGATATGCGACTGAGTTGAAAAATGGTCTTTTCCGGGAAAGACCTATTAAACGCTGGGTTTCTTTTGAGTTAAGATTTTTGAGATAGACTGTTGTCCCTCTTAGATACGTTTTTATGGATTGTTGCTCTAGCGCTGTGTTGGTATGAACTCGTATATAGTTTCTGAGGTCATTACCTAAGGAACTAAACATTCTTTTAATTTTTTCAACAAAAACTGATTTTCCTTCGAGTTCTAAATCTGTGATGGATGTGAAACTTTTTTTTCCAATAGGCTGGCTCTGTTTAACTTAAGTTTGCTGTACTTAAAATTCATCATGAAGCACATTTAATAACAGTGTTCAAAAATGCGCAATTTAATCAATTTATCCACAGTTAACTATACGCGTTTCATTTTTAAATCTATGCATACAAGGTTCAAACAACTTCAAACTACTGCTCCTAACTACTTATAACTCGACACACTCTTTATTATGTCTAATGATCAGAATATTTATGTAATTATACAGCCGTTGTGTGATGAACATCCTTTACTTAAGCGAATACCCCCCAACTCCTCACGCTGGCCCTATTCTTTTAATAAGAAGAATATAACAAAAACAGAAGGGGTAAGAACCAAACATCCTTATACCTTTTGAATCTTTCGTAACCGACCCGGATATAGCCAATCGAATTTTCCTTCACAGTCTTTCAAATCGGCTTTTGTTGCGATTTTTTTCCCCCTTAAACAAAAATAAATAAATAAATAAAAAAGGTCTGTATACCCTGTTCACTTGCTTGGTCCATCAGATTGAATGTCGTGATCCGCCCTTACAGTCTTTTAGCTTGTCCCTTTGTATTCTGGCTTGCTGGTATCTATTACTATAACGATAGACCCTTTATAATTGTTTGCAGTTCGTCTATCCGAACAATTTGGAAATGTTTTAATGTCGCAATGGCAAGACTTACTACCTAGTAATTTTTCTCTGTCTATGAATTCGTGCTGTTTTTAATGAGTAAATTTGGTTGGTAGGAGCTACCAACATTCCGCGCGAAACCTGACGTTTGGTATTTTTTCAACATGTCTTGCTAAATCAGCCAACATCCTGATTTTTAATTTACCTGAATTTAGATCATCTTATTTAAATGTAGTTGTAGCAGAATTGTTGGTCATTAAGTGACAGAGGGAAAGAAAGTTCATTAAAGAAAACTTTAATGGTAAATTAAAAAAAAAAAAAAACTGCATTTGTCGTCTTGCAGATCTTTTTGCTCCTGATGAAAAGGACCGTACCTGTTTGCCATCGAAATCGTTTGAGTTCTTGAGTAAATCTACGCCAGATACAAGGTTATTGCTTTTCTGATTTTGCGTTTCACTTTGGCGTGTTGCTCTTTTGTTCTGTTTTACTTTTAGTTGTTATAGAGATTTGTAGAGCACTTTATGGAGATTTAAGTAGTGTTTAATTTTGCTTTAACTCTGTAAATAATTTATTACTAATTTAGTTGACATGATTATGTGCATATTAATTGTTAATTCCATTTCATCGTGTTTAAAACTAATTTATGTTTTGATAAATAAAAGGGTTTTTTTCCCATATTAGGGATTTTATCAACATAAAATTGTAAGAAAATTACAAAATTGAATGAAATTATTCAAAACATATAACATAAAGCGAAATTAAAATTTTTGTATAGTGATTAAAATATTAATTTATTATATTTTATACAAAATGTGTTTGAATTGTACACTGTAAAGTATTTTAGAGGCAGATTTGGTCAGTTTGAAATCCTTTGGAATCGCGCAGTGTGAAGCCTTTCGGTCTTCGATATTTAAAGTTCGGCAACTATAAAAGCTGCTGTATATTACGGTAGATAGCATTTCGCAAAAAGCGTAGTTTCTAGTTCTCGCTGATAAAATATAATTTCTCCATGATTACCGGTCCATTTATATGAAAAATCAATACGCCTTTCGTATTCATTAAGCATAGTATATTCACATTTTCTTTAAATGACCATGAAAATTTTACGAAGGATTTTGGAATTTATGATTCAGTGCGACTGAATCTTCAGTCGCTTTCCGATTTACAGAGAGCATGTTAACCGGAGCTTAAAAAAGTTTATTTATTAAGAAAGAAGAGAAAATCGCTTTTACAAACCATCAACGTAAAACAAAAATGTTTACGAAATGCACAAACGAGAAAAGAAAATTTCGTGGCATAACAGCATACTGTAGCAGATGATACTGTATTATTTGGGAGTTGTTTCCACCCACAACAGTACGTAACTTAATTGTAAGTAATCTGTAATGTATTAGCATTTCTAAATCATCCTTTAAAAATAAAGGGATTGATGATAAAAGTAAATCAAATGTGTACAGAGTTCCTTACTTTTATTCTGTTAAATTAAATGTCGAGAAAAACTAGTGAACTGCTAAGCGAATAGTCGCTTAGGTCAAAGAATAGAAAGCGTAAATTCAAAAGGGTTAATCGGCACCTTTCTTCAGGCGTACAGAAAAGCCTTCTCTTGGGCTTACACTCAAAATGTAAGAAATAAGAACTAACTAAGAGATTTAGTCGAAGCTAATACAATTTTAAAGTAGTTGGCCAGTAATCTTAAATTAGCCGGCGAAAAGGCACGTAGTACGTCCGAGCGTAACAACAGTTTAGAGAGACATAGCCCAGAGGCTACTCAGAAATCATATCTCTGTCTCTCAAAGTCAGTTGAACTTGACTTTAATGCTGTTCTCTTCCTCATTTGCATTCAACGCGATTCTAAAAACTCATTTTGGTAGAGAGTTGCAATTTGAAGCGAGATGAGATAGGAAAAGTTCATTTAATTAAAATAACTGTTATGAAATTAAAATATTTCTTACATGTGCATGTGCAAGGAAAATGTAAATAAAAAACACAAACAGCAGATGCACCGCGAAATAACGGAGAAGCATGGAAACAAGAAAAATTGCAGAATATTATTCTTTAATGCTATTTATAACTTAGTTTTTTCCATTTCAATAATGCATATTTTTCGGTTATTTACACTACCCTTTTTTGTTCTGAATACTGATATAATTTCCTTAAACAAATTTCCGGTTCCTATTATTTTGCATTAGCCAGTTATTAATAATTTTAGCCTTTACTATCACTTCTCCTTTCCGTTCCCTCATCAGAATGCAAATCGTTTAGAGAATATTTAAGGTGAGGTTTTTGAATTTTAAGACACAGCGTGTATCTGTCTCTCGTGGCCATGTTACTATGTTTCACCAGCTCTGATAAGATTGAAACTATTCGGCTTTGCGGTATAGCCGTCGTTTAAATTTTACGCCGTTGAAAAGTTGCGAGCCAGTTTACTTTTAAATTAAATTGTGTAGTCTTTATCTATTAGGTTAAGTTTTAAAATGCAAAATGTTAAAGAAAGAACAGATTATGATTTAAAAAATTGAGATGTCAAAAAGAAGAAACGATCACTGTCAATCGCACCTAAACCATCACAATAGTACAAAACTCTCAATCTCAGAATTCCCCTTCACAGCACAACAAACTACTCATCTCCAGAAGTCGTTAATGAGTGTAGCCTTTCAAATTCCTAGCATATATCTATAACGTCGCCATTGAGCCCCCAGGAGTGATTTCCACATCATTTATAAGTCACAGCTCAAAAGCTGAGCGTATCAAGATTCCACAACTCAGACTACCAAGAGCCAAAAAAGCGTCTGAATAACTCAACGAATTCACTCAAAACAACTACCGTGACATTATCTGTGCAACAGAGCCTTCTGTGTAAAGAAAGAAGTCCGTTGTATGTCACCACAATAGCGGATAATCCAGCACACCACCAATGATAACATAGAAAATCCTACAGCAATACTAGCTATTACCAATACTAAATGGTCTCCTACAGTAATCTTTAACCATAGAGATTTAATAGTAATTAACATCAATGATAATAATGAACAATTAACAATTTCTTCAATCTACTGCTCCTTACAAGGAGAAATAGATTCACATCTGCAAAGATTGGAAACAATCCTGAAAAACCTCCGCAACACGAATCATATCATTACTGGCGAATTCAACGCACACTACCCGTCATTTCGCTATAACGTCTCGGATCTAAGGGGACAGAATATGGCAGATTGCGTCACAGCAAACTTCTTATACATTCATAACACAATTTTAGGTATACCAAACATATGAGACGGCCATAGAGAATGGCCAGACTTTATCTACAAAGGGAATCACAAACAAAATCAGTAATTGGAAACTTCTAGATGATCCAACCAAGTCGGATCACAAAAATATTTCCTTTACAGTTAAAAAAGAGATGAAACAAACTTAAACAAAAGATTTGCAATCCTCCCAAACAGAAGTAGACAGATGAATAAGCTCTAACTAGAAAGACGCTAAGTACCTCTTAGACCAATGTACAGATGCTGACTTTATGGAAAAGGCAACACTGATGATAATAATAGTAAAGAAATACAAGGGACTGCTTTTAACACATTCACGCTTAGAAATTTTAATCTATTTTCTCCCTCCTTATAGTATGCCTTCGTGGTGTAACGGTAGCACACTTCGCGCGTATTCGAGAGATCCAGGTTTGAGTCTCGGCGAGGGCATTGCTCATTTTTCATGTCTTCTGCTTCAAAAAAGCCTAATGACTCTACAAGCTTAATGCCAATGAAAGTAAAAAAAATGCTTCCTATTAATGTAAAGTGAAAAAATGAGTCGGCTTATATTCAGTGGGTCAGCACTGAGTAGAATCGAGAGCTGCTGTATCGCCTAGACATTATGTAAAATCGACATAAGGTCGGCACTAGTTACTGGCATTCCAATAGACACAAAAATAAAGAAATTGAGATAATGTTGTAAAAATTAATACGAAAGTGCACTGCATAGAGTTCTCAGGCACTATGCAGAGGCAGGACTTGATGTAGAGTTAAGAAATTTGATTAAATTATTATTATTATTATCAGGTTGCTTGCTAAAAATCGACGCCGGTATTAATCGATATTTTTGAGTTGCTGTGTTGTATCTGAGTCGGCAGAAAGGTTCTTGATCCGATCTACTCTTTACTTCAGAACCAAAAATTGTAACAGTATTAGGACTTACTAAAATCATTTCGGGTGGTAACAAATTTTGAAGATTTATTATCTACAATAAACAACCAATCCATATGAGGATACAATCCCTTTTCCAGTTGTTACTGCCGAAAAAATATCTCTTGCAGAGATAATTTCATTTGCGGGAAAGCCGGCAAACCAGAGTACTCTCTCTTCTCGTGTCAATTATAGCATAAGTACATCACAAATGAACTCGAGTTCCAAATATATTTGATAAACACTTTCCTTATTCCTGTTCTGCCTTATTAGATTATATGAATCAAAAATTCGGTTGCGTTTTAATTAAGCGATGTCATAGCACTAGGCAGTATTCTCATGCTATCCGAAAAAATATTGTTACGAAATGTACAGGCGCGGCGAGATAGCTTCCCCCCAAAGCAGTTTTAGGGTTGCCATAAAATGGAAAAAGGACGGCAGGGCTGCAACATTTGGCGAGAAATCGCCCGTTTGGCGACAAAATTGGCGATATACCATGGACGGTGGGAGAACCTTCTGGAACGAATTCTTACCGGTTTAGCCCAGAATGTTCTCGAACACAAGCCGAAAGCTATATAAACCCTGCTAGTCCGCAGTCAGTTAGTTTACCTTGTCGAGAGAGCGAGAGTGTGTGCCTCGCATAGAGTGCGAGATAGTGAGTATCGAGGTGGTGTCTCGTCTAGCGAGTCAGTCCCTGCGAGTCGATCGAGTTGACAGCCGGGCAGGGAGTGCCGAGTGGGTCGTCGAGTACACTCGTAGTCTCGTAGTGTATCGCGGTTAGTGCATTGTCGAGAGAGCGTGTTGAGCTCCGGGAACCACTGAAGAGTCGGGAGCTGTGCTCTGTGTGTCATCGCGTGCATCACGAGTTGTAGCGTGGAGAGTCTCGAGAGTACCTGGAGTTCCGAGAACGACCAAGCAGAGTCGGGAGATGTACTCTAGTGCTTTGTCGTGAAGCTGTCTCCACCGTGATAGCCTGATAACCTGGAGGCTGTGTCGCTCATCGTGTCAGCGTGTTTATAGAGTTCATCGACGACTGTAAAAAAGGGTTTTGTAGCTGTCCTGAAAATACTGGCCAATAAAATGTGTTTCGATACTTCATCAAGTAGTGTTGTCATTATTCACTCCAAATCCTCACAAACCCCATACGAACGTAAAAGAAGAAAATAACGCAAAAACTGGTGTCAGAAGAATAAAAAAACGCAACAATATCAAAATGGCTTGCCCTTTCCTCCCCCTCAAAAACCTAAAAATGTACGTGTTATTATTGTTGTTTTAAGTTCTGTTTTAAACACTATGCAGCATATTATTACTTTAGAAGTTACTATTATTACTTTTTACTTACTATTATTACTTTTATATTACTTTTTTACCATTATTACTTTTTACTTACTATTATTACTTTTATATTACTTTTTTACTATTATTACTTTTTACTTTTTCATAAGTTTTTATTTTTTAGATTATACATGTTATCCATGCATTTATTAGTATGTTAATCGTGAATATTTTTATATTAATGATGAAACTCATCACTAACTCGGTGAAGAAAATTCTGAAACGTTCGTAGTTTTGATTCACGCTTAAATTTTAGAGGAAATAATTTGGATTTTTCTGCGTTAAGCTGTCCAAGAATTCCAGAAGTCATTTTCTAGATCACAAAATCTGTGTATTTTTCTAAATTTTTTTTGGCGTGCATTGTAAGGAACTATCGCATTCCTCCGTGCTGACGTGCTGTTGTGGTGTAAGTTGTTCTTACTTTCAGCTAGCAGTTGCAAAATCCTTGGCTCGAATCGATAAGACAACAGATGAATTTTTATGTTTCCCACTCCAAAAAAAAAAATCTAATGATCTACACAACGTTTCTGTAATTAGTTGTAGTTAAACTGCGTAAAAATTGTGTTACTAAGTTGCTTTTGGATAAAAACTGTGTTATTCTTGTTTACAAAGGTAACAACGTAGACTTAACTTAAAAGCGTTTACATTACGCCCAAAAGGGCGTTTTTTAACGTTTTATGTGTTACCTTTATTTATTAAATATCATGCTCTTCGCACTTAAACCATAAAATTCAGTTCAACAGAGCATATCTTAGAATTTTCGATACACAGTCTTGCGCGTTGGAGCTAAAGTTTTTTTTTTTTTTTTTCCCGTGCAGTGTTGCCATTGCTCGCTTTGAAATCGTGGAGTTTATTAATTAAAAATTCGTTAAAGTTCTACGAAGTATGAAATAGATAATAAAACAAATTTCACATTCCAAAAATTTGGGCTTCCTAATGCCCATATTCGGGTGGAGACAATTGCGGGCTGAAAGTGAGTACGTTAATCAAAATTTAATGACTATAGGTACCGTTGTTTTATCACAAACATACATACATTTATGCAGAATCTTAATTATTTAATTTCTTTAAAGATAACACAGGGCGATAATATTTGGTGGCAACAATTTGAAAAGTGAAACGGACATTTAAAGTTTTCGATGCAAAATGCCGAAACAAAATTAATATCCCTTTTTGAGCTAACAAAACCCATGAATTTACTACAACATTGAATTTTTGTAAAGGTCAGCCATCGGAGGAAAACCTAAAATATTTGTCGCTAATGAGGCTGTGAAAAAGTACTTTTATTGGTATATTTTGAGGAGCTGTTCGTAAAATAATATTCCTCCTTATTTGATGCTGAAATACATACGATAATAATTTTATTTCATTCGTATTGCCAGTTGCAAATTGTTACAATACAACCTGATATACGACTCCCTGCTATGCAGCCTCGAACTTCGACTTTAACCCTTTCACGTCTGAATATGGTAGCAATGAGTGAAATCTGGCGGCCACTCGTCTGTCTAGTCTGAACGTTGTGTTATTGCAGACAGCATTGTAGATACTTCTTTTGTTTGCATTATATGCCTTTGTGTTGCTTACGTTCTGTGTAAATATCTAGGTATTTTCTTGTTTCTTGAATCTTAAAAAAGTAGCATTCGTTTATTCTGTGTCTGCAATATGTTTCGAGAATGGAAGGCTGTGTCTTCAAAAGGCGACAGTAAAATTTGATTAAAGAAAGCTTTGGACTCTGCTATATTTGAAAATAGAAATAATTATCAGTGTTTATTATAAAATACAGAATTTATCAAGAATAAAGGAACTCATAATATAGAAATATAAAAATTTAATACTGAACCATGCATAGGGCCTGGTTTATCCGACGGAAACGGGGCCCTGGTCTCCACTGTCAAGGGTATCTTCAGAGTCTTCTACAATATTTAAAATCTGTGAAATTTAATACATTTTATAACTATAAGCTTTGAAATTAGGAAAAGATATAATAGTTTGAACTTCGTAATTTACTTTTGTATCTTTCTTCAAAAATTAAGCAATGGGTATTTGTCGCAATCTTGTTTGTGAGTGATATCGTTAAATTACTATGTATTTTTATCGTTTTTAAACCTATGATGGGTAATTTATCTTCCATGGTGGGAAAAAAAAAAAAAAAAAAAAAAAAAAAAAAAAAAAAAACTGCTCGGAGAAAAGAATTTCTTCAATGAGTTTAGGGTGGGGAGGACCTGTATCATTTAATTCTACATTTTATGCATGTATATTAAACTGATAACAATTTAATTGCATTTATTTGATCTATAGTCTATGTAATTTAATTACTAAGGCTTTGATCAATAAGAAAACAAGACCCTAGTTTAAAATGTATATATAATTTGCTTCAATGATATTTCCTATGCTAATAAATATTTCGAAGGTTAAAAGAATCTACTTAATCTTACTATGGTTCTCCCCTGGGCGTCCAGGTTTGTAAATCAAGTTCTACCGATGCAGATGCGGTTTTAAATCAATAAAACTTTCTTAGAACTTCAAACCCACTGTCAGCATGGTTTTTCTTCTAATGGAACTGAATTTTTGCGTACTGTGATTGTTATATTCATTTTTGCATACGTAAATGCATACGTTATTACGTAATTAGCACTTTATCTACAATTTGTAACATATAAATTTCAAATTTCAGTTTCAATACGAATTCAGTTTATGCGTTTATTGCTTTATAACAAAGAAGTAAGCCTTGCATTCGTTTGTATATGAAAGTCCAACCTGTTTTAAAAGTAATAGCTTTCTTAAAAAAGCTTAGGAATACATGGAAACCATTATTTAAAATTTCGCTAAATGCGAATGTGTAATTAAAACTGTGTACATTCATTTACATGAACTACTTTACTTTAAATCCTTTCCTACAACTCAAATGAAGCATGAATCAATATTTGATAAAATCTGCGAAAAATAAAATTGTTATGTAATGTTTCTATTTTGTAGCTCATAAAAAATCTATTAAAAGGCAATACAGCGTCACAATAATGTTGGGAGCTACTATTGTGAGGAGCGCCGTCACACGAGGAGCAGCTGCTATTTGTTGCGCACGAATGAACTGGTGCTTTGTTTTCGCAGCTTAAAAGAGCAAATCAAAAGGCTGTGGTTTCAAGGAACAATGGTAGTAAATTGAATGCTCTGTGATTAAGTAATAAGTGACTTTAGAAAACTTTTGGCAAATGATGAACTAAATAGATCACTAAATGAAACCTTGAATTTTCTTGTTGGCGCTGGATAATATTTTGCTTTCATTTTATTTAAGTATTTTAGAAGCTACAAAACAGGGTTCCGTTTAATAATTTTTTAAACGTTTTAATTTGACTCGGCGTGCACTCTGACATCGAAGGAAGATTCAACAAATCTTTTATATTTGTGATTTCCCTCATAGTTGTGATACCTAATGTTACATTGGTTTCTTGTGTATAATAACGTATTTTCACATTGCTCGTAATTTTGCTTCTGATAATTTTTCTTTTATAAAAAATTGTGCTTGTGGTACGAAAAGAGGAATACAGTACCCGCCGACTTAAAATCACTTCCGTTCCAAACATATCTAGTTTATTAAGCGGCTGAGTTTGATAAATAGCAAGTAAGTTGTGTTTTACATATCGTGATGTCAATTTTAAAGTGTAATCCTAAAATAATAATTAAAAATTAATTGTAAAATTTAAATATTTACGCAGTTTTTAAATTCATTTTTTATAAAAAATATTTTTATAATTACTTTGAAATTTTAGCTTTTATAACCACCTATTCTGTTTGTGTTTGTTTCACATTGTTCAACAGTAGTTTTTCAATTATACTCGCAATTCTGTAAAACTGCTAGTAGCTTTTTTGATCAACGTTTTAGTTCAAGAGTTTTTCTTAGAATTTACAGTACTTTTTAAAATTAGATTGATGTTGGCACATCATGAATGTTTTCTGTATCATTTTCGCTGTCCGTTTCTGCAATTCTTTTAATATTGAGGCTTCTTGTACGTTTTCGAGAAAAATTTTTAACTAATTTTAACCGTTTGACTGCTACGCGGCGCAAAAGCGCTGCGTTTATTTGTCTCGAAAATCGCGACGTAGTGCTTTGCTCCGTGGGTGTTAACGTACGTAGTTTGCGCTGCGAGTTTCAGTGTGTCTTTGTTGCTCCGTGGGTGTTAACGTACGTACTCTGACCTCACGCGTACTTTGTAACACGAGTGCATTCTAAAATAACAAACTGCATCGAGGTTTTCGAGACAAATGAACGCAGCGCTTTTGCAGCTAAAATGAACGCAGCGTAGCAGTCAAACGGTTAAGAAATTTAAGAGTGGTTTAATTGATTTTATGAGATTTAACCCCGTGCATTGAATGTAATATGCATGGCCGCAAGCAGAGATATAGACTTACTTATATATCTCCTTCGGTATCTTCGGTAAGATATCTCCTTCAAAGTGCTTACGTTTCCACAAAAATTTAATTCTGTTGACCATTTTTTGAACATCTTTTCTGTAATGACATTTAAAAGCTTTTATAATACCCTGGTTCGATGTTAGAAGCTGTATTTGGTTGAATGTTAGAAGCTGTATTTGCAAGAAGCTAATGTTTTTCAGAAAGACATCAGAGGTGTGTTATGTTGCACAATTATCTAATTAATAATTTTTTTTTTTTTTTTTTTTTCCAGTTCGCTGTCCCGTTTCAAAAGAAATTCTGTAAAAATACTATTTGTCATTCATAAGTTCTAGTTGCTATGGTTAAGTCTCGACTCTTTTCAAACACCGAAGATTTCTGCTTTTGCCAATAACCAGTACTGTTTTCTTACTTTTTAGATAGAATACTGCACGTTAATAACGTAATAATTTGTTCCTTAACTGTTTCGGCTGTATTATAAATTTCATATGGCTTGTATTCATTCAGTTGTTCAAGTAAAATGTCTTTTATCCAGTTATCAGCCGCATGATTATCTGCCTCTTCTCTTCTTTCTTATCGTGCTGTGTTTTTGATGAAAAACGTTGGATTTCTCTTTCTCCAACTTGTAAGTTATCTATCCGTCAGTTGATATAGAATTCTATCCGAGCATTTAATGAATTAGTGAAAGAAACTGAAAGAAAAACAGAAACACTTTTTAATTTTATAGCTTGAAACTATTCTAGAAAAGCAGTTTCAACGCCTTTTAATATTTGTGCTCCCCCTTCCTTGAGTTATTTGCATTTTTGGCCCAAAGGGCAGCCCAAAAGGGTTATTAATTTCGTTTTGGCATTTTGTGGCTATTCACTATAAACGGCGTTTCACTTTTCAAATTGTTTATTATTTTTTCATTAATTATAAATGCTCTTTTATGTAAACTGCCGAGTACCATTTGGTAAATTCAGAGTTTAAATGTAGTTTTCTTCTGTAGCTGCAATTGCCAAGAACATCGAAATCTTTAAACAACTGATTCTTTTCTTTCATGCTGAAATCTTTTCGCTTTGTATTTTTTTTAATATATAATTCTTTTGCTTTATATATATATATATATATATATATATATATATATATATAATTCTCTGTAAACATAATGTGTGTATCCCAAAGGGAAGCTTTTGAATCTGGAAACCTCAAAAGATGGAGTACAGAAGTTGCACATGTACCTCCTAATGTAGAGACATTAGGTAATTTTTAAAGCAGGAGTGAGGAAAAAAGAGCAACTCCTTCGCCGGGAATCGAACCACGGACCTCTGGAATACGCGCCCAGCATGCAAACCACTACACCACTAATGCACCCTAAGAAGGCGAGAGAAATACCTTATATACTCCCCCTTTTAAAGAGCGAATGGGGTTTTTAGGAAACCCAATCGCCAAATCCTGGTTGGGGAGATTCATCATTCACCACCCTTTTAGTTTGGGCGTCACTGTAGAGACATTAGGTATTTTTGGAAGCAGGCGAGATGAAAAGTTAGCAACGCCTTCGCCGGAAATCGAACCACGGATCTCTGGAATACGTGCCCAGCGTGCAGACCACCACACTACGAAGGCGTGCTAAGAAGGCGGGAAAAATACCTTATACTATCAACTGGATTTCGAGAAGAAATCATCATTTATTTACGATACTTCTATAAGATTGTTTTTGTTAACATTAAGATAAAGAAATTTTTCCTCTTTGAAGTACATTTCGGACAAAAGCTCTTAAAATAGTGTCTCACAGATAGATACAGGGGTAGGGAGTGGGGAAATTTTCATCAAACCTGTTTTATTGACGCATTAAATATCTGAAACAGTTTATAATGCGAATTGTAAATTCTTCGCCAGAACGATAAAGCTAGAGTCTACAACACGTTAAATAATGGATGGACACTTTGATATGTAAAAATAGGATATTCTGGCATTTAAGAATAAGTCTTTTGCCAATCTGAATTTATTAAACGGGAAAGATGAGTTTAATAAACGACAGTTATTGATTTGTGCTTATTTATTTTGGTTTCTGAAAATTTGAACGTAATAAGTGGCTGAGTTTATTAACCAGTAAGTTTTAAAGCGGCGATCACTACTTTTGCATACATAATGTTCCTATTTACAAAACAGCATGTAAGAAATACTGACTGTTCTGTTTTGTTTTGTTTCTTTTCTCTTTACAGCTGAATGGAGGGGAGGAGGGAAAAGAAAACTTTAAAGATTAACCTTAGTTTTAATTGTGATTTTGCGGTGCAGTAAAATTATATACCCTTAAGACGCCAAACATTAAAACTCACAAGTATATTAAAAGCATTATTATTGCCGTTATTTTCTTTTTTGACAGCTGAGTACAAAAGAATTATCAAGCTGAATGCAGCATGAAGTCAAATAGAGCAATAATATTAATAGAAATTCATAGAATAATAGCATCCGTAGAACGTTAAGAATGGAGTTTGTAAATTATTAGGAAGACCTTCCGCGTCGGGGAAAATAAATCCGGGTAATTCTAAATATCGTAAATATTATGAAGACTATTTTTTCCGTGACACAAGTTTAGAAGAAGGAATAAAAAAGCGTCACGAACACTTCGAGGGACAGCTCAAAGAACCTTGTGACACCACAAAACTAACAATGACTTACTCACCGTGTTGAGAGTGGGGGATTGCTAGTGCTCCGTATCTTTTAATCTTCGGTTTAGGGTAAATTTCTATCACAGTATATCTCTAGAGTTTTAGAAACAGGAAATTCCATTGGTTAGATAAGTCTCGTTTTTAAAACCGTAATCACCGTACAAACGCTGCCATAAAAGTACAAGCTGAATAAAAGAAATTGTCTTTATTTGACCTTTACATCCGTATCATTGCCTGCCTGTGAGGTTTTCGTGATAGCATCTTACTCCCCCCTCTACACTTCACTTCTTTCTTTTATTTCCTTTCTCTGTCGGAGTGTCTATCTTCATTTTTTGCTACACATAGTTCTAGGATTTTACTACCACTGTCTATTTTTTTGAAGACCTTACCTAGAAATTCAGCATCTTTTTTACGACACTTGTCAGAAGTGACCTAATTTTAGCTCCTCCCTTTTTTTTTTTCTTCCTTTTTCTCTCTATTCTCTAAATCCGTCAAAGAGAATTATATGAGTTAAACAGGTTTCATTCACATTGTGGTTCGCTGATAACGCAATCTTTTTGCTCAACCAGATAGGCTTTTGATTGAAAAATGTTTAATGAAATTAATTACAGGCAAGCATTTCTTTTCATGAAGCATCGAATTTTCTGGTTAGTTTTCGTAAATTACATTTCAAGTATTATTTATATAGATATATGTAGGTTTATGTTTTCATTTATTCGTGCTTACTGCGTTTCCACGTTCACATTTCACATCCCATCACGCAATCTATTGCGAAAATTGTTACATTTGCCATGTTCTGACAGCCCTTAAAATTGCGATCATAAATTCTATTAGACCTTATATGTATTAATTCTTGAAGTAATTCTTCTCTGTCAAAACTTCTTTTGATATAAAAAGATTCTGAAAATGAATTGTTAATCAAATGCTTTTGTCAAATTATACCGAGAAAATGAATTAAAAAAAAGCTCAAGCGTTTAAAACGTATATTTCATTTATTTAGTTTTATTTGTGTCTTCTTAATAAATAAGGTATATTTTTAAAACCTGTGTTCTTAAAAAAGTGTCTTTTTATTAAAGGCATGTTTCAGATTTTACTTTAATTGAAGACTTTTATTATTGATTAGAAGTTTTTCCCCTTCCCTATATGAAATATTCCTTATATACGAAAGATCTGAGAATCTTTTAGGATTCAGATTTGAGAAAATTTAGGTTTCGTCTCATCTATACTTTTTACGATATAATTTTATTATATCTCGACATTTGTTGTTTCTTAAAGAAATTTTGTATTTCTGGAGTATTCTCGAGAAATCTATGGTAATATTATATATCTAAATTTCAAAGTTGAATTTAGTTTTATATTATGTCGGTGAATATTTAAATCGTAATTTTTTATTTTTTTTTTATTTTTTATTTATTTATTTTTTTTATTATTATTTACTGCGCTCTGATGTTCTATTTTTATAAATGAAAACTATTGTTACATTCTGCATATATATCGATATTTAAGTACAATAAACATGCAAGTAGTAAGCTAACGTTTCATTAATTTGTCATTAAGTAAAAAATTATCATTAAAAGTAAAAAGCTGATGTTTGATTACTTTGTTTTTAAATGAATACAAAGGAAATGTGGTAATTAAAAAATTCAAGTACATTTATTTGGCTCTAAATTTTTTATTTTAAATAAATATTCGCATATTTTGTAACATCAAATAAATACACAAAAAATGTACTCTCACACGTTGCTTGTTTATTTATTTTAAAATGCTTCTGTAATCTAGAATGATCTCTATTTCTGGAGAAATTTATTATCATTAATGAATATATTTAAATTCAATTTAATTTTATTGGTGGCGGATGTTTAAATAATTAAAGGGAATGTATTTGCTTGCTGCATTTTGATTCTTTGTTTTCAGCTATTTAAATGTTTTGCAGAGTTCTATAATATTTTAGAGTGCCAAATCTACTAGAACAGTAGAAACAGTCAGAAGTCTTATTATCTTATCTACCTTCAAACTACAGGAATCACAAATTCAAACTGAAGTTTTAAAATAAAAGCTATTTACGAACAAGCATATTCAGCTGCCAGGTGGCCTTCACAATAAATACTTCTGAAGACTTCATCATATGCATTAAGTCACATCCAACACCAGCATCCGTTTGGAATACGTTAGTACAGATATCTAATCTAGGTCCTCTACTGTTGTAATTCGTGGATGTTGTAGCAGGCCTGCTGGAACATTGATGGTGTCAGTGGAAGTAGTTATATATGCCTTAGTGATGGTAAGTGGAAGTGACGTTGTATTGTTAGAAGATGTTTTGATTTAAGTCCGCTAATCGGTAGTGTCCAAATAGCCGCCGCATAAATACCTTTTCAACTACAGTCTTATAAAGGAGCTTTTGTACATGCGTAATTCTACTCCATTTGGAACTTTGAAGTTGTGTCATGTTATTGGCTATTGAGGCGTTTTAGTTTTCAGTTGTGCAATATGGGAGCCAAATAATTTATTTATCTTATATGAGGCCAAGATATTTTAAGTTCATTGGTTCATTAAGTTACCTGTATTAAGTGAAATACAAACCTTCCTTGATAAAGTTTTGCCTAAAAGTTGATGGAATAAGAAATGCAGTTCATTTTGCTACTGATACTGTGAGTTTGATTCTACTGCATTGTTTTGCGAAGATATTGCAAATATATAATTTCCGCATAGTTCAGTTTCTTTACATGTACTGTCTACGATGCTGAAAGCAACATCATCTGCATTATGAGACTAGCTTAGTATATAACGGTCAGGAATAGTAGAGAACTTAGTTGAATATACGATTCCGAATATCTGGACCTGCACTGGAACTTTGTGGACAACATGTGACTTTTATTCCTTAGTTCTAAAAGACCATAAGTTCACGTCTTGACAAGTAGCTCCACAAAGTCTTATATTAACAGGCCATTTTGCTTGTCGAATGATTGCTTAATAGCTGGCCACCTGAGAGTATCGAAGGCGCTTTTAACGTAAGTGATAGGATGGCTGTGTGTAGACTATTTTCCTTGTTGACTGTAACCATTGTATGTATATTCGTCAATTCACGAGTAGTTGATCGACTGGCTCTGAAACCCCATTGAAATGGAACTTAGAAAGTTTGTTTACTGTGTGTAATATTTGAGCCTCTTTATTAAAAGCTTTTCAGAAATTTTAGCCAAAACAGATAAAAGCCATACAGTGAATTTGGGTCTGCACGTTCCTTGTTTTTCTTGACAAGGAGATTCAGATTAATTCAGAAGTCAAAACAGCAAAATCCAACTTATTTTTTTCAAGGTTTTAGGAAATATATTTATTGCTAGAAAGTTATTGAAGAATTTATAGAAAATAACGGGCAGAAGTTGTAGGTAGTGCTTTTTTTAAAGATATCTGAAAATATTCGTAATTTCTTAAGTGCTGAAAAGTGAAAGCTACGTCCTGTGATGTAACAAGTTCTGTGAGGTCGTGACAAATTCTGTTTTGCTCTTCTGTGTCATAAGATTCTTCATCTACGAAAAAAATAGTAGTGAACGGGGGTGATTGTTTAAATAAGGGCATTATTTTGATTTTAGAATACAATTAGTAGACACAAACCTATTAATCTATGACATTTGTATTTACTTACTTTATAATATATTTCTCCCCTTAACATAAAGTAATCAGAGTTGATTAGGCTTTTCGACTTCACATTTTAAGAATAAAATCAATAGCAACCCGAAAAATAGGTTCATTATGCGTTGAAATAAGACTGATATAAGCAACATAGCATTCAGTGTTCTAAGTTTGGGTGCTAGTCATGTCAAAATTATTAAATTTGTAACTGAAATAATGAATTTTATCACTAAAATCAGATGTCAATTTTGCTAAGCTTTCAGAAATAGGCAAATTTGATTTTGAAGAGTCGATACTTCTGATATGTTAAATGGAATTAATTGAGTATCTACCTTGTCATCATCATAATCATAATTATTTTCGCTGCTGAGGGTCAGCTTAATATTTTTCTGCCTATTTGGGAAATAACCTTTCTTTTTAAGGCAACTTGGAAAATGTACTTTTTTTTTTTCTTTTTAATCGTTAATATTATATTTCTGATGAAATATAATATTAACGATTAATTATTTTTATTTAATTCTTAATTTTTAATGAATAGATCTTGATTTAAGCCAATTTTAAGTTTACAAAAAATTTCAGTAGTTTTCCCGCGCATTATCGAATCCTATTTATGTAAACGTACTCCCGACTGATGTTTAATGGTGTGTCTTAGGTTATTGAACAACTGCTACATTGAAATCTAACATATTAAGAATTTAAGAAAAACATAGCAATCTTTTTTGAAGACTGTCAGCAACATAAATTAAAAATCAGATGTTATATACATAGACGGAGCAATGAGTTAGCCTGTGGGCTGTCAAAGATAAGGATAATTAATTCTCTCCATTGTCCGAAGAGAGAGTTCTTAGCTGCAAGTTTTTTAAGAGTTCTCTCCAGTTTCTGAACTTTCTCTGGGCACTTGCTCTATTTGGTATACTCTGCAAACTGAATTAGTTACACCTTTAATTTTTGTATTGTATTTAATGTTGAAGATAGAAGTTGCGGAATTGTTGGTCGACGACCTTTCTGAAATCGAGCTGTTACTTTGACAGGCACATTGCAGGCCGTTGCACCCATCTAAGGCTGGTCGTAAAGTTTCGACTTTTATAATCTTAAGTTTATCTTTTTATAATGCCAAGTAAAGACATTATTGGGGAAGTTATTACTTCCCTAGTGTCAAAACATGTCCTCTCACACTCCTTAACGTCTCGACTATTTGGCTTCGACCCCTGACTTTCAACGTATATGACGAAGGCACGTGAAGTTTCTCAGAAGTATTTCATTATTTAATGTCTTCAATTATAATGCAAGTCTTTAACATTTGGTGGCAACAGTTTGAAAAGTGAAACGGACATTTATAGTGATTCAACGCAAAATCGCAAAACGAAAATAATTGTTCTTCAGGGACAAAGCTCCTTTGGACTAAAAATATCTAAGTCAGCTTTATGATTTAATTTAGTAACAGCTTTTTAATTCCTCATTTTTAATTTGGGTTTTCCCCTCTGTTATAAAAACTGTAATAACTTTTCTGGACTGCGCCATTAATACATTAGTCTATGTCACATGGCTTGCTTAACGCTGATGACATAGTTGATTCGGAACTTTAACTCAAATTTTGCGAACTGAAACCTTTTTAACCTAAACCAAAATCTTCTCTGGGTGAGCTTCCTTATTGGATAATTGCTTACTTAAGCTTTTGCCTCTCTTCTTATAAAACCGCTATTTCTCTTCGCTCTCGCAACAGTATCAAAAATGTAAATGTTCTTGAATAGGCACGATTAGAGTGCGTAATAAATAGTGGCGCAAATGTCAATTGAAATGCAATTGAATATTTAATCTTACTCGGCTGCGAAGTTTCCTAGTCTTTATAAATTCGACATTTTAGCATTTTACGCAATCGGAATTCTGCCTTTGAATTTGACATTGTAATTGTTTTGGCATTTTGCGTTTATTCACTATAAACGGCGAATCACTTTTTAAATTGCTGCCACGAAATATTAGAGCCCTGTATTATATTTAAAGAACTTAAATAATAAAGAATGTGCATAAATGTATGTATGTTTCTCGCACTGTTATAAAACAACCGTACCTAGAGACAGTATTTTGAATAACGTTCGTCTCCACCGGAACATGGGCATCTGGAAGCCCAAATTTGGAATTTGTTTTATTATGTGTTTCTTTTTTTTTTTTTTTTTTTTTTTTTGTAAAGCATTAATGAGTTTTTGATTAAGAAACTCAAAGATTTCAAAGCGAGCAATGGCAACACTGTACGGAGGGGAGGGCAAATTTTTTATCACCAGCGCTCGAGACTGTGTACCGGAAATTCAAAAGATATGCTCATTTTAAAATTATTTTGCGGTATTGCTGTTGAACTGAATTTGATGGTTTAAGTGCGAAGAACATGATATTTAATAAATAAAGGTAATGCACAAAGCTTTAAAAAACGCCCCTTTGAACGTAATTTAAAATCAGAAACCTTTCAGATTTTTCGTTTGTCCTTGAAGGACTATTGTTTTCGTTTTGCGTTGAATCACTATAAATGTCCGCATTGTCATAAAACAACGGTACAGAGAGCCATCAAATTTTGAATGAAGTATTCCTCCTACGAATATGGGCATGTGGAAGACCGAATTTGAAATTTGTTTTATTATCTATTTCATATTTTGTAAAACTTTAACGAATTTTTGAGTAACAAACTAAACGATTTAAAAGCGAGCAATGACAACACTCTACGGAGGGGGGGACCTTTTTATCTCCAGCGCCGAGAAACTGTGTATCGGAAATTCTAAAGAGAAGCTCTTAATAAAATTATTTTGCGACTTTGCTATTGAACTTGAATTTTATGGTTTAAGTGCAAACATAATATTTAATAAATAAAGGTAACACTCCAAAACGTTAAAAAGCGCCCCTTTGGACTTCATTTAAAATATGAAACCTTTAGGGTTTTTTTTTAAAATTATTATAGGTTTTTTTTATTTATGTAATTTATATTTAAATGATAACAATTTATATTTAAATGATAAACTTTTGCATCATGACTCAGTAACAGAAGATGTTTCTATGCCTTAGTATGGGTTAACCTTAAGCATGCAACTATTTTTCCAGTCTAGTTTTAGGCTTCAATGAATTATTTTATTTGCAAAGAGAGATGGTTTTTAAGGTATGCTAATAATATCTCTAATTGTTATAATGCAACATTTAGTGTGATTTAGAATAAATCTGATTTATAATTATTATAAATATGTTCGACAGTATTAGAATTAATAGCAGATGCTCCTAATACTATACGTTTAAGATTACAGTTGTTCTTATTACATTTCATTCTTCATCAACATTTTTATATTATAATCATAATATTTTATAATAGCATTAACGTAAATTTAACTCATTTAAGCTAGCATGTAAATCTTTTTTTAATTTAATTTAATCCTTTTGTGTTTACTAGTACCGCACCTTCTATTTTCTTTAGTATATTGCTGCGTTCTACGGGTTCGTGGATTGGCGGTGATTGACGACAGCAATTGATGAAGCATCAAAACACAATTTATTCGTCAGTATTATACAGGACAGTGTCAAAGACGCGTTACAGTCGTCGGAAAACTACGACAAACACTTTGAAACAATCAGCAACGCAGCCTTCAGGTTATCAGACTGTAACGGTGAAGACAGCTTCACGGCAAAACACTAAAGTACAGCTCCCGACTCAGTTTGGTCGTTCTGAAGCTGATCTCTGAACTCAACATACTCTCTTACTCTGCGTATAGGTAGGGTATATATAACTTTTGACCCGCCTTCGAGAGCATTCCCAGGAAAACCGGTAAGAATTCGTTCTAGAATGTTTTCACTCCGTCCATGACATATCAGTAATTTTGTCGCCAAATAGGCGATTTCTCGCCAGATCTGGCAACATTAATTCCGCCCTCGCGGGAAGCTATCTTACGGCAGCTGGGCGTTTCGGAAAAATATTGTTCAACACGTAACATTTCATTAGACTAATTGCAGTAGCTCTATACGTTCAGTCTTGACCAAGTCGCTAAACACTCGCAGATTAACCCGGTTTAAATCTTGACGAACAGGTTGGCTTCATGGAAGATTTCATGGTTTTCATCATTTGTAACAAGCATGTGATCCAGGTTTCTCTTAAAAATTCCTCCACAAAGGCATCCGTAACCGGCCGAGAACCGTCGCGTGCTTTGCCAACAAACCTATCAAGACCTCTTTCTTCTTCTGTATATATTTAATATGGAAGTAATGCATTTATTATGCGTAGTAAAAGCTCTGGTATTTGTGGTAATATATATTTTTTACAAATTCAAAATTTTATGCAGTGGTAATTTTCATCTTCACCTTACCTTATCTCTTTGCATATCCCTTTAATAATAAACATAAAATTAATTTAGTTTGTACGATTGACATCTTGTCCCATTGTTTTCCCAATCATAAGGAATAATAAGTAAATTAAAGTGTGGATAAATTTCTTCTAATATACTTAACGCTTTAATTCCGAAATTTTAATTCCATATTGCAAGCGTTTAACTTAATGAACTTCTCAATGCATTATTCAGAAGATTTATCTGTTACTGAAAGCTGAAGATAGGGTTGGGGAGGGAGAAATATACCTTTTTGCAAAGGGATTGTTTTTATATTTAGTAATAATTGTTTTGCACCATGATTAGAAAACCTATTAATTATTGGATCTGTTTAAATTTTTCTCCTTTATGTTGTTAAATTTTTTAGAAACTTTATATTTTAAATACTCCATTCATATTTTCTTTCAACCGAAAAGGGGCTATTAGTCTCTAAATAGGATTTTGCGTTGGTTCACTGTAAATGGCGAATCAGTTTTCAAACAGCTGCAAACAAATACGGCCAATCGCTTTTCAAATTGTCGCAACCAAATACGGCGAATCCCTTTTCAAAACGTTGTAACCAAATATTTTCTCCCTGTATTATTTTTAAAGAAATTAAATAATGACAATCTACGTTATTTATGTATGTTCCTCGCATAGCGAAAAGACGACGGTACTAGAGTCATCAAATTTTGAATTTCGAATTTGTTTCATTATTTATTTCATATTTTGTAAAATTTAATGAACTGTTTATTCTCAAAATCAACGATTTCAAAGCGAGCAAAGGCAGCACTCTTCAAAACAAAACATTTTTATCTCCAGCGCGCGAAATTGTTGCCATTAAGAAAAATGTAATATCTTTCAGTTTTAATTACTAACTCGGATTTATGAAAGTGTGTTGCCGCGAGCAGAAATAAAATATTTAACTTAACGCGCCAGCGTGTTGTCATTCCATATAACCTAAGATACTTTATTTTCTCCTTTCTTTCTGTATGGCCTCGTGGTGCAACAGTAGCACATTCGGCGCATATTCAAGGGATCCAAGTTCGAATCTCGGCGAGAACATTGCTCGTTTTTCATGTCTTCTGCTTCGAAATAATCTGATAACTTTACAGTGGCTCTCGAACTGAAATGTTGTAAATAATGATTCTTCACCACCAGGATTTAGCGATTGGATCTCCTAATCCCCAGTCGCCCTTTAAAAGGGTGAGTATATAAGGTATTTTTTTCCTGCTTTTCTGCATGCCTTCGTGGTGTAACGGTAGGACACTCGGCGAGTATTCAAGAGGTCCGGGTTCGAGTTCCGGCTAGGGCATTGCATATTTTTCACGTCTCCAGCATCAAAATAACCTAATGACTCTACACTATGAAACTTATTCTGGTAAGTTATTGAGTAAATAAACTAAGCGATTTACAAGCAATAAAAACAGTTCTTAAGAATATTTTTTCTACTTTTTAATGTGTTTGACATAAATAAACATGCATTAAAATCATGAGATATATAATTAGAAATATTCAATACTTTAATGAAATCACTCATTAAAATCATTCCTTTTTACTTCCTTGTACGAAGTAAAAAGGAAGTATTGTAATCGCTAAAAATTTCGGCTATCATATTTCAACGCAAATATCCAATTTTGAGCGCTAACGAATGCAATTTAACGATGCGTGACATCTGTATGTAATTTTTGCATGACATCTGTACGTAAGGACAGAATAAAAGACTCTTTTTCTTGAAATGAAATATAAAACTGATTTAAGATGGCTTCAGAAGATATTTTTTTCGTGGTGTCTGTACGTATGTAGGTATGTATGCATCTCGCATAACTCAAAAACGAATAGTTTCAGAACGTTGAAATTTTGTATGTGGGACTGCTATAACATGTAAATCTGCATCTCCCTTTTCGGTTGCAGGGCCGCACAAAAGCTTCTTTATTCTTGTATGTTTGTAAATTGTGCATTTTTTGCTTTAAAAATGATTGAATTAGGTTGTTCTTATCTTTCGTTTAAGATTTTTATGCCTTTAGTTAGCCTGCCTGCAATAATTGTGGAATTTTCAACAATTTAAAAGTTTTTTTAAGTCTGACTAAACCTAATTTTTTTTTACCATAGCGGCCATATTTCTTTACATTTGAAACTTAGTAGAGTAGTAGATTTGCTGCCAATTTAGAAAAACTAAGCTTTGCAACAACAAAGTAACGTCTTGTTTTATTATTACGAATTAAATTATGCTTAATTCATTCTGGAATTATTTAAGTTATTAGCTTATTTTTGCGTACAAACTGTAATTTTAATTGTGAAAATTGTTATTTTAATTGTTTTAACGGAGCTTGGTGTTTTATATTTTTTTGTATCTTTCAATTTTTAATGAAAATATTTTATGTATTTTCCCTTGCTGTGAAGTGAGAACTGAATTAATTAGTAGCGCATGCGAGTTAGGTAAGCCTCGCTGAGTCGTCTGTGAAAAACTATTTCTTTTTTATTTATTTAATTTCTTTTATAAATTGTTTTTGATTTATTATAGTATTTGAATAGAACTCTTGGTAATTCTTCAGATGATATAAAATTTTTGTGCACTTTCAGTTATAAAATGAATGAGATGTAACGCTGTTAAGTGAACCCAGTGCCGAAGTGTCGCAGTGGTAAATAAGTATACTATTGACGAAGTAGATTTAATTCAAAATTCGTTAATGGTTAATTCAATATGTTTAAATGAAATGCAGGAAAATTGCGTATAATTTAATTTTCCGTACAAGGAAGTCATGTGGTGTACACATCAGCTTTTTTGTGATATCTGTTCTAGGCGGCTTGCCTCGCGAACGACTAGTTTTTAGAGAAATAATATAAAAATAGGTATGGTAATCTGTAACATTTAATTGGGAATTTTAAAGATGTACTTCGATATTTTGCTGCTGAATTAAACTTTATGTCGCGTAAGTGCGAAGAACGTGATATTTAATAAATTAACACATGAAAAGGTAAATAATAAAGACAAAAAATGTTTTTGTAAGCCATCTAATTTAGAAATCTTAATTTTGATGTGATGAGCTGAGAAAAGACTGAAAAGAAAGTATAAAAATGTGTGCCAAAACTTAACATTGCACCGGGAAAAATTTTCTGACTTTGTTTGTTGTTAAACTGTATGTGCCGTAAGTGCGACGAAAACGATGTTTAATAATAAAGCTAAAGAGAGGAAAAAAAAAAAAAAAAAAAGAAAAATGTTAACAGGAGTGAGTGCAAGAGCAGATTGCTAGACTGCGAGCTCAGTGAGAGTGCAAAAAAACCTTAACATAACCTTTTGGGCGACCGTTAAAAGTATGAAACATTTGAGATATGTATGTATCATAAATTTTTATATTAAAACAAAATTATCCCAATATGATTTCAGCATGCTGATAACGTTGAATCAGATCTTGTTTGCATTCCTTTCCCTATATATATTGTAATTTTTGTATTTCTTATTTCTTTAATTTTCGGATATTCTTGTGGTGTGTGCTGAGTATTTTTTACATATTTATACGGAATTTTGGATTTTACTGCTTTTGAATTTCATTTCTTTTGTGTCTTTGCAGATTTGGTTTTAAATTTTTTACTTTTTGTCTGTATATAAATTGTGCATACATAAATTTTGTCCTGAATTTTCGCACAATCGCTTATTTACATTCGTTTACACCGTTGCAGCAGCATTAATTATTTACGCAGCCTGGCAAAATATTGCCCTTTTATAAACTAGTACTGATCTTTAATTTACAAGTATCAGACACTGTTTGGTAAATCGCTATATCTCAGGGATTTACCATTAAATGTGGTACATGTTAATTTACTTTTCAAATTAAAGCTACTTAACTAATTTGAACAATTTAAAAGCAGTGAAAATGTATTTTTATTAATTTTTAATACTAATGTAATTCATGATACGTTTAACTCATTGGAAATAAATATATCTAATTTATAATTTTTATAAACACTTGCATCCTTTCTTTAATTAAAAGAAAATTTCCTGGTAACTTTAAAACACTTTTACATAGACTAGAACTAGAAGAGAAACACGCTAATGTGACAATCAAAACCGTGAAAAACAACCTTATATTTAGCGTAGGTATAATGAAACACTCAATCGATTTCGAGGGCAGCTAAAGGTCCCTCCTCATCAGGAGAAAGAAATACATAGAAAGAAGAAAATAGGAATCACAGAAACACGTGGTGCTTATCAGCACTGCACGTCGTTATAACTAGATTTTTAATCAGAGTTGCACTGGCCGCCTACTTTTACTGAGCCAGGCTGTCTGATCAAGCATAAAGAAATATTAGCGAAGTTAAAATAGGGAGCGAGGGGCAAATGCACATTACGCTCAAAATCTGAACTTCAAATAATGGAAAGCAACCACTGAACGGATTTTTATACCCTCTGGTAGTACTAAGTGCGAGGAGGTAACGCCATCTATCGGCAAAAATAATTGAATTAAGACAGTAGAATTTTAAAGGCATTAGGAAGGACTGGATTGGACTTCAAATCATTAACTAAACTTTCTAAATCTTTGTGAATGTGAAAAGCCTCAAGAAAATCCAATTCGCCTATGGAAGAAGCCTTTTGGATGATTTTTGCAGACCCAAAATCAAAATTATGGTTAAAAGTCCAGCTATGATACGCTATTGAAGACTTGTTAATTTCCCCTTTTTTGACATAAGATTCATGTTCCTTGATACGAAACTTCAACGCTCTTTTTGTTTGGCCAATATATCTTAAACCACACTGACATGATATACTATAAATTCCCCAAGAATTCAAGACAGAAACGCAATCTTTTAGAATCGAAGGGTGAATTTTATTAATAGGGGAGAAACCGACTTGAAAATTGAATTTCTGGAGAATCCGTGCAATTTTATAGCTAACAGAAGGATAAAATGGAAGCACGACAAGGTCATTGATATTATTTCTAACAGTGGAATGTCTTCTTTGATGGGAATCTGAAAATTTTTTGACGGCTTTATCAATAATCACGGGAGAAAATCCACGGTCAATCGCAACTGCTCTCAAATAATTAAGTTCATTGGTAAGCAAAGATTCAGAGGAACAAACTTTTAGCGCGCGGAAAACATAATAGTAAAAAGAAGCCATTTTTTGCTTAACAGGATGGCATGACTTGGCATGGGGTGGTAAACAAACTGCAAAGGGTTTACGGTACACAGTGGTGCTAAAATCGGTTTCATTGCGGATTATAAGAATATCGAGGAAGGGGAGGGAATTGTTGGATTCAATTTCAAGAGTGAATTGGATGGCTGGATCAATTGAATTCATAATAGATAGAATCTCGGATAAATCCTCTTTATAACCGTCAAAAAGTGCGAAAGTGTCGTCAACATACCGAATCCAAAGACGAAAAGATAATTTATCAAATAATTTCATCTCAAAATAGTGCATATAAATGTCAGCAAGTACCGGACTGAGAGGATTACCCATAGCCAATCCTTCAACTTGACGAAAATATGCATTTTGGAAAACAAAGTGGGTTTGACTTAGAGAAACTTTAGTAAGCGAAACCAACTCATTAATTTCAGTATGTGTGAAGTGAAATTCCCGAAGCCTAGTTTCAAGACAATTTAGTGCTCCTTCGACCGGAACATTAGTAAACAATGATTTGACATCAAATGAAACCATAATGGAACGAAGTGGGGAAATATTTTTAAGTTTATCAATGACTTCAACAGAATTTTTTACAGTGTGAATATTGTTATCAAGTAGAGGAGAAAATCTGGAAACTAAATATTTGGCCAAAGGATATGAAGCAGTACCTATGTTGGAAACAATTGGTCGAAAAGGAATACCGGTTTTGTGGACTTTTGGAAGAGCATAAAGTCTAGCGCAATTAGTAATAGGCGGAATAAGTGATTTCTTCAACTGAGTTGGCAGAATGTGGGAAGATTTAATAGCACTTTTTACTTTCATGAGGTCCGAAGTTGAAGGATCTTTAGGGATCGAGCAGTATGGGCCTTCATTTATCAATTTAGAGACTCCAGTAATATATGTGTGTTTGTCCATAACAACGATCTGTCCGCCCTTATCAGCTTTAGAGATAATGATATTAGTATCAGAATTAATTTCACGTAAGATCTCATTTTCCTTTTTGCTAAGATTAGAACCCAAAGATTTATTGTTAAAATTAACGTTATGAGTAATTAGGTGGCGGATTGTATCCTTCTGCGTTTCCGAAATTTTGGAGAATTTAAAGGCTTTCTCTATAGGGGCGATGATTTGAGGAATTGAAGGTTTAGATGTCTTTGAAAAGTTGAAATTATATTTTAATACTTTTAACTGATCCTCCGAAAGATTCCTATTGGAGATATTAACGATGGAGTTAACGTTTACAGTGGGAAGATCAGCTAGATAATTGGGACTATCCGACTGGTGTGTGAGTTTTTGGAATTTAGAAATGAGCACATTTTTATGCCGTTGACAAACGGTATCGGTTCTAGACCAGGATGTATGTTCAAATGAGGAAAAATTTTCACTGGAATTAGCAATTTTTAAATGGAGGTAATATAAATCAAATTCAATTTTAGATAAACGTTTGCGTGTGTCCCTTATAATGTGACGAAGAAGTGCCAATTTGAATTTATGCAAAATTTTTGAAACGTGAACGGAAGCTTTAAGGCTACATTTCACATGTATAAATTTGGGAATGAAATTTTGATGTTTGCATTTAAGTAGAAACTGTAGATGATTCAAGAATTTCGTACGCTTAAGGCGTAACTTACAAAATCGGTTCCTGTCAGTGGACATATTGTGAAAAGGGCACAAGCAAGAAACAAGTGAACAAAAGAAATGTAATTCCGAAAGTCCAAACAAGTAATTACTTATAACATGAAAAAAAAAAACACCAATAAATAATGAAGACAATTTTCATCAACAAATGACAAAAACATTCCAAAAGGAGAGAAACATCCAATACTGAAAAACCAATAGCCACGTGGAAAGAAGCAACGAAAGTCAAAATCGTGCACGTGGTAAACCGAAAAAATATAGAATTACCTCGAAAATGCCGGTTGATAGCATAAACCAAATCCGAAAAAATGATGGCCACGTGGAAAGAAGTAAATAAAATGGTGCACGTGGTAAAACTTTTACATACTTTGGTACTGAATAATCGATTATATCTTTTTTTTTTTTTTTTTTTTTTTTTTTATGTGTAATGCACGTCGGCCATTTGAAAGTACAAGTTCGGGACTTAATAACACAGAAATTTTCGAGCATTTACTCTTGCTATATTTTTTATAACTTGCGTTTGCCTGTGGAAACCTTTTAATCCCTGCCTTCTTTTAGTTGGAGCCCATTGTTTTCAATCACCCGAAGACCAGAGCTATAAATCGACAGGATGCCTCAGATCGGACGTTTTGAACTATGGGCATGGGATATAATAATAGCTTATCTCAGCCATCGCTACTCTTTCGTATTAGTCAACTTGTCAGATGCCGGTGTTCGCATCGGGGTGGTTGATCTGGCATGGTGCGACATACTTTGGTGAGAAAACCGAGTGTCGCTTTCTTGTAATGTTTGACAAAAATGATTGAGTGATTAAACTCGAGTAACTTGTGTTGCTTTTGACATATTCGCTTTGTTATATCATAGTATCATTTACCCTTCATTTCATATCAGGCTATAGTTCGTAACTCTTTCATGACAAGAGATGCAGGATCGTCTCGGATTCGGAGTGTTGTTAAAAATTCAGTCTTGTGTGGTGTTCATTACGGTAAAAGAGGCTGAGCGTCTCTTTTTACCCAGAGGTATAGTCACAAATCAATTAATCCGCTAGCAAAAAATATTTCAGTAAATAAATAAAAACAAATATAAAAAAATAAAAATCTGAAAGGTTTCAGATTTTAAATTACGTTCAAAGGGCGTTTTTTTTTTTTTTTTTTTTAAGATTTTGTCTGTTACATTTATTTATTAAATATCACGTTCCATAAACCATAAAAACACTTAAACCATAAAATTCAGTTCAAGAGCAATATCGCAAAATAGTTTTAAATTGAGTATATCTTTAGAATTTCCGATACAGAGTCTCGTGCGTTGGAGATAATGTTTTTTCTGTACAACGTTGCCATTGCTCGCTTTGAAATCTTTAATTAAGTTCGTTAATCAAAAATTCGTTAAAGTTTTACAAAATATCAAATCGATAATAAAACAAATTCCAAATTTCAAATTTGGTCTTCCACATGCCTATTTCGCAGTAGGATTACGTCATTCAAATTTCGATGGCTCTATGTACCGTTGTTTTATCACAATGCGAGAAACAATACAATGCGAGAAATGCAGATTTGTCATTATTTAATTTCTTCAAATATAATGCAGGAGTCTAACTTTTGGTGGCAACAGTTTGAAAAGTAAAACGGACATTCAGAGTGATTCAACGCAAAATCACAAAACGAAAACAATAGTCCTTCAGGAAACAAAGCCCCTTTGGACTAATAAAAATAACAAATAAAGGAATAAATACAAATAATTTTTCGACGTACGAAACATCTTTAACGGAATATTTCGAAATTTTAAGTCGTTATGTTGCGTTACATTGAGCTATTTTCACTTCCTTTTGTAAAGTAAAGGGAGCATTATAATCGCGAAAAATTTTGGGGTATAATATTTCAATGGAAGTATCTATTTTGATCGTTCCAAATCCGTTTGAGCTTGTTTTTTTTTTTTTTTTTTTTTTTCTTTTCACGTCTGTACGTACTTTTAGAATAAAGCACTCTTTTTCCAAAACGGATTGTAGGGTGGATTTAAATGGATTCAAAAGGGATTTTTTTTTCCCAAAAGGGATTCCATAGCTCAAAAACGATTAGCCGTAAAACTTTGAAATTTTGTGTATGGAGCTACTGTAACATCCACATCTGCTTGTGCACTTCCCTTTTTTTATTGTTATTGGCAGTACCAAACGTATTATATATATATGTGTAAGAAAAATAAAGCAGCGAAAATTAATTCCCTTCTGTATTCTAAAAATAGTAACCTCTATTTGTACTGCGTCATTTCGAGAAACATCTATGTTTCTCGACTCTTACATAATTCTGATGATGTAAATGGAACTGAAACTCAAGCAGCCAATAATAATTTAAAGAAGTACGAGTATTAACCATCCAATAAATATGCATTGAGAACCAAAACTAACTCAGTCTGAATTAAGATTTCACTCTAGACATCACACACGTGCTTTCAACGCCTTGGCCTAGTTAGACTGCTGTCCATCTGCTGCTTCTTTCTTGTCACAAAGTTATCAAAAATGTAAACTTTTTGAAATAGGCACAATTAATGTGCCAACTGGATTGCGGCCACAACATGCTTACTGCAATAAAAGTTGAATTAAATATACCTTCACTGCCAAATTTCTTATTTCTTGTGGATCGGCGTTTCAGCATTGTACGGCATATAAATTCTTGCCTGCATTCTACTATAGAATCTATTACATATATATATACAGTTTTTCCTTCTACGAGTTCTGTTTGAAGCGTTTATATGAAGGAGATTAATTTTTCGTGCATTTGTATAGCATTTTGTTATTTTTTCAAGTCTCTTACATGGTATTTTTTTTAGATATTCTTTGAATCACTTATTTATTTTAAATACCCTTCAATAGACGTTACTTGGTTTTTGTTACCAATTTCACGGGGATAAAAAATAGGTTGGCCTTAGTATTTTTTGGAACTAAATTTATATTTAATTTACATTCCGACTTTTTACTTCACTTTGAATTTACATATATTAATATATTAATTATATATTTTCAATTGTTGGTCATAGTCATATACTTCCAGTTACAGTGCTGTTTTAAATGATGACTTTTTTTGGGGGGTGGGGGCTAATTAAGAAAAAAAAATTCGACAAATAGTGCTGTCTGCCGATTCCATACTTATGTTTACGAAAGTTCTATACTCGTTATAAAAAATATATATATATAAGAAGTTTGATTCCCGTGCCATAAAAATTAACTGGGATATTTCATTTAAAATTCTGCAATTTTTTATGTCATTTTTAACTTGCCTCGAGTGGATCGGTTAGAATAATTTGACGAAACAAGTTTAATTCAGTGCGGAAAAATATGTGTATAATTTAATAGGCCATACAAGGAAGTCATGCCCTGACCACATCAGATTTTTTTTTATTCCTGCGATTTGAAAATTGTTGCTATTGCAAGGGACATCTTTAATTTATCTTCCATGTGGCATGCAAGTAAGCGGTTTTCACAGACTCTTGGCATTTGCTGTGACATGAGATTTTTAATTCGGTAAACAGTGCAAGTATGTTGTACTATTTAAAAATAGTAAATATAAATTCTTTTCTTTATAATTTAAATTTCTATTTTATTTTTATGTTTGATATAACGCAAATTACATTTAACTTATGATATGCCTAACTGATAATTATGAGTATTTTCCGCATAACTGATTAAAAAAATTTATAATACCTTATGTTATTTGACTCAGTACAGAATCACTTGATTTTATTTCTAGTAATCTGAGACTGGCCATAAATTATTTAATGAATTTTACTGACTAATAATAAGTGAGCTAAAGAATATATATTGAAGTATAAAGTAGCAACTCAAGCTTTTTTACCCCCTTTCTTTTTTCATGTAAGTTAAATGAAGCAATTCAATATGGACTTCACTTGAGACATATGCAATATTCCAGACGATTTTCAAGCTCTTCCGACGTGTTGCCCAGTATTTTAGGCTTTATCATTCTGATCATTTTCAAAATTTAAAAGTTCAAAACTGTCAAATAATGTAGTTGTGAAAACGTATTGTTTTACGAATTCTTATATAAAAATGTCTGAAATTGTTTTGGCAGGAGTTCGCCCTCACTAAGGAATTATTCTACATAATACCTTTAAGTTTCTCTGAGTGGAGAATTTGTAAAAGACGATGTTTCAGCTTGCTGACTTTGCAGACGGTGTTAAATTTATACAACGGATAAATAATAACGATGAAAATGTACCTAGACGCGAAAGATAAATGTCGGCTGAAAGAATTGTATGTGCAACTGAATTAACCCTGTTTGAGTTGATGTATAGTATGATTTAGAATGCCAATGGGTTTGTCTAGCTGACTTACTATTCGTTGTCGAAATTTGTTCAATAATTAATGACTACTAGCTAACATAATTTAAAATTCTACTAGTTAATATAATGAAAAATTTTATTAGTTAATATAATTTAAAATACAATTGTGGACGAACACCTTGCATCAGAAAAAAGTAGGTTTGCCAGCAAATTTTCCTAACGAAAAATGTCTTGGATTACGAAAGATATCTCGATGAGCAAGTAAGCCGGGAACTAATCTATTCCAAAATGCAGTGAAGAAAATGTTTTCAGAAGAACAAGACGTAAGAGAAGATGTTCCTAGTTATTTGATCTGAGAAATTAGTGCAAAATCGAATAAGGTGCAAAAGTTCATGGAATGTTATCACCGTGATAAAACGTTAATTAGCCGTAGTTTACGTATTTACAATGACACTAGCATGTCTTGCTTTAGAAATAGTTTAAAACACAGATAGAAACAAATCATGATGAAAAAAGTTTTAATGAAACGAAGGCTCGTCAATTCTCAAATAGAAGCGAGCTGTGTTAAGAGAAAAGAAAGGAAAAGGTGGGGGGGGGGGGAGAGAAAGAAAAAAAAAATCTTAGAAAGACAGCAGTGAGCTGATATTTTTACGGAATAGGATTTCCCTTTCAAAAAACATTAACATTTTGCACTTTTCGCTTCTTCGTTGTTTCCTATTTAAGACGTCAACTTTCCTTCCAGTGCCGCCCAGGCGGTAATACTGCTTAGTGACTGGTCGCATGGACCTGCGACCTAAGGTTCTACATCAATCAGATTTATATCCATGAGACGGAAAAGAATCTACCATCCACCGCCGGCGGCATTCACTGAATCAATGATAGTAATATTACAATGCTAAATTGACAATGTCATCTATACAATACGATAATTGTTACATAATAATCCGTATGAAAAATAAATATACAATCAATTAATTACTACATTGTCATGAATAGGATCTACGTATGTTGTGGAGAGTGGAACTTGTATATTAACCAGTTTCTAAACCTATGTCTTCTTCAATACGTCATAACTTCATATTCTTATCAGTTACACACTTAATGATGTGTGTCCGTACTATTGTTGCAGTTATCCACAGAGTAGGCCAGTCACATCAGTTCAGGCAGTTGATAGTTCCATAGCCCAAAGTATATGATGTTGTGTAGACTATTCTATGTTCATATAAACTAGATTCGTAATTTTAACAACAGTAACAGATTATAAATGTGTCATTCTTTAACTTAACAGACCCTTTAGAGTAACAGATTATAAATGTACACGACTCAAAATAATCTTGCATTGCGCGTAATTTTAAAGTAACAGATTATAAATGTGTCACCCTTCATGTATGCATGACTCAAAGTAATCTTGTACTGCTGTATGCAAGCTGTCCAAGAAAGTTAAAATAAAGCTTTATACTGATAGTCAATCAGTATTTAAAGCTTTACAAAAATTCAATATTTTGAATAACAATATAATACAATTAAGACATGCCATCCATAAATCTAAAACATTCCTCTTTTGGATCCGATATCATAGTGGAATAACAGGAAATGGAAAAGCGGACCAATTGACCCCCCCAAAAAAAAATGGAATTTTATTGGGTCCTTTTGGAAACCTTAAAGTCCCGATAAGTTTGATACTATTACAAATCAAACAACGGAACCTACGGATCTAGCAAGACCGTTGAAAACCAGACTTTCACTGGAAGATGCACCTCTATCTTGCTACATTTATGAAAAACATCTATGAAAATAAAAACTCGCTTTATCTTGATTATTATGTGTCTTATCTTATATGATTATATTACTTGTTTTGTATAAGCATAATTTATATTATTCATTTTGTACTTTTATTATTCAAATTCACTAATATGTTTATACTTTTGCATCGTATTGTTTTTCACAAATGTTGTACTTTTTTCTTAGCACTGTAAACGTTATTAATAAAGCAGTTGGTCATTAATAAAGTAGCACATCTATTTAGTCAGATTTGCTTATTCCAAATTAGTATGGCCAACATTAATGATGCTTATATATATATATATTTTTAACTTTTCTGTACCGCTTTCGCTTTAGCCCTTTCGATTATTTTTATTTCAAGTGCACATTCGTAGAATTTTATTTATTATAACATGAACGTGTTCTAAAAGCAAATGAAAGGTAGTTGACAAAGAGTAAATATTTCAAAAAAGTAGGAAGAATATAATATTACAAAAAATGAACATGGTTCAGCAATATGTTTGCTTTGTGAAGGTGTGATATTGAAAAAACGTAATGCTTATCGTCATTATTTCCTTGTCGGTCTTTTGTAAGGAGTGCAAAACTAACTTTCTACGAGAAATACTTACAGGAGTTGCAGCATTACGATGTGGAGGACAATTTCACAAGATACAGCAGTAAGAACAGGATCATATACAATTTGCTACATATTTTTTTTTTTTTTTTTTTTTTTTTTTTTTTTTAGAAACATATGAAACTATCTTCTGACTCTGAAAGTGTCAAAGAATCTTTCATCAGTGCTTCTGATGGGTTATTTTATATATTATTTTATAAATTTAGAAATCAAAATTCAAATGATTGCGCAAATTTAAAAAAAAAAATCTATTCTCAGAATTACTTAGGCGTACTGAAAGTATTGCAAAACGTATTTTTGATCACTCTTCAGAAGATTTAAAATGTTGCGCAAATTTTAATTTGACCTTTAACTCTAGCACCAGTATTTCATCAATACCACAGAATTCCGTTTTCGTTCGATACGGCAGCAATCAGAATTTAATTCAGGAATATATTTTGAAATTTCTTCGTATGAACATTCAAAACAAAGGCAATTATTTACTCGATATTGTTAGTATAGTTCTTGAAAAGAATTATATTGATATAAAGTAATTAGTTTGTGTGTGCTCAGTTGCATGTTCATCAATGACGGATTCTCAAAAGGGATTTTTTCCCTAATAAACACAAAACTATAATTAAAATAATTTGAAAGTTTTCAAATTTCAACGGCCTCCCTAAAGCGTTTGTTAAGATTTTTTACGCTCTCGGAGTCTAACCAATCTGTCATTGCATCCACTGTTGCTAACCACTTTTTAAAAAAAAGTCTTTTTAAGTTTATTATTAAGTATCGTTTTCTTCGTGCTTGCACCATATACAAATCAACGCAAAATCACAAAAATTTTAAATTTTGATCTTCTTCAAACAAAGACTTCGATGAATAGCAAGAAATTTCCGTGTTATATATCGATATTATGAAATATACATTGGGATTTAAAAAATGTAATAATATTTTCCAGTTATTTATTATATAGCATTATTTTTGTGATCAAATTTTTTGTAAATATTATTGAACTCGTAGATAAGCCGACGACTAAACTTCAGCTGGAAAACATTGCTAAAACTTGCACATGGAAATATATTGTGTATTTTGTGTGATTTTTTTTTTTGAGAAAGATCATTAATAATCCAATAGAGTGAACGATAGATGAGATTTATGTTTTCTTTAGTTCTAAAATGAAATTTTTTGAAGTCATATAAACAGTATCTTGATTAAAAAAATTCTGCCTTTTGACGTCTAGATGAGAAATGACCACCGAGTCTTGCTATTGAATGCAATAACCGTGCTTGCACTGCATGAGTTTCTCTGAAGCGACGCACTTGTGAGAGACGTTCTTCACTCCTCATCTATCTTTCCAGCCTTCCGGCGAGGGGGCGAGAAAAGAACACCTATTTACAAAGGATAAACACGAAAAAGAAGCTTACAAAGAAAAAGAAGAACCGAAGAGGCGGTAAAGCGTGATATCGTACCAGCCTCCGAATGTGTACGTTACGCGCAAATGGATCACGAAGTCCAGCAACTCCAAGAAGGTCAACAAATTGATGAGTTTACCGTGATTTCAACTTTTTCACCTTCACCCGCTACCGAAATCAGTCTTTTCTACAGCTCGGATACTGTTTACTCCAACTACTTAGCGGTAGTGACTTGTGTAAGTGGTGAAACTAAATGGACCGTAGTTACACATTTTGTGCTCATTTTTAATTTGGATGAGCTAAATTAATTTATCTGTTATCATGTGTAATTTGTTTTTCTCTTCGAAATCTTGATTGTATTTCTTTGAAAGCTTTATTCCTGTTGCGTTCGGTAGACCAAGGCTTAATTTCTAAATTTAGAAGTGTCGGAGCCCTATAGACTGTCAGGAAGGAATGAAAAAATTAATAAATAAATAACTAAAAATTAAAAAAATTAAAAATAAAAGAAATAATAAATAATAATAAAATCTGAAAGCTCTCAGATTTTATTATTATTTTTTATTTCTTTTACGCCCAAAGAAGCGCTTTTTTAACGTTTTGTGTGTTACCTTTATTTATCTTCTCACTTAAATCATATAACATTCAGTTTAACAGCAATATCACAAAATATTTAAAAACAGCATATTTTTAGAATTTCTGATAGAAAATCTCGCGCTCTGGAGATAAAAAAAAAAAAAAAAATTATTTTCCGTACATTGTTAACATCTCTTTGAAATCGTTGAGTTTGTTAAACAAAAATTCGTTAAAATTTTACAAAATACGAAATAGTTAATAAAACAAATTTAAAATTCGGCCTTCCATTTGCACAAGTTCCGGTGGAGAATTACGTTATTCAAAGTTTGATGGCTGTAGGTACCGTCGGTTTTTCCACAATGCGAGAAACATTCTTGGAGATTCTCCATCATTTAATTCCTTTAAATAATGTTACGTTTTTCTTTTATGACACAAGTTGTTACTTTATTTTCTTCCTTCACGTTCGTACGGGGTTCGTGCAGATTTGGAGTGAATAATGACGGCACTTGTTGATGAAGTATCGAAACACACTTTATTTAGCCAATATTAATCAGGACAACTCCAAAGTCACTTTTTACAGTCGTCGAAGATCTACTATAAACACGCTGGAACAACCAGCGACACAACCATTACACTGTCAGGCAATAACGGTAGAGACAGCTTCATTGCAAAGCACCAGAGTACAGCTTCCGACTTTGTTTGGTCGTTCTCGGAACTCCACGTATTGTCGAGACTCTCCACTTTACAACTCGCGATGCACTCGACGAGACACGAGCACAGCTCCCGACTCTTCGTTTCAGTCATTTTCGGAGCTCAACACGCTCTCTCGACGATGAACTAACCGCTATACACTAAGAGACTCCTTCGGTGCACTCGACGACCCACTCGACTCCGCACGGACTGACTAACTATCTCGCCCCTAGACGAGGCACACACTCACTCGCACTCTATGCAAGGCACACTCTTTACCAGACTGCAAACCAGCAGGGTTTATATAGCTTTCGGCTTGTGTTCGGGAACATTCGGGCTAAACCTATAAGAATTCGTTCCGGAAGGAACTCCATCCGTTCATGAAACATCGCCAATTTTGTCGTCAAATCGAGGATTTCTCGCCAAATGTGGCACCCCTGCCTTCCCTTGCCATAAAATGGCAAACCTAAACCCCTGCTTTGCGGGGGAACCATCTTACCGCGCCTGTGGCAACCCTGCCTTCCTTTGCCATTGTATGGCAACTCTAAAACTGTTTTGCAGGAAAGCCATCTTACCGCACCTGTACATTTCGTAACAATATAATACAGGGCGATAATTTTCGGTACCAACAATTTGAAAAATGAAACAACGCAAAATGGGGTTTCGAAACTAATAGCCCTTCTGGCTGCCGCCCCTTTGGACTAATAAAGAGATAGATTGAAATTTAATAAATTATTAAATTAATTATAAATAGTTAAATAAAAATAAATTGTCGGGCTTTGTCTTATTTGAGGCTCCTGCTGGAATTACAGTTCCACTCAGAAGCTAAGAAGTAGCTCAACCGATCTCTGTCTGAATTTAAGCCCTAATTATATATATAATATACTATATCAAGGGATGATAGATTAAAAAAAAAACCGTTCTTTTTTAGCACTGTAATGGAAAAAGATAAAACAATTAAAACTTCACAGAGGAGAATCGTAAAAATGCTATTAACAGCATGAGGGTCTGAAAGGAAATTTTAAAGGAAAAGTGTAACTTTGAAAATAAAAAGGAAAGGGTCCAAATCTTTCTGATCCCAGTTCCCTGCCGTTAGCTGAAGCCATTCCTCTAAGGGTGAATTAGAAACAGGCTGAATCGGTTTTAAGATTTGCTGGCTACGAATTAAAAGTAATTAATTGGAAGCTAATAAACATGTTGTATATATGATTTTAACTCTAGTATTTGACCAGTAAAATATAGCTTGACAAGAATTTTCATTTCTCAATTAAACGACTTTTATTATGTGCACAGATAAATTTACTTTATTCTAAAATGAAGAAAGACTTCTGTTTCCGTTCTGTTTTTTCCGAATTCCAGACGCTGTCTCTTAAAGTCTCCAGCGAAAACACTTTTAAGTGTCATTTATTTTTCAGTATTAAAGAAGAACGGTTCTTTTTAAACAGTAATGGATATTATACTTGTACCAATCTATCTAAATATTTGTGTTTATAGATAAAAGAAATTCCATATCGTACTGTGTAAGGAATTGGTCGCCCCCCATGTGTGCTCTCTTTGTACGACGTTCAACTAGCAAATGAAAGACCTAGCAAATGTGACTGAACGTTCATTTTCTCTACGGCTTGGGTAGTCTAAAAACTAACGCGTTAGCAAAAGTCTGCTCTTTGTGCCACACAGTATAGTAATAGTTTGAATATTTGCGAATCAAATAATAAATTAGAATCTAATAACCTGGCTCCTAATTTAAGCGGTCCCACCAGCTGTTAAAGACTGCTGAGTATTAGCAGTTTGTCAAAGAGTATAGATTAGGCATAGAAGTTGATTGCACGGTTTCGGGATTTTCCCCATGTGCAACGTGAATACAAACCACTTTTCCTTGGAAAAGTCCTCCATGGAGAAATTCGTCCTCTTAAGTAGATAGTTTCCAAGTCCTTTGCCATATTTAAATAATCAACCAATCTAATTTATGCGCGATTTCTTAACTCAGATTTTTAAACTAAGGAAACCAGAAATTCACTGAAAAACACGTGTAGTTATCCAATCGGAAGGAGTATGATAGATACAGAAAGCACCAATGGTTGAACTGCCAATACTTTGTTTCCGAACTTAGAGTGTTATTCGTTAGTTAAACTCACTTAATTTATACTTTTCGTTAGAGTTTGCTGAAGGAGTAGAAGTGCAAGTGTTAAAATTTTGATTGATATAAAATTAGCAATATATCCACCGAGAAGGATAACTTTTTAATTTTTGAAATTAATTTACAAGAAAAATTTTAATAAATTATAATATAACAAAAATGTAACCGAAATAATAAAATGGAAATAAATGTAACAATAATGATCATTGATTATATCACCAATGATTAGAATTCAGATCTTGACAAATCATAGTTTCCCTTTTAAAATTGTTTTTTAATAAATCCTGTGTTACCATAAAACAGTTTTACTTTTAAAAGTGTGTTTATTTTAAATCCTGTGTTACTACAAAATTTATTATGCTTTGTAAAATAGGGTCTTTGGTAATAATATTAGCGGCCCTTTCAAGTTTAAAGAACAATTTGTTTAAGAAATTTACTATGCAGTTAATGTCAAGAAATACCTTTGAACATAGAACATCTTCAGAATCATTTTTATTTGCTGCCTTTGCTATACACAGAAAAGAAGATAAAAATCTTATGTTATAGCGAATTTTACCGCACTAAACATTTCTGTAGTAGAAGAAAGCATGTTTCATTGTTTGACCCACTCAGAGGTATTGAATACACAAATGCACGATTTTGAAATATGCAAATAAATTTCTTTCCATATAAAATGAAGTTAAGTAAAATAGCAGACAATAAAACGGCGAAGTAAAAAAATTACTCTTATATATCAAAGAAAAAAAAATTAATATTCTATATGAATTAAATTTGATTAATATTCTTTATGAATTTAAAAATAGTTTTCATATGTTATTAATAAATATTTATAAAATATTATTCATAAAAATGAGAATAAAGAAATCCCATATGACAAATCCCCAGTAAATGTTTATTTGGAAAATTACGGTTCAAATTAGCTGTTCCAGTTCATTAAAGATTATAATAAACTGCTTAATCCCATTTGGCATTATTACGTTTATAACAAATATGCAACATTTCAAATTTCGCCAATATATAAATTCACGTATATCTTCTGAAATTTTAATTAAAAAACTCTTAATTGTTTTGCAGGTATGTTTAGAAATACATTTACTTTAAGGTGATGAAAAGTCTTTATAAGTTACAATTCAGAATTTTATTTCGAAAAAGCTATACACATTATTTAAAAATACAAATTTAAAAGGTAAATCAGAAAAAAGTGTAGGAATTTAATTTTGATGCAACTTAAATTTCGAATTAAGAAAAAAGAATTTAAGTAGGTTTAATTTAAAATCGATATTATTAAACTTATGCAAAATTCAATCAACACTGCAGGGTTAAAACTTGCTAATTTTAAAATAAAATAACTGCTGCTACTAGTTTTACCACACTTAGCCCTTTGCCATAATTTGAGGCGTAGAACCGAAATACTGAAAAAATGGGCATGTCATTTCAGAAAAAAAAATCGATTTTCTGTCAAAATGCGTATGATGGAACAACACTATATATAAATATAATATATATTCTAAGTCGCGCTTTCGAGTCAGGAAAAATGTAAGCTGAATTTCCTCAATCGGTCGAGTAGAGAGGGAGATGTAGAACTGTCCCCTCCCCTATTTTTTTAATGATTCGGTGTATATTTAAAATTCTGCACTGTAGATAAATGAGACAAGAACCTGCGATTCTTTACGCCTTAATTGCGCATCCGATTTTACTCCATTAAGACGATGCAATTCTTACAGAATCATTAGATTCTTACGAGTTTGCAAGCATGTGCACATTAAAGAACTCTTTTAAGTTGTACTCGTATATTTTTATTTCCTTGTGCTCTAATGTATTCTTGTAATAAAACTTGAACTGCACATACGTATTTTTACGAATTTTTGTAGACACGTTGTAAGGTCCCGCACTTGAAATCTAAGTTAATGTTGGAAGTGAGGAACCTAGGAACTGATAAGCGAATAATCGCTAGAGTTCGAAGACAGGAAGCAACAAGAGAGAAGGGTAAATAACCCTTTATTATTTCTATAAGATTTCACAAAACTCCGCCTGGGAGTGAACAAATAAAGTCCGCACTTTGGACTTGAACTTAAAAGACTAAGAATTAAACTAAAACTAAGATTAACTAACTAAGTATAGCCAAAGCTATCAAGGTACAATGAAAGTTGGCCCCTTAACCTATTTTACTACGAAGCTTAGCAAGGGCCTGAGTACGGCCGAGCGTAAAACAGCTTTGAAAGAGAGAGCGGCCAAAAAGGCAGACGCGCGTAATTCAGAAACTCTGTTTCTCTCTCTATCTCTGTAAGTAACTTCGTGGTTTAAATACCGCTCCTTCTCATTAAATATTCAGCAAATTCCAAAACTACGTTCTGGCCGGAAGTAGTAAGTTGAAGTTAAGAATTTGACAGGAAAGGAACTTTAACTTAAAATTTAACTGTTAATAAAATTAACATAATCCTTACAACGTAAATAATTTTAGTGAAGTTATGTGTATAATTGTAGTGTCTTTTGTATAATGTAACATGAAAAGTCTGAAGGGAAGAATCTCTACCGGAAAATAGGATTACAGGGAAATTCTATTTAGCATTGAGGCAATTGGCTATCTCGTTAATTTGGCGAGATATTGCCAAAATGGCAGTGGTTTAGGCGATAAATTTTTGTCGCCAAGTTTGGCGATATATTGGTCCAGTCCTTGCATAACTTTAATTGGTACTGTAATTGATTCTTGTGTATAACTGTAATATATGTGGCCCTTATATATAACTTTAACCGTATATGCTGGAGATTTCTCGGTGGTCGGTGGGAAACTATATAAAACCAGAGAGAGAGCATCAGTTCCCAGTTTTTAGTTAAGAGCTGACTTCGGAATATTGATAGATGGTGCGTACTTTGCTCTTTGGATGACCTTTGCATTTTGTGTTCTGCTTAATGTTGTTGATAGTTTGAAGTGGCAACAACTGGTTGTGCTCTGTGATACTGAGAAGAGCCGTACGAGGACGTTTGTGCGAAGTTACAGAACTATAAAGTGTTTCTTTTGGGAAAATAAATTTTATCAAACTATCATGGGTTATGTGTGCATTCAATCCATTACAATACCATACTTACGCAACAGTATATAGTACTTCCTCCTTTTTATGCTGTAGTATGGTACGGCATGCTTCCTGATTGGTCAGATATCCAACTCACTTGTCTTCTGCATGTTATCACACATTGCACTATCTATGTACAGTATAGTAGAGGACACGTTTAGTATGTTCGTCATGGCAAATTCAAAATGTCCTGTCCATACTCTCCTGGAAAACTCTTGAAGAATTACATTTTTCTACGGCTCCGAAATAAGGTTCCTATATTTCATTTCGATCTTTCGTAACAATATTTCAAAGCGTATCAAATATCAGCCTTCGGAGATTAAAAGGCTTGAACCCCGAAGACTGTCATAACAAAGAAAAACACTGCATTAACATAAATTATAGAAAAGACGTCCATGAAATGTAGTCTGTGCTGTTGGCATGAATAGGCAATGCACACCATCTCGTCTATTATGCATGTATGTATGAATTTAATAGGCATGCATCATTCATGCGCTTGTCAATGTTTGAATGCAGCTGAAGTTGAAAAATTCTTTTGTTCTTGTTCAGATGTTGAGCTGTAAATACCACTTATTTCTTTTTTGCATTCCTTTCCCCCCTTTTTTAATACTTCGTTTTATTTATAATTTAATCGATTCACTGCGTCCATTTTTTTAATGTTGAGCATGTCGTTTACATACGCATTGTTTTGATTAGATTAGTATGTTTCATAAAAATAAAAATTCGTTGACCTATAAATGTTTCTCCGTCTTTTCTTTTCTAACCATTATCAGATAATATAGCGAGGATATCTTGCAGGGTTCTATTTGTATAAAAGTTTAAATTAATGTCCTTCAGACTTTACTAGATTTATAAGCGAATTATCGCTCCGTCTGAATTAGTAATATAAAATCCTGAAAAGTTTAAAATAATACTTTTTTATTAAATACCTAAATTAAGCAGAAAGCACCACTTGTGCGTACAAATAACATCCGCCTTTTCCGGTTATTTAAAATAACATAAGTGGAAATTTAAATTCGAGGTAACGTAGTAGGAGGCTAATGTTATTTTCTGCGCTTTTTAACGTTGGCTAGTGAAATGGCTACAGCAGAGCTGGGCGATAGGACATAAATTTTTGGCGATGCTGCCAAAATCTCTAACTCTAAAACATTCAGAACAGTTGGACTAGCACCTAATTTGCATTCTAGTAAAGACTACGGAAAGGAGAAATTATAATAAAGGTTTTAAACTATATTAAATGGTTAATTATCACAAAATATTTTATAATCGTACTATTATAGATTACTTATGTTTCTGGATAGGGTAGAAAATTTTTGTTTTCTTTTTTCGTCCCATTTTACTACTATTGAAATTCCTATAAGGCAAAAAAGAAATCAATGAATCAATAGATCTAAGTAAGGTTTTCAGTAATTGAGATTTCAGAATAATAACATTTGTTTTACGAAATATTTTTCTTATTTATTTATTTCATTTTATCCCCTCATCAATGAATCTAACAGTTATATGTTTACAAAGGGATGTTACACAAATTGATGCTATAGAAAAATAGTCAAATGCATGTTTTCTTACATAATTTTTTTCTTCTAACGTAATGCTTCTAGTGAAATTTGATTTAGTGCATTTTCTTAATTTATCTATTTGATGAATTTTTTTAATTGGTGTGCACGGTTACGCTATTAAATCTAAAGTATCAACCAATCAAAAGTACCCGTGAAAGATTGCTGAGCGAATAGCGACCCATCTTAGATAGAAATGGCCACATTTAAACAAAATTTAAAAAAAATATTTATTAACACATCTACCCGACTGTTACACGTACTGAAATTAAGAGAAACAGAACTCCATTCATTTGCGAATAGAATAACAGCTTCTCAATGCGGATTCAAGGTAAATTGAATGTAGTTCATGATAAATACTCTCATAGAATCACAGCAAATAAGTCTCTGCCCAGCTAATGTAAACAGTAGCTAATATAAAAACTGCAGAAATATGAGCATGAATAAGCCCTCAGCCTAAACCGCCAAGCAGTCATCTCTGCGATAAACTTTGAAACGACCTTTTATTTATATTTTAAATTAATTTGGATTCTGATAAAAGTTGACAGAAGCATATATATATATATATATATATATGGCAAAATAATGTGATGATTGGTTAATTAAAATAAAACTTTACAAACACTAGTTATAACAACCTTTTTCTTCCCTCCTCATAATGAGAGGTCGCTCGCTATAAACTGATTTAATATATTCTCTCTATTTGGGGTCTTTTGCACATATCGTTGTAATGGAATAGCCGTTATAATGAGTGATCGTAAGTGTATAGTGTCGGTGCGGCATGGCGGCACTCTAAATATGCGGCGAGCCGAAAGTCCTCTCGTGTGGATTGGTGGGAGTGGAGAGGGGTAGGAGACCCTTGGATCCCCCACCGGGGCGCTCTCCCTCAAAACTAGGGGCGGAAAATAGAAGTCTAACCTCTCTTCGGAGTAAGCTCTGGCAACTATTGTTCCATGTAATATGGACACAACAACAGTAATTTATAATTGTTTAATCTTTTTGTGTTGAATATATATAGGCACTGGTTGATATAATTGTAATTCAATCAGAATGCACATTTAACTATATAGATTCAAAATTTTATTATAATTGTGATTTGACATTTAGTTAATTCTTTACATTTTACAAAAATTTCAAAATGAAACACGAAAATCTTTTAAATATGCGCAGTATTTATTTATCTTGTATACTATATAAAGTTGATTGGGAAGTAATCTAGATTGATGTAGACGACATCAAATAAAAAAAAATTGCTACAAAAATTCATTTGTTAATATAATATGTATGTATTTCTATGACCCCTGCCCATCTTTCAAGCAACTTTTCAGTTCTCATCTTTAACAATACTTTTGATTTTCCATCTTAAGTATGTATCTATTTGTTATATGCTCGACTTCCTGCTTACTGTGGCAATTTTTTCCAACATGAAACTTTGCAGTGACTTAACAGGTAATAACTGTAATATGCAATATGTAGACTTTTCAGGCGGATCAGTAAGAATTTCCCATTAAAATTTTGTCTAACCTAGACAGCCGCTCTAAAAGATATGCTCATAGCTAGAAAGCTAGTTAAAAAATGTTAATATATTTACGATTTCTTGATTGTAACTGTTGGTTTTTATAGCATAACTATTCATTCATCATAAGCAAAATAATGAATAATAATAATCATATTAATAATAAATTAATAAATAACAACAATGATAATAAGTTAATGAAAAAAATAAAATAAAAATTTTGACAATTTAGTTGATTTTAGCAAAAATATTTTTTTTCAAATCAGACCTAGGACAAATAGCAATAATAAAACGACAATATTAAATAAAACTAAATAAAAATCTGAAAGCTTTCAGATTTTACATTACGCCCAAAAAGGCGCTTTTTTACCGTTTTGTGTGTTATCTTTATTTATTAAATATCATGTTCTTCGCACAACCATAAAATTCAGTTCAACAGCAATATCGCAAAATAATTTTTAAATGAGCATATCTTTAGATTTTCCGATGCACAGTCTCTCGCGCTGGAGATAATTTTTTTTTTCTCCCCGTATAGTGTTGCCATTGCTCGCTTTTAAATCGCTGAGTTTGTTACTCAAAAATTTGTTAAAGTGTTACAAAATATGAAATCGATAATAAAACATATTCCAAATTAGGGCTTCCAGATGCCTATGTTCGGTAGAGGATTACGTTATTCAAAATTTGATGGCTCTAGGTACCATTGTTTTATCACAATGCGAGAAACATAGATGATACATTTATGCAGATTGTTCATTATTTAATTTATTTAAATATAACACAGAGCGATAATATATGGTGGCAACGATTTGAAAAGTGATAAGCCTTTTTAAGTTTTCGACGCAAAATTAATGCCGAAACGAAATTAATAGCCCTTCTGGGCTAGCGAAGAGTGGTAATTTTTATTACTTAGTGTAGTGGCACTGAATAAATTTTTTTTCCGTTACTGCTGTCGGATTAACCATTATTTTGGTTAGATGTGGAAGTCGTCCACGGAATTATCCAAATTAATCGGGCGTCTTACTGTATTCCGATATTTTAATCATTAATATTTTTTAATGCTTTTCCCCGTTAAAAATAAACATACAAGATAGAAAATTTAACACGATACTGTTTAATATTTGCGAAAAAACGTTTAATATCTGCGTTTATGCGCAATTAAGGGGAATTTGCTTAAATTTTCACTAAAAATATACGTATATGCGAAGTAAAAAAATTTGGAGATATTCGTATATGCGATAAATATATGTGAGTTTTCACCAAAAATATGCGTAATTCCTGGAAATATACGAAAATTTTAAGTAAAAACGTATGATAAAGCGCGACAATTCATATGTATGTACCTAAATTTTATGTTTAACTTATGTATTATTGTAACATAATTATTCTATTGTGGCGCAAATTATAATTAAAGAAGAGAAAGTACTAGAGCCGCGAAATAAAAATTCCTTGTTAAAGTTTACTTCGCTAGTTTAATATTTAGTGAAAACTACTAAGATATACAGAAATGAATATACTCCAAAACTAACTTCTGGCTTTGCGTAAAAAACTAAACTGTAACTGTCAGGCGACTAGATTTTGTTTTTCATACGAAGAATTATTCCTAAATTCCATGTATTTTTTTTACATGGAATATCTTTTGGTATACTCTTTTGGTATATGAAGTAGCTATATCCTGCTGAAGAAGCGCATCGGGGCTCATACTAACTATCATAAGCAGAGGAAAGACTTATAGACTGAAAAAAAATGTGTGTAGGACGTCTGTTACAATGTTCTAGTCTCATATAGTTTAATTTAAAAGTTCAAAGACTCTTTTTCTTTTGTTTAATGCTCAACAGTTTTCATGAAACTCTGCACTACACACCCATGTCATCACTGACATTTGATCTGTTTTAATATTAATACAAAATACGTTTTGATATTCAAGTCAGTGCAAAAACGAGGGTACGCAGTTATATGTTACTTAGAGGCATTCTGAGAGTAAGCAAAATCTCTTTTTTTAAATAGAGTGATTGATCAACGGAATAGCTGTCACTCACTATATTATGATAGCTTTGACAACCTCGTAGTGAAAACTATCATAATGCTGTGAGTGTTTCAAAAAAACGTTTGAGTAGACATTAAACGATTGAACGCGAGTGGGATAAATTTCGAAGTTTATTTGAGAATGTAAGGCTGGTCGTGTTAGGCAGTTACATCTGTATTCAGCTGCCTTAGTAACTTACATTGACTGTAGGTGTAATATGCAGGATAGCATGCCATCTAATGGGAGTACACTTCACGATTACCAGAAAGTCTGTAGCAAAATTAATTACAGGAATGATGTTGTTGATTATATGAAAAGCAAACGTATAGATGAAAAATGATTATATTTGCATTTTCAATAATATTTAGGAAATTAAAAGCTAGACAGAACAAGAAAACTTTAATTTGGCATAGAAGGCGGGACACAGGTCCCTCTCCTACAGGAGCAAAACACTTATTCAGTATCTGCGCCAAACAAAGGTTGCTCTCTTTTCGTAATTTCAAATGCAATTGCTGTTTCTAAAATAAGAATAGAAGTTCACGTCTCGCCTTGAGAGGGGATTTTGTATTGTAAATTAATTTAAAATTCATTTGCTTCATTATTTGGGGGGTGAGAAAAGAAATACTTTTTTCTTCTGCAGTATGTTAGAAATCAACAGAACCATCAAGCAGCTAGACTGGCTGAACCAAAAGTGTAGTCTCTTTCAGAAAGAAGGCTATTTAAGAAGGGAAATAAAGCTCATTGTATATTTACTTTATTATATTCTTTTAATTGTGCAAAAAGAATGTGTAGCATTTCCAAGCATGATTTTTATTTTTATTTATTTATTTTTTAATTAATTAATTAATTAATTTATTTATTTTTATTTATTTATTTATTTATTTATTTTTTGTAGTTAGATTTAAAACGTTTTGTAATAGGTTTGTAAGTAGTAAGTTATTTAATCTTTATAATAGCTTTAGTGACAAAACTCTGGTGTTCTAAATGCAGAGTCATTAGTGATGCGCGTAAACGGTTAAAAGCATTTCATATTTTCGTCATGGAAATTTTTCATTTGATACAATGTTATTTGCATTTTGAATGTTATCATTTAGTACAGCGAATTATTTGCACTCTTTTGCAATCCTTGCTTGTGATTATTGGGAATTATAGCTTATGATTATTGGGAATTATTGCTTATGATTATTGGGAATTATTGCTTGTGATTATTGTATTAAACTAGGAGTGAAGATGAAATAATAACGTCGTTTTTCCAATGGATTACAATATTCCACCTCAGCAAAATGTGTTAGGAATTTTCTAATTTTCTTATGTGTTAAGAAATTTATTTCGCCTTTGAAAAGGCCTCGCCACCAGGAGCAGAGTTTTCGACTACTTAAGTACTGGGAGTTCGAGCCGGTTCCGATTCCAGGCAAACTGGCTGGCTGCATGGCTGGATTTCTTGGTTTTTCCCACGCGTAACGTGAATACAAGACATTACCTTAAGATAGTGTCCAAGGAGGCACCCCTGCTCTTAGGCTGATAACCCTCGTGTACTTTGCCGTATTTTATTTAATAACCGTAACCATTCTTGGCAGGCGTCGCACACTTTCAACCCGTCCGCTTTTTAAATATCGCGCAGCGCCCGCTCTATAGCACGGATAATCTATTTATTCTCTGTTGTTCTGATAGATTCCTCGCAGTGGCTCCTTGATTTTGGAAAAGAGATCATAGTCACACGGTTTCACATCTGGTCAGTATTGTGGAGGTTTCAGTATATCTCATCGTGGAAAAGCCGTGGCAGCGCTGGCATTCTGACAACGTACATTATCATGGCGGAATGATGGGATTTTTCACCAACACGTGACATTACTTTTCACATGAGTGCTAGACGTGGATGATGTGTTAAGGAATGAATCCTCAATAATGACAGTGGGCGATGTCATAATGTGAGCATTCTGACGGATCTCTTGTAAGCGATTGGAGGTGTTGAGGAATTTGCAGATTACCGGATATGAGTCCGCGTGATCATAATGCAAAATGAAAGAATCACTGCGAAGGATTCGTTATAACATGGCAGTAGATCCATTGTGGTTGCTTCAATGGTTTGGCAGAAAGTAAAAAGCATGGGTGGCTATTATAGTTTGAAGGATTGTGTTTATACCTATGGTAATAAAAGTTTTTCGGATGATGTGTCGCCACTGCGTTTCATCCAACGCCTGTAGCTGAACGTGTAAATGTTCGAATCCGTGATAATCTTTTATTTAGTATTAATGACTCCAGTTATGGTTCGCCTATTGGTTTTGTAATGTTCAATATAAAAGGACGTGTTAAACATAATCATACACATGAAGAAAGCAGAAGTCTCAATTTCTCGCTTTAGGAAGACTTTCAAATTTTGACTTTATTCTCACTATTCAATTCGCAGCCTCTTTTGTTATTCCAAAATTTTCTGAAAACTTTTAAGTAGATTTGTATTTCATTATGTATGGCTTAGTATTTCATTGTTTTCACTAAGAGGATTTTTCCGTCTAAAATTGTTTAAAAGAAAGGGAAAAAAACTTGATTGCCCTGAAAGAGAAGCAAAGACGTTACATCAGTGAGATACTGTGGCGTATTACTACAATGCATGCGAAAGCAGGTTGTCTAAAAACAGAAAACAATGATCAAATAAGCATCAAGTGCGGACAGATGTTATCTAGCTCAGAGCTTTTCAAAGTGTGGATCGCTTCTCCATGTATCTTATTAGCTTATAATTTGGTCAATTTTTGTGTTGTACAGTTAATTTATAGGAAATTGTTGGTAAGTTCTATACCTTAAATCTTACTATTACTAATTTCCCTATAACCTTGTTTCTGTGTTTATCAAAGGGAGGGCAATGTAGTCAGCTGAGGAGCTGTATTCAATCTAATCGTTTGCGCAGTTGGATATGTATCAGAAATTGCAGCTAGCACAATGACTATGTTTTTGCTCATTGCATGATGCTTTGAGAAGCACTCTTAGCCAAAAAATAATCAACATATTTAAATGATATATTTTGCGCTGCTATTAAATCACTAATTTCATGAAAAACGGAGACCTTAACGATCGTCTATTTTCAAATCTTTACAGAATTGTGAGTTCCGAATACCCAACCTTATTGCTACGTGCAGAAATGTAGTATCTATTGAGAGCTGTCTTAAAATGAATATTTTGATAAATGAAATTGCAAAATGAGAGGAAGAAGTTTAATTACCTAATATAAAGAATAATTACACTGTTTGAACATTGAATAAACTACATCGGTAATTAACATATATATAAATTCCATAACTATCACTAACTATAATAGCTAGATCTAGCTACTTCTGTTTAGGTCTGCATCTGCTATTCATCGCTATCACTGGTGTGCCTAAAATAATAGTTTCTGCATTTTCCCGGGTTTTGTGAATGAAGAAGGAAAAAATTCTCTTTCTCAGAATTACTGCAAGACAAAATAGTCACCTTCATTTTTATTTCTTAAAATTTATTCAAAAATATAAAGAGAGTGTTACGGTATACGTAAAAAACCCAGCCTACTGAATTATATAGGGATATGTAACCAAAAATAAATAAATAGAAATCGCTTTTTACTAGAGTTTGTGTTTAGCGTTTACCAACCTAATATTTACTTAAAAAAGAAAAGAAAAGAAAAAATAAGAAGGGGGAAAAAGAAACTTATCAAAATCCACTTTGTTTGCAAAACTTGCCTCAGTTCTTGGAAAACAAATGCAGTGTGGTACCGGTTTGTACCCTCCAGCGACGCACTCTTCAACATCAAGATGGGATAATGATCAAACGGGACTTTCCCTCTTGGCCCACGAGTGACTGTCTTCACTCTTGTGTCAATATGTAGTTGACCCACCGGTTCCGAGAACCTAAGAATAAAAAATATAAATAAGCAGCAATAAAAAAAAGTGGGGATCAAAAGAGTACAACCCAGAGGAGTGACGTCTCCTCCCATGGCCTTTAACAAGGATTTCTCCACCCCCGATGTCCATCAAGGGCCTAGCTCTGCCAAGAAACGGACCAGACCGATTTCCTGCCCCCTTCCTTCGACTTTCATCCCCTCTCCCATTCCTCATCAGACGGGTTCCGTTTACCAAGTTCATCGACTTGCCCAGACTTGACACTTGGGAGAGAGTGTGATGTCTGTCCCTTTCACGAGCCCGTCCCCACAAGAATGAGGTAAAGTGTTGGAGGGATCCAAATGGGTCTGATTAATACGCTTTGCCAAATCCAACTTGGGCGACAAATTTAGGAGCTGCTAATTTCTTCTGACGTCACACGTTTTAAAATCCTTTTTCCATAACGAGTTTCTGTTTGATATGTAGACAGAGAAAAAGATAAATTAACTGTTAGAAGGAGTAGAGGTAGCTCTTTGTTTAGAAATGTGTAACTGAACAAAATATAGTATTCAGTTAAAGGACTTCAGTTTGACAGTTAAAAACTAAAGTAACACTTGTAAATAAATGAAATTTGGCATTGAAAAAGGAAAGTGACATTAGTTAACAAATGAAGAAGTTCAATGTAATAATTAACACAAATAATAAAAAAATTATCACTGACTGCAATTTCCTTGGAACTCAGTCCAACTTTAACAAAGCATTGCTGTTACAACGAATGTTCTCGCAGATTTGTACTAATTATTACGTTAAACGTTTTCATTAATTTACTATTAAAACTGCGCAAGGTTATAAGATTTTATTTTAACTAACCAGTTATCTTATGGTTTTTTTCTTTCCTAGGCTTCTTTCAACAACTTACACCAGAATACAAATTAATTAGTTAGACGTCGCTAAGGTTTAAGTTAAGACATATATTATGAAATATATTCGATTAACTTGAATTTGTATTAAGAAGCTGTTATTTTACCTTTAAGATGTTTTGCTTGTGTTAATTTCAATTTGCGTTAAGAGTCAGGTCGACATGTTAAATAAATATATTTATTTGGCTTCTATTTTAGTTGTGCTAGCCAGACGGGAAGAAGGATCGGAGAATTCGTTTCACGGTTACTTTGGTGAGGTGGAACTTAAGATTTAATAATATAGATTTTGTTTTTTCAAGTTAAGTAACATTATTCGCTTGCCGAACAGCAGTATCTTACGAATGCTGCATCTTGATGCATAAAAAGAATATTATTACATGATATAAAACTAAGTGTAAAAAATCTGATGTAAACACCACATGACTTCCTTGTACGGCCTATTAAATTATGCACATTTTTTGCTGCATTTCATTTAAACTTATTTTCCCGAATTTCATAATAGATATATTTCTTATTCAATCAATTCAGTTCTGACTTTGAAGGAAAAAATACGTAAAAACTCAAAATATCTTCATTGAAATTATGAGATACAGAAAAACACTCTATTAAAACATCAAATAGAGTTAAAAAATGTTAAAAAAAACAATTTTTAGAATTAAAATTGTTGCAAAGAAAAAAATACATACAAACTCAAAACATCTTCAGTAAGAATTATATAATACAGATAAACCTAAAACACCATATAAAGTTAAAAAGAAACCGTTCAAAAATATTTACAATTAAAATTAGAGTTTAAATTAATTGAAATTAGGCAGCAAGATAAATTTTTCGGCGCACAAAACGTTTGGCTTCATTCGGCAAAAAGATATTGATGTTGGTGCAGAAAATTGACTATGCTATTGAAATTGACTATGCTAAATTGACTATGCACACTATGCTACCAAGTTTCAAAGGGAGGCGTCGTCAGGCTTAGAGGACCATAATGCTTTTGTTGTCGTATTTGCTACAACTTATAACTTGACTAGGGCACTTTTTATCATTAATTAATTTTAAGCTTCATTTTTGTTACAATTTCCTCGTTTACCTGTATAAACTTTAATTCACATTTTCATTTATATATTATTTTTATATCTTAGTTTTTTTAGAGTTTGCTTTTCTCTATTAAAATCAAGCTTATAGAATTTTCTCTTTTCATTTTTCCCTTTTGTTTTCAATGACAGATGGGTTAATTAATAATGTAACAATGTTTTTCGCTAATTTTTTTATTAGCAAGTATCCTTTCCTCCCAGCGTACATCTCAATCAATAGCTTGTCTTTCAGTATCGAAAGTATTAGCAGTTGTATTTAAATATGATGTGTTCTGGTTTTTCTTACAAATAATATTTATGCTTTTTAAATCTTATTTTTACTTCCTTATACGAAGTAAAGGAAATGTTGTAATTGCGAAAAATTTCGGGTATCGTATTTCAACGAAAATATCCATTTTGACCGCTACCGAGTACAATTTAACGATGTTTTTGCGCATCATCTGTACATAAGGACAGAATAAAGGACTCTTTTCCCCAAAACGGATTGCAAAATGGATTCAGAAGATATTGTTTTCTTGACGTCTGTACGTAGGTATGTGTGTATCTCTCATAACTCAAAAACGAGAAGCCTCAGAATGTTGAAATTTTGTATATTGGACTGCTGTAACATGTAGTTTTGCATCTGCCTTTTTGGTTGTAATTGACCGCGCAAAAAGCATATATACAGATAGTGTTCACACATTTTTGTAACGATTTTGCAAAGATTTATATATAAACAAACCTTAGAATTTTATTTTCTAATATCTTCAGTCTCATAGCTCTTTTGTTGAACTATCATATTACATATTGATTTCCAAGATAAAATTCCTTTTTTTAAAACATCAAGGTTGATTTTATTCCACTCCTCCTTCACTATCTTCCAGAGTCCATCCAATGTTTTGGAACGCCTCTTATAAAGGTATTGATTTAAAGTCCAAATGCATAGTAATCCTGAAGAGACACATCATGGTCTTGGGTGAGATCCACATAAAGGGAATAGCTTCAATTCTGGTTTCATTTCTCTTTTCTTTTTTTTTCAAAAAATAGACCAGTAGATTTAGAGGTATAGCTTGGAGCTTTATCCTGATGGAACTTAACACAGTGAAGATTATTTGGATGAAGATATAGAATTTCTTCTTTAAAAATAGGTGTTAAAAATATTTCTGATAGTAATCCGAATTAATTTTGTTCTACTTTCATTACAGTTTTCCGTTGTGAGAGAATCCAGTATTAACCATAAAACCTTTAGAAAAACTTTCCTTGTTTTCTCTGAACCAACATACTAGGTCTTTTCCTCCTCTTTTTCAGTAGTAAATGAATCTTTTCCTATTGCAATTACATAAATATATCCAAGTATCATCAAATGTAACCATATATTTCTATTTTTCACCTGCCAAAATTTTTCATACAGCAATTTGCACATAGTCTTATCCTGAGAAACATGCTTCGGCGTTAGGCGATGATCATCATGTGTTTTTGTTTTGATTAGCTTTAAATCAGATTTTATAATTTTGTTCACAGTTCCTGCAGAGATGTTTAAAGATTTTGCAAAGCCGTTTGGGTTTCTTGATTTTCCTTTAAAACATGAGATGCGACTTTAGATTTAATAAGAATTGCACGTACCTTTGTTTGTACCATTTTTCACTTTTTTCCTAGTCAGATGTAAACTTTGACGTTTCTTTCCTTTCATATTAATTATGTCACTTATTTTACGTGTAGAAATATTAAAGCCATGCTTTTCACATCTTTTTTTAGTAATTGAATTAGTCTATTTCTCTTCTCACAACGCACAAATATAGTCTTCGATCCATTACCTATTTTTCAGTGACATTTTAAAGAAAAGAATATTTTTAATGCTGCAGACGATAAATAAACCTTGTTTCTAATTCGACTCCAGTCACGTTTATATTTTAAAATTAATATTTAAATTCATGGAAAAAAATCAAAATCAATACAAAACTGTTTGTTTCTTTTTTCGGTTTTTGATCTCAAATAAATCAGGAGAACGAAATAAGTTTTCGAAGCATATTAATCAACTTTTATGAAGCTTTAATTTATTTTTCCCTGATGAGTTCTGAATTGGAGTTTTAATAAAGAGAGATTAATTTTTATATTTTTAATATCTTGTATATATTTTCCCTTTTGCATTTTTAGTTTTCGAGTTTGTACTACTATGATCATTTTTATTTTGAATTGTTTAGATATTGTGTTAAACCTCTTATACAAGGATGCAATTATTAATATTGTTGAGGAATTGCCTTGATTTGACTCCAATGTACTTTTAACTTTAGATGCTTTAAGTTTATTTTACTTCAATCCTGCAACTATAGCGCAGGACGGGTATAAAAATTTTGTTTTGAATTTTTGCTTCTTATATTAAGTTACTTTGTGTAACCCACTCTGTTACTCGGCACGGTGAACATATATGTATATATATCCACTCTTTTACCTGGCACGGTGAGCTCATTTTTTTTTTTTTTTTAAATTCTTATATGTTGGTAAATTGACTATTTTTTGCTTTAAAAATGATTGAATTATGTTGTTCTTATGTTCCGGCTAAGATTTTTATGCCTTTAATTAATTTGCATGCAATAGTTGTAAAATTATTAATAATTTAAAAGTTGTTTAAGTGCGGTGAAGCCTAACTTAGCAGCCATATTTGTTTACATTTGAAACTTAGCAGCATAGTGAATTAAGTCAGTTTCTGCGCCTTCAGTGTTTTTTTGCCGACTGGAATCAAAAGTGAACTTTCAGTTCCATGCACTGAAAAATCTGCCTCCTTGCCCGCTGGCCGAATTGCTTGTTTTTGCGTAGAAATTCTAATTATAAATATTGTTTTTTAAATTGTATTTGGTGTTTTATGAAATTTTACGGCTTTATGTTGGTGACAAGAAAATATTCTGTTTAAAATTTTGCCGATTGTAGTAGAGAAGAGTGTAAATTCCCATATATTATTTTCAGAATATTAGGAATAATTGCTATTAATATACGCTATCTACATTAAAGTAATGTTTGAACATCGCTTTAAATTTGAATTATCATTTTTATCTTATTCTTGAAAGTTTAGTGATAGAAACTCCCAAGAGAATTAAATATAGTTTCGAAACTCGTTTCGTAAATGTCCATCTCGCGTGGTATTCTTATCGATTTGCTGCCTCAAGTAATACTAATTTCTTAAATATGAAGTATCCCAGATTTATATAATTATAATTAGCTACTTATTATGTAAAGGCAAATATTTAAAATAAAAAAATCTGCAAACTAAAAAGAAACCGGTTTCTCGTAGTATAAAACAAAACTACCAGCTTGCATTGAGACAAAAACGAGCGGCAGTAGCAAACTTAAGTACTTACGTCCCACATAGCACAAAAACATCCTTGGGATATCCCAAGGATGTTGCTCGCGGGATATGCGCACATCCTCAGGACATCCCGCGAACCTCCTAAACACCTCCTCCCGAGTGCTTAATGTCACATCCCGGGATATCCTCAGGACATCCTAACCAAGTCCCATCGACAGCGTGCGGGATGTTATTAGGATATGAACTCCTACTTACATCCTCAGGACATCCCACAAACCTCCTAAGCACATCCCATTATATCCTAAAAACATCCTATCTATGGGATGTTATTAGGATTTAAAGTCCTACTTACTACATCCTCAGGACATCCCGTAATATCCCAATTTCCTCCTAAACTCATCCTCCTGAGCGCTTAATGTCACATCCCAGTATATCCTTAGGACATCCTATCTACGTCCCACCGACAGCGTATGGGATGTTATCAGGATTTGAAACACTAGTTACAATATCCCTTTAACCTCTTAAATACATATTCTCAACTGCTTAGTGTCACATCCCAGTATATATACAGAGGAAAATTCCAGTGAAAGTAGTATGTGAAGGTGTGATGATCTAAAACCTACTTTTTTTTACACAGATAGTCTCAAATCGTTCTCCTATGGTTACTATGGAAAAATCAGAAATGTTGAAAATATTTATACAACTTATTTTGTTTTTAAATCTGAATTTGTGAATATATTAAAACTGAGCAAGGAAATTAAAATGAATTATTAATACAAAATATTAAAACTGAAAATTTTGCTTTTATTTTTAAAATATTAAAAATCTTTTGATCATTTTTAAACATCCAATAGCCCCCAATTTGAATTATTCATAATTAAATTATTTTACAAAATCAGTTTCTAATTTCAGTTAATTTGTATTAAAAATTGAATAATAAAATTACCCATTTAATAATCTTTACATAAATGAATCATCTTTCTTTAAAACATGTAAGGAATTTATAGTGTTTTGATGACACTGTTGGGAAATTGTTAAAAGGAATAAATTGTATTTTTAAAACTAAATCAATTCCTAGCCTCAGAATAAATAAATATGTTTTCGTAACATGAGAATGCTGCAGGCTTTTTTATATATTTAATATTTAGTTGTAAAAATTTGACATTATGTTAACAATTCTTTATATCATTCAAAAGGTAACTCAAGAAGCTCTTCTAAAATTCTATCTTTCTGCTCACACAATTAAAAAAAAAAAAATCTGAAAGGCCTCAGATTTTAGCAGTCACTCAAAGAGGCTAAAAGTTTATGAATGCATAGATTATCAATACAGATGAGGCAGTGGAAATAGCAAAACATTTTATAAGATACTGACACCAGAAAGTTATATATCTTCTATATATTTGAAAAGTGAAGAAATATATCATGTAATTATGTAGAAATATTAAAATGTTTTCAATTAGATATATCATGAATTAAATGCATTTTAAATCAATCAGATTAAAAATTAAAAAAAGCATTGTTAAGAACTGTGTGTAATGCTTTTAATTAGCTTGGCTTGTTAGTCAATAATATATTAGATTTTAAATATGTTAAATTTTGCCAAATGGCAAGACTTGAATGAAAAGCGAAACAAGTTAACGACTGACGATATGAAGTCACATTTCAAAACTAATAGCCCTTTTAGATTTAAAAAAAAAAAAAAAAAAAAAAAAAAAAAATAGTTCTGAAAATAATTTGCAATGGTTCATTAGTATTATTTTACACAAAATTCAGTAAAATGAAATTTACCCGTTGAAATCAGCACCAAATTAAACTTTGTAAATTCTAGCGCATGTTAAAGGTTGTCTCATCCAGAATTTTATTACATTCATTTCAGAGCAAAATAAAACAGTAATTGCCATTTATATGACAATCAATATCAAAAATTTAAATCTGCATTTTACGCAACATAGAAAAACTTCAAAAGATTTACTGTTTACCATGCAATTAAGGCATTTTATTCTGCTATAAACTTTACCAATTATTAATTCCATTAAGTATATTCAGTTTACTCTTTCTGCTCAATATATTCAATGTAAAATTTTCCATAAATTTATTAATTCATTTTATTTTGAGGTGAGCTTTTATTCAACTCTCAATGTCAACGAGAATGTTTAATTCATTTTTTATTCGGTCTCAAAAGAGAAATCAAAATACGTGGATTTATGTACGTGTATTTATGAATCAAAATACATGAGAAATCACAAGTGAGAAAAACACTGCTATTTTAAACTGTGATTATATATAACAAATGCAGTGAATTATAGTTAAAAAATAGTGAAAATATTTATATTTCTGAACTATTTCATATATAACATTTTCAGTTTCGCATATGTGGCAATTTAAGAACTTTTTTACGTATACCAATTTTTTGAAATATCTGCAAATTTTTGTATCTTCAAGGAAAGCTTATTCTTTCACCTTTAGTATATAAGTAATGGTAATTTACCAGATAAAATTACTTAATGGGGAATACAGAAAAATATCTAACCACTTACCTTTGTGACTTCATCTGCAAAGAGACTAAAAAAGTAGTTCAGCTAAATCTGCTATAATAAATATTTATAACAATGCTAAATTATGCAATATCTATTAATATGACAAATTTTTGTAAAGCTATTTATTTGGATGAAAAATAAACACATTCAGGAATTTATGGCACTATATTATGATTAACAGAGGAAAAACACTTTTCAAAATTCAAAATAGTTTTATTAATCCAATTTATCACATTTTATTTGAATTCATGAAAAACAATCTTATATCCATGTATTCTTATGTATATAAGAACTCTTGATAAATTGGATCTCTGTCATTGCCTTTCACAGCACCTAAAATAAGAAAACACTCACAATTACTATATGTGAATATAATTCATAATTAAATTTAAACAAATGACTATTAGAATGCAAATTAAAGGAAGCATTTAAAATATTTTAACATTTAGTACCTATAAACAGAGCAATTATTTGATTTTTCGATTATAGTAAAATAAACATGGGGGATGCCTTTTAAAATTTTTTATGTCAGAAAATAAACTCAAACCACCAGCTGAACATATGAGCAGTTTTATCAATCAGCCACTGGTAGGTAACCTGGATACTGAATCAACATATAAAGTTGCCAAGATAAAGAGAGAAACAAAATTATGATAATCACATCTTACCTATTCATAAAACTATTTTAAATTTAATGTGTAGGCAAGTCCAAAAAGAGTGAGAATGAATTTATTTTGCAACACAAAGTTAAGTCTTGCAGGAGCAAAAAAAACTTGTCTCATGAGATTGGCAAGTAAAAAATAATTAACTGCATCTGGTAACATTTATCTGACAACACATAAGTAATTGTTAGCTACGTGCAGAAAATAAAATCTGATCAGGGGTGTAGCTAGAGGGGGGGAAGGGGGGCATCTGTCCCCGGGTGCAGAATCCAAGGGGCACCAAACTGATGTTAGAACATTTTAGAATTAAATGTTTTCCATCCTTGGCTAGCAGTAGGGGGTGCGAAATCTTCAGTTGTCCCTGAGCGCTGAAAACCCTAGCTATGATTCTGAATCTGATCATGTTAATGCAATTTTAAACATTTGAATTTAACCGCAGAAATTTACCAAAGAAGTACTTGTAACAGTAGTAAATGAAGATGTGGCTAATCTTTACTGTATGGTACACCTTGGTTTCTGTCTGAAAAAAAATCGCAAAGTGGTATTGGTTGTTTGTAAAATGTGGAAGCCCATTGCGTCAAATAAGTTTTTCGGTAACCCTAATGTTGATAATGTTGGCGAAAGTAGCCTTTGGGAAAAAAAAAAAACTTTTTTTTTGTCAATAAAAAGGAGTTATTTCTGCAAATATTGCCAATGTGCTGTGATAAATTTAGTTTTGGGCTACTTTTTTTAATAGTAAACCTTTTGTACGGTCTCAGGTTTTTGATTCTTACCATTCTTTTCAATTGCTGTGTTTGGTTGCACGGAAGTGGTATGGTCTTGTATTTTGAACATACTATTTATTATTTTGGTGTGGGTACCATCGTTTGAGTATGTCTGAAGTGACTAAGAGACGAAAAATTTAATTAAATTGCTTACCTGGAAGATGGTGGTGGGAAGCCTAAACATATGCATGTGAAAAAAAAGGTATGTTAAAAAAAAATGATGTTTCATTTATTTTTTTTGTCTCTGTGTGTTAATTTTTGTTAGATTTGTTGTTTAATGTTTTTATGTTAGGAAATATGTATTTTTGGTAATTTATTCCTCTCTGTTTGTGTATTTTTGGTTGTCTGTGTGTTAAGACAGTGGCGAATTTTTTCTGGTAACTATGATATTTTTAACTTTCTGATTTTCTTAAAGTGAAAATAGATCAATGTGTACATGGACAAAGTTAAGGCAGTGCACAATGCCCAGTTTGTGCAGTTCTCTGTTTTAATAGGTCGATGTGTACATGGACACAGAGTTTGTGTATGTCTTTGACTTCTTATTTTGGTTTTGTGTAGCGGCCACCTTGAAATTGGTGCTGATCCTCTCAGGTGACGATCTTGATATAAAAAAAAGAAACGATTCACCAAGGGTTACAGTAGAGTAAATTTTTACCAAAGATGTTCTACCATAATCACCATTTCAGTGGTTTAAACACTAGTGGAGCTGTATGCAGAGATGAAGATTTGAGTTTTGTTTACACAGCATGATGGTTTAGGCACTCCAGCCATTACAGTGAACAAAATTATAATAAACATAGCACATAGCCACAATAATTGTCTATAAATATTGATGTATAACACTGCATTAACTAATATATTTCTTATGCTAGTATATACAGAATCCTTAATCGAAGGGAAAATCAGAAGACTGTGCATGCATTTTCCTTTAACTGAAACATGGATTTGATCATACAAATCTCAGTCTTACGGGACATGCCACACTATGCAGATAGACAGTAAAAAGTGTTTGTGTTGTTTTTATTTGTTAGAGGTATGAAATAAATATACTTCTAGATTTTAATTTTTTCTTTTCTTGTTTTACATTTGGATTACCTATCAAAAAGTAAGGAATTCTGATATTATTACAATATCGGAGTTAAAATAACAATTATTGGACATGTTAAAGTAATGAAAATTTTAAATTAGGTTAAAAAGTAACCCTTAATGTGGCATATTTTTGAATTAAACTCTATCGACATTAAAAACAACAAAACGTCCCTCTTTATTAAGGACTTTAATTAACTAATTTTAAATACAGAACTATGAATGAATTTTTTCCCTTGCATGTTATAATAACTGAAACAAAATTACTCTGATACAGTCAAAATTCCTAAATGCAAGTACATAAAATTTACTTTAGCAGTTTAAAGAGATGAGACACACTGAACAAATGAATAAATTTCTATCAAAGAATAATTTATTAAATTTGGCCCGTTCCATAGTAAACTTTAACCATTAGATTCATTATTACACCATGTTATCAGTTTGAAAAGCAAGTCATATGCCAGATCTTGGATGTAAAAGAAATGCACAAAATAATATACAGATTATTGAAAAATGATGTATACCAATGTTTATAGATATGATTAAATGTAACAGAAAATTTACTGTCACAACCACATTTTTAAATGAAATGTATTATTTTAACATTTTACAATATTTAAGGTATGGCATTAAATGCAATTATGTGCCTGGATGTAAGTTAGTAAATTAAAAAAAATAATAATAATAATCAAAGAATGAATGTCATGAAAAATTTCAAAAACAAGCAGAATTTAATTTAGAAGACCTTTAGACACTTATGATAAATAAATTTGAGAATTCTTCACCCAAAATTAAATTATAATTAACTAAAACCAGTTTGACTGACCTTCTACAAAATCCTTCAGCTGCAATTTTTTCTAGCTTGAAAACCAAATTCTTCTCCACATGGAAATAACATCTTAACCAGTTGAAATTCCTGCAGAAAGTTTGATAACACAGTAATAGAATTAATAGAATAGAAAAATTAACACAAAAGTATAGAACATCATTTAAACTTAACATTATTACAAATTTTGGTGCTTTCTGACTATCTGCAAAGCTGTGAAAATTGGCAAAATGGTTAGTTTATGGTTCATATCTACTGCTCTGTTCACAAGTAGTAATTCAAATAAGCACTTTATAAGAAACAAGAAATTTTAGGATGCACACACACAAAAATATATACATTGGGTCAATATTCACATATTTTTCATCCAATGGAATACTATTCAGAAATAAAGATTAAATATAAAGCATGTAAATACACGTGTGTGGTATGCATATTCATAGTTTGCTATTATCGTGTGCATACTCTTGCTGTTTTAGCATAAGTTGAAGCTGTGAGGGCAGATGATAAGAAAGTATCAGAATTTTTCATGTATAAGAAAAGATTGCCCTGACAATAGTATCTCAATTGTTTAACACTGACATTTACATAGCACATTAGAAATATATAATAATATATGTATAATAAAAAGATAATTGCATATTATTAATTCATTTTTTTAAATGCCAAACTTTAACAATTCTTTCACATATACTTAAACAGAATTCTTTCACATGAACATCTAAAATCCATTCTTAACTAAAGAATAAATAATAAAACCATGTAAATTTCTTATCAAGCCCATCATTTCCGAAATGTCTACTTCTGAAAGTTCCCAACATTTCTCAATATATTATTAAATTACTAAACTAAGCATCAATGATCGTCAAGTTTGCTAATGTGGCAATATCTTTCACACTTCTTTGTTACCACAAGTAACAAGTAGGCTTCAATAAATCTTTAACTGTTACATGCTACTTTTGTCTAAAATTTGTACAAATAATAAAATTAAATGAGCTCTTTATAATATGCTCAAAGAAATAATTTTGTATGAAAATTTGTATGTTATATATTGGCCTGATTAATGATTCAGGAAATAATTCGGGTTTTCAAAGTGCTTCCAATAATTCAAATTTCAGCTTGTGTCAAAATAAAATCTATAACACAAATCTAAGCAAATTTCCTTATGAACAATGCATTTTAACATTATTCAATCACTGGCAATCACACAGTACTGATTGCTTCAATAAACATTACTGTAACTGTGTTATTTAAAAGACTGTAATGTTTTAATTATTTCCTTAATTAAAACATTACAGTCTTTTCCTCCTTCTAACACCAAAAGAAAACCCAGATAAGAAATATAAAAATATCAGTAAAAATAAATTATATTATTGAATGACACTTTACATTAATTACACTTATGCATATATTATTTTATTATAAATTATTTCAAAATCAAAGAAGAGAAAGGGGAGAAACTTTAATATTGGCATTTCTAAAATGATATAAACATTAATCATTTAGTACAGTTTGTTATTTCAGGCAAAAAGAATTCACTTTTCTGGATAGCATTTATATTTCCATCTCACTTTCAATGAAACATTAAGAGAAATGCATATAATTTAAACACCAGTTTATTTTATTTATCAGACAGATTATGTCAACTCAAAAAAACCTATCGGTAAAATTCGGTAGTAATAATTCTGAATGTTAGGCAACTTGCAAGATTCAACAAAAATTATCAATACTTTTATTATAATGACAATACTACAGTAACATGAACATAAAATTAAACTGCATATAACTATAAAATAAGCCAGCATATAATAATGGTGCATTGGTTTCTAAAACAATGGGCTCGATGAAAAAATACATGTATTATGGTAGTTATTCATATTCTTCAGCTTTACTAATATTCTCATGTTCACTTTACATAACTAAAGTATCTAAAATACAATAAAAATGCAAACAATATTTATGAGAAAATGCTAAAAGCAATCATAAGCATTTGATTGAATGACCATATTTTGTCTTCCTGCAAGTCGAATCTTAAAATGATATGCAGTTTGAAAAATGCTCAATCCTTTTATAAAATATTCAAAAAAGATTAAAAAAAGGTACTGTTCTGTTATCAGGACCGGGTTCAGAATTGTATTTATGTATGCTTGTATATTTGTATGTTTGTGTGTCTATATATACACATCTATGCACATACTTACGAACACAGGTTCATACATTTCCGATTCTGGTCCCAATAACAGAACAGTACCCCCAAAAAAACTTGAATTACAAGCTAGATTAAGATAATGTTTCAACCATACATATTTTGGACAAAACAATGCAAACTCTTATTTTTATACAATTGTTCAAACTATTTAACATAAATGTATTGCTGCAATAAAATAATAAGCAATCTGATTACACATATTATTTTGAAACTGAATGCATAAACTAGACTAAAAAAAATTCAGTCATAAACATTTGGATAGCAAGGCAAATTAGATATTTGAAAAGACAGCCAGCCATTGAGATACACGTAATTCACGACAGAATGGTAACAATTCATAAAGCTGTGAAACATTTAACTGTCAAAATGACATAAATTCGAAAAGCAAAAAAAGTAAACATACAAGTATTGCAACTGAACTTACCTTTCATGCAACAAAAAATATCCATACAAGTTAACATCATGGCGCAGCCATTTTGGATTTCGTTTCAAATCAGACAGATGTTTATGGATTTGCGGAAGAATACGAGGAACTAGTAGTTTGCCGGATACAATGTGCAATGACGCGACAGAATATAGTTCTGTAGAACTTCCTACATTATTCCGTAATAAACAGTACTATTTCCTAATTTTTTCTTTATCTAATTAATTAATTAATAGGGAAATAGTTAAGTAATGCCGAATTCATTTTTAATGAAATGTAAAATTTTGTATGTATGGGACGACCACCTTCCGTCCAATATTTCTGAGAATATAAACAAATTTTGGAATCTGAGAGTATCAGTAAATAAATATATAGAATATCGCCTCTCAAACGACCACTTCTGAAAGTGACCAATAGTTCTGAGATTATAAATAAATATTGATATTAAGCATTATTTCTATAAGACGACCATCTCTATATAAGACCAAAGTTTCTAGAATCTTGGATAGTCATCAGAGATGTATCTTTACTGCGAAATTATCGCACGACTGTAATTCAATATCAATAACAGATCGCGCGATTGAAAAACATTTTCTGTCCTGTAATTAGAGGAAAAATATTTTCCTTATGAGGTATTTCTCCCGCTTGCCTAGCGTGCCTTCGTGGTGTAATAGTTCTGCACGCTGGGCCGGTATTTCAGAGGTCCGTGGTTCGATTCACGGCGAAGGCGGTTGCTAATTTTTCATCTCTACGGCTTCCCAAAAAAATCCTAATGTCTCTACAGTGGCGCCCGAACTAAAAAGGTGTTGGATGAGGTATATCCACACCCAGGATTTAGTGATTGGATCCCCTTAAAAAAAAGTCGGCCTTTAAAAAGAGAAGTAATATGAGGTATTTCTCCCGCTTTCCTAGCGTGTCTTCGGCCCACCAGCGGCCGAGCGGTAAAGTCGCTGAACCCTGGTAGTGCGATCCCAGGTTCGAATCCCGCGAACGGGCTGGCTGCATGGGTATTTTCGTGGTTTTCCCCACGTGTAACGTGTATACGAGCCAGTTTCCCTTAGAAAGTCCTCCACGAAGACATCTCTCTCCTTAGTAGTGGTTCTGCACACTGGGCCGGTATTCCAGAGGTCCGTCCTTCGATTCCCGGCGAAGGCAGTTGCTAATTTTTCATGTTTCCTGCTTCTAAAAAAATACTAATGTCTCTATACCCAAATTTAAAAAAAAATTCGTTTCCGTAATTAAATATATCTATATCTAATTTTACCTATATTTGTAGTAGGGTTTGTAATCTGTAAGTAATTATACATGTAATTTATACATTTTTTATATAAAAAAATATGTGTTATTTAGAATTTTGCAAATATTCTAGAAAATGCTAATCCATTGAAAAAAATCTTTTCTATGACTAAATAAATTTTTAAAAAAGTCAAAAAAAATAGCAGTTAAAATTAATAACAAAATAACAAGAATAAATCATCAATCATATCAATATTTTTAATGTACAGCATTTAGAAACAACTTAGTAAAATACATATGAAAAATAAAATAATGTACAAGTTTCAGATGTGCAATGTCAAAAAATTAAAACTGGTAAATTTGAGAACAAATATCCTCAAAATGTTTGACAACGAAAGTCCTCCGGACAATGCAGAATGAATGTCCTCAGGATGTGAAATTGGTGAACTCCTCAGGACATCTGAGAATCAACATCTTCAGGACATCCTGTTATATCCCGGGACATAGCGACTTAAATAAGACATCCTTAGGATGTTAAATTACGATCTCCTCAGGACATCCTACGTATATCCCGGGATATTGCGACTTAAATAGGACATCCTGAGGATGTTTTGTGCTATGGGGGGTCGCATGTTTTTCATAATTTGTTTTTCAAAAATCTTTATTTTTTTATTTACTGTCTTATTTTGCTATTCGCAAGATTTTGAATTCGTTGGTTGTAATTAACAGCTTACGTTTTATGAAATTTAATTTTTTTTGCAAAATAATATAATCTGAAACATACATTTTTTGCCTGTTTTTTTTTTTTTTTTTTCCACACACAAGCTCGGCAGGAAAGCTTTAGGGCATACATTTAACATTATAAAATTACGCGTATGGCTTAAATGATTTATGTTTAAAGTGACCATATTTTCATTGAGACAAAGCGGGACAAATGAAATGAAATGAGAATTATTATTTAGTTATGAAAGCAGACCAATAATTCAAAAAATATATTTTATTATATAATTCATATACTTGTATACAAAAATATATTTATTATTAACTGTTGGTAACTATAAAAATATTTATAAAAATCAATAATTTGAATATTATGTTTTTAATTAATTTAATATTTTATTTAAAAAATATGATTTTCTTTCACGTTTATATCCGAGTGAACACTTTGCAATAGATTCGGATCATTTATTAAAATGTCGTGAAATTTCTCACATGAATTGGTCAAATTATATTTTACTCTGAATACATATTTTAAAGTTTTTTCAATTGTCCATATTTTATTGATACAGTAGAAGTCCAGTAATCCGCAAAACTTGGGACCAGAGGTTGTGCGGATTTCAGGACAGAAAAGATATATCATAATATTCAGAGTAAAAGTGCAAAATAAGTAAGGCGTATTAGATACATTTAATCAAATTATTATATACATTATTGCAATAATTTATTATATGCGTTAAATTATTATTACATATATAAATTGATTATATTATTCATTGTATTATATATACGCAGCATCGAGGTTTGCCGATTTCTCCTCATGCAAAGATTTCCGGTTTCGGATTACGGTATTAGAATCACTGTTGCTGTAAAATTTCAAGAGCTTTTCTTTATTTTTCCGTATATCATACACAATCGTATCGCAATTTCATACGATTCTGCTATAAAATGCACCTATCTCCATCTTTTGCAGAATTTGCACTTTTTGCATTACCGTCAATGCAACGTGTTTACGTTTTCAACGTTGCAAGCAGTAAAATCGTGAGTGCGTTTCTTATCTGTAATTGTATTAAAAAGAGCTGAAATTTAAAATATTCTTAATTTATCCACAAAATATCCGGATAAAAAAAAAGCAGCACTAAATAATCTTGTGAAATAACAAAGCTTAGAAAATACAACGTGAATCGTGAACTTGAAAGAAGATTTGAGTGAATCGTCTGCTTTCTTACCTCGATGCAGAGATTAGAGGAGAAAAATCTTTTATCATGATGTCAATAATTGGGTATTTCCGTTATGACTCATTATTATTTGGTAATTATGACGTGATTATTCGGTAAGTATTTTTTCTTCGATATTTCATACTCATTGTTGCTGTTTCAGGAACCTATAAACTGAATGTTTATATTTTGAGAGGCAACGTGAATTTCAGGAGTTGGCGGATTTCAAGTCGGTGAATTTTCCGTATTTGAGTGTACTAGAAAAAACACGTTCTATTGCTGCATCTGTTCCTGGAAGGGAGAGCGCATGTTCTACAATTTTCAAAATATTATTTTCATAAGGGATATTATTCTGTCTAAAATGAAGGAATAAGTCCGTCATTTTTTTTTTTTTTTTTTTTTGTCTATTTCCACATTTGCAGACAACGAACATTTAATTTTTTTCTTCAGTAATGTATATTTTTAAAAAGTGAAATTCAAAAAGATCATTTTAGCAAATATTATTTTTCGGAAAATGGTTGCTAATATATTAAAGAGATTTTTCCACATATCCCCATAAAATCTCCTTTTTTAATGTCACACAATGAAAATTTTTAATACCCTCGAATTGAACTGTCTGTTCTTCAAGATCTTCCAAGCAGTTATTATAAAAATTTCTGACTTCTTTCGGAAAATCAGGTCGTTTAGTGGCACCTTGTTCTTCCAACCTAGTGATGTCCTTTTGAATAACTAAAGGAACGTAATCGTTATCAATTCTTTCTCGCAATTTTGTTTTTAAATTATTGATTTCGTTTAACACTTCCATAATTGAAATGTTGTCCCCTTCAATAATTTTCACAGCATTGTGAAATAATGTAGCTTGGCTGTGGATGAACTGATGCCAATTTTGTGATGTGTCATTTTCAATAAAGAGCTGCAATATTCTTGGACATTTATCTTGTGATAAAAAGTATGATTTTAATGGTTTGTATATTTTAAAAATATTTTCTACAGCTGGTAAAAGAGCTAGCCATCGTATTTTGCTGTAACCAATAATTCTTTTATATTTGATTTCTGCGCTTTCACATAGATCTTTCAAACTTTCAACAAACACAGTGTATAAAAATTAGAAAAAAATTTTTCATTAATATTTTCAAGATCTAGTGGAAGTAAGTCAGTTGCTGTTTGGATAGTACTATGTAGAATATGCGCTGCACAACCTACCCCAATAATTTATTGGTTCAAATGTTCGTTAAGTTTCGTAAAAACGTTATTGATGCCTCTTCTAGCTTTTCCGCCAAAATTTGCGTTAGTGTTATCCTCAGAATAGGGAATAATTTTATTGTTCAAATTATTATTTTTTTTAAATAGTACTTATTGAATCAAAAATTATTTGTGAAGTTTCACCCGGCAATGAAACAAAATCTAATATTCTAATTTAAATTCCTGTTTCTGGATCAAAAAGTCTAACAGTTGTGGGAAATAATGTTAAATCTTTGTGGTTGGAAGCATCATAATATATGGATATAAATGTCATTTATCTAATTCATTAGCACTTCAGCTAATGTTCCTCCGTTAACAATGCATTTTCCTTGACGAGACGTAACATTAATGATCGGACACCACCGAGTAAATCTAACTCGTTACATCGCCTAATTTAGTTTACTCTGCATACATTTTATGTGTTTTTTATTTATGTATTTTTATTTCTTTATATTTACTATAATAATTAATAAATAATAGGTAATATATTTTTACAGTACATTTAAAATAAGAAATGCAGATGTTTTCTAAAAAGCGGGACATTTTTAAAAATCGGCGGGACGCGGGACAGTCCCGCCAAAATCGGCACGCGTGATCACTTTATTTATGCTGTAACTTTAAAAAATAGAAATTTTATTCACATAAAATTACATACTGGCTCAACAATAATTGCGTTTTCAAAAATTAAACTTTTCTTCTGTGTATAGTACTTAAAACGGGGCCCAACATCTCAGTTGTATAAAAGAAACGCGCATTAGGAAAAATACTGACATCAGAATCACATCTGAACTCTTCAACGCCAAAAATCATCTTTTTCGCTAAAGCTTCTGCTTATTTTGTAAAAATATGCGATGAAAACGAAAAGCGAGAAAATGCTGCACAAAGCATATTTTCTGTCTTTTATAAAGTTCTAGAGCAGGGTTTCTCAACCAGAGGGGAATTTTATAATTTCAGGGAGGAATGCAATGAGCATTTTATCTACCAGTTAAATATTTAATTTTATTTCATAAATAAAATATTTTCTTTCGTTCACGTTTTGGTATTTATTAACATTTTCTATAGTTTTTCTTGTTTAATTTATAAAGCACATTAAAATACTTTAAATTTAAATAAATATTTATGTATTTTTCGAGTTTGGGAATGGAGGATTATCGTCTGGTGGTGAAAGAGGTGCATGTAGCAAAAAAAGATTGAGAACCCCTGTTCTAGAGCAAGCAATTGCTAGCGTAAAGTGAAATTTATAGGACTTGTGTATGTCTGTTGATCATTTTCGCATTTAAAATACTCGTTGTTATGGGCACGACAAAAATGATTCGTGGAATAGTTTTTGCCGATTATTTTCGGAATAGCAGAGCCAAAAAGATTTTTGGAGGGACAAGATCAACTCGGAATGACGGCCCGTATGTGAAATGGGAGCGATGATTAAGGGGTTAAACTACTCCAGAAATCATGAGACTAATGTTTGTCAGATTTATCTTTCAGTTAGCGAATTCATAATATCGTAACTCTCACTGACTCAAATTCGTGTGTTATTTCCTTATCCTAAACATTTCCTCAAAGCAACAATAAACAATTATTAGTTTCTCATCACCGATTTCTTCTTATTACTTCTCCTTACCGCTTCCTGCAGTTTTCATTTATGTAACTAAGCCATTAGATTTCTAAATAAGCCATTTTTATGTAAGCCGTCTAAAGAAGCCATTTCTAAGTTAGCCATCTAAGTAAGCTTCATTAGATTTCTGTCCCTTTCCTGTTGGGTGCAAGAGTTTTGTTCACTTACAAAGAAGAGGCACAATGTAGCTACCAGTTGAACAACATTTAATTTTACTTTACTGGATAGATAGGTGCCCTGTGAATCATAACAATCTGTTTTATCAGACCAGTGGAAATGTCCTTACTCCCAGCAGCCCGCAGCCTGTAGAACGGAGATGGCGACTCAGGTTGCCGCCTTGTGTTGGTAAAAGCGTTCAAATAATTAGAGTTACATTTTAGGCTTATTTTGAGGACAGTATGGTTTTTGCTTTTTCTGGTTCACTATGGGGAATATATTGATTGCTGGTTTTCCGAGAGTAACGAGGTATATGGAGATGTATAAAATTGGTTTCATGACCTTAATGTACTGAACACATTTTTACGTAACATAGTACAACTTCTAGGAATGATTAGACATTGCAATACACTAGAAATTATAATACTTTGATTTTGGCACATCATGCTGCCAAAATCGCGTGCAACGCTACAACACAACTACTACAACGCAAACACAAAGTGCGTATACACTACAACAAACTGTAAGTAAACAAGGAAACTGTTACATAGACACTGACACTAAACATTATTACACATAAATTACTGTACATGGTACTTATAATAATTAGACTAAAAAGGAATAAATACAATTTTTGCTATGCATTACTAGAACGCTAACATATTATTTAACAAGCATATATAAATAGCATAATCATATACACTAGTTCCTAATGACTATATCGTACATGTATATCGAATTTTAAATAAGTCTTCCGCCAGCGCAAATATCGTCTGCGCAAACAGATCGCGTTGGCTTGCTTAATCATACTTTGTCAAACAATTTTTGGCATTTGAAAGAAAGAGACTTACTTCAGACAGGGCTAAAGAAAGAGACCTGTACTTCAGAACATTGTGCTATAAAAAAAATATCGTTATCACTAAGTACAAGGTGTGTGAAATGAAACTATCGCGCTACCAGATTAGAACTACCATTTACTTCCAGTTCTGTTGCAAAACGTCATCTACAGAATGTCACCGAATCATGTATACAGCTTTAGATACTAAAGTTGTACCATATGGCACTGTGAAGGTTTGGTACCTAAAGTTCCAAAACAAAGACTGTGACATTTAAGAAGCAGAGCACTCTGGCCGGCCTACTGATGTTGATGAGGCCCGCCTGTGAGAACTTCTAGAAAAATATCAGTATGCAGCCACTCGAGAGCTTACTAAGGAGTTAGACGTTAGTGCCATGTCCATTAGTCACATCATATAAACTTGGCGTACAAGTTCAGTCGCTGGGTGCCACACGAGATGACTCAAGCAGATGAGGATAGATGTGTGCGGGTCTGCACTAATCTGCTCGAATATCAACGAAGCAAAATTCTGGACTGGGTCATCACTTGTGATGAAAAGTGGATTTACTTCAACAAGCCGAAAAGGGGGTTGATATGCGCCCGATGAGCTCGTCGGCAAACTTTGTAAGTCAAAGCACAATTTGACTTACGAAAAGATCAGGCTTTGTATCTGTTGGGATTACCGTGGTATTTTCCACAAAGAGTATCTGGAAAAGGGTAAAACTCTCGACAGTAAGGTGTACAGCGAAATGCTAGTTCGTGTTGAGGCTGCTATCGAGGAGAAACGTCGAACTGAGTTAAAAAGATAATGTTCCAATCAAGATAATGCAAGATCACATGTGTCTGCATTCACCGGCTAGATTCTGTATGGACGTGAATGGGATCTTTTGCCCCGACATCGCTCCGTCGAAATTCTACCTTTTTTCTTACTTGCAGCTACATCTTGCAGGTGCTATCTTCCATTCTGTACAGGACGTTCGAAATGAGGTTGATATGTTTTTGGACTCGCCGCCACCAAGTTTCTGGGCCGAAGGCTTTGAAAAAATACCAAAACGTTGGCAGAAAATCATAGATTTGGGTGGTGATTACTACTAGCACCGAAAGTACTACTTTCATGTTACCCCCCTCTAACTTTATTAAGAACGTTTTTTGGCGGAAAACTTTTCATTAAAGCCAGTTGTATAAGCGAAGACTGAAACAAAACTACATTAATCTTTCGTATCGAAATATCGCAAGCTTGGCTTCATCGATTTATGAGAAAAATTCGAAATAAGCAGCGTTAAAAAATGTCACGAGAAGGTAAAATAAATGTATATGATATTTTAGTTACGAATTTATATGAAAATATCTATACAACTACTATTAAATTTGATACCTAGTATTACTAACGTGAAACGATTTATTAATGGACGAAATAGTCTATTACTTCATATAATGCTTATCTGGCTTCATTCACATGCACACTAACAAATCGTGCGAAAAGAACTCTTGTGCAAACATATTTTCCTTTCTGCGCTTTGTTGTTTGTCTGCTGTTTTGATAGATTCTGTAAGTCTGGAATTCCGAAATTTTATTTTGAAAAATAAGTAAATAAGTAATAAAAATAAAGAAGTAAAAAAGAAATTGCTGCCAGCAATCAAAGTAGAAAAATAATAATGACGTCTCCGGTTATGGCCGTCGAGGTAACGGTGGCCCTAAAAGGTTTGTTAAGGTTTTTTACGCTGTGCACCAGTCCTCCTAACCTCCGCCTTTTTTTTCTTTATAGCTTTATTATTAAGCACCGTTTTCTTCGCATTTGCGCCATACCCAATATAACTGCAAAATCACAAAAATTTTTAAAGTAGCATAACCGCATGCATATGTTTAGAATTCCTGATACAGTTTTAAGTATCGGCATACATTTTTTTCTATTTTTTTAAAATCTTTTCTAGGTTTAACATAACAATGTTCAATTTTCTTGGCAAAAAAATTAATTCTCAATTTCTTAAGCTTACTAAACTTTTATTCTGTCTTTTTTTCATTATTATTAAGGTTTTGTGTATTCACTTTACTTTATTAATATTTACGTTCTTCGCACTTACGCTACATAAAATTCAGTTCAACAGCAAAATGACAAAACAACACAATAATACACAATAATAATCACACAATAAAATAACATCACAAACAAATCACATAACAAACAACGTATCACATAACAAAACACAACAGCACAATAAAATAACAATCATAAATTTAAAAACAGCATATTTTTAGAATTTTCGATAGACAGTCTTGCGCGTAGAAAATAAAAGTGTTTTATTCCATACAGCGTTGCCTCTGCTCGCTTTCAGATCGTTGAGTTTGTTAATCAAAAAATTAATTAAAGTTTTGCAAAGTATAAAATTCGAAATTCAATACGGGCTTCCGGGTGCACATGTTCTGGTAGAGGACTGCGTTATTCAAAATTTCATGGCTTTAACTACATAGTGCGAGAAAGTCACATATACAGCCATTTAGAGTGATTCAACGCAAAATCTCTTTTTGAAACTAATATATCCCTTTGAGCTAATAAATATTTTATGATACATAATACATTTTCCTGAATGGCAACAGATGGGAATGAATTTCGCGTCTGTTGCCATTCAGGAAGTAACGTATTTAGAGGGATTCGACGCAAAATCTCTTTTCGAGATGTAAATTTTATATTAGTGTAATGTTAATTTTATTGCGAAAGCATTAAAATATTGCAGAATTATGATATGCGTATTTCCTAAATCAATTAGCGATCTGTTATGGTTTACTCTTTGATGATCTTATACATGGGATATATTTTGTTCTTCAGTATAGAAACTGTCATTATACAGACATAAAATTAGTGTTAAAAATCGTTTCATAATTTGGCTTAAGAAAAAGAGGAGAGTATCAACAGCGTGTGTACCATGTCCAGGTACAAATAAGTTTAGTATTTCGTAGAAGTTAAAGATCCGATGTTTTCTGTTTTGAAAAAGATTCGAATTTGTTTAAGTTGTTCACATAGCGAGAGAAGTTCAATTTTTTCACGATGAGAGTTCTTCTCACCTTTTATAATGCAAATCTTTCGACTTGGACGTTCCGTACATCGATCAATAGAATGGCATCCCATATCATATACTCGTATGTGGCTTACATGAATATGTAAATGTGGTGGGTCGGGAGGCCGGCTGCCTCTTAAACACAATGTTACAAGTGCTTACCCTCTCCAAATTACCAACATTATGAAGCAGTTGCTCTAGAATTAGCATACACAATAGATAGGTTCTTAGGGAACGATTGAGTCGATGGCATCAATAACTCAAAACGGTTTACGCTTGTCTTGCTTTCGAAGCTTCACTTCATAGTGATCTAAGTCAGTTTCTGCTTACATATGGATGCAGAGAGTGAGATGCAAATTTATCTTGATGCATATCTACTTTCTTTGATTTGTCTTCAACACTGCAGCTTGGAAAGGCACATAAATCACCATTGTTTCAGAAACAAAAAGGGAAAAGTATATATCTGATATTGTGTCAGATTTAAGGAGGAGAGAAATAGCTGTAGTGAAGGGACATTAAAAAGGGGTGTAAAAAATAGCAACAGTTTTGTATTTTAAAACGTTTGCCACGATTAGTGCGCGTCATTATCCACCAGGCGTTCTAGTAATTACGTTTATAATATAAAAACACTTAAACTGAAAACTAGACATTTAGGACATAATCTTTCTTCCAGTTTTAAAGCATTATATTTCATTTATGTTATTAAGTATTTGCTGGTGGAAAGAATCAAACGGACTTTTACATATCCTTTAAGCTTAAACTTGCATATTGATCTTGCGAAAATTCCAAATTAAAAATATTTTTGCAAAGGGTTTTTTCCCCCCATTTGACATTTTTGTGGTGCCAGAATGTATACTATATGGTGAACAATTATTGTCAGATTTTTTAAATAAAATGTGTGAATGCCTGTAGGGAGGAAGAATGAACAGCCTTGGTTATCTCAATAAACAAAATCGTTGGTTCTAATCTTTCTTTTTAGCACAAAGGGCGTTAGCCCATGCAGAAGGGCTATAAATTTCGTTATGGTATTTTGCGTTTACTGTAAATGTCGGTTCACTTTTCAGATTGTTGCCACCAAATATTAGAGCCCTGTGTTATATTTGAAGAAATTAAATAATAATGAAGAATCTACATAAATGTATGTATGTTTCTCGCATTGTGATAAAACAACGGTACCTAGAGCCATCAAATTTTGAATAATGTAATCTTCCATTGAATATGGGCGTCTGGAAGTCCGAATCTGGAATTTGAAATTTGCTTTATTATCGATTTTATATTTTGTAACACTTCAACGAATTTTTGATTAGCAAATTAAAAGATTTTAAAGCGAGCAATGATAATACCGTACGGGGAAAAAATAATAATAATCTCCAGTGCATGAGACTGCGTATCGGAAGTTCTAAAGGTATGATCTTTTTTATTTTGTGATATTGCCACTGAATTGAATTTTATATTTTAAGTGCGAAAAACATGATATATTATTAATGGTAACACACAAAACGTTAAAAAAAGACCCTTCGGGGATTTGTTTTCTCCAAAGGGATCCCAGGGGAAAACCATTATTCTGTTATAAATTTTACTTATAAAAACAGATTTACTTCATATTACTTAACGTAACATTAACAGAAATAAAATATTATTTAATCGATTAATTTGATGCTCAGTTTTGCAGATCACGTAAAATTTTAATCGAATTTTGATTTGCGGAGGAGTTTACATGGAGCCCTATCATTCCCCAGAACACAGTTTGAAAACCAGTGATTTATTTTAATAGTTAAAAGTTGGAACATATATAAACACTGACATTATTTTGTAAAAATAATTCGTATTTTGTGAAAGTAATTCGATGTCTGAATACATTTATTTCCCTTACTTATTGTAAAAATTCTTTGTTATTATGCGGGTAGATATTCTCAGTAATTATATTCTCGACATACTCGCAATAAAAATGCATGTTTACGTATCTGCTACCTGTAAATAAAAATGCATGTTTGCGTATCTGCTACCTAATAATGTAATGGAGTGCTACCTGTAAATAAAAATGCATGTCTACCAATCTGCTCTGTAAAATAAAAATGCATGCTTTTTTAATGCGTTTTTACATTTTAATTACTAGTTTTTATGATTGTAACTAAAAAAAAATTATTCAAGGGGCCAATTTGCCCAGAAGTGCTATTAATTTCGTTTTGTCATTTTGCGTTGGTTCACTATAAACGGCGTTTCACTTTTCAAATTGTGCCACCAAATATTATCACTCTGTGATATTTTTAAATAAATTAAATAATGAAGAATCTGCATTTTGTATGTATGTATGTTCTTCGCATTGTGAGAAAACGACGGTATCTAGAACCACTGAATTTTTAATAATGTAGTCACCCGAAAATGGAGCCCATAAATAACCAAGCGGTACAGTCGCTGAACAATGGTGGTTCCGTCTGGGACTCGAATTCGGGTGAACGGGTTGGCTGCATGGGCGATTTTGTGGTTTTCCCCCATGTATAATGTCATACGAAGCAGTTGCCCTTAGAAAATCCTCCACGAAGGCCTTCCTCCTTTTAAGCAGCAGTAGCGTGCTTTGCCGTGACCAAATAAATTAAACGAAATCAAGCACACACACATGTGCACCTTGAAGCCTGAATTTTGATTTTCGAATTTGTTTTATTTATTTCAGATTTTGTTAAATTGTAATGAATTTTTGAATAACGGATTCGACGATTTGAAAGCGAGTAGTAGCAGCATTGTTCGGGAAAAAAAAAAAAAAAAAAAAAAAATTAGCTTCAGCGCTTCGAGACTGTTGCCATTCAGAGAAACGTAAGATAGTACATTCCGCAAAAGAAGAAGGTGAAGAATAACCTTGTTTGTTTACATTAGCTATACGTTCGCTTGAGGTTATCTACCTTGTCTGCTTATATTAGCTATATATATGTCTCGTGATGGCTGATCTTACTTGAATTTATCTCATTGTAATTAACAAATTTGGTTCTATGAAAGCAATATGTTGCCGCGACTGAAAAGAAAATAATATCTTCCATGCGCCAGCATATTACGATTTCTTAAAGCTCAAGATACTTTCAAATTTAATCTGGAAGGTTACTGAGTAATAAACGAAGCCATTTAAAAGCGAGAAACATAGTTCTTAAGAGTATTTGTTTTCTACTTTTTAATGTGATTGATTTAAATAAACATGTATTAAAATCATGAGATGTCTAATTAGAAATATTCAGTATTTTTAGGAAATTACACTAGCTGCTCCCATTATATGCTTTCATTACATTCATACATTATGTATGGCCTTTTCTTTTTTATGGTAATCTATCCTTTTTACAGTGGTGGCCAAGATTTTGGACACTTTAGGAAATTTTTATGTTTTTGAACTTTGCATGATTATAGCAAACGTTGCGTTTCACAAAATGCAAACTTGTATATATCATTTTAAAGAGAATTTATTACTGAATTCAATACAAAACACAAAATTCAATTATTTGCAATACAAAAAAAAAAAAGTTAAACGATAATAGTTATCGATATACATTAGATACATATATTGCAGTGAGTTATCAGTACTTAGTAGGGTATCCTTTATTTTTGATTACAGCTTCACATCGACGTTTCATTGAGCTGACAAGAGTTTTAAGCTCTTCTTTCGTTATTACATGATGCCAGGAAGCAGTTATAGCCTCAATTAGTTCCCTTTTATTTGATGGGCGTCTCATTCGGACAAGAGTTTTCAAACGGTGCCACAAATTTTCCATAGGATTGAGGTCAGGACTGTTTCCTGGCCATGACAACAATTGAATGCTCTTTGTATGAAACCACTCTTTCAATATTTTGGCCGTGTGGCAAGGAGCAGAATCCTGCTGAAAAATAAACGAAGCATTGTTGGGAAAGAGATCTCTGATGGAAGGTTGGTTCTAGAATAGTGTCAATGTATTTTCTGGCATTCAGTGTCCCATCGATGACATGAAGGCGACCAATACCATCTGCTGACATGCAGGACCAAATCATAACACTAACTGGGTTCTTCACAGTTGCTTGAATGCAGTCAGAATGTAGCTCTTCTCCTATTCTACGTCTTACATATTTTCGCCCATCACTACCGAATAACGATATCTTAGTTTCATCACTCCATATAACTTGTGACCACTGATCATCTGTCCAATTAATGTGTTCCTTTGCCCACTGTAGTCTTTTTTTTTTTTTTTTTTTTTTTTTCGTCGCTGAAAATTAAGATAAGGCTTTTTTCGTGGAATTCTACCTCTCAGTCCAACATCTGTTAATCTTCTCCTGATTGTTTTTGAACTGACAGAAACACCAGCATCATTCAGATCACTTCTGATGGCCGCTGATGACATTTTTCTATCTTGGAGACATAGTCTTTTTATTCTTCTGTCATCAATAGATGTGGTGCACCTTTTTTGGCCTTTCCTTCTTTGTTTTTTTTATTGAATTTTGTCTTCTGAGATTGTAAACAAAACTTTCGGACTCCAGATGTAGTCACTGAACCACCCACCTGTCTTGCAATTTCAGCATAGTAAAGACCACTTTCTCGTAACACAATAATATTACATCTCTTTCTAGGTGTCCAATCTACTCTTTTATTTGATGTCATTGCTTCTTGACTAAATATTAAAAATGTTTACAAAAATTCCTTCTTGTAATTGCAGTGTATAAGAAACAGGTCCTCTTTCTACAGAACAAAGCAAAATAATGAATTGTTTCATGTGTAAACATGATGTCAGCTTCTACTGGCAGTTACTAACATTTGATTGGTTCTCAGAACAAGAACAGTGATTGGCCAGGAAAGCTAGACATTACAAACCACTTCATAACTGTGTTTTTTATTTATATTAAAGTACATATAACTTTTTTTGTATTGCAAATAATTGAATTTTGTGTTTTGTATTAAATTCAGTAATAAATTCTCTTTAAAATGATATATACAAGTTTTGATTTTGCGAAACGTAACATTTTCTATAAGCATACAAAGTTCAGAAACATAAAAATTTCCAAAAGTGTCCACAATTTTGGCCACCACTGTATACTTTTCCTTTTTTATGATAACTATTTTTGACGGCTGGCCCCACGAGTAGCTAGTTTTTCAAGAAATAAATAGTATAGCGAATAGAAAAATATCTATGACAACCTCTAAACTCTCTATCCGGAATTCTAAAGATGTACTATTTTTAAATAGTGATTTTGCTGTTGAATTTTACTCGTATATGGTATAAGTGCGAAGAACGTGATATTTAATGAATAAATTTAGTACAAAAAACGCTAATAATAAAAAGACAAAAACTGGTTTTGATATGATGAACTGAGAAAAGACAAAAAAATATTAAAATATATGGCAACACTGCTTCGGGAATTCTAAACATACGCTGCTGTGCTGCTTTTAATTTTTTTTTTTTTTTTAATTTTTGCTGTTGATTGGTATATGGCGTAAGTTCTAAGAACGATGTTTAATGATAAAGCTAAAAAGACAAGGGGGGGGTAAAAGGAAAGAAAGGAAGAAAGTGAACGCAACAGCAGACTGGTAGACTAACGAGCTCAGCCAGAGCGTAAAGAACCTTAACAAACACTTTTAGGCGAGTCTTAAAATCTGAAACCTTTTTTTTTTTTTTTTTTTCTTTTTTTTAAATTTAAAAATATTATGTGATCTGATATCTCATGTGTAGAGCAGTGTTAAGTAGCACAATAACTGAAGATTAAGGTCACCTTGTGTTTAGTATAGATGGTTTGGTGAAAGTTTAGCGGATGTCTTGGAGAATTTGCATATTTTTCGGTAAAACTTACTTATGCAGTTTTACGTAAAAATGCATGTTTACGTATCTGCTGCCTAAAATGCTACCTGTAAATAAAAATGTATGTTTACGTATCTGCTACCTAACATCATTAGGTTATATCGATAAAATCATTTGGTTATACCGATAAAATCATTAGGTTATATCGATAAAATCATTAGGTTATATCGATAAAGTCATTAGGTTGTATCGAGTCATTAGGTTATATCGACGAAAGAAGCATGGAAAGTGTGCAATGCCTTCGCCACGATACCATTTATACCACGAAAGTAGGAAGAAAATACCTTACATATATAAAAGCGAAGTTATACAAAAAGGCATAATAATAACAAGAAAAGCTCTGCTTATGTCTTTTGAGAGACTGTTCAAAGACGTGTAATCGAAATTTCAGTTAAAGAACTCAAGACATGTATTTTAACCGCAGAATTTTAGTGCTGTTAACTTGTTACTATTATGCCATTGGTAGTACAGTGATGTAATTTTATCTTGTTTTCAGTTTGCTTATTCTAAATCTTCTGAACTAAAAAAAAAATAAATAAAAAATAGGTATTTAAATATATTAAAGTGTTTTAGGTATTTCATTTTTAAAAATCATAAAAATTTATGCTTCATATTATTTTAAAAACAAGAACGACTACACGTTAATCCAGTCTCTCATTAAATAACACTTTAGTTCTAGAAAGATTTTAATACGTATTCAAATATTTATTTTGTCTTAGGAAAAAAAAAATTATTTTGTATATTTAGCCAACTTGCAGTTTTTCTGAACTGATCTTATATTTATATTTTATTTATTTCTATTTACAGTATAAAGTGCTTTTGGTTATTTTGATATTCCCCCCCCCCAGGTAAGGAATTTCTTGCTTTCCAGAATGCGGCAAAATACGGAAAATCTAGAATTTCTTACATTTTGAAAGTAATGTATAGCTATTGAAAGTATTAGTACAGTTAATGGAACCCGAAAATTTTATATATTGCTCTACGTATGCATTGTTTTTACTTATAGTTTTTGGTTGGATTTATATACTCAAGATATTTTGCCCTTTATAAAATGTATTACGGCCTAAATAGATCAAGCAAGAACTATGTTAGAGAGCTTTTTTTTTAAAATTAAAATTAAATATAATTGATAATTATAATTATAATTAAAAAGTTGCTTTACGTATTTCTTATCTTATAAACAATCTTCAAACTAGATAGTTGAAATAAAAAAATACAAAAATTAGAATTGTCTTAAATTTAATTTTTGTATAGATTTTTTTATTTCAATTAACTACCTTGAAGATTTTTATGCCGTGAGTTATAAATGCACATATGATCAATATAGAATACTAAAATCCAGTTAAGGTTTTTAAGGAACGGAGGTTTTATGGAATATATTTTACGTTGTATTTAAGCATCCTACAACCATCAGCAAATTGTAACGCTGATTCTCTTTGTAGCCTATTTGATTGCCTATTTGAATCAAAGACGTTCTACTATTGTATTGTATTTTCTATTATTAATTTCTCAACTACATTTTACATTGCTTTACAATTAAGAAAATGTAGATTCTTTTGTTAGCGTTATATAATTAATTTTAATACGGATACCATGACTATGTAAAAGAAAACTTTGGTTTTATATTGAAAAAAAATTTTTTTAGGAAAGATTTTCAAGACAAGAACTGTAAAGTCATGTATTTACTTTAGATGACAAAACTTAAGTCAGTGTCAAATACTATTGCACCAAGATTTAATTTGTTATACAACAAAAAATAAACACATCTGTCTCATTAAAACATGATTTTTTTTTTCTGGTGCTGCGAAAAAATCTCGAGGATAAAAAGGAGTCACTAATGAAATGGTTTAAGAAGCGCTGGGCTAGAGTTCCGTTCTCAAAATAAGTAAATTTCAGTGACCTCTTTACCTAATGGTAACGCCTTGCATGTTAAATATTGTAATAATATATGTAAATTTATCAGTAATATATGTAAATTTTTAATAGGTTAAATTGCTTGTTATTTAGTTATGTAGCTTTCCATATCACAAAACACTTCCGCTCTCAGTTCTTGCCCTTCTCCCGAAGATCAGCGATAACCAAAGCAGTAAAATGCCTAAAGCAATTGCAGAGTTACTTCAATCTTCGTTAATGAAAAAAATATGTTGTTTCTGTTTCCTTCACGTGCAGTCTAAATACTGTTTGAAATTCCTGAGGGTGACAGAATGATAAAATACAATTTAGTCAGAACGTACGGAAGTAGAAAATATAAAAAATTGCGAGGTTTCTTTCCAGCTTGCTGCGTTTATAATGCGGCGACTTCTAGGTTACTACAGCAGCTCTAACATGATACAATAGCATAATATAGAACAGGGGTGGCCAAAGTGCGGCTCGCGAGCCTGATATGGCTCTCGCAGTCAATTTGTGCGGCTCGTGCGTATAAAATATATGTATGAAATATGGTAAACTAAAACTATTCAGTGTCCAAAAAGAAGTAATTAATTAGTTTAGACTCTTTTTACAAAGTTATCAGGGATTTCTTTCTATTTAAAACCCCCTCCACTACTTCTATAATGATGTAAATGTGAACTTGTGGCTTTTAGAAAATCTAGATGCGGCTCTCGAACATTCCTGAATTCAAACGTGCGGCCCTTACTGACATGAAGCTTGGCCAACTCTGATATAGTATTTATAACTTGTTAAACTAGTGCATTAATTTAGAATTTGCTATTACGTTAGATTCCAGATTTCTATGAATATGTATTATGGATATAAAATTAAGCAAAGCAACAAAGGCGCTATCGATTTCTAGGTCAAACAGGTACAGGTTGCTCTTCATCAGGAGCAAAGAAATCTCCAACGAAGAAAAAGCCACAGTTATTATTTATACCGAAAAGAAGTAATTCACCAGCGGAAGAATATTTTGAATAATTTTTGCGAAGTCAAAATTGTGATTAAATTTCCAACTATGATTAGCTATCGAAAACTCGTTAATTTCGCCTTTCTTTTCAGACGTAAAATTAGACTGGGCAATATATTTCAAACCACACTGACAAGAAAGATATGCTATAAATCCCCAAAAATTAGTCAGAAATGAAATCTTTAAAAATCAAATCATGGATTTTTATTGATAGGCCAGAAAATTACTTGAACACTGAAATTTTGGAGAATCCGTACAATGTTGTAACGGATAAAAGGATGAAATGGAAGGCCGACAAGGTTATTAATGTTTTCCTAACAGAGAATGTCTTGTTTGAGCGCAAGAAAGAAATTTTGGGGAGCTTTTAAGGCTTTTGTCGATGACAATGGAAGGAAACCCTCAATAAATGGCAACTGATCTCAGATAATTGAGTTCATTAAAGATTCTGAGGAACAAACTTTGAGAATGCGAAATGCATAATAGTAAAAAGTAGCCATCGTTTGCTTATCCGGGTAACATGACTCAGCATGGTGTAATGTATATTGCAGTAATTGACAAAACAGGCAATCTTCTTATTAGAACATAAATTTTATTTCTAATTCACAGAGATAGATAAATTGAAGAAATTCTTTAGTGTCAAAAACTTTCATACTACTACTAGCTGGTAAAAACTTCAGAATCTAATTTTTTTAACAAATTCTCACGTTGCTGAGCAACGGTTACATAATATAAATATGTCGTTGCCACTTCAACAATAAATAGTTATTTATTAAATGTAGGGTTGTAGTGCTAGTGCCCATTTTATAAGTCGTAGATTTAGACTCACATTATTTTTGAGCCAAACTAAGGGATTATGATCGGTCATGATGAGGAACAGTATGTCCGTCTAAATAACATTGAAGTTTCTTTACAGCAAATATTATGGCGGCGCATTCCTTTTCTGTGGTAGAGTACTTTTTTCAGTTTCTGTAAATTTCTTACTGAGGTATAATACTGGATGTTCATTGTCTCGTTCATCTTTTTCAGCTAAAATGACACCCATACCAGAGTTTGAACCATCAGTTTGCAAAATAAACTCCTTATTGAAATCAGGTGCATGTAGTGTAAGCCTTTGAGACAGTTTCTTCTTTAGCTCTTCAAATGCTTTTGTGCACTCTTCTGTCCAAATTATTTTCCCTTTCTTTAAGTTTCCTTTCAAAGTTTCTGTTAAAGGTGCTGCTATAGATGAGAACATGGGAATGTAATAATTATAATATTCCGCTAATCCTAAAAATGCTCTGACTTGACTTTTTGTGGATGGCACTGGAAAATCAAGAATAACTTTTACTTTCACTTCACTTGGAATTATTATACCACGACCTACAATATGTCCTAGATATTTTACTCTATCTTGAGCAAATTTACATTTTATTGGTTTAATAGTTAAACCAGCGTCCTTTATTTTGGACAAAACGGCTTTCAGGTGACTTAGATGTTCTTCCCAGGTGTTTGAAAAGATTGCCACGTCATCTAAATATGGAACAGCAAAGTTTTCACAACCGTGAAGGATTTCGGCCATCATTTTACTAAATGAAAATGGTGCATTTTTAAGTCCGAAAGGCATCCGTAGAAGTGTAAATATGCCAAAACTTGAAACAAAAGTGGCTAATCTTTGAGCATTAGGTGTTAAAGGTATTTGCCAGTATCCCTTTGTTAAATCCAAAAGAGTTATATATTTTGCACCTGCTACCGTTTCTACTCGTTGTTCGATGTTAGGCAAGGGAAATAAATTGTGTTTTTGTCAACTTATTCAATTATACTTATATTTTGCACCTGCTACCGTTTCTACTCGTTGTTCGATGTTAGGCAAGGGAAATAAATTGTGTTTTTGTCAACTTATTCAATTTTCTATAGTCGATACAAGGTCTTGGATCCTTCCCTGCTACTTCCACTAAAATCATAGGAGAAGTATAATCTGAATCTCCTATTTCAATTATTTTATGCTGAAGCATTTTATCAATTTCCGTTTTTACTATATCCGTTTGTCTAGGAGACATTCTGTATGGTTTACAGTGGATTGGGGTATTTTCTGTCAATGAATATCATGCGTTATTAAATGAGTTTTTCCAGGCTTATTAGAAAAGATTTTTTAAAACTTCAGCAGCATATGATGCAATTCTTGAATCTGTTGTTCATTTAGCTTATCATTTAAGGAATTGTTTTCTTTAATGTCCTCAAAATTGAACAATGTTGGTTCAGAGTCAATTGTTGGGAAATTTTCCTTCATATCATCAATTTCCTATTGATCTTCTGTAATCATAAGGTTAAACGATTATGCTCGCCTATGATAGATAAGTTTTTAACATATTAACATGGTAGACTTGATTAAAGTCTTTTTTCCCTTCGAAATTCACAACGTAATTAGTTTCGGATAATTTCTTCTCAACCTTCCCAGAACCTTTCCATTCAACTGCTAGTCTGTTTGGTTTATTCGTTGATACAACTAATACTAAATCTCCTTCAGAGAATTCTCTTTTGATAGCTTTACGATCGTACCACACTTTTCTTTTGGTTTGCATTTCCAGCATTTTATCTGTAGCCAGCCAGCTCTTTGCATCTTTTTAACCGATTTATCATTTGAAAAACGTATTCAACAACATTGTTTCCTTCGTCTTCAGGATTCATTCATTGTTCATATAATAATGTTACAGGTGTTCTAAGATTTCGACCATATACTAATTCTGCAGGTGTAAATCCCGTACTCTGGTGCGCTATTGTTCTTAAAGCAAATAGAGCTGCGGGAACTTGCTTCTCCCACTCAGGGGCTGCTTTGATACTTAAAACTTTTAAAATTCGTTTGATTGTTCGGTGAAATCTTTCAACAGGGTTGCTCATGCGTCAGAGTTGGGTTTTGAAAATACTTCTGCAATAATTGGTACTAAAGTCAAAGTACTTGGCTTTATCCTTAGATTTTCCCACTCTTTGACATGGATCGCAAGTTTTAACATACTCTTCTATTTCTTTATAGCAATTAGGCCAGTAAAAGTATCTTGTTAATCTATCTTTAGTTTTGACGACGTCTATCACGACATATTGACTTTATTTGATCCCTATATTTTTCAGGAATAACAATTAATTCCCTTTCATTTCCATTTTTATCTAATTTCTTTTTCACCAACAACCCGTTCTCCTTTACTTTGAAATCATTTGTCTTGCTGGAATTTTCATTTTTAGCTTCGTTCAGCAATGACGCTAGGTCTTTGCTTTGATGCTGAGATTCAATTAATTCCATTGAATTAACATTAATCCCTCTCTTAATTTCCTTATCTTCCTCATCAGCTTGCGGTAAAATATCTTCGTCAGTCTCAATAAACGTCAGTTCTTCTAGTTTCTCCATTTCGGTTTCTCTACTTCGATCTTCTTCATGAGATCTTTTTACTTGAGATCGTGTCAAAACTGCATTTATTTTTTCTAAATTTAAGAATGATTTATTTTTGAACAAATGGGCAGGTTTGTTACCCAATACATATCTGCCGGGATCATTTGTAACAACAGCTGCCTTTGTCTTTATGTGATCAAGTTCGCAATTAATTTCAACTTCCGCTAACGGTAGGCACACTAAATGGTCATTTAAAAGATATTGTACCCAGACATGTTCTCTAGTCATTTTTGCGTTATCTATGTATTTCCGAGAAATAACATCAACAGTGGCTCCTGTGTCTTGAAGAACAGGCATTTCATACCCATTAACTAAACCGTTAATTGTATGTGTTTCTAACAAATAATCATTCGAAGATACGCAATTTACCTTTTCATTTGGTTTTAAGCGAGGACACTGAGGCTTGAAATGTTCGTATGATCCACACGCGAAACAACGTGGTTGATATCTTTTGCCATATAAATTTTCTTGGTTCTTGTTTTGAAATTGACTTCTTTGTCGGGGATCTTTCTGGTATTTTGAATCATCCCATTTATCAGAATGCTTAAAATGAGGCGGATGCACTATTTGTTTCACAAAATTATCATAACGTGGTTTAAATGATCCTTTGTTAATTTTCTCAATCTGATTGGCACAAAATTTCGGTTTTATTGTTTTTCTCACATCTTCAAAATCTTCAATTTTCTTAACTATTTCAGTAGGTGAAATGATGGTTGTCCATTGATCCATAAAAAGTTCTTTGAAATCATGAGAAATACGCTTTTGAATTTGATCAGCCAACATGAGATCTTTTAGCTGTTCAAAAGTTTTAATGTTTAATCCGTTAAGCCATCCTTCTAAATAATTCTTTAATTCATAGTAGAAATCATACCAAGTACTTTCAGTAGATTTTTTGTGTTTATTAAATAGTTGTCGAAATTTTTCCGCACTCAATTTAAATCGTTGTAACAGTAAAGTTTTTACATATTCATACTTTTTCGCGTTCTCTTCTGGTTCAATAAGCAATAAGCTGAACAATGTCAGGAGGCAGTAATGAAATAAGTTGAGTCACTTGATTTTCAGCAGGTATATTCATTATTTTAGCTTGACGCTCAAATAACACCAGAAATAAACTTATTTCATCTTCTTTAGGGTTGAACGTGGCATGACATCGTGAATTCTGATTTTTAAGGCTGCTCAGGTAACTGCGTAGTTTCTACCGGCTGTGCTGTTGCAGCCATTGCTTCCAACTGAAGTTTCTGTAGCTCAAAGGCTCTAATTCGCTCTTCTCTTTCACGCTCTTCTTTTCTTTCCCTTTCTTCTCTTTTGCGTTAATCTCTTCTTTCTCTTTCTTCTCTTTCGCGTTCCTTTTCTCTTTCTTCCCTTTCGCATTCCTTTTCTCTTCCTTCCCTTTCGCGTTCCTTTTCTCTTTCTTCCCTTTCGCGCTCTTCTCTTCTTTCTCTTTCTTCTCTTTCGCGTTCTTTTTCTCTTTCGCGTTCTTCTTTTCTTTCCCTTTCTTCTCTAATTGCAGCCAGTAGTTCTCGAGTAAACTCCTCATCATAACCGGGACTTTCAGTAATCAGTTTGTGCAACTGAGCAATCTTAAATTCAGGTTTCACGGTTAAACCTAACTCTTCTGCCAGTACTTTTAAATCCTGTTTTTTACTCCGAGCTAAGAATGACATGTTGAACAAGTTACCTTTAATAGGCTTTCTTTTAAAATTTAATCTAAAAGATCGTACTTGTATTAAAAATGTATAATTTCTGGCGAGATTTAATTTCTCAAATACGAAATTCACACTAACCTATTGTAGAGAATTATTTAAACAACTTTGCTAGGTTGGCACAAAATACTATAATATTACTTCGGGTTGACGTTTTAACTCACTATTCACAAGCTTCGTTAGCTATAACGGTACTATTCCGTTTTGAGGACCGTAAAAATTGCAGCGAAAATGTATGTGCAAAAGCGCCAAATCTAGTAAATTGTCCCATTTAACAGCGAGCCAAATCTAGCGTACGCGCTGATTTCAAATTGCGTAAGTTTAGATAGTTCTATATATCTTAAGACGCCATTGAAATACTAGTTTAATTATTAAATCCTTTTTTGATATCCTACGGATTTAACAATTTGGGAATTGCCCATGAAGAAAAGTCTGCAATAGAAATTTTTCGAAGAACAGGCATCATTCGTCATAGAAAATTATGTTTGAACAACCAACGAGAGGAAATTATGCTTTAGCGATAACTCGGTAGCGAAAGAGCGATGCAGGAACCCATTCAGTTATATTTTGCCTTTTTTTTATATAAATTATAATAATGATTTGAAGTAGTCATTTACTCTTATTTATGCTTCCATTCAGTTATGTTTAGCCTTTTTCTTATATACATTATAATAATAAAAAAGTATTATATGAAATTAACCTTTCATCTAAATTAAAACAAAAATTTTAAATAGTTATTTACTATTATACTTCCTTTCTTGCGTTAAGGTTGCCGCAATTATTTTTGGCAGCACTGGCATCAACAATAGTTTGGCGATATTTTACGGTTCTCAAAACGGAATAATACCGCTATAACTATATAAACACCTATAAAACACCTTTGCCAGTTAGGCAATACAATGGAATTTTACACACGTCAGTTTGACGATATTACTACCTATCTCCACGCCTGGTTGGCGATAACAAAAACAGTTTTTGCCAGTTTGGCAATACAATTTTTACAATATTCATTCTGTAATACGTCGGGATGACGTTAATATCTACGACACGCCTGGATGGCGAGAACTAAGAAAAAACTTTTGCCAATTCTGCAGTATAATCAAATCTCACTACGTCAGTTTGACGTAACTATTTATTTTCCACGCGTCTGCTTGGCAACAAATTCAAAAACTCAGCTAGCAGTTTTTTTTTGCCGGGATGGCGTATATATATCAATTATCAACAAAAAAATTCAATACGAATAAAAGTAAAGCATAAATAATAAATTTAAAATACTTCTTTACCACAAATATCAATTATAAGAGTAAGCTGAATATTTCTAGTGTCAGTTATTTTAAACAAAATCTTACACGTTATAACTATAATTCTGAAACAAAGTATAAAAATTCAATAAAAGCTTTTTAAAGAAAACCAAAAGTTAATCTTATCTTCAGAGATAATTAATATCCTGTTCTGTCAATTCTTTGCTGTGACACAAGTTATAGAAATACAGAAGATAACCTTTGACTGATCCGCTTCAAAATCTGGCTTTAAAACCGCAGTCTTCTGAGATCCGTTTCTGCTTTAAATGAACAAACTCGGCAATTGATACTAGCAAACTTGTTCTCAAAATTTCAGTAACTTCCTGGGATTAGGAGAGCAGCACCATCGAAATTGATAATTGCACTCCTAATTTCCAGTATCTCGGGGGAACCTCCAATTAATTAAGACTGTAATGTATTTGGCAGTAATTGACAAAACAGGCAATCTTCTTAATAGAACATAAATTTTATTTCTAATCCACAGAAGAATAATAATTTGAAGAAATTCTTTAGTGTCAAAAACTTTCATACTACTACTAGCTGGTAAAAACTTCAGAATCTAATTTTTTAACAATTTCTCACGTTGCTGAGCAACGGTTACATAATATAAATATGTCGTTGCCACTTCAACAATAAATATAGTTATTTATTAAATAGCAAGATATTAACAACGGGAAAGCAAACAAACAGAAAAGTATTTACGATAAAGAGTAGCGCTGAAATCAGATACCATGCAGATAGATTATAAGAATATCAAAAAAGGGAAAGGTATTGTCAGATTCAGTTTTAAAAGTGAACTGGATAGCTGGATCAATCGAATTCATAACAGATAAAATCTGAGATCAATCTTCTTTATTACCATCAAAAAGCACAAAAGTCTCGTCTATATAACGAAACCAGAGACGGAAAGATAGTTCCTCAAGTAACTTGGTCTGGTACTGGATTATCCACAGCTAATCCTTCATAGCTTTAATCACCCATAGCTACCTTCTTGTTCGCTATACTTGTTTTAGTTATAGTTAGTATGCAACCTTTCCCTTCGTTGTAAATTTCTGTGCTCCCGATGAAGAGGGACCTATACTTGTTTACCCTCGAAATCGATAGAATCTTTAGTCAAAACTACGCCGAACACAAGGCTGTTTCTTTGCCTAATTTTATGTTACTTTACTGTGTTTCTATTCTCTCTTGATTTCTTACTGAGTTCCCCTTTCCTTTTGAGCAGCTAGTCTCGTAATCATAAGTGATTGCTTGTATACAAATCTTTTTAATTTATACTAGAGTAAATTTTTTTAATTTACAGTACAGTAATGTCTCATATAGCAAATGCAGTCTCTTCTTCGATGTCGTTCGTTCTGCAAATCGTTCAGTATGTGGGACGCTGTTGCCCGTAATTTACTTTGGAAATAAATTTAATCTTTTCCCAACTCTGGTCCGGAATCGCGGAGCGTTATAAAAAAATTCAGAGAATATTAGAACCACGTTTTTTATTGCAAACACGAATTTAATAATTTATTAATTACATAAAATATATATGCACACTAAATATGTATTCAAAAGGTAACTTTTTTTTTTTTTTAAATTTTATTTTAATGTGAGTCATCTAGTGGAAACGGAAGATTCAGTAGTCTCATAGATCTGCTTTTGGATTTTTCGAAGGTCGAAGTTTCAAAAGGTTGTCTAAATTGCTTTTTAAAATTGTCTGAAATAGTCACCTTCTTCCACTAATTGGTTTCGAAGTAGTGCATGGTATTATCATTGAGCAGGCCAGCCAATCTGTTTCATCTCAGTCATAATGGGTTCTCACTAGTAACTGTGACTTGGGTTTCTTTCCCTCTCCAATTAAATTATTTTTTTCTTTAAGAAATCTGGCATCAGTCTAATTTTCACTTAAGAAGATCCTTGATAGCTGAAATAGACATAAAGCATTTGTGATATCCTTCTCCTCTCCAGAAAAACCTTTGTCTTGTCTTTCTCATGTTCCCGTTGCAGCTCCTCAGTAGTAATAATAATAAATATTTTCGCTTAAGTAAATTATTTCTTTAGTAGACAATATACATATGAAAAGTAATGGTTCGGGGGGTTTGTTTCATGTATAAGTCGTTTAATCACGTGTTAATGAGACGGATGTGCTTAGTTTTTGCTGCATTACAATTTAATTCGTGGTGTGATAATTTAACAGTGGCGGAACAAAGCATATTCAGCATTTTTCTGCATTGAACGATACAAACTCGGCAATTGATACATCTGCATTGAACGATATTTTATAGAACGATTTCAATTTTAATTGTTTCATAATCTTGGTAGCCAAAACATTACTGAAAATTAAACAAAGAAGTTATTCATTACAGTCGCAGTTATTGAAAGTAAAGCCAAATTGGAGAAAATTCTCATCATACTTTCTTTTCCGCATCGTAGATGCCTTTTTCTGATTACTACACTTTTCTTTAAGAGACTTAATAGCATCCCCGTGTGCGTTATTAATTTTATTTGTGAAATTCAACCGCTTGTTTATTTATTTTTTAATATATATTTCAGAATCAAAAAACAATATGGAAGCTTTCAAATATTATTTTACGGCTTCCAAAGGAGCCTTTTTTTTTTAAACTTTTTGTGTGTTACCTTTATTTATTAAATATCATGTTCTTCTTACTTACACCATAAAATTCAATTCAACAGCAATATCACAAAATATTTAAAAGAGCATATCTTTAGAATTTCTGGATACACAGTCTCTCGCGCTGGAGATAAAATTGTGTTTCTTTCCCCCTCCTCCCTCCGTACGGTGTTGCCATTGCTCGCTTTTAAATCGTTGAGTGTTACTAAAAAATTCGTTAAATTTTACAAAATATGAAATAGATAATAAAACAGATTTCAAATTCGGGTTACAAAATATGAAATAGATAATAAAACAGATTTCAAATTTGGGCTTCCACATGCCCATTCTCGGGTGAGACGTCCGTTATTCAAAATTGGATGGCTCTAGGTACCGTTGTTTTATCACAGTGCGAAAACATACATACATTTATGCAGATTCTTCATTATTTAATTTCTTTAAATATAATACAGGGCGATAATGGCAACAATTTGAAAAGTGAAACGCCGTTTATAGTGAACCAACGCAAAATGCCAAAATGAAATTAATAGCCCTTCTGGACAAATTGGCCTTTTGAAATAAAAATTTTCTTTTAAAAATATAAAAAATAACATTTCTCATAATAGTTATTTCAATAATTATCAACCTTAAAATAGTAAATACAATATTATATCGTTTTTGCTATGCACACACTTGACGCAATGAAATTGAAACAACTGACCATACTCGAAAAACGTTATTATTACTAAACCTGTGTCACTGCAGTATCGACGTTATTTCTCTGCACGCTTTGTGTTGCACTGACCGTTTTGCTTACTGAGCATTTGTGGTATGTTTTGGTTCTCAAAATAACATATATGTTAAAACTGCAATGGGGTACCCCAATTAGGATGCGCTTAGTAGTATTTTCCAATATGTAAATATAATTTATAACTCAATTTTGGCAGTATTATAATTTTATAATCGACCTGTATAGAAAATGTAGTATGTTAAATGCATCTAATATATCTTTAAATTTATGCATGCAGATTAAATTTTTGCTTTGCGACTCCATTTCGGAAACGCTGGATTAGCAGGTGTTCCTCTGATCGTAGAATTCGCATCTGTATGGTAAAATACACTCATGTCCATAAATTAAGGATAATTCTGAGTCACGCGGAAATCGAACTCTAAAATAAATATATCACCTGTAAAATCACTACACACATCTTCAAGAATCATATGCAAATTTCAGGAAGTAACCAGATGACACCGATGGTACGTCACAAGACGAGAGTGTAAGAGAGTGATATATAAGGAATACAGGCAAAGACGTAAAATTGTTCGCAGGCGCTTTATAAGCATTTCAGTGCAATAACCGAATAGTTATAACACTAAGGACGCATTTGGATGATTTTTTACGTGGTAGAATTATCGGCCGTCGAGAATATGGGCGTACCCAACTGGAAGTATCAGACGAACTTGGAATTGCCCAGAGTGTCATCTCCAGGCTTTGGCAACGATTCCAAGATGATGGTAATTTGAGTACACGTTACAGCACAGGTCGCCCCAGAGTTACAACGCCGAATGAGAACCGGTATTTGGCAGTTACTACCAAAAGAAACAGGCGGAGCACAGCCTCAGACCTGTCTCGTCAGCTCTCTTCACCCACTCGTACGACAATTTCAAGGCGGACCGTGTACGGACGCGTAAGGCAGATTCGTCTATATGCTCGTAGACTTGTTAGATGCGTTCCACTTACTGCAACTCACTGTCGCCTGCGGTTAGCCTGGAGTAGAGAGCATGCATTATGGACACCGCAACAGTGGGCTTGTGTATGTTTTCCGACGAGTCCAGGTTTAGCTTGCAGTCTGATTCTCGCCGGACATTCATATGTAGAGCTTCAGGTACCCGTTACTACCAAGAAAACATCATTGAACGACACCGTTACGGTGGTGCAGGAGTGCTCGTTTGGGGTGGAATTATTCTGGGTTCCAGAACTGACTTGCATGTTCAAATTGGAACCCTGACAAGCCAAATCTATCGGGACGTCATTCTGGAACAACATGTACGTTTGTTTCGGGGCGCCATGGGCGCACAATTTGTGTTTGTGGATGATAACGCCCGTCCTCACCGTGGAAACATCGTACGCGAATGCCTTCAATCGGAGGATATCACCCGTATGGACTGGCCAACACTCTCACCGAACTTGAATCCAGTAGAGCACATGTGGGACATGCTTGGCCGACGAGTTGTAGCCCCGTCAACCTCCTCCTACATGTCTACCGGAACTTCGGAGAGCATTGCTTTTTGAGTGGTGTAATATCCACCAAGATCAGATCGATAATTTGATACTCAGCATGCCTAAGCGATGTACGGACTGTGTTGCATCGTCTGGGAGACATACAATGTATTAACAATCATACCAACCATGTAATATTGGCTTTTTGTAAGTTTTTTGTAATTTGCTCCAGGAAACAAAATCGCTATTTTTTTAATAATATCAAACATATAGCATCTTTTTTTTTTTTTGCTCTTTACCTTTTGTTTAATAAATAAGCTTTACAAATAAGTCAAATTTGTTTTGCTTCTAGCTCTTCCTTTGCCTGATTTTGCATTATCCTTAATTTATGGACATGAGTGTATTTCTAATTTCTAGATTATTCATTTGCTACAGAAGAACTTATAGTGTTTCTTGTCGATTCTCCCTTGCCTACATTTTAATTTACTAATTATGCCATATAAAAAAGTCAATGTATTTTGTTATAAATAATAAGTAGGAGGAATATTTAAAACAAATGGATGCTGACGAGTTGACTAATCCCGAAACTACTAAAAGTACCGCATCAGATTCAGAGGATCTCTATGGAATTCTATTGAACTGTAGTTATGAATTAAGTAAATTTTTAAGATTTGCTTTTACTTCCTTGTACGAAGTAAAAAGGAAGTATTGTAATCCCGAAAAATTTCAGGCAGCATATTTCAACGCAAATATCCATTTTGGCTGCTATTGAATGCTATTTAACGATGTTTTTGCGTGACATATGTACGTAAGGACAGATTAAAAGATTCTTTTCCTCCAAAAAAATTATAAAACTGCTTTCTGAATGAATTTTGAAGAGAATTTTTCGTGGTGTCTGTACGTACGTACTTACGTACGTACGTATGTATCTCGCATGACTCAAAAACGCCTCAGAATATTGAAATTTTGTATATAGGACTGCCATAACATGTAGATGTGCACCTCGTATTTTGGTTGCAGTTGGCCGCACGAAACGTATATAAATATATTTATAAATATATCCATTCTGTTAACCGGCTCAGTGATCTCAGTTTCTTTACTCTTATATGTTTGTAAATTGTTCATTTTTTACTTTAAAAATGATTGAGTTATGTTGTTCTTATCTTCCGGTTAAGGTTTTTATGCCTTTAGAAAATCTGCAAGCAATACGTATTTGTAGAATTATCAACAATTTAAAAGCTGTTTAAGTGCAGTTAAGCCTAATTTTTAAATAATATGGCGGACATATTTGCTTACATTTCAAACAGCAGAATAGTAGCTTTGTTGTCAATCTAGAGAGGCTAAACTTCGCAACAACAAAGATAACGGTTTCATTTATTATTGCGAATTAAATCATGCTTAATCCTTTCTGGAATTTTTCGAGGAAATAAGTGTTAAAGATTTACTTAATTTTTAATAATTAGTAATTTAATTTTTAATAGTTAGTAATTTTTAATACAGATATTTTGAGTTTTTATGTATTTTTGCCTTGTCGCGAAGTGAAAAACTGAATTAATTGAATGAGAAATACTCAATCGTCTGTGAAAAACTGTTTCTTTTTTGTTTTGTTTAATTTCTTTTATACATCGTTCTAGCTTTATTATAGTATTTGAATAGAACATGTAGCAACGATTAGATAATTATTTAAATAATATAGATTTTGTGCATTCTGAGTTATAATATGAACGAAATATAATACTGTTAAGTGAACCTAGCTCTAGAGTGTTGCTATGGTAAACAAATAAAGTGAATTTTAAAGAATGCATTTATTCTATAGTGGTTTATGCGCTGTCGGCGTAGTAGATTTAATTCAATTCAATAAGTTTAAACGAAATGCAAGAAAAATGCGTATAATTTAATATTCCGTACAAGGAAGTCATGTGGTGTAAACATAAGATTTTTTTTTTCTTTTTAATTTTAGAATTGCGTAATGGGTTTATATTAGCTGGTGCGATACACATTTATGTTTCATGGGCCGAGCCATGTGATTCAGCGCAAAACAATTTATAAACAATTTATTATATTTAACCTGCGAAGTTCACTGACGTTTCAATTAAGGATTGTTGTGCCTTTGGTCTCTTGAAAAGAGCTGTTTATAAGAGCAAACTCACCAGGACTGATGAACTCTGGAACGTAGTGAACGTAGTCATGGAAATTACAAATCACGCATCATAATCCAGGAGAAAAGGTATCAGACCAAATATTTAAAAAGTACTCTTTACTTTTTAAAGGTTAATTAAATGGCTCCGAAATCATTCTAAAAGTGGGTAAACTCCCTTTTGTACTACCCACGTGTAACTGACTTTCAGACTGCATAGGGAAAGTGATGCGATAATTTTAGAAGCATTGCAGAAATGAAAGCAAGGCAATATTAAAAGAAATGATAGTGAATTTGGCAACCGGTATGTAAAATTAAGGGAGAAGGCAACTTTAAATTGACGTAAATTTAATGTAAAATTCCGTCTATTTGAGTTGACTGCTATAGGTCCTCTGTCTTCAGGACGGATTAGAAGATGAAAAAGAAGGAGAACTTATATTAGCCGCCTTTCATAAAATCAGTGTCACTGTAAAGATTATTTTTCTTTAATTTACATTTTATTTCGACACCATTCGTAGGAAGTATTGCTTAACTGCCATAATATCTTTTAATAGGATTTGAAGATATTAATAGTAACTTAAACCATTTTTGTTAGTATGAGCTGCTAAGAAAGGGATAAATTCAAATGAATTAAAATAAGCTGATTATAACAAACAGGATTTTATGCATTTATGGCATTTCTTGATGATTGATGGGTAACTATCGCTACGTATCTGATTAAACATCCAGTTAGTGCCATGCTTTCCTGTTCTACCACCATTACTCTAATGCTTTGCTTTGTAAGTAGACATCTTTAGCCTACTGTTCTTCACTATTATAGCTTTGATAATGCGTTTTGAATGTTTTTATGCATTTTGGTAAAAATAGTCATTATCGATCATCCACAGAAGTAAGCACATGCAGAATAGATAGTGTTTTTTGAAATTATTTTCTGTCAGTGTACCTGAACTGTTTTTTAATATGATTTTTCAATGTAGAATGATTTAATCAACTGTTGAAAAAATGCGAAAGATAACACTTCTTAAATTTTAAGAATCGTTTATCATTCAAATTAATAACCATCTTCTGATTTGAGAAAAATGCAATTGAAAAAAGTTTTAAAAAAATCAGTTGTCTTTTTTTAATAATAATAACCGTGTACTTGAAAAAAAAAATGCGATTTGAAAACGCATCTGTATTTTAAATATTCTGTGAGCAGAGCTGCAAGGTGTTAAAAGATTTTAAAACTGGTTTAAAATGGCAAAAATTTTAATAACAAGGAAATTTAAATATAAAGCACTTATTTTTAAATTTGTAGAGCCATTACGTTATTGATACTGTTAGAGATAATGCCCTAATAAGTCTTTCCTTTCATGTAAATAATGCTTCTTTGAAATCTTTATGGGAGCTTGAAGTTTTCGGGATTTCCGACCCGACGGAAAATAGTAAAATGAAAAATGTTCATTGCGACTACGAGATTGAATTTCAGAATAAAATATCTATTCGGCCCGATGGTAGATATGAATTAGAATTACCCTGGAAATGCGAATCTACCAATTTATCAGATAATAAAAGCATTGCTTTGACACGTCATCAAAAAATGATTAGGAGGGCAGAAGAAAATAATTCTTTGAAGGAATATCAAGAAGTGTTTAGAGAGTGGGAAAATTTAAATATTGTAGAAAAGGTTCCGGAAAAGGAATTAAACAATAATGCCACTTTTTATTACACAGACTGGTTATTAAGATGAATAGTGAAACCACTAAGGTAAGACCCGTTTTCGATGCTTCATCTTGTGAAAAGGGAAAACCGTCTTTGAATCAGTGTTTATTGAAAGGACCTAATTTAATAGAATTAGTCCTTGATATTTTAGACAGAATGAGATTTTTTCCTATTGGTCTGAGTGCAGACATAGAGAAAGCATTCTTGCAGTTAGGAATTTCTCCGAAGGATAGAGATTACTTGCGATTTTTCTATCCAAGTGATGAGGGAGAAATAGTGTATAGGCACTGCAGAGTAGTTTTTGGAGTTTCCTGCAGCGCTTATCTACTAGGTGCATCTATTAAACATCTCTTGGATAATTGTTCACCTGATTTTTTAGATGTGGCTGACAAATTAAAAAATTCGTTCTATGTAGATAATTGTTTACAATATTGAGGAACAAGGCCAAAAGTCTTATGACGAGAGGCAGATTTAATTTACGGTGGTGGGAGAGCAATGTTGCTTCCAAATATACTACAAAATATTCCGGGCACACACCTCCTTTTAGGAATATTGTGGAATTTAGACAGTGATACTTTAAGGTGTAATATAAATGTAAATATGATAACTTGTGATAATAAGGTAACTAAGAGACTGATTCTGTCTATTCTACAATCAATTTTTGATCCAACTGGAATACTTGCACCAATAACTTTTGTTACAAGAAACATGAAAGTTGAAATTTTCTTGGGACGAGGTATTGCCGCATCATTTTGTATGTAAATTTTTTGTGTGGTTATCTTATATAATTTTGTTGAAAAATGTGGCAGTACCCCGATTCATTGGAACCTTTGCAACAGTTGAATTGCATGTACACTCATGTCTATAAATTAAGCATAATGCAAAATCAGGCAAACGAAGAGTTAGAAGCAAAACAAATTTGACTTATTTGTAAAGCTTTTTTATTAAACAAAAGGTAAGGAGCAAAAAAGATGCTATATGTTTGACATTATTATAAAACAAAATAGCGATTTTTTCTCCCTGGAGCAAATTACAAAAAAAAAAAAAAAAAAAAAAAACCTATTTACAAAAACCAATATTACATGGTTGGTTTGATTATTAATACATTTTATGTCTCCCAGACGATGCAATACAGTCCGTACAATGCCTAGGCGTACTGAGTATCAAATTACCGATCTAATCTTAGAGGATATTACACCACTCAAAAAGCAATGCTCTCCGAAGTTCTGGTAGACATGTAGGAGGAGGTTGACGGGCTACAACTCGTCGGCCAAGCATGTCCCATACGTGCTCTACTGGATTCAAGTCCGGTGAGAATTCTGTCCAGTCCGTACGGGTGACATCTTCCGATTGAAGGCATTCGCTTACGATGTTTGCACGGTGAGGACGGGCGTTGTCATCCATAAACACAAATTGTGCGCCAATGGCGCCACGAAACAAACGTACATGTTGTTCCAGAATGACGTCCCGATAGATTTGGCTTGTCATGGTTCCAATTTGAACAGGCAGGTCAGTTCTGAAACCCAGAATAATTCCACCCCAAACGAACACTCCTGCACCACCGTAACGGTGTCGTTCAATGATGTTTTCTTGGTGGTAACGGGTACCTGGAGCTCTCCATGTGAAAGTCCGGCGAGAATCAGACTGCAAGCTAAACCTGGACTCGTCGGAAAACATCACACAAGCCCACTGTTGAGGTGTCCACAACGCATACTCTCTACTCCAGGCTAACCGCAGGCGACAGTGAGTTGCAAAGTGGAACGCATCTAACAGGTCTACGAGCATATAGACCAATCTATCCTAAGCGTCTGTACATGGTCTGCCTTGAAATTGTCGTACCAGTGGTTGAAGAGAGCTGACGAGACAGGTCTGAGGCTGTGCTCTGCCTGTTTCTTTTGGAAGTAACTGAAAAATACCGGTCCTCATTCGGCGTTGTAACTCTGGGGCGACCTGTGTTGTAACGTCTACTCACATTGCCATCATCTCGGAATCGTTGCCAAAGCCTGGAGATGACACTCTGGGAAATTCCAAGTTCGTCTGATAATTCCATTTGGGTACGCCCACATTCCAGACGGCCGATAATTCTACCACGTAAAAAATCATCCAAATGCGTCTTTTGTGTCATAACTATTCGGTTATTGCACTGAAATGCTTATAAAACGCCTGCGAACAACTTTACTTCTTTGCCTGTATTCCTTATATATCACTCTCTTACACTCTCGTCATTGTGACGTACCATCGGTGTCATCTGGTTACTTCCTGAAATTTGCATATGATTCTTGAAGATGTGTGTAGTGATTTTACAGGTGATATATTTATTTTAGAGTTCGATTTCCGCGTGACTCCGAATTATCCTTAATTTATGGACATGAGTGTATTTGTCGATGCCTGTAAATATGCTTATGCAGGATGTATTTTCACGAGAAGTGTTGATTCTTGTAGTGTAAAAATTACTCTCTTAAAAGCAAAATCTAGAGTAGCTCCTATTAAGAATTTGACGATTCCTAGATTGGCATTAATGTCCTGTTGCATTGGATCCCGATTATTATAGTCTGTTTGTAAAGCTCTTAATGATTTTGATATAAATGTAACTTTATGGTGTGATTTCACTGTCGCATTATGGTGGATCAAAAATCCTGGTAATTGGTCGAACTTTGTAAGCAGTCGTGTTAAAGAAATTACTAAGTTGACAAATCCTGAATCATGAAGGCATGTGCATGGTAATATGAACCCAGCAGATGTGTTATCTCGGGGTTGCTCTTCTAAACAAATGATTAAGTCGGAGTGGTTTAAGTGACCTCTCTGGATAAGAGTAAGCCCTGAATTTTGGCCTACCAATATTGTTTGTCAGCCGAACGAAGCTGACTTGGAAAAAAGGAAAGTAAAACTTATTAATGTTAACTTTTCAGAGGATACCACTCCTTGGTATGCAGAAAGAGTTTCTGATTATGAGAAAATTATTCGTGTAACCGGTTGGGTGTTACGTTTTATTTCTAACTGTAGGAAGAGTTCAAATTTGTGTAAAGAATCTAAACTAACTGTTGCTGAAATCATAAATTTCGAAAAAGTTTTGGTTCGGTTGGTTCAAAGCTCAAATTTCCCTGACATTGGAGCTCTTAAAACATTGGATGTATTCATTGATAATGAAAAAATTATGAGTTAAAACTAGAATATTGGAACGCAAAGACAATTCTGAATTTTTAACACCAATTTTATTACCGAGTAATTGTATCTTTACTATATTGTTAATTGAGTCAGTTCATAAGAAACATTATCATGCTGGAACTCAAATGCTTCAATCTATTTTAAGAGAAAGATTCTGGATACTAAAACAACGTAAAACTGTGCGTAATGTGTTAGAAGGGTGTGTAATATGTCAACGATATAAAGCGAAATCGATGTCTTGTGAAGTGACTCCTCTTCCTAAAGATCGCGTAGGAGATTATAGGGCTTTTGAAATTTTCGGAGTAGATTTAGCTGGCCCATTGTTTTTAAAAGACGGTAAGAAGGTTTGGATGGCACTCTTCACATGCGCTCTGTACAGGGCAATCCATCTAGAACTGGTGACTTCGTTATCAACAGAATCTTTTCTTTTGGCTTTAAGACGATTCATAGCCAGACGTGGCAGACCACGAACCATTTATTCTTACAATGGGACTAACTTCCGAGGAACTTATAACGAAATGTCTAAACTTAACTGGGACATAATAGAGAATGAGGCAAAAATAAAGGGAATAGTATGGAAATTCAATCCACCAACAGCCTCCTGGTGGGGAGGTTGGTGGGAACGGCTAGTTCGCATGGTTAAAGAACTTTTAAGACGTTCTTTGGGAAAATCGGTTTTATCATGAAGAACTAGAAACCTTAATTTGCGATTGTGAGTCGGTAATTAATTTTCGACCTTTGACATATATTTCGGAGAACTCTGAAGATGCTATCCCGTCAATGTTTTTAATTGAAAAATTGTACTTCGAATGTAGCAGATATAGATAAAATTGACTCTGAGCATTTTTTTGAGAAGAATTAAATACCGCACAAAACTTCTTAAAGATTTAAGGAACCGTTTCCGAAAAGACTATTTGGGGCACTTAATAATAAAACAACCACAAAATAAAGTAACCCGGTTGCCTAAAATTGGGGAGATAGTCTTAATAGGAGATGATTTCAAAAAACGCTTGTATTGGCCTTTGGGTAAAATTATAGAGAAAATTCCTGGTCGGGATCTCAAAGTTCGAACAGTTAAACTAAAAACTCAGAATGGGATTTTCATAAGGCCCGTTCAGCGTATTTATCCACTAGAGATACAAATAGATGAAAATTATTTAGTTGAAGAGCCTAACGTTAACGGCGATAAGAAAAACGATCAGACTGACATAGAGCATATGAAACAGAAATTTACGTCGTCAGGACGGCTTGTTAAGAACCCTAATGTACTAGACCTTTTTAATAGGATAACATATGTTTTTGAGTCGTTTGCTTCTGACTCAAAAAGGGAGGATGTTGCATAATCTAGAAAATATTGTTAAGAATTTTATTATTACTATTTTTATTATTATTGTCTATTTTTCAAAAGTGTGTTTTTGTTTTATTATTGTGTGAAGTTTGTGACTATATGTCTTTTCATGTGTGGCAACAACGCTTCTGTAATTCTTCAATTTGTACTTTTGGATGTGTGCCAAGTTTGATGGCGTAATGCTCTGGTGAAAGCGTCGGTTGATTGTGTAGATGAAACATGTTGTTTCAGAATGTTATTTCTTTAAAATATATAAAATAAATGTTTTGTTTTCTGAACTCGAATTATGCAAACGTGATTTAGTTTCAATATAGCCCTTTAGCCCTAGCTTATTCAAGCTAAGTTCAAATATGTGTGGAATGGACAACACAAAGCAGGAAGGGTTAACTTTACCCTTTATTTTCCACAATATTACAGGTGCTCCCCAGGACTTAGAAGAGAAGGGCCAGCTGATAGAGCTTTTCCCTCTGAAGCAGAAAGTGAGAAGTGATGACGTAGTTATGATGACACTGAGCGCGGAGACGCAATTCACAGCTTGGAAATTAGCGTTTTTGAACCAGAGTTTAAAATGAGCTGTGTGTGAAAGATAGCTATAATTTGGAAGAGACAATGTTACTGCTTTATGCATTTTAGACTGAACCATTAAAAAATTTAATAATACTTACTCAATTTTAAAAGAATAGATAAAATGTGCTACTCTTTTAACATAAAGTTCCGTGGTTTTTTTTATTTTTAGTTGCCGGTTTTTTTTTATCCAATGCACGTTTATTTCTAATCATTTCTTTATCTGCATGCTAACTGAGAATTTTTATATTGCTAAGATAACTATAATAGCTGCTATTTAAATTTACTCAAAAAACAACTTTACATTGACATAGTTTTAAACATATATGACATATTTGGCAACATTTCTCCTAACCTACGTTTGATTTTTTGCCTAAATTAAAATTTTACATTATTATAATTCTCTTCCGATTCAATATAATAATAGATATTTTTAAAATAATTTTGTAATTTATACTTATATCTACATTACAATTAAATAAATGTATGTAAGATTGTTACCTTAATTTTGACAAAATAGCTTTACTCACAGTACCTAAAACAGTTATTTAATTTTTCAAAAGTGTGAGTAAAGGAAGCAGGTCTTTTTATGCCAATTACTTTGATGTTTTATACTATTATATTTTATCTAGAATGCTAATCTAGCACAAAATCTAATCAAGAATTAGTTACAAAGGATACAATAAGAATAACTTTAACAAGTACTTAACAAAATTAGTTTGTTAAATACTTGTTATTCTTGTTGGTACTATTTTGGTACTATTCATAATACCGAAGATATTATCGATTAACTCATAGAAGTCAGATGCTTTTGGATTTCCTGTGAGGTGGAGTATACCTTTTGCGGTACTTTTTGAAAATAATGTTTTCTCTGGAGCGACTTTTTGTGTGGCACAATTTGATTTCTTCTCAATCTCTATTTAAAACTTCTTTAATGATATCAAAATTTAAAACAGTTCCATCTTCTAAAACAAATTCTTTATTTAAAACGTGGTTTCTCAGTAATTTGAGGCAGAGCGCGAAATGAGACCTCTGATTAAAACAAACTGCACATTTTGAAAAGAACCGAGAACTTAATCCAGTTTAGAGTCATAGCAGAGTTTTCAATCTATATGCATTTCGTCGAAACTGAGAACGCATTTCTTTTCTACAGAATTCAAATATTCGCCTCTTTCCTTCTTTAGAGTAAGAACGTCACTTTGAATTCTTGGACTACACTAAAATTTAGCGCACCATCTTTAATTTGCTAATACTAGGTAAAGATATTCCAATTTTTTCTTATTTTTTTTTTCTTTCCAAAAATCATAGCTTTAAGATGACAGAGGTCTTATGACAATGCAACGTGAAATATCTTCACTAGTCCACTTGATTTTTACTTCTTTTTCAGCAATGCATTAATCTGCGTCTTTATAAAAATAGGCTTTAGACATTTTTCCAAATTCTTCGATTTGTGTCCCCCCCCCGAATTTCGCTATTTGAGATTTTAATTTCTGATACCAATTTCTGTCTAGATGTCGTCCACCTTCTTTGTCGCTGAACAAACATTCTAAAATTTTTCTTTTCTCTATTTTTCAATACTTTAATACAATTTTCTAAGGATATTATTTTGTTCTTCAAATTATCAATGCATTCTTGTTTATCCTTAAACTTAGGGCATTCAGGAATATCTACATTTTCATTTGTGAGTTTTATTTCAAAATCATTAACATTGTATTTATTATTGTCATCATCAATTTCGATTTATTATTGTCATCATAATTTACTTTCGGCACAGCATTCCATTTCAAAAGTTTCTTTTTATGGCTATCCAAACAAGCGATTTTTCATATCAGCTTCATAAACACTGCATAGTAAATGTTCGCTGCAGATTTTTCCGCTCTTCACATTAATAGAATCTTGTCTTTGACATTTGTGTATCCATTCTTTCGTCAAAAGCAAATTCTCATTTGGATCCTTTGGTCCATGAAATAAAATATCTCATCCTTTCGTACTTCTGTAAGTGCTACGGCACGTTACTACAGCGCAAAAAGCCATATTACGTAAACGATACTTTACAATATAGAATTTAAAATAAAAACTGACTAAAATTACATATATATAAATTATTTTAAATACTCGTATATACATTATTAGAAAACAGATATATATATATGATTAAAATTAATTTGGGATATGTAACCTCTAGAAAATCGTTACGCAGCTGACTGAAACTACAGTTTTAAACGCGGGAAATCGGAACAGGTGGCATCACAGTGACGTCAGATTACTGCCTGTTAAGTCCCCCCCCCATTAGGCTCGCGTCGGCGAGGAGTCGAACAAAGAAATGAGCTAGCCCTTTCTATTTATCCCTGTGTGCTCCCGCACTTCGAGATACAGAGACCAACCACTTGAGGTCTGAACGTAAAAATATAAAACTACTAACTAAAATTTTAAATAAGAGCTGACTTTGAATAGTTTACACAAATGCCTAACACTAAGACTGGCCTTTTAAATTATTACGTTTGTAGTACGCAAACTGCCGAAAACTACAATACGTTTTAAATATCGAGAGGACTAAACCTCTGGCTGTAAAGGTGGCTCACTTTCTCTCTACCTCTGTTCTTGGCGAAAAGCCACAACTTAAATACTTGGGCGTTAGCAAGTACAATTTGCATAAACAAGTTAACGTGTTTAATTCTGGTCGGAAGTGGAAAATAAGAGAGGATAGTATAGTTTTAAAAGAAAATAAACTTTAGTAAAACTTAAGATCCTTACAATCTACGAGAAAATTTTTTCATATTTTACCTCTATATTTATTACCTTAGAACGGAAAAGATATTTATAAATACACTTCTTAATAATTTAAAAAGAGTACTTTCTTAATAATCTACCTAATTGCTATAATTTAAAGCATTTTAAATTTGTAATGTGCACTGTGGGGGGGATGGGACAGTTCTATATCACCTGTTCTACTGGGGCGATTGACGAAATTCAACTTGCGTTTTTCATGTCTCGAAAGCGCAACTTATAATTTTTTGAAAATAAATCGATAAAATGTTTACTGTCTTAAAGTAGACGTGTTGCTAAGCATACCAGCAAAATATTAGAATTTTTTATTCAACATTTCCTGTGATATACGTGAATTTACATATTGGCGCGTTTTGAAATTTGGCATATTTGTTATAAGCGATAAATGTACTGTACTCTGTTAAAATTATTTAAAATACGAATGATGACTATTTTTCCTCTCGTGTTCAATGGAAAAAAGGGAAATGAAAATAGGTTGCTATAAATTGGGAAGTTCGCCAAGTGAATTATTCTTGGCGCAAAGTGAAAAAAATGTGTCAAGATAAATTTTTAAAATTCTCCATAAATAAATTTCTCACCAAAAATTACAAAATTTAATATCCAGGCATAATTTGACTTGTAGAATCGAAGTAAGGGAAAAAAATTGCGATGTTGTCACACCTCGCGCCCGTTCAGACACGAGGCGGGTTCTTTTCGTGCATTCACCATAACAGGAAAATGATCTTCATCAGCTTTGAAACTTTATCCACTAATTTATTACACATAATGGTACACAATATTCCACAAAACGAAATTTCTGTTATCCATAAGAAAAAAAAAAAAAAAAAAAAAAAAAATACTATATACAATATAAAGCGCGCAAAAACATGTTTTAGTTATCTCCTTTCAAACGGCATGCTTGCCGGTCCCCTACAAAAGTTCTCTAGTCTCCTCGTCACCCCACCAGTCTGACCCGACCGGTTTTTCCAGTTAGCTACGTCACTTCCTTTTATTGTCTTTCAGCTTCGAGGAGAAAAAGTTTCGGAAAAGTATTTCGCTAGGAGAAGGAACTTCACACCTCCCCTCTGGTTTATACATGGAGGTAGGAAAGGGAGGAGGGGCCAACCCGCGCTAAAAGTGAAGCACTGCTTTGAAGCTTGGGTCACCAGATGGGGTGTTCTTTGTTTACATTCAGAAGCTCGCTTGACAAGATTCTGATAGTATTTCGACACACGACAGTTCCATAGAAATCGAAAAAGCGACACTTTCGCATGAAAGAAACATTCATAGTGTGATAGATAATAGCAATTTGTATAGTTTAGTGACATTTACGCAAAAATCACATCTTGGTTATTTTTCGATAAGTAACAACAGCGATTTTGATTACGAATTTGTTTTATAAAATTCTAAGCTGTTGCACTACAAAAATATAGATTTTAAGAAAAATGTTATGCTTAAAGAATGAAAAATACCTTACGGTACATTTAAAATTGTATACGTCTTTCGATACTCTTGATAGAGTATTCGCTACTTTTATTTTATTTTCCAAACGTCAAAATGTTTTAAATAAAACAAATTTTTTTCACATCCATATATTATTGTAACATGTACCTTTTAAAATTTTTTAGAGGAGAGGCTTTACTGCTGCTCATTTTAAACCCATCGTTTTAATTTTATATATCTGAAAAATAATCACTTTGGGCTTACACGTTTTACTTATTTGGGTTAATTAAAAATAAAATTACCATCAAATGCTGCAACCCTCGTTAAAATTAATAAATATACACACAGATATGCCAACAAGTTAGCTTTCCCTTGATTTGGAACCACACATTTGTGTAAAATTATGTACAGTTTTACACAAATGTGTGGAACAGAAGAGGGATACATTTGCGAATTTGGCGGAAGTACCATGTGCGGTCAAGATGACCATGTGAACGTGCTACATCATCAAGACAGCTTATTAAGAATTTGAAAATAGGGTAATCGACGCAGATGAAAACATTTGTATATCCTGCCAAAGGAGGTCCGATCATGAATGGTCCGATTGTTGAAATGAAGGGTAAAAAAAAATCTGATAAGTATAATTAAAAGAATTATTCCCCTTACATTTTATAATAACTCAGTTACAAGTTTTAAATGATACTTAAAAAAAAAACTTATTTTATTCCCTTTCAAAAATGTTCAGAGGAAGTCAAGTACTATTTAAAGTATTTCGCTAATTCCTAATAATTCTCTAATTTAAAATGAACCGAACGAATAGAGCATTAATTATAAATTGACTTATATTTTTCGATTTAAAAGATGCCTCAGAAGCCAAAAAATCATGTCATATTTAAGAAAGTATTTTAGGAAGAAGCTCTATAAATAGAAAAGAAATAATGCATAATTTTAATATTAATATTACAATAAACTTTGATCTTAATTTTTGTACCTTAACCGAATAAAATCGAATTACCTTAATTTTTTTTCTAATGTAATTAACGAAAACTTGTGAAAATATTTCATTCAAATTAAACCATTCTGAGAAAACTGTCCTGTGAAAAGTATAGCATTTAATTCCGTTCAGAATGAAATGTTGTTTAAAAATATGTTGTTTTCACATACTTAGGACTCTGAAGTGTTGTAGAAAAAGAAAATATATACATTTATATGTATATTTACGACGTAATTACAAAATATTTACATCCGAACGCGTCAAATCCCATTGAACTCAATGGTAAATGACCCAATGTTTTGGTCACCACGTAGGGATCGCCGGTGCTTCAGAGCAGGGTACGGGAGAAACTTGTTTAGGGCGACTCCATCTTACTTCCTACCTCCATGCGTTTATAAATATTTCTGACGTAGTCGAAAAATTTGAAACCATCATTACTTGGAACCTTACCAGGTAATCCCTCTTTCTCTGGGCACAGCACAAGTAAACACAGTGGAACCAGAGAGCAAAAAAAAAAAAAAAAAAAAAAAAAAAAAAGGGGTCATGCTACAGTTATAAACACCAACCAAAAAAGTAAATAAATAAATAAATAACACATATAAACATAAAAACTGCACATGTCCAAATTTCTATAGCAATACAAACAAAACATTGCAATATCAAAACAACTCACTGACACTTCTGTAATGAATAATTATTTTACTAGAGCTACCATAATAATACAATGAAACAATAATGACATATTAGTAGTGATATTACCTGTTCTAGAGTAACCACAGTAATACAAAAAATAAATAAATAAATAAATAAATGAACGTTACAATATCCATGTACTCTTTGACATATTAGCGTTGAACATTATCTCTTCTGGTGTTACAATAACAAACACACACCCAAAAAAATTTATATGATACCAAACATTAGCTTCCTTTTTTTTTTTTTTTTTTTTCAATTTTAATTCCCCTTTGTTGGTTACTTATACATTCGTGAGGGATCCTAGACAATGCGTCTGCATCGGAGTTTTTAGCTCCTGGTTTATGCAATACAGTAACTTGGAATCTAGATAAAGCTAAAGCCCATCTCTGTAGTCTAGCATTCCGAGGTATCCCTTCAGTCAAGTACTTTAATGGGTTATGGTCTGTATGCAATAAAATTTTGTTTCCATATGTCTAAGTTTCGAATTTGTTTAATGCCCAAATAATTGCATACGCTTCTCTTTCTATAGTATTCCATTTTGACTGAGCACTAGTTAATTTTTGGCTAGCAAACGTTATAGGTCTAGCTTTCCCATATCCATCTCGTTGCAGTAAACACGCTCTAATACCTATTAGTGAGCGTCTGTATTAATTTCAAAAGGTTTCCGTATATCCGGCGTATATAAAGACGATGCCGCACACAATGCATCCTTTAATTCTTTGAATGTTTTCTCGGCTTCAGACCCTCAAGGTATATCATTAGGTATAAATTTTCTCGTAAGATCAGTTAATGGCCTTGCTATTTTTGCATAATTCGGAATATAATCCTTATAGTAATTATATAACCCCAACACTGATCTTAATGCCTTTTTGGTTCTAGGTGGCCTCAAATTTTTAATGACCTGCAATTTCTCCGGATCTGGGCCATGTCTGCCCGAGCCTACTATGTGACCTAGATACCTTACCTCCGACTTGCCGAAAGAGCATTTCTCTAAATTAGCCGCAAAGTTCAATGTCTGTAAGGTACTGAGTACAGCTTTTAAATGTTTAAGATGTTGTTCTCATGTTGACGAATAATCAATTATATCATCGATGAAACTTTCAGCATAATCACTATGTGGTCTAAGAGTTTGGTTCATAACTCTTTGGAAGGTTGCGGCAGCACCTGACAAACCGAATGGTATCACTTTCTACTGGTACTGACCCTTCGGAGAAACGAAACTCGTCAGATGTCTACTTTTCTTCTCCATAGGGATTTCTCAATACCCCTTAAGAATATCTAGCGTAGACAAATAACGTGCTGCCCCTTATACCGAAGCTATTCTGCGTTTTGCATAGGAAACGGGATTATCTGACTTTCCGCATTAAGCCCTCGATAATCACAACATAAACGTACGCTTCCGTCCCGTTTCGCCACACACACAGTAGGGTAAGCGATCTCTGCTGTGGAAATTTCAATTAAACTCTTTCTAACAAATCAGCAATTTGTTTTTCCACCTGTGGTTTCAACGCCTCCGGTACCTTGTAAACATGAGGTTGCTTTCTTTCAACTCCCGCTCTAACCTGATACTGTGGGATCCTACCTTAGCACATTTAATCTCCGCGTCAAACACTACATGGAAAGATTTGATCAATTTGCTCAACCGACCCCTTTGTGACCTATCTAAATGTTTCCATTCATCTGAAACACAAATCCTGTCTAAAAGTTTTTCTACTTCCGGGTTTATTTGAATAGGCGCATGCTGCACCTCTCCAAATTCTGTGTCAGCCTCATAGATTATCCCGACTGCATTTATGGGTTGTATGTATTTCCGCAACTTATTTTGATGCAAATGTCTAACAGATTCATCCGGCAATTTTACCAAATATGAATGTGGAGACCTTTTCTTAATTATTTCTCCAAGTCCTGTCCATTTCGAGCAAAGTTTATTTGTTGACGTTGGTATCAGTACTACTACCTCATCTCCTATCTCGAATTCCCTTTCCTGAGATCTCAAATTATGATGAACATATTTCTGCTGCTTAGCTTCCGAATTTTCTTTAGCGAATTTCTCCGCATCCTGTAACCTATTTCGAAGAGAAATTAAATATTCAGTAACGGATTCCCCAACTCCTTGTGGTAATACCGTCTCATCTACCCAACTCGATTTAAGTATCGTCAATGGTCCAACTGCACACGACCATACATTAGCAAAAATGGTGAGACTCCGGTAGTTGAATTCGATATCTCTCTATTAGCCCGTAACAAATATGGTAACTGCTTATCCCAGTTTCTTCCTTGAGTATTTATCGCTTGATGTAACATTGACTTCATTGTTCCAATCCACCTTTCCACTAGCCCGTTTGACTGCGGATAACCTGGCGTGGCGTAGAAAATTTTGGCGAGGCCCCTAACCTACTTAAAAACTCTTGTGTTAGCTTAGCCTTAAAGTTCGTTCCGTTATCCATGGCGATCATTCTCGAAACTCCTGTTCGCATGAAAATGTCAATGAAAGCGTCACAGGTAGCCTTCGTTGTCACCGCCTTTAGTGGAATTGCCTCCGGCCATATGCTGTGTTGATCAAACAAATAACACATATTGGTGCCCTCTAGAAGATTTCGGTTCAATCGGCCCTAAAATGTCCGCATTTATGACTTGGAATGGAAATTCTGGCCTCCCTACGGCTGTAATTTGGAGCCCTATCCTTCACTTTAACTTTCCTTCGTAACTGGCATTCCTTGCAAGCTTCACACCATTTCCGCACCTCCTTTGACAATCCTTCCCACCAAAACGACATAACAACATTTTAATCCTTTCCGCCGTCTTCTTTGCTGCGAAGTGCCCCCTTGTAAGCTTTCGTGAGCCAACTTCATGATTTCTTTCCTACGGCTTTGAGGAACAACTAATTGACTACATCGCTGCCCATTGATACTTCCTGTATGGTACAGAAGTCCTGACTCTAGCTAATACCCATTCTTGTTATTACGTGCATCCATGAACGCTCTTTTCAGCGAACCACATTCCGCTTGCTCCTGTCTAAAACGTTGAGTTTGCGATAGGTGTGGGTTATCAGCTGAGCCTTGCTCACTGTCTCCCAATTCTACTTTCCCCTCTTCTTTATTCCTTACCAACGGTGTAGTTCGAGCTATTTCCGTTTCACCTTCGACCTCGTAACGGACCTTTTCTGGGTCTGTCGATTCCTTTCCATCCAAGTTACTCAATACCTGACCAACTCTCAATACTAGTTTTTCTTCCTTATTTTCTCCCTAGTATAGATCTCTTTGCTCCCTGAGAAGTCTAAAATCTCGAGGCGTCACTAGCGCTTCCTCGTTCAAATTATGCACTACTGCTGCATGAACATTTACATAAGGCTGTGCATCCTCTTCTCCTGACCAGATACTGATAGGTACTGTTACTAATTGGGTTTCCATCTGGGGTCCTACGGCGGATTGTAACCATATCTTCCCTCCAGGCTCCAAATATTTCTGTGGAACTACCGATTTCCAGATTACGGTAACCTCTGCTCCGCTATCAATCACTCCTTTGAACCTAGCGTTGCCTATCTGTAGATCTATCCTAGGTAATTCCTCACTTGCCCTAGTTAATGGAATTTCTTCTGCATAGTTAGCTACCTTCAACCCTACGCATATTTTATTTAATCCCTTTGCTTCCACCTCATCCGTATCCTCTTTTTCGCTTCTTCTCTTGGGTTTCGCTATCCGGTTTATCGCTGGACAAAAACGTTTTATGTGTCCTTCCCCCTGACACTGAAAACATTTTAGAATTTTCTTATTTGCCTGCACCATTTCTTGAGGTTCTAAAGTCTTTATTTCCTTATACTTCTCTTTATTGACCCTGTAATCAGAACTGAAATTTCCCTTACTCTTATTTGGTCGCCCTAATTTTCCCCCTTGTTTTACAAGTTCCTGTTTTGGTCCCATTTTATTTACTTCCTGAGCACTCGTATTATTCCTGGGCATTGCTGCAACGTAATTATCCAAATCATTAGCAAGCTCTGACGGAGATAATCACTTTTCTACCTCTTTTAAGTGTACGCGCCTTAACATTTGCGGGTAATTGATCTTTTACTTGATCGACAATCAAAGTTCTCTTTTATCAAAAGTCTTAACTTTTCTGGATTCTAAGTAGAAATCAAGTGCTGCTTCAATCCTCGCTATGTGTTGAGTATACGTTTCCTCATACCTTTTTACACATTTTTCTAAATTCTTTTTATGTTGTAATGGGGTAATCTGGAACTCTTTCAATACTGTGTCTTTAATCTTAATATAGTTATCTAAATCCCTTTCACCCAGAGTTGCGATCAAGTTTTTAACTTTGGTTTTTAAACTCTGCAAAATAATTTTCCCCTTATGTTCTTCAGGAACTTTATAGAGATTAAACATCATTTCGGCATGATGGAAAAAGAACGGCCATTCCTCAGCTTTAGATGGCGTGTCAATCATAACTCCTTTCATTATTTTTAAATGTTTCAAAAAATCATTTCCCTTTCTCTCAGCATCTGAAACTTCTTCATCCTCTGAGCCCGATTTACTTCCTCCTTTATTTATTTTCTTACTCTGAATTTCTAGTTCTTTAATTTTTATCTCGTGTTCTCTCTCTAATTGTCTTTCCGGAAATTCCATCTCTTTTAATCGGTCTTTAGCCGCATCTGCCTCTAACTTACACTTTTCTAGCTGCAGTTCCATTTCCTTTAACTTAATTTGAGCCTACATGTTCTTAATCATTTCACCAGATTCTTCTGACACCCTATTTCTCCTTTTAGGACTCATATTAACATCTGATATTTCATTTTACAGCTTTACACATACAACACATAAATAACACTTGATTTTACAGGCAAACATACATATTTCATTACTACTGAATACTACCATTATTCATTTAGCAAACATTATCATTAGGGCACACAATCATGAATAATACCTTTCTCATATTACACTATTAACATATATTTCACCATATATTGTTAACACATAAATACCAAAAATTATATTAGCTTTTGAATTAGTATAAAACGAAATAGTTCTGAATACTTTGGCCTTACGCCGTAATAATACTTTACATATTCTGGCAATGAAACAAACATTTACTTACTGTTCTCAAATCATTAAACTAATTAATTTTAATCAACCCATTAACTTTAATGATTAAAACATTTTGTCGAAATACGGCAACAACAAAAACAGATAATCTTTTCGACCTTAATTAGTAACATGAGCATACAGTTAAATGTTCCAAAACTATTTCTGATATATTTCTGAACTATTTTAACATTCATTTAGCATATACTATCTCCTTAATAACAAAAAGAATCATAATCCCTTATTTGCATATCAAATATACTTTCTAAGTGTCTATTGGCTTTAACGCCTGGCAATCTAATCATGTTATTAACCGACATTAACACAATTTAAATTTTTCTCAGTTACTATAGTAATTATAGGGAGGGAGCTCTCTTCATTTATATATTGTGCTTCCCAAGAAATTGAGAGGGACTTACCTTTGATCCCGATAGTCGAAAATGTCGAATAATGCTTTAACTCCACACTGTAAAATGTAATCACCAACACGTTGCGCCGACACACAACACAGTAATACTGATGAACACTTTTGACCACACACTGGCTGATCACTTTATAACACGGCGAGATTTCATAAACCTTCTTTGCACGCGTGGCCTAAAGCGTGCCATTTTCTGCCTTCATGGATATCTTTTTGCATCTGTTATCTCTTCGTGAAGTATCACTAGATCTCAAGTTATCTCCTTTCAAACGGCATGCTTGCCGGTCCCCTCCAAAAGTTCTCAAGTCTCCTTGTCACTCCCACCAGTCTGACCCGACCGGTTTTTCCAGTTAGCTACGTCACTTCCTTTTATTGTCTTTCAGCATCGAGGCGAAAAAGTTTCGGAAAAGTCTTCCACTAGGGGAAGGAACTTCACAGATGTCATTTCAGAAAAAGGCCAATTTTGTGACAAAATATGTATATTAGAACAATGCTCTAATATATATATATAAATCTCTAATATATATAAATCTAAAATATATACTAAGCCGCGCTTTCGAGTCATTGAAAACGCAATTTGAATTTTGTCAATCGGCCGAGTAGCTGTCTTTTTTTTTTTTTTTTTTTTTTTCCCGCCAGTGTATACTCTTAAATTTCTCGACTTAGATTCTTAAATTTTTCGACCGCCATGACGTATCCAATCGATGGAATCCATTTTTGCACGGAGTGCGTGAAAAAGGTGCCTAAGTAGCATTATCCAATCAAAAGGTGTCAAACAGCTTCTGAAATGTAAATAAAAGCGTTAGGTCACCTGTGGGTGAGGGCTTTTCTTTCCTTAAAAGTCTCAACCTCTGTCCAAAGTTGTGTCCAAGGCAAAGACAGGCCTGCTTTCAGAAGTTAGAATCAATTTCTTAAAGCGTATTTGTTATTAAAATGAAGTTTGTTTGCCGAATTTAGAGTTAACATAAAAAAATATACTGAAGCCCTTTTATTTAGGGCTACGGTGCACTCCGGCTAAAATTATGATTTATCTCAAATACACAGACTCACCAAAGATGATCACAATTTCATCACTGGAGGGATCGCTCTAATTGGTGCGAAGAACAATTAATTGATCCTCTCAGCCGGGATAGTGGTTAGAGACGCTGACTGCCGTACCGGAGGGTCCAGCTTCGAATCTCAGAGAAGATATAGATGTTTCTAAATGTATAATGTTTGTGCGGCTTGGCGACACTCTAAATACGCGGCGAGCTGAAAATCCTTCTGAGAGGTTGATGATAAGGAAAGAGGGGTCGGCGACCCTCGGACCTCGGGTCGGCGACCCTGAGCAAAGTTGAACTGGGCAAAGTCGTCCTGTCACCTTTATGATGCTCAAGGCTCTTACCAATGACAGACTCAGTCTTGCAGTTCTGATGTTACTGTCAGACAAGTGAGCTAAGTCACAACAACAACAACACAATTAATTTGTGCTGGATGACCAACAAAGGTCCTACATTCTCTTAACTGGTGAACCGTTGTTTAGACATTTAGATGTACATATGGATCTGACTTTTCATTTATAGTATGTAATAATGGTCTTCCTTAATCGAGCAAACCTCGTTAACGAATTCCTTGAAAGTGAAGACACTAAGTGAACACTGTGGCTAGCAATATCGCCTGATCTTGACCAGCACCCCCTAGATAGTTCTAGGGTAACCTGAGTTAAGTTCAATATGGTGGTGTCTTAACCCAATAAAGGACTTATGAGATCACTTTGGAGAAACAGTTGCACGGAGACATCCTCCTACTAGAACTGAAAATGCATTGAAAACTACATTGCTAGAGGGAGTGGAACTTAATTCCCTAAACTGTTGTTTATAACATTGTTGTTAATATGAAAATACATTGTGATATGTGCGTAAGCCATTTTCTTTCTGAGTCAATTCTTTTACCGTTAACTTTCTTTATAACATATTATTGCCATTTTTATTGTTTCATGCTACAGATTTATATTATATGCAGTGCTTTTAAAACCTTTCCTTTGTATTTATGATTCGTTATGATATTATGTATCATTTCACACAAAATCATAAAATTCACAGTTTCTGAGAAATCCGTGATTGCACGCATGTAAAGAAAATTTTGGAGTGTGTATCTATAGAAACCATGAATGTTTATATGAACAAACACTGAAGAAGCTTTGTGTCTTGCAATATCAGATACTCATAAATATGTTTGTAAAAACAAATAAGCACATCGAACTCATAAATGGCTTAACATGTGCTTGAACTCATAAATGTAATTAATATGTGCTTGAATTATATTCGTATGCCTACCAAAAGAATTGCTTTAGAATATCATTTATGATTTATTATCAGCAATTGTTTCCAGTCGTATTCCTAATTTACATACATCTATACCTAGGGTAACGAACATTATTTGCCCCGGTAAAAGGAAAGCGACGCGGAAAAGCTTCAGAAATCCTTAAGCTGTAATTCATAACCATACAAATCATTAAAAAGGCAAATAGTCTATTTATAGTGCGAAACTATAAATAGACTAAACATTCTTCATAATTATAATGCTTCAGTTCAGGTGGCATGCTTAGCAAACTTCTTGAATGTTTGCATATATATGTAATGTTTTCAGTTATTCCAACACACCGTGGGCGAATGGTGAGGCTATTCCATTACACGTTCTGGCAGATGGTTAACGAAGCTGGGGTGATTGAAACACGGAGTAAAATGACGACTCAGGACTTTTCACTTTTAACAGCAAGCATATCTTTATTTTAATTTATAGCAGATGCCTTTTTCCAGATGAAGTTAATCAAATAACTTATTCAGTAATTGAACTATTAGATACGACTGACTTTAAACTTTAATACATCATAACGTTCTAACAAAGAAAGAGGAGCATAGCGGAAGCGTTAGCAGGACGAAGGCGAGAAGGCATCATCTAGGAGAACTTATGACGCAGCATTTATATGAATGGTTATGTAACAGAGTAGCTTCTAGAAAAATGTAGAAAACTTATGACGCAGCATTTATATGAGGAGGTTATGTAATAGGCGTGAATGTTCTAGCAGGTACTGGGTTAGGGGACGATCCTGAATTGCAGAAAAGCAATTAAAGGTTGCTGGTTCGCAAAGAGCAAAGCCATCGTATTTTTTTTTTTTTTTTTTTTTTTATTTTACATCTTCCTGCGCGGGCCATAGAGTGATCTGGAAATTACGCAATGCAGAGAAGTTATTACGATTTTAGAATAGAGAGGAAGAATTAATGTTTTTAGTTATTCTGATTCATATAATTTTATCTTACATATTCCCCCCTTCAAAAAGAAAAAGGTGTAGCGACAGAGAAGCCTTTTTAAAGAGAAAGAGTTAAAACACTAGCAAATGTAAAAAAAAAAAAAAAAAAAAAAAAAACATAAATCATAAAATTTTTGTCCTGTAAAGTATAATTTATAAATATCAATTTTTTTAAATAAATTTTTAATTTTTAGAGTCCTATTGAATTTTTCAGCATTTCAGTCCAAAAGTCTTTTTGTTTGAGAATTCACATAATCATAATTCTTCAGGGAAGGTTCTTGATATCACAGAATATCACAAAATAAACTTTTACATAATCATTACTTATAATTAAATGTAATGCACATAAATATTTATGATACTTATATCCATACTGATAAATTATAATTTAACATCATAAATAATAGGATTAAGATTTTCAGAATTTATGGTTTCACCTTTATCATCTTTCATTTACAATTCCTGATTTTACCAAACTGGAAGCCTCGCAATACTTCTAAACAAACATATCCATCAATAGGGCTGTCCTCTTGAGCTAACCAGTGTGTTCTCTGCACTGGTGGCCCAGGGTGCCTAGACAGTTAACTTGAAAAGGCCTCCGTTCCTTGCATTAAGGTAACTGGCCTTTGAGAACTGCACTAATACATTCCATAATAAAAAAATATAATAATAATAATAATATAAAAAATTTACATGCATTCATAAAATGAGAGCCTCCAACATTATCTTGCATGAAGAGGGTCAAAAGGAACAACTGTACAGAGGTAATTACAGGCCTCTGTTGAAGGAACCAGTACACCCTCATCATACTATACTTAACACACAATAACCCATAAATTTTAACATGCATTTACCATAACTTCATATTACATATCTGTAATAATTTCACTTATTTTTTACACCTACTTCATTTTTAGAATAATTATAAAATTCGTATTCAAAATTCTCAACAAAATTTCAAAAACATAAAAACTTATCTTAATATCCTTCCCTATGAATAATTTAAATAGCTTAAAATTAATTACTTAATTTGCTCACACATAATTATGAAAAATTAATGAACAAGAATTTCAGATTTTCTCAAAACAAATTGCAGAATTTAAAAGTTGAAATGAAAACTATAGAATTCGCAGCATATTAAATGATTTAGTTCCTGAGTTAGAGTCACACGAATGTAATAATTTTTGAGCTGTTGAAAAAGCGGAAGTGCAAATAATTTTCTGTCGCACATACTTGCAAACACTAATTCAGATCGACCTTGAACTCGTTGTAATGCTGAATTCCTAAACGGTAACACACTGATGATTTAAAGCACTTTTTTTCTAAATATTGTAGACATCGGCGAAGCAAAATCAATATTCCTTTTTACTATCATTCGAACTTCTCATCAATTTAGCGAGAGATTACTTTCAATCTGTAAACACTACGCGTGATTATTTTTTTGAAGCACTTGCAAAACACCACAGCAGAAGAATGATCTGTTATTTTTTTTAAACACTGAAAAAACAAATTTGATGATTCAACTTCTTTCACATTATCTTGGATTTATCACAAAACGATGATTTGAAGAGCTGAATTAAATTTTCCATTGAGGTTTCAGGCTGCAGGAAACTATCCTACCGGCTTAATTGTCATAATAAAGTCACAAGAAAAGAGCCGGAGCAGTGTCGATGCGTAGTTACCCTATATTGAAGAGGAAGTAATCTGATTGCGTCGTAAGCTAATGTGTTGACTTCGTAAATAAAACTTGGCAGTAGAAGCGATTTTAATTCCATTTTTATTTCCAATTGATATTTGTGGCCACAATCACTTGGCACTCTAGTCGTGCCTTTCCACAGAAGATTTACATTTTTGATATTGTTGGGATAGAAAGCAAGCCAGCGAAATCACATCTTAGCACAGTAGCGAGCAAAAGCTGAAGTGCGTAGTTATGCAAGATGGGGGCACGCGAGGAGAAAAGTGTTGGTTTGCAATTTGGCAATTTCAGTTCCCAATTATTACGTCATCAGAGCTGCGCGGGCCATAGAGTGATCTGGAAATGACGCAATGCAGAGAAGTTATTACGATTTTAGAATAGAGAGGAAGAATTAATGTTTTTAGTTATTCTGATTCATATAATTTTATCTTACATATGTTTGTATATATATATATATATATATAAAATTTACAGAAGGGGCAAAAAAGAAAGAAGGAGGAGGGAGGAAAAGAAAAACAAGCAGAAAGGAAAGAGTGTTGTTCGGGAGGGTCGGGAAAGGTGATTTGTTCTTCTCAATCCACTAATAAGTGATTTAAATTTGATAAGTTTTCCTGAACCAGTCCTATTTGCAACTACAAAGTTCTTTCGTGACAGATACCATTGTGATTTTTAGTCTTTTTTTGTATAAGTCTTAGAATTTATTAATACTTCAGTGTCTCTAATAACTTTTTCCCTGTTTGCTTTGTGTATAATATGAAACTATAGTCAAAATAGGATTTGTATTTAAAATAAATTTTAGTTTTCACCTACTTAATCCACTAATAAGTGAATTAAATTTGATAAGTTTTACTGAACCAGTCCTACTTGCAACTACAAAGTTCTTTCGTGACAGATACCATTATGATTTTTAGTCTTTTTTGCATGAGTCTTAGAATTTATTAATACTTCAGTGTCTCTAATAACTTTTTCCCTGTTTGCTTTGTGTATAATATGAAACTATAGTCAAAATAGGATTTGTATTTAAAATAAATTTTAGTTTTGTAGCCGTTCCTCAATAGACACTAATGCCGGCTAGCTTTTAAAAGGATTTATTAACAGAGCACACAGGAACGGTTACAAACAAAAAGAAATATACATAAAAATGCAACATATTACGATTCATATCGAGTGTTGGGTTCGATTTGTGTAACAGCTTTAATCAATGTCCTTCAGACTCTACTACACTGGCAAGCAATTTATCGCTCCAGCCTGAATTAAGATGGCAGACTTCTGCGAAGGTTAAAATTATCTTTAATTAAATCTGTTCATTTATCAGAAAATACCATTTACAAACAAAACTCCTCCACATAGCTGTATTATATTAACGGCGCGTTTTTGTAGGCTGCAAATTGGTTAAGTCGGAACAATTTCTGGCAGAGCTGGTGATAAGACGTAAACTGCAAGTTAAAGCTGCCAAAAGCTGTAACACTAAAAAATTCAAAACCCTCGACTTAAGTATTCTAATAACTAATTTACATTCTGATGAAAACTACGGAAATAAGGTATAATAAAGGTTTCAGTCATAATAATTGGTTAATTAAAGTAAAATCTTTACAGATTTGTAGCTAAGATTAAAAAAAATAATGTAAATTTTTAGAAATCTGTTGTAATTAATATTTTGACATATCTTTCAGAACTCTGCCAAAACGCAGAAGAAGGTTAAACATAATTTACTGTTTAATTACATCTGCTCAACTTCTAGATGCATTTCCCTTCCTTGCACTTAATAGATGTCTAAACTGCGGTAACACAGCACAAGCTGAAGCAGTGCTGGCACTTGCATATCTTCGTATATCGGCAAAGAGGATACCTAATAGGCATAAGGTATCTATCCTCTTTGCCTTGCTAAAGTTCCGCCCAGTTGCAGTTCCGAGAGAGAGAGAGAGAGCACTACGGGGCTGCCAACAGCCCATCAAGAGGGTTTTGGGCTGTCTTTTATTTTGAAAGCTTTCTTGCGGCGTAGACACTATACGGTTATAAACATCCATGCCCTGTACGAGATTCAAACGTGAGTCCTCGGAAGTCAGCGATCCTTTCTCGGCGGCAACAATACAGACAAGAGGCAAAACTTAAATAAAATGGTTATTAAAAGCTACATCTTGTAATACAACTTTAATTTGATAAAACTCCTCTACTGCAATTTACCGGATGCACTCCCGTGAGGACAACTATTATGGTTAAACTATTTTTGCGCGTCCTTTGCAGGAGAAAATCTACTGTTTTTGCTCCACGACTAAGGTCTGAGAAGGCTGACAAAAGGCATAATTTAAACAAATATTAGTTACACGGGCATACAAGACCTTGTAGGAAATACATTGGAATCTTATGTTGCTACGAGTGAACAGTCTGTCATAAGCTTAGAAGTTACACTGCATAAATTATAGGATTATTTACATTAATTCCATAGAATCATATACTGTGCCATATGGCACAGTATATGATTCTATGGAATTCTGGCACAGTATATGATTCTATGGAATTCTGTGTTTGAGATAGATGATTCCATGTTTTGACAAATGTATGATTCTATATTTTTACAGAATATATGCAAATATGAAAGCAAGAATTCATAGAAATATTTACATACTGTTACAAAACTACGGTTTAGGCAGCGGTAAGAAAATATGTGCGTTACTTTTTAAACGTTATGTGAGACTCAGCAATGTACTTCGCAGTAGCCAGTTTTAAGCTAGGAGTCATATACTATGCGAAAGGGTTAAATTTTATCAGCATTAGCGTTAATATATGCAATTTCCCTGAGAACTTTCTTCAGACCTTTTTCACTTTTCACTTTTTTCACCATTTCATTTTCCATATTTCGTCTTTCATTTTCCACTCACAGTTACAGAATCACGTATCATAAATGCAGATCGATTACAGGTGGAAGTCTCGGGAACAGTTGAGAGAGGGCGGAAATACCATTGTTTCGACAAGCCATAAGGTGGCACTGTATCAAATCTCATCCGTGTAGCAACAAAAATACCTTATCAGAATGGGCCCTGTCTTAAACCCTACTATTTGATTTAAAAATTCAACTAGTGTATTGCGTTGTAAAGCACTATGGCAACTATAGTATTGCATTTTAAAGCATTGCTGCTGTTCTAGCTCAAGACAAGTTTTTCTTTTATAAAATTGTAGATACTGGAATACACTTTACACAGCATGCATTGCAAAACAATCATGCTGGAACAGAAGGCTTTACTTACATTTAGAAACGTACCAAAATGCGATTAATTACTCTTACTTGCAGGTAAAACTTGCACTGATACATTTAAAATGCAATTAAATTACTTTCAAACACATATATATTGTTATGAAATGCCCAGCTGCGGTAAGATAGCTTCTCCGCAAAGCGGGTTTAGGGTTGTCAGAAAGTGGCAAGAAGAAACAGGGTTGCCAGATTTGGTGCGAAAATTGGCGATATATTATAGACGGAGCGAGAACATTCTAGAACGAATTCTTACCGGTTTTCCCTATAGTGTTCTCGAAGGCAAGTCAAAAGCTGTATGTACCCTGTCTGTATGCAGAGTAAGAGTAGTATGTTGGGTTCAGTAGAAGTGTCTTGAGTTCAGAGGTTGGCTCGAGAGCGAGCGACCGACGGAAGCTGTACTTTAGTGCTTTGCCTTGAAGCTGTCTTCACCGTTGTAGCCTGAAGTCTGTGTTGCTGATTGTTTCAGCGTGTTTGTCGTAGTTTTTCGACGACTGTAAATGTGTCTTTGTAACTCTCCTGTCTAATACTGGCTAATAAATTTGTGTTTTGATTCTTCATCAAGTGTTGTCGTCAGTGACTTCAAATCCACGAACCCGCAGAACGCAACAATATTCTAATAGACTTAACTATGCTGCAGAATATTTCATTATATAGTTTATCCCTTGATGTATTCTAAAAAATTCGTGTATATGTTGAAATGTATAAACACTTACGCTTGAATAGATTTAATGTATACTGAATGCTCTGGATTGTGTTGTACACTTTTAGATACGTTTAAGCTTATGAGCAAGTTGCCACAGATCTCTCTCTCTAAATTACGAATTCACTCGCTGTTGAAACTCATCATAATTTGTATTCTGCTGAAGGCCACCAAAAGAAACAGGTGGTAGAGAAAAGTATTAACATGAAATAAAGGTGTTAGCTAAAGTAAAATTTAAAGTATAATTTTTACGTTTATAGTTTTAATAGTGAAGAAGTCAGGTAAAGTCAAAGAATTTTATGAATTATGATAGCAATTACGCATGAAAAAAAGAAAAAAAAGTTTAATGATCTGGAAATTTTGACACAAAAATCACTGTAAAAATAAACAGATTGTAAGATTTTATTCTGATTAAAAATTATTTTAATTCATTTTATTTTTTAAATCTTATTATTTTGGTTGTTTTATACTTCCCTCTATTTCTAATAGAGCGCAAATTAGTTTAAACTAAGTATTTTTTGGTGTATCAAAAAGCGTTTGGCAGCTTATGCTTGTTGTTACTCGAATTTGTATATCTGCCGTTTGTAGTTAGCTTGTTGTTTTGCTTGTAAATTTTTACTTCCTGTGATTCTTTGCAGGTGATTAGACACACTGTAAAAAAAAATCTGTAAGGTTACTAAGAAAACTCATGGAAACTGGGATGCCATGGGTTATTTGAGTGACAGTAACAGGTGTTTTCTTTCTAACTTTACAAGAGCTTTGCCTGTAATGGTTACAGATCTTTTTCTTGTAATATCACAGCATATAGTTATGTAAATAGAACATATTTTTCTCATGTAAATTTCCAAACGATATATCTGTAATGGTTACAGATTATTTGCGTGTAATATTACAGCAAATAATTATGTAAAAAGAACATGTTTTTCTCATGTAAAATCTCAACAGATATATCTATAACCGTTACAGGATATTTGCTTGTATTATTACAGCAAGTTATTATGTGAGTAGAAGATATTTTTCTTACCTAAAATTCCAATGGTTGTATCTGTAAAGGTTTCAGATTATTTCCTTCTAATATCTCATTAAGTAATTATATGTGTGTAGAATATATTTTTCATAGATGAAATAGTAAAGGATATGTCTATAAAAGTAATAGATTTTTTGTCTAAAATGATGCTTTTTATAATAAAATACATTGAAATCAATATGTTTTGAGTAAAACAATGATATCTGTATGTATATATATCATTTTGAATAATAATCAATTTGAGCTTAATTTGATAATTAAGTTCAAATTGATATGCTACTCCTTACATTAAATTACATGTATATCCTTTACATAAAATAATGGAAAGGCATCTGGAATTTATATTTGGCCTGTAAAATAGCTGGAAAAAAAAAAAAAAAAAAAAAAAAAAAAAACAGTGTGCTTTATTTGCATGTTTTAGTGTCAATTATTAAGATGTGTTCTAGAACTTTCTTTTTAGTAATTTTAGCTAAAATAGACACATGCTGCTTTAGATTTAACTTATATGAGTAAACTTCTTGCATGTTGATATGATCATATTATTACAGTAAAAGACATTTTGTGAAATATTTCTATGAAGAACTCAGAACAGCTTTTCTTCATGTTTCAAAAATATTGTATTCTCTCCTTCTAAAAAATGACATCTTCAGTAAATTAAAGAATTCAACATAGCAATGAACTTCATTTTGTTACTACAAGGAATTCAAAATTTTGTTCATAAGCTTGCATTACAACGTCCAACTAATCATTTTATTCTTATCTGCACTTAGTGTTTGTCAACAGTCTGATATTGTATGAAATAATAGATGGTAAGTGCATAACGTTTTTACCTTACCTTCAAATAGTTTCCTTTGAATTAACAGATAGAAGTCTTTCATTAAAAACCTAATATCATGTTTTTTGAATAAGTATAAAACTTCACCAACTGAGATTAATTTTCAAAGCCTTGCTTCCATTAAAATTCTTAATGCTTAATACAATTATGCCTTTAACAAATTTGTTTCAAAAATTAATACTTCACTTTAGCTTAAAATTTAATGCATTTTAATTTTACCTATAATTTTTTACAAACATGATATGTAATAAATTTCAGCTTAATATTAACCATTTAGAAAGTGATACTAAAAAAGTATTCCTATTTATTATAAATTTCGAGCTTTGCATACAAAATTGTGAAATATACATGTGACACCAGAAAACAAAATTTATGCCCTATATATATCTTACAGCATGTTAATTAAGAAGTTTATTGAATTTATAATTTTATTGCTAAACATTATGAAGCAAATAATATGCTAATTAAAATACAGAAGTAAAAATAATTTATTACTTAATTCATAAACTTTACATAAAATCTGAAAAAAAGAATTAATTAAAAAATAACACAATATAACATTTCATAAAAATTCGTTTCGACTGCTTGGAAAAAATGAATGGTTTTTCCCTCTTTCTAAACCATGTCTCCTAAATAAAGAAAAAAACATTCTTTTAAAATCATAAACATGCTCTTAAAAAGCCTATAAAAATTATTTTAATAGATGTTTTAAACGTGTGCTTATATAACACTTTTAAACATATTTCTTTATAATATCTTAAAAAATTAAGAACATCTTAAATTCTTTAAAAAATTGGATCACAGTGAACCGTCTCATTACGACAAACTACCTCTGTCAACCACTTTTTAAATTTACTCAGCATTCCTCATAAAGTAACTAATTAGTAAACTTCTCTAGGATGCCCACTATCATTGAAGATCAAAATCTTCAGGAATCACGTATAGCTAGCTTAGAGAAGGTTAGTTATTAAATATAATATACAGTATACTTATATTCAGAATTCATAACTTGAATAAATTTCTCGAACTATTCTAGCATTCGAAAAATATTGTATTTATTACCTTAAATTTCTAAAACAATATTACATATTCGTCCAAATGAATCACTGGGACTCGGATAACATTTTCCCCCTAGCTTTCTTTTAGCACGGAATTCTGAATATGTTTTAATGATTTTGGTAATGTTTGTCTTCCTTAAGGCGCTCACAAAACGAGTTACCTTAAATTTTTCGTCCGCAAAGTAGTCGTTTTCATCTTACTTGCTAGGGGATTTTGGGTGCATGGCCTATCATTCATGAAACAATCATAGTGAACAGCTTCAAGAAAATGGGGATATCTAATGCTCTTGATGCCATATTCCCACTTATTTTTACTAATTTTATCTTCTGCAAATTAAGAGGGAAAAATTAGGCGAATAATTTAATTTCCAAAGGACACAGTCACAGTAGGAATATAACAAATGAAAAGTAATCATGGATAAACTACTACTATCACAGTATTATTTCTTTAAAAGAAACCTATAGTTCACTAAGAATACACATAATTGCAACATCTAATAAGTTATCTCATTTCTAATTCTTTATAATTTGAATTTTCACCGTAGTTATTTCCATTGTTGGCAAATTCCAAAGCGCATATTTTAAAATTAAGGCAAAAAATATCACAATTTGTTCATAAAAATTGTTGAAACTTGAAATACAACACAAAGAATATATACAAAAACGGCGACATTGCCCTCTTAAAGGATTGTTGTGAGCATGGTTGCCAGAATTTGGGACATTTTAAAAATTTGACGAGTTCTGCTGAGTTGGTTGTGAGTAATAAATGAATAACATTGTAATATGTGCATTTTTACTGCTAGGAATATAAAATTTTTACTTGTAATTAAAATCTGAATATGCTAATTATTTATTTGCTTTCTTATGTAATTTTGATAAATTATCCACTATTTATTTTACATCAGTACTCTTCAGACTAATTTTAAATTTTTCAGTGTGAATTTCTTTTGTTCTCTGCTTTCTTATGTTTAAATTGATGTCATGTAAAGCAACATCAAAAATAAAACTATTAAAAAATATATGAAAAGCAAACAAATGAAAGAGATAGATATGAAAATTTATCAGTTCAGTTTCATATATATTCTGTACCTCTACGTTAATTAAAAGGTGGGACTAATGAAAAGTACAACTTCATATACAAGATATGTCAGAAAAATTCATACGGACTTTAACAGATGATATCTATATATTGGTTTCAAAGTTGAATTATCTTTATAATATGTAGTATGATATTTCCTTAACATGTTGGTACTCTCACATATATGTGACACATGACAGTGAACCAAAATGGAATAGGAGTACTTTGAGGAATGTTGTATAGTATAGTAAATCGGTTAGGCTAGAGGTCCTTCATCAAAAAATTTTAGCAGAATGTCCATCAGTCCCCTCAGACATATCGACTAAACATTGTTCAAATAACTGGTCAGTATTGTGCTATGTATCTACTGTTAATGGCTACCGCTGTAACACTGAGCTATCTAACTGTAAGGTACTAAGTAACTGTACAGGTACATATTCAGGAATATTATGTTAAACCTAGCCTAACCTTTGATATGTATGATTTAATTAACTTATAATTAAGTTCAATACTAAAGCACAAGAATTTTCTTTTATTAATTAAAGTGTGTGCATTTTTCTGATTTGCCCTTTATAAATACAGATGAATTTTAGTTTAATAGCAGTGATGGCCAGACCATCAGCACCCAAGTGGTAAAGTCGCTGAACACTAGCAATTCAGTTCGGGTTTCAATTCTTGTCAAATGCGCTGGCTACATGGGCGCTTTCATGGTTTTCCTCAGGTGTAATGTGTATAAGAGCCAGTTTCCCTTTGAAAGTCCTCCACGAAAGCATCCCTTCTGTGAAGCAAATAGCGCGCAAGTGCTTTGCATAATTAAATAAACCAAACCAAGGAACAAAAAAAATTAATAGAAAGGTATATGATAAAAAATTTAGTTTTCATTCGTGTCAATATAAAATAGGATACTTATGTATTATCCCTCCGATCGTTTGTGGAAATTTGGGCTATGGTAACCAAGCGCCAATCATTTCTATGGAATTACTAAAGGGTATAGTCATCCATAATTGGCAATAAATCATGCTACTTGGCTGTTCAAAGGGATAATACGTAAGAAGCTAAAACAGTATTAAAATTAATACAGTGCATTTATGTGGATTCTAATTAGCATTTATGTTCTCCAAAGCCTTTTATCATTTGAGAAAAGGATCTTTTGCCAAACTTGTGACTATCATACATTTTTCTGGTGGATTTGAAATTGTGTAACTTCATGTTCCCTTAAGTCAGGAATGAATATTCCGTAATATGTGAAGAAAACATATATTTATTTTCTCATATGTCTAACATTTTTCAGTATTATACTCAAATATAAGACTTCATGCTATATTTAAATTTATGTATACATATATATCTCAATATACCAGAGCCTGATCTTTACATTAAAAAAATCATATCGCAGGAAACTAAATTTGAGATTCACATTACATGCATAACATTCAAATTTATATAATTTTAATTTCAGCTTCAACATTATTCATTTCCTATATCAAATCTTAACATGGACTATTTAGACTGATATGTTATGTCCTACTCTTAGAAAACCATTCCTTCCCTGCAAAAAAGCTACCCACGAGTGGAAAGCAGTAAAGTCGCTGAACACTGTGTAAACGCAACGTATTAATTTTATTTAAAATGTATTTTCCCGATTGGCAACAATAGTTTTTTTTAGAACGGTAATAATTTGAACTGTAATGTTTTTGAGCAGTAATGTTGACGGTAATGTTTCTAAATAAAGCAAGTATCTAACAATTAATGTTTGAACGGTAATGTTTGACGGAATGTGTTTTTAATAAAGGAACTAATTAATTGCTAACATTTCAGAAGTGGGATCAACTAGAATTATTATCTAGGATTTAACAACGTATTGCCTTAATGTACGTTAAGCCTAAACTGAATGCGGAAGCTCGCCAAAACTGAAAGTAGAAAGGTATGTGAATTTATAAACTGTTTATGTTATGTCTAAGTATTAAACGGAAAGAACTTAAGTATAATTATTGTATTATTATTTGAAAATTGAAGTCTAAGATGGCTTATTTGGCAAGAGGCAAGAAATGCGACTTAATGTTTGAACGGTAATTGCTTTGGAACTTGATGTAGATGTCCCTTCTGATATTAAAATTGTAGGCTTAAGAGATATGATTTTGAATAGTAAGAATTATAACGAAGCCTTTACTAAACAAATGCTAGATAGAATTATAAATGATCGTTTAGCCAGGGAAAAGTTAAAAATTTTAGAAAAAGAAAAAGATAAGCAAAGAGCATTTGAAATGGAAATTATAGAAAGAGATAAGCAAAGAACTTTTGAACTTGAAAAATTGAAAATAGAAGCGGAAATCAGAAGTAGTAATGTAAATGATTCTGTTCCTTCTAATGTTAGTAGGAGTAATATTTGTGATATGAGTAAATTAATGCATAAGTATGATTTGAATGAAGGTGATATAAGTTTTTATTTAGTTTTATTTGAAAGACAGGCACGACGTATTGGGTTAGAAGAACAAAACTGGGTTTCTCAGCTGTTGGGTCTATTGCCTTATGAAATAACTCAATTAATTCCCCGTGAATCAGAAGAAAAAGCTAACGACTATAAGCACGTTAAACAACTGCTACTGAGAAAATTTAAGCCCTGAACAGTTTCGGCAAAAGTTCGTTGATCATATTAAAACGATGCGTAATACGTTGAAGGACTTCACGTTTGAATTAAAAAATTATTTTGAAGAGTGGCTTGCTGGATTAAATGTAACAGATTTTGACTCTTTAAAAGAACTTACTATTACGGATAAATTAAAGAAAAGGGTCCCCGCTGCTATCCGAGACCATTTCATTGATGATTGGTCTAAATTCATTAATCCTGAAGAGTTGGCTGAAAAACTAGATGACTATGAAAATATTCGGGCAGGGATAAAAGTACTTCAAGTAGAAAGTAAAACTTTTAGGCATAATTCTAAGCCCAAATTTTGTTCTAAATTTTATGAAGGATCTTATAATCAGTATTCAAGACACAGAAATGTTAACGATTCCATGCAGACAGATGGTAATTTCAAAGTGGGTTTTAAAAACAGTTTTGATAATAAATACAATCTGAGAGATAAATTTTATAAAACAGACGAAAGGAAAAGGGAATATAATTCTGGCATCCGCAATGAAAAGGGTGAGCCGAAATGCTTCAATTGTAATGATTATGGACATATAGCGACGGATTGTCCTCAATCTAAAAAAGAAATTATTTGCAGGAAATGTAATGAAAAGGGTCATACTTTTAAAAAGTGTACGTCTAAGAATCCAGACTTGACAAATGTTAAAAATAATTCATCCGTGGACCAGAATTCAGGTGTTTCACCAGCTGTGTATTTAAAGTATTGTTACGGATTTGGTATTTAAATAGCTTATGTTAGTTGAATTGTAAATTAAATGGTTTTATTTCCCGCGCAGTGCAGCGCGTGACGAATATTAAAAGAAAGCTAAGCCGGAAAATTGAAAATACAAGAGCGCGTGCATGTAACATTTAATAAATATCTCTTTTTGATTTCGAGAAAGTACTAGAAAATTCTCGCGCGCGATTTTAAAATCTAATAAAAGGAGGAAAACCTCTCAGTTCGTGGTAGTTACTTAGTTTGTTGTTGTTTAGAAAACTGCTCTTGTTGACTGTAGCGAATTCGCGGATTAGCTTTCTCTAGCTGTTTTGAATTAAGTTCTTTTGAACGTTTGAGTAGTTAGAAGATAACTACTGTGAGATATTGTAAAACTGAAAGAATATCTGAGGGAATTTGAGAATTTTGTGATAATAATAAATTTTTTTGTTAATCTTTCATCGGACTTGTGCATTCAGTTCGTAACGAACCCGTACGCACTCAACGGCATGCTCGTATCAATAATGGAGAAGAAATTACTGCATAGATACGGGTTCTAGTTCGTGTTTATTGAAACAGTCTGCGGCTAAGAGGAATCTTATTATAAAACCTGACGTGGAGGAATTATTTGGCTTTGGAAACCAGAGTAAACCAGCCGCTAGAACACTGGAAAAAGTAACTGCTAATTTAAAGATTGATAATGTGGAAGGAAAGGACATTACAGTTCTAATTGTAGGAGATGAAACGCAACCATGCGACTTATTAGTTGGTCGAACATGGATTGATTTACCACATATTGCATACGCCAAGAAAGGTGATACCTTGCACATACGCTATGCTAATGACTGCCCATTTTCACAGTTGCAAAATGATAGCAACACTCCGCGAATTAAACTGAAGGCTTCCCAAGAAACTCAAATCGAAAGTAATACGGTTAATTTCGTGAAAGTTAAAAATTGATGAAATAAATAACGGTTATGTTTTAATAAGTGGATCGGAAGATGAGTTGAGCTCATTATTGGAAGTAATACAGGGAGAAACAGTGATACTAGTCACTAACTACAGCGATCGAAAACTAATTTTGAAAGAGAATCAATGTATCGGTAGAGCGGAAGTAGTAGAATTAGTTGAACCAAGTTCAGATCAGAAAACTGAAAATTCAAGTCAAAAGGAAATACTGATAATAAATGAAATTAAGAAGTTTAGGAGACCGATTACTTTAGAAGAAATTAAAGTTAATAACAATACTACGCCAGAAAGAAAACAGGAAGTTTTACATTTGATAAATGAGTATCGAGATTGTTTTGCATTAAATATGGAGGAATTAGGGTGTACAAACTTAACAAAAATGGATATTAAAGAAATTGAAGGGAGTAAGCCTATTTGCATGAAGTCGTATAAAACCAATGCCGAAGAGCGTGCTTCTATAAAGAAGATAATAAATGAATTGAAGAAATATGGAATTGTTACTGAAACAAGATCTCCGTATGCTAGTCCAGTTTTACTCGTAAGGAAAAGAACAGGTGAATTACGATTAGTGATAGATTATAGAAAGTTGAATTCGCAAACTATTAAAGATAAATTTCCACTCCTTAAGATAGATGATCTTCTTGAATGTCTTAGTGAGTGTAAAGTTTTCACTACATTGGACTTAGCTCATGGATATTTGCAGATTCCTTTAACTGAAGAAGCGAAACGGAAAACAGCTTTCATCACTCCAGATGATACTGGTCAATTTGAACGTATGATCTTTGGGTTAGCTAATGCTCCTGCAGAATTTCAGAGACTTGTGAATCAAGTTTTAGGTCCATTGCTTAATAAAGAAGTATTGTGCTATTTGGACGACATATTAATTCCGGCTAAATCTTAGGAAGAAATGATGGAAAAACTTAGGAAAGTGTTTGATAGATTGAGAGAAGCAATGCTGACAATGAAACTGACAAAATGCGAATTTGGAAAAGATGAAGTTGAGTATTTGGGGTTTCTAATAAAATCAAATGGTATGCAACCTGGACCAAGAAAAGTACGAGCCATATTAAACTTTCCTAAACCAACCAATGAACATGAAGTTAAACAATTTTTAGGTCTTGCAAGTTTCATTAGAAGGTTTGTACCGAAATATGCAGAGAAAGCTGAGCCGCTAATGAAACTGACGAGGAAGGATGAAGCATTTCGTTGGAACGAAGATCAGGAAGAAGCATTCAGTACTTTAAAGGATCATTTAACTAATGAACCAATACTAGCGTTATATAATTCGGAAGCAGAGACTGAAGTGCACACAGACGCGAGCAACAAAGGGCTGGTGGGAATGCTGTTGCAAAAAGGTGAAGATAGAAAGTGGCATTTAGTTTATTGTGTAAGTAAAGGAACAACTGAACCAGAAAAGAATTATCATTCAAGCAAATTAGAATTAATGGCTATAGTTTGGACTTTGACACGACTTCGACAATTTTTAATTGGAATCCGATTTACGGTAATTACAGACTGCCAAGCTTTAGTTTATTTAAACGCGAAGAAAACTTCAAATCCTCAGATAGCAAGGTGGAGTAATCTGATCCAGGAGTATAATCTTGAAATAAAGCACAGACAAGGTAAAAAAATGAGTCACATAGATGCATTGAGCCGATCGCCAGTTGACCAGAAGAAACTTTAGACTCTATAATTGAAAACAACTTGGAAGTTTGTTTAACGCTAACGATAGATGAACAAATTCTTATGATTCAGAATTCAGATCCAGATTTACGCAAATTAATAGACTTTTAAAAGAAAAAGATAAATGATAGAACGAATGCAGAGAAATATGTAACTGAAAATTATGTCTTGAAGAATAATCGATTGTTTCGTAAAGTAAAAGATCAGGAAAAGGAGAAATTGTTATATGTCATACCTAAATCGATGAGAAAAGGTATTGTAGTAAAATGACAAAATTTTGAGACATTTTTCAGCAGACAGAACTGTTGCCAAAATCAAGGAATCAAACTGGTTTAAAGGAATGAAACGATATGTTATGCGTCACATTTCGGTGTGTTTCGAATGCCTAGTAAATAAAGTGCCTAGTGGTAAGAAACAAAGAGTACTGCATCCAATTAGACCTGGTAGAAGACTTTTTGCAATTATGCATATAGATCATTTAGGACCATACGTAAAAAGTTCAAGAGGAAATACAGAATTATTTGTAATAATTGATAATTTTACGAGATTTACACGCTTATATCCTATAAAAAGTACTGCAACCAAGTATATGTTAGTTGCATTGAAGAGTTTTGTAGATGATTTTGGGTTACCAGAAAAAATTATCAGCGATAGAGGAACATGTTTCACAGCGAAGGAATTTCGAGAGTACTGTCAAAATAATGGAATCAATCATACACTCAATTCAACTCAACATCCAAGTGGTAATGGAATGGTGAAAAGAGCAAATCGAACAATTTTGCCTACGATTAAAACGAGTATGGAAAATCCGAATCAGAGAGACTGGGACAAAAAGATTAAGGAATGCGAAAGAAATCTAAACAATATGAAAAATAAAACTCCTTTCGAAATGCTTCACGGTTATTCACTAAAATTTAACGACGGATTGATGAGGATGATTACAGATGAAGACGCAAATGAATGGGAGAATCCAGTAATTTTACAGAATGAAGCTAGAAAGAGAATTGAAAATATGCAGATGAAAATGAAAGCAAATTATGACAAGAAGAAAAGCAATTCTTTAACATTCGAACGAGGAGAAATAGTAGTTATGAGAAGAGTACCTAAATCAACTGTAGAATCAACCAAAACACAACAAAAGTATCGAGGACCTTTGGTAGTTACAGAAGTTTTACCAAGTAATACCTATAGAGTGACTCAATTAGAAGAGAAGGTGAAAGGACATTTCTTTAGTACGACAGCTCATGTGAGCCAATTAAAGTCATGGCAGTGAATCAGAAGACGATGATGATGGTGATGACATTAATGTTACTGGGGATAACGATAACAACACGCCGCATATTACTAAAACTAAGACACGGAAAAAGAATAGAAAATGACGGTGAATCTATATGACAATTAAAGACTTTCGAACTATAAACATTGTTATTACAGGTTTAATTTTTTAAGTATAAGTTCTTAATGTTCCGAGGTCGTAACAAAGTCAGGATGCCCGAATGTAAACGCAACGTATTAATTTTATTTAAAATGTATTTTCCCGATTGGCAACAACAGTTTTTTTTAGAACGCTAATAATTTGAACTGTAATGTTTTTGAGCAGTAATGTTGACGGTAATGTTTCTGAATGAAGCAAGTATCTAACAATTAATGTTTGAACGGTAATGTTTGACGGAATGTGTTTTTAATAAAGGAAATTAATTGCTAGCAACTGGTAGTTCGGTCTGAGGTTTGAATCCCGCGAACAGGTAGGCTGCATGGACGTTTTCGTGGTTTTCCCCATAACGTGTATACAAACAAGTTTCCCTTAGAAAGTCCTCCACAAAGGCATCCCTCTCTTTAGGCAGATAGCCCTCGAGGCATTGCCATAATCACATAAACCAAACCAAACCCTGCAAAAAAGTTAGGAACAGATTATCATTTTATAACATGGCAAACCTCTTTTTTGTGATCAACTCTGAAGCTGACTACTTCTCCTCAATATACAAAAAATTCTGGAACTGAACATCTTCTCTTTGAGATGACAAGCTCTACACAAAATTAAAATCGTGTAGAACTGCTGGTGGTCATTTTAGAGAGGGTTCACTCTATTAATTAAAGGTAACAAATTTATTCAACTATTTCTAAAAATGCAAATTAATCAACAAAATCTGGTATTAAGTATTTTGTTTCTCTAAGCATAATTAATAATAACTTCCGAGTTTGATTTAGTGTGTATTAGTGAATGTCATTTGCTTGACAGATATGAAGAATGTCTATTGAGGAACTGTTTTGCTTCGACGGTTGGTTTGGTTTGGTTTATTTGATTATGGAAAGCATGCAAGTTCTATGTGGAAGGGATGTCTTTGTGGAGAATTTTCTAAGCAGAGAAAAAAAAAAAAAAAAAAGAAACACTCATATCCATGTTTTCACATGTGGAAAACCAGGTAAGTGTTCATGCAGCCAGCCTATCCACCTGGAATCAAACTCAGATCGAACTATCAGCGTTCCAGTCAGCCGCTTTTGGGTTGTGCGTGGAAGGCCATGGAGGAGAATAATTACATCCACTGAAAACTGAATTCTAAACTAAATGTATAAGGAAAGCAATGGAAATTCATCTATCAATACTAGTTCTTATTTAATTAAAATACTGCATAAAATAAATTTATAAAGCTATTGAATGAAAATTTCCATTAATATATTTAAGACATGTGTAAGGAGTAATAGATAAATTATTTCTAATATTATTAAGTAATTTTCTTTTAAAGGAATTAAAAAATAAAAACAAGCAAAAGCTTCTTTAGAGAAATTATTCTACTATTAAAAATCATATACTGCTCGAATTCACATTCCACCTTATCCAAAATTAAATAAATGCAGTGATAAATCAAGTTGTGAAGAAATATTAAATATGAACACATTCATCTTAATTATTTAAAAAAAAAACTGAATGTGAAGGTGTGAAAAATGAAGAGAAAAAAGCTTTCTAAATTAATCGCTAGAAATCTGACATCCTGTAAAATGAATACACGCATACACACATACAATCACTCATATTTATATGCATACACACACATATATTGATACATATAATTCACATATGATTATATATTGAAAATATATGTATTTGTGCATGTGCTATGCATACATATATACACACACACGCATGTAGAAAGAAATTTTGTAAAGTTTGAGACATAAATTTATATTCCTTCTAGAACAGTAAGCAAATAATACTTTAAAGAAAAATTTTCAAAGTAGCATCTCTAGAGCAAATTTACATTGCAGATTAAAAATGTTTTTCATTCAAAGAACGCACTTCGTAACGGCGAACAGCAGAATGTAAACAAACGTCAGAAATGTGACATCCCTCATGTGGGCGGAGTTAATGGTGACCCTTATCTGGATTGTCATTGGCCAAACTCAAGACCTTGTCTTAGCAGTGTACATTTTGCTCACATGCTGCCCGGCACAGTTTGCTTTCAAACTGTTACCATTACAGGAAATTCTTGTGTAACATTTTGATTTCTGTAACTTTACAAAACTTTTGCCAGTAAAGAAAGACCTTTTTTTTTTTTTTTTTTTTTTTTACAGTGCAGTGAAAGTCAAGGCTTTGCTAATATTCTGAATTACCTTCAGTTTACTTTGAATTTGTGCTAAGCTGTTATTCTACCCAGAAGCTAGCGTTATTAGATCCGGAAACTTCTGCTCAATTCAAGTTTGTGTGACTGTCAGGTTGACGTGTTAATAAATATTTTTATTTTGGATTTTAGTCTGGTTGTGCATTCCTAGTTAGGAAGTCAGCCTTTTATGGTAGCTTTGGTGAGCTGTAACTTCACATTTAATAGTGTAACCGTATAAAATTGGGTGAAAGGTAAACAAAATGCGTTTCTTGAGGTAGGGGGATGCTTGAATTTTTTCATCATCGGTTACCTCTATTTCTTCTACTATACCAATGATTATTAAATTTTGGTCTTAAATTTTTTTTTTTGTAAATCTTAATCAGGTATCTCATATATGGCGTTATAAATATGTTTATGAATTTAAATAAGCTGTAAATATTCGTAAAAATTTTGTTAATAACCGGGGGCTTTATTTAATAGCCATTTAGTCTTGTGCCACTACAAGGGCCGGAAGTGGTGGCCATTTCATTATGGAAGCACCTAATAAGGGGCCACTATTGCCTCCTAAAAAGAATACATTAAAAGTTACAACTATGCCTTCTGTGGGATTCGCACCCGGACCTATCGCTACGGCAGTCAGGGTCACTAACGGCTATACCGGCTGCGAGGCATATTCGTAAAAATTATCAGTTGGATGTGGTTACGAGCTACGGATTCACCGAGATGTTTTCAGTAACTGCGTCATATGAGTAGGAAGAAATTGACATTTTTTTTCAATTAAAATAAATACACAGGGAAAACATAACAGCTGTAAACAGCTGAAGGAGAACACAAAAATACTAAGAGTAAACTCATTCACTTAACTAATTCTTTTGAAGGCTCTGAAACAATTAACTGTTGAACTCTGAAGTACCTGAACGAACTAAACTACTGGATGTCGGAGCTGTGTTTACATAGTATTGCTTCCTGGAAGTATTGCCTTCTGGAAGGGAAAAATCGCTAAATATGAACCAGCTTGGCGAAAAATATTATCCCAAGTTCGGTCAGGAGAGATTTTGCCTGTATCTCAGCTTCTAATTGAAAAATTTTTATAATTTAAGCATTTATCAATGCAGATACACAACATCTTTAATTTCTATAGGACAAATGCAATACGCAACTACAAATGTAATACTTGGCCACAAATTTAATTACACAAAAATCCTAAAATTATTCAGCAAATATATAAAAACAATAAATAACATTATAACAGTTCACGAAGACAAGAATATAATCAGAACTAAAACATTTACAGAAATTAAAAACAATATATAATATTTACTAAATATTTTAAAATTTATAGCAGTTAAATATGTCATTAAAAATAAAATGAATGCTTAACTAATTGACGCGTTTAGCGTGTTAAATAATTAAGAAATGCGTTTATTGCTTTTAAATTACTCTGATTGTTAATGAATTACAACGTGATTAAAAGTGAAAGATATAGTAAACACTTATGTTGTACTGAATGGCAACACTCTGAGAACTGATGATGCCCGAGGTGTAGGGAATGTAAATTAACCATCTTATGTTTCGCGAAGTGGCAACATTTGCTAGGCAAGTGTATGATATATGGATGATATTTGGCCGGTATAGCAAAGTAATGTAATCATTTTCGACTATGCCATGAACATTTCTAAGATCAAATAAGATACGTGAAAAAAAAATGTTTTCTAAACTCCGCATAAACATGAGCATCTTTAAGTTCATTCACAGAATCTTTACGTATCTTTTAGACTCGGCCAAAGCTCATAAATGTCAATCGAATAATTGCTCCCGTTGATAACTAATAATAATTGTTCCTTGAATAGGACATATTAATATCTGATAATTGGTTGCTAACCTATCTGATAATTGCTCCGTAATTGAGCTTCGAGTAAGAGCTTTTAGAAAGCATTTATCATCACGAATAGCCGGGTTCCTTTCTCGATGTTAAACATGCAAGAAAACCATAAAACTTTCTCTTAGCCGCGTAACAAATCGAGAAAAAATGCAGCATTTGCACTTAAGTGCGCTCTTGAGTTCTTTTCTTTTTTTCTTTTTTCTTTTTTTTCTTTTTTCTTTTTTCTTTTTTTTTTTTCCCTCGTTTTTACATTACTTTGCCTCAGGGAGTCAAAGAGAGCCCGTTAACCCTCTCGGCTTCTTCCCAGTTCGTGGTTCGCTTTGTTGCTTTTATTTATTCTAAAAGGTCCGGAAACGAGTTCGAATTTGGCGTAGGAGGGCGAGAACAAATATCACGATTTTGCTCTGGCCAACAGCTTGCAAAAGTAGCTGACGAAACTGCCCCCTTTTTCTTTCTCTTTTCTTTTCCCACCCCTTTTAACCTGAACGTTTCGTCACGCGCTGCTTAGCAAATTTGTGAGGTCGTTTTCAACACGCCATACGCTACTCCAGCGAGGAATGCCCCCATCACCTGTGATAAGTGAAATGGTCTGGCACAGGCAAGGAACTGGTAATTGAAATCCTCTCAAGTTTTACATTCAATGGTTAGGTCTGATGCGACGGAATGATGTTGTCCTGCATGCGGTCTCCTATACGTTCAAGGAAAGAAACGTCGTAAAGTATATTAATGGAAAGATTAACTATAGAGGGAAGTCCTTCAGGCACAAGTTGGATGTACTTGGCTGTATCATTCCATATTCGATCATTCTAAGCGCTTTCAAAAGGAAGCTCTATAAACTATGTTAATGGAGGAATTAACTACAGATGGACTTCAAGATTTTTAAATCGAAGAAATGGGAAGACACACGAAACCCAGACATTTTATTTGCGGTCAAGAGAAAATGTTACGAGGGAGTTAACTATAAGGTACCATAAGTGGGCGCAGCCCGACCACCTAACCCAACATATTGTGCCTTCTTTCTGCATGCCTTCGTGGTGTAACGGTAACACACCCGACGCGTATTCGAGAGGTCCAGGTTCGAGTCCCGGCGAGGGCATTGCTCATTTTTCCCGTCTCCTGCTTCAAAATATTCTAATGACTCTACAGAGCTATAAAAAATTAATCCCAGATTCTGTTTCTGATCAGAAATCAGGAGACAATAAAGGAAATAGCTTACAGAGCGAAACAAGAATTTAGATCTAAAAATGTGTTACTTGAAAGGGTATAACGCATGTTTTCAGCAAAATTTAGATTAAATTCAGACACACGAGAGAAAAATGTAACAATAATTGATTTCTAAATTTATGTATTTCAAATGAATATGAATTTAATCATGTTTTCTTAAATAAATGTTTGGCGACATAGTATGCAGAAGTGTGCAGTTATTCCAATACCACTGTTTATTAAGATATATATATATATATATATATACATATATATATGTGTGTGTGTCTAAGAAAAATAAAGAATATGTAAAAGATTAAATTAGCAGCTTAAATTGCCTTCTGTATTCAAAAAATAGTAACCTTTATTTGCACTGCCTCATTTCGAGATTAATACATGTCATATGACTCTTACATAATTCTGCTGATGTAAACTAAAACTCAGCCAGCCAATAGTACACTCATGTCCATAAATTAAGGATAATGCAAAATCAGGCAAAGGAAGAGTTAGAAGCAAACCAAATTTGACTTATTTGTAAAGCTTATTTATTAAACAAAAGGTAAAGAGCAAAACAAGATGCTCTATGTTTTATATTATTAAAAAAATTAGCGATTTTTTCTCCCTGGAGCAAATTACAAAAAAAAAAAAAAAAAAAAAAAAAAACTATTTACAAAAAAACCAATATTACATGATTGGTATGATTTTTAATACATTGTATGTCTCCCAGACGATGCAACATAGTCCGTACAACGCCTAGGCATGCTGAGTATCAAATTATCGATCTGATCTTGGGGGGATATTACACCACTCAAAAAGCAATGCTCTCCGAAGTTCCGGTAGACATGTAGGAGGAGGTTGACGGGCTGCAACTCGTGGGCCAAGCATGTCCCACACGTGCTCTATTGGATTCAAGTTCGGTGAGAATGCTGGCCAGTCCATACGGGTGATATCCTCCGATTGAAGGCATTCACTTACGATGTTTGCACGGTGAGGACGGGCGTTGTCATCCATAAACACAAATTGTGCGCCCATGGCGCTCCGAAACACACGTACATGTTGTTCCAGAATGACGTCCCGATAGATTTGGCTTGTCATGGTTCCAATTTGAACGTGCAGGTCAGTTCCAGAACCCAGAATAATTCCACCCCAAACAAGCACTCCTACACCACCGTAATGGTGTCGATCAATGATGTTTCCTTGGTGGTAACGGGTACCTGAAGTTCTCCATATGAAAGTCCGGCGAGAATCAGACTGCAAGCTAAACCTGGACTCGTCGGAAAACATCACACAAGCCCACTGTTGCGGTGTCCACAATGCATGCTCTCTACTCCAGGCTAACCGCAGGCGACAGTGAGTTTCAGTAATTGGAACGCATCTGACAGGTCTACGAGCATACAGACCAATCTGCCCTAAGCGTCTGTACACGGTCTGCCTTGAAATTGTCGTACCAGTGGCTGAAGAGAGCTGACGAGACAGGTCTGAGGCTGTGCTCCGCCTGTTTCGATTGGCAGTAACTGCCAAATACCGGTCCTCATTCGGCGTTGTAACTCTGGGACGACCTGTGCTGTAACGTCTACTCGCATTACCATCATCTTGGAATCGTTGCCAAAGCCTGGAGATGACACTCTGAGCAATTCTAAGTTCGTCTGATACTTCCAGTAGGGTACACCCACATTCCAGACGGCCGATAATTCTATCACGTAAAAAAATCATCCAAATGCGTCCTTTGTTTCATAACTATTCGGTTAATGCACTGAAATGCTTATAAAGGGCCTGCGAACAATTTTACTTCTTTGCCTGTATTCCTTATATATCACTCTCTTATGCTCTCGTCATTACGACGTACCATCGGTGTCATCTGGTTACTTCCTTCCTGAAATTTGCATATGATTCTTGAAGATGTGTGTAGTGATTTTACAGGTGATATATTTATTTTAGAGTTCGATTTCCGCGTGACTCCGAATTATCCTTAATTTATGGACGTGAGTGTAATTTTACAGCAATATTAACTATCCAATCAAAATGCATTGAGAACAAAAACTCAGTCATTCTGAATTAAGATTTCACCCGGAACATAACGCACTCTTTGCTACGCTTTGGCATAGCTGAACTACAATCTGTCTGCTCCTTTTTTCCTGCAAATCCAACCAAAAATGTAAGCTTTCTGCCAACTCGATTGTAGCCGCAACATGTTTACTGAAATAAAAAAAGAAGATTCAATCTGCCTTCTCCAATTTCCTATTCATTGTGGATCAACAATTCTACGTTATCAAGATTCCTGCGTGGCATTACATCTCAGTTGGATTTTATCATATATAGATAGATAGATACGTACATAGATATAGCTGCGTAGGTAGATACACGTTTGATGCGGCCGATTGCACCAAAAACGAGAGCTGCACAACTGCATGTTCTAGCAGTCCCATATTCAAAATTTCAACGTTCTACGGGTAATCTTTTTTGAGTTATGCGAGATACATACTTACGTACCTATGTACCTAGGAACAGATGTCATGAACAAAATCTCTGCTGAATCTGTTTTAAATCCATTTTACAATCCGCTTTGGAATGAATAGTCCTTTATTCTGTCCGTATGTACAGATGTTATGCAAAACAATTGTTCACGTGGATTCGATAGCAGCCAAAATGGATATTTTTGTGGAAAAAAATTAAATATTTTTATAGAATGGCATTGCGTATTTTTCCCTTTTTAAATATACAGAAAATGTATAACATTCTCGTATTAGTCTAAATGCATATTCATCTGATATGCTATAAAATATTTTGCTATTCCATCTGAGCCATCTATATCCGTAATCTGTACTAGTAAACCATATTAAACTGTAAAAGACCCCTTTTGGGAGATCGTTAAAATCTGAGCCCTTTCAGATGTTAACTTCCTCTTTTTTAAGTTATTTGTAAACAAGCAAAATTGTTAATAAATTTTTCAGAACCAATCTTAATTGTTTAGTTTTTATTCAGTAGAATGAATAGCTACGTTTGAATATCTTTTTAAATAAGGGGAAAGTTTGGGTGATGTTTTATTATTTTAAGTTTGCTGCAGGTTTCTAAAAATATATGTTTAGCGTTTTTTTCGAATTCAGATACAATTAAACTAAAATGTATTCCTGAATTATCTTTTAAAAATGTAATCTTGCTTTAGTAACTAGAACTATTGAAATAATAAAATATTTAAAAAAAACTAGGTATTTCTGAGGTGTGATCTGTAAATTTAAGCGTTAGTTATGAGCTTCTTTTAAAATATGTAGAGTTTTTTAGAATTATTTTGACGTCAGAAAACTGAAGAAATCCGCGATGCTGATTCAATCCCGTTCCGATCCTCAGCGGAATTCGATCTCCGGATGTCCTGAATACGCTTAGAGCGTGTTTTCAATTATATTACGAAGGCAGATAGAAAAGAGGGAGAAAATACCTAATAAAATACGTAAATTAAATGACCCAGTTAGACACTGGAAACTATCTCGTTTATTTTTCGCATCCACTTAATCAGCTAGTGATCGACTTAAGGAAAGGCTGAGAAGCTAAATTTACTGATTTCACCGACGTGGAAAGTTCTCTCACCTAACCTCAGTCATTGTTTTAGGCATGTAATACCTGGTATACAAGTATTTAGAGACAGTCTGTCTCTTTTTACTAACTTGTACGAAGTAAAGATAGTATTATAATCGCGAATAATTTCGGGTATCATATTTTAGCAAAAATAGCCCTTTTGACCGTTCCTGAATCCATTTGAAAGTTTTTTTTTGGGGGGGGCGGGGGCTGACATCTGTAGAGAATAAAGGATTGCTTTTTCCAAAACCGATCGTAAAATGGATTTAAATTAGAGTCAAAGGGTTCTTTTCGCGACGTCTGTACATCTGCTGTCTGTTTTACGTGTACATACATACTTATGTATCTCTCATATCACAAAAACGATTAGCTGTAGACACTTTGAATTTTCGTATATGGGACTGCTATAACGTCTAGTTGTGCATCTCTTTTTTTTTATTGCAATCGGCAGAAAGAAATGTGTATATATATGACTTAGAGAAAGCTGAAACGGATTGGCGATGGTTCTTTGCGTTGTAATAACTTAGAGAGTCTTTGCTGTGTAGTTAGCAAGCTGATACTCGAAGACAGCCATAGCCGTAAATTACACGCATAATTTTATTCTTTGATATTCTTTGATAATTAATTCTTTTTCATTTCATATCATAATTGTGGGTGCGATATGCACCCCACAATGTTATACAGACCATATTTTTAAAACAGTGGACATTAGCTAGCAGAGGCTAGTCGACATGTCTTAAGCGTCAGCGAGCGAAGGAGCGTCTTAACGGGAATAGAGGTAGAAGCAACAGAGTGCAGTTCTCCAATATAGAAGCTCGCCATGAGAAAGGTTTCAGTTTTTGAAATTTTGAGTTGAAGTTCCGAATTAGTTATGTCAAAGTTTCGGTTTCGGTACGTCATTAGTTACGTCATCAGCGTTATGACGTCGTAGGTATGGACTGATCTAGAAATGTCGCTGTCGAGAGAAATTTTGATGCATTGCTGATGCTAGGGCCATATAAACAACTACAGAAGAAATTTAAAGAGCTATTACTAATAAAGTTAGTAATATATTAGAGATTTTTTTTCTTTATTTTATGAATTATATATATATATATAAATACTTTGTCCTTTACTCGGCCTTTATTTTTTTAATCCTTGATCAGAGCCATACACTTCCAATTACAGAAGTGTTTTAAATAACAAAAATGTCAATGTTTTGGCAGTATAATATCCATATGTCGCCACGCAAGTTTTGGCAATTTTAAAAAAAGTTGTCTTTCGATAAGTAACGAAATCTAACTTTTAATGAGGTCTCCTGTGCCTATACTTATATATATGAAAGTTTTATACTCGTTATGAAAAAATAAAATTCCAAGAATTTTGACTTCCCTACGAGAAAACTTGGCCGGGCGGTTTAATTTCAAAACTTGCAATTTGCTATGTAATTTTCAATTTGCCTCGAGGGATCTTTCAATTAAATTTGAAGAATTCGAAGAAATAAATGAAATGCGGAAAAAAATGTGTATAATTTAATAGGACGTACAAAGAAGTCATGTGGTGTCCAGATCAAATTTTTCATTCAGTAGCAGTTGTGCACATAAAAATAATTCATATCTCATAAGTCTCTAAAACTAGAGGTACTATATTTGCAACAAACACACAGTTGAAACGTATTAGTGGTCCACGTGAAATAGTTTCATGTGCCGTCAGTTTGAAAGCACCGGTTTGAAAGCATCCACCAATGCATGAGATCGGTATGTGAAGTGTAGTAGACAGTCGCTACGGTCTTTATCTTCTAGATTAAAATTACCAGTTCGAAACCTCCTAAACGAAGTCAAAATTGGCTTAACACTTAAACAATTACTCCATAAACAGTATAAATCTCATTTGCAGTATCATTACCGCTGATGCATTTCATAGAATATTGCAACATTGCATGTCGCAAATACTTCCCTGAAATGCCTATATTTAAAGGCGTATGAAAGGGTGTGTAAAAGTAACTCTTCAGTACGAACGAATAGTATTTTACAGTAGCTAGATGCCAATTTAAATATTAATAATAAGAAAATATTATTATTATAATTAAGTCGCTTGCATTTAAGGAATTTTAAAACTCTCTACTCGAATTACTAGAATATGACATAAAAAAAGAGAAATTTCGTGTTGCCTGTATTCTCAGACTGATCACACTGTATTTTATGTATGTTTCAAGTATGTTTTTGTTTTTCGATAAGCGTCTTGTTGCTTAATCTGTCTCGCGCAGAATTGCTTTTAAAATGTCGGTTTCAGAACTAGAATTTGGCAATTAGTTGCAGTAGGTTCTTTTTCTGTATCAGTAAATCTTTATTTTTTTATTTTTTTTTTTTATTTTTTTTTTTTTACATTTCCTTGTATGATGTAAAGGAAGTATTTTAAGTCACGCCAAAAATTTCGGGATCATATTTCTACAAAAATATCTAATGGAATTTGACCGCTTTCGTATCCATTTGAAGAATTTTTTGTGTGTGCCTTCTGTACGTACGGACATAATAAAGGACTTTTTTTTCCAAAACAGATTGTAAAATGGGTTCAGAATGGACTTTTTTGTGACGTCTATACGTACGTAACTATGTATGTATGTATCTCGCTAATTCAAACTCGAGTAGTCGTAGAATGCTGAAATTTTATATATGGGACTGCTATAATAATCAGCTGTGCATCTCCCTTTTTCGTTGCAATTGCATTCACCAAACATATATATTTGTATTTCCAGCCTGTTACCCGGCTTGGTGAGCTCAGTATTTTTATTCTTATATGTTGGTAAATTGTGCATTTTTTACTTTAAATGTGGTTGAATTATGTGGTGAAAGCTTTTATTCCTGTAATCAATCTGCATGCAATAGTTTAAAAGTTCAACAGTTTAAAGGTTTAAATGGCGCCAGGCCTAATGAGGCCGCCATTTGTTTACATTTAAAACTCTATAGTGAATTAAATCCGTTTTGCATTAGGCAAAAAGACACCAATATCAATGTCTTTTTGCCCAGCGGGGCCAAAATTTAACTTTCAGTTTTGTGCACTGAAAATTTCATCTTCCTGCGCGTTAGCCGAATTGCTTGCATTTGCATAGAAACTCTAATTTTAACTGAAAAATGTAACTGTTGAAAAACAAGATTTGGTTTTTTAGGTTTTTATGTATTTTACAATTTTTAATGAAGATGTGTTCAGCTTTTATGTATCTTTCCTTTCCCGTGAAGTGATTAAGAAATATATTTATAAAGAAATTCGAAGAAATAAGTTTAAATGAATGCAGCAAAAATGCGTATAATTTAATAGGCCGTACAAGTAAATCATATGGTGTCCACATCAGATATATCCCCTACATCCATCAATGATGAATTGTCGGATAACTGTTTTACGAGAGACATTTCGTTCCCCATGTATGTGATCTGATTGACATACTGATCTCATTTCCATCCAGAGACTAGCGGGCTGCAGCCAAAGCAAAATCTATAAATTCTGTATATCCCTGAAAAGCAAATGTATGAAAACATTTCAGTCTAAATCAAATCAGTTCAATCTTTCCATGCAGCAATCAATTCATAAATTATTCTTTTATTGCCAAACCAGGAAACAAAAATTTTTTATAACAAAAAACATAAGATATGAACAAATTTCAGGATAGAAAAAATCTGATGTGGACACCACATGACTGTCTCGTACGGCCTCCTACATTGTACACATTTTTTGCTGCACCTCAGTTAAACGTATTTCCTCAAATATCATTAGAGATCTATTTCTCGTTCAATAAATTCAGTTCTCACTTCGCGGCAAGGCAGAAATGCATAACATCTCAAAGCATCTTCATTAAAATTGTAAAATACCGAAAAAGCTATAACATCAAATGCAGTTAGAAGCAGTTAAAAAGCAATTTTTAAAATTAAAATTAGAGTTTGTACGGGAAAACAAGCAATTCGTCCAACGGGTAAAAAGACAAGATTTTCGGCGCACAAAATTGATAATATTTATACCATTTGTATGAGAAGTGTTATGCGTAGATTTGTTTTTAATTTTCGATATAGTCAATATTCATCGCAAAGTTTAGATGAGCTGGAAAAGGAAGGGAAAAAAATGCAGATTACACTTACTGGTTTCCTTCGGACGATGCGGAACTTTGATATTTATGGCTTATCTTATATCTACTGGAGCAGTTCTCAAATTGTTTTACTTATGGAGCCTTTTTCAGAGTCAGTTTGTATGGCGAGGCATCTCTGACCACTCTTGCAAATAAATAATGTTCGGGGAGGATAAAGATAGTGAGGAAAAGTTTCAATATTTTTTCACTTTTCTTCACTATCTTTTTCCTTGCAAGTCACTGTTTCCAAAAGCTCACTACTTTTCCCCGCAGGTCACTGTTTCCAAAGGCTCACTATTTTGCCTCGCAAGTCACTGTTTCCAAAGGCTCAGTCTAAAAAGTATTGAGCCTTTGGAATTCAAAACTGAGAATACATATAACTCCTTCGTATCGAGAGCGGGCAAAATTTGTTCCCCTCAAACATCTGACGAATTTCTGTTGCTCTTGTTTCTGTTGAAACGAATTATACGAATTTCTATTGGAATGGATTTCCTTCCCCTGCCTAGCAGACTGCTACAATTTTAACAATAAGTAACATAAGTGGGGCGATTACTTCTCTCTTGGGGATCTTTGTGCAGTTTTCCCTTAGGTCAGGATTGCAACTGAAAGCATCAATAGCTAATCGTCGACGCTAAACAAAGGAGAGGCATGATTCATTCAAAAAAAGAGAGCTACTTTAATCACTTCAAAAGGATGGTTAGCATGCCATTTAACAACTCTCGAAATCAATGAGCCATGCACTAACGTGATGGAGGGAAAGCACTGGATCGAAAATGGACGTAAGCGTTCAGGCGATTTGCCGATGTCTCAATGCACGAGCGTTACGGGCGATTTCGACGTGAAAGAGTTAAACATTATGAAACCTCTCATGCACCGTTTTATTCGAAGATTTTCTGCCATATTTCTGGAAAAACCGTTATCTCGTCAATTTAGAACGTCTGTCTTTTCTGAGAAACAAAATGTGACTCGTGGTTTTCAGAGGACTGTTTTGAAACTAACTAAACACCATACAGAGATTTCAGTAGAGACAGGAATGATAATCTGACGTTGCTAGGCCGGGCTATACGATGGATGCAAACTCTCTCAGTTTCTGATGCGTCGTTAAAGATGTATGCAGTCTAGCATTGTCAGCGGGGTATACAGGAACCCTTCTATTTAAAATGTTACGGCTGTTTCTTTTGAATTTCTGTGCGCTAATTGCCCTAATTATCGACAGTACAGATCCAAATCTGTCCTTCTGCCCGGCGGCAGCAACTCGCAGAGAAGCTGCAGTAAAGTAGCAATGGGCATCTTGAGCATCTTAGACCATATCTTCACGGGCCTGCGCAATATTTGTCTCTTTATAGAAATAAAATTGTAAAATATAGCGCAGTTTTGCGGAAAGTTCTCTTATCTTGACGACATTGCTGCTGAGTATTAGGATTCCAACACCCTTTTTGCACCGCTAGCAGCTTCAAATTTCAGCTGTCAAATGACGTTCACCATGACCCTCTGTGACTCGTATACCTTGAGAAATGAACATTAGGCGAGCAAGAAGCTCAGTATTTTTTATGGACTACCCAGTATTTAAAGGAATGAAAATAATCACCGAATGAAAGTATATTTTAAGAACTTTGAAATTTACCATAATAGTTTGCGGTGGACCACACAGATATGAGAAAACCGTGTGTGCGATCCCCGCAAGACCTTGTTTTCAAGCTTTTACGACGTGTCACACGACATGGATCTGATGTCGCAGACGCGGTAATTCCTTCCAGTTGACAGTACAAGAGACGTAACTTCACGGCCAGTATCAAGAAATTTTAGCGTTCTTCACTGTGTCCGTCGTCAAAGTCTCTCGATTTCAGGAAGGCTGACGAACCACAGATCTTAATTTTCCTCTGATATCGTTCCAGATATAACGAATCAGAGGATATAAAATACTACTGAAAAATTAAATCTAATTCAGTCTGAAGATATTTTCCATCGGAATAACACGTCAGAGTACTCCTAAACTCTCGACTAGAGACACCAAGAATGCTCTAGATAGACCCTCTTTGTCAGGATATTCACGCCACGAGGACAATACTTCTTTACAATACTGTTCTTTGCTATCCATGCTATATATATATTTGTAAAGAGCTTCTCGTAATTGTAATAATTGTTTTGTGTTTTAAAAAATGCAGTAAGTATTACGCAACCTCACAAATGTACTAAACATTATAAGGAGTCAGATGCGCTACCTACCGGCAGTCTCCCACAAGTTCAGTTTATTCTCAGTTACCAAGAATGCACATAATATTATCAAAACTTGGCCTTACATAAAATTTCTTTGGAATTTCAGTTATCAAACCGTTAGCTTTATATGCTTTAGCGTATTACACTACTGATCAGAACAATCGAACCCAGAGCGGAACTACCAGTGTTCAGCAGTTTAACCGCTCGGTCGCTGGTGAACCGAGCGCAGATTGGGAGCCAATGTTTTGCTGTATTCATAAAATCTCTTCATTTTGAATTTTTTTATTTTGTTTATTTGTTTATTTATTACATACCTGAAGAAAACGAAAACGCAGTGAAGATCAATTATTGAAAGAATTTGAAGGAACAAATACCTACGATAATGCCGTAGAACTTATCTCTGTGCTTCTCTGAACTGAATACATGCCAGATGGAAACATAAGATACATTATCGTTAAAATCTTTATTGGTCTTTACGAAATACTTGGAACAGGATGTGTGTTGCTTTTATACTTTGTTTGTTTATGAATGCTTTTTCTGAAAAATAACAATAACAACTGCTCCCCAGCGACTAACTTATCCTGCTAAATGCTGGTGGTTTGACCCAGGCTCGAAACCCCGGTGAAGGATTGACTGCTCGGGTGTGTTCATGATTTTCCCTACATAAATGAGCAGTAAGGACACATTAAAAAAATTTAGTTGCCTCAAAATTTTTAAACAAAGCTTCCGTTGAGTTGTAGTTACTTCATAATACAAACATTTCATTCTCTCATTTATAAGGTATATTTTATGTTAATTAATTCATTTCCTTATAATTTAGTGTACTGTCACTTCTTTTGCTGTTCCCCCTCACCAAGATGCAAATGAGGCACGACTATTTAAGGCGAAGGTTTTGAAGGTTTTTAGGTATAGAGCTTTTGTCAGCGATGCACTGTTTATACATTTTCTCTCCCAGCTGCACTAAGTTAGTATTCCGGCATCAGCCATTTTGCCACGCGAAGTTAAATCGCGGTATTAAAAAGTTTGAAGTCTGTTAGGCAAATTAGTGTATAAATTATATTTTCAAATATCTGTAATTTAACACTCGCAAGTGGCAGAGTTTGATTTATACGCACAAGTTGTGCCGGTGTTAAGTTCAAGTGTAAAATAAGAACATTATTTCATAGGAATTTGTACTACTTTTCGCAGAGAGAGCGATAACGTGCTTGGCAATCTGATAGGGTATAAAGAGATTTTAAATTAGATTCACACAGATAGGATTCTAGAGTCTTTACAAAAGAGGTGTACCAAATCATGTCGCATGTGTTGGCCCAAGTTTTGTATATGTTATGAGGTATTTCTCCCACCTTTTTAGCATGCCTTCGTGGTGTAGTGGTCAGTACGCACGACGCGAATTCGAGAGGTCCGTGATTCGAGTCCCGGCGAGGGCATTCCTCATTTTTCTCTCCTGCTTCGAAATAACCTAATGACTCTACAATGTAATGTTCATTTCTTAAGTGCAAGAAACATGAAAAAAGAAAATTGCTAACTTATGAGTCTAAAATTCTAAATACATGACCATAAAACTCTAATTGCAGTAATATCCATTCAACGAGAGTAACATCTTCTTGCAGTATACATCACTCAAAAGGGGACGTTGAGTAAAAACAATCTATGGGAAAGGGTGTTGAGCTAAAAAAGGTTTGAAGTCTATAAATTACAAACAAATACAAGGTCAATGTCTTAAGCTTCAATCTCATTATGCAATTTCAAGCTCTTAACTAGAACCAAATTAATAGAACTGAATTTCGATCTACTGTACTTATGGTAAGCACTCTGTAAGAATTGGTAGGGAATCGTCGATTGAGGTGTTTGGTTCCATAGCCTCCAAAATCCGTTTAGAAATTTCTGCTGCTTTTTTGAGTAATAGTGCTGATGATTAGAGTTCCTTGGTTAGAGTTCCTGCTTATCTCTATACCCTGGCTTATAGCCATAGATCTTTATATGGCATGGGTGAAACGAGAAAGCGCCTTTCGTTGGCCTTTGCATTCAATTAGTGACTGTATGACTTTGGTCAGTACCATTCCAATTTTAACCGAGAAAGCCCCGAGGGGCAGAATCAGAGGTTCTCTTGTTTTCTTCTCTTATCACCAACTTCTCAAAGGAAACTGCGGCTCGACAGATTTAAAATATACCCATGCTGCAAAAACACGTACATTTACAAACACCTTCTCCGGGATTCGAACTGGGCGAAGCAATATGGCAGTCGGCTCCACTAATTACCATGATGATTGATTATCCAATTAATTTAAGCAAAGTGGTTTTTTTTTTTTTTTTTTTTTTTTTTTTTTGTCCCGTTTAGGACTTTCTAAGGAAAATCATCTTCTATTTATATTGTGCATGGAGAGTCGAACTACCTCTCTTTAGCAGTCTGTCTGTCTTATCCGGCTTCTGCAGATGAGAAGCGCCTAAAATAATTTGAAGTGAATAAATTTTGTTGGAATAATTTGTGTGCGTAACATTATGCAGGAAAAATTCATTTAACGCAATTCCATATCTGCGATAATTAGTACGTCTGAGTAAAATGGTACTATGCCTCGCTAAATATTGGTGTTAAATCCGACAGGATCGTTAAAATGGATTGGGAGCAGCTATTTGATGGTAGGAACGTGGTGCAGATGTCAGTATAATAAATGAGCTTTAAATAAAATGTTGAACATTGGTTAATTTGGACGATGATTTTGTTTTAGGTATGATGTTTTTAACATAGATTTATGAAATCTGTAGAGTTTTAATCGTGTAGAAGTTTAAATTAATGTCTTGCAGAACCTATTAGGCTGAAAAGCGAGTTATCGCTTCACTCTGAATTTAAATGGCAAAGTCTTGTGAAGGTAAGAAAAACCTTTTTATTAACTATTTAAATTTAATAGAAGGCAGCACTTGTGTTTACAAACAAAACTAGGTAATTTTCGGGTATTTAAATTAACATAAATTGAAATTCAAATTCAATAAATAATAAAGTCGGTGACTACACAAAATAGTCTTCTTAAGTTGGCTCAAATATTTTAACAGAGCGTTTTAACGCCGGCTAGTGAAAATGGCTACAGCCAGAATAATCACTGGCAGAGCTGGCAATAGGACGTGAAACTGAAGGTAAGGCTGCTAAAAGCTATGACATTAAAGCATATAAAAACCTTGATTCTAACGACTAATTCGTATTCTGGTTACTAGTTAGGACTATGGAAATAAGAATAAAGGTAACACTATGAACTAATTAAATTAGGTTACTTTGTGTTTAAAAAGCCTAATACTTGCGCTAAAGCTACTAAGTAAGAAAATAAGAATTTATGTAGGAGAACAATTATTAGATTATCTCTTAGGAAAATTAATAAAGTGAACTACAATCGTAGTGTAGTAAAAAATTCAAGTATTCTCTTTAGGAAGTGAAAAATTGGTTTAATTAAAAGTGTATTTATGGAAACTGGAAAAACGAATGTAAAGAAAACTATTAAACGGAAATTAGTTGACTTTTCAAGGGAAAGAAACCAATTTCCAATCAATTAGCGATAATTAATATAAGCGAATGTGTTTGTCGTCTGAACATGCAAGAACCAATTGTAAAACTCCATGCCAGGAAGATATTGATCCAAAAGAGTTTCGAAGCATAGGTAACGTACAAATCTTATTAGAAGATATAAGTAAATATTTAGAAGTTTGAAAAATTGGTTCAAAGTACAATTCAAAACTAAATATTTAAGTATTGATTTAGATTCTTGCTTGAAAGACTATTCCTCGACACATTCGCTGCTGATCATAATAAAACACTGCTAAAACTACATAAAATAAGCATAAAAGGAACTTAACCTTCCTAATTAAAACCTCCTTAACGGACTAAAAAATTTATACATTCTTATTAGACTGAAATTAAAATAGTAATAAAAAATTGATGGAGTTATTTAATTTCAAAATTTGCAATTTTTTATGTCCTTTTCAACTTTCAACTTGAGGGATCGATTAATTTCAACTTGAGGTCTTGAGGGATCGGTTAATTTAGGTTATAATGATTCGATTAAATAATTTTAGATGAAGTGCAGCAAAAAATACGTATAATTTAATAGACCGTATAAGAAAGTCGTGTGATATCCGCTGAAGATTTTTTAGGGCATCAAAAAGCTTTATTGTTATTACAATGTAATTAATTAATCACGTTATGTAACGTATTCCTTTATCCTACAATGTTTAAAAACTGTGCAGATTTTGTAATGTTTATATCAGCCATATGACCAGCTGAACTAAATCAATGGCTTCCTAGCTTTAAAAAAAATTATATATATAATGTAAATGAGGATACGTTACGTTACGTAATGAGGATACGTTAAAATAAATATATAATTTTAATCGCTTTCTAAGTCTATACAAACAGTGCGAGGGGACCGGAGTATCTCGTTTACCTGAGACTGTTGAGGATCTCAGATGAATCCATTTGCGGGTCGTGTTTAATGTTTTCTTCATTTGTGAAGCGGAAGGTCTTTCTCTTGGGAACTAGCCATTAAACGTATCTACAGTAGGTGGGCAGTACCAGAATATGAGTCCTTACTCCTCCCCATTTCTCTAAATACAGCACCGTTTCTTTTGATGATGCATTGTAACTTAGTGCCTGATCGTTTATTTATGTGAACCATGGGCAATAATGTCCATAATTGTAGCTTTACATTCGACCACCATATGTTATTCTTTCGTATCTGTTGGATCATAAAGTATTTTGATTGATAGCGTTGATTTTCGAATTAGACTTTCTTTTATCTCAAAGCGCGTTAGCTCAGAACGGCTATTAATTTCGTTTTGCCATCTGGCGTCGAATCACTATAAACGCCGTATCACTTTTCAAATTTTTGCTACCAAATATTATTATCCAGTATTATAAGTAAAAAAATTAAAATAATGAAGAGTCTGCATAAATGTTTCTCGCATTGTGATAAAACAACGGTACCTAGATCCATCAAATTTTGAATGACGTAATCCTCCACCCAAGTATGGGCATCTGGAAGCCCAAACTTGGAATTTGTTTTATTTTAAAATTTCATATTTTGTAAAACTTAAACAAATTTTTTATTAACAAACTTAATAGCAATACAGGGGAGGAGGACATTTTTATCTCCAGCGCGCGAGAAGGCCCCTTTGGACGTAGTAATATAAAATCTGAAAACTTTCAGATTTATTTATTTATTTATTTATTTATTTAATCTTGGTTTATGAAGGTATTCGTGTGAAAGAATTTTCGTCACGTGGGGGTGATTTTTCTTTGAATGTACTGGAAAATATTTGCTACGCAAATTTGCTAGTGCTAGTGCGTATGCAGTGTTTCAAGTACTATTTGAAAGAGACTGTTGTGGTGATCCTATTTTTCCTATTGCCTCTTAGTAAGTGCTTGCAAAATTTCGCCGGCTTTTAAAATAAATTTAATTTAATTAATATGTAAGATTTTAGCTAAATTAAAGTTTCTTTTGTTGAAATATGAATGTGGAAGCGCAGTAAGTACGAAGAACATGCCTCAATACAAATACTCGATTACGGCTGAAAAACATTTCCCTTTTGCCTTTGAAAATTCCAGTGAGAAAGGAACCTTGCAATATGTAACTTATATAACCTCCAGTGAGATATGCAGGAAAACAATAATGAAGGAAGTAAAGGAGGCTAGGAAGCGCTTTGCTTCTTGGGAGAGAGAAAATATCCATATTGGAATTGAATATTCATGATAGGTGATTATGAATTTGAAAGAATGCATTTCTCGTACAGACTCTACTTTAAGGAGCCAGAGAAAGAAGTAAAATACGCTACCGTAGCCTATGAGTGCAATTCAGTTGACTATGAATGGAGAAATTTGGTTTTTACGAGTGGTTAACAGGTATTTTCTCCACATCCAATCAGTGCACAACAGATTTATTTTCATTTTAAGTGATGGTAATCAAATTATTTACGTATTTCATATTATAATACATAATTTAAAAATATGAATTTTGGAATATGTTTAAACGAAGGAGGAATAAAAGCGTAAAATTTAAATGAAATGGAATTCCATTAAAAATAAAGTTCATTAAGTTCAAGTTCACGAAGTCCATAAAGTTCAATATAACATTCATAAATTTGATTATGAAAAAAATAATGTCTTAATTAAGTCCTTACACGTTATGCTCATTAAATAAAGCTACTATGTCGAAGCTTTATAAGGTATTTCTCCCGCCTTCTTGGCATGCCATTGTGGTGTAGAGGTCTGCGATTCCATTCCCAGCGAGTGCGTTGCTCATTTTTCATCTTTCCTGCTTCAAATTACCCAAAGTCTCTACAGTGGCTCCCGAACTAAAAGGGTAGTGGATGATGATTCTCCACACCCAAGATTTGGCGATTGGGTCCCCAGAAAACCCCAGCCGTCCTTTAAAAGGGCGAGTCTATAAGGTATTTCTTCCGCCTTCTTGGCATGCCTTCGTGGTGTGGTGGTCTGCACGCTGGGCGCGTATTCCAGAGGTCCGTGGTTCGATTTCCGGCGAAGGCGTTGCTCATTTTTCGTCTTGCCTGCTTCCAAAAAAAATACTTAATGTCTCTAATGCTTTTGAATAAAATAATGGTATTTTAGAAGCAGAAGCATAAACATACTTCTATAAATTTCATAATATTTAAGAGGATTGGCAAATATTTTTCCCACAGTATAAAGTAGATTTATAATTTTACAAATTTTAAGAACAAGATGACTTTTCTTAATAAAGAATCTTTTGAAAAAAATGACATTAGCTGCTAAAACGTTGCGAAGGGACTGTGTCTTGTTATGTGTTATGATGATTGAGAAATCGAAATTGGTTTTTGTTATTCCATAAAAGAGGATCAGCACTAGATTCTTGAGGACAGCTCTTTTTTTTTTATTATTATTCCATTATTATGAATGATAACTAATTATCTGCCCAGATGGTGATGCTGTTAGTGATGCTAACTGCCCCTACCAACGGGCCATTGTTCGAAACCCGGAGAAAGCATGGGTGTTTGTTGATGTATCGTATCTATGCGGTATGGTGGCACCCAAAATATACGGCGAGCCGAAAGTCCTCTTGGGTGGTCTAGTGGTAGGGAAAGAGTTATGGGAGACCCTATAACAGTCCTTCCGGATGCGTATCCTCAAAATTGGGAAATCCATACTGTTACTTATATGGTCACACTCACAATTAGTAGTGAGTATTGATAAAGTCGTACTGGAACTTGGCAAAGTAGTACTGTCACCTATATGGTGCTCATTGCTTATGCCATCGACGGACGCAGTCTTGCAGTCCTTGCCACGATAAAACCTTGGGCTTGTTCTGATTGAGTCAGATAAATGAGATTAGCCTCAACAACAATAGTAATTCACGGTTTTCCAGGTAGTTCATGATAACCTCAGGCTTAAGACAGCTGTGTGAGTTCCCGCTTTTCTATTATTATCATTTACTTTTTTGTTCTTTACAAGTGCATTAAGAGGCTTAAATCGTGTGTAAAATCTGCATTGACGATCATTTAAGAACTCGTTTCTATTAATGTATTTGATTCTAGTCATGGTAAGTTTTTCGTGAGTTTCACCTAAAGCAGGAAGAAAGCAGATCGACCAAAAAGACCGAGGATGTATAGGTTCTTTATTATTTTTAAGGAACATGTAATTATTTCTGTGTCCTTCACGATATTAAATGCAAATCGACCAAAAAGACCGAGGATGTATAGCTTCTTTATTATTTTTAAGGAACATGTAATTATTTCTGTATCCTTCACGATACTAAATGCAAATATCCCAATTTTCTTCGACGTATAAAATATATTTTCCACAGTAGAGTTTGCAATTAATTTTTACCGGTGTCTCTATTTCACCTATTTCTTTAAACCATTCTATTTTAAAATCACTTCTTTTTTTCTTTTTAAAAAGTTTCCCATAGGATATATGTAAGATAAAAAAAATATGAAAGAAAACTTGTGATTTTAATTGGATATTTTTTTTATTTAATATGAGGACTTCCTCTCTCTATGTTAAAAATAGCGCTGTAAGTCTAAACTGCGTCATTCAAACTAATCATGCGATCTTACGTAACACTTAATGCAGATACCTCTTGACCAATCACCAAATTGTAAACCAAAACTTTTTAACTCAGAACTGAAACTTTTTCACTCCCTCCCTTCTTCCTCTTAAATGCTACGTCATTTTCGCTTACGCTTTCCTCCTGGCAAGACGCTCCTCATCCACGCATATAATTATCATTGTCATTTTCCTTTTGATTTGCACAAGATAAGGCACATCAAATGAAAAGTACTCGTCACTCGTTATCAAATTCTAGTTTCCAAAGTGCAGTATGTCATTTTCAGATTTATTCGAATTTGTGTAAACATAATAAATAATAACAATGCAATAATAAGTACAGTGTACTTTCGATTATCCGGATGCGGATTATCCGTGCATTGCACATGGACGCTGTACGCACGCTATGCGCAAAAGTGTATAAAAAAACACTCACGCGCTTGTCTTAAAAACCGCTGAATTTCGTCTTTAGGTTTAGTTTCAACGATTACCTCGTACAATTCTTTTTGCATGTGTTGAATTTCTAATTGTGAATAAATCGAGGCAGTAGTTAAAATTCTATACCAAAAAAATGAAAATCTTAAATTTTTCGAAAATGTTAATTAGGAAAACATCCAGGAATGGTTCGATGGCGATTTGACTGAGTCGGGCATTTAATGCTTGTGTGATGCGAATATCGTTTCATGTATCACAAGAACAGAAAAGGCTGAGTGTGAAAGTACAAAAAGATGCTGACAATTACATTAGTGCTAAAGAATGAAGTACATTGAAGTAGTATATTGAAGCTAAAGAATAACAACAAATCTAACAGATTTCATCGACCAAAGGAGTTTCGAATGCAAAGATAAAATAGCACTTAGAAAAATAGGCAGTAAAATTCGACAGATATTTAAACGTTCTCAAAAACAATTTACTGATTTTTAAAGAAATAAATGCATATAGTAAGCGTGAAATTTGATATTTTGGATCATGCATGTTTTTCAACTATCCACGACCTATTTCCCCGTCATCAGCACGGATAATTGAGACTACAGTGTTTTACAATAGAATAAACCGTCAGTTAGTATTTTGTGTGAGAAACATTCTGTGAACAGATAGTGCATGCTTGCTATTTGTGTATATTAGGTGTCCTTCCCCTCACACACTTCTATCTATCTATCTATTATTTTCATTAGTGGCGTGTTTGTGTGTGTGTTTGTCAATTTTCTTTGTGCGCTGAATTTTTTTAACGCATGCGCGTTTACAACTCTGACTGGCACATTTCAACTCGTAACATTATTTGCATAAATTGAAATTGATAACTATTTCTAGCTTAGTGGATCTTTTGTATGACAATTAAGTTATGATTCTGAAATACTAAAACTTTATTAGAATATTAATAATATATTTTAAGGTATGAAAGCATATAAATTACTTGTGTGAAAAATTCTTTCGCTGTACCAAACATAAGAAATTTATAAATTAAAGAATGTTACGCATTAGAAGAGCACAAAATCACGGTCCTTCATGGAGGCGGCATGCGGCCTTCATGTACTTTACCTTAATTCATTAGCATCTTTCACTTAGTGCTCGCATAAATAATTAATCACATTGAAACATTCATATGCCGAGATACGGTTTATGAACCTGGAGTCGGAATTCTTGTACATCAGCACCTGTGCCCCTGATAGTTCAGTAAATAATGCAAGAAATTAAGGTATTTTTGAAAATCAGCAAAATAGAAGTTAATTGTCTTTCTGTGTCACACAGGCAGAATTTTGTTTAGTTTGTTAGGATAGACTAGAGGAGGGCACCACATCATCTGCATCACCTGATCATGATTGTATTAATTTCTTAGTTTAGGGCATTCTCTTTCTTTTTGTGAAAAATTTTTAGCTTAGCTAGATTGCTTGCATAAACAGAATTTGAGTTTAAGCTTTTTTCATTTGTTATCATGACTGGATTGGAAGCAGTTAGCTGCGCAGATCTCTTTTATATTGGCTAGTTGGATTAATAGAGCTATTAACTTCGCGAAATGCTGCCCCCTTTAATGCCCGGCGTTGCGCCCAAAGACGAATTCTACCTGCGAGACTCAACCGGATGCGTCCGTATAATGCGAAGCTGGTGGACAGGCAGACAGAGGGCTCAAGGACACACCTATCCTCTCTCTAGAGAAGGGGCGGGCGTGAGAAAATTCAGGAGGGTCACACCTTGGGTCAGAACTGGTAAACCACGGCTTCGAGTCAGAGGTGTCCCTGGCCGCACCGAGTACGTAGATTTATTGTTTACGGCTGACCCAAAAGACTTCTTGACGTCGGTTTACCCCCATTCAATTACTGTTTACACTTAATGACTTTGCTTGTGCCTCTGCTCTCCTGCCATAATTGGACAAATGCAGAAGAGCGTGAGTGGCAGATTACAACGTCCATTACATATGGGTGAAAGAAAAATCGCTGTAAGGAAGCAAGTAAACGAGTAACGACAACCCTGGACATTTACTTCTTGTCAGAAAGTAAGTACATTTCCAATAACGTAGTTGTCTTTTAGTTTTTTTATTCCAGCTGTTGCTTTCAAATAGATGAGCTATTTTGTAATGCAATGCACATAAAGTTACGAATTCAATTTCCGCTGTTGCAAAGCACATTCAAATGTAACCTACTTCTCTTGTAATATAGAATTATCTTTTTTCTTCCTTTTCTGCTTCTTCTGTCATCACCCTCCCCCCTTTTAATAATCTGTTCCTGCTTTCTAAATGATTTGTTTTCTATTGTATCGAAGGAAAAAGAAAAGGCTCTGTTAATTGTGAAAGGAATTCATCTTATCTTACCAGCTGTTTTGGTGTCAACTCTCAGTTATGTTTTTAATTTTTAGCCTTGTACGTGAAACAGAGCTAAGAGATTATGCGGGTATTTAAGTTAAAAAATTATAAAATTAGAAATTGTAAGACTCATAAGATAGCAATCTTAAAATTACAAATTTTCTAAAAATAAGAGGCGGTTTAACCACTAAGTAAAATAGCATTAAGCCAAGGGGCACCACAGAATTTCCCATTGCCGCTATTTTTCCGTTGATTGTGTAGTATAGTGCAGCTAACCAAAACCTAGACAAAAGGGATAGGGAAAAGATTGGCTTAAATGTATGTGGGGCACCAAAATCTTTTAAGTGCTTAGAGCCTGTAACAGTTTTGATTCGGCCCTGTAAAGATATTAAATGTTCTTAAAGTGTTAAGATTTTAGAAGGGAAATTTAAGAAGTCTCTGTGTTACGTATGTATTGTGTGTATGCGATTGTTGTATGTGTATGAAACTCAGGCATTCTATAAAATATCTGGAGTTTTTAGGCAAAGTGTGAAATATGAGAATTATTATATACTTTATCTGTTTGTATATAATACCTAGGTATTCTATAGAATTACAAATGTTCTTTAGGCAAAGTATGAAAGAATAGGGCCATGGTATGGCTAAAGACAAATGGCTTTAAAAGACATTCATTCCTCAAAAATACAAATGTTATTTTGAAAAAATAATGAAAGATTGCTTTTAAAAAAACTTATTCAAAATACTTAAAAAAATTAGTGAGATGATCTTGGAACTCTGTAATAAATTTGTATTCTGTATCTGGCTGAGACTAAAAATTAAAAGATAGAAGAACAATAACTTAAAAGCGTTTTTCGCTTTTAACGTTTTCATACGTTTGAATGTTTGCTATACCCGTAAAAAATATTATTAAGTGTATAGGAATACGGGAGCAAAAGTTCGTGTATTATGAATCGGGTTCATTGCGTAGCAGTGTTTGACTATATTATAAATATACTGAGAAATATGAGAAATATATGCAGTAAATATACTGATCCCATCTGTATAAATATACTGAGAAATGAAGCAGCTCTCACTAATCTTAATCTAGTTTACCAGTAACATAATCTTCGCTCATATCATGCTTACCTCTGCTCAACTAACACATTGTAAACTGCCTTCCTTCATAACCTGTAAGGGTGTCATAACTAAATGAACCTGCGTTTATGACTAAGGAAAACGGAGCTTGCATTTTGCGCCAATTTAACAATATGTATTTTAGAGAGTGCTATGCCAAGAAAACAGAAATGTATCAACTGCTTCTTCTGTGAAACTATCATCATAAAAATTTCATCATATGTACACTATAGCGTGCAAATTAGTTGGGGCTAAGTGATTTTTCCTCAGAATTTTTAGTTGGCTGCCAGCTGGCATCAAAAGGTCCCTAAAAGCACTTTTATTTGTCTTAATGTCTCCTGAATATCTGCTTTCAACAACTTCGAACTGATTTAAACACTATGCTAGGATTATTTTACCAGTTTTAAGCTTGTTTCTGTGAGAAGAGGAAGTTATTTTTGCATATATTTTAAATACGTTTTGCATTCGATCATTTTAGTTTATAAGATATTTCTCCGGCCTTTTTAGCATGCCTTCGTGTAGTGTTCAGCAGGCTCGCCGGGTATTCGAGAAGTCCGTGGTTCGAGTCTCGGCGAAGGCGTTGCCCATTTTTCATCTTTCCTGCTTTAACAAAAATACTAATGACTCTACAATTGTACCAAAAAATGAATGTAGGAAAGAGAGCAAAAATGATCGCACTAAACTGTCATATATATCCATGAAAGAAATATTGCTTCTGCAGTTGGTGTTGGAAAAGTGAATGTTTCTCGAATTCTGAGGAGACGCAATGAGATTGGATCATTTTCTCCAGAAAAGAAGGGTAAACGTGAGTAGAAAATGAAAACAACTCTAAAATCTGATCGATTCCTGCTCCTGAATGGCAGTATTAATCCTCCAAAAGCTATCAAAGACCTTAAAAGATATCTATTATCTATTTGTATTCATATTCATTCTTCAAATGTGTGGCGTAGACTTCTCAGTACTAAATGCAAGGCGAGAAAGGCAATTAAAAAACAACTTTTGACTCGTCAAATGAAGCGAAAACGATTCTTGTGAGCCAATAAATCATTTTCAGCAATAAGTCTCATTAATTTTTTCATGGTTATACATCTAACGCTGTTAAAAGAAGAAGGTTGAATTACTAAGACGTCAACATAACAAACTGTAAAATGCCCTCAAAAACAAATTTTTTTGTGGTTTTCTTCATTGTAGATGACACAAGAAGTCTAGGTTTTTTTTTATTGGGGGAATGATAAATGCATCGAAGTAAATAGAAATTTTAAAGCCGAGGATTGTTTCGTTCTTGAATACCTTTAGAGAAAAATTTCGTCAAGGCTTGGTCCCATGCCACAATTCGATATTTGACAGAAGGTCGAAAGCTTTCGGTACATTCTCAAGAAACATCTTGAAAATGGATTACACGGCAAAACAGCGCATGATAAAGAAGGCTACAAAAGTGTTTCCTTTGAAAAGAATAAAAATATATATATGCACATGATTAGTCGAGAATGCCCAATCGCATTCTAGATATCACTTCCACTGAAGGAGGACATAGGTCCTATTAATTTTATTATAATCACTGTATGTGAAGGTATGTACCTAAATTATTAAAAAAAATCGCTTTTTGCCAATTAATTTGCCACTATAGTATATATGAGAAAAATGGTCTGACGTAGATGATGATGTTAAATTATGGGGCAGGATAGTTTTATACAAGGAAGATGCGATCATTGCCAACTGATTCATTTCTTTATTTTTGGCACAACGTTATTAATGTAAACATACGTAGCTAAATCTGGGTAAGATGCGCTCTCATTATTCAGTAATTACAAGCGTACTTTTTGCTTATTAATAACATTACGACTGGCGATAAAAAGAGGCGGCCGGCTGTATATTAGTCGAGCGCCATTCTGATCAAGAAATTGGTTGAAGATGCTGTTTGAGGATTTGAATCCCGGAAAAGACATCGATATTTGTAAATGTATAGTGTCTGTGTTGCATGGGAGGGCACTTAAAATACTGGTGAGCTTAAAGTCCTCTACAGTGTTTTTGTGCTAGGAAAAGAATGGTGGGTACCCTTAGATCATCCTCTGGGATGCGTGTGAAACAATACAGCTAGTGCTGTGCCATCTGTACCTGTACGACAAATCCTGGTGTCCCACCCTCTTGTACACTGCTAAAAAAAAGGGGGGGGACAGTTCTATATTTCCCGTTCTACTGCCGATTGACAAAATTCAAATTGCGTTCTTCATGTCTCGAAAGCGCGACTTAGGATATATATTAGATTTATATATAGCACTATTCTAACATAGGTATTTTGACACAAAATCGGACTTTTTTCTGAAATGACATACCAATTTTTTTACATATTTCGATTCTACAACTCAAATTACGCCTAAATATGAAATTATGAAATTTTGTAAAATTTGGAGCGAAATTCATGGAGAAATTCACAAATTTAGGTTGGCACTTTTTTTTTTCAGTTTGCGCCAAGAATAGTTCACTTGGCGAACTTCTTAATATATGGCAACCTAGTTTCCTTTCCCGTAAGAGGAAAAAAAGTCACCATCGTTCCTTTTTTCCAAATAATATTCTTTACATTATATTTTTACTTCCTTGCACGAAGTAAAAAGGAAGTATTGTAATCGCGAAAAGCTTCAGGCAGCATATTTCAACGAAAATATCCACTTTGACCGCTTTCGAATGCAATTTAACGATGTTTTTGCGTGATATCTGTACATAAGGACAGAATAAAAGACTGTTTTCCTCCAAAAAAACTAAAAAACTGCTTTAAAATGAATTCTGAAGAGAATTTTTCGTGGCGTCTGTACGAACGTATGGACGTACGTATCTCGCATAACTCAAAAACGAGTAGCCTCAGAACGTTGAAATTTTGTATATAAGACTACTATAACATGTAGATGTGCACCTCGTATTTTGGTTTCAATCGGCCGCGCCAAACGTATGTAAATATATTTGTTACCCGGCTCAGTGATCTCAGTTTCTTTACTCTTATATGCTTGTAAATTGTACATTTTTTGCTTTAAAAATGATTGAATTATGTTGTTTTTATCATAAGGGTTTTATGCCTTTAGTAAATCTGTATGCAATATTTTTAGAATTATCAACAATTTTAAAATTGTTTAAGTGCCGCTAAGCCTAATTTGATGGCGGCCATTGCTCTTGTTTACATTTGAAACAGCTGAGTAGCGGATTTGTTGCCAATCTAGAGAAACTTAGCTTCGCAACAACAAAGATAACGCCTTCATTTATTATTTAAATCATGCTTAATCCTTTCTGGAATTTTTTTGAGGAAATAAGCGTTTAAGATTTACTTCGTAATTTTTAAAACAGATAGTTTGAGTTTTTATGTATTTTTGCCTTTTCGCGAAGTAAAAACTGAATTAATTGAATGAGAAATACTCAATCGTCTGTGAAAAACTGTTTCTTTTTTGTTTTGTTCGCTTAATTTCTTTTATACATAGTTCTAGCTTTATTATAGTATTTGAATAGAACATGTGGCAACGATTAGATAATTCTATTCTTTAAATGATATAAATTTTGTGCATTCTGAGTTATAATATGAACGAAATATAATACTGTTAAGTAAACCTAGCGCCAGAGTGTCGTTATGGTAAACAAAGTGAATTTTAAAGAATGCATTTATTCTATTGTGGTTTATGCGCTGTCGGCGAAGTAGGTTTAATTCAATCTAATAAACTTAAATGAAATGCAAGAAAAAATGCGTATAAATTAATATTCCGTACAAGGAAGTCATGTGGTGTACACATCAGATTTTTAATTATAACATATTATTTTAAGTAATTTTTTCTGTTTCGAATTTCATTTTAATTGTTTAAATTGCATGTTTCTTTCCGAATAACTGTTTTAAAAATTTCTATTTACCTATTCGAACTGCGTAAATAAAGGTACAGCATTTATTTATTTTTTTTTCGAATAGTTTTCTTTATATATATTTTTTGTCATAGTTATTATTTTAAGTAATTTTTAAATTTTTGTGCTTTTATTTTAATTGTTTGTGTTGCATTGTCTCTTCAGATAATTGTTTTAAAATTTTCTATAAGCCTTCGAACTGAGCATTTTAAATATATTTATTAATGTAAATTTCCCAGAATTTGATTTTATTTATTTGAATTGCGTTTCTTTCGGGAGAATACTTTGTAACCCAGACTACGATGCGTTCGAAAACTGCATATATTCAAAAAGAAAATACAGTAAAGCACAGTTAACACGCCTTTCAAAAAACGTTCCATTCAGAAAAGATATACAGTGGTGGCCAAAATTGTGGACACTTTTGGAAATTTTTATGTTTTTGAACTTTGTATGCTTATAGAAAACGTTACGTTTCGCAAAATGCAAACTTGTATATATCATTTTAAAGAGAATTTATTACTGAATTCAATACAAAACACAAAATTCAATTATTTGCAATACAAAAAAAGTTAAACGATAATAGTTATAGATTAGATAGTGATGATTGCAGTGAGCTATCAGTACTTCGTAGGGTACCCTTTATTTTTGATTACAGCTTCACATCGACGTTTCATTGAGCTGACAAGAGTTTTAAGTTCTTCTTTCGTTATTACATGATGCCAGAAAACAATTATAGCCTCAATTAGTTCCCTTTTATTTGATGAGCGCCTCATTCGGACAAGAGTTTTCGAACGGTGCCACAAATTTTCGATAGGATTGAGGTCAGGACTGTTTTCTGGCCATGACAACAATTTAATGCTCTTTGTACGAAACCACTCTTTCGATATTTTGGCCGTGTGGCAAGAAGCAGAATTCTGCTGAAAAATAAACGAAGCATTGTGGGAAAGAGATCTCTGATGAAAGGTAGAAGTTTTGGTTCTAGAATAGTGTCAATGTATTTTCTGGCATTCAGTGTCCCATCGATAACATGAAGGCGACCAATACCATCTGCTGACAAGCATGATGACCAAACATAACACTAACTGGGTTCTTCACAGTTGCTTGAATGCAGCCAGGATGTAGCTCTTCTCCTATTCTACGTCTTACATATTTTCGCCCATCACTACCGAATAACGATATTTTAGTTTCATCACTTCATATAACTTGTGACCACTGATCATCTGTCCAATTAATATGTTCCTTTGCCCACTGTAGTCTTTTTTTTCGTTGCTCAAAATTAAGATAAGGCTTTTTTCGTGGAATTCTACCTCTCAGACCAACATCTGTTAATCTTCTCCTGATTGTTCTTGAACTGACAGAAACACCAGCATCATTCACATCACTTTTGATGGCCGCTGATGACATTTTTCTATGTTGGAGACATAGTCTTTTTATTCTTCTGTCATCAATAGATGTGGTGCACCTTTTTCGGCCTTTTCCTTCTTCGTTTTTTATTAAATTTGTCTTCTGATATCGTAAACAAAACTTTCAGATTCCAGATGTAGTCACTGAACTACCCACCTGTCTTGCAATTTCAGCATAGGAAAGACCACTTTCTCGTAACACAATAATATTACATCTCTTTCTAGGTGTCCAATCTACTCTTTTATTTGATGTCATTGCTTCTTGACTAAATATTAAAAAATTTTACAAAAATTCCTACTTGTAATTGCAGTGTATAAGAAACAGGTCCTCCTTCTACAGAACAAAGCAAAATAATGAGTTGTTTCAAGTGTAAACATGATGTCAGCTTCTACTGGCAGTTACTAACATTTGATTGGTTCTGAGAACAAGAACAGTGATTGGCCAGGAAAGCTAGACTTTACAAACCACTTCATAACTGTGTTTTTTATTTATATTAATGTATATATAACTTTTTTTTGTATTGCAAATAGTTGAATTTTGTGTTTTGTATTGAATTCAGTAATAAATTCTCTTTAAAATGATATATACAAGTTTGCATTTTGCGAAAGGTAACATTTTCTATAAGCATACAAAGCTCAAAAACATAAGAATTTCCAAAAGTGTCCACATTTTTGGCCACCACTGTGTATAAATAAGAGAGATGTATAACCGACATTTTAACTTAGGATGACTTGCATACACTGCTTTAAACAGTTTTATCATTGTGCCCATTGTTTTACACAATTTTATCCTACATTTGGTTTCTTAAAATCTTATTCATATTTTAGTCAAATATTTTATTTTTGAAATCGCAAGAATCAAATATCATAAGATTTTCTCATGTGTACCGTGTATGACAGCTGGTTTACCTTAGAAAGTTTTTCACGAAGTATTTCTTCAGAGCCTTTTTCAGTCTTTAGAGGCTAAACATTTTGAAGGTATGAGATGAAAGTAAAGACTGGTTTCATCAAGAGGTTTTGGTTTATTTAATTATGACAAAGCACACTAGGGCTATCTGCCTAAGGGGAGGGATGTCTTCGTGGAGTTCTTTCTAAGGGAAACTGGCTCGCATACACGTTACACATGGGGAAAACCACGAAAACGCCCATGCAGTCAGCCCCTTCGCGGGATTCGAACCTCGGACCGAACTACCAGTGTTCAGCGACTTTACCGCTCGGCCGCTGTTTCATCAGGAGGTGAAAAAAACGCCTTTAGGTGACATCCACATACAATACTGGATAAACTCCTGAATCTTCAAATAATTCGACTGAGAAAATCATGGGATTCTCCATTTGTGATATGATGTGATGTTCTATAACGTAATTTAAATTTATACAACCATATAGTCTAAAAACAGTCGCTCTTCACTTTAATCTGCAAGGATATCGTTTTTGTCTTTTCTGCTAACACAAACTCAATTGATGGTACTTGCTGGTGTACACGTCCAAGTGTGTTCTCTTTGAACGCCTAAATTCTTTGAAGTATCCTGAAAGTATATTCAAAAGCGTCCAACTTTTTGAAACATTAATAAAGTAATCAGAGTGTAATAAAAATAGATTATAGAATTTACGCTGATGCAATTTTTTGTCTGCCTGCACAACATGTAATGGAAGAGAAGGCTTGTAGAGATCTGTTTTTGACATGCCTCTAAATGTAGATGTCATACTCCTTTTGTCTCTTCAATGTCAGAAAACTTTCCTTTGAGAGGCAACTTTAGTTTTTGGGAAAGAAAAAAAAATCACAAGAAGACAAATTTGAAGAACATGCAGGACGAAATAGTACACATACTTATTTTCGGAACACAAGCGGTTCTCCGACTGGTTATTGAATAATGAAAAGATGCATTGTCATGCAATACAAAACATTTGGAATAGGTTTTCTGACTGAATAACGTACGATTAAAAGTCATCTGCTTAATTCACAGCCATTTACAAGTCAACTACTCGGGCAATTGCAGAATCGTTTTGATCCTGAGCTTGTAGGACAAACCTAATATCACTGGAATTAAACACTTCTTTAATCTTCCGAGAACGTTCCTTCTTTAGCTCATATTCCAAGAATATTAAGAGAATACAATTATTGCAAAAGAAATTGAATATTCATTTGCACTACGGCTTGGTAGTTTACTAACGAGTTAACAAAACTTAAATTCTGCTTTTTGTGTCTAAGAATACAACAACATTTTAAATATTTACAAATAAAATATTAAATTGGAGATTTAATTGGAGCCTCACCAGTTGCCTAGCACTTGAAGATTGTTAAATACTAATTGTTTGTTGCGAAGTCTAACCCAGGCTGTATGGTTGGTTTTCGTAGTTTTCTAGGTTCTCTTTACAAAGGTTCTCTATGAAAGCATCTTAATCAAATAGCTCCCATGTTCTTTCTATGTTCAAATAACCAACTAACCTAGTTTAAGCACGATTTCCAAGTGAAGTTACTAGCAAAACCCGAATACTCATTAAAAATCATGTAGCTTGCCAATCGGGAGTAACATAAAAGATACGGCGCCAATAATTGAATTGCTGTTACGGTACGCTGTTTCTAAACTTAGATGGTCATTCCTTAATTAAATAGCCCACAGCGGCCGAGCGGTAAAGACGCTGAAAACTGGTAGTTCGGTCCAAGTTTCGAATCCCGCGAATGGGCTGGCCGCATGGGTGTTTTCGTGGGTTTTCCCATGTGTAACGTGTATACGAGCCAGTTTCCCTTAGAAAGTTCTCCACGAAGGCATCCCTCCCTTTAGGCAGATAGCCTCGTGTGCTTTGCCATAATTGAATAATCCAATCAAATCCATTATATCCTTAAAATTATAATTTAGAATGTAATTGTCAAGAACTGAATTCTAATTATCAGTAATATAATAAGTAATTATTAGTACTTTGCCATAATTAAATAATCCAATCCAATCCTTAATTAAACATAATTGATTTGTAACTTCTACTAGAACTGACGGTAAGAATTAAAGTGCAAATAAATAATATCGTGTGCTATCTTGATTAATATAAAATTAAAAATATTTGCACAGAAAAATATTTGCATTCAGACAGAAAGTTTTTTGAAGTATTTGCAATTACTTTATAAGAAGGATTTATTAATAACCGTAATAATTACTTATTATATTACTGATGATTAGGATTCAATTCTTGACAATTACATTCTAAATTAGAATTTTAAGGATATAATGAAAATACGCTACGCACAAAAATACATTTTAGGATAAAAAATGAGTTGATTTTTTATGTTTTAAAACTTCTTAAATTCATTTAATAAACATCGTATCCTCGTTGTTAATTGAATCCAGAATGTTGGGTGTCGTTTATATAATTATTCTTACTTGTCCACAGAATCTGCTGACTTACCCAGCCATTAAGTAGCTGCAGATCATTTCTACATAACCAGTGAACTTCCACTAATTCAGTCTCTAGAGGGTTGTATGTTTATATCATAATTTGACTTTTATAAAATGATTATTCTAAATCTTATGTTTCTATAAAAATATACAGTGCTTTAAAAATATGGATGATAGTATCAGCCGCTCTTTCAGCCACTTCAAAAGCAACAGTTTTTTTAGAAATAAATTATGCAGTTAATATCATAAAATTCAAATAAACATCAAACGAAAATTCTCAGTTTTAGACAATTCGATTTAAACGAAGTAAAGTAGCTGACGATAAAACGCCGAAGGTAAAAATTTACACTTACAAAAATTTACTCTTATTTAAAAAAAAAAAAAAAAAAGATAGGAATTTTAAAAAAAGATAGTTAAAATTTTGAATAATATCATCTATAATTTTAACAAAATAGCATTTCATATAGTATTAATAAATATTGATACGCATCATTGAGGGAAAAAATGTCATATAATTAATTCTCCGTAAAATTTTACTTGAAATTTAAGCTTAAAAATAGCTGTGGCAATTCACTGTAACAAAAATCCATAGACCACATTTGGCGTTATTAACGCTCCAAAAAAAAGATGCCAAATTTCAAAACGCGAAAATATGCAAATTCGTGTATATCTTAGGAAATTTTTAATAAAAGAGTCTAATTTTTTGCAGATATGCTTAAAAATACACCTACTTTAAGATGATGGTAAAAATTTTATATCTTATAATTCAAAATTTTTTTCGAAAAATTTATAAAAATTATTTAAAAATAGAAATTTAAAAAATAAAACACAAAAAATGGGTAAATTTTATTTGGAATGAACCTAAATTTCGAAATGTGAGAGAAAAAATCAAAACAATTTAATTAAAAAAGAGATATTAATAAATTTTTGCCAAATTCAATTAACATTGAGGAGCTAAAATTTTGAGAGCTAATATTTTAAAAACTACTCGTACGATTTTTACAAAACTTGATATTCTGACATAATTTGAGTCGTAGAATCGAAATATGGAAAAAAATTGGTATGTTATTTCAGAAAAAGTCCAACTTTGTGTCAAAATACCTATGTTAGAATAGTGCTATATGTAAATCTAGTATATATCCTAAATCGCGCTTTCGAGACGTGAAAAACGCAGTTTGAATTTTGTCAATTGGCCCAGTAGAATGAGAGATATATCAATCACTGTCACTTTTTTTTTTTTTTTTTTTTTTGAGCAGTGTACCTGCAGCTATTAGCTGGGCAAAGATAGGCGTGAGAACAGCAAGAGTGTGGTATTAATATCGGATTAACAATGATGAAGAATGGTTTTAAAAAGTTTCGGTTTTGATGGCGGTTGAGCAATAAACTTCAGTTTCAGTTTTGCAGTTGAAATAATATATAAGAAATATAAGTATACTACTATTTTAGAATAAAAAAGTTTTAATAACCACATTAATTAAGAGACTTAGATGTTTGACAAATTAAAGTTCGAACTTTATCTAACACTTATATGTTTCATTTAACTTCAGATATTGAAGTCATTATCGTGAGCGTAAGAAAGTGAAGTTTGGGGATTAATTTATTTTTTATTTGAGTAGTCGTAACTTTTAACAACAATGTCTGTAATAGGGAAAATATGCATGATATAGTATATTTAATGGACTATCAAACTTGTAGGGATCAATAAAACTGTTCCCAATACCACGATTATTGAAAGTATTCTCGGAATAGTTTTATCTTAATGGAGATTTTCGAGTTTCAGCTTTGTTCGTGTTAAAGGATTTTTTAATTTGTAAAAGTTCTTTATATGTTATAAAATTGTGTAAGTTGTACGCATGAAGCGAGCATCGCTGTTAATTATTTGATTTTCTATTTCAATTAATTAAAAGGATTTTTGTTTTTATATTACAACAATACTTTTCTTCCCGTCAGATGACATACAATTCTGTAAAATTAAATATTTATATGTTTGTCTGAAGATTTTCCAAACCTGAAAAAATTGCGCGTGTAAGATTTTTTCTAGCTTGGTAATAGATTACGCAAAACAGGGCGCAAAAAAAAAAAAAAAAAAAAAAATACTTATTAAACCAAAATTCAGAAAATTTGAATTTTTTTAAATTTAAATTCAAAAAATTAAATTTTTTTCCAAAATTCAAAAATTCTAAAATTTTTCCATTAAAATAACTTTTGAAGGCTTCGTAAAAAAGGTAATCTAAAAGTGCAGCATCAGAAAAGTATGGTTTAAGTTAAAGCTAAGCTTGTTGCTAAATTTTCTACGTGTTTTTAATTTTTCTGTTGATTTAAAAAATGAAAAAGTTAAATCGATCTAGTATTTGCCAATACAAAATTGATAAAGGTAAATAAGACGCAGGCATGTTTATTGGCTTACTATAAATATATTTGTAGCAAAAGAATGCATCTTATACACAGTATTCAACCCACTTAACTAAATTGTCTACGTGTTTTTAATTTTTCTGTTGATTTTAAAAAATGAAAAAGTTAAATCGATCTAGTATTTGCCAATACAAAATTGATAAAGATAAATAAGATGCAGGCATGTTTGTTGGCTTACTATAAATATACTATTTGTATAAATATATTTGTAGCAAAAGAATGCATCTTATACACAGTATTCAACCCACTTAATTCAGCTGCTTGTCATCATATATGAATACGATGATACGAGCCAGTTTTCCTTAGAAAATCCTCTACGACGGCACCCCATTCCTTTAGGCAGATAGCTCTCGAGTGCTTTGCCATAATCAAATAAAACAAACCAAATCATATGAATACCATATATTACCATATATCATTTGGCAAGTATGCAGATTTTTTGTGTACTTTTCTCATTTAGCTAATATGTAGCTTTGCAATTACACGTCATTATATACAGAGTGTTTCAGAAGATCGGTTACAAACTTTCAGGAGAGATAGAGTACACCTAGACGAAGTGACAACATAAAACACAAGAAATGAAGAACATGAACAGGGGGAGGAAACATGTTTATTATGCTCAGTACAGCTGAAATCAAGAAATAAGAACAAAAACAGACAGCGATCGTCATCAAAGAAGGTGTTCGAAATTACGATCCCAGGCTTTGATGCAGGCCACATCTCCGGCACGTGGAAGATATGATGTTCTAAAAAATACCGGGCACGTTCCGGACATCAGCAGCTCCCAAGATGCGTGCAGCAAGTATCTCAGCACATCTAACGGGGGTTTTATACACTAATGTCTTGACGTACCGCCAGAGGAAGTAGTCAATGCAAGCGAGTTCTGGCGATCTTCCTGGCTAATAATGCACCGGACCACGTCTTCCGATTCCATGCTGAAGATACGTTTCGAACATAATTTCGAGCATCTTTTTTGATGACGATTGTCTGTTTTTGTCCTTAGTTCTTGGTTTCCGCTGCACTAAACATAATAAACATATATTTGTATATTCTCACCCTGTTCATGTCCTTTCTTTCTTGTGTTTTCATTCGTCACTGCCGCACCAGGAAAGCGTTTCAGACTGTACAATGTGTTTTTCATCATGTAGGTGTACTGTATCTCTGCTGTAAGTTGGTAACCGATTTTCTAAAACACCCTGCATAATTTAACTAATATCTAGTTTCAAAGCATTGTTAGAAAAGCCGTTGCGTATTAAAGTCTTACTCTTTTATTTGTGCTCTGTGAAACGATTAACTATATTAGGATAGGCTGCGTTGACGATATACTTCAAATTAAGATGGGTAGCCCTACAAATATATTTATTTGTAGTTTGCATGGGAAAAAATAAGACATATCATCCAGCATGCATTTAAGGAATTTATTAAATGATTTAGGTTGAATTCTTCTGGATGCTAGATCATATGTTAGAAGTACAGGGAAACTATTATCTTTTATGCAAAAGTGCCGCAGATTCGTCAGTTTGTTTTCGTACATTGGCTTGCAAGTTTACCCGCGGAACGTTTATTTCCATCTTACGTGTTTTAGAGCTAAGTGTAAAGAAGCATGTTAGTTTCTTCACTCGAAAAAGCTTTTGTTTTTATTGTGAAAATCGCTATGTTTTCGTTCTTTTTAAATTAACTGTTGACAAACGAAATCATTGGAAGGAATGAAGTACTGGAAATTAGAAGAAAATTATTGTTTTTTCTGTTGGGGGTGGGGATTTCGATAAAAAATTGAGTTTCTGTTAAATATCTGTTTTATTTTTTTTTTAATAATATGAAAGTCAATTGCGTCTCTTTATAAATCTAGTTACCGTTCTTCAATTTTTCTGAATTCTAACATGCGGTTCTTACCGACAAGGCCTAACGTTTGGCCCTACCCCTGGAGTTAGGCCCTAAGTGGGAAACGTAAAGAAATGATGGATTTTGGTTTCTCATCTCTGCGTATTTGACTACAATTTTGAAAGCTATGAAACAGAATCAATACATCCGGTTTCATCGATTCCTTTCTCTTTTCTTCGATGAAGATTAAAAAAGAGAAAAAGAAAGGTTTGGGGGGTTGAGACTGAGATTGGTGGTCAAACAAAACGAGAGTGAGAAAGAGGTTGTTGCTCTTTAAAAGAGCTGTAAATCTGGAGGGGGCGGAACAGGTGACACCGAGACGTCTTGCGTCATCCCCTGTCTTTAACAGGTTCGGAATCGCTCTTTTTTCACCCTTCGATCGCGTAGATGCCGCTTTTTCTTCGAGAGTACTTCTTCCTCCGAAGGAAGAAAGAAAACGGGGCGTGTCCCGATTCCAGTTCTATATCGTGTCTAATCACGCCGTAAATAGTTAGGAAATTTCCATCGCGCGGGCCTTTTCCAGCAGCTCATTTGAACGTGAAAGTGCTCTATTCTTTAAATGCTTTTTCGCTATCCTAAGCCTTTTATTTCTTTACTCCAGAGTCCGTGAAACGTTTCATTATCCGAACTTCTTTTTATTTGGGTCTGACATTATAGAGCACTGTAGAACTTTTAATTTACAGGGTTTACTGAATTCTTTCTTGGAACACTCAAAAGAATTAAAGTTTGCCGAATTCTGTATTCCAACAACGGTCCATGAGCGGTGGTTAACGTTACGAAATACTAATAATTCACCCTCGGTTTTGTTTCCTGAGGATGAGCGGATTGATTTCATGAGATTTGGTGGTTTACTTTAAATTCAGTGGCGTCTCCCACAACAGATATATTACGCTCTGCAATAGCGTTGCTTATGTAAATTATTCGTTGCACGGGTCACAGTTTGCGTAAGATTTGCATGGGAATAATTTAACCGATTCCAGATTTTGAATTCATGAAACAGCGTTAAAAAAAAAAAAAAAAAAAAAAAAAAAAAAAAAAGACTTTCATTGGATGGTAAAGAACTAGCTGTCATTCACCATTTGCCCCATATGGTCAAGTCCAAATGTCAAAAAGTTGCCTAAGGGGTTTAAATTACCTCAAGTGTATTCGCTTTCAAGATGGTCCTGAAATACTGTATGACATTGTCGCTGAAGATGCCAAACACTCTGTTTATAGAATCTGTTAGGCTTTCTAAAGCAAGAAACACGAAATATCATTGTTGCACTGGCTGGGATTCGAACTCTGGCTCTTCCAAGTGTCAGACTAACGTGCTGTCCTTTTATTTATTTATATTTATTTCTCCTTTTATTTATTTATATTTATTTCTCCTTTTATTTATTTATATTTATTTATTTATATTTATTTATTTATATTTATTTATTTATTTTTATTTATATTTATTTATATTTATTATATTTTCTATTTATTATATTTTCTATTTATTATTTATATTTATTTATATTTATTTATATTTATTTATTTATATTTATTTTATAAATTTTTATTTATTTATATTTATTTGAGTTATTTCTCCTTTTGTATTTAAAAAAAAAAAAAATACCCTCTGTGTTCTTAGTCAAGGGACTCCTTACATCTTCCCAGGGGCAAAATACACTCTAAGGGACAGATATTCCTCAATAAATAAAGAAATAAATAAAATAAGAGAGACCAAGAAAGAATTATCCAGATGGAATAAAGTTCCGTAGCTGTGAGGTATATGTACGGAAAAAGAAATGAATGAAATTTAGGAGGAATTGAATGTCCATCCCCTCATGGAGATGCAGCTACATATAGCGAATACATCAATAAGGTGATGACTCAATTTTGGCCCTTATGCAAACTGCTGTCTGGCTTGGCACTGACTCATAGAGTTGGTGGATGATCTTCTGCGGAATTTCTTGCCAAACTTTCTCCATTTGTTGAGACCGTTCTGTGACCGTTCACATGGGGGTTTATATGAGCTAACGGAGTTTGTTTCACGTGTCGACTAGCTTCGATAAATCTGACGTTGAAATTTTTTATCTCGCTCAGCTCTGAAGAAAACCTTGTTTTTCAGCAGCATCTACCCGGCCAGTCTCCTTTAGCTGAAATGAGCCCCAGTGTAACCGAAATATTTTAGACTGGCGATCCTGAGATAGTCAGAAGCACTTGCTCATCAGATACCAAACGTGCTTTTTTTGGAAGAAATTTGATGAACTAGCTGGCTAGCGAAGTATTTTTCAGGCACAAAGACGTCCCAGGCCATAACTCTGTGTTATCGTGTAGTGTTACCAGCGACAGTCAGTTCAGTATCCTACTAGTATCCTGTACGTCTGCAGACAATTCTTCACTGATAGTCGTGGCTAAACTTAATTCGAAGCGGAAGTCATCGCTGAAGATATTATTAGTCTAGTGAGTGCGATTCCATGTCGAATGAGTCCGGCACTACTGCATATCCACTAAATGGTGTGCACAAGGAAGAGGGTCGTCGACGCCATGAAGCTCATGAGCGCGGTCACTGATGTTTCGTCTAGAAGTCGGATCGTTGATTATATCGAATTAGGGGCTGCAAGAGCCGCTCTGATGATCGCTGTGTCCTTACGTTTTTGTTATCGCTTTGTCATTGTTTAACCACTACTGCTAACACTATCGAACGGCGGTATCGCTCTGACCCATATGAAGAGTGATCCTTAGACCTAAGTGCGCTGCTTCTTTTAGGCCGACTGCACGTCCTCTTTCAACTGATTACATGTACACGTACTGTGAATGCATCGGGTTCGTCCACAGTATGCAAAACGTGGTGCATCTGGGGTTTATACAGTCGAAGACAGCAATACGGGAAGTTACGTCCTGGAACTGGAATTTCTTCTTTTTTATACATCAACCGAATCCCAGTTGCTACGATCTGTTTTTCCAGCTTTTCTTTCATTAACTGCCATCACTTAGTTATTTGCAGATCGGATCAACAGGTATTTACGTACGAAATTTTGTTACAGTAAGATCTTGATGCATTATACTTCTTCTTGTTTAATTTATAAAACACTTATAAACACATAAAACACACACAAAAATTATAAAACACAAAAATAATTTAATTACTTATTTATTAAACACAAAAATAATCTACATTACTTATTTATAAAACACAAAAATAATCTAAATTTAAATAAATATATATGCATTTTTCAAATTTTGGAACGGTTGGAAATGATCTTTTAGCAATGGTTGAAAGGGATGCATGAGGAAAAAAATGGTTGAGTACCCTGGTCTAGACTACATAATCCCCGATTACAAAGTAATCAACGACTCCCCTATTATTTTTTCCAACTTCGGATTTTATTCACTTTTAATTTGGTTATGAACAAACTATTATGGGCGCTTTTTTAACGTTTTGTGTGTTACCTTTATTTATTAAATATCATGTTCTTTGCACTTAAACCATAAAATTCATTTCAGTAATAATGTCGCAAAGTAATTTTGAAATGTGCCCATCTTTAGAATTTTCGATACACAGTTCCGCGCCCGCTGGAGATAAAAAGGTTTACCCCCCTCCCGGTAGAGTTTTGCCATTGCTCGCTTTTAAGTCATTGAGTTTGTTAGTCAAAAATTCGTTAAAGTTTTACAAAGTATTAAACCGATAATAAGACAAATTCTAAATTTCAAATTTGGTCTTCCACATGCCCATATTCGTAATAGGATTACGTCATTAAAAATTCGATGGCTCTATGTACCGTTGTTTTATCACATTGGGAGAAATATGCATACATTTATGCAGATTTTTCATTATTTAATTTCTTCAAATATAATGCAGGGTTCTAACATTTGGTGGCAACAGGTTGAAGAGTGAAGCGGACATTTATAGTGATTCAACGCAAAATCGCAAAACGAAAACAATAGTCCTTCAGGGACAAAGCCCTTTTGGACTAATAATAATGGCAGCAATAACAAAAGACAAGTATTAACGATATAATACACTGTGATACTGAAAGAGGTGAGAATTGCATGCATATTATACTAACAGCTTCTTAACTTAAATGAGGTTTCAACTTTCATGACTGGACGGATTGTGCTTTTAGAGGTTGTACTTTCGTATTAAAAAAGATGTAAAAGGCAAAGTCTAAAAAAGAGGCAACCAAAGGGACGGTGCAGCTATTTTCTAAACTCTTGATTTCTAACTCTAAACGCGATTTCGTATATATGGCTTTATTTTAATTGTTTCCATTAATTTGCCTAGAATTCCATTCGTATGTGGTCCAACATTAGTCAGCATTGAATACTTCATGATATCAACTTTACCAACTTTAGCCATACTTCATAATATCAATTTTATATCAACTTTATCAACAATTTTAGAGAATTTCCATCGGTTGAAAGTGAAACCAAACAAATCTACAAAATACAAAAGCAACTGGGACGAAGCATTTTCAGATATGAAGAAAGAGAAATCAAATCGAGAAATGGCGAAGGAAGAATTGAATGATCTTATAACGTAACTCGATTGTGATGAAGATAAAGCGCCTTTGCCTTCCAAAAGTTAAGCGAATTATTGAAAAAACCAGTAGAACTTCCTGATTTTGCAATAGAGATTGACCCAAATGAAGAAAAGAGGACACTTTGTGAGAAGCATTGAAAAACTATATCCTCCTAACCGCGAAATTTCTAAAAATTTGCGTCAGTTATTGTCCCAAGCAAAAATCACCAATTTTCAAAAAAATAATTATATCACGTACTTATTAGTAACAATAAAAATCCTTTCGATTAACGTGTTTTTTCCCTTTTACTTGCAATTATGCATACTTTCTAATTCTGAATTATAAGCAAAAATCACCAATTTTCAAAAAATAATTATATCTCGTACTTATTAGTAAAAATAAAAATCCTTTTGATTAACGTGTTTTTCCCCCTTTTAATTGCAATAATTTAAGAGTTTGCTTAAATTATGTATACGTTCTTGTATTATATCTTGAATTATACCTAACCCATTTTTTCTATAGGAAGTTATATTTGCGGCACATGTTTTTGCAGTACGCGCAATATATTAATGACATAACCCCGCCTTTGGCAAGGGTTTATTTAATATAACGCATGGTCAATAATATTGATACTCCTCCTGGGAAAAAAAACAACTGCCATAATACTGTTACAGGAACCGACAATAAGGGAAAGAATAACGTTTGTCGTACGTCCCCAAAGGCTTGAAAATAGTAAAATCCCTGGTCCATTCCAATTTCAACAAAGAACAACCTCGGAAATGAATCCGAGAGTCTCTTACCTCTCTCCCCTTATCAACCTGCTTTCGAGAGAACGATTACAGGATCTAATAAACAGTGCATTCACAATAATCCAAATGATACATTTCACATGTTATGTAGTTGTATTTCTGCATCAGGCAGGCCTAAAGAAAAATTAGAGAGAATAATGACATTTAATGACTTTCTTCTTCATTCTGTCAAAATTGGAATTCAAAATTCTGTCAAAGTTTTCAGATTCAGGAGTTTCAGACTGGCATCGAAGGGAGTGCCATTTACATAACATCCTCTTTTGTTTTTATATTTCTTTTCATTGTTTGTGTCTGAAACCGTGTTATATTCTTAAAGGCTCAGCTTTTGCTTTTTTATTTATTTATTTTTACTGTATATTTTTCTTCCGGCTTTTTGAGGTAAAAAAGCATTTCTTCAGTAACGCGAGTGTCGATCATTAATCTTCACAGAGTTTGTTAATAAGTATCTCATACTTTTTTTTTTGGAAATTTGTGAAATTTGTCGCATTATATATCGAGTATTTGCTTACCGAGGATATACTATCGTCGTCAACAAAATTATTTCTGAAAATTTTAAGCGAGTGGAAGCAAATGGCAGGCATCTTGGGAAACACCAACTGCAGTAGAAAAAAGAAGGAAATGAGCTGATTGGTGGGTAGAGAGGATTGAACGTCGTCTATTGTGTTGCCCTAGACAAATCATTATGAATATTAGAAAGTGGACATCCATTTATCATCCAAGTTCAGGTTCAGCACTAATCACCAGCTGGGGACTGCATGTCATTTATAACTGTCCAAAAGGACGAGGGAACCTGCATAAATTGCGACTGAAATTTGTTGCGTTCCATCAATAAATGAGTATTGAAATTAGAAGAGAACTAACTCTGGTGCAATCCCATAGATTCCAAAACTTTGTGGTCACCCCTCTGCAGGAAACTGGGAGCTATGACGTAGTTGAAAGTAGGCTGCCGAATTAACCGAATTCGTGGAAGTGAGGGAGAGGGGATCACGATCGTATGAAATAAATTTATGCAGTACTTTCATAACTGATTTTTTTACGGAAATTCCGTTACAGTTATTTAAATTTTTATATGTGCTTTTACGAAATTTTTTTAAATATTCTTCTGTGGAATAAGAAATATAGTTTTCGTTCAGACAGTTAAAAAGAAATTTAATTTAATTTTTAAAAGAATATGAAAGCTTTCAGATTTTTTTTTAAAGGAGTGTTAAAAGTTTTTATGTGTTACCTTTATTTATTAAATCTTCGCAGTTAAATCATAAAATTCAGTTCAACAGCAATATCGCAAACTTGTTTTAAAATGATAATATCTTTAGAATTTCCGATACACAGTTTTGCGCGCTGGAGATAATTTTTTTCCCTCGTACAGTGTTGCCATTGTTCGCTTTTAAGTCGTTAAGGTTTTAATCGAAATTCGTTAAAATTTTACAAAATATGAAATAGATAATAAAGCAAATTCCAAATTTGGGCTTCTAGATGTCCATATTCGAATGGAGGATTACGTTATTCAAAGCTTTATGTCTCTTGGCACCGTTGTTTTTTCGCAGTGCGAAAAACATTCATCCATTCATGCAGATTCTTCATGATTTAATTTCTTTAAATATACTGCAGGACTCTAATATTTGGTGGCAACAATTTGAAAAGTGAAACGCCGTTTATAGTGAACCAACGCAAAATGAGAAAACGAAATTAATAGCCCTTCTGAGCAAATTTGCCTTTTGAGTAAGGAAATAAAATTAAAAATTATAAAAAAAAAAAATTGAAAACCTGTGTATTTACATTTTATGGATAAGTTTGTAAATAATGGATTTTTCTTGCTCAAAATAGCTGAATATCGTCTACTGCTGTCCTTTTATGTATTCTTTCAAACTTTTTTCTAGAGTGCGGTATTCTTATAGTAGTACTGTATTCTGCCAGAATCAGGGCCGGATTTAGACTTGATAAGGCCCTCGGCTATTTGAGATATGGGGCCCTTTATAAGTCCAGATATTATATGTCAGTGCCAAGTATTATTTTCGGATACCTAGAGGGTTTTGGGAAGCCCCCAAGAAAGCGGGGGCCCTAAGCTATAGATTCTGTAGCTTATACGCAAATTCTGCCCTGGCCAGAATCGATTAATAAATTATTAATCTTCTCTATTTTATCGATAAGTTTTTGAAATGTCTGTCGAAGAAGATAATTCAGTAGGATTCTCTGATTCACCTACTGTAATAATGAAATAGTAAACTGATAGTTTATTAATTAACGTAAATTTATGACTTTTCTGGGGTAGAGTATAACTTCATAACTCATCATTGGAAATTAAATTTGTGGCATTTTTACAGTTTGGAATATCGAATGATCTTGATATAGTTTGGAATATCGAATATCTTGATATCGAATTATCGCTAATATGTGTAGCATTAATCGCGTTTTGAGTACCTCAGATCTTATAAGAAAATTTTTCTTTTTTTAACTCTGTTGTTATAATATTGTATATCAAATTATATTACGACGGATAGGCGTTATCTAATATTCATTAATCGTTTTCTTGAACGAAACTGTTAGCAGTTCTGTCTGTTCTATTACAGACAAGATTGTTATCTGTTCTATCTTAACGAAGCTGTTTCTTAAAGGAGGTATAAACTATACTTTTGTGCGATATATTTTTTAAACATGATGAAACACCACGAATCGGTTTATAATAGACTTCCTTAGACTTCCTTGTATACGAATTATTGTAATTGCGAAAAAATTTGGGTACATATTTCACAGAAAATATCCATTTTGACCGCTATTGAATTTAGACGGTATTTTTACGTGACATCTGTTTGCACGGAGAGAATAAAGGACTATTTTCCCCCAAAACGAATTGTAAAAGGTGTTTAAAATGGATTCGGAAGGGATTTTTTTTCTGATGTCTGTACGTGCGTATGTATGTGTCTCGCATAACTCAGAAACGATTAGCTGTAGGACGTGGAAATATTATATATATCATATGTTATGACATATAGTTGTGCATTTCTCTTTTTTTTGTTGCAATCGGCTGAACCAAACTTGAATATATATATATAGAGAGAGAGAGAGAGTCTTTCTCTTACCCGGCTAGGTGAGCTCTTAATTTTAAATTGTTGATTAAAATCGAAACCAAGTATGTTGGTGACTTAATATCATACTTAGCGACATTTCTCTGTCATTTGCTATTTTTATAATCTATAATTACTTTACAGTTAAAAAAATATTTTATAATATTTTGATCATATTAACTGAATTGTTGATCACAGTAAAACGAAGTATATTTTCCATGTTTTCGTATACAAATGGGCGGGACTTCGGCAAATCGATAATAATATCTAAATAATAACATAAACCACGATCATAGTAAGCGGCATCTACTATCTCTGAAAAAGACGATAATGATTCATAACGGTTTATGAAACAAGTATCGAGTTAGATGTTCATAAAATTATAAAGTTCACTGACCGCGCGATCTGTTTTACATTCCTACCCATAAAATACCAGATTCTGGAATTACGAAACTCTTTCAGATAATACCAATGTTTGAACTTTAAAGTTTAAATATCCCTGCACGTGTCTGTGGAATCATTTCAGTTCTTGATGGATATATGAATGGAGCAAAACATAGAAATAAGGCAAAAACGGATACTTTTTCTTGGCCACAACCCAACGGAGATAGCACGAACATAAAAAAACTTCGACTGAGACAGTATGAATGGAACCATATAGCGACGATTAGTTAAATTTCCTTCTAGCAGTATTTAGAGTCATTAGGTTTTTTTTTTTTTTTTTTTTTTTGAAGAAGGAGACATGAAAAATGAGCAATTCCCTCACCGGAACTCGAACCTGGACCTCTTGAATACGCGCGACTATGCTAACCGTTAAACCACGAAGGCATACTGGAAGGAGGAAGAAAATACATTATATCGTACCTCCTTTGTTTTAAAGAGCGACTGGAAATCAGCGAACCCAATCGCCAAATCCTGGTGGGCAAAAATCATCATTCACCTTTTAGTTCGGGCGCCACTCTAGAGTAATTAGGTTATTTTGAAGATGGGGACTTGAAAAATGTGCAGTACTCTCGCCGGGTCTTGAACCTGGAACTCTCGAACACGCGTCGAGTGTGCTACCGTTACACCACGAAGGCATGCAGAAAGGAGGAAGAAAATACCTTAATAGTATGATCTCTGAAATGTAGCAGTTGCGACATTTCAAATTTCAGTTGGATAATGATGATCTGCGAATGTTTTGAAGTCTGATTCACGTTTAATTCTAAGGCAAATACCAAAGGAATTGTATTTGGACGACTTAAAAATTTCCTGCTGTAGTTTAACCGCGCCGACCGCGACCATGAGCACAACACTCATGCGCCATTCGGACCTATTTATTGATGAAATAGGGTGGATGGAGCATGAATCATATAGTAAAGATTTTTTTTTCCCCTTCTGATTTTTGCTGCAGTCAAAGAGCGCAAATTTATGGTGGCAGAAAATTACTTTTAAGTAATCTCAGACAATATGTCGATCGTCATTTGTATTTAACTCTTTGCGTTTAATTTTGTGTATTTATATATTTATTTATATATTGGTAAAAATATAGGTATTTTCAAAATTTAATTTTGCTATAGACATAATTTTATGACAAAGCGGAATAAATAACTATTATTGTATAATAATTGTTATTATAATTATTATATTTTATTGTATGATTTTCATTGCAATGAATTCTAATATATTAATGATTATAATTGATTATAATAGTTTTACGATAGTGAGTAATTATTATAATGAAACTATAATTAATAATTGTATTTTTCCTTTGAACTAAAATATTTGCACATTAATATAATTAATTATAATAACTATACGATAATAAATAATTATATATATATATATATATATTATGTATGTATTTTAATTATTTATTATGTATTTATTTTCAGAGCTAATATATATATGCATTATAATATACAGTTCAAGTGGGAATAAAAACACGAATTCATTTAGGAAAAAAGAACGAAAATAATTTTTGCATAAAAGATCACAGCATTGGTAAATATTACGTTAAATCAACTCGGATTAGGGGAGTCCTGCCTCAGATTGGGTTATATACGTGTTGACCATTTTTTCCTCCTTTTAACTACAGAAAGAATTTTTCGATTGAAAAAAAGTAGTTCCATTAATATTAGGATCTTATTTTTAAAAGTAAGCAATGAAATATGCACTGTTCACGTAAAATCCACATGTTAACGAGGGAAAATTTTCAACATTTTTGGTTTCCAGCGTTGCACATCAGTGTATATATCAGTGTAAATAAAGGCGCGAAAGACAACTGACCACAGGATCATCCCACGACTTCCACGGGGACTTCCCTTCTTCGTTAGTACCATAAATTCCTACTTTCCATAGAAGAGCGAAATCTCGTGTGACCTCCTCTCTCTGTGGTGCATAATTAACACCCCTTCTGTACGATCCTAAGTGTTTTGGCAGAATGTCAACCAAGATTGCGTTTGACGCGGTCGGACTCTACTTAAAAACCCTTTGGAAGGCCAGAAACTTGATAAATGGATTTCCTTAAACTCACTGAAAACGACTAAACGCTTTTCTGGGGAATTCACACTTCTGTTTTCTCCCGGATAATATGCCACTGTTCTGATCACAAAATCACCAATTTTTGAGAAAAATAATTAGTATGTACGACAGAAATGGATTTTATACAAAAATCATTGCCTTCTCTAAATGACCAGATGCTGATGAGGTCAGTCACTAAACAAAAGTCGAGATTCAACCTTATCCAAGGAAAGAATAACTGATTAGTGCTATTCCTTTTTAAATGAGTCGAAACAATTAACGCTGAGATACACTGCACCCATCTGATGAAATGCATCCAAAACTGTGCGTTAATTAGCCTATATTCGTCAATAGAGGTAAAGTTATATTCGTTTGAGATAATGCTGGAGAATAACAGTCCAAATAATAACTTACATTCTGAGACTGTTACCCATCCGGTGCACCTACCAGATCTCTGCTGCTCTTTTTAAACATTTGGATAACGTTTTTGGTAAGGAATCACTTTAACAATGACGCAAATCTGAGAAACTCCTTCAAGGATTTTCTGAAGTCCAGAAAATCGGATTTCTATGAAAGCAGTACGAACGTATTCATATCTTCGGCAGAAGTGTAGTGAATATAATAATCCATATTTTGACTAAAATGAATTTTAGCAGGTTTTCCATTGTCTGATTCTCAAATCTGACTTTTCATGTACGGTAATCTTGGTAGTTAAATGGTATGTGTCGACCCTACCCGAGATCATCAAATTTAAATAATTTTCTCTGATTACAATACAACATTCTCATGATACAATTATTGAAACGATAATGTTTTTAAAGCCGCTGTCGATCACTGATGATAGCTTTAAAATCAGTTAGCTTAATATGAATAAATGTTTTTTGTCCTGAATTTCTCTTCATTCTTTGCATTTATAACTGTATTTTTATCAAGTTTAAAAAAAGTGCAAAATTTAATTATTTATAAGTGTTGAACATTCCCTCTAAAGTAGCGACAACACATCGGTATTTATTTTTTAAAAAGCTTTATTTCTATAGTTTTATACTTCCTCGATATAATTGCTTGCCATGTTTACCAAGTTTTGCCAAATTGCTGAAAGGCTTCTCGTATCATCACCGTGTCCACTTCTTTTCATGTTTCCCAGTGACCTCACTAAAGTAAGAGTAGCCTTCTGACTATTGTTGTTATGGATCCTTCACACTGATTTTTTTTTTTTTTTTTTTTTCATTTTGGCAAAGATATCATATTTACGCGTCCACATATCGGGTGAGTAACATGCCCTGATAGAAAAGCTGGTATGGCGTGTATTCCAGTATCTCCCATCTCCATTGATGTAGAACATCCATGCCATAGCTTCCAATTATGATACCGCACATTCTTATAGAGAATGATACAATTTGTTAATTGAGACATCGTCTGTTCAGCACTCGACGATACTTGTTTGTGAAGAATTCTATCCTTCTTGACTATGCGCGTTATCATAACAGTGTCAGTGGAAGGTACAGGAACACCCGCCTTGTTCACCCAGTAATGAATCCATGTGACTGTGATCTCCTCGCCAAAATGACATAACCGCTGCAAAGGATCTATTACAACAATAGGGCGGGATATTATCCGTGGAATGTAGCCGTCACTGCGGGTCATCGACATGTGAAGATGCATTACGCCTTCCATTAATTTAGAATAAGATAGTAGACATGAAAGGCTACTATACTGAAGGATTGTAAGTGTGTACCTGTGTTAATGAAGACTTTCAGAACTATCGACGTGTTGCCACTCCCTTTTATCCTAACTTTGTAAAAAAGTGATTATGATTGATGTTTATTAAAAACTAAGTGAATTTTCTTGTCGTTATATGTACTATTTTTACCGCATTCCTTCATAAATCCTGACACAAACTTTCTTTCAGAAATATTATCCGCTTCATAGATAATGTAGTGTAAGATGAATTACAACGTTGGGTTATAATCATATAAAGATAGACGGTAATCATCAGATTCTGGAACTGTCAGCCTTTAAAAGTACTTTCTGCTGAAATAGCTGAAAAGCTTTTCTAAGCTGAAATTTAAAGGCAGCACGATTGAAAGACATACAACATTATACAATGTTCTGATATGATTTGGGGTGAATTCTAGAAGTGAATAATCGGCGCTCCTTCTCATTAACAGGGGAAAAAAAAGAGTTGGTACAGATTGACGAAATAGCATCATTATTTATTTGGCCTTTTTCATGCAGATTTTTTTCCTATAGAAAGTTTTAGGTGTATCATATTTCAGCGGAAATATCCATTTTCACCATTCCTGAATCCATTTTGACTATTTTTTGGCGTAACAACTGTACGTACGCATATAATGAAGGACTCTTTTTTTTTTACCGAAACAGATTGTCAAATGGATTCAAAAGTGATTTTTTTCGTGACGTAGGTACGTATAATATGTATCTCACTCGTATAATATGTAACTCAAAAACGATTAGCCGTAGAACTCAAAAAAATATATCCGAATGAATTCGGGAACGGTGTATCAGGTTCAATGTTCCTTCTAACCTTCTTCGGGAACATACAAGGACCTGACTAGGAACAGAGAGCTTACTAAAGCTATGTTCACTAATTGTAGTACGTAGACAGGATACAGACGAAGGGTATACAAAACCCTTTATTTTTCTCTATATACAATAACTTCCGTACTTCGGAATACAATGACCCGCCACTCGGGGTCTAACGTAAAAGTAAAAAAATAAAACTAAATTCTAATTTAACTTTAGAATAATACACGTGGAAGATTGGCCTTATAATAACAGGAAGCGTATGTAGCACAGAGACTGTGAACACTACAATACGTTTAATTTATCAAGAGGATTAAAACCTCTGGCCTGGAAGGCAAATAGCAACTGCGTAACTTCTAAGGTAAGCGGCCTGCTTAGAACTCACTGCTTCCTCTCTCTCTTGCTTGGCAAAAAGCCACAACTTAAGTACTTGGCGTTCGCCAGACAAACTTTGCATAAAATCCTTCACGCTTATAATTCTGGCCGGAAGTAGAAAATAAGAAGTGATAGTAAAGATTTAAAATAAAATAAACGTTAGTCAAACTTAAGATCCTTACATACTTCCCGCCAGAGTTAATTAGTTTGAAACTGAGGTCTAAAACGACCTTGTTGAAAACTTTTAGCTCTAGAATCTAACGCGAGGCCAACCTTTTACAAACACAAGTTAGCTAGAAACTAGAAATTTAAAAGAAAGAAATTTGTTACAATAGCAGCTCCCAGGATATACAACAATCTTTTTTTTTTCATCTGTACTGCATCTAACCAGGAGCTTTTATTCAATTCTGGTTCCTTCCAGAGATCTGGAAGGAAAACTAGTTTAATGAAATGTTACACAATGACATGGCAAGTAACATATAGAATTATACTGCTCTTAACATTCTTATTTCATTCATGACTATTTTAATTATCTCTCCCCGTGCTCTCTGACATGTGTTGTAAAAGAACACCAAACACGAATGTGTTTCTGTCTACGTGTGCCACACTTCCTCCTACAATCAAAACACTAACGTGTTAAAATTCAACAGAACGAGACCTCTTAACACACCCTACTTTCAACTCTAAACCCTGAGGTACTATTCTAAAAGTGGCTAACTCTAAAGTGTAGCGTCAGAGAGCCTAACTACATCATTCAACCTTTACCACATATTCGCCATGATTTAATCTTTACAGTCACACGAATAACAAATTTTTAACATTACTTTCACTTTTACCATATCACGGTATTTCTTAACATTTAAAATAACAGTTCACATGTATATAAGAACATATCAACATGCCGTTAATTTTACACATTTGAAAACATACATTAGTAGTACATTGTTAACTTCTATTCTTTTCAAAGCAAGTGCCAATTCTTTCTACATTGAAATAATACTACATTTCAAAAAGTCTTTCAGACTAAAACTTCTTTCTTGCTAGAATGTTTTAAATAAAATTTATACAGTAACTTTTTACAATATTTAAGTCTTTACACAACGCTATTATACATCAACTTTAGTTTTACGCACGAGTAATTTAAAAACATAATACGAAAATCGGTCACAACTCATTTCTCGCCCTTTTGGCGATAAAGGTAGACCTCGCATGAGGTAAAACTTCTTGAAATCTGCCACTTGCAGTAAGAATGAAAGATTAACTTAAGTTTGCAAAGTAACATAAAATTTTACTTATCTTTGTAATATTCGGACATCCTTTTCGGGGCCCAGTCTTTAAAGGTACTGCAGATAGTAGCTTGGTTTATCCTCCTTCTTGTACGGGCTCGCCCTTCAGTGCTTTCCTCTGGAAGCTTCCTTTTTTCACCAGTACGGCCGCCCTTGAATACTTTCCTTTTCTCCTCTGCTTGTGGTCTTTGCCGTTTGATGGCAGCTGGTCTTGGCGGAACCGGGAAACTTCTGTCGTGATCCTGCTTGGGCCTCGTTGTTGGCCGTTCAAATTTTTCTTGTACTTTTTCCTCCGCCGCTGATGGCCCTTCCGCAGTTCGGCGACTTTTGCTGCGGAGAGTTCTGTCGGATGAGTAGATCTTCCGTTTTAAAGCCGGGTTATAGTTGCCGTCATTTCTCCTGGTCCTCTTCACATACGTCGTCCTTCTCCCTTCTTCATTCTGGGGGTGTTCGTGAACTCTGTTTTCTGGACGGTGGAACGGCTTCTTTTTCTTGTTACCTTCCATTTTTCCGCGGGGCAATTTTCCTTTTCACTTGCTTCTGTCTCTCATTGGCTTGCCCTTGTACTTGTCGTTTTTTCACCTCTGGAACTTGTACCTGCGGTGTCTGCCGTGCCGGATCCTGCAAAAGATCTGAAAAGATTTGCATTTTATTACGATCGAAGTAGGGCTTGATTTGATCAATGTTTGCGGAACAGGTTTCACCATTTCTGGCTTTTAACACTACAACAGCGTGAGTTATTTTTTCTATAACATATGGTCCTTCAAATCGTGGAAAAAATTTGGCAGTTTTATCTTGTGGTGCTGAAGAAAGTGAATGCTTAATTTTTAAAACTTCATCCCCTACTTTATAAGTTACTCCCCGTCGTTTCAAATAATAATATAATTTCTGTTTTCTTTGTGCTACTTCCGTATTCTTTTTTGCTTCTTTTATTAGTTTTTCTATATCACCCATTTTAAATTCTGGGGCTCTTTGTTGCACATAAAATAGTTTATCTAACGGTGTTATAATCTTTCTGCCTAGAAATAACTCAGCAGGAGTTTTGCCCGTTGTATCATGTTTTGCGGTCCTAAGGGCGAAAGCAAATTCATTGACATAGTTATCCCAGCTTTTATGAAAATTTTTAACATAACTACGGATAATTTTCACTATATTTCTGTTGACCCGTTCCGCTATATTTGATTGCGGCCGATACGGGACCATTTTTAAATGACGTATGCCCAGTTTTTGGCACATGTCTTCAAATATATTACTTACAAATTGAGGACCATTATCCGATATAACTTTTAGGGGCGCCCCGTATTTTAAAATATATTTATTTAAAATAGAATCGGTAACCAATTTCGCGGAGGCTCGTTTTAAGGGAACAATTTCGGTCCATTTACTAAAATGATCAATCATAACAAGGAGATAGCGACTTTTATTTAACTGACTTTTTGGGAAAGGGCCCAATAAATCGATGCCAATTATTTCATTTGGAAATTCGGATTTAATACTATTTAGAAACCAGGCCGGGCGGAAATTAATATAATTAACGGCCTGACATGTTGGGCAGGACTGGACATACGCCCTTGTTAACTTTTGCAGTTCAGGAAAGTAGACTGCCTCGCGTACGCGTTGGATAGTTTTTCGAATACCAGCATGAGAAGCTAAAGGGCTGTCATGGAGCTCATGCAGGATATTTAATCTAAGACTAGCTGGGATAACAGGTCGAAATTCGTTGTTGGAATTCGTAGTTTTTGTGTAGAATAATAGACCATCTATTAGTTCGTAATGGGCCGCCCTATTTCTTATCGCCACAATATCTTGGTGGCTAAAATTTTCAGGATCCTTCAAATACGCATAAATACTTCCAAACTCAGGATCCTTACCCAGTTCTGTTATTACAGTTTCTCGGGAATTTATTGTACACGCTGTAAGCATTGCAACTTTTACGGTATTACCCTGTTCGTCTAATTTCATTCGTGATAGGGCATCTGCTACGATATTTTCCTTTCCGGGGGTATGCTTGATTACCAGATTATATTCTTGCAGCTTGAGTGCCCATCTTATTAACCTTGGGGATAAATTTTTCCCTGAGTACAATCTAGTTACCACCGCATCAGAGTATACTGTTATCGGCGCCTTTCCAAAATAGACTCGGAACGTTTGCACTGCTAACAGAACTGCAAGTGCCTGTCTCTCGGTCGCGGAATAGTTTCTTTGTGTTTGATTTAAAGTTCCGCTAAAAAATGCCACAGGCTGCTGATTTTGCGAAAGTACCGCTCCTACCGCATAATCCGAAGCATCCGCTGAAATTTCTAAATTTTCATCCTTTTCAGGAAATTTTAACACAGGGGCTTGCGTTAATGCTTGTTTTAATTTTTCGAAAGCATTATTGGCTTCGGCCGTCCACGAGAATCTTGCCTTTTTCCTTTTTAATTTTAACAATGGCTCAGCGATAGCCGCAAAATCTTTTATAAAGGACCTATAATATGAACAAAGTCCTAGAAAAGAAGAGAGCTTCTTTGCCGTGTTTGGAGTCGGATACTTTTGTACAGCGATTATTTTTGATTCATCTGTCTCGATCCCTTTTTGAGATATTTTGTAACCTAAATATTTTAATTCAGGGGCTGCAAATTTGCACTTTTCGACATTAACTTTTAGACCGGCCTCATTTAATAAAGAAAACACCTGTCTTAAATCCTGTACATGTTGGTCTAGATTATCACTAGTAATAATGATATCGTCTAAATAGATAAATGTGGACTTTCCAAGAACAGGTCTTAACACAATGTCCATGCATCGCTGAAATGTTGCCGGGGCGCCTGAAAGGCCAAACGGCATACGCAAAAATGCATAAGTGCCAGACTTGGTTATTAAAGCAGTCTTAGGCACGTCCTCAGGCCTCAGCCCTATTTGAAAATAACCAGTCGTTAAGTCTAAAGTCGTCATAAATTTGGTTGATTTTATGTTCCTTAAAATTTCTTCTATGATCGGCAACGGATATACCGGATATTTCGTTATGGAATTTAATTTACGGTAATCAATAGCGAATCTCCACCTTTTTGGATGCTCCAAAGGATAGTCATTATTTTTCTTACATAAAACCACCGGGGTAGTATAACTACTTGAGATGGGCGTTATGATCTTTTTACGTAGCATATCGGTAATATGCCATTCTATAATTTTTTCCTTATTCTTATCATACCGGTATGGTTTTTGACGAACTGGCAATGCATCTCCGGTGTCAATACTATGGTTAGTAACCTGAGTAAATCCTGGAATATCACTAAATAACGAAGCAAATTCACTTACCACTTGTCGGATTCTATCTTGCTCGTCATTAGGCAGGTGGTCAAGATTTAACCTTGGCGGTTCAACCTTTTCTACACGCACTGGTTTCATTGTCAGCTTAAGGGACGCTTCATTAAAATCCAGTGTAGCTTGTGCGTCTGAAAGAAAGTCTATTGCTAAGATTAAATGTGCTTGCAAATTCTTTACTATAAAAAACATCACCTTTACTTGTTCGTCCTTGATACGGATATACAAAGGTACTTTACCTACGCACTTACATTTTTCTCCTTGCGCCGCTAATACTGTCGTATTATCCGCATTATATATGCGGTATTTGCGAAAATACTTTCTAAAAAAGACTTCTGCCACACAGGAACACTGCGCGCCGGTATCCAGGAGTGCGGTGGCCGGATATTATTCACCAAGACTTCAATCTTCGGAAGAGTCAAATTTTTCACCATTACTTTATTTAACTTGTAGGAAGAGGGGTTTTCGTGGCCTTCGGATTTCCGCACCCTCTCGTCCGCAGAAATCCGTTTTAGTTTAAATTATTTTTCCTTTCCGTGCTTTCCTTCTTTTTCCCCTGGCCTTGAGACTTTTTTCCTGGGTTGCTATTGAACTGTCGACGTTCGCCGGCTGTTTTTGAATGCTCGGGTTTCCTTGCCCACTGATTCGCTTTTTCTCCGTAGCCATGTGCTTGAGTTTGCTGTAGTCTTGGCGTACCAAATTGGTTTCGCTGTTGATATTGGCGTCTTCTTTCGACGTCCGCCGTTCTTCTACTTTCAAACTGGATTGCTAGCTCAAATAACTTTTCCAGTGTAGTCGGATTTCTTAATTCAATAAAGTCTTGCACTTGGGGCAGTAACCTCGGCAAAATCACTTGAATTATTTCAGGATTCGGACGGTTTCCATACAAGAGCTTGAAAACGTGAATTTTTCTTAAAATAAAGCTCGAGAGGTTTTCGATTCTTTGTTGATATATACTAAAAAGTTCCGTTTCTAATTTCGCACGATCCCTTACAACAGGGAAGGCTTTTAGTAGGGCAGTCTTGAAATTTTCGTAAGTGTAGGTGGGACTTCCTGCTTGACCCAAGAGACTTCTGCCGATACATTTGAACCAGTTAAGCGCTTGGCCCATCAAAGCGCTGGTAGCTAAGGTAACTTTTTGAAACTCGTGCACGGGGTAGAGCATGAAGTGGTCATCCAATTTTTCCAAAAAACTGGTTACCGGTGAGTTTCCGTTAAACGTTGCTTCTGGTTTCATCGAAGCGCGCATGGTCTGGACGATGTAACCGAATCCTTCCAGGGCGGCAGCTGGCATTTCTGGATTCTGAGCCGTTTCTGCAGGCAGCACAGGTTCTTCTTGAAACTCGGCCATGGTTATTCTTCTTCGTTGGGCGCCACTATCAGGTTCAATGTTCCTTCTAACCTTCTTCGGGAACATACAAGGACCTGACTAGGAACAGAGAGCTTACTAAAGCTATGTTCACTAATTGTAGTACGTAGACAGGATACAGACGAAGGGTATACAAAACCCTTTATTTTTCTCTATATACAATAACTTCCGTACTTCGGAATACAATGACCCGCCACTCGGGGTCTAACGTAAAAGTAAAAAAATAAAACTAAACTCTAATTTAACTTTAGAATAATACACGTGGAAGATTGGCCTTATAATAACAGGAAGCGTATGTAGCACAGAGACTGTGAACACTACAATACGTTTAATTTATCAAGAGGATTAAAACCTCTGGCCTGGAAGGCAAATAGCAACTGCGTAACTTCTAAGGTAAGCGGCCTGCTTAGAACTCACTGCTTCCTCTCTCTCTTGCTTGGCAAAAAGCCACAACTTAAGTACTTGGCGTTCGCCAGACAAACTTTGCATAAAATCCTTCACGCTTATAATTCTGGCCGGAATTAGAAAATACGAAGTGATAGTAAAGATTTAAAATAAAATAAACGTTAGTCAAACTTAAGATCCTTACAGGTGAAAATGAATATTTTGGGTTAAGATATGATATCCGAAATTTTTCGTGATTACAGTATTTCCTTTGCTTCGTACAAGGAAGCAAATCGTTTAACATTTTTTCTTTTATCCTGAATTCGATGCCTGAAATCACCGTAATCGGTTTGGTTGCCACATCTTTGGTCTTGAATACGAGATCCAAAATATTTGTAAATATGTGTGTTCTTCCGGTTTAAAAACACACAACAATATCGTCGAGCGGAAAGTCTCCTCAAGAGGTGAGGAGTAGGGAAGACTAGTAGAAGATTTTTGGATCTCTTTCCCGTCTATATCAAAGCTGGAACGGAGCTGGGTAAAACCCGGACTGTCATTTGCAAGGGGTCAAGTCGGTGGCCAACGTTAGGCCTCTCCTTTTCGATCTTGTCGACTTGTTGTTACATTGCATTATTCCATAGCACATTCCATGTAAACACATTATGACATGAAAAGAATTATCTAGGTGGCAGAACAAAAATTTCATATAAAGTGACAGAAATTTAGAAAGCTTTATAAATGATTAAAATATGTCTGGACATGGGAGGGTAAATTAAATTTCTTCTTCAAGCGTCATAAAGTGAAAGCAGGTGATGATATCTGGAAAATTACTTCATTATATGCCACGATTTCTTTCGACAAGCTCACGGAGGAAGATATGAGATGCAAAACAGAGACAGCTATCGTGTCTACTTCTTTTTGTAACTTCTTTTTGTAAATACCCTTTTCATGCTGTAAACTTTCTGCGTAAGCATGTGACGTATTTTAGTGATCCATATGCTTGGTTTTAAATCCAAACTGTAGGATTAAATTAGTAGAAAAGATAAAAAATGATGTCAAATCATTGTATTGAGCAGTAAAGCAGTATTCTTAGTTTTATACTGAAATGATTACAAAGCTTTCAAGTTTTGAATGTATTCAAAGATAAGCGCGGTAAACCTTGATATAAGGAGAAACTGATAGCCCTAACGCCACTAATCAGCCACTTCGCATGAAGACGGCGATCATGCAACAAAAGCTCAATGTATTTTGCGCGGTACGTACAGCATATATGTGTTATAACTGTTTAATGCAAAATTTAGAGATTTAGTAGGACAGAGCTACATGTCGCAAAATGATCTGTAACCATTACAGGCACTATCCTTGTAAAGTTACAACGAATGCACCTGTTACTGTTACTCAAATAACACATGGCATCCCAATTTCCATGAGTTTTTTTAGTAACGTTACAGAATTTTTTTTTTTTTTTTTTTTTTTTTTTTTTATATAGTGCGGTACGTAGAGCATATATGTGTTATAACTGTTTAATGCAAAATTTAGAGATTTAGTAGGACAGAGCTACAAGTCGCAAAATGATGACTTGTTGATACACTCACGCCAGACATGATCTAGAATAACAGTTGCACGTAGGATTGTAATTTGTCACGCAACTGAATTTAAATTTTTATTTTAACATTCACGTTTGCGTAAAACGAATAATGACTTTATATTTCTTTATATATGCACGGTTTTCACTGTAGGCTTGAGTATTGTGCTGTAGTATATTGTTTCCCAATTAGAGTGTGACGAAGCTTTCGAATTTAAATATGCATTTAATAATATTAAAAAAAATTGACTCATTCATAAAGATTGATGTAGATCCATTGTGAGTTCGCCGTGAAGACATTAGTGCATTTTATTTTTAAATAGTCTTAAAAAAAACTATCAACATTTAACAGCAATGCATACTTTACTCGTTTGTCTTGCTTATAAATAGTTTGGTTTAATTGATTACGGCAAAGAACTCGAGGTCTGTCAGCCTAAGGGAAGGGATACCTTCGTGGAGAATTTTCTAAGGAAGGGTTTCTTAAACTTTTTTGGCGTGGGTACCCCATAACATTTGCGAAAATTTTGAGGAACCCCATAAGCATTGCGCAAATCCGCCTCACGCGTGAGTGAAACTGTCAGTTTCTTCACTTGTACCGTAATATACTATTGCAGTTTTAGGTCATTGACTTTAATTTTTAAAGTAAAATGAACGTTTCTATTATTTAAAAAAATGAGTCAAAACATTTTATATTTTCTTTCTCTATATTGTCGTATCCTTATCTATTTTCAGATACATTATGTGAAAATATTTGGTAATTGTAAAATTATTATAATAAGAATAATCAAAATTGATAAAGTTTTTGCAGCTGCAGGTCCGGCGACCCCAACTGGAGTTGCAACCCACAGTTTAAGAAACTTTCTTCTGAGGAAACTGGCTCGGATACACGTTACACATAAGGAAAACCATGAAAACCCTCATGCAGCCAGCCCATTTACTGTGATTCGAATCCCGGGCCGAACTGCCAGTGTTCAGCTCAGCCGCTGGTGGGCCACCTACTAATGGAATCATTTCGGATGGTCAGCACCCGAAATACACTCATGTCCATAAATTAAGGATAATGCAAAATCAGGCAAAGGAAGAGTTAGAAGCAAAACAAATTTGACTTATTTGTAAAGCTTATTTGTTAAACAAAAGGTAAAGAGCAAAAAAAAAAAAAAATGCTATATGTTTGATATTATTAAAAAAATTAGCGATTTTTTCCTCCCTGGAGCAAATAACAAAAAAAAAAAAAAAAAAAAAAAAAAAAAAACTATTTACAAAAAAATAATATTACATGGTTGGTATGATTGTTAATACATTGTATGTCTCCCAGACGATGCAATACAGTCCGTACAACGCCTAGGCATGCTGAGTATCAAATTACCGATCTGATCTTGGGGGATATTACACCACTCAAAAAGCAATGCTCTCCGAAGTTCCGGTAGACATGTAGGAGGAGGTTGACGGGCTGCAACTCGTGGGCCAAGCATGTCCCAGACGTGCTCTACTGGATTCAAGTCCGGTAAGAATCCTGGCCAGTCCATACGGGTGATATCCTCCGATTGAAGGCACTCGCTTACGATGTTTGCACGGTGAGAACGGGCGTTGTCATCCATAAACACAAATTGTGCGCCCATGGCGCCCCGAAACAAACGTACATGTTGTTCCAGAATGACATCCCGATAGATTTGGCTTGTGATGGTTCCAATTTGAACATCCGGGTCAGTTCTGGAACCCAGAATAATTACACCCCAAACGAGCACTACTGCACCACCGCAACGGTGTCGTTTAATGATGTTTTCTTGGTGGTAACGGGTAGCTTGAGCTCTCCATATGAACGTCCGGCGCCAATCAGACTGCAAGCTAAACCTGGACTCGTCGGAAAACATCACACAAGCCCACTGTTGCGGTGTCCACAATGCATGCTCTTTACTCCAGGCTAACCGCAGGTGACAGTGAGTTGCAGTAAGTGGAACGCATCTGACAGATCTACGAGCATATAGACCAATCTGCCCTAAGCGTCTGTACACGGTCTGCCTTGAAATTGTCGTACCAGTGGCTGAAGAGAGCTGACGTGACAGGTCTGAGGCTGTGCTCCGCCTGTTTCTTTTGGCAGTAACTGCCAAATACCGGTCCTTATTCTGCGTTGTAACTCTGGGGCGACCTGTGCTGTAACGTCTACTCGCATTACCATCACCTTGGAATCGTTGCCAAAGCCTGGAGATGACACTCTGGGCAATTCCAAGTTCGTCTGATACTTCCAGTTGGGTACGCCCACATTCCAGACGGCCGATAATTCTACCACGTAAAAAATCATCCAAATGCGTCCTTTGTGTCATAACTATTCGTTATTGCACTGAAATGCTTATAAAGCGCCTGCGAACAATTTTACTTCTTTGCCTGTATTCCTTATATATCACTCTCTTACACTCTCGTCATTGTGACGTACCATCGGGTGACCAATACAGGGTGACTGAAAAGTTTCGTACATCACAATAAGAAAGTAACGTTTACTGGTTTTTACTGCAGAAATTATAAGACGTAGAATATTTGTTATTAATATTTATTGCCTTGCATCATACTGTTACGAAATGTCCAGGCGCGGTGAGATGGCTTCCTCGCAAAGCAGTTTTAGGGTTGCCATAAAATGACAAAGGAAAGCAGCGTTTCTACATTTGTCGAGAAATCGCCCATTTGGCGACAAAATTGGCGATATTCCATGGACGGATGGAAAACCTTCTGGAACGAAATCTTACCGGCTTAGCCCAGAATGATCTCGAAGACAAGCCGAAAGCTATATAAACCCTGGTGGTCCGCAGTCAGAGTGTGCCTAGAGAGTGCGAGATAGTTATTGTCTCGAGTCGATCGAGTTGACAATCGGGCAGCGAGCGCCGAGTGGGTCGTCGAGTTCACCGAAGGAGTCTCTGAGTGTATCGCGGTTAGTGCATCGTCGAGAAAGCGTGTTGAGTTGAGCTCCGGGAACGACTGAACCGAAGAGTCGGGAGCTGTGTTCTGTGTGTCGTCGAGTGCATCGCGAGTTGTAGAGTGGAGAGTCTCGAGAGTATGGAGAGTTCCTAGAACGACCGAGCAGAGTCGGGAGCTGTACTCTGGTGCTTTGCAGTGAAGCTGTCTCCACCGTCATTGCCTGACAGTGTGAAAGCTGTGTCGCTGATTGTTCCAGCGTGTTTATCGTAGATCTTCGACGACTGTAAAAAGTGTTTTGGAGCTGTCCTGATTAATATTGCTAAATAAAGTGTGTTTCGATACTTCATCAAGTGTCGTCGTTATTCAATCAAAAATCCATACGAACCCCGTACGAACGTGAAAGAAGAAAATAACGTAACAAATGGTGTCAGAAGAAAAACGTAACACTACAATTCGACATAAGACACATACTCAAAATAGTAGCTCTGTTCAATAATGTAACATGGTCTTTTTATCATGTTTGGGGCCGCTTTGTGGAGTACCTGTAGATTGGTGCGTAGTAATATTTCTCTTTAATATCCCTCTCTAGTGTTTGCACATTATTTGTATAGCCTGTCCTGTAAGGTATCCCCACAAGAAAAAATCTGATGTGGACACCACGTGACTTCCTTCTTCGGCCTGTTCAATTATACACATTTTTTGCTGTATTTCATCTAAATTTATTCCTCGAATGTAATATTTCCTCGAATTTCATTACAGATATATTTCTCGTTCAGTTAATTCAGTTCTTACTTCGCGGCAAAGCAAAAATGCATAAAAACTCAAAATTCGTTAAAAACTGTAAAATATAGAAAATTTTCGTTTAATTTGGTTGAATTTAATTGTCAATTTGTTACCAAATACAGTTAAAAACAAATAAATTGACAATTAAAATTAGAGTTTCTACGCAAAAAAAAGCAATTCGGCCATCGAGAAGAACGACAAAATTTTCGGTGTACAAGATTGAAAGTTAGCTTTTGGTTCCACTTGGCAAAAAAGATACTGGAGTTGGTGCACCAATTGACTAAGAGTTTGAAATGTAAACAAATGGCGGCCTCGTTAGGCTTAGTACCACTTAAACAGCCTTTAAGTTGTTAGTAATTCAACAGCTATTGCATGCAGATTAACTAAAGTATAAAAACATTAACCGCAGCATAAGGGAAAAAAAAAAAAAAAAAAAAAAAAAAAAACATAATTCAACCACTTCTAAAACAAAAAATGCATAATTCACCCCCATATAAGAATAAAATACTGAGTTCACCGAGCCGGTTAACAGAGTGGGTATCTAACTATATATATATATACGTTTAGTGCGGCCGATTGAAAAAAAAAAAATGCAGTGCACAATTCCATATTGTAGCAGTGCCATACACAAAATTTTTACGTTCTGTGTGAGGCTACTCGTTTTTGTTTAAGCGAGATACATACATACGTACATAAGTACGTACGTATAGTCGTCACGAAAAAATATCTTCTGAATCCATTTTTAATCAATTTTACAATCTGATTTGGAAAAAATGAGTCCTTTATTCTCTCCGTGCGCCACGCAAAAAACATCGTTCAAATGGATTCGAGAACGGTCAAAATGGATATATTCGTTGAAGTATGATGCCCGAAATTTTTTGCGATTACAGTGCTTCCTTTACTTTACGTGCAAGGAAGTTAAAATCAATGAGGGAACCATACGCCTTCTGAAATGTTGAAAATTCCGCTCAAAAATTTGTATGGTTTCATCCATGATGGTTTTTATGGAACATAAAAAAGCATAGATAAATTGCATTGCTAAGTGAATATTAGCAGAACAATACGGTACCGGGTTCGAATTCCGGGTAAGACATGGATGTTTGTAAATGTATAGTGTCGGAGCGGCATGGCGGCACTCTAAATATGCGGCGAGCCGAAAGTCCTGTCGTGTGGATTGGTGTTGGAGGAAAGGGGTGAGAAACCCACGGTTCCGCTCGGGGGCTCTTCCTCAAAATTAGGGGGGAATAGAAGTCCAACCTGTCTTCGGAGTAGGTTGTGGCAACCATTGTTCCACGTAATGTGGACACGACAACAACAACAATAGTAACTGAAAATCCCAATAACTCACTGTATCACTAGGTCAGAGGTGCGGGAGGTTAAGTATGTTGAAAATGACTAAGAATCGCTGTTCCTTTCTGTGGTTATTTTTCTACAGCTGACAGTAGAACCTTAAAGAAAGAATTGTTGTTTCGATAGCTTATTTTGTTTTATTTGGAGCAAAATTTTGAATTAAATTCTTTGTTAGCAAGGCCAATATTATTATTATTTTGGCATGACTTATCGATAATTTGGACGTAATGAATGCAGGTTTGGGTGTGAGAAATTGAAGTTCTTAAACTGATTTCGTTATTATAATGCAAATATATTCTCTAAAAAATTACCTTCTTATTCTTATTACAACATTGCTTTTAGGCCATACTCATATCTTATAGATGCATTGGGCGAGACGGTTAACGTTAAAATTAATAGCATTTTTATAACTTAAATGTATCAGCATTAACAGACAAATGTAGCTTATCAAAAAATATGATAATTATTTATTACAATACATTTATTTTAATGAATTAAAAATCTATAATAACAGTTTATTATTGTCCAGTTATTATAACTAATTATTGAGAAATTCCTTTTTTTTTTCAATGTATATTTATTCTATATATATTTTAGTTCAAATATAAAAAGTTACAAAATAATTATTAGTATTATGATAAAAAAAAATCTGAAAGTTTTCAGATTTTACATTATGCCCAAAAGGGCGTTTCTTTAACGTTTTATGTGTTACCTTTATTTATTAAATATCACGTTCTTGGCACTTAAATTATAAAATTCAATTCAACAGCAATATCGCAAAATAATTTGAAAATGAGCAAAGCCTTAGAATTTCCGATACAGAGTCTCGCGCGTTGGAGATAAAAGTTTTTTTTTTTTTTCTTCTTCTTCTTTCTTTGTTAATCAAAAATTCGTTAAAGTGTTACAAAATCTGAAATCGATAATAAAACAAATTTCAAATTCAAATTAGGGCTTCTACATGCTTATATTCTAAGGAAGATTACGTTATTCAAATTTTGATGGCTCTAGGTACCGTTGTTTTATCACAATGAAAGTATAGTAGTATACATGCAATGCATATTCTTCATTACTTTATTTCTTTAAGTATAATACAGAGCGTTAATATGTGGTGGCAACAATTTGAAAAGTGAACCGACATTTATAGTGAACCAGTGCAAAATGCCAAAACGAAATCAGTAGTCCTTCAGAGCAAATTGTCCCTTTGGACTAACAAAAGAAATGGAAACGTAAGCTTCATAAGTAACCTGAAGTACTAATTTCAAAAATACTCTTCTGAAATATATTCAGCATTAGTTATATTGAGCAATTTGTTTCGTATGATTCGTTTGAATAAATACATTCAGCAATTTGTTTCGTATGGTTCATTGATATTTTTATCTGTCGTGTGTATTAAAGGGAGTTCGATGGACGGCCTAGTTTTTGTCTTGCACATTCAGAAATTTACAAAAGATCTGAATTTATAAATTCCACTTCTTATGTAAGTGTTATAAAATTTACCGCAAAATTAGCATTAAGAAGTATGTATAATTTTTTAACGATTAATTCTGTTTTACTAAATTACTCATTCTGTTTTCTGATAGTAATTATGATGGAAGAAAATAAATATAATGGATTTTTTTTTGTCACAGAAGCTAATGATGTTTTCGGTCTCGGCGAGTGTTTCTTCAAAATGAAAACGGTAACATTTGAAAATTTATAATGATTATAATAAACAGCATATCAATCTTTTATACCTTACTGTTTCTGAGAGCTGAATTCTAACCCTTCAACGCAAATAAAATATATTTTAAGTATTTTTAATTCTTTTTCCTGTTGCTGAGTGTTTTGTAATCTAAGGACAGGGTGTAACCGCAGTCAAAACTGCATACTCCACCCTTTCAATGAACCATTTGGAGATGCAATAGTTTTTCAAAGTCACTTGTGAATTCAGCATCGATCAAATATACAATTTTTTTCCCTCTCTTCCAGCTCATAAAGAAAATTGGTTACCTTCTACCCCCTTTTCTGATTAAAAAAAAAAAAAAAAAAGAATCGCAAAAAAAGCCTTGTTTAAATTTTGTTATGTCTTTAATATCAGTATATCCTAGGTGAAGCGTAAAATTATTAATTTAATTTTTTTAACTTGATGTTCATGTTGTGATCAATTATTTTTAACTAGATGATCATGTTGTGATAAATTATTTTTAACTAGATGATCATGTTGTGATCAGTTGTTTTTTACTAGATCATCATATGTTTTTTTAACTAAATGATCATGTTTTATTCACTAGATGATCATCAGTGTTTCAGAACATTTGCAGCAATATGTTAATTAATCAAAAGATGAAAATCTTTTGATTAACATAATCGATTGGAAATACCGTATGTTAAATGGAGATTTTGTATAAAGATTTGGAAATGCAAAAATAAATCATAATTTTGGCAAGAACTTAAAACATAAATTTCATCAATAATGCAAGCAAATTATTATAAAAATAATCTCACTTATAAGGAGGTTTCGCATCAGGTATGTCGTATATGGCGTTAGGAAATCTTTTTATTAATTAACATATTGTTGCAAATATCTGGAAACATTACCGTTTGGAGATACCGTATGTTAAATGGATTTAAAATTTTTATCAGATAGATTATAAAATAAGATTAAACCGAAGATGATCCTTGCAGATTACAGTTATCAGTGTAAAAGAACGCAGCAAATTTAGAGATATCAACAAAATTATATCGAAGGTGACATTTGAACTTGAAGGCCTTCAGTCGGTGACCTACAAACTGACAGCCGCTGGGGTTGCACGTCGGAGCAAATTATTAAAAAATGAGTGTATTGCTTTTAAATTTCTCAGTTTGTTAAGTAATTACAGATCGGTTAACTTTGAAAATTAGAGATCTTACCATATGCTAAATGGCAACATTCTGAGAACTGGTTAATTTTGAGACGGCGTGGAAGATGCATGTTTATGAAATTTAAATTTTTAGTAAGTAATAGGCCTACAAGCGGCCAAGCGGTAAAAATTAACACCTCATTAAGTAAATATATTAAATAAAAATTTAATTAGCACCCCATGAAGTAACTTAAGACTTTTGCTCGGAGTTTGTGACGTCACTGCAGTAATTGTACTTAATGTGTCCTAAGGAGAATCTAGACGGATCGTTAAACTTTTTAAAGATCCGTTTAATTTAGTTACAGTTTAATTGATATGAAATTTTCATATTTTACACATTTTCTTCACTTTTCAAACTCACTATTTGTTTTCATTCAAATTTCGTTTTTTTGTTTTTATCTTGTTTTTGATGCAAATAACTAAATTATAATTTTCTTGTCTTATCAAAAGTTATCATTACTGATTTTACGATAACTTGATTACTGAATAACTCTTGTCAGCGAGAAAAACTTAATATTTAATGAATTGAAATTTATTTTTTATATAGAATAATTAAACCAGGTTTATACAGAAGTATATATCGAAAGACGCCGCCCAACCGGTATAGTGGTTAGCATCTCTGACTGCCATGCCGAAGGGCCCGGGTTCAAATCACGGAGAAGGCATGGATGTTTGTAAATGTAGAGTGTCCGTGCAGCATGGGAGCACTCTATATTTGCGGAGAATCGAAAATCCTCTCGAGAGGTTAGTGGTAGGAGAAAAGGTTTGGGAGACCCTCGGACCCGTCCCCTCGGGATGCTCTCTATCAAAATTGGGGGGGAAGACGGAACTGAGGTAAAAAGCTAAAATCGCACTGTCACCTGTAAGGTGCTCAAGGCTGTTATCAAGGACAGGCGTAACTTGCGCTGCTTTCCACGAGGAATTTCATGGGCTTGGCTTAGCTATAGGTCAGACTAGTGAGCATTAGCAGCAACAACGACAATAAATCGAAAAATAAATATAAATGAGGACATAATAAAGATAGATATGAGAAAATAAATATAAATTATAACAATTTATTTAAATTCAGAAAGGCCGTATGATAACTGGAATAAAATGGTAAAATAAAATCAGGTATATAAAACTGGTATTGTTATGCTTACCTCGACTTCTGTCTTGCGTAATAATGTGTATATATCTTTGATAAGTATTGACTGTATTGATTATATTTTTAATATATATTTCCGAATGACGGTAAAAATAAATGTTAACATTATTTTGGGAAAAAACAAAATTTGCAATGTCTTAAATAAGTTTTCATAATGATGAAATATCAGTGAGAAACAGAATTTAGATTACAATGCACGCAGAAAATGTATGCATTATTTTGCGTTACAATGAAATATAATAACGAATTTTAATAGAACTGTGCTATAAATAATTGTATAAATGTAATTCATAAACTGGATATTTACTATAATAAAATAAAAACAAAATTATTGTTGCAATAGAGTATGTTGTCGAATTAATACTACTAAAATTAAACAGTATAATTAACTAAAATTATACAGTAATAAACTAAAGTTATACAGTATAATTCCGAAACATAGCCAGTTTTGCGCTCTGTACAAAAATATGTTAGATAATATGTACATGATTGTCTTTCTTAAGTAATTTATTCATTCAGTTCATTCACCAGTTCTAAACATAAGCCAGTTTTATGCTTTATACATAAGTATGTTAGATAATATGTCCATGATTATCTTTCTTAATTAAATTCTTCCATAAGTTCATTCACCAGCTCTAAACATAAGCCAGTTTTACACTGTATACAAAAATATTTAAACTGCAGGCAAATATATTAATTTGCCTGCAATCCTTATAGAATTATTCAAAACTTTCTGCGGCTAAGTTCTGGACGCTAAATATTATTTCGCATTTGCATACTGTATTTCATTATGTAAAAATTATGAAATGGTATTTCATAAAGGCAGCAACTTAAATTTTGCCTAGGGGTAACATTCGAAATCAATGTAACATATTAAAAAAAAAAAAAAAAAAAAAAAAAAAAAACCCACAATTAAAAAGAAATCTAAAAGCTTTCAGATTTTACATTACGCCCAAAGGAGCGTTTTTAACGTTTTGTGGGTTACCTTTGTATTAAATATCACGTTCTTTGCACTATAAAATTCAGTTCAACAGCAATATCGCAAAATAATTTTAAAATGAGCCTATCTTTAGAATTTCCGATACAGAGTCTCGAGCGCTGAAGATATCCCCCCCCCATACAGTGTCGCCATTGCTCGCTTTGAAATCGTTAAGTTTGTTAATCAAAAATTCATTAAATTTTCGTCAATCTCTACTGTTCTATTATTTCCACCCATTTCAGGTCTACCCAACAAGGCGTGAGCGCAAACCTCCCGTATATAATTGTTCCAGCTTGATGATTGTATTGTGGTTCATTTTTAATTGCATATTACAAAACTCAACTGATCTCAGTTCGTGGCACCAACAGTAGACAAATTTTACAGCTGTAACGAAATTTAGGGACGATTCTTCTAACCAAGTGTGAGATCAGGCATCAATTTTTTTCTTGGCAAGATCTAAGGTTGCAACGTCATTTTGGTGTATCGGAGTAATTGGTAAAATACATGATCATTTCCGGATTATTTCTACAAAAACTTCGCCAGTGAAGAATTCTTTTACCTGTAGTAATTTCACTGTCTCCTCCTCAGCTTAAGTAAATCCCAAACTGTGAAATCCATTTTCTTTTTCCATCATCCATGCTAAGTCATGAAGTCATCCGCTTTATGCTAAGTCATCCATTGTTTAAACAACTGCACCACCGGTTACGTGAGGCTGGAGCTTTCCGAGTAAATCGCCACATCTGTCGGCAACGTACTACATACACATTTACCATCGAAGGAGCTGTGCTACGAGAAACTGAGAGTCACCACGATCTCCTCACTTCACGTCGGGGATTTTTTCCTATGGGATACGTGAACTTTTTGGTATACGAGGCACCCTTAACATCTGACATAGACCTCGTCTTCAGGATCGTCTGTCGGCAACGTACTACATGCACATCTACCGTAGAAAACGCTGTGCTATGAGAAACTGAGAGTCACCACGATCTCCTCACTTCACGTCGGGAATTTTGTCTTATGGGATACGTGAAGTTTTTGGTATACGAGGCACCCTTAACATCTGACATCGACCTCGTCTTCAGGATCGTGCAAGTGATGGCACGTGTTCGTGACGCACATGGCCAATATTTGAACCAGTCCGTGCATCTATGCTTCGACATTGTGCAGCATGCGCTGAGATGGATGGAAGGAATTTTGAAATTTTCTGTAACCATAATTAGTTTCTTTATATGTGTACTTTTTTTAATACGTCATGTTAACGTCGCTATAGACTTTCCTCTTTTGCGTGTCGATTATGTTCCTGCAGCACCGCACGAGTAGAATTTCGGACACAATTGCCTACGTCAAACTTGTTGTCATGGTCTGATAAACGAGCACGTAAAGTTCCCGTTTGCCTTTAAGGCCAGAACTTAGTTAGCTTTGATACTTGAAGGCGTATTGTAATTTCCTGCATTCTGCTCACTACGTACGTGAAATTTAAAGGTCAATCTTTGCGTTACTAGTCTTTGTAAAGTACCTAATTTAGTTCTTATTTAGTTAAGTTAGTTTTACTTCTTATTTTCTTATTTAGACCATAAGTGCTGGTCTTTGTATCTGGTTTGTAAACTGTGAGAAATAAAGGGTAATTGAACCCTTCTCAGTCTTGTCGTATCTTCTACACACATGAGCATAGTTTCAGTAAGCTCCCTGCTTCGATTCAGGATTTGCAGATGTTTCCAAAGGCTATTAGAAGGAACAGAAGACAAGACTTGTAGACACACGAATTAAATGCAATTTTTACTGCTGGACACGAACTAATTATCGAAAACATATTTTTCGGAACACATAATCATGGGTGCAGTACGTACCTCACAATTTTATACAGAGTATCACATTTTAGATAACAGCTTAGTTAGCAGCACAACAAAGCAAAGGTAGCGAAGTAGCGTCTTGACTGCAAGACAGCTGAAGCAAAAGTGCACAGTTATCTAGTATGGAGGCTCATCAAGAGAAGGTTTTGGTTTAGTTTAGAAAGGTATCAGTTCTCAAAATTTTGATTTCAAGTTTAAAATCAGCTATGTCGTTAGCGTTACGCAATCTATGCGAGATCGACTGATCTAAAAATATCGCAATTCAGACAAGTTATTACGATTTTTAGAATAGAGAAGGGAATAAAGGGATTGCCGATAGTTTAAATTATAATTTTGATTTAAATATTTTTTATCTTGCATACATATATATATAATTTCTATAAGATTTTGGTAGCTTGTAGGGTTTATATTTATTTTAACTAACATTTATTTTAAGCTATCTTTCCTGTCAAGCCTTTACTTTCCCCTGGTATTGCCAATGCCAGAGTATGTAAATTTTAGTAGAACGCGCAGAGTATTCTAATTTCTAGCAGAAGTATTTTGAGTTAAATAGAAGGGAAACGAATTTGTAAGTGTGCTTTCTTGATTCACGAGCGTGAAGGTTGCTAGGTAGAAATTTAAAAACCGCGCGTTTCGGCCTGTGTGCCTACTTCGGCAGTTAGTTGAATCTTTCAACTTCTTATTCAGAAAGTTTGCTGAAATCTCAGCTGTATCTTAGAACGCGGTTAAGTTAGTCACGTTTATAGAGCCTCCTAGGTAGTGACCTCGTTATTTAGTCATCCTGTTATTTATTTTTAGTTCTACTTTTCTATTTTTATTTAACCGCTGGGTCGGTGTAGTTTGTGACCGTCAAGTTAACGCATCTGTAACTTCTAAAGTGGAATAAAAAGGGAGTTAGACCCTTCTTAAGAGTTTGTGTAATTTCCAGTTCATAGCAGTCACTACTACTGTTGCGGGCAAGTTGGGGCCACGCAACACCACAAGCTATATTTCACACAAGTTCTTGCTTCATATGCGTTTTATAAATTTAAAAAAAATCATTTACTTTTTTCAAATAAGACTTTTGGACTACTTTTAAATAAGTCGTTTATAACTTAAATAACGAATTCTGAATCAATGAATTCCAGTTTTTTTTTTTAGGCCTGCGATTTTGGATTATGTACCACTTCATAAGACATTAAGCCGATGTACTAAGAGGCGGACTATTTCCGGGTGACCTTTTAAGAGATTCTTCATCACTAGAAATGCTTCAACAATAATTATTTACTTGACTTTTGCCCAAGGTCATCATTCCCTTAAAAGCTCTTAACAAAGTGTTCTGTTGAAGTCAATGTTCCTCTAACAGGTTGTATTTAGGACTACCGTTCTACAAGATCTGTTAGCTATAGTATCAGAAATTCTTTAAGCCTCATAGAAAAACGTAAATTATGTTTACCTTCGTCCCTTTAATTCGGATTTCGAAATTTGATTTCTTGCCCGTGGGTTAAGGAGAGATATGCTAGGCTCCTGTTTACCAATTATTTATCTTCGTGGAAGATCTTTTGTCTGCTTCAAGTATTCATTCAGGAACTTAAAATGTATAATACGAAAGTGTTTTCTTTTGAAACTAAACTTTGTTCTGATTTTTTTTTTTTTTTTATCTCAAGAGAAGATTAGAAGTAGAGATATTCCATGTAAGCTGAAAGCTACTTTTTATTTCGAAGTAAATCAGTGACTTTTGTAGCTCGACTCATCCATTCACAGTAAGACTGATGACTTCCAACTATAAGTAAAGTACAGCTGAATTTTAATTAGCATTTGGTGTCAAGCTAAAATTATTACTTTTTTAAATGTACCTAATTTAAATTGCAAATTAAAATGAATGACAATTTATTTTTTGTTTTTGTAGGAAAGGTCGAAATTATTTTAGTAAGTTGCAATCATTGGTAAATGATTGGGCCTGGGTTTCTTCTCAGCTTTCAATGTTAGTTTCAAGGATAGTTTGAATGGTCAGCTACATAAATTACAGAAAACGAATGGGATCGACTGTTTTGGAAACTTTTTTGTAGATTTCTAATTTTTCAGTTGTTTTTCATTGTAATAACTCAACTGGTTTACATACTGCGCAATAATTTAACGTAAATGAACTGCACTGTTTTTCAGAAACAACATACTGCAATGTCCTTTTTTTTTAAGTAAATAAAGAAATTCTCACTTTACATAGATATGTAACTTATTTCGAAATTTATGAGATCCGCATTCGTAGGAGGAACTGATGCATATATATATTATACCTAAAAAAAACTGTCAACTGGCCAGCACATGGCCTATCTCAAGATATAGAATTGGCGGAATACCACCCAACTCTAACCCTTTCATCCCTAACTATGATTAATAGATTTTCAGACAAAAACAAAAGCAATTTATATTATTATAAGGTTACTCGTTATTTTTTCATTGTTTTTTCTTAGGCGATTGCGATTGGCCATGCATGTGCCAAAGCCGCATAATTTAATGTCTGTAACAATAATTTGCCTAAATTAGGGTACACATATGTACCGGTAATAATATGTGCCAATAATGTACACATATGTACCGGTAATAAATAATAGTACGCATATGTACCGGTAATAATACCGGTTGGTACACATATATATACTAGATAATCAAAACGATAAATAATTTCTAGACTCTAAATAACTCATACCTACCTCATGTTCTATTTCTTTTCTAAACGCATTATAAGTATTACAGAATAAAATTATGTATAAAATCAAGTTTATTCTTGCATAAATTTACAGTAATATATAATACAGGCACTCACTGGTTTATTAACAAACATAACCTTACATTTACTGAAATCCGCATGTTGTTTACACTGGCGTGATGTCGTGATACTTAAAATACCATAGTGGTACACTTTTCGTTTAGATATAATGTTAAATATGTCCTGCAGGTATTTTTAAGTATAAGTTGTACACATGTGTACCGTTTGGGACGAAAGGGTTAAGTAAACGATCGCTTCCGGTTTCTCGTTTGTAAATAAAATCTAATTTGTTTATCTGGCTCAATGTTAGTTATAAATACTACTCACTTTTTTATTATTCAGTCTTCTCATACACGTAAAAGGTAATGGAAGACAGGGACACCAATACTTTGCTGCCATATTTGACAGTTAGACAGGTGTAGTTCCACGCTTCCCGCTGCGCTAGAATCCGCTTCACACTGTGTTTTGGCAAGGAATGCAAAGGAGTAATATTGGGTGTGATGTTCAAAAACACTGCATATAACTATAGAGCTGTACTGTGCGACTACGCAAAAGGAGAACTTAAAGTAATATCACAGAGATCCAGCGCGTGTGCTGCCAGGACATCCACGATAGCCTTGATTTTTGCGACGAGTGCTTTTTATTTGATGATATAGGGTTGGTACGGGATTCTATCATCTGCATTGTTTAGAAATCTGAGATAGTAGCTGGATGTCAGTGGACAACTCATCAGGTAATGCTCGAACGTTCCCGTGCTGCCGCACATGCATTGGTCCATATTGTTCAGTCATCATTTATGGAAATAGACTGGAAATGAGCTATAACCTATATCAGTATCAGTATCAGAAGCGGGCGCAGCCCGACCCGCCTAACCAAACAAGTTGGTCTTATGGTCATGACAGGCCATGCCCATTTCAACAAATGAAAAAATGAAACATAAAATATCTAAATGAGAATAATCATGTGTAAATAATAATTATAAGCATAAAAGTGAAGAAAAGGAACAAATACAAACATTTAGACAAGAGCAGACACTAAAGACAAAAACAAAAAAGCGAATAACAAACACAAACAATAGTAACAATAAATTATTAAAATATACCAACTAGTGATGGCAATAAAATGCAAATATCATACACTGATTCCCACTGCCCGGCGCTCACCGTCAATAAATTTCATCACAGATTTACATAATTGTGCGAAATCTTTATAGCATAAAAAGGGATTTTCAAAATCAATATTTTTATTGTTTCTTAAGCCATCAAAGTAGGGACAGACCTCGAGGAAATGCTTAGCATCACCAAACAGATCACATAGTTTATATTTATCATCGTTCTGTATCTTAAACCTAGCGAAGTATCCCGGGAAACGCCCATGTCCGGTCAGAAACTGGTTAACTTCAAAATCGTTAAAAATATTTATTTATTTTTTTTTTCCTAATCAGTTCTAAATGTTTCAAATAGCGACTTTTCCTTTCAGAAGAATTCCATTGTAACTGGCATTGCTTAAAATAAAACGAATAAATAACTTTAGTTGCTATTTTTTTTTAACCCTGAACATAAGGCGTCCCCGAAACACTCCCTATGGCAGCCTCTTTTGCGAGCACATCCGCTCTCTTATTACCGTATATTCCGATATGGGCTTTAACCCAACCAAACTTAATATTAAAGGATAAGGATAGTTTTTGGAAAAGATCTTTAATATCGATAATCAGACCATTATTATTTTCTGCATTATAAAGTGCATTTAAACAAGACATGCAATCTGTAAAAATATAGAGGTTAGAATTTCTTGCAAAATTACTTTTCAATATCCATTTAAGGGCATAGAGGACGGCGATGAGCTCGGCTTGATAAACAGAGTGATATTGTTCAAGGCCCAATTTATAGTGATAGATCTCAGTATCAAAATAATATACAACAAAAGCCGAACCCACCTCGCCCTCATAACCCGATCCATCAGTAAAAATTTGGTATTCCGTTAAACAAGGATCATAAATATTATAATTGATAGAAATACGGTTTGCCGGATGGATCACATGTAAATTAAAGACAGAAAATGAGTCAGCAAAAACTGGGATTTCATCATAGTTAAATAACTCCGAAATATTGTTTCTTAATATAGTTTTATCATAATCAAACTTGTAGATTATCGAGAGAGACGGAGTGCCCGCCAGGACGCAAAGCACCTCACTCGAGACTGTGTGGAAACAACGGGTGAGCGCGAGAAGCCAGCTCCGCTGAATGGAATTCAGTTTCGTACGTAAGTGTAGTAACTCCCCTGCCCTGCGACCCCAAGCCGTAATTCCATACATAACAATGGGTATAAACATTATTATAAAGAAGTCTTAAAATATCGTTTCTTTTATTCAAGATATTGGATGGGTAATTTCTTTTGTAAAAATTTGAAATTAAATCAGTTCGTTTTTGAATATAATTAAGATGATAATTAAAATTGTGAGTTTTGAATCCAAATAAACACCTAAATATTTAAATTCTTGATTGATTTTCAAAATTTCACCGTTAAATCTTAATCTAGGGGGCCGAGTGTGGCGACCAAACATTTAGTTTTGGCAGCATTTGATTTCATTTGCTCCTCAGTGCACCATTGATTAAAAATTAAATTTTATCATAATGTTATTAAATTTATTTTCAACTTTTTCTAATGATTCAGCTGTAATTAGGAAAACCAAATCGTCCGCATAAGCAACCACATCGACACCCGAATCAAATTCTGTCTTTAAAAATTTATCGACTATGAGGCCCCAGAACAGTGGAGCACTACAAGACCCTTGTGGACAACCCTTGAAGATACTTCTTTTAATTTCAATCATGTTATTCGGTTTATAAATTGTAATCCTATCATTCAAAAAATCCCTAACGAGTCCGAAACTATTTGAGCTAATACCAGTATTACACAAGGAGAAAAGAAGAGAAGGCCAAGAAACGGCGTCAAAGGCACCGGAAATATCGACGGAGACCAACCACCGCGACGTGCAAATTAGGTTTATTATATCTTATAAAATCAACCACCCGGTAGAGAGTGCTCTCTGTTGACCTACCAGGGACAAAATCAAACTGTCTTTCTGAAATTAAGTTATTAATAAATAAATGGTGATATATCCTTTTTGTAATCAACTTATCAAGAGTTTTAGCAAAAACTTTCAGTAAACAAATCGGTCGAAAACGATTCTCTTCCTTCAGTATCAAAATAATCTTAACCAGTTTCCAAGCGTTAGGAAATGTGTGTAATTCTAAACATTTATTAAACAGTGTTAAAAGAAAACCAGGGAAGAAATCAAAAAATATTTTAATAAAAGTCGGGGTGATCCCGTCGAGACCCGGTGCACTCCTCAATCGAATCGCGGAAATAACAGAAACGAGTTCGGACCTGGTGAACTGTTTTTCCTCATAGCCAGCATAATCATCAAAGCAAATTGTGTCATCACAAAAAACCAAAATCAAGAGCATTATCCAGTATATTTTCGTAATAATGTTGAGGATTCAAAAAATCACTTGTCGAGTAAAAAATATTTTTTTTTGCTCTTATTAGTAGAATTTTTAAAAGGTTTGTCATAATAATTTTTAATTTTTTGAAATTTAATGTATTTAAACTTACGTTTAGATTTACGAATTAGTTTTCTGTATAATGCAAGTTCTCTTTTGTATTCAATATTTCTCTTAATTCTTTCATCGCAATTAAGGTCCCTGACCTGAGATCTGGACCTCACAGCACGGACTCTCCTATGAGTACGAGCCAGTCCGTCATTCCACCAAGTGGCTAAAGATTTATTTTTCGTCCTAGATTTTAAAAGTTTTTTCATATTTGAATCAAAAACTCTTCCAGATCAAAAACAAAGTTATTTAAGTCTTTTTTAAAGTCAATATTTCCGAGAAGATATTCAAATTAAGTAATTTCTTTTTTCAGTTTATTACAAAAGGAGCAAATTCGCCTGCTATCAGCCGAAATAACATAGTCATCAGAACTCAAAATTTCAATTTTTCTAATATCAATCAAAATAAAACGATGATCGCTGTGTGATTCTTCATCAAGAATATCAAGCTGAATATCAAACTGATTCAAGGAGAAGGATCCGATTACAAGATCGGTCCCCCCCTGCCCAACCGAGGAAACAAATGTAGGAGGGGAATCCGGCTCATTAAAAAGAATCAAGTTCATTTGAGTTATAAAATTAAGAATTAACAGTCCCCGGGAATCGTTCAATCTAGCCCCCCATATAACATTTTTTGCATTAAAATCACCACAAATTATAAAATTATCAAAAATACTAACAATCCCTTCCAGTTTCAAAAAGTGTGGGTTAAGGTCCTCGGCGGGCGAGAAGTAGACCGAAATTACACCAAGATCAATCCCCTCGTCGTAAATACGTACTGCCACTATAGTATCCTCCACATGGGCTACCAAAAAATTAATAGAGCTATTTGGAAAAAGAATGGCGGCTCTTCCCCTCTCCTTGATAACTGCTCTCCAGTTTTCCGGTTGAAAAGCCCCGAACCAAATAAGGCTCCTGGATTAATAAAATATCAATCTTTCTTTAAATTAAATTTTCGACCATCGGGAGCTGACACGCAGAGGTTCTACAGTGGTTAAGATTAATGTTAAGAATATACATCAATTAAATTAAAATGAGGGAGTCCATCCACTCATAAAAAATAAAACCATGTTATATTAGTGTAAAATATAAATAATCCCTAACTCATTAAAATATTTAATAATAATAATTAATTTGAACTTTAAACATACAAATTATTGAAAACAAATATACCAGAGAGTTATAGAAAATGAACTTATAGAAAGTTCATTACACACCAAAAAATCCTGTGTCAAAATTCGTCTGTGCCTTAATGAAATTTAACTCCCTTTTATAGATAGGACACTCCTTTGAATTGGCATAATGAGCAGTATCAGAATCAATGCGAGTCACATTATTAGCCGTAATACAATTAATACAACAGTGTTGATTCTTATTTTGGCATTCTCTCGAACTGTGTGTGCCAGCGCACCAACGACAGACTGAAGCATTTCCACAGAATTTGGCAACATGACCACATTCCTGACGGTTTAGGCACTGTTTAGGTCTTATAAAAGTATTAACATCATAGGTGCGCCATCCAATGGAGATACTTCGGTGATCCACGAAACCAACTTGGCATAAAGGCAAAATCTGAAAAATCCTGTGGCTCAAATCATTGTCTCTCCTGTTCCGAATTTCAAAAAGAAAACTTGCACATTTCTCAGTACCACATTTGCAGTTACCCTTTAGGGCTTTTACTAAATCATCGTTTGAAAGGTGCTTAGGCACATTATAGATGATAATCTTAGGAGTAATAAATCTTCTTCTTGTACGAATGATCTCATTACATTCTTTTCGAGAGCGGATTTGCGCATCCAGCCGTGAAACCTCTTCGCTGGAGCCTAATCTTAGTACATCACCATTTCTCCTAACAAATCTCTTACGTGGATGAACCCCAAGGGATTCAGGGGCCGGTAAGTTCTCCAGTACATCGAGTGCAGATACACCTTCCTTCAAAGGGCATAAAATAATTTCATCATTACCCCTTGACACTTCATCCGTATCCATTGCCACGTTCGGTCTCACAAATTCTTTAATTAATAGAATTTCATCGTGCAGAAGCTCCAGTTTTTGCATCACTCTAAGTTCATTCTGGTTTGAAAAATCGTTAGTAGTTGTAACATCAAAAGTATCCCTTGCTGACACTTCCGCTTCAATAACTTTCAAGCATTGATTAGCTGCCATGGCATTAGTATTTTCAAGATTTTCGGATATGGCATCTAGATATTTCTTCCCCTTTTCTTTTCTCTTAGTACGTTCACAGTCTGGAGAGTTTGTCGAACCAATGACATAATAGCACTGCCAACTTCGTTTCTCTTATCATGCGATAGAGTGGGCAAAACATTGTCATCAGATTCTGCTAAACAGTCGGTCCTAGACTCCTCTTTTTGTTTTATATCTGCCATAAGACTGGCTACAATTTAAAAAATTTGTACAAAAATTATTGAAATACAGAAAAATAAAGTGATGGGCTCCCCATAGAATCTCAATCAAAAGAAAAAAAACATAATGGGAAGCAAAACAAATCCCAAAGATGAACAATATATTTAAAAACACAAGAAATCAAATAAAACGTATTCTAAAATAATTCATTTGAAAAGTAAGCTCAATGCAAAAATTCACCAGCGGGCCAAAAGACTTGTACTGATGCAAAACTCTATACACATGTAAACAAATGAATTTAACAAACAAATGAAGTTAAATATAGGTATGAAAATACATAAGCAATATTAAATAAGTGTTCAATTTAATTTACGCCACATTAAAATTCAATGCACACCAATTTTATAGATAGGCTGTATGCAAATTGAGCAGATTCTTAAAAACATTAAGAATGGAAGAAAATACATTAAAAAAGTTCAAGATATATGTGAAAAGTCCTAATAAAACATTCAATTAACCTCATACAGCTTGAAAGTCCACTAAATACCGTTTCTCAAACAACAAGTAAATAACAGGCATAAACAAACTCGCAGATTAGGCTTAGCCAGCCCCGGAATTTCAGACCATCCAAATCGCTTGAAAAAGACTTGCATGCTCTATCCACTGATTTATTTCAATGTCGGAACACAAATATAATGTAAAACAAGCACATAAATTTGAAAAAGATTCACATTTACCAAATTATAGACACAAATTTAAGAGCACATTAAATCACACACAACATGGCGCTGATATGCGCAATCCTAAAATTTCTGTTTTACATATTTAAGCTTTCTGTAGTAACATAAAGATTTGATTAGATTTTAGGCAAAATTACACAACCGGAATGGTAATTTACGGTAAGCTGATAACAGTTTTAATGGTCAACCGAAAATGGTACTTTCTTTGAATCCCATGATGGCTTTTAATGAAAAATTTGTAGAGTCATTAGCTTTTTGAAGGAGAAGACATGAAAAATGAACTATGTCCTCCCCGGGACACGAACCTCGACCTCTCGAATGCGCGCCTAGTATGCTATACACCTCGAAGGCATGTTAGAAGGAGAGTGAAAATATCTTATATAATCTCCCTTTTCAAGGGTGACTAGGAATTAGAGTACCGAATCGCCAAATCCTGGTGGTGTCGACGCCCACCACCTTTTTCCAGTTCTGAGGCCACTATAGAGTCAGTAGATTAATTTGAAGTAGAAGATGTGAAAAATGTGCAATGCCCTCGCCGGAACTTGAACCTGGACCTCTCGAATACACGCCAAGTGTGCTACCGTTACACCACGAAGGCATGCTAGAAGGAGGGAGAAAATACCAACTTTTTCTTTCCTCTAACCTTATAAAGTGTATTAAAATACAATCCGCAATTATTATTTTAAATTAAATATTTAAAATTTAATGAGAACGGCATACTAAAACTGACAAATTGGAAGTGATACTTTACTTCAAGCTTTTAACAGATTTTTACAGATTTTTTGAAAATTTACATTATGATATAATAAGAAATTTCTCAAATTAAAACTCACACATGCATTTAAGATGTATATGCAATCATAAAGGAGAACAACATGATACGTTTTGACTGCATATTGTAAATCGGAAATATTACTTGGAACTCTTAACAGATTTTAACCTGTAATATAGCATATTAGCTGAACAGTGGAAGTACATCTTTTGTTGTTGACTTTTGGAAAGAATAGATAGGCGCGATGGTCTTGTGCTGCCTGGTCCCATTCGTCTTGCCATTTTGTTTTAGCCAAAGTATTGAGGACTCTTTTGAGTTGAGAGTTTGGTAGAGGTCGATGTTGTGAATTTGCTCTAATGTTGCGAGCTGCCTCTTTTGCCTATGAATCTGCTGCTCATTTATTTGATTTCCGACCTTTGTCTTTATCCAAAAAGTGGAGGTGAAAATTCAGGTGTCTGAAGCGCCTAAGTTCCTTTGAATATTACTGATAACAAGAGAACTGTGGACGGGATTTCAGATGGGATGAGCACTGAAAGGCTGTCGCTGTAGTAGCTGGCATTGTAGCGTATACTGTTTGCTGCATGAGTTATTGCCACTACTAGTGAGTGCGCTTCTGCCTAGAAGGTGCTTTTGGTAGGTGACAGTTTTGTTTTCCACGTGGGGAAATTCTTGTTCAATAGTGTATTGAATCCTCTGATCATATAGTGTTCTGATTCACGGATCAGTGACTTAACGATCACAAAATCTTTAAGTGTAGCTTATCTTTAGAATTCTCGACAGTGTTAAGTGTTGTCATACATTTTTTTTTATTTTTTTTTATTTATTTATTTTTTTTTTTTATTTACTATTCTATTTATATTTGCTATACGAAAGTCTGTTCAGAACTATATTAAAGTGGCACCTCCGGTTTTATCAATTTTAACCAGAAACTAATATGCTGTTCCCATTGATATAAAAGTCTTGAATAGTAAAATTGGAAAGAGTTTTTTAAATATGTTTTAATGTAGTTTTCCATCAAAAACTGTTATGGGCTTTTTGTAAAGTACCACTTCCGGTAGTCCAGTTTTACCCAAAATCTAGTCAAATCTATATAAATGCAGAAAGCTTAAATGCGGAAAATAGAACTTTTTAGAAGTTTGATGTAAGAATTACCTTCGACAAAAAATCGTCACACACATGCATATACACAGGCACAAGGGCATCATTGAAAAAATATTTAAAACGCTTTGCGGGGATCCTTATTCGTGCTTTTTCATTAAAATCTTACTATCGAATTTGGGACCAGCTTAATGAAAGTAAAAATTTGATGTGGACAGCACACTGACCTCCCTTTAGATTATATTTTATTAGGTATAACTGATCATGTGTTAAAACTGATTTTTCTAAATGTATACCTAATCAAATATTTACCCTTTTATTTTTAGTCCAAAGGGGCTTTGTCCCTGAAGGACTATTGTTTTTGATTTGCAATTTTGTGTTGGTTCACTATAAATGTCCGTTTCACTTTTCAAACTGTTGCCACCAAATGTTAGAGTCTCGCATTATATTTGAAGAAATTAAATAATGAAAAAACTGCATAAATATATGTATAGTTCTCGAATTGTTATAAAACAACGGTACATAGAGCCATCGAATTTTGAATGACGTAATCCTTCTACGAATATGGCCATGTGGAAGCCCAAATTTGAAATTTGGAATTTGTTTTATTATCGATTTCATATTTTGTGAACTTTAACGAATTTTTTATGAACAAACTCAAGGATTTCAAAGCGAGCAATGGCAACGTTGTACAGAAAAAAAAAAAAAAATATCTTCAACGCGCAAGTCTCTGTATCAAAAAATCTAAAGATATGCTCATTTTAAAACTATTTTGCGATATTGCTGTTGAACTGAATTTTATGGTTTAAGTACGAAGAACGTGATATTTAATAAATAAATGTAACACACAAGCTCCACAACGGGCTTTTACTATTTTTACTATGATGTATATATTTATACATGTGTGTCTGTGCAAATGTGTGTGACGATTTTTTCACCCACGATAGCTCTAATATCAAAATTCCAAAAATTTCTGTTTTACATATTTAAGCTTTCTGTAGTAACCTAAAGATCTGATTATATTTTAGGCAAAATTAGACAACCGGAATGGTAATTTACGGGAAGCTGATAACAGTTTTAATGGTCAACCGAAAATGGTACTTTGTTTGAATCCCATGATGGCTTTTAATGAAAAACTTGTAGAGTCATTAGCTTTTTGAAGGAGAAGACATGAAAAATGAACTATGTCCTCCCCGGGACACGAACCTCGACTTCTCGAATGCGCGCCTAGTATGCTATACACTTCAAAAGCATGTTAGAAGGAGAGTGAAAATACCTTATATAATCTCCCTTTTCAAGGGTGACTAGGGATTAGAAGACTGAATCGCCAAATCCTGGTGGTGTCGACGCCCACCACCTTTTTTCAGTTCTGAGGCCACTATAGAGTCAGTAGATTAATTTGAAGTAGAAGATGTGAAAAATGTGCAATGCCCTCGCCGGAACTTGAACCTGGACTTCTCGAATACACGCCAAGTGTGCTACCGTTACAGCACGAAGGCATGCTAGAAGGAGGGAGAAAATACCTTATAAACTGTATTAAAATACAATCCGCAATTATTATTTTCAATTAAGTATATTTATAACTTAATGAGAACGGCATACTAAAACTGACAAATTGAAAGTGATACTTTACTCGAAACTTTTAACAGATTTTTACAGATTTTTTGGAAAAATTACATTATGATATAATATAAAATTTCTCAAATTAAAACTTACATATGCATTTAAGATGCATATGCAATCATAAAGGAGAACAACATGATACATTTTGACTGCATATTGTAAATCGAAAATATTACTTGGAACTCTTAACAGATTTTTCATGGAAAAATATAGAATCACTAATTAAAAATAATGAAATACATATTAAGGCTATTTCTAATATATATCTAGACATGATATTTATTTATAAGACAAAATCGTAGAAGAGAATGATTGTCTTAGTAGCGTTCCATAAGCAGAACTTCAGAAATCTTGCAGTGCAGACATGTTACCAAAAAATGTACTTGTTAATTTTCTTGTAGTGTTGATGACGACGAGGCGCAAAAGCAAATAAGAAATTCGTAAACATCATTTGCATCTTATTATTAACCTCTCACGGATCCTGGAAAACGCAGAAGTCACTATTTAGCTTAATTCCGGAAGCTTACGAGCACTAACGAGCATACCTAATATCGCGGCGATATACGAACAGATCAAAATAAATTTAGATTTTTTGACACTGTCGAAATATTATAAACAAAAATTAAATTACAGTATTCGTTTCCAAGTGTTTAATTTAAATATATTATAAACACTTGATTTTTTAAATGAGAAATTAATTAAATTATGTTATTAAACTGTTTAATACAATTTTTAATAAAGCGAAATAAACTGATTTTTAAATCAGTTTTTGTACATGGATAATTATACCTAATAAAATGTAATCTAAAATTTCGTTTTGCGAACCTTCAAACAACAAATTAGATTTTGTTTAGCTGCGATCAGCCAAAATTGGTAATATTAATTGCTATTTGCTATTTGTTATTTAAAACTATTTAAAACTAGCTCGTTGCTATTTAAAACATCGCAGGAGATCATGTGCTAGTCACATGAGATTTAGTTTTTTAAAAGGTTCTATAATCTTAACGCATGTAAGCCCTTCCTTGGTGTAAACAAACGTAAAAATATTTTATTAGCCCAAAGGGACAATTTGCCCAGAAGGGCTATTAATTTTGTTTTGGCAGTTTGCGTCGGTTTACCGTAAATGTCGGTTCTCTTTTCAAATTGTTGCCACCAAATATTATCGCCCTGCATTATATTTAAAGAAATTAAATAAGGAAAAATCTGTATGAATGTGTGTATGTTTCTCCACTGTGAAAGAACAATGGTACCCACAGTCATCAGACTTTTAATAACGTAGTCCTCCACTCGAATGTGGGCATCTGGAAGCCCAGTTTTGAAATATGGAATTTGTTTCATTATCTCTTTGGTTTTTTTTTTTTTTTTTTTTTTTTTTTTTTAACTTTAACGAGTGTTTGATTAACAAACTAAGTGATTTCAAAGCGAGAAATGGCAAAACTGTACCCGGGGAGTGGAAACATTTTTATCTCCATCGCGCGAGACTGTGTATCGGAAATTCTAAAGCTATGCTAAACATAGGATATTGCTGTTGAATTGAATGTTATGGTTTAAATGCGAAGAACATATTTAATAAATAAAGGTAACACGCAAAACGTTCAAAAAAGGCACTTTGGCCGTACAGATTTTTTTTTCCTTTTTTATTTAGTTAAATTATTTGCTTATATATGACATAGTAAAAGCAAGGAAAAGACCGAGCACTGCTGTTGATGCGTAGTTATCCTATATTGAAGAGGAAGAATTCTGATTGCGTCGTAAGCTAAAGTGTTGACTTCGTAAATAAAACTTGGCAGTCGAGGCGATTTTAATTCCATTTTCATTTCCAACTGGCATTACGTGGCCACAGATCACTTTGCACCCTAGTCGTGCCTGTTCAAGAACATTTACATTATTTATATTATTGTAATAGGAAGCAACGTAGCGATATTGCGTCCAAGCACAGCACAGACAGAAACTGAAGTGCGTAATTATGAAAGGTGGAAGCACGCGAAGAGAAAAGTTTTGGTTTACAATGGTAGTTTCATTTCCCAATTATTAAGTCATCAGAGCTGCGCCATGGACCTTATAAGAAATAGACCAACCCAAATGGGTTTTCTTCCTCGTCTGACGCGTTCCCGGCTGTCACCTTGATCACACCCGCAGGAGTAGGGACGACTTGCAGAAATTTAACAGAGGTTGCCTATTGCAGCGTGTATAATTGTCCAGACAAAGTTGGTTGTAGCGCCTCATTTCACAAATTAGAATTTCTACATATTTTTATTTTTGAAACTGAGATTGATTTTTAACAATTTAGCATATTTATCAAGCATAATTAGCGTTCCAAATAATTATAAAGCTATTGCATGCTTTCAGGACTGGATTTTTTTTAGCTTTTAGCTGTAAGGAAATTTGTAACTACTTCTTTTAGAAAATAAAATTTTAAATCTGAACTAATAGAAAATTTTAAACGAGCAATTTTCTCTTGCAATTTTTATGCTTTTTATTAGTGTAAATAAGTAAAAAACACTAAACATTTAAAAACGAATTTTTGGAAGTTTTGTTTAAAATTCTAAATTGTGCTGCTTTTTTAAAATTATAGATGAGTATTATAGCACAATTTCTATAAAGGAATTTTATTTCAATTATGTTTCATAATACATCATAGTAATAAACACTATATATTTCTGTAGTGTAAAAATATTTCTTCCACATTGATTGTCATCACTTAAATGTATCACATTTGACTTATTTACGTATATACCAAATGTAGCATTCATTTAATGCACTGCCAAATGCATATATGTGTATACATACAATATAATTTCACTAATATATAGTATTAATTTATGTTATAAGAGTGTTCATATGTAATACTGTGCTTTTCAAAATATCTTGTAACAAAATAAATTAATATGTACTGAACAACAGGCCTTGTATGCCAAGGTATCTGATTTCCGCAGAAATGGCGTTCAATTCCGTACGGCAAGAACTAGGACGGATGTCATCTTCGCGGTGTATAGTGATAAACACTTTTGACATCTTAATTTTTATACATTTAATTCTAATATTAAAATTGTATTTAACCATAATAATTAATTTTGCTTGTATTTTATAGTAATTATTTTTTTAATTTATTTTTAGTTCTGCATAAGATTTTTTTTTTATTTACTGTTAATTTAATTTATTAGCTCGAAGCGGCATTTTGCGCTGTTTCACTATAAATGGCCGTGTCTCCTAGCAAATTGTTGTTACCAAATATTATCGCCCTGTATTATATTTAAAGAAATTAAATAATGAAGAATCTGCATGAATACATGCATGTTTCTCACACTGTGACAAAAACGACGGTATCTAGAGCCATCAAATTTTGACTAATGTAATCCTCCACCCGAACATGAGCATCTGGACGGCTGAATTTCGAATTTATTTTAATCTATTACATATTTTGTAAAACTTTAACGAATTTTTGATTAATAAACTCAACGAGTTCAAAGCGAGCAATCGTAACACTCTGTAGAAAATAACATTTTTATCTCCAGTGCGGAAATTCTAAAGATATGCTTTTTTCAAATGTATGTGGTTTACGGGCGAAGAACATGATATTCAATAAATGTAGGTAACGCACAAAAGTTTAAAAAAAAAAAAAAAAAAAAAAAAGGTTCCTTTTGGGTGTAATATAAAATCTGAGTGCTTCTCGATATTATTTTATCTTTTTTTTTCCTTCATTACACTCAGAAAATTTTATGCTCCGAATTTTATAAATTACTAAAATAAATAATCCTCTTTAATGTTAATTTAATGATGATATAATCAAATAAATGATCGTTTTGTAATGTTATTTTAGTTTTGAAAATCACTGCTTGAAAATGTTCATTAAAATTTTAAAAAAAATTATCAGATCTTGTTTAATTTTACCTTATTTATTTCAAAGAATCACGTACTATCGATCTTATTTATTTTTACGCAAAATTACGTTCATAAATTTTTTACCGTTTTACCAAAGTAAAGATGTTTGTACAAAAATTACGCGTGAAAAAAACGCGCAAAATGCAGTAAAAACTGCTTTAATGAGATATATTAAATCCTATTTGAAAAAAACTGTGACTTTCATAATCTCATCACTATACAACATATCACATTTAATAATTAAAAAGAGTTATGTGATACAAACGCCATAGGTTTCAGTGTTAAAGTAAACCAGATCGTCCCTACTCTTTCTTGCGAACATGTCGGTGACGCGCGTCCCGCCCACTGGGTTAGTCTATTTTTTATAAGGTCCATGAGCTGCGCAGGCCATAGAAGGATCTAGAAATTTGCGATTTTTAGAATAGAGAGGGAGAATTAATGTTTTACCGTTAGTTTAAATTATAATTTTAATTATACGTAAGATAAAAAATATCTGAATCAAAATTATAATTTAAACTAACAGTAAACTCTTTAATTCTCCCTCTCTGTTCTGGAAATCGTAATAACTGCTCTGAGTTGCGTCATTTCTAGATCATTCACTTTTTCATGGCCTGCGCAGCGCTGATGACGTAATAATTCGAAACTGAAACTTTTTAAATCAAACCAAAACTTATCTCTTCGTGTGCTTCCATATAGGATAACTGCGCACTTCTCAGCTTCACTCTCTACTGTGCTAGGATGTAACTTCATTATCTTGCATGCTATTGCAATAATATCAAAAATGTAAATGTTCTCTAAAAAGGCACGACCCGAGTGCCAAGTGATTGTGGCTACAAACGTCAACTGGAAAATAAAAATGGAATTAAAACCGCATCGACTGCCAAGTTCTCTAGATATTACCAAGGCAACATATTAGCATACTACGCAATCAGAATTCTTCAATATGAATCTAAGTACGCATCAACACTGCTCCATTATTTCCTTACTGCAATTATTTCATATATATCATTCGAAGAAAACCAATAAAAATATTAAATATTCGTACCTAACTGTTTTCAGTAATTTTTAAGAGGTGTTAATGAATGATTGTCCGATATTATTTGTTAATTATTGTGTTCACGAAGTCTTGGATCAAAAATTCAATTTCCGTAGATGAATAGCTGCGTAGAGCAGTATGGATGGTAGAAATATTTCAGTTTAACTTAGGAGGTTCGTGTTCTTAATAATATCACTGTTTGTTTGCTAAATTCTTCTTTCGCAAAACTGCCTCTAAAGTACCGTGATGACATCATTCATTGTGCAATTTAAATTGAAGTTATCCCACCAACAGCGGGTACTCATGTATTCATATTAATTGGATTTATAACTCCATTCAGCGTACTATATTCAAGGAATTTCCTTCCCGAATGCTAAAAGGGTGGCCATCGAGATTAGCAGGTGTATACTTGCACAAATCTTTAAATGTCTCACTTTCTTTTAAGAGCAACTTAAGAAGAACGCGTTGATCTTGCACTGCTTTTAATAGAGCCTATTAAATTGATAAAAATATGTTTTGTTCCATCGAAGGACGCTAAAAAGAGAACTCTTGGGACAGGGCTTTTATTTATATTTTTGTTATTTATTGCCTTCTTTTTTAGATGGCGTGTGGAGCGATGTAATTTGAAAACCATCGAGAAAATGTGGCTTTCAAGTTATGATTAATGGTTCTTGGCCTCTGTTTCTTATGGTTTTTGTGTTTTCCCGTATCTGTTAGATCCTGGAATACTCGTCACAGGTAATAGAAATAGTCGTTAAATTGCTGGAGGGAGTGCCTCAGTATTTTAATATAGGTCTAGGGGGGGCTGAATAATTTGTGTTGTTACGCAAATTGCTATTTAGTTACCAGTAGAATTTTTTTCCCTCGCATACTGATTTCGCATATTTTATTTGTCGTTTTTTTAAAAGAAAGGAAGATGTAAATTTTATAGAAAAAAGGAGGAGAAGAAATTACTGTATGTTTAAAAAAAAAGAGTACGTTATCAGTGAAAGAAATCTATGAAACTATCTAAGAAACATTCTCGAAATTATCTGATTAAAAAAAATCTAATATGGACATCAGACTTCCATGTCCTATTAAATGAAACACTTTTTTCAATTTGTTTTAAACTTATTCGCTGGAATTATTCTAACTTAAATAACCGATCTCTCAGGGCAAGTTTGAAAATAATATCAAAATTGCAAATTTTGAAATTAAATATCCCAGTCAATTTTTGTCGAACGGAAGTCAAACTTTTTATAATTTTATTTTTTCATAACATGTATAAAACCTTTTCAAATATAAGTATAGGAATCGGACAATGAAAGTTACATTTCGTTATTTGTCGAAAATTATTATTAATTTTTTTAATTTGACATCGCCATAATTTGAGATTGCAGTAAAAAAGGGGAGGTGCGCAACTAGATGTTTGTAGCAATCTCATATACAAAATTCGAACATTCTACAGGTAATCGTACATATGTATGTAGAGACATCACGAAAAAATCCCGTTTGAATCCATTTGAAATCCATTCTGGAAAAAAAGAGTCCTTTATTCTAAGCGTGCGTACAGACGTCACTCAAAAAAATCGTTCGGATGGATTCGGAAACGATTAAAATGCATATTTCTATTCAAATACGATACCCGAAAATTTTTCGTGATTACTTCCTTTCTTTCGTACAAGCAAATAAAAACTTAAATAGTTTTTGTATGTAACATACATGAGTGAAATGGATATTTTGTTTATAAATCTGTCACATAATATTAGTATGAAGCATTGGGAGCTGAATTCGTATTTATATGCTACTTTTGCCACTTAAAACTCGATTTAAGAGAACTGCCATTTACTAAAGCGTAATCGACAGACCAGCGGAAACTTGAACGACACGCCTGAAGATCGTTATCGTGATACAGCAGAACCTCGAGATACGAGTTTAATTCGTTCATGCATTGAGTTCGTATAGCAAATTTCTATCTAGAAACAAACTTCCCTATTGAAAATAATGGAAATCCAGTTAATCCGTTCCACACCCCCAAAAATATTAACATAAGAATCAATTTTTCTAATAAATAACACTGGTAAATAATATAACCGTAATTTATCTATCTTTAGGATAGCTTCTGACACCGACCTTTTAACCGCTTCTCGTTAATCCACACCAACAACAGCTTCTCAATATCTTCTAGGAGTTTTGGACGGTGCTTGGAAATAACGGTAACTCCTTTGGCTGCATCAAGTTTCTTAATTTCTTCTTGCTTCTTCAAAATAGTGTAGATCCTCGATGTCGAAAGGTCGCAAAGTCATCGCCAATTCCGTCACTCTTACACCACTCTTATGTTTATGTATGATTTCTTTTTTAATTTCAATGGCCATGACTTTCTTCTTTTTCTTTGCAGCACTATCTGAGGCAACCATCTTCTTGGCGTTGTGAAATAATTATTTTCACATTAGGTGTAATAAACAATTAACTCACAAGCACACAAACACATAGATCAAAGAACACTGAGTGATCTAACGAGGGAATTCCCCCAGGACTTAAAAGATCTATTTATCCCTGGGATTCCCCGAGTCGATCCGGATCGGGAAATGGCGCCACACTTATCAATAGCCTCACTCGTTACTCGAGTCAATAATCGTATTTAGAGACAAATATTTCACTCATACTTTCATCGTATCTCGAATTTCTCGTATATAGAGGTGCTTGTATCTCGAGGTTTCACTGCATTATTTTGTTATATTTTATAGGCAAAACTTGGAATGAGCACTATTATACTAGTTTACTGTATTGTACCGACTGAAGGAATGCTTTCGTTGTTTAACATACTGGTTATCAAACAGTGGCACCACTATGATTATTCATAAACTTTGCGAGGAAAACTCAAAAACGATTATAAATTATTATTACTTTCTTGTAGGAAGTAATGGAACTACTGTAATCATGAAAAATTTCGGGTATCATATTTCAAGGAAAATATCCATTTCAACCTCTCACGAAACCATTTGAACAATGTTTTTGCGTGACATCTGTACGTACGAATGGAACAAAAGACTATTCTTTGCCAAAGTGAATTGTAAAATGGCTTTAAAAATGGGTTCAGAAGAGATTTTTTCCTTGACTTCCCTACGTATATATGTATCTCCCGTAACTCAAGAACGAGTAGCCGTAGAACGCTGAAATTTTGTTAATGGGACTGCTAAAACATGCAGTTGTGCATCTTCCTTTTTCGTTGCAATCGGCTGCGCCAATCCTATATATATATTGTTACGAAATGTCTAGGCGCGGTGAAATAGCTTCCACGCAAAGCAGTTTTAGGGTTGCCATAAAATGGCAAGATAAGGCAGGGTTTCCACATTTGGCGACAAAATTGACGATATGCCATGGACGGATGGAGAACCTTCTGGAACGAATTCTTACCGGTTTAGCCCAGAATGTTCTTGAACACAAGCCAGAAGCTATATAAACCCTGCTGGTACGCGGAGAGTTAGTTAGTATCGAGTTGGTGTCTCGTCTAGCGAGTCGATCACCCCCCCCGAGTTGACAGCCGGGCAGCGAGTGCCGATTGGGTCGTCGAGTTTACCGAAGGAGTCTCTTATAGTGTATCGCGGTTAGTGCATCGTCGAGAGAGCGTGTTAATCTCCGAGAACGACCGAGCAGAGTCGGGAGCTGTATTCTGGTGCTTTGCAGTGAAGCTGTCTCCTCCGTGATAGCCTGATAACCTAGAAGCTGTGTCGCTGATCGTGTCAGCGTGTTTATCGTCGATTTTCGACGACTGTAAAAGTGTTTTGGAGCTGTCCTAATTAATATTGGTAAATAGTGTAAAAAGTAAAAAGTGTGTTTCGATACTTCATCAAGTGTCGTCGTTATTCACTCCAAATCTACGAACCACGTACGAACGTGAAAGAAGAAAATAAAGAAGAGAAAAACGCAACAACTGGTGTCAGAAAAGAAAAACGCGACTATAAATAGAAAGAAAAAAATATATAAGAAAAATAAAGAATATGTAAAATATTAAATTATCAGAGAAAGCTAATTCCCTTCTGTATTCTAAAATAGTAACCTCTATTTGCACTGTGTCATTTCGAGAAGAATCTATGTCATATGACTCTTACTTAATTCTGCTGATGTAAATGAAACTAAAACTCAAACAGCCAATAGTAATTTTAGAGCAATATTAACCATCCAATCAAAATGCTTTGAGAACCAAAACTAACTCAATCTGAATTAAGATTTCACCTTGAACATAATGCACTTGCTTTCTACGCTTTGCTTTAGCTGGACTGCAGTCTGTCTACTGCTTCTTTTTTGCTGCAGATCTATCAAAAATGTAAGCCCTTTGGAACAGGCACATTTAATGTGCCGATTTGTGTGTAGCCGCAACATGTTGCTGAAAATAAAACTGAAGATTTAATCTGCCATCGCCTCCAATTTTCTAGTCATTATGGATCAACACTTCTACGCCATCAAAATTCCTACTCCTGAATATATTAACTTCTTTGGATTGCGTCATTTCTAGATCATTCCATCTCACATATGGCTTGTGTAACGCTGATGACATAGCTTTTTCGAAACTTAAACCCTTGGGAACTTAAACTGTACTAACCTAAACCCAAACCTTTCTCTTAACAGATTGCCATATTGAATAAATGCGCAGTTAGCTTGCAGCTTTGTTGCCGCTTGGACGCTATTTCATTTCGTCACTTAAACTTTGTCGTACTGCTAACTATGCCGTTATTAAAAATGTGGTACTCTATATAAAATCGTTTCTTGCGTGTTACGCCCATGATCATGTATGATGAAAAATATATTTCGATAATTAGTGAATGTCCAGGAATAGAGATTATGTTCAGTCGGCTACGTCGGTCTACTAGTCTCTCCTTCGGATGTCATCTTTCTAATTATGCAGTAGTCTCTCCAAGTTATTATCACATATTATATATATTATATATTCCCACTCTATTACCTGGCTTGACGACCTTAGTTTTTAAATTTTTAGTCTGTATTTTTTGCTTTAAAAGATATTGAATTGTGGGGTTTTTAAGTTCCGGTTGTTTTTATGCCTTTTGTTAATCTGCATGTAATAGTTGTAGAGTTCTCAACAATTTAAAAGTTTAAGTGACGAGTTACGTCTAAACGAAACGCCATTTGTTTATATTTGAAACACAGTAGAATCGTAAATTAAGTTGGTTTCTGCACCTTCAATGCCTTTTTTCTGGATGGGACCAAAAAGTAAACTTCTAGATTTGTGCACCGAAAAATCGTCCTTCTTACACGTTGGCCTAGTTGCTTGTTTTTGCGTAGAAACTGTAATTTTAATTGTAAATTTTTTAAAAAATTGTTTTAACTGTATTTAGTGTTTTATGTTTTTCTATATCTTTCAATTTTTAATATACGTATTTTGAGTTTTTATGTATTTTTGCCTTGTCGCGAAGTGAGAATCTGAACTAATGGAATGAGAAATTTATCTGTAATGAAATTCGAGAAAATAAATTTCATTGAAATGCAGGAAAAAATGCGTATAACTTAACATTCCGTACAAGGAAGTCATCTGGTGTCCACATCAGGTTTTATTTTTTAATACTGATTTACGCAAATATTGTATTTTAGATAGGATTGGATAAAAACTATGTTTTTGCTTCAGAATTGTCTAATCAGTCGAAAGGTCTAATCAGTCGAAATTGTCTAATCAGTCGAAATTGTCTAATCAGTCGAATTACAAGATACAATAACACGTCGAACAAATATTAATTTATTTACAAACAACAAAAATCAGCAAATCAAATTTATTACAAACAACAAAAATCAGCGTTATATTTTCAAATTTTCCCAGGACTAATTTCGATGGTTTTTTTCGAACTATCATCCTCACCTGCAAAAGCGCAAAGGAACGATAATGGTTCGGTAGAACCATGGAAACTAGTCCTGTGAAAATTTAAAAATATAACGCTGATTTTTCTTGTTTGACTTCTAAATTAGTACAGTCGAAAGGTGTCAGAGTGTCTGCAAAATGTGGATGTTTTTAAACCTGTTATTAATATTTTTGATTACACTATTGAAATTGTCCCGTGGTTTCAAAAAGAGAAAAGGAAACTTTAAGATCAAGATATTTTTTGCTATGTGCAAGTCTTTATATATATATATTTTTTTTAATGAGAAAATTTGTAATGACTTCATTAAACTTTGGCAATAAGATAATTTCTGGTATTTGTAAGCCTTTTTACTTCCTTGTATAAAGTAAAGGAAATACTGTAATCTCGAAAAATTTTGGGTATCATATTTCAACGGAAATATCCATTTTGACCATTCTCGAATCAATTTAGACGATGACTTTGTGTACGCACAGCATAAAGGACTACTTTTTTCCAAAACGGATTTCAAAATAGGTATAAATTGATTCAAAAGGAATATTTTCCGTGACGTGTGTACGTACGTACGTATACATATGTATGTATTTATGTATCTCGCAAAACTCTCTCTTTGAAATTTTGTATATGAGCCTGCTATGACATCCAGTTGTGCACCTCCCTTTTACCAAATTTGTACATATATACCCACCCTCTTACCCGGCCTAAAAGTCCTAACCCGGCTTTTATTTTTCCAATCGTTGGTCATATATTTCTACTCACAGAAGTATTTTAAATCACGAATATATTCATGTTTTCAGATTTTCAAATTTAAAAAGAAAATTAATTTCGGACAAATAACGAACTCTAACTTTTAATGCGTTCTCCCAGTTCCTATATTTTATCTAGAAAAGGTTAATGCTCATTATAAAGAAATAAAATTATAAGAAGTTTGACTTCCGTACCACAAAAATTGACCAAGATATTCAATTTCAATTGAGAGATCGGTTAATTAAGTTAGAATAATTCGAGGAAATAAGTTTAAATGAAGTGCGGCAGAAAATGTGTATAATTTAATAGGCCGTAAAAAGAAGTCACAAGTTTCCCACATCTGATTTTTTTCCTTTTATTTATCATACTGTAGCATTTATTGACAATTAAATGTTTGGCTTTGCAAGTGAGTTATTAAAACTAGTTATATTATTTTCGTAAAGATAGTGCTTAGAGAAATCTGGAAGGATTGGTAGAAAAATCAGAAATCAGCAATGCATTTGAAATGAGAGATGAGTTTTTGTCACATAGGTTAAATGATAATTTCTTGAACAACACAGTGTGATAAGAGGATTCGTACTCACATGATAAATCTTAAAAAATCAGAGAATATATAAATTTTTTCGAAAGGTCAGGGAAAATCAGAACTTTTTCTCAAAACGTCAAGAAATAAATTTCACTGCATTCACCGCATTCAAGTAAATTATAACTCATGTTTTCTATAACAACCAATGAATAAAAACTTTTTAAAAAAGAAATGAAAGAAAAGTCATAGTAATCTGTTCTTTCCTTGCAGAAATAGTTTCTGCCACTCGCCTTATATACAAATTTATTTATGAATCCATATTTTATCTATCCATCTGTGGTAAGTTATTAATTATCATTCTCTGTAGAGACATAACTGTACCCTTCCCCTTTAGAAGTCACTACACAATGCGGTTGTTGTTGTCTTGTCTATGAATTTCAGGGAAGAATGGTTGTCAGAGCCTCAAGGAGGTTGGACATCCACTTCCAATTTTGTGGAAGAGCAACTCTGGGAGTGTGTCCGAGGGTCTCCACCCCTCTCCCCTACCACAAAACCACACGAGAGGACTTCGGGCTCGTCATATATGTAAAGCGCTCCCATGCCGCAAAGACGCAATATATTTCAAAACATCCATGCATTCTCCGGGATTCCAACCCGATTCTTTGGTACCGCTGTAGGTTCCCCTAAACACTATACCGTCTTTATAATAAATAACTATGTTAATTAAACACTTTATATATCTAGTGTAATTCTTAGCTGCATAGCTGGACTTTGAACTTCAGACTAAAACTCTATCAACGTTTTTGAGGGATTTAGATTCATATTTCGTTCATATTTTTCTTTCATTTGCGTAGCAATAATACCTAAAGGAAAGAAGGTTTTTAACTATTCATTATATTTTGTAATAAATGCCTAACATTTTTAAGTTTCTTATATTTAATTTGCTAACTAATTCATCATGTTTCATCATGGAAATTAAGGTTGGTTGGTTTATTTAGTTACGGCAGAGCACACGAGGGTTGTCTGCCTAAGAGGAGGGATGCCTTTATGGAGGACGTTGTAAAGCAGATTGACTTGTATACACGTTACACATGAGGAAAACCACGAAAACGCTCATGCAGCCGAGCCGTTCACCGGGATTCAAACCCCGGTCGAACTAGCAGTGTATAGCGACTTCACCGATAGGCCGCTGGTCGGCTTATGGAAAATAAAAGCTGAATTTTAATGGAAACATGGATAAGGAATTTGTAGAGGTTGTTTTAAGTTTCTAACAGTTATATTTGAATTTTAAACATACTTTGCTGTCTATTCTTGTTTCCCAACCAGAATAAGTTTTTTTAATATCGCGTTACATGTGAATGATGTAGAAAGAGTACTAAGGACTCCTAAGCATTTCTGCTGAAGTAGTTTCGCTTACTTCAGCAGAAATGCTTAGGAGTCCTTAGTGGCGCGTGTTTACCGTTGGGCTACTTCATTGTTTAAAGCTGATTAAGCTCGGCCGTATTGTACCTGCCTGCTGATACTCGCTGGTCAATTTAATTAATGGCCAACTACGTACAGCTTCGGTTAAGTTCAGTTTAGTTAAGCATTAGATTCGTTTCTTATTTTCTTGAGTTAAAGCCCAAGTAGAGGCTTCTCGTAAGCCCGAGGAAGGGACCATCTGTGTTCTTAGTTTGAGATAATAAAAGGGTGAATTTAACCTTTCTCTGAAGTTTTCATTTGCACACTTTGACTCACTTCAGCAAGGTTTCTACTAAACTAAGCACACACAAAGTAATTAGAAACATTACAGATTTAATTATTAATTCCGTGTTTCTTTCTATCTAAAATGTATTGAATCCATCAGATACATATACCTTGCAAATACGAAGCAGCATGCTGGTATTTCACGTCATAATAATACCAGTGTGTGTAATTTAACCGAAAAACAGTTTATGTGGATAATCATGTAAATAAACATATGTTGTAAATAGCAAGTCTTGTTTTTATTTATTTATTTATCTTTAATATGTAATCGCATTTATTGGCTTAAAATGTGTAAAAAGATATATTTATCCGTATGAGGCTATAATGTGCGGTATTATTTTAGTTTTTTTTTTTTTGAAGAACGGTCCACCATAGGAATCCATATGCATGTAAGTTGGTTTAGATAAGTGTGAACGACATGTCATTAGCTCAAGCTGCGTTTTGTGATGATAACTGTTCCGTCAGGCATTGACAGTGGTAAGAATAACGGTTGTCTATCATTGATGTCACTAAGTGTTGATTGATGCACACAACTACGGGTTTTAGTCTGCGTCTTTTTATTTCATATGCAAATGTGAATATGATGATTCCAATGTCAGTTGTGGCAATCAAGCGCTCGTTTTGCTACCGATTTCCGCATTTGTCGTCTCCTATCTAGAACTTGAACTACTTTGTTGCATTCTATGAAATGCTGGATTAGTTATTTATAACATTTTCAGCATGAGAAAGATGTGTGTTTCTTCCGCTCTTCATCGTGAAAGAATTCCTGCAGAGCAAGTCCAATAACAGATAGACCAACGGTGAATGATGACTTTGCAATATGCTTATGTCGTTTAATGATTAAGAAAATTTATCGAGTTCTATTTCATGTCCTTAAAATTGTGTTTGGTTGCAAATATTATAAAGAGCTTCTTTATTTGTTTAGAATCATTATTTAATGTAACGCTCCTTGTCTTCAGCACGTTGACGACACTCTTATTTTGATGTGGAGCAATTCGTGAAAATTGTGCAGATATTTCTAAAAATACTGGAAAGACATGGCTAAATAAATAAATTTAAAAAAATCTGAAAGAATTCAAATTTTAACGACCGCCCAAAAGGGTTTGTTACAGGTTTTTCACGTTGTCGCTGAGCTCGTAGTCTACCAGTCTGTTGCTACACTCACCCGTGCTAAGCTCTATTATTAAGCCCTATTTCCTTCGCACTTAACCCTATATATCATTCAACACCAAAATCACAAAATTAAAATCAGTATATGTTTAGAATTACGGATGCAGTGTTAAATGTTGGCACGCATTTTTCTATTTTTCCCCACAGTCTTCTCAATTCATTACATCAATATTCAGTTTGGTCCGTAAGATGCCTTTTATTATTATTATTATTAACGGTTTATGTGTTAACATTATTTATTAAATTCGCGTTCTTCGCACATACACAACATAAAATTCAGTTCAACAGCAAAATCACAATATTTAAAAATGGCATATCATTATAATTTCCGACAGACAGTCTCGCGCGCTGGAGATAAAAATGTTTTATTCCGTACAGTGTTGCTACAAGGACACAGTGTTGTACAATACAGTGTTGCTACGCTTTTTGCAAGGATAAAAACAATTGGATTTTTGTCAATTTTCTTTTACTTTTTAAGTGAAAATAGGTCGATGTGTACATAGATAAAGTCAAGGGTGTACGCAGTGCCATTTTTGTGCAATTCTGGGATTTTTTTTTTTTTTTTTTTAAGTGAAAATAGGTCGATGTGTACATGGATACCGAGTATGTGCAATTCTTAAAAATGCGTCAAGCAGTGGGTGATTCTGCACTTTACCCAAAATTCTATTGCAGACTTTTCGTCATGGGCAATTCCCAAATTGTTAAATCCGTAGGATATCAAAAAAGGATTTAAAAGTTAAACTGGTATTCCAATGTCGCCTTAAGAAATATAGAACTATATAAACTTAAGCAATCTGAAATCAGTGCGTACGCTAGATTTGGCGCGCTGTTAAATGGGCGCGTTTGCTAGATTTGGCGCTTTTGCGCATGCAATTTTTTTACGGTCCTCAAAACGGAATAGTACCGAGATTTCTTATAAGCACTTTAAAAGGCTTTATTTAATTTTGAGGATATATTTTACTCTACATTTTTTTTAGTAATTGATTGAACTTTTATAACATACTGAGAACCATTTTCTTCACCTCCATAAGTGACCGGAATTATTTTGAAAGCATTTAATCTCATCTTTCCTAGACGACCAGCTTCATAGAATAAAAAATCACTTCGAACCGTAAATGGTCGCCTTAGAGAGGGTTAACTGAGCTTTCACATATAGGTCTATTTACGCCCTTTACTAATATTTAATATTTTGATTTTTTTATATGAAAAAAGTTGAATTATTTCTTGTTCTTTCTTAAGACATAGTTAATCATTTCGTAGCAAGTGGAAGTGATCAGTAATCAGTTTAGAGTGAAAAGGTTATTCTACATGTTGATAGGTAGATATTTTATCATGGCTGCTGCTAAACTGTTGTGTAATTACCACTTAGGGTTCGTTTGGTTGTTTTATAATGGAAAAGCACACTAGGACTATATGCGTAAGAGGAGGAATGCCATCGTGGAGGACTTTCTAAGTTAAACTTGCTTGTATTCACGTTACATATTAGGAAAACCGCGAAAACGCCGATGCAGCCAGCCCCTTCACCTGGATTTTAACCCAGGTCGGAACTACCAGTGTTCAGCGATTTTACCGCTCGGCCATTGGTGGGCCTATCTATTAGGAAATGCGGCTTGGATCATTTTAGCATTTAGAACAAAAGTACTGGTAAATGTATTTTATTTTATAAAGTCATGCTTTTTCTCGGTGTTTCTTAATTTTCAGATATCTTAATTTATGAATGCCAGAAATCTAAAGCAAAATTACAATGATATTTCTCTGAGATTTTATTTGCCCTCGCAATTTTTTAACTAGTAAATTTGAAGCGACTATTTGTTGCTGAAAATTTTCAATTCAAATAAAAATTAATAAAATGAAAGCTTCATTAGGCTGGTCTTAAACTGCCCTTGCAGTAGACAGTTTTCAAGGACAAAAACTGCGCTTATTTAACCCTGACTTTTATTTTTAATGAATAAAACATTCCAAGTACAATTTTTTGTATTTAAATGGCCAGTTGTTTGAAATAAGAAAATGTCATTGTTTTTTAATGTATCACTTAGTATATTTTATGTATCACTTATTACTAAGTATAGGATTTGGAATGTCAATCATAGTTAAAAATTTATCTCTCAGTTCATTTCCTGCATGATTATTTTTTAATTAATTTAATTTATTTAATTTAAGTGATCAGAAAGAATCCTTTTTCAGTAAGATAAAACTAATTAATGCTTCTATGCACTAAATTAAAAGCATCTAAGATAATTTGAAAAAGTATATTTTTAAAGAAAACATGCTGATTTTTATAGTTTACATTTTAAACTGAACAAAAATACCTTTTGTTTATAGTAAATTTATAAATTTTATCGTTATGTTATCTGTAATTAACTGTATTTTCAATTTCTCAATTCATAATAATAAACAAAGATATGCTCAATTATCTCAATCACTACGAAAAGTACTGTTAAGTAAATGTAAAATTCTACTTTATCCAATTACACTATTTTGAACAACAAATATACTATTTGTTTAAATGATTCCTTTACCTCACCAAATCAGTTGCATGGCAAAACATTTTCTTCGCCTTGCACTTCACAGGGAAAAAAAAAAAAAAAGCTTCTGTACCTTTTTTTCCGACAAGAAAAACTCTACAATGTTCATTATTGCATATACATGTAATAAAAGGGACATAATCTTGCATATAAATTTATAACTGTATGGAGTAAATCATTTTTCACATTTAGATACAGTTTTCTTTAATATTCATGCAAGGCTTTATGTTAGCTTTGATTCATATTATATATTTATAGTTTTTTTTGTACTCGGATCACAGGATTTTTTGGAAAACTGAAACACTCAAACTCCCTCTTTTTTTTTTTTTTTTTTCCCATTTTATTGTTTTAGCATGTTTAATTTTTATATAAAGTGTTGTGGCAATAATGTGTGTATGTGAGGAAATGTATAGAGTCCTTATTCATTGTGCATATTGTACTTATTAATTTTAGTATTCCTTATTATATTCTATAATGCCCTTATTCATGTTAGTAATATTCATGAATTCGTGCTGATTCCGTGACACAATTATTTTAATGCATGTTATATGCTAGTGAATGGCTCTAGACCGTCAATGAATTGATGACTGTTGATGGATTGACCGTCAAATTGGATGGTGGATTCTTCATTGTGTAATGTCTTTAAAAATAAGACAGGGAGATAATATTTGGTGGAAACAATTAGAAAAGTGATACGCCCTTTATAGTGAACAAACGCGAAATCCTACTTCGAGACTAATAGCCCCTTTTAAGCTAAAAAGAAAACGGGGGGAGGAGACAAAGAAACATAGCTAATTTAAAAGATGAAATGACCTAATTTATTTATTTATTTTTGATTGTTATTATTATTTTTAAATTACAGACTATGTTATGACTGGTGTCTTTTTTTTTCTTTAAATTATAGTTGTAATGTATTTTAATAATGTGCTTTTTTATTTCAGTGAATGTGGTGGAAGCATTGCAAGAGTTTTGGCAGATGAAGCTGGCGAGGGGGGCCGACTTAAAGAACGGAGCCTTGGTGATATACGAATCTATGCCATCAACAAATCCACCTTATGTATGCTACGTCACATTACCGGGAGGCAGTTGCTTTGGCAGCTTTCAGGTAAGCTTTTGTTATGTCTGATAGCAGTGTCACCTAACGAGACTTGACTCCAAGTATTTCACCAATTCGGTCAATTATTATTTGCTTAAAGGCAAGATTATAGGTTGGCTTCTGTTTGGAATAATGAGATGAGTAGTACCAAATAAATATTGTGTTTATTTTTTACCCTTAATCTTCCTTCACCATCTGAATTTGTATTATTTACTATTATTTCCTTTATGGTAGTAGAGCGTGCTAAGTTACTTACGAATTAGGATGGTACTTTTTGAAAGTTCATTTTCGGAGTTACAATATATATATATATATATATATCAAATGTTGTATGATCTTAAATTCATTTAGTGCGAAAACAAGTTACTTGCGTAATTGCTGCAAAGTAAGTTAATAATAATTTATTTACTAAATAATATTGATTAATTGATGATATTATCTCCTAAGTTTAATTAAAGTAGAATGATCTTAAAAGAGTGAATCCATACTAGTAAGTTAGATTTTGAAAGATATTTTGAAGTAACTTGAAAGTAAAATGTTAATAATGTTTTAACGGGGAATGGAATTAAATCATTATGAAGAACAAAATTTCAATTGTAAAAGGAATAAATTAAAGGCAAGAATTAAATTAAATGCATGTAATCATTGTCATTGATCGGAAATTAGTTGACTTTTCAAGGAGAACAAACCAACTCCCGTTCAATGAACAATAATTAATAAATAAATACGAAGGTGTTTCGTCTTTACTCGAGCTATAAGGCTAAGCCAAACCGGCAATTCAAGTCAGGCCAAATATTTCCGTAAATAGAAGGGATTATGAGCCAATGCTGATATTCAAAGAACTTATTCCTATGAAGCATTTTATCTAATTCAATTTTGAGTGAAAAGCAATTTCTGCAGTGAATTTCGAAAAAACTCGAGTAACCGTCCCCCGACACCCTCGTGTTTATGCATTTGAGTTCAATATTATTTGTAAAAATTAAACATTGGAAATTGTCATTATTGAAATAGAATTCAAAGTATAAAGTTGAAATAAACATTAGAAGATTACAAAATATAAGATAAATAATGCAAACTTTGTAAAAACAAATAAAAAATAATATAAAAATAAAAAATATAATTAGAAAAGTGAATGTACATGAAGATATAAAGGCCAGAAAAAGTATTAATTAACTTACGTTCTTTATAGTGGGGAGTCGGCAAAGTGTTCTCTTCGCGTCTGACTCAGAAGTGTAGTGTGTCTTAGAGCCAGCGGGGGAATAATATCGTTGGTAAGACTTGGGTGACGTAATTTATGGTAGTGGGTGGGACTTGGAATTCTTGAGGGATGTATTCTGTGGAATTCTTATTTGAGTGAAACCCTCTGTTAAAAATTTTTTTGAAAATACTAGTGAATGGAAATTAATTAATTTCTGGCTAATTGTCGTGTCGAAACGATTAGGAATTTAAGAAAGGAAAAAATTAATTTTCACTGTCAAAGAGCTATTTGACAGACTAAAGATTATGAAATAGGCCCATTTTTTTAGTAACAGAATAAGTCTGAAGACAATTAGCTTCTTACAATATATACAACTGAGTAATTACACTATATACAAATCCTTCAACTGATAGTCATCCAACTTATACCGCCTTCTCAGGTTTAGGAACAAATTATCATATCCCTATCAGTTAATTGATTTAGAGTGAGTATTTAACGCCTGCTTTTTTAAGGCAATGGTTAATAAATTGAATGGGTATTAGATTATTTTTTAGAATTTTAATAAGGAGCAAAATTTCGCGTTGTAAATCTATTGTATCTGTGCAGATAATTTTAATTCGTTGTATTTGATTTATTATTGTATTGTTAATTACTTTTTTGAATATGTTGGAATTCCAATTTATTAATTTGTTAGTATTGAAATTGAAGTTTCTTGTTTTGTCAAAAAGTAAAATTTTTTTGTAGTTAATGATTTGAAGATCTAGATAGTCTATGCTATTTTGTGAATTATTAGTTTTATTAAGTGTAAGACAATTCGGATAAATCTCGGAGTGTTCAATTTTGCCAAAATTATTAATTGTAATAAGGTCATCAATATATCTGTAGGTGTGTTTGTAGTAATTTAACTCTTGTGGTTGTAGATTTTTTTGGAAGTTAAATTCTTTGATTTCGTACTCAAAGTAAAAAAAAAAAAAAAAGTAAATACACACACACGCACATATGTATATATATATAATAATTTATTTCCTAAACAATATTGATTAATTGATTATATTATCTCCTAAATATACACTTTAATGAAATTTTAAAATTTATTTTTAGACTATAAAATAAATTCATTGTTCTCTGTAGATTATTAGACGATACACAAAAAAGGAACTTAATAAATATATAAGTCTTTGTGTTTTATTTCCTTCATATCAATCATTTTGTAGGAATTATAGTCTTATTAAGCAAATTTTGAGCCATCATGTAAGAAATACTAATATTACTAGAAATTTACGTAAAACACAGTGCCAGTAATTTTATTTGATGAAATTATATTAATACGCAGTAAATTCTTCTTCTTCTTCATTGGCTCGACAGCCCACGCTGGTCCTTGGCTTTCTCCAGAAGTCTTTTCCAGACTTCTTCTTTTAGCAACTGTTTTCCAGTTTTTGACCTTTCGACTGTAGTGGAGAGATTCTTTAACGGTGTCTGTCAAATGAAAAAGATTGATCAGTTGTGTCGACAATATTTTGCTCAAAACTTTAAAGATAATGAAATTGGGCATATTTACATTGTTTGTGACAAATTGTGGCTTATAAAAGTGTAACATCGGTCAATAAAAACTAAAACTTTTTGTCTTTAGAACAGCGGTGCGACAAGTTGCGGGCGTCGACAAGGATATATCATCTATTATTATGATATAAAAAGAAATAAGAAAGCGTTCAGTTTTATGAAACGGCTCTTCAACCATAACAACCGTAACATAACACCAACCAAGTATCCAAAATTCTTTAGGTAATTCAAATATAGACCTTACTTTTACGAAAAACATCAGTGCTGAACTTTTGAATTACGTCTGTGATTTTTCATATCATCGACCAGTTTTACATTAAATTTTAACTACTCCACTTTGTATTCAGGAATAATATTAAGAAGTAAATAATGAATACGTTACTATTAGTGTGTTGTAAGGGTAACGTCAACTAACGAAATGCATAGAGGGCGCTAACTCTCAATCTAAGGGGCGCCAAAAGTTTAGTTTCTAGGAGAGAGACCCAGAGAGAGATCAGAGAAAAGGGAAAGCTCATGGAAGCCGTTAGTGAAAACGAAATTAACCTTCATTAATTAATATATATCAGTTATTAGTAGTCTAGCTTTAGTGATCTAGTGTGTAGTTTTGGTTTGGTTTGTTTTATTGAAGTATGGCAAAGCACACTAGGGCTATCTGACTAAGGGGAGAGATGCCTTCGCGGAGGACTTTCTAAGGTAAACTGGCTCGTATACACGTTACACATGAGAATTCGGAATAAAAGCTTAACTGCGTCGCAACCCTTTTCTTCTGTCTTCCCTTCTGCTTCCAGACGATTGTGTCGCCTTGCCGCAGTGTTTACTTTTCTAATTTTTGTCCTTCAGCAAGATGTAATCTGTACAAAATTGGCGGATGCATAGCGCATGCACAGTGATAATTATCCAGAAATAAAATTATTTGTGGAATTTAGGCCATGTCTGCAAGTTTTTTTGGTTTATGCATCCATAACTACGCAGCAAAGTCTTCAAGTTATGATGCAGTCACTCCGACGCCAATCCTTTGCAGCTCTCACCAAGTCATCTTATTTTAGTAATAACGCAGTTTTATTACATCTAATGGAGCAGTTTTATTACATATATATGTAAGATAAAAATATGTCAATCAAAATTATAATTTAAACTAACGGTAAAACATTAATTCTCCCTCTCTATACTAAAAATCGCAATAACTTCTCTGGATTGTGTCATTTCTAGATTATTCTATGGCCTGCGCAGCTCTAATAACGTAATAATTGGGAACTGAAACTACCACTTGTAAACGAAAACTTAACTTCGCGTTCTTCCATCTTGCATAACTACCTCGCTTCAGCTTCTGCCTGTGCTGTGCTTGGACGCAATTTCGCTACGCTGCTTCCTATTGCAATAATATCAATAATGTAATGGTACGAACAGGCACGATTAGGGTGCCAAGTGATCTGTGGCCACATAATGTCAATAGGAAATAAAAATGGAATTAAAATCGCCTCGACTGCCAAATTTTATTTACGAAGTCAACACATTAGCTTACGACGCAATCGGAATGCTTCCTCTTCAATATAGCATAACTACGCATCAACAGTGCTCCGTCTTTTTCTATGCTTTTATTATGTCAATCCTGACAGGATAGTTTCCTGCAGCCTGAGACCTCAATGGAAAGTTTATTCATCTCTTCCAATCATCGCTTTGTGACAAATCCAAAGGCAATGTGAAAGAAGTGAATCGTCAAATTTATTTTTTCAGTGTTTAAAAAATAACCTAATCATCCTTCTGTTGTGGTGTTTTGCAAGTGTTTCAAAAAATAATCACGTGATAAATCCATAAGTTTGAATGTCTAGTGAAAAGGAATATTGAATTTGCTTCGGCCATCTCTACAGTATTCAGGGGGAAAAAAGTGCTCTAAATCATCAGTGAATTACCGTTTTAGGAGATTCAGCATTACTGTGTGTTAAGTTCACTAATCCGAGTTTGAGCTCTGCAAGTATGTGCGACAGAAAATTATTTGCGTTTCCGCTTTTTCAACAGCTCAAAAATTGTCACATTCGTGTGAATCTATCTAACTCGGGAACAAAATTATTTACTATGCTACGAATTCTGTACTTTTCATTTCAAGTTTGCTTAAAATTTCTGCAAATTGACTGTGCTGTTTTGCGAAAATGTGAAATTCTTGTTCATTAATTTTTCTAATTTTTTATAAGTATGTGTGAGCAAATTAAGTAACGAATTTTAAGCTATTTAAATTATTCATAGGGAAGCATATTATGGTATCGATGTGTTGAATTCATGTTGAAAATTTTGAATTGTTGATAAAAATTTTTAAGTGACTGAAATAATTATGAAAAAATTAGTAGAAAATATGATAAACAAATAGTGTTTTTGAGTTGTATTATAGAAATCATAAATAGTATGGAATTATGTTAACTGATTAAAAAAAAAGGAATTATCGTAATATGTTTAGATAAACTTTAAAGGCTCCCACTTTTATTTTTTTTCGAATATAATAATTTATATTTTTTAATGTAGTGGAGTGTGGTTATTATTTTTTTTTTTTCAATAAATGGGGTATTGTAAAGCAGTTCGCAAAGGCCAGTTACCTTATAAAAGGAACGGAGGCCTTTCCAAGTAACTGCCCAAATAGCTGGAAGTGTGTAGCTAGGAGAAAGCTGTGGGGTCTTCCAGTTTGTACAAAATAAGTCAATTAAAAATTTAGATAATAATAGTATATTATTTCAAATAAAAATTTAATTACATTATAAAATTTTTAAATTTTTGCGATTTTGTAATATTAATGGATGTGTTTGAAATTTTTGTATATGAAAAAGTTTTAAAAGCCTCACCTAAATGGATATGATTATGAAATTTATTTCCTTATTTTATATTCACAAAATTATGTGGTCCATATTATTATTGTAGGGAAGTGTAGGATTTAATATATCTTTAATTTTATATATTTTTTCCATTTCAATTAACTAGTTTGAAGATTTTTTATAGTTATAAAATTTGATAATTATACAATACTAGAGGCCAGTTACTTTATTAAGGAACGGAGAAAATCAATAAAATCTTAAATACAATTTCTATGTGCAATTGTATTTAAGCATCCCACAGCCATCAGCAAGTTATCACGTTGATTTGCATTGTAGAGGATTTGCCCATTTTTATCAAAGTTTATTTCGTTATTGCACTGAATTTGTTACTTACTATGTATTAAGTTCTAAATTATATTTTGCATTGCTTCACAATTAAGAAAATGTGGATCATAAATAATTAATTAAAATTTCATGTATCTGTAAAAAAAAAATTTGGTTTTATATTGGCAAGATCAATTTTTATGAAAGATTTTCAGGTTAAGGACTGCGAAATATTGATTATGATTAATGCTTAAGCAAAGATTTTACAGAGCTGTGGACTTTGAGAAAAATTAGGACATTCTTAACGATGAACTTGAAAACTTTTAATTTTCAACAGAATTTTCAATTTGAATTTATTGTTAAAATGATATCTGTAAGGATTTATACTTTAAAAAATTATTTATGTCAAAATTTTGTGATTTTTTCTCACTTTTGTATTTACCTAGTTTTGCTAATTCTATAATGCTTTCTTTTAAAAAGGCTTTTCTGTCGCCACGCCTTTTTCTCTTTGAAGGGGGAGGGGATATGTAAGGTTAAAAATGTCTGAATCAAAATTATAATTTAAACTAACGGTAAAACATTAATTCTCCCTCTCTAGTCTAAAATTCGCAATAACATTTCTGGATTGCGTCATTTCTAGATCAATCTACGGCCTGCGCAGCTCATAGACCTTATAAGAAATAGACTAACTCAAACGGGTTTTCTCCTTCGCCTGAGGCGTCGCCGGCTGCCACCTTGATCACATCCGGAGGAGTAGGGACGACTTGCAGAAATTTTAACATTGGTTGCCTATTGCAGCGTGTATAATTCTCAAGAAAAAGCTGATTGTAGCGCCTCATTTCACAAATTAGAATTTCTACATATTTTTACTTTTGAAATTGAGATTGATTTTTAAAAATTTAGCATATTTATCAAGCATAATTAACGTTCCAAATAATTATAAAGCTATTGCATGCTTTCAGGACTGGATATTTTTTTAGCTTTTCCTATGTTGTAAGGAAATTTGTAACTAATTCTTTTAGAAAATAATATTTTAAATCTGAACTAATAGAAAATTTCAAACAAGCAATTTTTTCTTGGAATTTTTACGCTTTTTATTGGTGTAAATAAAATTTTTTAGTACTTTTTAAATAAGTAAAAAATACTAGAATATTTAAAAACGAATTTTTGAAAGTTTTGTTTAAAATTCTAAATTGTGCTGCTTTTTTAAAATTATAGATGAGTATTATAGCACAATTTCTGTAAAGGAATTTTATTTCAATTGTATTTCATAATACATAGTGATAAACACTTTTGACGCTTTTTCTTCATTACGCTTAAAAAATTTTATGCTCCGAATTTTATGAATTATTAAAATAACTAATCCATTTTAATGTTAATAATTTATTGATCATATAATCAAATAAATATGAACGTTTTGTAATGTTATTATAGTTTGGAAAATCACTGCCTAAAAATGTTCATTAAATTAAAAAAAAAAAATATCAGATCTTGTTTAATTTTACCTTATTTATTTCAAAGCATCGCGTACTATCAATTTTATTTAATTTTACTTTATTTCTACGCAAAATTAAGTTCATAAATTGTGTGCTTAGAGTTTTTACCGTTTTACCAAAGTAAAGATGTTTGTACAAGAATTACGCGTGAAAAAAAAATGCGCGAAATGCAGTAAAAACTGCTTTAATGAGATATATTAAATCCTATTTGGAAAAAACTGTGGCTTTCATAATCTCATCACTATACAACGTATCACATTTAATAATTAAAAAGAGTTATGTGATACAAACGCCATAGGTTTCAGTGTTAAAGTAAACCAGATCGTCCCTACTCTTTCTTGCCAACATGTCGGTGACGCGCGCCCCGCCCACTGGGTTAGTCTATGTCTTATAAGGTCCATGGCGCAGCTCTGATGACGTAATTATTGGGAACTGAAACTACCATTGTAAACCAAAACTTTTCTCTTCGCGTGCTTCCATCTGGTTTAATCCTAGTATCCGGTGCACACGAGATTTGGCGGCTTTTGGCAACTTTATGATGAGCAGTAAAAACGGGACATATAGGATGAATAGTAAACGGGCTATTCAAAGAAATATATATTGTTATACGTAGTATATACTATGTATATAGTGGTAGTATAAAGTGTATACTATATACCTAGACGTTCTTTGGGTCATTTTTGGTGTTGGCGATAATTTTCAAAATCGCGCCAAGGCTGCACCGTATACTAGGATTTTACCTTCCATTTTTCATACCTATGCGCTTCAGCTTCTGTCTGTGCTGTGCTTGGATGCAATATCGCTACGCTGCTTCCTATCGCAATAATATCAATAATGTAAATGCTCTTGAACAGGCACGATTAGGGTGCCAAGTGATCTGTGGCCACATAATGTCAATTGGAAATGAAAATGGAATTAAAATCGCCTCGACTGCCAAGGTTTATTTACTAAGTCAAAACATTAGCTTGCGACGCAATCTGAATACTTCCTCTTCAATATTAGCATAACTATGCATCAACAGTTCTCCGTCTTTTTCCTTTGCTATTATGTCATATTCATATATATTATAAGTGTAAAAGTATATTTCAAACTGGAATATGCTTAATATATTCTAGAAGTATTTCTCGAAAATCTTAAAATGTTCTCCGGGTACACCGAATCACTTCCGAAATAAGTGTTATGGGTTACTAATGATTTGGTTTCGCTTGGTTTATTTGATCATGGCAAAGTACTCAAGGGCTATCTGCCTATGGAGAGGAATGCCTTTGTGGAGCTCTTTCTAAGGGAAACTGTCTCGTATACTTGTTACACGCGGGGAAACCATGAAAAGTCCATGGAGCCTGTCCGTTCGCCGGAATTCGAACCCTAGACGAACTACCAGTATTCAACGACTTTACCGCTCGGCCGCTGGTGGTCATGGGCTACGGGTAATGAATGAATATACTGTGTGAGCCGCCAGTACATGCTATTCCGTGCTATATGGGGCAAAACTATAAAAGTTGATATTAGGTAAATTATGTCATTGCCTTTATTAACAGTATAGAATGTTTCTTTGGAATAATTTTCTTAAATTTTTTATTAAATTTAATTTTGTGATTAAAGTGTCGTTTATTTTCTCGCAAATGTATTTGATAACCGAATAAGATAGGTGTCCCGGTTTGTCAATTATGCATGAATACTTTTGTTGCTAAATTTTTTTTATTTGTTCGGGAAATAAACATTTCTCCAAACCATTCCCTTTGTTTTGGCATTTATAACAATATGCGTTTTAACTGGTTCAACAGTCAGGGCATCGGCGAACAGAAGGGAACAATTAAATTCAGTTACATGAAGATAATTGTATTAAACAAAATAGCTGAAAAACTTTTACTGACATTAAAAAAGGTACGTCAAAGAGAACTGTCCAAAACAATTATTGTTTGCAATATTACGGTGTTCTAAGAGTAAATTTGCAAAATTATTTATTCAATATTCAGGTTGAATTTGTGGTGGTAAATTTACGAGTTCTTCCCTAGCAAAGTTTGAGCGCGCCGACTTGTCTGGATAAGAACGGACACCTGCCTACACTCCTCTTGACCCCTTCAAGCCTCACGTCTCTCATAACCAGATCTTTTTAATTTTTTCCCACGGACTTCCAGCTGAGGAGGTGTCCGCGTCTCAGACGTTTGCGTAATCTCGACCGTTTCCCCTTTTCTCTAGCAAAATTCCCCGACCTTCGACTCTCGAAGCCTTTACGGCCGCTTGCAGAGGTCCAAATGAGTCGCTCAATGTTCGGTAGATTGTTGCTCCAACCGCCTTCGTCGCATTTTATTATAATAATGCATGTGTTTTTATTGTTTGTATTTGGCTTAACAGCAGGTTGCTCGATTGTGATAAGCTATGGAATCTCTGCGTGACCTCTTGTTATTTCTTTAGATGCCTCAACGGAAAGAAATATTTTTGCGAGCATGTAAATTTTCGGATTCTCAGTTTTTATTTAATATGTATTTTTTACCATTCATTTTTACCATTTTGGCTGTTTTATATATAACTCATATCGGTTCATAAACCAAGTCCAGATTTACCGGAGTTAATACGAAGAAAGATGTCCACAATTAAACTCAAAATCACTTCTAATTCGAGGATAGTTTGAAAAACCTGGGAATAGGAATAATCCGTTTTATCATTAATCGATAAATGCTATTAATATTTTGCCTATATTTTAAAGCAGTTTATTCTAGGAAAAAAATTAATTTGTTTACGTATAACATAAATCAATGCCGAAGTTAAAAATTAAATTTACTTTTAATGGATAATTTAACATTATTTATTCATTTCAGATTACACACAATCAAAACCGGAATGTAGTTTCAGGTAGAAAGCCCAAATTTCCGAAAACTGCCATGAGAAAGAAGTATTTTCTAAATTTTAATGCCAAAATGCCAGTGGTACTTTATACTTGGATTTATGTACATTTATTATATTACCTTGATTTCTTGGACATATTTCAAGATGCACGTATACGTTCTTACAGACATCACAAAAATATTTTAGGTCGTAGGCCTCGCCGGTCAGAGAGTTTTAAATTATATATATATGCTGTTGTGGATAAAATTTAGCTCTTAAATATTCTTATATCATTTGCTATCACTACTATTCCACGGAAGTTGTATCTGTTCTTAACATTTTCCATAGACAGTTTTGGCTGATGCTCATAATTTGCGGTGGTAATTTTTTCGTCGTTCTGAAATACTCAAACTAAACATCTTCTTTTAGACAAGGCCTGGTTAATGTGCCATCCGCGCTTGATCGTGAATTGGTAATATTAAAAATCTGAGCTAGTTTTCCTTTTCTGGCACCTAAAAAAGATGTTACTGTTTTCATCTTCGGTATTATAACTGTACATTGCTGAAAGAAAAGTGTGGGGCAGTTCTGTATCTCCTGTTCTACTGGGCCGATTGACGAAATTACATTTCGTTTTGAATGTCTCGAAAGCGCGACGTAGGATATATATTAGATTTATATATTGCATTGTTCTAATATAGGTACTTTGACAAAAAATCGGACTTCTTCTGAAATGACCTACCAATTTTCTCCATACCTCGAGTCTACGACTCAAATTATGCCAAACTGCCAAGTTTTGTAAACATCGTGGAGTAGTTTTTAAAAAATTAGCTTTCAAAATTTTAGCACCTCAATGTTAATTGAATTTGATATATATTTATTAATGTCTCTTTTTTATTAAACTTATTTCAATCTTCCTTTCACATTTCGAAATTTAGGTTCATTCGAAATAAAATTCACTCCTTTTTTATTATTTATTTTAAACATTTTTACCATCATCTTAAAGTAGATGTATTTCTAAGTATTCCTGCAAAAAATTAGTGTTTTTATTCAAAATTTGCTAAGATATACGTGAATTTACATATTGGCGCGTTCTGAATTTTGGCATATTTGTTATCAGCGATAATGACTCCAAATGTGATTTAAGCACTTTGTTAAAATAATTTGAAAGTATGAAAGATGACCTTTGTTCCTCTCGTGAACAATGAAAAAAAGGAAAGGAAAATAAGTTGCTTTAAGTTAAGAAGTTCACCAAGTGAATTATATATAGCGCTAATTGAAAAAATACGCCAAGATAAATTTCTGATTTTCTCCGTATTCATACCAAATTTTACAAAATTTAATATTTAGGCAATTCGAGTCGTAGAATCGAAATATGGAAAACAATTGGCATGCCATTTCAGAAAAGGTCCGATTTTGTGTCAAAATACCTATATTAGAACAATGCTATATATACATCTAATATATCTGAAGTCACCCTTTTGAGACATGAAAAACGCAATTTGAATTTCGTCAATCAGCCCAGTAGAACGGGAGATATAGAATTTTTATTTATTTGTTTGTTTTGTTGTCCTCAGTGTACGTTTCTGACTATACGTAAGTTTAATTGCTTCGAAAATCATTTCAACTTGAATTTCTTAGTAATATTTTTCAGCGAGTGTTGTCTCTTACCTTAAGTATCACAAATAAAATAAGTTTCAAGCCTCCTATGGCAGATCGAATGCAAAATTTCCTGTTCTGCTTCCTGTGTATACTACTACCGTCTGCATCCAAAATAAATTTCGTTTTTTTTAAGGAAGCATTTAATGACATAAGCATTGAAAGCTTCATTGTATTATAGTTTTTAATTACATTCAAATAGCTAACATGCGTTTTTATATTAAGTACTTACGTATTATCTAGTCGACAGTGAAACTGTTGCCAAGTGGCAGTTAACATTTAGCACCATTTTTAGATAAGCGTGACGTAACTCATGACATCTGAGTTTTCGCTCGATATAACCTCGATTCATTCTATAAGCCAGTGGTTTTAAATTCAGCCATTTCATACTGCCCGCGATTACATTTAAATTATGTATAGTTTTAGAGATGCAAAGATATGGACTGTGCGGCTACAGTTGAAAGTAAAAAATCTGATGTGTACACCACATGAGTTCCTTGTACGGAATATTAAATTATACGCATTTTTTCTTGAATTTCATTTAAATTGATTGGATTGAATAAAATCTACTTCGTCGACAGCGCCTAAACCACAATAGAATAAATGCACGCTTTAAAATTCACTATATTTGTTTACTATAACGACACTCTGAATGCACAAAATTGATATCATTTGAAGAATTATCTTATCGTTGCCACATGTTCTATTCAAATACTATACTATAATAAAGCTAGAACGATGTATGAAAGAAATTAAGAAAACAAAACAGAAAAGAAACAGTTTTTCACAGACGATTTAGTATTTCTCATTCAATTAATTCAGTTCTCACTTCGCGACAAGGCAAAAATACATAAAAACTCAAAATATCTGTATTAAAAATTACTAAGTAAATCTTAAATACTTATTTCCTCGAAAAAATTCCAGAAAGGATTAAGCATGATTTAATTCGCAATAATAAATGAAGGCGTTATTTTTGTTGTTGCGAAGCTTAGTCTCTCTAGATTGGCTACAAATCTACAATTCTGCTGTTCAAATGTAAACAAATATGTCCACCATGTTATTTAAAACTTAACCGCACTTAAACAGCTTTTAAATTGTTGATAATTGTACAAATATTGCTTCCAGAATTACGAAAGGCATAAAAACCTTAATCGGAAGATAAGAACAACATAATGCAATCATTTTTAAAGCAAAAAAATGTACAATTTACAAACATATAAGAGTAAAGGAACTGAGATCACTGTGTCGAGTAACAGAGTGGATATATATATAAATATAGTATTTATATACGCTTGGTGCTGCCGATTGCAACCAAGATACGAGGTGCACATCTACATGTTATAGCAGTCCTATATACAAAATTTCAACGTTCTGATGCTACTCGTTTTCGAGTTATGGGAGATACGTACGTACATACGTTCGTACAGACGCCACGAAAAATTCTCTTCAGAATTAATTTTAAAGAGTTTTATAATTTTTTTGGAGGAAACGAGTTATTTATTCTGTCCTTACGTACAGATATCACGCAAAAACATCGTTAAATTGCGACCGATCGATAGCGGTCAAAATGGATATTTTCGTTGAAATATGCTGCCTGAAACTTTTCGCGATTACAATACTTCCTTTTTACTTCGTACAAGGAAGTAAAAAGGTAGAACGCATAGGTTGTGGCTTTGTCTTTGCCACGCCACACGAATTAGGTAACGTGGGAGAATTTCTCACGCTGATAAATAGTAAATTTAGTTTGCTAGCCGATAGTTGGTAGCGCATTTGAATTTTTTCCCTTTGCGTTATTATTAATATTGTTGTTCATGCATGTTTTGATAAATATTCAGTAAGTGAAATTTAAAATTTGTTTTCTATTATTCATTTATTTATTGTTTAAAATGTTTTTGTTCAAAATGTTTAATTTTTTATAGTTTGTTTAATAAATTTTCTTCTAGTTTGTCTGCTGCTTTCAGATCAAGAATTTGACCCGCATTTGAGTTTGAGACCACTTCCCTAAGCCATGTATAATATAAGTTAACTGTTACTACTTTTTTTTTAACATTTAAAAAATAAGCTTGAAATTTGGGTTATGTCGTGTACAGAACAACAATCAGTGGATATTCTCAAAGTAATGGAATCCTATTTAAAAAAAAAAAAAAAAAAAGACGTATAAATGGACGCGATGTAGTCAGCTGAATATGGCTGACAAAAAAGTAATAGAATGGAAAAATTATCTGCGGGAAGTTCGCGCTTGTAAGAATTCTAAATAGAAATTTTGGTAAAATCAAAGGGTCTACCCAAATAGTAGAAACGGACGAAAGCCTTTTTACGAAGTACAAAAACAAAACGGATTGAATACTGATTGTTTATTAAATAAACAGACGTCAGTTCCTTCAAAATTCCGCAGGAACATTTGGCGCAAGTTTGACGGTATTTTCACTGACTTTCATGGTCGACGGGGTTAATATGTAAGTGCTTGATAGTATTCTGTTTATGCTTTTTAAACTTAAAAAAATGTAGAAATTTTGTTAGAGCGGAACACCTTTAGCCCACCTTCAAAGTTTGGCGAATTTGGTTTGGCGCCAAAGCACATGAAATACGTTGTTTTGAAAAATCGTTGCCATCCAGATTTTCGACGAAACTCCGTGTTTCAAAAAATGGTTCACCAGAAATCGTGGATAATAGAAATAAGTTTACGACTCTTATACACGATTTTTTAAGAAATAAATATTAAGAAATGATTAATAAAAATGATTAAGGTTAAAAGGATGTAATTTTAAAAACAATATCAGAAACCTTTAGCTATTTCACCTTTAATAAATAATTTGGTGTGACGTCACAATGTATTCTCCATGCTACGCGTAATTTCTATTTTCTCTTTTAAAAAAATAATGAATTGTTTATTATTAACATCAAATTCTTTAAATTTACATTTCTGAGCTTAGGCGTAACTGATAATAAGTATAATAAATTGTTTATATTTAAAATTATCATGATACAGTAAGCGAAATCTACCAGTTATTACAACGATAAAGAACGTCGCAGTCTTTCATACAGCTTCAGTATTTTCAAAGATTTTTAAGCTTTAGCATTTATACAAATAAAAAAAGTCTTTTTTAATTAATACTCTGGAACATATCAATTTTATCATATTTACAAATTAACGTTTTGCTACGTAACAACATAATCCCTTATATACCAGTAAGTAGACAATTTTCATTATTTTCTAAAAATTTTAAACTTCACATTAATGAAAAACAAGTTCTTAAATTCCTAAATCACATTATATTCTCTGTAGGCAGGCATACTAGAATTCTTGGCTTTTCCCATGTACACATCGATCTATTTTCACTTAAAAAACATCCTAGAATTGCGCAAACTAGGCACCGCGCACAACCTCGGCATTGCGCACTACATTGGCTCTGCTCATGTACACATCGATCTATTTCCACTTGAAAAAACATCCTAGAATTGCACAAACTAGGCACCGTGCACAACCTCGGAATTGCGCACTACATTGGTTTTGCCCATGTACACATCGATCTATTTTCACTTAAAAAAACATCCTAGAATTGCACAAACTAGGCACCGCGCACTGCATTGGCTTTGCCCATGTGAATAGCAATCTCTTTTCACTTAAAAATCAGACATTGAATAAACTCTGCATTGCTACCATTCGATGACTTTTTCTGACTAACTAACCAGCATGGTATCTTACATTTTCCACAGAAAACGTTATCCTTCAATAATCGACAATCCATCAAAAATCCTCTAAAACGTTCATACTCTATTGTTAATTCATACATAAAATATCTGTTTCCAAAATTTTACGCTTGTTTGGAAACTCCCACCTTAAATTTTCCTTTATAATCTCCTGATACTTAATTACAACATCACTAATAGCAGTTTTAGAGCAAGCAATAACTAAACGCAAAAATATCACCTCAAGTAGCCAAAAAAAATATATACAAAATAGTATTCACGGTATCTGAGCGTTAAACAATCGCCAATAACAGTGTTACGAATTGTGTATTTAGATATTAATTTTAGTAGAATTCTAATTTAAAATGTTGTATTTCCTCCTGCAACGCAGCGTGAGACAAATTTTAAGAGAAATCTATACCGGAAAAGTAGGAATAAAGGGCACGTGCCTTAAACTTTCAGTAAACGGATATGTCGGTAATTTGTATAGAAATTGAATAAATGTAACTGACTACTAAATTAGCTGTAACCGTAATTCCACCCTCTTGTTTACACAAGGAGGTTAGAATAGAAGGAGGGAGGGTTCGCAGTTTCCTCCACTATCAGGGAATGAAACTTCACCGAACAAGCGGCGTCCGTATTTGTAACTTCAAAATATTGCATTACGGCAGTGAAACGTACGTGTTTTTAAGCTGTTCCGTGCATGTATTTTCCACTAAAAATATGTAAAATTTATAATGAAATGCTTCGCTATTGTTAGTTTTTTGTTTTAAAGTTATAAAGATGATATCCGTAATTTACTACGTACAGAACATCATTAAGAAATACTTCGAAATCTAAATGCATGTGCATAACATTAAAGCCTTTAAAAATAATGTTTCTGCATATTTCAAGAATTTGTTTAGGTTTTATTAGCAACCTGTTGGGTGTACTTTCCAATTTTTCCTTTAAGAAGTGATATTTCTGATTTATTCACAATATTGTAATTTATTAAAGAATCATTTAAAATAATTTTAACCTGAAATTAATAGCAGATAATTTTCTAAAAAAATAGTCACAAGTTGCATTTTTTTTAAATGAAAGTTTAAATAGATTCTTTTCACAACCAACAACCTTATAACAACAAGAAAATAAATATTAATAAAATAAAACAGATTTATGTGAATTCAGTGATTTCAGTTTATGCGCGTTTCATATTTATGAATCTCAAAGAAATTGCCTTAAATTAAGCTGAATTACAGAAATATACCTATACCTATATTTTTGGATACATCTTTCCCACATGTTCAGTTGTGTAAATATTTTACTTACTTTTATCGCTATACTTCCCACAAATTTGTAAATTTATGCAAAAAAAATTTTTTTAACAACAGAAAAGTTAGTTTATCTTAATCAAATGCACAAATTATATTCCTAACAGTTCACAAAACTTAAAAATTAATAATAATTAATACATAAAGAAAAGCATTACTTTGTTTAACACCTTTACAATTCATAAAATAGTAACAATTGGTGTCTTACTTTTCATGAAAATTATCAAACGAATTACCTAAAACGTTCAAATTATACAGTTTAAATTCTAGCATACATCATTGTATGTTAAGGAACAAAGATGCCAGCTATAAACAGAAACATTAAAATGTATTTAACATATTTTGATTATTATTAAGTCCTTTTTTTCACATCTGGAAAGAAAACAACATGACATTGTAATATTTTTTACCTAACTTATTACATAAAAAAAAAGAAAATCAATACTTACGCGGGAAAAGTAATCTCAGGAATCTTTTTCGAAAATCTGTTTGTGCATTCATATACAACACAAGCTGACATGCTTCAAAAAGAAAAGAAGAAAAAATATTGTAATTACGGACTTCCTTGCACAAGTCACAGCGATAACAGTAACATGGCCGCCAAGCTTCACCTTTTGAGTTGAACCTTCCCTCCTTCTATTCTAACCTCCTTGTGTTTACATTTCGTTTGGTGAATAGTATGGGTTACCAGATCATATCATTTATCGCAGCTCTTGGCGATATATATATATATATATATATATATATATATATATAATAATTTATTTCCTAAACAGTATTGATTAATTGATTATATTATCTCCTAAGTTTAATTAAAGTAGAACCATTTTAAAAGTGTGCACCCACACTGGTAAGCCACATTTTGAAAGATGTTTTGAAGTAATTTGAAAGCAAAATGTTAACAATGTTTCAACGGGGACTGGAGCCAAATCATCACGAAGAACAATACCACAATTGTAAAAGTAAAAATTAAAACATGTAATCATTGTCATTGATCGGAAATTAGTTGACTTTTCAAGGGGAACAAACCAACCCCCGTTCAACGATCAATAATTGATAAAAATACGTAAATATGAAAGTGTTTCGTCTTTACTCGAGTTATAAGTCAAAGCCAAACCGGCAATTCCAGTCAGGCCAAATATTTTCGCGAATAGTTGTCACTCAAAGAACCCACTCTCATGAAGCACTTTAGTCAACCCAATCCGGAGTAAAAATCAACCACTGTAGAGAAATCCTGTAAAACTCGAGTAACCGTCCCCGACACTATCATCTTTATGTATTTGAGTACTACATTATCCATAGAAATCAAACACCGGAAACCGTCACTATGAAATCGAAATCAAAGCAAAGTTGAAACAAACATAGAAGACTATAAAAAAGACAAATAATGCAAACCCTGCAAAAACAAATCAAAGAGAACACAAAAACAATATAAAAATAATATAAAAATAAAATAGAAAACAATATAAACAAGATCAGTGAATGCACATGAAGACACAAAGGCCAGAAAGGCACTAAGCAACTCACATTCCCTCCAGTGGGGGAGCTGGTAATGTGCTCTCCCCGTGTCCGACCCAGAAGTGCAGGGCGTCCGAAAATTCTCAGCGGCAGCAGGGGCTTTGAATTATATCAGTCGGCAAGACCCGGGTGAAGAAATCCATGGTAGTGGGCGGGACCCGGACCCCCCGAGGGATGTATCCCGTGGAGTTCCCATCTGAGAGAGACCGTCTGTTAAGATTTTTTTTAAAATACCAGTGAATGGAAATCAATTAATTTCTGGCCAATTGTCGTGTCGCAATGACCAAGAATTCAAGAAAGGAAAAAGGCATCCCCGCTGTCCAAGAGCCAGCAGACAGTCCAAAGGCAGGAAATAGGCCCATTTCCCTAGTAACAGCACAGTAACAGCACATGTCTGAAGACAATCAGCTTTTTACAATACATACAATTGAGCAATCACACCATATACAAATCCCCCAACTGACAGTCATCCAACCCACACCGCCCTCTCAGGTCCAGGAACAAATCACCATATCCCCATCAGTTAAATGACCCAGAGTGAGTATCCAACGCCTGCTCTCCCAAAGCAATGGCTGACAAACTGAAAGGGAACCAGATTATCTTTGAGAATCCCGATAAGGATCACAACCTCGCGCTGCAAATCCACTGCATCTGTGCATATAGTTTTAATTCGTTGTATTTGATTAATTATAGTATTGTTAATTACTTTTTTGGATATGTTGGAGTTCCAATTTATTAATTTGTTAGTATTGAAATTGAAGTTTCTTGTTTTGTCAAAAAGTAAAATTTTTTTGTAGTTAATGATTGAAGATCTAGAAAGTCTATGCTATTTTGTGAATTATTAGTTTTATTAAGTTTAAGACAATTCGGATAAATGTCGGAGTTTTCAATTTTACCAAAATTATTAATTGTAATAAGGTCATCAATAAATCTGTAGGTGTGTTTGTAGTAATTTAACTCTTGCGGTTGTAGATTTTTTTGGAAGTTAAATTCTTTGACAAATAAAAAGATATTACAGATCGAGGTGCTGGAATGTAAGCCCATTGGCAATCCTCTGACTTGTTTAAAAAGTTGATTTTGATTTTTTGTTGTTGTTTTGTTTTGTTTAAAATTCCGAGTGGGCTATACTAAAGCTGTGCCGTTAGAACTTTTATAATTGGAGTTATTTGTGAGTTACTATGTTATTCTTTAAATATTTACTTTTATGAATCGGCAGTAGTATGCACGTATAATATATTATTTTTATTTAATAAAGGAAAGCTAAATATTTCTTTGATCTAATTGTAATAGAAATATGCCAGTATAAAATTTTAAATTAGGGGGAAAAACTTATAGTGGCGCAGATTTTCAATAAAACTACCGATTCCTGGTTACGAGTTACTTTCAGAAATCTACGACAAATTATAAAATTTTTAATTAGTTTAAAACAGTCTTATATTGACACAGATTTTGAATAAAATACTATCGATTCCTAGTTACAAATTTCTTTCAAAATTTACAATTTACTCCAATCTAAAGTTGCTTTTTTCGGCAGATTTTAAATATTTGTTTGATATTTTCTTATATTTTAAATTTTTAAGTTATTACTTAGGGTGTGACAGTAACCTGAAATTTTCTGACGGGAAGGTACATATTTATTGCTGTTTTCTACATACAGCTTGGCTTTCTATCATTTTTTAAAATCTTTATACATATTGTATGTTTGTGTGCTCAGACGCGCTGGGTTTCTAAGATTCCACGGGCTCCGGTGGACTCCGGCGCAATTTAAGCACTGTGCATGCTCATCACGGATTCTATAGAAATGAAGCAACTGATTTCTTGGCTAAAGATGACTTACATTTATCCATTGATATTAGCATTCCAAAGAGATATTGGAAGTTCTTTCATTATAAAAAGCTTTTAGTTAAGTGAAATGAGGAATATATTTTATCTTGTAATACTGAGGGCACAAAAAAGTTCTTTACTTCTGTTTACCATAGACTGTATTCAGAGTCTTTCCTCTCTATTAATTTTACTTTCAGTTTTTATTTGGTTACAGTAAATTTGAAAGGTACCTGTTTCGTTTCAATCTAAGATCAAGTAATTTATGCGAATGTTAAAAAAAAACTACCTCAAGATGTTTTGAATTATTGTCTGTGTTTCTAATTTGCAATTTCTTATTTTTACCTTCAACATTTAACAATATTTGATAAAAAAATCTTTCCGCTTACCTTTTCTTGGTGAAATCCACAGGACACTAGGATTTTTGCCATTTTATGACACGGAAAATTTTATTTACAGCCATTTATAATTCGTTTTCTTACCAATGAATATTCTACGATCAGAGCTTAAAGTGGGCCGGAGCCCACCGGATATCGTATTGTAATAAATCATAATTCTAGCCGGAACGCACTGGAACCCTGAATAAGAAGGCTGCGACACTTCTTTTATGTAACTGAATAACAATTTCAGTAGAAATTTTATCTTGAAAATTTTATTTTAACAATAAAATTATATTAAAAATCGCTTAATTAATTTCAATTTATCTCTTTACATTTTATTTAATTTTAATTATTTAATTACTTCAATCTTTAATTATTTCAATAAATAATAATTAATTATCTAATAATTATCAATTAAATTATAATTAATTGATTATATAATAATTATTGATTAAATAACAATTTATACACGTTAATTAAATAGCTATTCATTAATTTGATAATAATTAACTATTTAATTTTTAAAATATGAATGAGTTTAATAGTCATTTTATTTATTTATTTACTCTTGTTCCTCTTTACTGACGGTCTTCCATAGAGCTCCGTCACTTCTAATCTTAGAAATTAAGCCCTGCATAAGCGAAATGGATATCAATTTCCCTATTTATAAGTGAACTGTAAGTTCGGTCTTGAATTTGAGCTTAAACTCCTGATCGAAATTATACGAAGCCAAACGTGACCCTTATTCTAAAGAAAGGAAGTCAAGATTATGATACATAAGACTAGTATTTTCTTGGAATAAAAAAACAAGCAAACGAAAAGTGAGTGAGTGAGTGCACCGCTATGATGGCTTCCGACCACGGACATGAACCAAACGGAATTATATACCATGACGGCGGAGAAGACTCCAGAGTAACAAGGTTGAATATTATAAACTAATAACAGTTTTTACATATTGTTAACTGCAAGGCACTAAGCGTTATTCTGGTTATCTGCTTTAAGTTCTGAACTTTTGAAACATTATAATACTCGTATTATCCACGGTTGTTTCTGCTTAGGCAGTGTCCTGAGATTTTCTCTATTTTATCAAGGGCTATTCTGTTTTTGAGTGTGTTAGTCGTCCACATTGCCCAGGCACAGTCCGCTGGTTTCTTCAAGTGCCAGGTTCTTGTATGTACACAATGGAAGTAATAATGGTCCGTGTCGCCTTCCTCTCCGCATTCGCAGAAAGGAGTATCCCTAAGTCTGAATCTGTTCAGGTATACTGGGAATGGTCCATGACCTGTCAAGAACTGTGTTAGGCTAGCACAGTGGGTCTTTATTTCCATGTTAACTTTTGGCAGTAAGCGAAATGTCCTTTGTCCTACCTCTGCCCATCTACTTTGCCAATTTTGTAGCAGACTTGTCAAAGTTGTTCGCTTAATATGAGACCAAGGAAGTTTAGTTGGTCTTTCTAATATATCCGTGCAGTTGGCTGCCTGCTTGGCCAGTAGGTCAGCGGCTTCATTGCCTTGAATCCCTGTGTGAGCGGGAACCCATTTTAAAGTGGGTCTTTGCGAAATAGGCATTGTCAGAAGCTGTTTCTGAATTCTGTATACCAATGGACTCCGGCTGTTTTGACTTGCGATAGCCGCCAGACTTGATGCCGAATCACTGAGTATGGAGAATTTCTCCTGTTGACATGTGTTCGCATATCTAATTGCAGCACTGATAGCTAGAAGCTCTGCTTGGTATACCGAGTTGTTCGAGCCTAATTTCCTTTTCCACTCGAAATTACAACTCCATTTTCTAGTCTACAGAAGGCGCTGCCCGTGCCGTTCTCAGTTTTGGAGCCATCTGTGAAAAGGTTATTACTGTACCTCTGAATTGGTTGGTCGTTTATACTGATACCGTCAGAGAGATTAAAAGCTGCTGGATGAAAGTTATTGCAGTTGTTTTGCTCCTCGTAGTCCGAGTGGTGATAACTATGACCCCAGAGTGTTGAAGTTTGACCCAGCCTGGTAACCCTTACGATAGCTGCCTCCCTTTCTACTATCAAATCTAGGGGAGGAATTCCTGCTAGTTGTTGTAGGGCTAGTGTTGACATGGTACGGTAGGCCCTGCATACTTGAAGTAGCTGCTGTCTCTGAATAGAGAGCAGCGATCTTTTCATATGAGAGGTAAGTTCGCCACCCCAGATTGCTGCTCCATAAGTTATTACTCTTTCTGTAATGGTTCTATGCCAAATTTTTAGTAGCTTAGATGAGATACCCCATTTATGTGAAGTCATGCGTCTCATGTTGTTGCTTAGGATGCTAATTCAAGTCTTAAGATTCCTGACATGTGGCATCCAAGAAAGTCTGTTGTCGAGTAATAGCCCAAGATATTTCAATCGGGGGAAACATTTTACCGGCATCTCATGGAGTTTAATACTTGGGTTGCGTCTTAGCTGTCTGCTGCGTCCTATGAGCAAAGCTTTAGTTTTCTCTGCCGAAATCTGAAGCTTATGTGCTCTGGCCCATTGGGAGAACAGATCAAGACAGTATTGAGATCTCATTTCGAGGTTACTCCTTCCTGCCACAACTAGCATAAAATCGTCCGCATAGGCTATGATTCGAGCGTATTCTACGCTCTCAAACTGACGAAATGCCGAGTTTGCCACTATATTCCACAGTGTTGGTCCAAGGCATGACCCCTGTGGGCATCCTCTAAAGACATTTTTGACATAAATGCCGCTGTCTGATGTTACTTGTACACTTCGATCTTGAAGGTACGAGCGAAGGATGGTAATAATGGCTGTTGGGCACGCCATGTTGTGCAGCAAATTTATTACGTCTGGCCACCAAAGGGAGTCAAAGGCTCCCTTGATGTCAATGGCTATTGCCAGTGAGTGCAAATTGTTATCCTTGTTCTGTTTGATAGTGGCCATTAAGTCTTTTATGGCATGTTCAGTTGAATTGCCCATTCGGAATCCATATTGGTTGGGATGCAGGGCGTTGTTCCTTTGCAGGAAGAAGTCCAATCTGTAAAGAATTACTCTTTCCAATACCTTACCGAGCGCTGGCAGTAGACAGACTGGCCTGTAAGATGTAGGTTCTGCCGGAGTTTTGCCTGATTTTAGGAATAACGCCACTTCTGCCAACTTCATATTTTTAGGAAAGTACTGATATTTCCAGCAAGCTGAAATGACCGCAAGGAATAGTTTTGGGATTTCCCGGTGTATCTCTCTAATGATGATATTATCAATTCCATCCGGACCTGGAGCTTTTTTGGGTGCCAGAGTACGTATGATGTTATCCACTTCCATTTGCGTAGGAGGGAGTTCGTCTCACCTGGTAACTTGGCGAAATTTCATACTATATGTTTTTCTCGCTTCCTTTTGCTCCTCTAAGAAATCTTTTTCATCATCATCAGAAAAAACTGCATTTATGATCTCACTGATTACTTCGATGTTGGATGAGGCAGTGCTATTCACCATAGGCGAAAGGGTCGTAGGACGAAACACCTTGTTACATGTTATCTTTTGAGTAGGTCCAAAGGCTTTAGTGACATTACTACAGTAAGTTCTCCATGAGATTAACTTGGCCTCTTTAATTTTTCTTTTATATAAAGCTCTGGCTTTATTGTATGTTATCATTTTGAGTTGCCGTAGATATGGATCTACCGTGGATTGTGCTTTTCTGCGAAGTGCTCGAACTCTGCTCCTCTCTGTGTTAAGCTCTGGTGACCACCAGGATATCGAGTGTTTTGCCTTTACAGATTTCAAACGATATGCTTTATGGGCAGCTTGCACTATTTTTGTAACTAGTAAGTCGTAGAGATTATCTAAGGAGTTTCTGTCCTGGCAGTTGTTGAAATCTTTGATAAATTTCTCTACATGCGCTCGAATGTGTTCCCGTAAAACGGAATGTCCTCCAAATACCGTTTTGAATCTTTTCTTTATTATGTAGTCTATAGGAGTATCCAGCCTGTAAGTAATAATTTTGTGATCACTGAGTGACGGCAGGTCACTCACTGTCCAATCTTGTATGTACGGAGTTGTATTGGGAGTTGATATTGTTAGATCTGGCCACCCTCGAGCTCTAGATGTTTCAAAGGTAGGCGGTGAGTCCTGAGCGTTGATGACAATGAAATGCTTACTGTCTAAAAATTCGAGTACCGCAATTCCCCTTCGGTTCTCCGAGTCAGCACCCCATAGTTGGCTGGTGGCATTAAAGTCTCCTGCTATGATACGGTGTGATGCCCCAGTTAGAAGGTTAGAATTAAGTTCCTCTAATAGAGAGGTAATATCTTCGCTCGGGGGTAGATACACAGCAATAATATCAATGCTGCAATTACTAGTGTCTAGTCTGATGGAGACTGTATGCTCTGTGATTTTCATTAGGAGAGGGGAGAGAGGGCCACTGTAAATAATCGCAGCCAGCTGATTCTTTGAGAGAAACGTTCTGCTGTGTGTTGGAACACTAGGAGTCACTCCGTTGTAAACGTATGGCTCTTGGAAGATTCCAACATTGGCAGCAGTATGTGTCATTACTTGCAGCGTATTTATAGTTGCTGCATAGCACTTCTGCAAGTTACACTGTAAAAATCGAAGACCTGCTATATGTTTGTTTAGTGTCATCTTGGTTTAGTTCTTTGCAGTGGTCCTTCTCAGACTCTCGAAATGAGCTCCATACACTGGGCAGGAACTTGAAGTAGCTGGGTGATCTGTGCTGAAAGAGGTCCCCTTTTCAGAATTACTACTGCAGCAATTAGTGCAACTCGCTTTTCCCGGGCTACACTCCTGCGTCGGGTGGCTGTTACCACACTTCGCGCAAACTGGAGGGTTTTTACAGTTCCTGCTATAGTGACCGAACTCCTGGCAGTTGTAACTGCGTATGATCCTAATGTACGGACGGAGAGGACAAGACTCAAAACCCACTAAAAGACGGCCTAGCTTAACTAGGTGTTCTGCTGACTTAGGGTCTATGTCTATCACCCAGTTTTTCCTTCCGCTTTGCCCGGAACGGCTTGCTCGTATTTGAAAAGCACTGGGATTGAAATTGGGCAGTTGGTCTACAAGTGCTGCTGTTAGATCTTCTTTTCCTAGATTCTCAGGTACTCCAAAAATAATTACACTTTCCCTTCTTGGCTTGGGCTCCCGAAATTCAAGTGTCTCTAGTAGTGCTGGCCTGTCCTCGATTGCCTGTTTCAGGCGTAGCAGGTAAGCTTTTTCTCGACACCGGATGAGAAGATCTCTGGACCTTGTCGGCCGAATCTGCACTAAAGTGATCCCTAGCTGGGAGGGTTTCAAATCTGCCGAAAGTTGAGCTTTAATCTCTTCGGGTGTCCGTGTGGAGTTCTTTGACCTTAATAATAGAACGTGCTCCGATGGAACTGGAGAAGATCTTGAAGGTGGAGAAGTTTTCCGCTTCTTTCGTGTCACCTCAGTGAATGAATATTCTTTTGTGGACTGTTCTTCTGGGGCTGAGGATTCCACTGCTTGATAAGACTCATGATGTTGAGGATTCTCGTGAGATGGCTGTAAACTGGGTGCGAGTTGCTATTGTTGCAGAGCCAAGACTTGTCCCTGTAGCTGGGCGAGATAAACCTCTTGTTCCGTTAACGTTATGCGAACGGTGTTCACAAAAGATGTAAATTGCTTTCTTTCAGAAGCGTTTAGTCTGCGAGATTCCTTTGCTTGTAAGATGAATAACTGGAGTTGGTTACAGATGTGGTTAATTGCTTCCAACCTGGAGTTAGGTGTCGATGTGCTAGCAGCACCTTTAACAGAAGGGGGAGAATGTTGAATATTATGCTCCGTGCCGGCTGGTGATGAGGGAGTATCCGAAGGCATAGTAAGTAAGAGAACACAATGAAGATGCTTTCAGAGCATAAAAAACGAATGATGAGATAAATGATGGATACACATGCACCTGCAATATTCCAGGAATACTCAGTTTACGCGATAGCACTGTAAGTAAAGGTAGCGGAACACAATGAACACACTTCACGACGCTAAACTTGAATGAGGAGATGCACGATCAGATCGCATGCACTTGGGCTAGAGTACTAAGCATGTACCGTAGCAATAATAGATTAGATAGTTGCGAGAACACAATGTGTGCACATTCACGGTACTAAAGTGAATGAGGTGATGTATAATGAAACCTCATAAGCTAATAGACTTTCTTGTATATTGAGTATGGGCTGTAGCACTATAAGAGGAAAATATATATATATATATATATATATATATATATATTTGTTTTATATAAAATGTGACGCACACACTTTAACCTTATATACTAAACAGTTCTAAGTAAGCACAGACTGATAATCACGCACACTATTACAGAGCACTGAATAATAACTAAATGACTATTAGAACGCGATGCACACACTTTCTAGGACTAAACTCGAATGAGAAGATGCGCAATCAAATCACATAAACTGACAGTAAAGTATGCACTATAGCACTATAAGATGAGATAACTGCAAAAACACTATACTTTCACAGCACTGAAAATTTGATTAGGAGATGAATGAAGATATCTCACAAATAAATTATCTTGCATAAATATTGAGTTTGCGCTGTAGCACTATGAAAGAAAAGATTAAAAAAAAAAAAAGAAAAAGAAAGAGCAATAACGTATGCACACACTCACGGTAAGCACTGAATAAAAATTACGCGCTCTGTACACTGAAAAAAAAAAAAAAAAAAAAAAAAAAAAAAGATGAATACTTGAGCACAATACACGCACTTTTCACTGCCCTAAGTAAGTACTGAATAATATTCACACGCACTATATCAAAGCACTGAATAATATGATTAATACTGGAGCTCTTCGTAGCATTAAACTTGAATGAGGAGATGTACAATCAAATCGCATACACTGCCGATAAAGTATGTACCGTACTGCGAGAACACGATGCACAAACTTCCGGTATTAATAATGAATAAGGATATGTATGGTGAAATTTCAAAAATCTTCTTTACATATATTGAGTATGTGCTATAGCACTAGTTCGGACTGGGGTATGTAAGAGGTAAATACTTCGTAAGCGTTAAAATCTCTTTCAAAATAAGCAATGCACACACTTTCACAGATATGAACTTGGATGAGAAATTGCATTAAGCAATGCACACACTTTCACAGATATGAACTTGATGAGGAATTGCACTGTAGCACTAATAGAGGAAAATACTGCTTGAGCTGAATGCAAACACGCACTTGGCACGAATGATGTGTAGTACTAATAAAAAAAAAAATCAAATACACTGACTGTCGTAAGATGATTACTACTCTTATATGGCCAAAGATGGCGATTGACAATCTTTTCCTTCTTGTCTTGAAGAAAAAAAAAAATAAAATAAAATAAAAGCGAATTTGGAAGGGGTGGATTTAGAATAGTATTCGATTACAAGCGCACCCCTGCGCTGCCTGTGTCCGAGACTGAGAGGAGGGGAGAATGCTAAAGTTCCTTTTTCTTATCAGCAGAAGGAAGGAGGGTCGGGTAACCGCGTTACTGTGTTAAAGTAACAACGGTCAGGAACACAAGCCAGAACAGTAATACTTAGAAAATTAATTAAATAATCAGTGAATAATGATGAAACTTACACTACTGAAGTCCTAGTGCTTTGCTGTAACTGCAGATACAAAAAAATCTCTTGTAAGGCTGAATATTCCGTTCACCGTGAAGCAAAATGTGGGAGCAAAATTCATACGACCTCTTATCTCTGCGTATAGACGCGCTCTCGCAAACGAAAAGTATAAGGGACTCGCGAATTGGAGACAAATTCAACAAATAGTCTGCGCGTGAGTGAACAAATAGCGTGAGTCTTATCTCTCCATTGGCAACAAATCTATCAATAATCGTCTAATTGCTCTTCACAGTCTTGCTCTAACATGGATATACACTGCTGGCCACCGTAAATGCAACACCTTGAAGGAAGCATGCAAATAACATGAAATTTACAACATGCATTAGCGGAGGTGAGATGTGCAAATGATTATAATTTCAGCGCAGACGCACATCACGCGCGCCAATGCCGCCACTTCAAAGCGCTATTTAAGGCTTGGAGTTTTCGACGATTCCGAGTTCGGCAATTGCGTTTTCCTTCTGGTTTAAAAGAAAAAAAAAAAAGATCATCAATAATGCCTCGTAGTAAACAGCGATCATCTTTTGATCAAGTATCGGAGTTCGACAGAGGAAGGATAGTAGCCTACCGAGAGTGTGGATTAACTTTCAAGGAAATCGGTAGTTGTGTTGGACTAAACCAAACAACTGTCATGCGGATATGTGATCGTTGGATAAAGGAGGGTAGGACGGACCGACGTGTTCGATCGCATCCACCTCAGTGCAGCACTTCACGTGATGACAGGAACATTGTGCGTATAGCAGTGACGTATCGCTCAGTCACATCACGAAACATAGCACATTCGGTCTGTGACGCATCATCCAATGTCTGCGCGTACCATTCGACGCCGTTTACAGCAGAGTGGTCTGTCCGCAAGACGTACATTGCTTCGTCTACCCTTGACGCAGAATCACAGATGTCTCCGCCGCCAGTGGTGCGATGAAAGAAGGATGTGGACGGCAGAATGGAATGAAATTGTCTTTACTGGCGAGTCACGCTTCTGTCTGCAACACCACGATGGTCGGATTCGAGTCTGGAGACACCGTGGAGAAAGGATGCTGAACAGCTGCGTTATGCACCGGGTATTATGGTATAGGGCGGTATTGGATATCACTCTCGCACTCCTCTAATACGCATTGCCGGTACTTTAAACATCCAGCGCTACATCTCCGAGGTGTTAGAGACAGTTGTCCTTCCTTACCTTCAGGGCTTGCCCACAGCCATATTTCAACAAGATAATGCGCGATCACACGTGGCACGCGTTGTCCAAGGGTTCTTCGTCAATAGCCAGATTGAACTGCTTCCCTGGCCGGCTCGCTGTCCGGATCTTTCGCCGATAGAAAACATGTGGTCCATGGTTGCTGACCCAGATTAGATTCCAAGCTGCCACACCAGATCAACTTTGGCAACGTGTGGAAGCTGCTTGGTCTGCTGTACCCCAAGAACACATCAAAAGTTTCTTTGAATCAATGCCGAGGCCTGTGGCAGCGGTGATCTCCAACAAAAGCGTCTACTCTGGCTACTGATTCTGGAAGGAACCACACTTCACAGAAGTCTATAAATTTGATACTTGGTCAACATGTTATCTACTAAATAAATTTTGTTGTGATATCTCTTGTCTTTCTTGGTGTTGCAATTTGGGTGGCCAGCAGTGTAGCTCGACCGCTTCATCCGCGACCATGAGCACAAACACGCATGCGCCATTCGGACCGAATTGTTCTCAAAATAAGAGTGGAAGGATGGCGACTTTCTTTCCCTAGAACATATCTAAATTCTCTCTTCCCGGAGGTCTTCAAGTGACTTTTCACGTCGCAGCAAGTAATAACAGCCCTTTTGCACGAGGCTATGGGTTTTGGCAGAATGCCAGCGAAGGTTGCGTTTGAAATGGTCGAACTATATTTACGTTGAAACATTGAATGTAGCTCGGCACTAAAATTAGGCTGAAATTCAAACATAGATTAATATTTTTTAATTAAAAAACTGTATTTCAGGGTTGGCTGTGTAGGTTCTTCTTCTTTAACGAGAAAAAATATCCTTTTAACTGTGTTATTTTATTATATATTGCGTCTGTGATATTTCTTCTTATTGCAGAGCTCTCTAAGGATGTAATTGAATAACTTTCTAGAGATTTATTAAACGTTTGCAATGTTTACGTCCTAGTGAAAAACGGAAGACGTAATTACTAGATTGCTATTCATATGATCCCAAATTAAAATATAATTCATTAATAATTAAACTAACTTTACATGCTGAAAAGATGAAATAATTAATGATTAAAACCTGTTTACAGTAAGACGGCTGTGAGTTACCGTTAAAGGTCAAAATTTGTTTATGTTACCGGCGAAGCATGAAACGCTGGCGTTTTTAGGCAAAGTTATGAAATACGAGAATTGTTATACACTTTGGCTAGGCATTGTATATAATACCTAGGAATTCTATGGGCATTCATTTGTATACCTAAGCATACAAATGCTCTTTAGGGCAGTATGAATAAAAGGTCGTGATAAGGCTATTTTTTAAAAGGCGTTCATTCCTCAAAGATACAAATGTTATTTTGAAGGAGGGGGGGGGAATGCAAGATTGCCATTAAAAACTTGTATTCAAAATACGTTTAAAAAAATAATCTGAAAGCTTTCAGATTTTATATTACGCCCAAACGGGCCTTTTTTCATTTACAGACACATACACGTTTCGTGAGCATTTGGGCATACATTCACGCAGATTCTTCATTCTTTAATTTATTTAAATATACACAGCGGTAATATTTGGTGGCAACAGTTTGAAAAGTGATATGCCGTTTCGAGACTAATAGCCCTTCTACAATTAAAATCGTGCGAAAACAAAATTTATGTCTTTCTTATTAAAAAATAATAAAATAAAATGTGAACCTACTTGTTGCTGCAAGAAAGGAAATAATTTTATTTTGAATTTCACATAGTTTTATTTTGCAAACAAAATAAAAGTGTCCATTGTATGAACTTTACAAAAAATACATACATTAAAAAAGAAAATATAAAAATGTAATTTTTTTAGGAAAAATTAAAAATTAAATTTAACTTGTTGCAACATTTTAGGCTTGAATGACATTTTGAATTTTACTTCATCAATACTTCCACGCAAACATATTTAATTTATTTTGGCATTTTATTACATATGTTGGATGAACCCTGGGCCTCTTCCACTGGACTGAGCAACTGTAACTGATTGAAGAGGAATTCGATTCGGAGATGTATTTCATATTTTGCAGGTTTTTCATTTAGCAGTCTATAGGCAATTGGTGAAATGTTTAATCATTTCATACATTGCCAGTCAGTTTTCGGCATTCTATAAAATGTCTAGGAATAGAATAGGATAAATAATATAAAATGTCTAGGAATAGAATACTGAATTTCATACTTTGGTGATACCATAAGACCATGCAAGTTATTTTATGATTGACAAAGCTATCTGGGAGGTCATCGGTACCATTAATTTGTGGAAATCTATTTGAAAAACCTTTGTTACTTCTATCGGGTAAAAATTGTTGCTAATTCCATTATTGTTGTTGTTAGAGCACTGTTTATAACAATAATATTCATGACAAGTTTGTAAGACCATTGCTAGATTTAATGGATAAAAATTTTTTTATAAAAGTGTTATAATTTTTAAAGGGTAAAAATTATATCTTGATACATTTTTATCATTAATGGATAAAAGAGTTTTTAGGGCATCATTACAAATATAGCTTGAAATCTATCTGTAACGCTATTATTATGATTGAAGCTTGAAAACCATTTGTAAGGCCAGTATTATCGTTTACGAGTAAAACAAATTCTATAAAATTATTGCACTCATGAACGAGTAAAAATTCTTATCATATAAAACCATTGTTACCAGTGACAGGTAAAAAAATTCTGACCATTAATGAGTACAAATTGTTTATAAGACATTTGTTGCCGTTAGCGGTTAAGCTGTTAAAACCAGTGTTATCATTAACGATTAATAACTGCTTGTAAGGTCAATGTAACTTTTAGCGATTAAACTGTTTGTTAGACTAGTGTTACCATTAGTAAGTAAAAACTATTTGTAAGACCAGTGTTACTGTAAACGGTTAAACTGCTTATTAAGCCAATGTTATCACAACAGCTAAAAGTTCTTTTGTAAAGACCATTTTTGCCATTACCTAAAAAACTGAAGACCAAAGTTATCGTCACAAGTAAAACTGTTTAATATTACTTAAAAGTAACAGCCTATCGCCAAATAGCTTAGCTTCGCAGAACAAGAAAAGGGATATATTTCATCTAGATCAGACGACAGGATAACAACTACCTTAATTCGATCAAACTCTCATTTTCGATTATTATAGACTGCTGCGTTTAAACATGGGCCATCCGTTTGTGACCGCCGTCCCGGACTTTCTTGTCACTTTCCTGTTTTCTAAAGCGGCAGCTACTCATGTGCGATGTGATTGGCAGCCTTCACGCTCACCTGAGAGAACGGACGCCGGAAGAGTTTGTGCAGTGCACGATTATGCGACGACTACAAAAATAAATACAAGAGTTACCGGGTGAGCGGGAGAGTGGGCGAGAGAAATAGCCCAAAGGCGCAAGTAACTGGGAGCGGAAGCTAAGGTCACGTGAAGAACTCAATCTCACCTCTCGCTGCATTGCCATTTTTCCCCCTACGAAAGGTTCTCTCGATTCTGCTTCGTTTCTTTCCCTCCTCTTAGTTTCCATTTTGTGATCAATGAGAATAATACTTCTTGCTCAGATTTGAACGTAATTATCTCATAACCTTTTATGAGAAGAGCATCTTTCTCTCGCCCATTTGAAGAAAGATGGTAATTAATAGATGAAGGGGCGTTACGCACTCTAAACTCCACCTTTCCTGCACGCAACAATAATAGTGACTGCTATGAACTGGAAAGTACACAAAACTCTTAAGAAGGGTTTAACTCCTTTTTATTCAACTTTAGAAGTTACAGATGCGTGCACTTGACGCTCAAAAACTACGCCGACCCGGCGGTAAAATAAAAATAAGAAACTAAAAATGAATAATAACAAGTTACTACCTACGAGGCTCTCTAAACGTAACTAACCTAACCGCGTTCTAAGATACCGCTGATATTTCAGCAAACTTCTGAATATTAAGTTGAAAGATTCAACTATCTGCCGAGGCAAGCACACAGGCCGAAACGCGCGGTTCTTCAATTTCTACCTAGCCACCTTCACGCTCGTGAAGCAAGAAAGCACACTTACGAACTCGTTTCCGTTCTATTTAACTCAAATTTACTTCCGCTGAAAATCTGAATACTTTGCGCGTTCTACTAAAATTTACATACTCTGGCATTGGTAATTCCAGGGGAAAGTAAGGCTTGACAGGAAAGATAGTTTAAACTTAAAATAAATGTTAGTTAAAATAAATATAAACCCTACATTTGCCGCTGCCAGAATTTGGTAAACTTGGAAGCAGGTCCTAGAAACGACCTGTTGAAAAGTTCCATATTCTGAACTAAGAGCCTCGTTTACATAAAACAGTTTTCTAAAAAAAAAATTAGAATAAATTTCTGTAGATAATCATTTTATCATCTCTTCTTACAGCAGCCTTTCCTGGACTTCAGCAATCAATCTGTTCTCTTCCTTCCAGCATCTGGAAGGAATAAGTATCAGTATCTTTCTAAATACATTATAATTTACACTTTCTTGACACTGAATAAGTTTTTGTTTTTGAACAATTTATTTTCCTTAGTCACTGCTTACTTCACATTCATTCAAGTATTCAAACATGAATTTAACTTTACCCTGGCTCTCCACCATGTGTGGTGTCAAACGGGAATATTCGTGTTTTAGTATTGCAACACTTCCCCTAACCACAATGATTTGTTAGAATTCAACGACCAAATAGACACACCTTACTCGACATTCTACAACTCGATGAGCTACTTTAACATTCTTAAAATTCAAGTGTAGGTGGAGAAGCCTACAAAACACATTCATTCTAACTTCCCCCTCATTCATCTTTAGACATGCAGGCTTTCGCTCTAAAGCATGATTTTATCTACAGTTTAATACTTAAATTTGAATTCATTGCTTCTGTGCATTTACTTTTAGCATCTAAAATTTTATGTTTCTAGACTAAATTCTACTTTTACATAACTTTCAAGTATTTACGTATATTTACAAAATTCTAATACATATGATTTTTACAATTTACCATAAAATGAATAAGAGAAAAATAAATTTTTACTTTACTCATTCTTCGCCAAGCTGGCGGCACTGAAACTAAAGTTCTTATTAATACAAGAATACGAAGTTACTTTTATCTTCGGCCAAATTTTGGCTTTAACATAACAGAATTAGTCTTTCGACCAACAGAAACTGCTTGTTCTTAGATTTTATACTTAAAGAAAATAATACTTTTGCCTTAGCTAAATAAAGTAAAAGAAAACTAAGTCTCAACCGAGACACTGACTTCCGTCACAACATAGAACTTCGTATTTACGCATAACATTTCTGAACAAAAGAAAAAAAAATTATAGAAGATTTTAACTTATCTTTGAGTTTTCGATGATTGGAACTCCGACATCCTCTTCTGGCAGAACTGCTCCCGCGTTATGGAATTCATCGAAGTCAGTCGTCTCCTTTGTGTTTTTCGAGTTTCGTCCATGTTGATTTTTCTTTTGTGCCCTCTGTATGCAGGCCTCTTGGAGTGGTAGTCGTCGGGTTGCTGTCTTTTCCGTTTTGCCTCTGGACGGCTGGTCTTGGCGTCTTCCGGTCTGGAATCGTGCTTGAATTTCTTCTGTTGGTGGTGGTCTTTTCGTTCCTCCTGCTGTCTTTTCGTTCTCGTGAACGGCGGCCTTGTTTGCTCCTGACTATCTGGCCCTGGAAGTGTTTTCCTCGATGCAGAATTTCTACTGCGATACGTTGTAACTGATCTTTTCCTCTTTACCAAAGATTCTTTACACGGCGACGTTGCTTTCTTGTATTTCTTAAATGCTGGAGTCTGAACGTTTTCCTTTCTTCTTTTCGGTACCGTCGCATGACTTGTAGAAGGGCTAGGTTTCTCTTCAGTTCTCTGCTTCTTGGGTGGTGGAGCGGGTGACGTTACTTCTTGACCTTCCACTTCTTTTACGCTTGAGTCCTGCAAGAAACTTTTAAGGATTTCAAACTCATTTTGATTATAATATTTTTTCACCTGGTCGGGACTTGCTTTACAGATTTCCCCTCTCTTGTTCTTAAGGTACAATACGACTCCCTTGATTTCCTGAATTACATATGGGCCTTCAAATTTTGGAGCTAACTTTGCAGTAAAATTGTCTGGGGCACTTGATAAAGAAAATTTCCGCTTCAACACTTTATCTCCAACTTTAAAATCTGTTTCACGGCGTTTTCTATCATAGTACAATTTTTGTCTATTTCTTGCCGTATCCGAGCTTTTAACCGCCTGGTCAATGAGTTTTTGAACATCTTTTTGGACGTTTTTCCCGTAGTATCGTGATTTGCTGTTCTTAAAGCATAAGCTAACTCATTTATGTAGCCATCCCAGCGCTTGTGATGTGTGCTAACATAACTTCGAATTATTTTTACAATATTTTTATTAATTCTTTCTGCTATGTTTGCCTGTGGTCTATACAGAACCATTTTGATATGGCGTATGCCAAGTCCAGTGCAAATGTTTTCAAATATTTGGCTAACGAATTGTTTACCGTTATCGCTAATGACTTTTATCGGTGCACCGTATTTTAAAATGTGTCTGTGTAAGAATGCATCTGCGACTGTTTTGGCTGACGCGCGTTTAAGTGGAACAATTTCTGTCCATTTTGAAAAATGATCTATAATTACTAAAAGAAAACGATTTTTATTTAACTCACTCTGGGGGAAAGGACCAAGAAGATCTATGCCTAAAATTTCATTCGGAAATGTAGCGCGAATGCTATTTAAGTACCCGGCCGGGCTGTAATTAATATCATTTATTAACTGACATTGATTGCAGGACCTGACATACGCAGTTACTATTTTGTATAATTGCGGGAAATATACCGCCTCGCGTACCCTTTTTAAAGTCTTTCTGACCCCTAAATGACCCGCTGTTTCCGCGTCGTGTAATTCCTTCAAAATGCATAATCGAAGCAAGGCTGGGATGACTGGTTTGTATTCGAAATTTTCGTTTGTTGTTTTCGTATAAAATAATAAATTATCTATTATTTCATAGTTTTCTGCTCTATTTCTTATCACATCGATATCTGTGTGCTCAAAGCTTTCGGGGTCTTTCAAATATGCATAGATACTTCCAAATTCAGGATCAGCTTTCAGTTCAGCGATAATTGTATCTCTAGAATCTAAACAACCCAAAGGGCATGTGTAAAAATGCATAAGTCCCCGATTTTGTTATAAACGCGGTTTTATGTATGTCTTCGGGTCTCATAGCTATTTGATAGTAGCCAGACGTTAAGTCCAACGTAGTCATGTATCTCGTGGACTTAATCTTTCTAATAATTTCCTCTATAACCGGCAAAGGGTAAACTGGGAATTTAGTAACACTATTAAACTTTCTGTAATCGATAGCAAACCTCCAAGCCCTTTTATCCGAAGGAGGAAACTCTTTCTTTTTCCTACATAGTACGACTGGACTCGCGTACTCACTATTTATGGGCGTTATTATTTGGTTCTTTAACATTTCCTGAATGTGTTCTGCGATGATTTGTTCTTTCTGTTTATCATAGCGGTAAGGTTTAGTCCTACAGGGTTTGTCGGCAGTTAACTGTATATCATGGGTAACAATTTGACAGTTACCAGGCCGTTCTGAAAACAAATTCGAAAAAGTACTCACCACTTGCTGGATGGCTTGACTTTCATGGTCATTCAAATGGCTAAGGTCGACTTGCGGTTGTTCCACTGGTTCCACCACCCTCCGATCCATCTCCAGCACAATAGAACTTTCCTGAAAATTCAGTTTGGCCTTTGCGGCTTTTAAAAACTCCATACCTAAAATAAGTGGACTTTGCAAATTTTTTACTACAAAAATTAATACTTTAAGGCTTTCATCTTTAACCTGTATCTCTAATGATAATTTGCCAATACATTGACAAGTTTGTCCTTGCGCTGCTATGATTTCTATGTTTTTATTTTTAAATAATCGTAACCTATTAAAATTCTTCTTAAAAAATTTATCACTCATAAAGTTACCTTCTGCCCCTGTATCGATGAGGGCTTCTACTGGTACATCGCCAACCAGGACTTGTATAATCGGTAATTGTGAGTTTTTTACGACAACCGTATTTAAGTATCTTCTTGAGGGTTTTTTCGAAACTTCCGGGGTCTGGACCCTCGCTTTTACTGGCCCCTCTACTCGTTTAAAGCTTTCCTTTCAACTTCTGCCTTCTGGGTACGCGGACGGTTGTTTTCAAATTTCCTTTTTGGGCCTTGACCTTCGAGCTTCGATGAGTTAGCTTGATAGCTCTTTCCCCCATAAGAGCGATTTGCGTTTCTGGTCTGCTCGTTTGAAGATTGCCTACGGAGACCTTGAGAATACGATGCCCCTCTAGCTTTTTCCGCTATTCTGCGATTTTGGAACTTGACCGCCAACTCGAAGAGTTCCTGCAATGTGCTTGGGTTTCTAATTTCGAAGTAATCTTGAACAGCAGCTATCTTGGTAAGATTATTTCAATCTCCGCGTCCGGTTTCTTCCCATACAGCATATCCGTCAGCTTAATCTTTCGCAGAATAAAGTCCGTCAACTCTTCTATATTCCGTTGATAAAAACTATATAGTTCGGCTTCTAGCTGTGCTCGGTCTTTCACTATGGGGAAGGCCTTTAATAATGATTTTTTGAAATTTTCAAAGGTATATGTTTGGCCTCCGAATTCCCCTAATAAAAATTTACCTATATTCTTCCACCATAGCGAGGCCTTTCCTCTTAGTGCAGATGTGGCAATAGCAACTTTTTGTCTTTCAGGCACAGGGTAGAGCTGGAAATGATTTTCGAGGCCTTCTAGAAATATCGCCACCGAATTTTTTCCGTCGAAATTGACGTTTGACTTGATTGAAGCTCTCATCGTCTGGACCAGGTATCCAAATCCTTCCAATTGGCTTGCCATTTCTTGTTGTTGGACTTTTCCAGAAGCTTCCATCCAGTTTTCGGCCATTTCAGTTCGACAAGTGTTCGGGCGCCAATTTGGTGTTGCGCGGCCCCAACCTACACGCAACAATAATAGTGACTGCTATGAACTGGAAAGTACACAAAACTCTTAAGAAGGGTTTAACTCCTTTTTATTCAACTTTAGAAGTTACAGATGCGTGCACTTGACGCTCAAAAACTACGCCGACCCGGCGGTAAAATAAAAATAAGAAACTAAAAATGAATAATAACAAGTTACTACCTACGAGGCTCTCTAAACGTAACTAACCTAACCGCGTTCTAAGATACCGATGATATTTCAGCAAACTTCTGAATATTAAGTTGAAAGATTCAACTATCTGCCGAGGCAAGCACACAGGTCGAAACGCGCGGTTCTTCAATTTCTACCTAGCCACCTTCACGCTCGTGAAGCAAGAAAGCACACTTACGAACTCGTTTCCGTTCTATTTAACTCAAATTTACTTCCGCTGAAAATCTGAATACTTTGCGCGATCTACTAAAATTTACATACTCTGGCATTGGCAATTCCAGGGCAAAGTAAGGCTTGACAGGAAAGATAGTTTAAACTTAAAATAAATGTTAGTTAAAATAAATAAAAAACCTAAAACTACATCTCATGTGGTAATCGTTCATTCAATGGAAATAAGAGTACATTACTCAGCTCTAGCCAGAATTAAGTAACCATCTTTTATTTTTCTGCTGCACTTGAACTAAAAGCTTAGCATGTAAAAACTTGATCATTTAAATGATTAATTATATTTTACACAATTATAACTATTACAGTATAAATATAAATTCAATAGGCCTACATAAGATAAATATATAATAGGAATATTAAATGCAATTTACATAATAAAACAGAAATACAATATTCGTAATACTACAGAATTACGAGATGTATATTGCATAATTATGTTACACGCAGATTAGGCTTATCAGTTCTCCATATCCTTTAATGCAAAAGATAATATGGAAATCTACTTTACACTTGTCGATTCTAAAATTTCATATATTATGTCGACAGCTTTTGAAAAATATCGCATGTGGCCATCACATGACTTCCTTGTACGGCCTATTAAATTATTCAAATTTTTTTGCTGCATTTCAATTAAACTTATTTCCTCAAATTTCATTAAGAGATATATATATTTCTAATTCAATCAATTTAGTTCTCACTTCGCGGCAAGGCAAAAACACATAAGAACTCGATTTTCATTAAAAATTGCAAAGTACAAAAAAAAAAAAAAAAAAAAAAAAAAACACCACACACTTTAAAACAGTTAATTTTTTATCCAATTAAAATTAGAGTTTCTACCCAAAAACGAGCAATTTCGCCAGCAGGCAGAAGACAAAATTTTCGGTGCACAAAACTGAAAGTTAACTTTCGGTCTAACTGGGCAAAAATACACTGAAGTTGCTAAACCACCTGACTTAATTCACTGTTCTAGGAAGATTTCAAACGTAAGCAAATAGTCGCCTGGTTAGGTTTAGCGCCACTTTTAAACTGTTGATGATTCTACAATTATTACATGCAGATTAATTAACTAAAAAGATGTAAAAATCTTAACCGTAACATAATCATTTGGCTGATAGGGATATGAAAATTTGTTCCTAAATCTGTAAAGGCGGTATAAGTTGGATGACTGTCTGTTAAAGGAATTACAAATAGTGTAATTACTGAAATAATTGTATTGTATATTTTTTTTATGTAAAAATTCGCTGTTTCTGGATTTTTCTTTTCTTTACTGCTTTTACTGAAGAAATGAGCCTATTTCACTATTCTAAGACTGCTAAATAGCCCGTTAGCAATAAAGATGACTTCTCTTCTTTTTTTCCTCTTTTCGCTACGACAATTGGCTAGAAACTAATTAATTTCCTTTAACTAGTCAGTATAACTTAAATGTTAACAAACGCCTTTTGTACTCACAAAATGAGCTCAACAACCATTTCCCTCCCGCATTCCAAAAATAGCTTCTCAGGATTTCCGAGTGTAATGGTGCAGGATTCCCTCACTGCTTCTCTCTACTTCTTGGTTCGCATGCCAGATTCCTTCTGGATAGGACAACAGACACGAACACATCTTCTGTAAATATCTTTCAAATTTTTTCAACTTTTTATTTCATTAATTTTGCAAAGATTGCATTGTTTATTATGTTTATAATGATTAGTTTGAATTGTATTTCATAAATTTTTCAAAGACTATATTTTGTTTATTATGTTTATAAAGCTTACTTTGAATTAACACTCACGGGGGCGAGGGTGTCGGGGGACACATTACTCAAGTGAGATCGAAAACATTTTTACAACTACTTCTTAAATTGGCAAAACATTTTTACAACTACTCAATTTGACAATAATCTCACGATATATAAAAAATTAATAAGAGAAATGGACCACCACTTTCGTGATGAATTATACAGGGTCCTCTAATTTCATCTCACCGTCAATCTAACTAATTGGCTAAAACTCAACTTGCCAGTTTGGCATCATAATTCTTACTTGAGTAAAAGACAAAACACCTTCGCATTTATTAATTATTGTTGATTGACAAGGAGATGGTTTGTTCCACTTGAAAAAGTCAACCAATTTCCGTGCAATGACAATAATTACTTCATTTATTGATTGATTTTTCATTTTAAAAAGTTTCCATTTCAACTTTTTCAGTTTCAAAATTTCCCTTCAATTTTTTATGATGTAAATTCGTGTTCCTGAATTTTTTTTTTTTTTTTCTTTTTTCCAAAATTCAATTTTCAATGCTTCAAGTTACTTCATTCTACTACAATTATACTAACCTTATCTATATATGTATGTTTGGTGCGGCTGATTGTAACCAAAGAGGGAGATGCACAATGTTATAGGAGTCCCTGTACAAAATTTCAACTTTCTACGGCTACTCAGTTTTGAGTTATACGAGATACATATGTAGGTACATATAGGCGTCTCGGAAAATTCTCTTTTGAACCCATTTTACAAGAGCTTCATTCTGTCTGTACGTACAGATGTTACTTAAAAACATCATGCAAGTGGACTCGAGAGCGGTAACAAATGGATATTTACATTGAAATATGATATCCGAAATTTTTCGTAGTTACAATACTTCCTTTACTTCGTACAACGAAGTAAAAAACAGCCTTTTTCCAGCAACATTTAATGGTTTTATTAAAAAACCGTTGATAATAAGTAGAAAATTTCCTTCGTATTGCGAAATGAAATAATCCGTCCTTATTCTTTTGATGCTAACCTTTGTGAAGATTTCATAGGTGAGCTTTCTGGTTTTATTTGAGGCCCTCTTTCTGTTTTAAATTCAATGAAAGTAATGTCCTGAAAGATCTTTGCCTTAAAAAAAGTGACAAAATTAGATAGTTCTTACCTTGCCGACTATAATTGTGTCGCAAGAATATTAATAATTATTGTTTAAACAGAAAATCCAGTCGAAAATAATATTAATCAGTGTTATTTTTCAGAAAAGTAAGATACCATTATTTTTAGTAAAATATCATCATCTCGTACGTAACAGCGTTTCAAAACATTTCGCAGTTAGTTTTCTGTAGTTGCATGAAAAGAAAGAATCCTTGTAAATTTTATATGGGTTATGTTCATCAAGACATTTATACTTTTCTCTTTTGTATGATACATATTAAAAGCAGTTTTTTTAAATACTTCAAATGATTTCATAATTTTCAGAACATACAAATGTACAAGCATTAGTGGCGATACAAAACCTAAGAAAGGAAGCATACGAACAGGACGAGAATGTATGTTTATGATGCTTAGTGCAGCAGAAACCAAGAAATAAGAACAAAAACAGACGATGGTCATCAAGGAAGGTAGTCAAAATGTATCCTCAACATGGGATGGACAGGGGTGTCCGATGAATTGGCTGGAATATCGCTAGACCTCATTTGCATTGATTACATCCTCTGCAGGTACGTCAAGACATACATTGGTGTATGAAACTTACGTTAGAAGTGCTGAGGAACTTGCACGCATCATAGCAACTGCTGGGGATGCCCAGAATTTCCCAGAACATCCGATCTTCCATGTGCCGGAGATGTGAAGCCTGCATCAGGGTCCGGGGTTCTAATTTCGAACTCCTTGATGACGATCGTTCCCTATTTTTGTTCTTATTTCTTGATTTCTGCTGTACTAAGCAAATAAACATATATTCTCACTCTGTTCGTATGCGTCCTGTCATGACGTGATGACCACGCATGCGCAGTTTAGCCGAACGGCCTGCAACGCTTCTCTCTCACGTGACTTACCAGGAAGAGAAGAGACTGTTGGTAGCGAAGTAATGAAGGTAACCCGCTTGTATGCCAGCGTAATGTTAAACGTGGGTTCTATTTTTGCGTTAACCATTTGTTCTTGTTTTGTTTGTTTGTTAATAAAGTGTTGGTGTCGTTAAATGTCTGGTTTTAAGCGAAGCCCATATTTAGTTCACGTTCCACGTTACGTAAACATATATCCATAACCCGCCCAAGAAGCAGAATGTGACACTTCCTTTCTTCTGTTTTGTGTTGTCACTACCGCACCAGGAAAGCCTTTTCGACTATTTTTTCATCGTCTAGGTGTATTGTATCTCTCCTGAAAGTTTGTTACCGATTTGCTGAAACACCGTGTATATATCTCTTTTTCTGCTCCTTTCAAACACCCGGACACCTTGCACTATATTAAGGGGCGGCGCGCATTTGCCTTTTTGCCTCAAGTGAAAAATACCTGCGACTTCACTGAAATTTACTGAAGGTCAACAAGGAACATTGAGCATGACATTCAACAAAATGGCAAAGTGCCTGGATTTTTTTATGTTTTATCAAGCCAAGTTGTTTATAGATTCAAGTCGTACATAACTGCAGTGAACGGCGAAAAGCAATGTAAAGAGTTAGTTATTCATAAAACACATTTTTGAAGGCTTTGTTATAGATCAGTTTTAGTATCCTACAATGTAAAAACCATTCTAAGCCACCAGCATAATTAACCAGCTATGATTAATTCCCTGTCTGTTCCCCCTCTTTCTTCTTTGGCAGCACAACATCCATCATGCAGATCACAGTTCGAGGTAGCGAGTGATGATTCATTACACAATAATACAAAAGTGGTGAAATCGCAAGTTGGGTGTTGGTTGAATTCAGAACTTGATTGAGGCTTGCTTGGTTAGAGGAGGGGAAGAGAAGACTAAGTTTTTAATGTTTTCGAAAGGGAAACGTTTGATGTGTCCATGCTGTTTGCCAGTAAGACGACGATTTCATGCAGTTTAAAAGATGAAACTTCCTGTACTACAATTTATAGATAGATAGAAATGAATTGATTACGTGGAAGACTGTCGAAGTCCAAGCGCTCAAGGGATACAGGGGAAAAAATCTGAAAGCTTTCAGATTTTAACGGTTGCGCAAATGGGTTTGTTAAAGTTTCTTGCGCTTTCGCTAAGCTCGCACTCTACCAGTCTGTTGTTACACTCACTCCTACTAATCCATTTTTTAGGAGGAAGGGGGGCTTTTTAGCTTTGTTATTAAGCATAATTTTCTTCGCATTTACACCATATACAATTCAACAGCAAAATTAAATTTTAATAGCAACATAACAATATAAGTTTAGAATTCTGGATGCAGGGGTAAATGTTGGCATACATTTTTCTGTCTTTTCTCAGTTCAGTTTTCTAACTAAGATGGTTTTACAAAACTCTTTTCTGTCTTTTTATTGTTTTTTGTGCGTTTACTCTATTTACTAAAGATCACGTTCTTGGCGCTTATGCCACATAAAATTTAATTCAATGGTAAAATCACAAAATATTTAAAAGCTGCATATCTTATCTTTAGAATTTCTGATAGACAGTCCCGGGCTCTGGAAATAAAAGTGTTTTTTCCGTAAGGTTTTGCTACTGCTTGCTTTGAAATCGTTAAATTTGTAAATAAAAAATTCGTTTAAGTTTTCTAAAATATAAAATCTTTACTAATATTATAAATGCGAATGTGAGTTCGTTTGTGTGTTTGTTTGTTATGCTTTCACGCCTTTATTACTTAACCGATTATCATGAAATTTTCAAAAAGTATTTTTGATATATTAGAAAAGGTAATATGTCTATAAAATGTCTTCATACGACTTTAATTAGCCGAGATATTAATTAAAAACTACTTTCCCCCTACATTTTTCACTTACTTTGTTGGGTTTTTCCCTATTAAAGGGATTTGGCTACGCGCCAATTTATACTTTCACAAATATCTATGGAACGGCGATTAGTCGAATTTCGAGACTGATTTCAAAAATTCCGCTGATTTCAAAAATTCGTCGGAATTCATCGATACCATTCTCATCTTCGTACGACTTTAATCAACTGAGATATTAATTAAAAACTCTGAAAACGCTAATTTGAATGCGACTCAATAGCGACATTAGGGATTTTTTCTTCAGTTTTCCCGTGTGGGTCCAATGAATTGGTGATGAAAATTATAACTTTTGATCTAATTATCCAAATTTCTCGAAATTTAGAAACTTGTGTCGTTCTCTGAATGATAGGAACAACGTTGGTGTAACTATTTTTGTCGCTTAATTATTTCCAGCTTAATCGCAGATGAAACAATACTCCGCTTGCTATTGTTAACTCTTTGTTGACAAGCTGTGCTTCGTAAGCGACGGAGGGGGGAACTGGTATCCAGTCGACCGTTGGATTGGCGAAAAGTCAAAGTTCACGGATTTACACGTGGAAAATCATTTTAAAATTAATAACTTCTAATTGACTTACCGACTTGAAACTATTATCAACATTTCGACTTTTGTGATATATTTAATGTTTTATATCGTATTTTTTTAAAGATCTATTCATTCGTGTTATATATTTCTGTTATTGTTGCTTGAAAAATTGCATTTACATTACATTTTTCTGTGTGCGATAAAAAATTATGTTTTATCATTTTAAGCCGCTCGAATGTTCTTTATTTTGAAATTTTACGTGGAGTGTATTTTTAAAATCCATGCGGAGTTGAAACTAATTTAAGGACATCAACGTGAGCGAAGCCGCAGGTAAAACTAGTAGGTAATAAAGCGAATTCGAAATTCAAACTACGGGCTTCCGGGTGCTCATTTTCGAGTGGAGGACTACGTTACTAAAATTTGATGGCTCTAGATTCCATTGTTTTTTTTTCACAGTTCCAGAAATATACATACGCTATCGTGGATTTTTATTATTTAATTTCTTTAAATATAATACAGGACGATAATGTTTTTTGGCAACAATTTGAAAAGTCATACAACGCGTTTAAGTATTTTGGCGCAAAATGCCTTTTTGGGACTAAATCCAATTCGGGGCTAATGTCCCTTTTAGGATAAAAATGATATAATGAATTCATCGCTGATAAAGCGATAAAATTATTAACGGTATCAATCCAGCAATGAGCTAAACTAGCAGTAATGCGGCAGCATAAAATTAAAATAAATTTAAGAAGACATAAGAAATAAAATTAAAATAAATTTAAGCAGACAGCATAAAATTAAAACGATTTTTTTCCATTCCAGTTATCCATATCTCCTCTCTCCGAGATTATATTTTAAAATTAAACTTGCTTTTTATTTATTAACCTATTTTTTATTTTGTCATTTGTAAGGATCATTAGGTTTTTAAAGCATGAAATGAAAAAATCATCTGCCTTCTCCCTGAGATTTAAACCATGGATCTTGAACTTTCCAGTTAGAAGTGATAACCATTTACACCACGAGAATACGCGTGGAGGGAATATTATAAATGCGGAAAATGAATTAAAAATATGTTTCAAGCTATGGTTGCTCTTGGAAACAGTACAAATGATAAATTCGTAGAAGTATAATGAAATGAACGTAGTAGTCCGAAAATTTTGGAAAATTTCCACTGTAACAGGAAAACAAAAGCAGTGTGTAAGGTTTATTAACATGTTTTTTATGTTCCGAACCTGTATTGTCTCTTCTCGCTTTTCGTTTTTGTGCCAGAATGCAAATTAGTTAGCGTGTATTTAAGTGAGGATTTGGGATTGTTTTAGTGAGAACGTGTTCTTCCTACTGAAGAAGGCCATGTTACTAGTGTTATTCTACGATAATCATTCCTGTCTATGGCGTTGCTTTATTCTTGCAAATAATGCTGTCACACCGGGGGAGGTTAAGGGCCAACTTGCGCATTTAGCTACATTTGCGTAGCCTCTGGCTAATAAACACTTGGATTTAGTTCAATTTAAAATTCTACATTTGAGTTCGCGCCATAAATGCTGGCTGATTTGTAAACACCGGGAGTGCCTTCTGTTCATTTACTGAGTTCTTAATTAAAAGGTCTTTTACACTGTTAGCACGTCTCTGTTATACTTTCCCAGACTTAGCAATAAGTCGCTGATAGTTTTAGTTAGGAATCTTGACTTAATGTATGTTACCAAAACAAGTGAGACTTTACTAGCGTATTATTTACTTTTGAAAAGCTATTAAATAAAAGTAGATGAATATGCACAATATGCAGTCTTACGGCGTTCGACAAATATATATGCTATAAATATTAATGAGAAAGCAACAATGTATTGCATACTAGGATGCTAATACGCACGCGTCTGCAACAAAAGAGGTGACCCTTTTTGACTTTTTTGTACCGGAACCATAAATTCATTAAAGATTGTAGGAGCAAAAACGCCATTAGTGTCTTTGCAAAATTTTCGACGCATTACTGCTAGTTTAGCTACCTTAGTTAGCTGCTTTGTTTAGCTACCTTAGTTAACTGCTAGACTTAACTAAGGTAGCTAAACAAAGTTTTAATTTGAAAAGTAAATTAAAGAACTTAAACTAATGGTAAACCTGAGATGTGTCAGATCGAAGACTTTAGCTTTAATGCCGACGGTGGAAGCAACAATTGAATGGTGTGTTAAAAACACACCATGTAATCCAAACAATAAATGTTTGGATTTATTTATGTATAATCATAAATTTTAATTAAATTTATGTTATACCAATAAGACTTTCTAAAACTTATCTGCAAAGGAAGAATAAGATAAACATTTCTACAAATTAATTCTTTTATATCCAAATTTATCTTTCAATACTCAAAAAAATGATATTCCATGAAATATCCAATCAACGTAATCCATTTTGCATGAAATATGTGAAAGACTAGCGTAATTAGCATTATTTAATCAAAAATAGTCAAACGGTTTCTGATATACAAATCAAGGTGTTGCGCCTCTGACAGTGAATCAAACGCTTTGTGCAAAATGAACATCTGAGTGAATTTCTACAATACAACGTTTGATTTCAGGTGTCTAAACGGTTTTTAACGGCTCCGAAGTGTATATCATTTAGAAAAATCTGTGAAGTGTCAAATCACCGGCTGTGTAGAAGCAAGTCAGGCAATCATGGAAGCGGTGAAATATATAAATAGACAGTGTCTAAGCTATGAAAACAATTTCAGAACCCTAGAAATATTGTAAGAAATGCCGAACAAGGTAGTGAAGTAATAACTGCTTCTCCGGATCGATATTAGCAACAACTGCCCTCGTAACAGGAAGTTTGCTCACCTGCCACTCATCCGCCACACAGTCCGACAAGCTGGAGCTGGATGCCATTTCATTTGATAGCCGGAACCCTTTGGTTGCTATCCGTGACACTCTTACAGCAGGCAGCTCTACCCGAAGAGACGGCTCCTGACCAAAGCTGTTCTGTAGGACAACGAACAGGATGATGCCATCCCACAGAAGGAAGAAACCACTATCAGCACGCCACAGCGAAGGGACGGGTAGGGGATCACATGTGGTAAATTGAACGACAGTCATAAGAAAATGAATGTTTTTGTTATGAAGACTATTGTGCCTTGTGCAGTAGGTGCTTCGTACGATTAGAAAAAGAAAAATGATTTGAGATGACAATTATGTCTTGGGAGGGAAAATGTAAAAAAGCATTGATATGAAATTTAGGCATGGTTGTTGGAAATTTGGACTTTGAGATTTTTGATTTAAAGAACTAGCATATACACCACAACCAAAGAGCACATGATTTATGAATAAACATATTTTGACAAAATTTTCATAAACGAACTAATAGTAAAGAGAAGCTATTTTAACATATCTAGCAAAGTTACAGAACTCTGATGTTAAAAATTAGAATAATAATAATAATAATAATAATTTTAAAAAATAGTAAAGTACAATGCTGGTGTTAAACAGTTAAAAAGAAAAAACACTGAACATTAAAGAAAAGAATAGATTCTACATCTGGCTATGGGAAACAATAAGTGTTGAAGGGCTGCAGTGTGAAATTATTGTACTTCTGCGAGATTCTACGCCCCGTAGTGTTGCCCTTCTTTAACGAATCCCTTGGGCTTACTTTTCGACAGGATAATACTCGACCGTGCACGGCACGCCTTTCTAAATAAGGCCCGTCCACACGAGTACGCTCGAAACGTAGCTGACGAACGCGCTTTTACGTAAAAGCGTCCAAACGAGTATGCTTACGAAGAGTGCGTTTAACCAATATAATTATTTTGCGCAAAAATCCCTTGACGCTGTAATATAGCGTCAACAGAGCTGTATCTTATTACTTCGCTGTTCTTCTGTATGTTTGCGGCAAGTTGTCCGAATCAGATGATTTTTTTTTTTATAGCTGAAACTTTACTATTATGTGCAATTACTATTAAGCAGAGGCAAAACCGCAAAAAATGGCAAGAATGGGTCCGAAAGATTTACTTAGAGCGACCTGTTCAAAGATATTTTAGATTTTTTTTTTTTTTTTTTTTTTTTTTTTTTTTTTTTACTGCCTCGTTTGCGAAAGGAATATCCGGAAATATTAAATTCCTACTATGAGCTCACACTCTCCCTATATCTTGTTCAAATTTTCAGTACATAAAATGCTTTTTATTCATCCACTCAAGTTCCAAAACAATTTTTTAAACTTGCAGTGAATGACACTTGATCTTAATACAGCTTTTTCACAAATTAATTTTTTTTTAATTTTTAATTTAAAAAAATTATGTTTGTATTTTATTTATTTATTTATTTATTTTTGTATTTTTAAACTTTTCTTTGTGGACCTAAGTAGGAATTGACTTAATTTTTTTTTGGGGGGGGTATATTACTTGTTTTTTAATTCCTTCAGGATGAGTATCGACCAGTTTGACAGACTTGCAGATTCTATATCGTATAAAAATTAGGATTTATAAAATTGGTTTGGAATACAGTACATAAAGAGAATTAAATTGCTTAATTCTCTTTATATACACCATCCACCATATAATAAAACCAACTTCATATTTTTTTAACTCGCTCTCCATTGGTCTTTTGTTTTTCTTTTTATTTATTTTTGAATTTAGAATGAGGTTCAAACTTTGGACAGTTTATGAGAAATTATGTGCATGATAAAATATGCAATAAAGTAAAAATAAAGAGAGAATTTATAGATGATATATTATAAAGAGATGCAGATATATTTTTACATAAGGATTTCTATTTGCACTGCACATTTTTAAACTAAATTAAAAACAATAATAATAATGAATAAAATAAGAAGTGAAAACAATAATAATAGGTAAAATAAGAATATAATGATTCATGATTAAATATAAGAAACACGTTTCAAAATGGGAAAAGCTAACTGAATTATATCGTCTACGGGTGAGGCTCCAACTTGCCACCTTTCCATTCCTCCGCCACCAAAGCAGTGCGCTGACCACTCGGCTATCTGTGATAGCAGTGCCTGTGAAAAATAATGTAACAAGTAGAAGTCACTGCAAAGGTAATTTAATTAAACTTCAATAAATGATTGCTGTACGACACAAGTTGTAACTTTCCTCCAAAATTTCGTAATTGTATTTTATTGAATACTCTTTCACAGTCAACTGCTTTATTTTAGAAGTTATTATATTGAAGTTAGTTTTTGGTGTATTTAATATTGGGATATTTATAGAGGTTTTTATTACACATGATATAGCCAATATTTATAATAATTAAGGAGAATTTTGTAAGGCAGAAACTTTGATTTCGTAGAAACTGTAATTTATTTAGGTTCCTATTACTTACGGTATTATAAATAGGTGAAGCATATGGATATACTGGTCGGATCATTGCTTTATAAGTATACAGTTTTCCCCTTTAATGAGAATTTTAAATGTATACTAATATGTACGGTTTGAGAAATCTGAAGAGGGCGTGAACAATGCTGATTATTTTATTGCTGTATACAGTTATATTTCTAAGCAAAAACTCATCTCTGTGTGGCTCTGACGCCATATTGAAACGGGTAAGCAAGAAGGTTTTCTGATTATGACACGTGATAAGAACTCGGTCGGCTATTGGCTATACGCGCGCGTCACGGGCGAAAAAGCTGAACAGGAGCGTACTCAGTTTTACGTCTTCTGCGTCCTACGAATTTACGCCTGCGTCAAAAAAGTTACGTCAACTACGTCGGGAGCGTCCTCGTGTGGACGGGCCTTAATGCTTGTCTTCCGTGCTGCTCCAATACTTTTTAAGTCGGCGCTCTCGCCAGATCTCTCCTCAGCAGAGCACGTTTGGGGTTTGATAAGCAGGCGTATGTGAACGTCCCTGGATCGTGCCAATATAACTCGCCAGTTGAAACGTATATAGAAAACAATCTCGCAGGAGGACATCCACCAACTCTACGAGTCAATGCCCAGCGGGATATTTTTAATATATTTGTATTATATCTATCAGTTTTCGTTCCATTTTGATAACACATTGGTGCATCGCTTTCTGTGTTATAGAATGTACATACTGCATTGGTGTGCCGGGATTTTTACCGAATGGGAGCTAGATATGAAAAAAATTAGCCAGTCCATTGACAATACGCAACAGATGTACGCACGAAACGTTTACTAGAGGCACTTAACTCTTTCGCATCGAGAGAGGCCTCAAACATGTGAAACGCACCTGTATACGAATTTCTATCGGAGTGAATTTCCTTCCACCAGCCTAGCGGACTGTTACAGTGTTAACAACACATAAGTGGAGCAATTACTTCTCTCTTGGGGATCTTTGTGCTGTTTCACCCACTACGTGCAGCTTTTCCTTAGGATAGGATTGCAACTGCGAGCATCAATATCTAAACGTTGACACTAAACAAAGGAGATGAAAGGTTCATTCAAATAAGAGAGCTATATTAGTCGCTTCAAACGAATGATTGGCATGTCATTTAACAACTCCCGAAACCAATGAGCCATACACTTACGTGATGAACTTCACCTTGCTTCAGAACCAACAAACCTCAAATTCTTTCTCAAACTGGAAAAGCTTCTCTTGCGTGAACAACGTTTCTCCTTCCAAATAGAAGTTTATTCACTGGTTACTCAAACTATTTTGGGAATTTAATAAAAATAGCATCTTGCTGGAAATAGCAAATCATCATAGTTATTGAATAGCGAATGAAAAACAGGTAGACTAAAAAAAAAAAAAAAAAGTAAAGAGAAACAGCCTGAAATAAACTGAATAGAGAGAAAAAAAAAAAAAGGGTATTATTTTTTAAACTGACCTTCGTATTTGATTTTGTGCTCTCTCGCTGGCCATTACCTGCTCTAAAAGTGACATAGCCGTGGTAGTTATTTGCAGAAAAGAAAATTTTTGCCAGTTTGTTTGTTACTGTGTCGAGTAGCGCATTTGGAATTATTTGAAATGGATTAAATTTAAAAAAATAAATTTTTGATTGTTAATGAAGATTGGAGTTGCACGATATCTATTTCAAAATGTAATTATGTAGGTAGAAATAATCGAATGTTTACTACAGGCGTACCACATTTAACCCGTTCACTACCAGTTTATTTTTAAACATTATTGTTATTTATTCTGTGTTGTTATACAATGTCTTTTAATTTTATGTGGCACACATTTACTGAAATCTGATTCTTTTACTTAAGAGTAGTTTCCTAGGGGTAATGGTATAGAGATGTCCCAGTGATTTTTAATGGGATATACCTAAATATAACCTGCTCAGAAACATGATAATGAAAGTGTTAAGGGGCCAAACAACCTCCTGTAGCTCGCGAACCACATTTAAAGAGCCAGAGAGATGCAATTGTGCCTTGCAAGAAGGACAAATTATCAGTTATCTTCCCCTTAAAAATCATTCTAGAAACGTAGTTTCATCTTAAACTGAGCACTTATATTTTTTCCAGTCGATTAATTAAAACTGTCAGGAGCATTGTTAAATTTGTTTTTAATGGCGGGCACTAACCATTTTAGGCTTTGGCATCTACAAAGACCAGAAGTGATGGTCATTTTACTATGGAGGTACTTAATATACGGCCACCGTTAAATCTTATGAAGGGACAAACAATTTACTTCCATGCCTTCTCCGGAATTCGAACTCGGACCATTCGGAACTGCAGTAATCATTCAGCACAGTCAAAATCTCGACAGGATCTCTTTAATAACCACAGGTCACAAATACCCATCTTCCGAAGTAACTTTATAAATTCCGCTACAAATTTTAATATTCTATAGAGATTTTTGGTTAGGTCTAGCGACAATAGAATGCTCCACCAATTGAGTACAAATGCTGATAGTTATATAACAGGCGGTACAGCAACTCAGCTGATGGTAAGTAAGTAAAAAATTACATTGGTTGATTTCACTTAATTACTATTTGTGGCATATAAAAATATTTAGGATTTAATTATTTTAATTGAAACTGTTGGATTCATACAAAGATTCGCGTAGTCATTACATTTATAACCCTCAGTTCTTTCTGTCCTCGTGCAGTTTTGTTATTATACGATACCTTTTCTTTCAATAGTTATAAAACTGATGCGCGTGTTTGTAATGGCAATTAACTCGAGTTATATTCATTCTTATAGTTTCGACGGCTGGATCCTCTAAGCTGCGGCTGCATTTGAATCAGGTAACGTAGAGAATCCATAGTAATTTTTATTTTAACGGTGATTACTAATTTCTAGTTTCATTCCTTTGCTGAAAAGCAAAAACGTTATCGCATAAAACGGTTTACTGGAATCAGCTTCCGTTGCACCGTATAATCATCTATTCCTCTCGTCGATTGACAAGTTTGAGTCTGTCGATCGCGTTTAGGAATAAAAAGGCTGCTAATCAATAAGACCAAAAACGCAGCTTGTTTTTTTTTTTTTAAAAAGCAGAAAAAATAATGAAAAGTAAATAAATAAATGAATGCAACTAAGAGGAAAACATTGCCAAAGGCGGTGGCACTGCTCTCTTTACGATCTTTCTTTCTCTCTCTTGCTGATACCGTGTCTGGTCTAAAGGATTCGGTTCTTTGTATTGCTTCACAATGGCTTCATGTTCGGAGCCCATTAACAACAGAATGGTTAGAGTTTAATGCCTCCCGTGGTGTTCATAAAAATTCTTCCCCAACTGTAAAATGAGCGACGTGAGAAATTCGCAGCTGAATTAATTCGGAGAAAGATTTATTGCTCAACTAGCTTTTGCGATGCCTCTTAAAATGCTTGTAGCTGTCTGGTGTTCCTCGCTGCAGTGCATTAGCAGTTATGGTATAATGTTATAAAACATCCTATCTTTTGTCTTCTATTCTAAATGTGCGCGTCTGCGAAAGAGTACGGAAATCAAATTAAGCACAATTTTTTTTCCTTCTCTAATTAATTCGAAAACAGATTTATTGACTTGATTTTAATGTGTTTTCTATGATAAGCCTCTTTGAGCTGTAGATGTGCTTTTGTATAACAGGTTCTGTTTGACAGTATGCTAAGTAATGACCAGTATGAAGAAGGATATCTCATTTTAGATCAGACTATTTCAAATTTATGTTTAATTTCAGGCTGCATCTTATACCAATAGATTATATTAAATTAGTAACTGGAATGCGGCGCAAGATCGGCAAGCTGTGCCAGAACACGATCGACATCCTATGCTGATGTTGAATCTGTACCATTGTCGATCTTACGGTGTCATTACTATTTTTGCAGGTACTATTAAAAGTAATATTTTAATCAAATTTTTTCCTCCTTGATTATGTACCGTAGCACTTGCTTTTTCATCGAAGACAGACCTACTCTTAACAATCAACTTATTGAATACGTTAAATTTCAAAAAAAAAAAAAAAAAAAAAAAAAAGACGCACCAAAAAGGAAATGGGGACATGTTTAAGAGTAATGACGACGCGTCATTTCATACCAAGTCAGTCTCCCAGTTTTCTTCTATCACCGTGCTCCGTTAATGTTGTCTTTTTGGGTTTCTTTTTGGGAAGCTCCGCCAGGTGACTCCGACCAGGAAGAACGGAACTCCGACGGTCCGTAAGAGGTCATTTCGAGCAATAACGAGTGTTCGGGGCACTTTCTTTACCTAAGCGCTCTTACAGCACCTTTACTAATTATAAGCCTTGTCTATATACGTAGTTGACGATTATACGCCAGTGCAGATCCTATTCCGGCTTCGATTCTATGTCAGTATCGATTTTAGGCCAGTGTTCAGCACACTAAATCATAAGCACTTAAGGCAGGAATAGGCGGGATATATTTGAAGCAAGCACCTTAAAAATAATAATTTAATGAAACTCCCCTTGATTATGCGCCGTTGCTAAATATTAGCCATGTCTATTCATGCGATTATTCACTGTACGCCGTGGCGTCCAACTTAAGCCGGGATCGATAATACGCGTCTCTAATAGGTATAGTGGTTAGCGATAAAGGCTGGCCGATGTGCCCGGGTCCGAATCTCGGAGACATGGGTGTTTGTAAGTGTACAGTATCTGTGCGCCATGGGACATTCAACTTATAGGTGAGCCGGAAAGACTCTCTAGTGTTTTAGTGGTAGTAGAAGAGAGTTGAGAAACTCTTGAATCGTTCCTCGAGATGTTCTCCATCAAAACAAAAGTGGGGCTGCAGAGTTAATGCAATAGGATTGTACTTGTACCACCAGCGGTGAAATTCTGATACCTTGTCCGCTTGTATATTCAAACCTGTCGATTCTATCGCTACAGTTGTTAGCCATGCTGGTTGCAGTATCGTTTTTCAGATTCAAAACCTGGAGAAGGCTTGTATATTGTAAGTGTTATAGTGTATGTGCTGCACGGGGACACTTAATATTAGCCAGCCGAAAGTACTGTCAAGGAGTTTGTTAGTAGAAGAGGAGTAGGAAGCCTTTTGATCCATCTTTCTGGGTATTTTTTATTAAAATTGGGATGGAGCTGCAATGTTAACGCCGAGGGACTAGATAGATCCTGCGCGTTAACATTGCAACACATTGTTAACGAGGAGTTAACGCATTAACAATGTGTTGTAAACAATGTTAACATTGCGAACTTTTGTGGCGTTCTGGTGTTCCAGTCACTTCATCCTGTTTTGTCTGTCCTGTCGATTCTGTACCGCTGTCAATTCTACACAGTGTTGGCCCTATGCTTGTGTTGTCTCAGTGCAGACAACAAATGTGAATTAACGAATATGAAAATTTCATTTTTACGGTGTGGAGTGTATAGCGATTCGATTTTGTGCTAGTGTCACTTGTACGCCATGTCGATGCTACGCAGTGCCGACTCTAAAAGCTGTGGATCTAGTGCAGTGTTGATTCTATACGCAATGTCGGTTCGAGGAATGTAATATCCCCTGCAGTCCCGTTTGGCTATGCTTTCAGTACAGTTGGTTGCCCGCGCCAGTGATGTCCACTTTTAGCTGTGGATATTGAGCCAGAAAGGAAAAAAGTGAATTCTCAGCCAAAAATTTTGTCTCCCACTTAAGGAACACGTGCAAGTAACCCGACTCCTATCAGCTGTGGCCTGAATGAAACAGTTTCCGCTACTCAAAGTTATCCAAACTCACAACTGCACATTTGGCGATAACTTACTAAACTTGGTTTCTGTAGAGCAGTCGAACAAGTATGAAACAATTTATATGAATTTAACTATGTTTAAAGTTAATGCAGTTTAAAGTTAATTAAAAAAAATACATGAAAGCTTCGAAATTTTGTATTACACCCAAAGCGTGTTTTAATGTCTTGTTAAATTTCATGTTCTTTTCCCTTAAACCATAAAATTCAATCCAACAGCAATGTCGCAAAATATTTAAAATAGCATATCTTTAGGATTTCTGATAAACAGTCGCGTTCGATGAAGATAAAATCCCCCCCCGCACAGTGTTGCCATTGCTCGCTTTGAAATAGTTGAATTTGTTAATCAAAAATTCGTTAAAAGTGTTACAATATATGAAATTAAATACAGTTGGAGTCCGTACAGACTCTAGCCGGTGAATGCAGACACATGTGATCATGTATTATCTTGATCAATTTTTCCCCCCCTCCGGAACTCAGTTCGGCGTTTTTCCTTGTTAGCAGCATCAATACAGACTATCATCTCGCAGTACACCTTACTGTCGAAGGTTTTACCTTTTTCCAAATACTCTTTGTGGATAATACCACGGCAATCTCACCATATACAAAGCATGATCTTTTTGTTAGTCAAATTGCACTTTGCCACGCTGCCGACGGGCTCTCCGGACACAGCACTTTTCGGCCTTTATTGTTGAAGAGCCCACCAGCGGCTGAGCGGTAAAGTCGCTGAACACTGGTAGTTTGGTCCGAGGTTCGAATCCCGCGAACGGGCTGGCTGCATGGGTGTTTTCGTGGTTTTCCCCATGTGTAACGTGCATACGAGCCAGTTTCCCTTAGAAAGTTCTCCACGAAGGCATCCCTCCTCTTAGGCAGATAGCCCTAGTGTGCTTTGCCGTAATTAAATACACCACACCACCTTTGTTGTTGAAGTAAATCTATTTTTCATAACAAGTGACGATCCGGACAGAATTTTGTCTTTGCGTTGATATTCGAGCAGTTTAGTGCAGTGCCGAACACGTCTGTCATGATCTGCTTGATTCAGGTCATGCGGCACCCATCGATTGAGCTTGTTCGTCAAGTTTACGCAATTCATAGCTAATGGACATGGCATTAATGTCTAACTCCGTAGCAAGCTCTCGAGTAATTGCAAACTGATCTTCTTCCACAAGTTCTCGCAGGCGGGCTTCATCAGCATCAAGAGGCCGACCAGAGCGCTGTGCTTCTTGAATGTCATAGTCCTTAAATTTGAACTTTCCGTACCAAACCTTCACAATGTCATATGATACAACATCAGTATGATAAGTTGTATCATGTGTAGTAACTAAAGCTGTACACATGATTTGGTGATATTCCGTAGTTGACTTTTTTCAACAGAGCTGGAAGTAAATAATGGTTTTAATCTGGTAGTGTGATAGTTCCATTTCAGACACCTCGTACTTAATGATAACTATATATTTTTTTTTTTACAAATTTCACAACACAGTGCTCTAAAGAAAGTCTCTTTCTTTCGAATTCCAAAAATTATTTGACAAAATATAATTAAACACGTCAACGTGAACTGTTTTCGCAAGCTATATTTGCGGTGGCGGGAAACTTTCGTTAAAACCCGATATTATTTGATAGCAATTGAATGTCTGCTATATGCTTTGAAAAATCGATCGGTTAAGTTTGAAGCATTCGTAGTTAAAGCATTAATTATATTTTAAAACGCTATTCCTCCTATTCTTTCCCCCCTCCCTTCCCTGTATTGGTTTTCAGTATCATATTGATAGCAAGGGCGTTTCGAGATTCTCTACTTGTAGGCTACTTTTCACGGGAAAATCCTTAGAGAAAGCAGCTAAACTTCATATGCTTTTGATGTTAATTTCTAATTTGATGCTTCATATGTTAATTTCTTTGAGTTCAGTCTTTCAACTAATAGTAGTGTCCTATCAGTACACGCGTTCCACACGCAACCTTGAGTGCAGCGAGTATCTTGCCTATTGCAACTGCTCAATCACTGCCTTAATATTGGGTCGCTCCGGTCACGATACTTAAATCTGCACGCAACAACCAAGTTATAGACAACGAAAATTTTTGGATCGCTTCAGATAACTTCGAGAGACTGTTATCTAACAAGAATTCACATTGAACTCGAGCACCTTGAAAATTTAAACTTTGTTCTAGATGTGATAGCTTAAAATGTTTTGCTTAGGCGCAGAATCAAGAAGCAGTATCTTTTCGCAATTCTCACTTTCAAGAGCCATCGTAAATAATTACTTTTTTGTGCTGCTTTTACTTTTGCAGTGTATCATTTCATGTTGACTCGCCTATGCTAAATGATCCATGCAGCTGGCTGCGCCATTTTGTGTAAGTAAATGTGACGCATCGGTGGAAATGTTTTAAAAATTAGCTTTTCCTATGCAAGAGGCTGTTGTGTCCAACGTAAATGGTTAAAGGATCTATTAGACGTGTGTTTAAAACCCAAATATAGGGAGTGGCTGTTCTTAATAATTAATGATCCTTTATTTTTTTTACTTCTACTCGCTTAAGAAGTTTGCCACATACCTTACATTGCGGATCTTGATAAATTGCAGTAGAGTGGTGTCTGCCTTACCTCTACCACGACATTGCACCGACTTGCTTCTTCTTTTTTGGTATATTTTTCGAACACACTACTTTTTGCTTCTTTTATTAGTTCCAGTTTCATTTTTATCATGTAAAGAAGAGTTCTGTTTTGATAGCAATGCGTAAGCGCGAACGTTTTTCTGAAGCGAATTGCTGCGTGATAGGATTTATAGAAACTCCCAGGTTTGCTGGGAGAAGACGTTATAACAAAACTTCTTGTAAGTTGCGAAATTTTTCCATTTTTTAAGGCTTAGAATATTAATAACATTAACCAAATCAGTTTTTTAATTAAAAATTACATCATGCAGATTTTTAACTGTAGTAGAATAAACTTGGCAATTCAATTAATATATGCATAAGTTACACCTAACATTGCATATTTATTTATCCAAAAAAATGCATTCACTAATCCAATGAACCATTTCCGATATTCGTTGAAACATTCAAAGAATATATTTGCATATATAATTTTTAATACATTAAAATTACACTTCCATGAGAATAATTATCCTATAATTAAGAAAGACAGTTTTACATGTTTGTTTTTAGAGGTGTGTTGTAATTGTTTGATTTTCTGCGTAGAGACATTAAGTTATTTCGAAGCAGGAGAGATGAAAAATGAGCAATGCCCTCTCCGGGAATCGAACCACGGACCTCTCGAATATGCGCCGAGCGTGCTGACCACTACACTACGAAGGCATTCTAAGAAGGTAGGAGAAATACCTTATATACTCCCCCTTTTTAAAGGGCGGCTGGGGTTTTAGGGAGCTCAATCGCCGAATCCTGGTGGTGGAGAATCATCATCCACCACCTTTTTAGTTCGGTCGCCACTATAGAGACATTAGGTTGTTTCGAAGCAGGAAAGATGAAAAATGAGCAATGCCCTCGCCGGGAATCGAACCACCGACCTCTCGAATACGCGCCAAGCGTGCCTACCACCGCACTATGAAGGCATGCTAAGATGGCGGGAGAAATACCCTATAGCTGTACTGTATCATATCTATTCAGGGAGATGACCAAATTTTATGTCTATTACTCGACAGAGAAAATTGCCATTATGGAAACCCTGTTGAAATCTTTTTGAAACTTCCGAGCATGTTTAAGCACATACTACATAAATTATGCCAGTTGCAAATCAGTCAAATGTTATAGCGTGCAAGAGGGAAAGAAGAAGTTCAGTCTGCTAAGCTAATTTTTACGATGTTCTCCTGATCTCAAAATTTATTATTTATATCGCTTTTACCTTCTTATACGAAGTAAAGGAAGTCTTGTAATCGCGAAAAATTTCGGCTATCATGTTTCAACGAAACTATCGATTTTGATCACTTTCCGAATCCATTTGAACGATGTTTTGCTTGATACCTGGACGTACGGATATAATAAAGGGTTTTCTTTTTCACCCAAAACGGATTGTAAAAATGGACGTAACACCTGTAAGTACACATTGGCGAATTTGATGGATGGGCATTTTTGCGGTCTGATTTTGGCAACACTGGCCGAGCAAATGAACTGAAGAAGTTCGTGAACTTAACATTACACCAGTAAACAATATGTTAATGCTTGTTAACAACAAATTTTCTGCTTTTGTAAAAGTTTCAGAATTGTAATATATTTATTATCAGTCATGCTTAATAATCTTGGCCGCATTAAATGTGTGTGTGTATATATATATATATATATATCCACTCTGTTGACCAGCTCGGTGATCTCAGTTTTTCATTCTTGTATGTTCGTAAATTGTGCATTTGTTTAAAAGTAATTGAATAATGTTTTTCTTACGGTTCAGGTTTTTATGCCTTAATTAATCTGCATGCAATATTTGTAGACTTATCAACAATTTAAAAGTGGTGCTAAACCTAACGAGGCCGCCATTTATTTACATCTGAAACTCTTAGTAGAGTAGTGAATTAAGTCAATAGGTGGACTAACTTCAGCGTCTTTTTGCCGAATGCGACCAAAAGTAAGCTTTAAATTTTGTGCGCTGAAAAATCTGCCTTCCGAATTGATTATTTTTGCGTAGAAATAGTAATTGTAAAAACTGTTTTTAACTGTATTTGGTGTTTTATGTTTTCTGTATTTTAAAATTTTTAATGAAGAAGTTTTGAGTTTTTATGTATTTTTGCCTTGTCACGAAGTGAGAACTGAATTAATTGAACGAGAAACATATCTCTAATAAAATTCAAGGAAGTATGTTTAAATGAAATGCAGTAAAATGTGTGTACCTTTTAATAGGTCGAACAAGGAAGTCAAGTGGTGTCCACATCGGATATTTTGAATCAAAGTTTAAGAAGTGAAACTATTTCAGACTGAAACAAAAATCTGTTGAGGAAACCCATACGTTTTCTAGGGGTTTAACTTATAGGACTACACACAGTTTATATGTCAGCTTCATATCGCTGGAAAGAATGAGAGCCGAACTGTGCAAGTTGCATGTCAGGAGGTTTTGATCCTTATATCCGATGTCATTGTTTGTCTGCTGCTGATCTATGAAGTTGGCAGAGAAATCTGAATGTTCCAATAATAGTACAGATCAGTGGTTCTCAACCTTTTTTTTTTTTTTTTCCGTTTATCCCTTTCATCATTCTAGACTATCATTCCCTAGACTTTTTGCACAAAATTCATTTCTAGACTTTTTGCACAAAAATCTAGTTGATGACTTCGCTTTCACTCCGTTTATCTTCGTTCCACAACCTATTTACAATTTGCATTTGAAACACTGAAGCTTTTGCTGTGTTTAACATAACACCAACACTTTGACTATGTTAATCTAGTTCCAACAAAGTTGTAATCAGCAATGTTGTCATCTGCATTTGTGATAATTTTTATCACAAACTTCTTTTTGCGTATTTTAAATATCAAAAATTTATGTTTCTCGGGTACTTATTGATTTGTTACTTGTAAATATACACAGTATTTAAATCTCGAATTTATATATTCCTTTGTGTTGAAATATTCTTTCTCTGAAGTAGGAAAAGTTAGTATTTAATTATCTTTGTTCGTCGGTACAGTCGTGCTCCAAGAAACGCAAAAATGTGAGCTCTCTTGAGATTTAATGCTTATTGATTAAGATAAAGTGCTCAAATCATAACTCGATTACGCCGTATAGATAGATTTAATAAAATTTTATCTTGCTTAATTACCCCAGGGCCCTAATAATTAAAACTACGAATTTTGTATGCATAACACTTTTTGTTTATCATATTTTGCAGTATCAGAAGATGGAAACGTGATGTTGGCCACGCGAGCACGTGTATCCAATTACTGCGTGCTGAGGATAATAAAATTAACAACAGAAAGGGCCCTCATAATTTATTTCGGGCCCCTCGATCACACGTGGAGGCTGTGAGGCTTTCTATATTATGACAGCTTGTCCGTCACGGAGTCTAAATAAATTATCAAAGAGATGAAATCTGAATTATTATTTATCTATCTATTTTTTATGACGTTACTCTGATTTCATCGCTCATCAATTAATAACTTTTGGAACATTGTTACCGAACTGATTAATAAAAAAGAAATTAAAAAATAAATTCCAACATCCAATTTGAGAGATCGCCTTCATTTGTTCATCAATCAAAAAAAATATCCTCTGTTGCGTCCTAAAGTGCTTGTGGGCGTGCCCCCTTTTAAAAAGCTATTGGTTAATGTAGTTGTCCAATTTGGAGCCAAATATTAATTAAGAACAAGAACTCATTTGAAACGGCTATCTTATGGTTTTTATAAATTATCTATTAAAAGTGTGTAAGTTATTAATATTTTTTGTTTAAATATTAATTATCCCCCCCCCCCTGTTTTTTATCTGACACTGATCGTGCGAAGATTTCTAGTCATGACCTCATTTAACTTCTGGCCTCTGATGATGATCGGCTTTTAACTCATGTATAACGAGCGATAAGGTTATTACCATCTCTTTACAGGAGAGACTTACTGCTCAGCGTGATATGTATAAGAAGCTTCTAGATAGAATTTCTTAAATATTTATATTGTTGTGGGAAAAAATGATATGTTACGGTAAAATTGGCCGCAAGGAAAAGAACGTTAATTGATGTAGATTTTATTTTAGCAGAAACTGAATACAACCGCTTGCTGCACCTACAAATAAATGAAATACAGGTACTACAAACAGAAAGAGAGATTGTTGTGGTATATTTGTGATATTTGTCTTCATTTGGATGAAATGAAAGTTAATAATAACAAACAAAACTTACAAAAAAAAAAATTAAAAAATTAAAAAATCTGAAAGTTTTGGGATTTTAACGATCGTCCAAAAATTTTGTTGAGGTTTCTTACGCTCTGTCTGACCTCGCAGTCTATCAGTCTGCTGTTATATTCACTTCTACTACCCCCCCTTTTTTTTGTCTTTTTAGCTTTACTTATTAAGCATCATTTTCTTCGCACTAACGCTATATGCAATTCAACAACAAAATAATAAAAATTTTAAAAGCAGCATACAGGTATACGTTTAGAATTCACAATCGCATACAATTTTTTTTTTCCTCTGTTCATCATATCAGTGTTCAGTTTTTTTACTAAGATGGCTTTACAAAACACTTTTTTATCTTTTTATTCTTAACGTTTTCTGCGTTTACTTTAATTATTAAATTTCATAATCTTGTCATATTATTAAATGTCATATAATGTCATTCACACAGTCTAGCGATAAAAATGCTTTATTCTGTATAGTGTTGCCTCTGCTTGTGTGACGATCCAGCTACTAGCACCCCCGCGGGCACAGGTGCTGAATTATAACTTCCTGTTTGTTCGCGGACGAAATGGACCATACCTGCAAAAAGCAGGACTGCAGATAAAACCCCCTGGGAGTTTCCGGACACAAGGAACTAATTATGTTTCTCTTCGCAGATAACAAAACGAGTGAAATCTTTGTGTAAGGGTTCTTCATGTGATTTTGAGGTGACAGGACGCATCTTTTACGTTCTAAACCACGCCAGTGGTTTCTGTAGAACAATAGCTTTTTTATGCTGTAACTACAGTAAAAAGGACGCTTTTTTGCGTCCAATCTGCGTTAGCGGATATTGTATGATTTAGGGCTGTAATGATCAGTTTATTTTTATGTTTTAATCAAGAAATCTATTTTAGTTTATCAAATAAATAATTTAAAAGACAACCTGTCTTTCTTTCACCCGTAACGGGTGTACTGACGTTACACTTGCTCTAAAATCGTTGAATTTGGTAATGAAAAAGTTGTTAAAGTTTTACAAAATATGAATTAAATAATAAACTAAATTCGAAATTCAAAATTCGGTCTTCCAGTTGCACAAGTTGGGTGTGGAGGACTACTTTTTTCAAAATTTGATGGCTCTAGGTACCGTGATTTTTTTTCACAGTGCAAGAAAAATGCATACATTCATGCAGATTCTTCATTATTTAATTTCTTTAAATATAATGCAGGGCGATGATATTTGGTGGCAACAATTTGAAAAGTGTTACGCCGTTTTTAGCGATTTAACGCAAAATGCCGTTTTGAGACCAACATTCCATTCGGGAGACTAACGTCCCTTTTGGGCTAGTAAAGTAAAAGAGGGAGAGATTGCTGGGGTACTGTTTGTCGTATCTGCGTTTAATCGCTGAAAGCTCTTTTACTAAAATAAAAGCTAAGCAAGTTAGCCTTGTGTTTCTTGAAGTCAGCTCGATTGAGTGTTTGTTAAAATAAACAAACTTAAATGGTATTAAGATCAGGTAGTAGTATATTTTAAATCATTAAATCTTCTTTTAACCTAACTGGGTCCACGACTGTTGCGAGCTGCGACATAACTTAAGTAATTCCATCTACTTTTGTATCTTGAGAAAAATCAAACTATCCAGACCTTCTGATGCAGGTTGGATTTTTCATGCCGAATACATGGCTCTTGTAAGACTTAGAACTCAGCATTGAAGCAAGCTAATTTGTTCGAATTGCTGAGCCCTCAAATATGTATAATTAAAATAAGGACGATGGCTTGTAAATATGCAATAGTAATAGCAGTAAATGTAATAGTAAATGTATCTGCTGAGCAGCACTCATTATCGATGTATAATTTATTGAAATTTCCATGAAATGTTGCCCCAACTTGTTTGATGATAATAAAACTAAATGCAATAGAGCAGTTCAAACTATCCTCACAAATCTTTTTCCCTAATTTAGTTGTCTTACTTCACTGTACAAGAAGAGCAGTATGTAGAGTGCTATTTCACCGTAAATAATTTTAAATAATATGGATTGGAGTGCTTCAGATTTTAGATAGTTGATCACTTTTACAACTTTACAGCTTTTACAAAATAGAAGTTCTTAAATACTGAGATACTTTTTTTTCGGGGGGCGGGGGTAACTAATGTCTGTCTACGCAAAACACAGTGACTTTTCGTTGCATTTGCAGCTACTTCCAAAATTCAAACCGCCACCTCCTTCGCCTTGCTCACCATCGCTTGTGCCGTATCTTCAAAAACGTTGGTGCACGTTTCCCAGTCAAGTTTGTTTTTATAAATACAACTATTAATGCAGTTATATACATATATCTTTTTCAACTGGTTTTTTTTGGAGGTACCCGCAACGTAGCAAATCGTCTTCTGTGCTGTTATTATACACACAGCAGACACATATGCCCCTAAAACAGAAAGATCTGTGATATCTGTTAACTTTTTCATTTGTAAAATAAATTCATACAAAGTTTAAGTCGCTTAATTAGCTCGTAGAGTCGTTAGATTTTTTTTTATGGAGGTAGAGATGTGTGCAGTGTGCTGTCACCCGAATTCGAACTCGGGACTTCCGAGGACTAGCAGGACGTGCTTCTAGTTACACCGCGAAGGCAGGAGGTAAGAAGGGAGAAAATGCCTTACAAGCTTCGTCTGTATATCAATGCAATATATTGAGATTGCTGCCCAACTGATATAATGATTTAAAAACTCTGACTGCCGAACGGAAGGACCCGTGTTTGAATTCCGAAGAAGGCATGGATGTTTATAAATGTATAGTTTTTGTGTGGCATGGGGGCGCTCTAAATATGCAGTGACCCGGAAGTCCTCTGGAGAGGTTGCTGGTAGGGGAAGAGGGTGTGTGACTCTCGGACAGTGTTCCCCCAGGGTGCACTTTCTCAAAATTTGGGGCGGAAGAGCTAAAGTCGAGCTGTCACCTGTGTGGTGTGCTCAAGGCTCTTGCTAACGACATGCGCATTTCATTCCTTACCACGATGAATGTCATGGGCTTGTGCTGACCACTGTCAGACAAGTGAGATTGGTAACAACAACAACTGTTGAGATTATGATTATTGAGCGAACTTCAGCTTGCGATAACAATATTAATTTGAAATAAGCATGTATTAAATGTAACCCATATTTTCAATAAATACTTAAAATACATTATTTTTTTTAACAATTGGATGTATGCACTTGCGTGAACTATTTTCCGTAGCTTCAGGTAGAAAGAAATAAGCATAATAAAAAATATTGCTCCTACCTCAGGATTAAAATAAACCGCGAATACTAATAATTTTAATTGTAATTACATTGTAATTATATTTAATGTGCATAAATTATAACTGCGGTTATAAGTATATTGTAGTTTTAATTGTAATTATAAATTTTGAAACTTCAATTACATTTTAATTGAAGTATAACTGCAGTTATAATTATGTTGTAATTATGTTGTACAATTCATAATTAAATTATACTATAATTCAATGAACAACAGTTACAATTACGATGTAATTGTAATTGTAACTAATTGTACGATTTGTAATACAATTACATTGTAATTGAATTAATTGTAATTGCAGAATTTATGATTACAATTACAATGTAGTTGAAGGATGTCAAATGACAGTTACATTGTAATTAATTTAATTGTAATTGTAGCCGCAACTGCTTTGTAATTACAAATATAAGTAATTCAGTTATATTGCAATGGAATTACTTGTATTTGCAGTTGCATTGTAATTCAACTAATAATCAATTACATTGCAAATGAGTTATACCCGACTCTGTTATATATATATTATTGCTCTTAATTTGACAACATTTCTTATTCTTACTAGAGGCAATTTTCTTTTGTAATAATAATAACACATGATTCCAGGCGTTAAAATATTGGATAACACAAGGGCGCTTAATCAGTCTATTTTGGACAACACTCTTTAATCAATGCATAACGGTATCACCGCTGATATGACAGGATTTCTTCAAAAAATAGACGTAGAAAGGAAAAACATCATACTAGAATCACATTTTTATGAAATGTTTTCGAGGGGGGAGGAATACCCTAAGGAAATGGTACCTGATTTTCATTTGCAAAATGAAGACGATTAAATCTCTTTCTCAAGCAGATGTCTTAATATCTGTTCGCCATGACGGTCAGAACGATGCGCAGAGGACAAATGCCTGATTTTCCCTTCGTCGTCAGTGTTCACGTTTTCTGAACCATCAATAAAACGGTTTTTACTGCCCATTTCGATCAGTTTTATTGCCTATTTTAGCCGTTCCAATTTTCTTAACTTCTGGACACCTGTTATTACCTATACATATATAATATTATCGGTACTTAGTCATATTTTTTCGCTTGATAAAGAAGCACAGAACGGTTTCTTATCCAAGGGCCTACGCGCATGCGTGTCATGTAAAGGCTTCTTATGTGTGCTGCGAAATCTCGAAGGTTCTAAATGCTGTTTTCTTTCATTAATTGTTCAAAGTTTTAGATCAATTAAAAAACAACAATATGTGGAAAATAACTTTGTTGTTTTTTATTCCTTCTTGTCTGGGGGGGGGAAAAGAAAAAATAACAACGTAAATTTATACATACATGTTGTTTCTTTCATATATAATTTAGATAATTAGATTTTTTGAGGCCAGGAAATATGAAAAAGTAACACCGACTCGCTGGAATTCATATCACAAATCTCTGAGTTGTTAACTGAACTGATAATCACTTAAACCAAGAAAATACGCAAGGGGAGATGCGATATTGATTATTCGGTAAAAGCTGACATGAATAGGAATTTAAGCATTGGAAATGGATGAATTCTGTAAAATTAGAATCAAATTTTTTATATAATCTCCGTAGATGGGGGAGGAAGGGAAGAAGTAAAATATTCATTATGCTATTATGTTTTAATTTCATAAAAATTTCCTTCCTTTGTGTGTAAAATATACAGAGGTATTCGGCTCTGAATCTGTTTTTCACTGCTTGTTGCTGAGTGATTTCGACCTGAACAAAGGAAGAAGCTCAAAAACTAAATTACCTTGTTTTAGCGATTAATGATCCTGTACTGGATAAAAAAACTATCAGCTTTGTTACATGGCTCGCTGTTAATTACTAATAACGCCTGTAAATTTTCACTTAAAGATGCACAATATTTTGTGTTTAAAGCTTTATGAACATTTTACTGGTTTCACATTTTGCTGTGCGGGGCTCATGTGAAATGTTATATTTTGCATTTATATGATTCCCTCCTTGAACGGAAACTATTTTCTTCAAATTATTTTTTTAAAAAGATAATTTACTCTTTTCATATTTTTAAGAAAATAAAGTCTGTAAGCAGACTTTTTCGAACATCTTATACATTATTCTAGCCTTACTTTCTTTTCGTCAATTTTTTAACTTTGTCAATTCTTTCTAATTTTTCTAAATTTTCTAACTTTCAAATAGGCAAATATGTATCATTTCCAGAATTTCTGGAAAGCAGCGTACATGCCTGGAAATTTGTCAGAAGTCTCGAAAAGGAGGGGGGGGGGGAGATCTGCGTAATTGACAAACAAAGTGACTGAGTTTTAATATAGTGACTAAAAACTGGCCTTTCGTATTTCTTTTCCCTTTTGTACAGCTAGTTATAAAGTCTATTTTCGATATCTCGAATCCCGCTAAAAAAGGGGAAAAAATCGAAATAATCAGGGTTAAATTTCTGATTAGCATTAGAATGATACTGCATTCAATGTTGCGACATAAAACCCATATTAAGGAACATATGATATAATTAAGACACAATAACACGCCGAATAAATACTAATTCAGAAATCAAACAAACAAAAATCAGCGTTATATTTACAAAGTTTTCACAGGACTAGTTTCGATGGTTTTACCGAACCACCATCTTCAGCTGCAAAACCGCAAATGAACAAGATAGGAAATAATGATTAGATAAGATAAGAAAGCCTGGACAAGAATAAGCAAGTGGCGCCATCTGTTGGTAAAACCAGAACTAAAACATAATTTCTTTAAAGGCCGAAGGCAAATTTGGATTGGAATTAGGATCGTTAACTAGAACAGAAAGATTTTTATGAATGTGAAATGCCTCTAGAAAATCCAGTTCTCCAATGGAAGATGTTTTTTGAATAATTTTGGCAGCAGAAAAACTGAAAGTGTGGTTTTCGGACCAACAATGTTGAGCAACAGAAGACTTCTGTGTTTCCTTTTTTCTAACATATGCCTCATGTTCTTTGACGCGAAATTTTAAGGCTCTCTTAGTTTGGCCAATGTAAATTAAACCGCACTGGCAAGGAATCCTATAAATACCCCAGGAATTCATATCCGGAATGGGGTCCTTGAGTATAGAAGTTGGAATTTTATTGATGGGAGAGTAAACAACACGAAAGTTAAATTTCTGCAAAATATGTGCAACTTTATAGCTAATTGATGGAAAGAAGGGAATGACAACAGAATTTTTATAATCTCCTAAAATAAGAGTGTGGCTTTTAGTGTGTTGAGATGAGAATTTTTTAACTGCTTGATTAATAATGTTGGGTGAAAAGCCCCTGTCAATAGCTATTGCTTTTAAATAATTTAGTTCTTCATCAAGGGCTAGTTTGGAGGAGCAAACTTGAAGAACACGGAAAACATAGGAATAAAATGAAGCTAAATTTTGTTTAGTCGGATGACATGATTTAAAGTGTGGTGGAAGGCAAACCGATGAAGGTTTACGGTAAACTGTAGTACTGAAGTTGGATGTGTTACGTGTGACCAGAATGTCGAGAAACGGAAGAGAATTGCAAGTCTCAAGTTCAAAAGTGAACTGAATAGCAGGATCAATAGAATTCATTGTTGAAAGAACTCTATTTAAATCATTTTTATTACCTTCAAACAGGGTAAAAGTATCGTCTACGTAGCGGAACCATGCCGGGAAGTTTAAAGTTTCAAACAATTTTGATTCATAATAATGCATGTAGATATCAGCCAGGATGGGACTGAGGGGGCTTCCCATGGCTAATCCCTCAGTTTGCTTGTTTGGTTCGGTAAAACCATCGAAACTAGTCCTGTGAAAACTTTGTAAATATAACGCTGATTTTTGTTTGTTTGATTTCTGAATTAACATATGATATGTTAACGGTGTTTTATTTTCAGCTAAAAGTGCAAGCTTTATCCAGGTTTAAATGAAATTTTTTAGTCAGATACCTAGTATAAAAGTAACCGTAGCAAAAATTATTCAGTGGCAAAGTCTGGCGCCTATTTAAAGTCTTACACGGACTAGATAATATTCCGTGAATCAATCGATGTGAATAATTCAGCCCTAATGTTTTCAGAGAATTTTAAAAAGATATGCAGTGTGTTTTCCTTTGAACGTAACATTTTTATAATCTGCTTGGAATTCTGTTTCGTCAACATCGTCTGCAATTGGTTTCATATCTGCCCCAATGTTTGCATTCGGTGAATTAGATTTAATTTATTTTTAGAAATTTCTCACTCTTTTGAAGCTATATTTCTGACTTGAGCTTCAAGCAAATTCACTTGTTTTATATGGTATTTTGTTCCTGCTTTCTCCGTGGAGTAACTAGAAACACATCCAGGAGGGCATTACGTATTTCTTCAATTTCTTGACTTCGAAAAAAATTCGAATGGCTATAAAAGTGGCGTCCAAACTAAAAGAGGATCACTACCAGGATTTGTGTTTCGCATAAAAAACATTTATTTCATTCATAGTCACATCGTGTCAAGCTGCGGTGAAATAAATACACTTCCTTTCTTCTAATTCTGATTTATGAATGAAAATCTCTTTAACAAATAATACTTACAGATTTGTTGGGAGTCCATGACCACTCCTCTACATCACCACACCCAACCACTCTATCAGCTCGCTGCTTTTAAACTCTTTAATTTAACTATACATACGTGGCGGCACAGCGCCCTCTATAACTTTCTCTACATTGTCAAATGGGTCTACTTATCCCCAGACGCCCTTTAAAAGGAGAAGTATATAAGGTATTTTCTCCTTCCTTTCTGCTTGCCATCGTGTTATAACAGAAAGCACACTCGACGTGTATTCGAGAGGTCCGGAGTTTGAGTCGCAGCGAGGACTTTGCTCATTTTTCATTTTCCTGCATCGATGTAAGCTAATGACTCTACAGTTTGTATCCTGTTTCAACGCTAGTTAGAAAAGCTAGAAACTTAGAAAAATTATAATTTTAAGAAAAGAATTTCTTTCTCTGACTTGTCATTATTGTACTGGAGAATGAAGATGATAGAAAATTCTCCACGCAGAGCATTGTTACAAGCCTCCTATGCCTTCCCTTTTATAATAAAAATCTATATAATACAAAATGCAGAAACTAAAAAAGAATACACTCCTACTGACTTAAAACCTGAGTATTACTGACAAACAAGTCCTAACGCCACTGTGATCTACTCAGCCACTCTCCCCTGCGTGGACAGAGGGAATAAAATTCAATTACTAATTCAGTGCTATGACACAGGAATCGAAAATATGAAATACAAGAATTCCAAAGAAAATATTTTAAAATAGGTTTAGAAAAATGTCGTAGGATTTATTCTAAAAACTCGAGAATAATGTTTTTTTTTTTTCCAACATGAAGAAGTTCGAGATACAGATATTCTTGAAGACAAGTAAAATATCTGAGCTACAGTTTCCCTTTGGTGCTGTTTATATCAGTTGAACAAATCGTTTGTGCCGCTGCTGATGACAAAAACATTATCTTTTATGTACTAAAAAGCAAAGTAAGCTAGAAATTTGGATAGGATAATGCTAATAAGTAGATTTCTTTGCTAGAGAACTGCTTAAAACGGTACTTAAACGGTATTTATTTGATTATATTTAAATGCCTTCAATTTAAAATTTAATGCTGTATTTACTGTACTAAATTAATGAAATAAAATATCAAATCTTACGCCGATGGTCGTATGTAACGCTGCTGTAATGATTCGTGAAATCTATGAGGTTTTTGCTTCTTTCAGTATTATTAATCCACTAATTTGAATTTATCATATTCATATCAAATTTTAATTTATCATATCATAATTTATCATATCAAAGGAACGTTAACTCAGAAGGGCTATTAATTTCGTTTGGGCATTTTGCGTCGATTCACTTTTCAAACTGTTCCCACCAAATATTACAGCTCTGGAAAAAATTGCGATATTGCTGTCGAATTGAATTTTATGGTTTAAGTGCGGAGAACATATTTAATAAATGAAAATACCCCACAAAACATGTAAAGAGTCCCTTTGGATGTAATGTAAAAAATCTGAAAGCTTGCAGATTTTTTTTTCCACTTTAACTATTTTGTTGTTATTATTTGGGTATGTAGCATAATTTCAGTTCAGGAAATGTGATCTCTTGTTTGTTTCTTGAATAAGCTGGATCTCTTTTGGCATTGAAAACTTCTGTAGCGTAGTAATTCGAATAGTTGTAACACGATATTTACGTTACTGCTTTTAAAGTGCTGCTATCCCGCATAGAAATAATAACTTCTAATATATCGTTCTTTACTTCATACGCAATAATTAGAAAATCCAGAAGACTTTATTTAAAAACGCCTTGAACGTTTCTTAATTACAATGTCACTGGTATTTACGAAAATACTGCGTTGGGAAGAAAGTAATTTCGGTTTGCTGAAAGAGATAGCGTTATATTCGTTTTGTTAGTCTTCTGTCAATCTTATAATTTTGTTTCTTTTGAGATTTGGATGTTTTCACTTTTACGTTGCTATAGAAATAAATTCTGTGTATTTTTGTGTACAACTGTTAGTTTACGGTAAGTTTTAACGCGGGATAGAAAAATAACATTTTCGACATATTTAATTTTTTTCATTTTCATAAAGGCAAGAAAGAGGCTGAGGCTCATAAAGAAGTATGTGAAGTTTATGGTGTGGATTGCTTAACAGAACGCACGTGTCGGAATTGGTTTAAAAATTAACTTCTGGAGATTTCTTCACTTGAAGGTGACCAACGTTCTGGCTGCGCTTCTAAAGTTGATGATGACAAAAATTAAAGCCATAATTGAATCGAATCGTCATACTACGGAGCGAGTTTTCGAAAAGGGTTAAATGTATCGCACGCAACAAATGAAAATCACGTAAGCAATTTTGGACTCGTAGAAATTCACTTAATTCAAAAATTCAACATTTGCGATACGAATTTCAAACATAATGCAGTCGACCCTTCTTTTTAAACGAATTATCACTGGGGGTGAAAATTTATCGTCTGCAATCACATTCGAAAAAGGTCATGGTTGAAGCACGCTGAATCATCACAAATCATCTCGAAAGCTAAACTGCATCAGAAAAAGATTGGAGGAATAGGCTAGGATAGAATATTCTTTTTCCTTTCTTTCTTTTAGAGGAAAAAAAAAAAAGAGAGAGAGAAGAAATGGGGGGGGGGGAACTCTCTCTCTCTCTCTCTCTCTCTTTTTTTTTTTTTTAAAGAAAGAAAAGAAAACTTTCCCTTTTATAGGGAGATTGGGGATTAGGGCACTTGCTGTCAATTTTATATTTATTTCGATGTTTACAAAACTTCTCAAATAATAAAAATTTTATTAATAACGATGACCTCAAATCACACTTAGTTGAGTTTTTTTGCTGACGAAGACCAGAAGTTCTACGAACGTGGAACTAGGAATTTACCAGAAAGGTGGCAAAAGGTCGCCAAACAGAATGAACGATATTTGACTGAATAAAGTTCACCTTTTATATTAAAAAATGAGTTTTATTTTACATCAAAAACTAAAATTTCTTTCTTGCCAACAAACACTATAGTAGCTAATTTAGTTATATTTTTTCCTGCGTTTGACACTTGCTTTAACTCTTTAATGTACTATCTAGATTTATTTGTATTAAAGACCAAATTGGCATATATCTCGTTCGTCTAATACTTTTCATTCTATTCAAATAGGTTTTAATTTTAGCAGAGAAAGATTATAAGATTATCCGAAGTCGTATGCGAACGAGTTGTATGGTGTACTTGTCTCACGGTGATATTGCAGTTCACATAATTGGAGACTTTCCTAAACTTTTTTCTCAGTCAACACAGTCATGTGGAATGCTTTACAAATATCATTACGCAGTTTGAAATCTCTTAATGACTACTAGCAGTCCATTAGCGAGATATTTTCCCAGGTACGTTGACATTAGGACCCGATTATATATCATAATACTATACGTCCTGTCAGACGAAAAAATTAAAATTGACTCAATTAAAATGTTCTGTTAGATTAAATCTAAGAAAACAAAGCTTATTATAGGAAGAGTAGAGTGGGCTGGAAAAAGCCGCTGGATTGTGACTTCCTCTCTTACGTATTCAAGTGGATCTGTAATAAGCGTCGCTAATTTGTTTAATGTGTAGATATTAACATATTGCGGGTTTTTCTCAACCTCAGGTTGTATTATATGTGCCGAGCCTGTTTGGTGCTAGACGGTATAAGAGACATTTTCCATTAGGCGTTTCTGTCAGTAAAAGGCACAAATGGAAGAATAAAATACCTTAAGTATCTTCAATAGTTCCTATTCTCAATTGCGATTAGAGCTTTTGTTTTTCTTTAATTGCACTTGTTTAAAATTTGTAATAGTCACGTTGCAAAATTCTGTTTTTGAATTCCTAATGTTAAGAACTGGTAATTTATGTATTATTCTGCATGAGCCGTGTGTATGGTATTTTTGAGTTTGTCATCATACATACGTTATCTATTTTGCATCGCTTAGTTCCAGTCTTTTAAATTTTTCTTCTGGTAAAACTATCCTGTAATTCCTTCTTTAGATAAATAAGATTGTTTTAAAGTTATCGATATTCATTAATATATGTCAACGTTAGCTAAGGATTTTGATTTCAACCCTGATTTAAGTTTTTATTTTTATTTATTTATTTATTTATTTATTTATTTATTGACAACTGTGCCGTATCAAGTTTGCTCAATAAATGTCGCTAAACTGTGGCTCTTCTCTTTAACTATACATTTCCTTTATTTTTGTACCTAACTGTCCGCATATCTCATGTATCATATTTGATATACAGAATTTACTTCCTGTACAATTTTGTTGCATATATGAATACAGTCACCAAAAGCTGCGATTTAGAAATTTCCATTCAACATATGAAATTATAATGTTTTATCGTATAAAGGCTTCAATATAAATGTATCTAAAATCCTTTCAAGAGCCTACCACCAACCATTCGAGAGGACATTCGACTCGCCACATATTTGAAGTGCTCCCATGCCGCAGACACACATACTATTACGTAATTAATCAACTACTGTTGATCGAAGTTGTCAGAATCCACTGACGTATGCAGGTTCTATTTATATAACTGATTAAAAAACAAGAAGTAAATTCATTTACCTTTTCTGATGCATCGTTGAATCTGACGTGATGTTTCAGCTGGCAATCTTCTTTACAGAAAAACCACAATTCTATTTCTTGACATCACATTTTATTTACACAAAACATTCAAAAAGTAAAAAATTAATATTTAAATACATTTTCTTGTACAGCCTCTCTTTTCCTCTTATGGCTGTACGAAACAATTTATCCGTCCATCACACGGATTCGAAACCGAACTATCTACTGTTTACAAAAAAAGAAAATAAAAAAAAGGTTTTAATTTCTCTCACTAATGGAACCTCTGGCGCCCTCTAGGGGGAGAAAGAGACACTTTAGATAAACATTTAACACATACATTTACAAACATCCATACCTTCTCCGGGATTCGAACTTCGGCCCTTCGGTACTGAAGTTAGAGTCACTAACCACTATTTCGGTTGTACGGCTTTAAAAATTATATAAAATCATCTAAAACTCACTTTTTCTTTCAGGTATACACCTTTATGGTGGACCAATTTGATGATATGTGAGGTCCCTCGTGGGATTCCGTGATAAGCTTTGGTTAGAGCGGAATTAATTCTCACTGTAAACCAGAATATACAACCAAAACATCAATGTATCACTTTTTCTTTCCTTCTGCTTACCTTATTTGACACTTTATTCATGCACACAAGCTTGGCAAAAATGCTTCATTGCTGGAATTTACATTGTGAAATAACAAGTCCTGTGTAAATAATTTGTACTAATACCTTATAAGATGGTAATTTTATTTTCACAAAATTGCGTATGGTCTTATCAATAATTACACTTTTTAAAGTTTAACACTTTTTCCATGAATAGTAAATCTCGATATAGTTCAGCACTGCAGTAAAAGAAATGTGCATCAGTAGAGCTGTTCACATCAGAACTCTTCATTGTTAAAATTATCTGCGATAAAGCTCTACTATTTCATTCTTCAAAATTGTGCAATTAAAAAAAATGAAAAAATACTGCACGAAGCACGTATTTTGTCTTGAGCGGAGTTCCAAAATAAATAATTGTTAGCGTAACATTTACAAGATTTATGGTGTCATATGTATACTATATATGCGTTAAAGATAGTTACAGTAAAGATAAAAATGAAGAGCAAAATAGATTTTGCTGATTCGTTTAATAAAAGGGGAGAACTTGGAAGACGTGCGGGCAGATCAATTCGGAATGATCGCCTTTATGTGCATCGGGAACGACAGTTAATTCTTTCGCTTCACGAGAGGCCAAAATTTGCTCCGCTCAAGCATCTGAAACGACCGAGTATACGAACTTCTGTTGGAATGGATTTCTTTCCTCCTGCCTAGCAGACTGCTGCAGTGTTAACATAATATACATAAGTGGAGCAATTAATTCTCTCTTGGGGATCTTTGTGCGGTTTCACCCACTGTGCAGTTTCCCTTTAGGACATGACTGTAACTGCGAGCTTCAATAGCTAAACATTGACGCTAAATAAAAGAAGGTTCATTCCAATAAGAGAGTTACTTTAGTCGTTTCAAAAGAATGATTGATATGTCTTGTAACAACTTCCGAAACCAATGGGTCATACGCTAACGTGATGGGGGGGAAGTACCAAGTAGAAAATGGACATAGGTATTCAGGCAACTTGCCAATACTTGAATTCAGAGGCGTTACGGACGATTTCGACGTGAAAGAGTTAAGGCAAAGAACTTAGCATTTTGGTTAATTTATTTTGGTTAATTTTGGTTTATTTTGGTTATGAAATTTTTTATCCTCAAAAGCAAATCTTTTGACGAAATGTAGCATCATTTTGGAAAACTTCAAAACAGCGCTGCTTCGCGAACTATAGTTTTTATTTATTCATTTTTAACTGGCCATTTACATCAATCAAAATCAATCTTATCCTGTGAACAGAATAAGCAGAATCTTCCAAAATAGCAGAATTAACAAAATTTCTAAATTAAGAAAGTGAACAGATATTTTTTTAACGGAAACGAAGATACTTAGGAATTGTTCATTGTACCTTCTATGAGTACCTCCTCCATTTCTGTCCACAACCTCGTAGATAAAATGCATATCGACGATCTCCACACTTGTATAAGACAACTTTTACTTACTGCTCAACAGCTACTTATACCAATTCAACCCGTCATTTCCGCACACGCACATTATTTACAAAATCAATTTATTTTGGCCCCCTGTGTCTGGCTTTACATTTTTGCGAGATATTTTAACCACTCTGGGCGTAAAGAATTATTGTATTCACCTGACTACCTGACTATGACATGTTTGTTTCTTTTACTCACCTAATATTTAGCTGACTATGGCATGTTTGTTTCTACTACTCACCTAATATTTAGAAGCATATAAGGCGCTTAGAAAATATAGCTGCAGGCTTTGTTTTCAAAGCTTCTCAAAATGAGATACGGAACTTTATGAAGCCTACCAGAAAGGAAAAAAAATCGTTTAAAGTAACACTGATGCATAGTTTTTAACATTGTAATAGCATTAGTTATTAACATTTTAAGAGTCCTCAAGAAAGGTTTGCATTAAATTATTAGAGTGCAGTTAAATTTTATGAATTTGTGTTTTCAAAACCATTCTATACCTCCTTTCCCGAGCCCACTATCTGCCGAGCAGTAAACTCGCTGAACACTGGTAGTCCCGACCTGGGTTCGATTCCAAGCGAACGGGCTGGCTGCATACGCATTTTCGTGGTTTTCCCCGTGTGTAATTTGTATACGAGCCAGGTTCCCTCAGAAAGTCCTCCACGAAGGCATCCTTTCCCTTAAGCAGATAGCTCGAGTGCGCTTTGCCGTAAACAACTAAACCTAAACTTAAATCTAACCCCTCTTCTCTCGCCAGTGCTGAAAGTATTGTCGTAAAGTTCTCAGCCTTAGTTGGCGAAATGCTATAATTTTAAACAGTTGTGTAAGTTCAATATTTACAGAAATAAAGTTCGTGATCAAGTTTTTAGAACGCTTAATCTGTGAAAGTAATTCATCCCTTATTCCCTAGTTTTTATATTAAAATATATTACTTAGTTTTGCCCTATGGTATGTTATTTAGATGTCTTAATTATTTTGTGTACAATATCTATATATATCTAGCTTACAAATGTGAGACTTTCTTGCATGCAAGTGGTTTTTACTCCATTATAAAGCATTATTAAACTATTACAAGATTGTCTTACATCTAAGACTGCCTTACATTCGAGGTAGCCTGGTAGAGAATAAAGGTCCGATAGTCTGGTATTCAGTGGTTCGGCTCAGCCGATGATACGGCATCCTTTTCTCTGATATTCTAACGTAATATGCAGCGCTACTAGCATTAGTAAGGGTCAGAAATTGCTTCCCATATTTTTTTTCATTTTTTGTTAATTCTTTGTTTAAAGTTTCAATTGATACACTGCTGGCCATTAAAATTGCAACACCGTGAAGGAAAGCAAACGCAAAAAAGATATTTATTGTGTCAAAACAGTATGGCATGAAGATAAAATGATTAAATATGTAAGCAGTTTAGGTGTTTACAGAGTTGCAAAATTAGTAGAAACAGCTGCCATCCTTGGCATCTAAAACGGCCCTTACCTGGTTAGGCATGGAGTCGAATTGGGCTTGGTTGACAGAAACAGGCAACTCATACCATGCTCCTTCAAGTCTATGCCATGCTTCATCAACTGTATTAGCTGGAGAAGGGTGGCGAGCCAGTCTCTCAGCAACCAATGATTTTCAATGGGTAAAGATCTGGAGACTGTGCAGACCTGGGCAGCAATCGAATATTCTGTGTAGATAGAGGCAACGATCCTGCCTCTATCGCATTCGTACACTTGCTGTTAAGCATTTCTTATTATTATTCGAGACATGAAACGATATTCTGAGCAAACTCCAACCTCACAAAGAACTTTCCGAAGGAGAAATCCACTGCACTACTTTTCTTTTATGCAGATCTTCAGATGTACTTTCGATGTGTCTTCTTCCTTTTTGACGTTTTTTCCGTAATTCTAACGTTCCTCAGGTTTAAAGTAGTTTTGTCCACCCTCAATGCACTTCTGTAAGCGAATTTTACAAAGATTTAACACCTTAAGTCATTCATTTCTTGGAATCGATGAAAAAAATGCATTTATAACCTCCTTAATCCTCATCTTCGGTAGGAAAATGACGTCCACGTAAGTTCTTTTTTAGATTAAACAATAGGCAAGAGTCACACTTAGCTAGATCGAATGAATAGGGTGAATGTTCTATCACCTTGATGTGTTTTTCTTCAAGAAACTCTACTGTCAATCTTGCTTAATGAGAAGATGCATTGTCATGGTGGAGTATGAGTCCTCTAATATTCACTTCTTGAAAAATTTCTGAAAGTCACTTTGTGGTGTACCAATTAGCTGTGACTGTCTTCCAGCTTGAAGGTTTTGACCAGTCCTGTACTTCTAAAGAAAACGGCTTACATTACTTTTTTCATGGCACGTTGTCTTTTCACCATTGCAAGGCGTGGAATCATCTTGCAAGACCCATACTTTATTTTCTTGACGTGCTGGAACGTTAAAAATGGTCTGTAGGATCCATCATCAGTTGCAAATTTAGAAATAAGGCGATAACTATCATTGTTAAGGGTTTCTTACTGGTTCTGACACGCTTCTCTTTTTGGTGGTCAGTTTAATTATGAAGGACCCAATGGCAAACTAGTTTTTTCCTATGCAATTCTTCATGAATTATTTTATGTATGGCGACAGATCCAATATTAATTCCTTCTGTATCATTTGGCTGGTGCAGCGATTATCATCGATTAACATTTTCTGTATAGCAGACACATTATCCGGGATTATTGCTGACAACGGCCTTCCTATATGTTCTTCATCCTGAAGAGAGTTGTGAGCTCTGTGAATTTCTGTAAACCATCTGAATACAATAAGCACGAGATGGATCTTCATTTTTAAATGCTAATTGTAGACACTGAACACATTTTTCTTATTTAACCTCACTTTAAAATCATAGAAAACCGTAGCGTCATAATGTTCTCGCATCAACTGTATTTTTCCTTTTGTCTAAAATTTATTCTACGCTAAATTACTTGCCAATGGCCAATACAAAATCTTCTGCTAGGCTAAAATAGTTCATATTTTTAAAACTAACCGTTAATTTTTTTGTGCCACTTATCGTTTGCGCGAATTTCAAAAATTTCAGATTGACCTATGTATGATAGTGAAGAGATAATAAATATTCTTATTCTAAAAATGACTTTTTTTAAAAAAAAGGGATATCTATGAAGAAGGTAACTATTCGGACTTTATTTTAAAAATATTCATTCTCTGGCAGTAATGATAATTTCAAAGTTTAAATTAAATAGATGTAACAAACTATGAATAAATTTATTTTGTAATTAAGTTCTTATCATTAAATCCGCTTACAAAATTATTATATACAATTTTTTGTTCATTTTTCAGTGCATTCAACAGCTCTAAAAATCCATTTTTGCAGCTGGGCGCCTAAATCCCGAACATGCCGGATTGTCGGACTTAAGTCATGACGTATTGTACTTACTTATTTCAGCTACGCATAGGTGGCGCAATTATCTTCTATTCAAATCACTTCTTGGTAATATTATTATACCTAAAGCTAATTTGCTTCTACTTTTCCTTTCATGGAATACTGAAAACTGCGAATAGTAAAAGGGATGATTGAAATATATCAAGATCACTAATCGTAAATGCAATTCTTTTGAGAAGTTAGTGAAAGGATAACTCTTTTCTCTTTTTCGATGTCTTTTGAACGAATTTCTCCTCTTCTTTATTTTATTTTTGCGCTAGCAATTAAAACCGGCTGATATAAATGAAGCGGGAGTTTAACGAGACAGACATCTGAATGGGACGGAATGGCACTTTACTCTTTTGTGTCTTTGGCGGTAGCAGCGGGTCAGTGACCCGAGCAATATTTCGCTGTTTTACCTCATTGTCTCGAGCTCGAAATAAGATGTTACTTTACTTGACAGCGTTGTCATCAGTAAAATCGAAAAGGGAATAAAAAAAAGTTGTGCCGGACTCTCAGAGAGAAAGGAGCAGCTGTTTCTTGAGCTCTAATGAAACTCTTACAGCATGCAAATCTGTAACAATGCCAGCTGTAATGAAGATTAATCGAATTACTATTAGATCAAACAAAAATTTTCGCTCGTAATTACACCATTCTTATTTGACTCAAGGTTTCTATTTGATCATTTTGAAGTATTATACACTTGGCCATTTGTATAATGTTGATGCGTGTATTTTAAGCTCAAATTAATAGGATCAGGTTATCTACCAGAACGCTACTAAAAATCGAAAATCATGTAAATGCGATACCACGTTTCTTAAAAGTTTACAAGATACTGGCTGTCATGAAATGTAAATAATGCAGCATGCGCCACATGCATGCCAAAGCCTGTGCACTATTTATGTCATTAGAGTACCACCTACTAAACAGAAATGCCACTTCGAATTCTGTCATCGAAACACGGTTGATAAATTTCATGACTATTTTACCCAAAATTAGAAGAATTAAAATAGCAAAATGATACCTTTGCTCAGAAGGTATCAATTACAAGGAATGCTTTCGTAGTATCATACCTGTACAAGCTGTATACAAAATTGCGATGCGTAAAGAACACCATACCATTGCAGAACTACTAATTTCATAGGCTAATATAAAATTTGGAAACTGTTATGATCGGCTAATCTGTAGGTTACAGATTTCGAAGGTGCTTTTTCTTAACAACATTCTTAGTCACAGAATCCATCAAATGCGAAGGATCTTCATGACCAATTTGTAAACTCTATGTCTCTTTGGGAACATACAAATTAGACTTTAAAAGGACTCTTGAAGAATTATCTTCTAGTCTTGTGAAATAAAACAGAAATCAGGAGAAGGGTATAAACATAAAATTAACAAATGACTCAACTTGGGTTACAAGAAGCTAAACACTTCTGACTTAACAGAATAACGTAACAGCTAATAATTTCAATGTGTAATAAATTAGTCTAACGGCTCACAGAATACTGTAACGCGCAGGGAGAGCTATGGTTTGTAGGAAATCGGCAAGAAAAAGCCTAATGGCTAGAAAACGCCGCTAAAGCAAATCGCTAATAATCACAGCACATCGTGGCTTGGAATGGCAGACCCGCGACGTGGTACTCTTTTTTTGTGGCTAGTCAGGTAGTTTACAAGCTGATACAGTGCGTCTTCAATTGATCATCCGAAGACGAATCCATATTTTCGGTTTGATATCAGTCCATTTTTGGTGATGAAATGACTCAATCTATTTATAATCAATTTATCCGGGACCGGGACTTTGCTAAAGCATTTCAGTAAACATATGGGTCTAGAGGAGCATTCTGCTTTTGGAATAAGGATCAAACCGGCGATTTTCCACACCTTCTGAAAGACACTGAAATGTATGCAACAATTACATAAAATTTAAAAAAATTCCGGGTAAAAGTAAAATAATCTTTTAATTACCCCTGGGCTAATATTATTAATTCCGGGGGCGCTTTTATTCCTTAGGCTTCGAATTGCCGACGCTTTCTCATTTGTGGCGAATTCCCCTTCCGGGGCACCACATCCATCGTCACTCACATTCTCCAAAACAAATTGTCTCCTTATTGAACCTTTCAAGCCCAGGGTCCTAGTGACAATCTCTTCATGGATTTCTTTAATTTGACTCCCTTTCATTCTTTCCGGGCGTGTGTAAATAACCCTTTTTTTAATTTTTCAGGCAGCAGTTTTATATGCCCGATCATGATATTCCGTACTATCAAAAAAAGCATGTAACTATAGTTCAATTTTGTTTTAACTTTTCTTTTATACACAGCTAGTAGCTTTTTATATTTCGTTTTCCTTTCCTTTTTAAGGTCATCTTGTATATCTTCATGTTGATAACTTTTTCTCAAAGCCCGAACTTTTTTTTTGGAGTGTCTAAATCTGGATTTCACCAGTTGATGCCATTCTCTTTCTTTGTAACGACTTTTAAGTTTATTCCAATTAATTTCAGTCTATATTTTAATGAATTTCTTGCATAATTATGCAAAGGGCAATCAAAAAGTAAGTGGAAGACTTTTTGCTGAATGCCCAGATAACAATAGCACAAGTTGGAAGACGTCAGCTTAAACCGTTCAAGGTAAACATTAAACTCTCCATGCCCGGACAAAATGTGTGTAACGTTACAATTGAGCAATAAGTCCTTATTTTTCAGTCTTTCAAAGAAAGTTGGGAAGAACCTTATTACTTCGTACACCTTTTTACTTCCTTGTACGAAGTAAAAAGGAAGTATTGTATTCGCGAAAAGTTTCAGGCAGCATATTTCAACGAAAATATCCATTTTGACCGCTTTCGAATGCAATTTAACGATGTATTTGCGTGATATCTGTACGTAAGGACAGAATAAAAGACTCTTTTCCTCAAAAAAAAATTATAAAACTGCTTTAAAATGAATTCTGAAGAGAATTTTTCTTGGCGTCTGTACGAACGTATGTACGTACGTACGTATCTCGCAAAACTCAAACGTATGTACGTTGAAATTTTGTATATAGGACTACTATAACATGTAGATGTGCACCTCGTATTTTGGTTGCAATCGGCCGCGCCAAACGTATATAAATATATTTATATATAGTATATATCCACTCTGTTACCTGGCTCAGTGATCTCGGTTTCTTTACTCTTATATGTTTGTAAATTTACATGTTTTGCTTTAAAAATGATTAAATCATGTTGTTCTTATCTTCCGGTTAAGGTTTTTATGCCTTTAGTAAATTTGTATGCAGTATTTTTAGAATTATCAACAATTTTAAAGTTGTTTAAGTGTCGCTAAGCCTAATAATTTTTTTGATGGCGGCCATTGCTTGTTTACATTTGAAACAGCAGAGTAGAGGATTTGTTGCCAATCTAGAGAAACGTAGCTTCGCAGCAACAAAGATAACGCCTTCATTTGTTATTGCGAATTAAATCATGCTTAATCCTTTCTGGAATTTTTTCGAGGAAATAAGTGTTTAAGATTTACTTCGTAATTTTTAATACAGATATTTTGAGTTTTTATGTATTTTTGCTTTGTCGCGAAGTGAGAACTGAATTAATTGAATGAGAAATACTAAATCGTCTGTGAAAAAATGTTTCTTTTTTGTTTTGTTTGCTTAATTTCTTTTATACAACCTTCTAGCTTTATTATAGTATTCGAATAGAACATGTGGCAACGATTAGATCATTCCTTAAATGATATAAATTTTGTGCATTCTGAGTTATTATATGAAAGAAATATAATACTGTTAAGTGAACCTAGCGCCAGAGTGTCGCTATGGTAAACAAATAGAGTGAATTTTAAAGAATGCATTTATTCTATTGTGGTTTATGCGCTGTCGGCGAAGTAGGTTTAATTCAATCCAATGAGTTTAAACGAAATGCAAGAAAAAATGCGTATAATTTAATATTCCGCACAAGAAAGTCATGTGGTGTACGCATCAGATTCTTTTTTTTTTTTTTTTTTTTTTTTTTAAATATCTCCCTTATCAGAAGTGGATCAATTCCATCACTCACAAAAACAGGACTTGGCATATCATGCTTTGACTCCATCTCACTGAAGAACTGGGTCAGTAAAAGCAAGATTTTTTCCCCCCTTCAAAAATCGCAAGGGATATGAAAACTGAATAACGCTATTTTGTTGTACTACTGCGTCTCGTAATAATTGTTATGTACAACGAACTAAAATAGGAGATGGACACGTTTTTGTTATGCATAATGTTTAAGCAAACGATGTGCTACCATACAATCCCAGCAGTTACCATTAAATTATTTAGTGATATAACTGCTCAAAGCATAGCTCTCATTAATACTTTTTTTATGTAATGTCATTGTTACTGCAATAGGACATATATGAAAAAATGCTCATCCTAAAATTAAGATGCCATTCAGTAGAAAATGGTGGTACCAAGAAGTCTCCCTCAAAACAACGTACATGATGAGAAAATGAGGTGAGCATCTAACCGTAGCTAAAATCCTTGTAAATTTGTCATGTACTTTACATCTCCAGAAAAGTTTTTTTAGCGACATGCTATTTCAGAAAACAATGACAATAAGCAGTTTGTGAATTTGAGATACTTGGACCCCCTTTTTTTTCTTAATAAATCTTCATCTACGCACATCATTTGCTAGGTAGGGGAGTGTAAGGAATCTCTGAGCATTCTCATGCAGTGTTATTGGTTAGAACTAGACGATCTGTGGTTCATTCCGCAGCGTTAGGCTTAGTTTATAAATAATTTTTTCGAAAGTCTTTACCGAATTATTACAGAAATAACATAGGTTATAAAAAGTATATAAGGTTATAAACACATAGGTTGCAAAAAGTATCGTAGTATTATTTCTTATCCTGCAAGCTCTCTTTAATCATTTCTAACCTTTTTAGATACCACTGCGCAGTCTTCGTTCAGTGGCATATCGAAGTGTCTTTTAAAAGGTACCAAAACATGTAAACCAAAACGAATGCCTTACTAACAAAAAATACAATTTCAACTAGAAAATAAAAGTATAATTTTTACTTTATGAGAACTATACCATGCAGTTCATAAAAAATAAAGAAATCAGTTATCCTCTCTAAGAACGTCACCTTATTTAGGCATATAATTCTGTAGTCCCCTACCTTGTACTTTAGTATATATGAATACGTAATTTTCATGGCATGCTCTGAATTTATGACGTAAAGGTGGAAGTTTTGCCAATTTTAGGTTTCGCGTACACCAGCTTATCTCCCGCCTTTACGTACCTTGACGTTATATTAATGAGCGAAGTGAATGGCTTGGTTATAAAAGAGCACGTGTCTCGCAGTCTTCGTTGTTTTCTTGCACTATCAGTGTTTCTATTAAAAAAATATTGACTTGTCACAGATCTCCTATTCGATTCCTCCATTTCCTTGTCCCGGTTGTTAAGCAACCCCTTGAGGAACTTGCTTAATGCATTAAAAGGGAGTCCATCATCTTACAGCCTGATAAGGGAGGAACCAATTAGGCAACTCGCATCTGAAATGGAATATCGCTTCCTGATCGCTTGGAAACCGCGTTTCGGGATATCTGTCACGCGCAGCTTGGCACTTGAGTTTCGAATGCTCATTGAAATGCGATCGCCGTTTTCGCCAGTGACCTTCTGGTTTTGCTGGACATGCCGTCCGACTTGACGGGTTGAGGAGCGGTGAGAAGGAACAGTCATCATCAAGGTAAGAAGGGGGACAAAGGTTTGTCATTAAGAGATGCAGGAAAGGGGGGAGTAAAGAGTCTGTGACCTTTGTCTTTAGTATTCCGCTGCCGGTTCTGATTTGATAAATATTAGCAAAAGAGTTTGGCAAAGTCTGACGGAATTAGCATTTGCCATGATCGGTTTCTCGCATATTTTTTTTTAACGCTTCCGTGAAACCAAAAGCGGTATGCATAACAGGTGTTGCTTTATGTATTCACTGTTGAATGTGGATGGCGAATGAATCCTCTATTTCTGGATATCTAAATAAATAATTTATATTATTTAATAAGAATTGTTTCTTTTTTTTCATAGTGAAACGAAAGGTGTCTGAAGAGTTAAACTGTGTGCATCTGTTTAATTTTTCGGGAGAAAACAAATGCATGAGGGTACATCAATTTCTTGCGATGTCACGCTTATTAAATAAAGTAATTTTATAGTAAATTAAAGAGCTACTAAAGTTTTTCTGTTAACGTGCTCATATTTCTTTGTACTCTTAAACGTTTTAGCGATATGTAAAAAATTTTACCCTGCTGATGGTAATATGATTTTTAGTATTAGCTAAGGTGAGATCAAAAAGGGGTAAGATACTGTTTTGAGATGTTAAAGGAGCAGGAAACATCCTCCGTGATACACGTGTGTTTTCCGAGAAGGTCTGAGCAAAAATACTTCATGCCATTCCTTCACACATTATGCGCCTGACCTTTTAATTTTTGGAGGTTTGCAATTTAGGAAGGAAAAATGGTTACTTTTGCCTTTTCTGAAATTAAGGTTCAGTTGGTATTAAAATACCTTTAAAATATGTGTACATATTTAGTTACGAATATCCACTGTGGTAAGATGTCGCGCCGCGAATTTCCACGTTTATTTTCGCGACTCTGACGGTTTTCCCAGATTTCTAGAACTTAAAAATTTTCTGCAAATATCAAATAAAACCACGAATTTGGACTTTTTTCATATTATTTTAAAATTTTTATTATAACGGTTAAATTATTTTTCTCGTGTAAATAATTTGAATCCTGCCTTCATTAAATGTGACATGAAAATATGCTACAAAGTCTTCTCATCCAAAAACCAAACCGGAACTGTTTCGGCCACCAGAGCTCTCTGCCTGTCTGTTAGATATTATTTCGCAATGCGCAGATTGTATGCGTAGCTCGCATTTTGTTCTTGCATTCTTAAAACCGATCATTGTAACTCTGTCGTTTTACTTTGTGCTGTGTTGTGTTAGAAAGTTCAAACCGCGAGTAAAGGTTGAATTTACAGTCCACTCGCAGTGATGTATTCTTAGGTTTATTAATTTAAAGTTAAGATACCGCTTCGCAACATTATTTGGTCGTCATACGCCGGAGCTTCGAGAAAAACCCGCGCTTGTGAATAAGAATTCTACGTGTCCGTAATGGAGTTGATAATGCAATTTCGGTTTAGAATTCTCAAGACTTACGGAATGGATACAGTGTTCAAGGTGAGTGAAATAGTTAACGCATTTTAATTGCATTTGAGATTTCCTTATTGCTACTATTGTTGTGTTTAAAGTATTAGTAAAATCCAGAATTTAGAATATTTTCAAAATGTCAGATATAGAAAAAAAGCGAAAGAAAATTTTGAAAACACAGTTAACTAAATTCATTGAGAGAATAAATTATGATAACTTAGATAATGCTGAAGCTGAATTAATCTTAGAAAAATGTAAAATCTTTAAGGAAGATCTCTATTTAGAGAAATTTATACAAATTGTGATGATGAAAAAATAGACACTTTCGTTGAGGAAGAACAGTCGATTTTAGAGAAAATTGAGGAGGTTCACTTAAAAATTATTCGTAAGTTAAAGATTTACAAGGTAGTAAATGCAAATGGCGACAAACCTGTCGTACCTGAATCAATCTCTGAAAGTTTAAAGTTACCGAAATTATCTTTACCCACATTTAGCGGAAATTTAACTGAATGGATAACATTTAAAGATTTATTTAACGCTAGTGTTCGCAACAATCCAAATCTTTCTGGAGCTCAAAAATTACAATATTTAAAGAGTTCTTTGAAAAATGATGCTTATTGCATTATTCAGTCAATTCCCATAGCTGATCAAAATTTCAGTATTGCTTGGAATTTACTAGAAGAGAGATTTTCTAATAAGAGAGAACAGATATTTGCTTTTATTAAAAGAATTCTTAACGTTTCACAAATACAAAAGGAATCTGCATCCTCGATATTAATTTTAGTAGATAACGTAAACGAAATAACTCGCTCATTGGAAATATTAGATCAAAGGATAGATAATTTTAGTGATACTTTGTTGTTGTATATTATGTTGCAAAAACTTGACGTTTCGACAAAGTTGTGGTGGGAGCGTCAATTAAAAAAAGATGAAATACCAAAGTTGAATGACTTGATAGAATTTTTGAAGAATTACGCTAGAACATTACAGAACAGTAAACCTTTAGTTAGTAAAACGCATAAATCAGATAAACCAGTGTATAATAGGGTTACTTCTCTGATTACTAATTCTACCTGCTTATTTTGTAAAGAAGATCATTTTTTATACAGGTGTTCTAATTTTTTTAATTTACCAGTGCAAAACCGAATAGAGTTTGTTAAGACTAATAAACTTTGTTTTAATTGCTTGTCTAATGTCCATAAAGTTAAAATGTGTAAGAGTGCAAACACCTGCAAGCATTGTTTTAAGCATCATCATAGCATTTTGCATTTAGAAAATAATTTCAAACCAAAAAATGCATCTAGATTCCCTTCATCGGAAGCACAAGTGTTTGTTCCGAAATCGCAAATTAAACCAGAAAACAACTTGAGTGAGGGTTCTCCAACTGTTTGTGCAAACAACTATGAAAATAAACATTTTGGAGCTCATGCTAATGGTAAACGTAGTCATGTACTTTTGTGTACTGCTTTAATTAAGGTTCAAAACTCAAAAAATGAATTCATAAATTGTAGATGTTTACTAGATTCAGGTAGTGAAAAATCATTCATTCGTCGGAAAACAGCTATCAATTTAGGATTGAGCATAAAGGATTCGAAGATATTAGTGTCATGCTTAGGTACTTTCAATACAACTACTACTGGAGAAGTTGAGTTGTTGTTTACACCTCATTTTAATACTAATTACAGAATTTCAACATCCGCTTACATAATAGACAAAATTACAGGAAACATTCCAAGTGTAACATTACCTTTGAATTTATATGAAAATTTCCAAGATTTAACTTTAGCAGATCCTACATTTCATGAATCGGGAGAAATTGATATTTTACTTGGAGTTAATGTATTCCTTACTTTAATAAATGGCGAGGTAATTAAAAGGGGCAAAAATCTTCCATTTGCATGTTGTTCTAAGTTAGGATGGATAATTGCTGGAACTACACATTTTGAATTCCCAAACCGTAAGCAGGTTTCAGTCAATACGCTAAACGTAAACACGGAGGAATTAGTTAAATCATTTTGGGATTTGGAACAAATTCCCACATCGAAACCTTTAACTAAAGAGGAAAGATTGTGTGAAAATCATTTCGTGGAAAATCACGTGCGTAGTGAAAAGGGTCGTTACTCAATAAAACTGCCATTCAAGCCTAAAAGAAATGAGTTAGGTAATTCCAGACCATCAGCCTTTCGCAACTTTCTTAGTCTGGAACAAAAATTAATAAAAACTCCTGAAGTATATCAACAGTATAAAGACTTCATGTCCGAATATTTATCACTTGAACACATGGAAGAATTATCCGATGATAATCCAGATAAAGTAAATTTTCATTATTATATACCTCATCATCACGTGCTAAAAGAATCCAGTCTTACCACAAAACTACGCGTCGTTTTCAATGCTAGTGCCAAAACTACATCAGGGATATCGCTTAATGACACTCTAATGAATGGTCCCAAGGTGCAAGACGACTTATTTACTATTCTTTTGAGGTTTAGATGCTATCCCATAGCCATTACTAGCGACTTATTGAAAATGTATCGACAAGTTCAAATTCACGATGAAGATCGCGATTACCAAAAAATATTTTGGAGAGATGATCCATCGAAGCCGATTAAAACTTACAGGTTGTGCACAGTTACGTACGGCACTACTTCCGCTTCATACCTGGCTACTCGCGTACTCAAACAACTAACAATTGAGGAAGGAACTAAATTCCCAAAGGCAGCTGAAATAATATTACACAATTGTTATATTGATGATGTCCTATTTGGTTCAGACACAGTAGAAGACGCAGTAGAGTTAATTTCACAACTGAGTGAACTTTTACAAAAAGGTGGCTTTCAATTGCATAAATGGTGTACAAATGATCGCTCGATTTTGGAAACTGCTTTGAGTGCTCGGAACTCAAATTCTTCATGTACAGTAGTTGATACTAAATCAATAAAATTATTGGGTTTGGAGTGGTATCCAACGCAAGACGAGTTTACTTGTCACTTTGGAAATCTCGAAAACAGAGAGTGTTCTACTAAAAGAATAATTTTATCTTCTATTTCGAAAATCTTTGATCCACTTGGTTGGTTAGCACCTTTTATAGTTGCAGCAAAAATCTTGCTTCAAGACATATGGAAATTACAAATCTCGTGGGATGATCCCTTGCCAGATGAAATCAATCAAATATAGAAAATCTATTGTGAAGATATCGCAAATCTTGAATCCATTCATATTCCTAGGAGAGTATTATTGCCCAAATCTACAAATGTAGAACTTCATTGTTTCTGTCACGCATCAGAGAAAGCTTACGCCGCAGTAATTTATTTAAAGTCTTCAAATCATTCTTCAATTTCGGTGCAGCTACTAACATCAAAAACTCTCGTAGCTCCCCTGAAAGTAATCTCTATTCCTCGTTTAGAACTCTGCTCTGCAGTTCTATTAGTGCATTTGGTTCAAGCTGTGCAGAATTCATTGCAAATTCATGTTGACAGTATTTACGCATGGAGTGATTCAATGATAGTTTTGTCCTGGATACAATCAGAACCAACACGCTGGCAAACATTTGTAGCCAACCGCGTTTCAGAAATTCAATCAGTCTTACCTTCATCGCATTGGAATCACATAAAAGGAAAGGAGAATCCAGCTGATTGCGCATCAAGAGGTCTTTTGCCTTCAGAGCTTTCTACTCATGACTTGTTGTGGACAGGTCCTCAGTGGCTTAATTCAAATAATATTCCGTTCTCTATCAACTTACCATTTTCAGAAGAGTGTTTAAGGGAACAACGGAAAAATATTTCTTGTTCAATTGTAACAGTCGCTTCGCAAATTCCAGTCCTTAATGAAGTTTCATCATTTTTGAAACTTAAAAGAATCATCACATGGTGTTTTCGGTTTGCGAATAATTCAGCTAAATCTACCGCAACAAGGATTAAGGGTTGCCTTAAAACCGAAGAATTGCAATACGCTAGAAATGCAATTGTTAGAGTAGTTCAAATAGATGAGTTTTTTAATGAATATAATTTTCTGAAAAAGAATCAACCGTTAAACTCAAATAGTAAGATCCTTTCTTTGAACCCCTTTATCGATAAGAATGGACTTATACGCGTTGGAGGAAGATTAAGACAATCCAACATCGCGCAGGACAGAAAATATCCTATTATGTTGCCCAAGAAACATCACATAACACAGATTATAGTGAATCATTTTCATGAATCTCATCTTCATGCTAGCCCCCTGCTATTGCTATCAGTAATTAGAAGAGAATATTGGATAATCCACGCTAGGTCAGTTGTAAGACAACAGATTTGGAAATGCGTGAAATGTCATCGTGTACGAGCTAAAACATCTACCCAGATAATGTCTGATTTACCATCGTCTAGAGTCGTTCCGTCAAAGGTTTTCTCCAAAGTTGGAATTGACTACGCCGGGCCATTTCAAGTGAAGCCCAGGCAAGGTCGAGGAGTAAAACCAATGAAATGCTACATTTGTGTATTCGTGTGTTTTACTACAAGAGCTATACATATTGAATTAGTAGGTAATCTTACATCAGAATCATTTATTGCCGCTTTAATGCGCTTTGTGTCTCGAAGAGGAAAACCAGGAAGATTTTCCTAGCTCAGATAATATTGTGCGTATCGTGAAGATCAAAACCGCTAACGGAGTTTTGAAAAGGCCAATTCACAAACTTAGTGTTTTGCCTATCAATGATTAAGTTTTTTTCCTAAAACATTATAACTTTGTACTTTGCTTTAGTTATATAAGTTCCTGAATTGTATCAAGGCTTCTGTGCATCTGTTTTGAGAATAATTTAGTTTCATTGCATAATTTAATATTGTTATGATAATTTCATTTTGTAAAAGCTATTTAGTTTGAAACGAAGTTTCAACGCCGGGCGGAATGTTTCGGCCACCAGAGCTCTCTGCCTGTCTGTTAGATATTATTTCGCAATGCGCAGATTGTATGCGTAGCTCGCATTTTGTTCTTGCATTCTTAAAACCGATCATTGTAACTCTGTCGTTTTTACTTTGTGCTGTGTTGTGTTCGAAAGTTCAAACCGCCGAATAAAGGTTAAATTTTACAGTCCACTCGCAGTGATGTATTCTTAGGTTTATTAATTTAAAGTTAAGATACCGCTTCGCTACAGGAACTTTGAATTACTTTTCAAAACTCCGTAACATTTCCCAAGTCCAGCGAAGGTTTGGTACACTTGTGCAGCATGAAAATAGTCGTATTCATATGCTGCATAAAAGTGACGTCAATCAATACCTAGTAGTAGGATCATGCTAACTGATCGTTTTCTAAATTTAAGATGGTGTAACAGGATACCAGACACTATATTAATAATAAGAAAATCTTTCCATATGCAATGCAATGTATCAAACGTTATCCACATAAATTGAGCAGTTGTTTTTATCTAATGGCGTAGTTAGAAGTGTGAAAGACTTAAAATTTGTAAGTATCAGTATGAAATGTATAGTGACGCCTCGCATAATGAACATAATCGATTACGCAGTGCCTTTAGTTATGCAAAATGCTAGGTTGCTATGCAAGTAATTTTATTACGTTTCAGAGTTCAGTCCGAAACAACATAAGAAAATTAAGAGAATGTTTAAAATACCATCAATGCTGGATACGATAGGAATTTATTGATTTCTTAATTATGAGAATATTTACACACGTTGTGTATCTCCACAATTTCAAAGTGTTTTCGTTTCAATTTAATTTGAATTTCCTTAGTCTTCCATTGGAGGTGAAAGACCTGGTTATCCTTGATCTTCTTCCTCATCTGGTTCTATCCGAGGTCCATGTTCCAAAACATAATTTCAAAATAGTCTAACGCGACCTCCTTCTTTTTAAAGGTAGTCCTGAAGCAGTATACGGCGTTGCCATTGAAGAGCTGAATCCACTCTATTCACCTGAGGTTATTGATATGCCACTGCCTATCCATGATTTCGACCTCTGTTCACTTCCAATCTTTTCAATTTGAGAATTTTTCGTTATGTTAAACCAATGTAATTTCCATTTATTTCAGTAGGCTCTTAATGTTATATTTCAGAAGGTCCATAATAGTTCTGCTCTGAAATTGTCTACTTATGTTCTCCCCCTTTTACAGAAAGAAATTTCCTTCTTGGTTTCTTGATCATGAAGAACTTGCAGTGCTTCATCTGTAATGCAATATTAAGAATTACATCAGTTTGCATAATTCTTTACTTGTTAACTTTGTTTATGCGTAGAATCATTTTTACTTCCTTGTACGAAGTAAAGGAAGTATTGTAGTCGAGAAAAATGTCGGTTATAATTTTTCAACGAACATATCCATTTTTGTTCGCTCTCGAATCCATTTAAATGGTGTTTTTACCTGACAGCTGTACGTACGAAAAGAATAAACGACTATTTTTAAATAGATTCTTTTTGCTTTAAAAGTAATTGAATTATGTTGTTCTAATGTTTCGGTTAAGGTCACTTAATCTGCATACAATAGTTATAGAATTATCAACAGTTTAGTTTAGTTTAATTTAGTGACGGAGGACGTGGGCACCACCCCTTTACCATTATGGTTAATTGGTTTAGCGCCACGTTCACCCTTATCTAAAGCTGACTCATGTTAGGGTCACACGAGATCCACTCATAGGGCACATTGATTAGTGTTACAAAACATAGATATTAAAAATGGTTACATCTGTGTGAACACAGTACTTATGAGCTATGAACAAAACTTTAGCAAGTGGCACATAAGATTACAATTCAATACCCTAGCAAGAAGTTTTAGCAAGTTACATATAAAGTTTACAATTCAATACATAAAGAAGATATATCATACATAATGATTATATTATACTGTTGTGATTGATAAGAGACGACATTGTTAATATGAATTTTATGTTAATATGAATTTAAGAAGGAGGAATGCAAAATTCAGCATTTAAACTCAGTATACAAAAACCGAAGAACATACAAATGCTTATATTTCATACATTGCCAACTTAAAAATTTATAGTGGAGAAGTATAAAAATGCTTAGATCTCACATAAGTCCCTAATTATTCTGAATGTCATTGTTAACTTATATACACTGACTACCAATAAATATTTGGACACCTATGCAAATGACGATATCTTCGGTCCTAAGGTACGTCACGGACTCCGCCGGTATATATCGTGTAGGAAACAGCATCAGCTTTAGTCGCATGCAAGATGACTCGCAGTTCGGAGCTCTCTGATTTCGAGAAAGGTATAATTATCGGGTATCACAAATGTGGCCGATCCTTAAGGGACATATCTAGCAATCTGAAGTACCCAAAATCGACAGTGGCCTATGTGATTAAGAAGTGGAAGTTGAGCGGTGATTTTCGGAATGTGCCCCGAGTCAGCAGACCAACGAAACTGGGAGATAGAGACCGACGAGTGCTGTGCAGAGAAATTCGGAAGAACCGCACCCAACCGATGGCCCTCATCCGCGAGGAGTTTCAATAGGCATCCGGGAGTATTGTTTCAATGAATACCATCCGTAAGGAAGCACATCTGCTTGGTTTTCATGGTCGTGCTTGGTTTTCATGGCCCATAAGCCTTTGATCACAAAGTCCAACCGCGCTGCTCGGTTAATGTGGTGCAAAGCACATCGAAATTGGACCGTAGATAAGTGGAAACGGGTTCTTTCGAGTGACGAATCAAGGTTCACCCTTTACAGTTCGGATGGCAGGGTCTGGGTCTGGCGTCTATCTGGAGAACGTCTCCTGCCAGAATGCATTGTGCAAACAGTCAAGTTCGGCGGAGGTGGAATTATGGTCTAGAGCTGTTTCTCCTGGTATGGGCTGGGACCCTTGGTCCCCATTCATGGTAAGCTCAACTCCGATGCCTACTGCACTATTTTGGATGACAATGTGCTTCCTACGTTGTGGCAGCTTTACGGGTTGGACCCCTGTTACTTTCAGGACGACAATGCCAGTTGTCATGTTTCGACGTTAACCAAGGCTTGGTATGGTGCCAATGGAGTTCATCGAATGGAGTGGCCTGCCCAGAGTCCAGACCTGAACCCTATCGAGAACCTCTGGGACGAGCTGCATCGCCGAATTCAGAGGTGCACTACCCGTGCAAAATCGGTGAAGGAACTTCTATGTCTTCTTCAAGTCGAGTGGAAGAAAATACCACTAGCTGTCATACAAAGACTTGTGGAAAGTTTGCCCCGGAGGGTCCACGCTGTAATTACCTCTTGTGGAGGCTCTACTGACTATTGATTTTAAATAAAGTTAGTTTTTCTTTTCTATCACAGGTGTCCAAATACTTATTGGTAGTCAGTGTATTACAGCTTACTACTAAAGACACAGTTATTATATTAAAATTGGATATTAATACAGTTAAATGAATAATTGCACTTAGACTATAAATACACTATAAAAACATTAATTCTATACAATTTCTAAAATGCAATGATTCAAAACAATGATTATATGCGAATATTAAAACAATCATTCACTATAAATATACAATGATTCAATACTATTACTTAAATTAATGATAATACTATTCATATTATTAATCATATATGCCATGTTGACATCAAAATAATAATTTTTTCATATAGGTGCTTATTACTGAAATGATGTTACATATTACTAGCAAGCAATTCAAAAATAAGATATGTACAGTACAATTTTACTTGCACATTGGAAATACTATACAAATAAATAATTCAATACAATGATTCCGTACGATTACTCATGAATAATTCAATATTATGATTCTATACGATTATTCAAATGCAATGATTCAATACAACAGTTCTATGCGCTTATTAGAACAAAAATCTATATAATTATTCAAAATTTCAATATTATTGCTCAAATTAATAAAAATACCATTTATATTATAAACCTCACTACCCAAGTGACACAAACATTTAAATTACACCATTAATTAATCATTACAGCAATGATATTACATGTTACTTGAAAGCAGTTAATTATAAATTATGTACTGTACAGTTTTACCTTTCACACTGAATATTATAAATAATGTAATGATGCAATACAGTGATATTATACTGCTTCTTTAGAACATGTACCAAAGCAATAATTATATGCAGTGACTGAAGTATAAAGATTACGATACAAGTATTCAGTGATTTAATATATATATTCAGATTTGTAGTAATACTATATATGTTATTAATAACATTTAAATATATGGGTATAGTCATTTAAGTACCTATTATAGCATTGATGTTACATTTACTTGTAAAGAAATCAATTGTTAAATATGTACAGTACAGTATAACTTGCACTTTATTTGTTGATTACAATTCAGTGATTCAATAGAATGATTCTTTGTGATTACTAAAATATAATAATTTAGTACAGTGATTCTATGCATTTACTAAGTACAATGATTAATCATACCATACCAGTTAACACAATGATGCTATAAAACAATACAATTACTCTTATTCAATATGATTACTCTATTTAGTAACAGAACTATTCCGCTATCAATTATACTAGTTAGGTAAACATTAAAAGTAATAACCTTATCATCTATACGATCATCAATACGATTACTCTATTACAATGTTTCAAAACTATGATGCAATCAATTAATACTATACACAATTTCTCTGATACAAAACGATTACTGTACTAAAATAATTATTCAGTATAAATGTAGTCGAGGGAGTCCACATAAAGGGATAATTCTTAGTTTTTATTTGCATTAGTTTTAGCACAGTTCAAAATAGTTTATTTTATGATATACTTTAGAGACGTATATAAAATTAGATTTGACACAGGTCAGTGCCGAGGTCCATAAGTTTATTAACAATTTTGTTAATCTTTCGTACTGCATGCTTGTTATTTATCATGAACCTGCTAAATGCTTGCTCATTCGTTGGCGGGATCGGCAGGTGCAAATCAGTTGTTAGTGGGCAGTTAGCTACATAATGTTCGGGTGTGCCCAACTCACCGCAAATGCACTGTGCCGTATTTGTAATGCCAAGCCTTTCATAATATACAGGAAAAGGACCATGTCCCGTTATATACCGTACAAGCTGAGCATGTATTATGAGGCGATCGTAAGTTACTGTGGGAATATGATAATGAACACGACGTCCTGTGTCGTCAGAGTTCCACTGTTCCTGCCACAGGGATTTGATTTTTTGCGTGAGATTTTTCTTTAGCCAGGAAATTGGCCAAGGTATCTTAATTTGTTCAGCATTTATGTTTTGCGCCGCTTCTTTGGCTAGCTGATCCGCCAGCTCGTATCCTGTTTGGCCAGCATGGGCCTTTATCCATTGCAGCTTTACGTTTAAATAACTGTTGTCATGTAATTTCGACTGTATGTCTGCTATGAGCGGGGAACAGTGCACTGTATTTAAGAGTGCATGCAGAGACGATAAGCTATCTGTCAATATGAAGCTTCCATTATGTTGCTCCTGTATGATGTGGGTTAGTCCCCGGTCAATTTATAACACCTCACTCTGGAACACACTATTATTGGTGTCCAGGTGACCTTTCCAAAGTGTTAGCGTATCCAGGTTTCGCAGGGCTATGTAGGCACAGCCTGTGTTATCATCTATTTTGGAGCCATCTGTATAATAGACTAAATCGGCATCCGTTATGTTGGTATTTTGCTTGAGATTAATGTTCCCCCCTTTTCCCTGTTTCGCTGGATGATCACATAGCCGGATCAACTTTTTCTCATATTCCGCTGGGAAATAATTATCCTCATGGAGGGTTGCTGGTTGGCCTAATTGGGCGACTGTTTGATAAGTCGCTTCTTTTTCCACACTAAGATGCAACGGTGGCAGACCGGTCAATACACATAGTGCTTTAGTTGGGGAAGTACGAAATGCCTTAGTAATATTCAGTAAGAACGGTCGTTGTATGCTTAGGAGATGTTTTATCTTGCGACCTTGCATAGGTAATGACCAAACACGCCCCCCGTATGTAACAATTTTTCCAATTACTGTTTTATACAATACCTTCTGTATGTACGGGTTAAGACCCCATTTGTGACCTTTCATGAACTTCAATTGCTGAGCTATTCCCAGCGTCTTCTTCTTCAGTTCCATAATATGTGGTATCCAATTTAGTTTGATATCAAATACTATTCCTAGGTATTTCAGTTCTTTTACAATTCGAAGTCGATGATTATTCAAAGTTATTTTTGGTTGTCTTGCGAGCGTACCTCCCTTTTTGGGAACTGTATTTTGAAGTATTTTTTACTTTGCTTCAGATATCTTTAGTTTAATTTCTGCACATCTCTGATGAAATAGCGAGCAGGATTCTTGGGCGCTGGTCTGAAGTTGTTCTCTTGTTCTACCCCGAACGACGAGTGCAGTATCATTGGCATACGCAATGATGCGCGTGTGCTCTGTCCACGCGTTGGTTAATATACCATTTAATGTTATATTCCAAAGAGGAGGCCCAGCACACAAGCCTTGTGGGAATCCTTGATTTTAATTTTGCACTACCATACCACTATTATGGGGTACTATTAGCAATCGGTCAGAAAGGTAGTGTTCCAAAGTAAGATAGATATTTCTTGGGCATTTAGCTAGGCGCAGGGCTTGAAGAACCGCTGGCCACCACAGCGTGTCAAAAGCGCTTTTTAAGTCGATGGAAATAAACGCTGTATGATAGCCAGCAGACCTATTTTCCAGAATTTGATTCTTAACTTCTCTAAGCGCATGCAAAGTAGACTGCCCTTGACTAAATGCATATTGTATTGGGCTTAAGTATTTCGTAACATATCTGCAATCAATGAGTCAATCAATGAGTCAGGGAGAGAAAAGAATTTTTTTCTCCTTCAAGATGTTGCTTAACAGTTTTTTTAGCAGTAACTAGTAACTTTACTGATGTTAAGCTCATCAACAATCACCGAAAGAGACAGGGACGATTTTTCAGCAAAAGCGCTTGCATTTTTTCAGTGTTGTGATGAATTTGAGACTGCTGAGGGCGACTTCTACTAGGTTCATTATCAACATCTTCCCGTCCATCCCAAAGTCGCCCGTACCAACAAGAAATATAGATCCTGTTTAATGCATACACATATGCATATTTGCATATATTAAACGCGATACATACACACACGCGTATGCTTTACGAAGGATATGAAATGTCTTGTTGGTATTTTTCCGTACTTTGCAGCAAAACTGTTATTCTCTCCTTAGCTTTGGAATCTTTGATAGCAGATTAGTTTTACGTTATCTTACTTTATTATCTTATATCCATACAAAGCAAACGATGATTACATAGAAAATTCTATCCGAAACAAACGGTATTTTAGAAAAAGCTAGTTGAGATATCATATAGTAATAACGCTGTGAAATATCATTTAACAGACTTAAGCCACTGTTAAAAAAATTAGTTTTAAACCTTATGGCGCACTATGTACTTAATTTTTTTTAAATTGTGAACTTTTTTAATTTTGTTACACATACAAAACGTGGATGTATTCATTCTATCTAATGTTGGTACTGAAGTGCCGAAATTACTTTGGCTTATTATCCGACTTGAATTGATATTGGAATAGATTTTCATCGTAATCGGCAGAAATGCATAATCAATACATCACTGCCAGTATCCGGCGGTGCCCCATGCGGGGTGAGCGACCACACAAATCACATGTTGTGACAGCAGCGGAATGTTCTAAATATATATTTTATTTATTTTTTCCAACCAAAGATTTATAAGTGCCGAAAGCTTTCTTGATGGCTTGATTTACGGATGGTTTTCATTGGTATCCCCTTGCGAACCTGTTTTTAGAGGCATTTTCCATCGCTTGAACAGCTTTCTTTTATTTTTTATTTCTTCCTCGGATCCGAGAATTTTTATCGGGAATAAACAAATGACGTCGAATGTAAATCTCGTGGAATTCAATTTAATAATTTAATTGGTACTTGTGTCGATTTATCCCCTGTTATTTATTGGAGTAATGAGCGTTCATTTACATGAGGTATGAAATTTATGGCCCGGACGTCTGTAGTACGACTGCAGCATCGTGTGTTATTGTTTTTCTATGCAAATGGCGATCGTACGGCCGATAATTGTCGTACAAGCAGAAGAAATTGTATTGAAAAAATGAGGAATGTATACGTGTATGTTAGGAACATGTAGCCAGCCTCCGAGCGAAACAGAAGCGAAATTAAAGCAACAGTCGCTTCTGGCATAAACTTTATTTATGTCGTATTATTTTGAGCCTGGCCTTCTGACTAGAAAGTCCCGATCTAACTGAAAAGCCGTGATTCATCTGCATGGGAAACTGGATGAACTTTTCATTACGCTCGGTTGATTTCTTCAGCAGCTGATGCAAATACTTTAAGAGACGGCAGCCATTTGAATGTAATAACATGAATTCTTATATCGTTCTCTCCGGAAAATAACACTATATATGCTGTTAAGAATAACCGTATTGGGGCATTTTTATCGTTTTCTATAGTAGTATGCTAGTTATTAAGGATTAATTTTTATTACAGTTCAAGATACCAAACTGAATATAATAGTTTAATAAAAGAACAAATTCTTCTGTTTCCATCTCCCGAATAAAATTCAACTATACTCAGTTTTCGATTAACCGGGGGCGAATTAACCAGGTACTATCTAAAAAAAGTAGTACTTTTTTGCTAATGGGACCGGATTCAAAAATGTATGTATGCACGTGTGTATGTATATATGTGCGTACATGTATATGTGTGTATCACGGAGGTAAGTATAAAAGGAGATGCCATCCCCGCACTTCTGACGCTGTGCTGCTGAGCTTTGGGCTCCAAAGCGAGTACATGCAGAGCATGTGGACAGCGATTTGTGGTATATCAATATAAGTTTTAGGGTAAAACATGCAAGAGCTATCTGCGTAAGGTAAGATGAGATGCCTTCGTGGTGGAATTTCCAAAGAAAACTGACTTTGAGTGTGTATTAAAAATAATGCATGCAATTTTCATTCAATTTAATATTTATACACATTTCTTACGTAAAAAATACTCATATATGTTAAATTGTTAATTACTTTACTCGTAAAATATAGCGAAAACACAGAAATTAAAGATTTGCACACGCTGAAAATGAAAAATATTAAATATATATGAGTATTTATGCATATTTTTTAAAAGTATGCATTTGCCTTTACAAAATATGTAAATATTTATCAAATTATAAATGTATTTGGAAACGAAGGATTTATTCATTCGTAAACTGTTGTGAATGTTACTGTGAAGAAATCTAGTTATTAAATATATCTAATTTTATAATGATACTAAATATTATATAAATATATAAAAACTTTAACATTTAATTGTAAAGATATTCTGCTGATAAATATATTTATAAAACTATTTAAACAAAAACTGTTAACAGTCTATTAAAAGCAAAGCACAATCTACGAGATGCATATTTAAGGAGAAAGTAGTAAGTAGTATTCTTGAAATCAAGAATAAAAATAAATAAATAAAGTAAAATAAAAAATCTGAAAGGTTTCAGAATTTAAATTACGTCCAAAGGGGTGTTTTTTTAACGTTTTGTGTATTACCTTTATTTATTAAATATCTTGTTCTTCGCACTTAAACCATAAAATTCAGTTCAATAGCAATGTCGCAAAATAATTTTAAAATGAGCCTATCTTTAGAATTTCGGATACACAGTTCCGCGCACTAGAAATAAAAAGGTTCCCCCCCCCGGTAAATTGTTGCCATTGCTCGCTTTCAAATCGTTGAGTTTGTTACTCAAAAATTTGTTAACATTTTACAAAATATGAAATCGATAATAAAACAAATTCCAAATTTTAAATTTGGGCTTGTACATGCCCATATTAGCAGTAGGACTACGTCATTCGAAATTCGATGGCTCTATGTACCGTTGTTTTATCACAATGCGAGAAATATACATACATTTATGTAGATTTTTCATTATTTAATTTCTTCAAATATAATGCAGGACTCTAACGTTTGGTGGCAGCAGTTTGAAAAGTGAAACGGACATTTATAGTGAATCAAAGCAAAATCGCAAAAAGAAAACAATAGTCCTTCAGGGACAAAGTCCCTTTGGACTAAAAATCTGGTAAGTATTAAAAGAATTATCCCCTTACATTTTATAATAATTAGTTACAAGTTTTATATAATATTAGTAAACCCCCTTCCCTTTTGGAAATACTCCTAGAAAGTTAGAATTATCTATAACATCAGTACACAGCGCCGTACTTAGATATTTTATCATCTGGAAACGAAATGGTAAATTTGCGCCCGTATATAATATTAAATTAGTAAAATCTCTGCATTTGTGTATTCATATATGGTAATTATTTTAAATAAGTCTTACAGTATTTTTATCCTAATCAGAGTCATATACAGTCGGAAGAATGATGTAAATAATGGTTTATGATTTTAAAATGAAAAACGTTAAAAAATACCTTCCTGATAAATAACAAATAATACTGAAAGCGCATAAATAGTGTTACGAATTTTTTACATATGTAAATAATTTTAGAGAAATTATGTGTAAAATTGTAGTATTTTTTGTATAACGTAACATGAACTGCCTTAAGAAGCGAAGCTCTGCTGGAAAAAATAGGTTATAGGAGCAAGTCTATTTGACATTGAGATAAATGGCTGTCATGCTAAATTGGCGAGATATTTCCAAGCTGGTAGTGGTTTTGGAAACTAACTTTTGTCGCTAAATCGCGAAAAGTCGCCAAACCTGTGGACATTTTGGTCCGGTTCCCGTATAATTCTATTTGGTACTGTAACTGATTCATATATGCAACTGTAACCGTATCCTGCCCTTATTTGAAACTTTGACCATATACGCATTCCAGTAATTTCGACGAATGAAAGGTACTCGAGATTTCGTGACGGCCGGGAAAAACTGTATAAGTCCGAAGAGAAGAACAGATTATATGCGTAGTACTGAACTTAATGCAGCTGCATGGGCTGGAGTCCTCTGAGAACCCGCATATTAGGCAAGGGGTGGTAGTACAATTAAAAGTCGCATTGAAGATGATACAAATTCACTTACCGAGCACCCGGGTTACACACCGAGTTCATACGGAGTTTCTTAAGTTCCTCAACCACACTTTCGAGCCAGCCTCTGTTGTCGGCGCTACTCATGTATTAAGAACTGTAAGAGTATTTTTTGAGGAAAGTTCTAGAATTGTAAAGTGTTTCTTTTGTGTAAATAAATTTTATCGTGCTAGCATTGGTTCTACTGGCATTTATGTTACAAATTCAGAAATATATGGAAACACCCTTGCACCCGGCCAGTTAATCGGGATTCGAACACATGTTATTCACAGTATTAAAACTGCAGCCTTATGTGCTGTTGCAGAGTTTGATCCCATGGCTTTTATTTAGCTTTTCCGTTTCTTGCAGTGTTAAATTTGATGCAAATAGCATACAAAAGATTTTATATATATTTGCTTCATTTCAGCACCTATTAATGATTTATCAATTGATATGTTATATAAATTTCACGTATTCATATAAATGTAATAAAACGAGATGAAAATTATATAAAATACGAGATATTGATTTTTCACTCTCACTTTAAATATTATTAAATAACTAAATCAAATTGAAAACTTAAAATTTACATTTGGTTTGGTCAGTTGATGAAATCAAAGTAAGTGAGTAGCATCGTGAAGACCTTCTAAGGGAAATTGCCTTATATTCAGGCTATACTTGAGCAAAAACAAGACAGTAGGCCTGCAGCCCACCGGTTTTTAGTAGTGTTACGAAAGGTCTAGGCGCGGTGAGATGGCTTCCCCGCAAAGCAGTTTTAGGGTTGCCATAAAATAATAAGGGAATGCAGGGTTGTCACATTTGGCGAGAAATCGCCCATTTGGCGAAAAATTGGCGATATACCATGGACGGATGGGGAACCTTCTGGATCGAATTCTTAGGTTGCTATCACACGTCGGTTTGTTTCGAAAGAACAACTGTTTGGAACAATTTTTCTGCTTTGTCACAACAGCCAGTCACCACAGCTCGCTTTGGGGTTAACACAGGGGAAACTGGTTCTCCATTACAAACAAGCTAACAGCATTCGGCGCTGATAGCTGATTGGTTGAAAACGAACAACTTGCAACTTTTTTCGAAAGGAAGGAAAAAGTCGCACGTTTTTCTTTCAGTAGTAAACCAGGCAGAAAAATTGTCCGAAACAGTTGTTCGTGTGAAACAAACGCCGTGTGATATGGGCTTTACCGGCTTAGCCCAGAATGTTCTCGAACACCAGCCGAAAGCTATATAAACCCTGCTGGTACGCGGAGAGTGGTAGTATTGAGAGTGTGTGCTTCATCGAGAGGGCGAGTCAGAGTGCCTCGTCTGGAGCGCGAGTTAGTTGGTATCGAGTCGGTGTCTCGTCTAGCGAGTCAATCCCTGCGGAGTCGATCGAGTTGACAGCCGAGCAGCGAGTGCTGAGTGGGTCGTCGAGTGCACCGAAAGAGTCTCGTAGTATATCGCAGTTGGTGCATCGTCGAGAGAGCGTGTTGAGCTACGGGAACGACTGAAATGAATAGTCGGGAGCTGTGCTCTGTGTGTCGTCGAGTGCATCGCGAGTTGTAGCGTGGAGAGTCTCGAGAGTACGTGGAATTCCGAGAACGACCGAGCAGAGTCGGGAGCTTTGCAGTGAAGCTGTCTTCATCGTTATTGCCTGACAGTGTGAAGGCTGTGTCGCTGATCGTGTCAGCGTGTTTATAGTAGCTCATCGACGACTGTAAAAACGTGTTTTGGAGCTGTCCTGGCAATACTGGCCAATAAAGTGTGTTTCGATACTTCAACAAGTGTCGTCGTTATTCACTCCAAATCACGAACCACGTAACGAGTGTACTGAAGGAAGAAAATAACGCAACAGAATTTATAAGCAGGATCGAACTGTTAGTGTTCAGCAGACTTATTCAGTCGGCCACAGGTGATCAACGAAGCCTTTGCTTATCGCAGGTCATTAATGACTTATTACTTTTTATTACTTTTATTTAAATAAAAATATTAACAAAAAATTTTATTATATAACTTGTTACAGCTATTTTAATAAAACCATACGTATTTGCTATCATTATTATCAATATGAGAAATATGGCTTCCAGCATTACTAATATCGGGAAATATCGGTGTTTTTGCAGTCTTAATGCCAGTTACTTCAGAATAAGTCGAAAGGGATTGTCCTAATTCTTCCATATCAAAAACACACTTCCTTGCTTATACCTTTCACTGTACAATTTGTCACAGTTATTTTAATAAAACCATACGTATTTACTATCATTATTACCAATATGAGTAATATGGTTTCCGATATAACTAATATCGGAAAATACCGGTGTTTTCGCAGTCTTAATACCAGTTATCTCAGAATAAGCCAAGATGTATTGTCCTAATTCTTCCGCAGCAGAAGCAGTTCCTTGCTTTTGATAATAAAAATTCATTTTGTTGTTTCATTATAAGCAATAGAACAAATGGTAAAATTGTTGCCTTACCTTCTGTCTTTACATTTCAGACTTAACAGAAGATGAAAGATTTTTTTCTAAGGTATCAGCAGTCTATTCCGCCAATAACAGTACATGAATCTAACTGCAGAGTAATGATAGAATTAAATATGGTCGCATCCAGGTCAAAATTTCAAAATTGTATGTTGATCCACCGGCAAACTTTGGAATGAAAAATGCACAAGGCCAAGCTTTATGCGAAAGAAATAAAAAGAATTTGATAGGTACGTCTAATTTATAGACATCAGTGTTTAATCTCGTGATGTCAATTCAATGATTTCTGTGTGTCAGATTTGTTTGAACAATCCTTGGGCTGGAAGATCACCTACTTTGGAAAGCTTACGATGGCAAAGTAAATACCACAAAGAGCTACAGTTGAAATTCAACAGTGACAGAGGAGAATTACTGATGTAGGTAATGTTGCATTTCCTGTCAAGTTTAGTCTAAGAAGCTCATTAACACAAACTTAAATCAACTTCACTGCGTCAGTTGCAATAATAAATTTCAATATTAGAAAATAATGTATGCATTACTGTGAAACCACAGAAGTTTTAGAGCAAATTGACGTCCTTACGTCTTCTCTTAATAAAGTTTTATTATTTTTAATCCTTATTTCCTTTCCAAAAAATCATTTGAAAAAAGATGTGAAGTAGGAACCCCATAGCAGTGAAATAATAATATAATATTTTGATAATTTTGCTGAATATTTTGTATTAGCATTTCATCACATTTGAATAATTTTGATGCTTATTATGTTGATACTATGCTGTCATACGTTAACGGTGAAGCTCATGTTGTGTTGGAGAAGTTGGTGTGTGTGAAACTTACGTTGGGGAAAAGTCATGTCAAGATGTCATGTTGGAGAAGACGGCTGCAAAACATATCAATATAAATCAGACAATCGGGCATATAGCAACTAGAATGAAAGCAGTGTGAAAAATATAATGCTTTTAAATAATTGTAAATAGTGTTAACAACGTTTTATTTCTTAATACTTGACACAGAACATCAAGCTTGAATGCAATATTTCAAAATTATCACAAATAAATGTTAGTGAAATTTTTTTTTTTTAAACGGTGTCTTAAGAAAGTGCTTCTTGATCATTTCAAAGTTGAAAATTAACAATCATATTCTTTTTAAATAACCGTAATTCTTTTTTAAATGTTCATTGCCAATTTCGCGCCCTATCTAGCTGTTGACCTGAGGCGAGTCGCAGCTCTTTCAGTAGGCACTTAAACTGCGTTAAATATTCAGAATAAGCAAACCGCGCTTCTGTACAAGAAATTGCTAAACTGATAAAGTAAATGCAATTAAAAAAAAACTTAAAGCTAACTGGAAATATTAAAGCAGAAAATTCTAAAAATAATGTTAAAAACTCGGAATGAAGAAGCTCCAGCGACACTTGAGCAGAGGTTATGTTCTGTGATGAAGTGGATCCCGAAATGGTTATAGATGCGGGACTATATATTCCGAAATGTCTTCTTTCCCTCAAAACAACTGCCGCCCCCTCAAAAAAAGCACCGTCTAAATATTAATAATAAAAAAAAATACTAATGACTATTCTCACATCTTAGATTCCGCCACATCTTGGATTAACTATCCTGGATTCCACCAGGGCCTTGTGAGCATTAAAAAGTTGACTTATAACTTATGTATTTATTTTATGATTGATATAATCATCACCTAGTTTATTTTCGGTTACAATAAACATTTCTGAATTCAAGTGAAATTGCTGAAGTTTCGAAGATAATCGCCAAGAAGTATAAATGTAGTATTGATCATATCTTTAAAGGTGCTGCTCTTCTAACCTCCGATGATTACAGGTCAATTGTTCTTCCTTAGCAAAATGCCTTCAAGCTGTTACTATTCAGACAATGATAAAAGAATTAGTTTCTGTTTGTCCTGTTTACCTGCTTCCGAATGAAGCCATAGATAACAGAGACAGGGCTGAGTTTATGAGCAGCTGCCAGATGCTTTTATTTTTATTAAGAATTTAATGGCAATACACTGATCTGGGGAAATAAAGATCCACGAGATAGACAAAGTGAGCTATTGGCCTAAACCATTGCTTTTTCTTTTGAATAATTTGGTAGTGCTTCTGCGAACTTACAAGAGCATTTCACGTTATGTGCTGAGCCATGTGCCACGTCGTCATGTGCTGGTTATCTCTCTTGTGAATCAAAGAGGAAACAATAAAGCTAATAGCAATAGCAATAGCAACCTGTACTCAAAACTATATAAAAAAAAAGACCTGAAAATAAATATATTTCTCATTAAAACTAAAAGTCTAAAAGTGTGTAAGCGAGTATGGCATGACATGCAAAGAAGCATGTCAAGAGATTTTCTATAAAAAGCAAAAAAATATTTCAGATTACTCAAAAATACTCAAGTATGTTGTCTACGGAAATTGATCGTATGTTAGCATTGCAATAAACTGCAGGAAAAAAAAATATAAATAATGATTTTAAATACATATTTTATTTTCAGGATAACAGTTTCTAAAATATAATATTGTAACGAATTTTGTGCATAGATAGATGATTTTAGTGCAATTATATATGATATTGTATTTTTCTGTAAGAGAGACGATGGTCTGCGGGAAAAGTAATAATACATAGGCAACTCTATTTAACATTTAGGAAATGGCTATCTCGCTGATTTGGCGAGAATTCACTAAAAGTCGCCAAACTTAGCGACATTTGTGCTAGGCCAAGGGATGAAGCTAATGATGAAAGATCCAACAAAATATCAAAGGCGATTTTCAAGTTTGTTAAGTATGAGAACCGCTTATTTATTTACACGATAGACAATTCAGTTTGCTGTGAAGCCAATAGATATTCATGATTTCCAACAATTATATTCGGCAGTTAAATTCTATTGCTACGTGCTAAAAAGGTCGTAATGGTCTTAATTCACACACACAACAATGGCAGCTTGATAAAATTTATTTTCCCAAAAGAAACAATTTACAGTTCTCGAATTTTTCACCAAAGTATTCGCACAGCTCTTCTTCTTCACCTTCAGAGCACAATCAGTACAGTTCTCACTTCGAATTGCCAAAAACGTTAAACAGAAGAAAATATAAACGGCGCATAAGCTCGCATAATAGTCTCTCAATACTGTGAACTAAACTAATGCTGTCTCCGCTTTTACATAGTTTTCCCCCGTCCGCTGAGAAATTTCCAGTATCTCCGATTTCTCTAAATTGCTGGAAGGCATACACAGTTACATAGGGCAGGATACAGTTACAAGTATAATGTATGTTCCGTAAATCAGTCTGCACACGTATTTTGTCGAATTTATTTAATTCATTTAGTTCCTATGACATCATGTATGTTAATGCAGTTCTCTGGATTCAGCCCTCACTTAATTACTATTAGTGCATAATATGGATATAGGAGTCTGCAATATTGCCAGTATAACTTGCCATTAGTGTTTGCATAATGTAAAGGCAATATGTATACATGCAAAGTGTTATTAACCTCATTTGTAATTTGTTTTGCTTCATGATTTGTAATGTATTTGAACAGATTTTATATTTACCAGCTGTACCTATATCTATATCCTGTCCTTATTATATTTGTATGCCTAACATATACTGTAATAGTGAAAAGTAACTAAAATATATATTGAATTAGCAGAATTACGTAATATAGTACCAATTTGCAAAACTTTGGGTAATGGAGCATCTACAATATCAATTTTTTTTTTAAATTTAATTGTATAACTGTCAGTACGTATTACAACTATGAGCGCATTGTACTCGATAATGTCAGTACCTCCTTACAAGCAACAGCAACTTTGCAGTGCTCAAGGTAAGTTTTCATCAGCACTTTTCCGTTAGTCTCAACAGTCCCCACCATGCACTTCCCCTTAGTCTCCACCGTGCACTTTCATTCATGTTGTGGTGCTTCCAGAGGATACAGTACTAAGCTCCAGTTATTGTCGAGTCCATCAGGCTGAAGAGCACTTAACTCAGTCGGCTAGCTGTTTTGTCGATGGCAAAAAGAAAAGAAAAGTTATAGTTATATAAGGATTGGACCAATGACAGTTATATAGGTATAGGACTTAAATGTCTCCAAATCGGAAATTTGACTATAAAAAATATTAGCCCAAACCATCGCCAGCTTAACGCTTTTACCTCAATATTAAATGGATATATCCCTGTAACTCTGTCTTCCCAGCGATGCTTCTCCGTGTTGAGGTTTTTCATGTTACATTATACAAGAGATGACACTACAATTTACGTATAGTTTCACTAAAATTATTAACATATATACAAAATTCATAAGACTGTTTCAGTATTAAAGATAAACACTCGTGGAAAAATTGGCCAATGGCTAGTGTTAATAAAAATATATCTAGTAATCCTCAGAAGCATTCGTCGAAGAATGTATAAGAAAATTAACAGGTAAGAGATTCACCTCATTAAGACTAGTAAAGAATATTTACTGTAAAAGGCATTGCTACGTACTGACAGAAAAAGTAACGGTGAACATTATCTAGTGTAAAGGAATAGGGTTTATTCAAATAATCATGGCTGTCAAAAATTATTACATAATTTGAAATCATCATCTTTAAAACGTGAAAGATGTGGTTCATAAAGAAAAGGAGGAACATGATATTTCTTTGAAATGCAATGTGAATAAGTAAGAAAAAATTTACTCATCTATTTATTGGAAGGAATAATAACTCATGTGTCGGGTATTATTAAGAAAAAAAAAAGTATATGTAGTGTGCACTGAGGAATAAAATGTACAGAGGATGATATAAAAATATACCGATTGACCAACTCTTAAAGAATGTTACGTAAGACAGCGTTAATTACCATGGTATCATTGATTCTTATTTGCGGTTTAATTCCAGGAACATTTCGTTTCTATGTGTTACTAAGAATTGTAATTGTATTTGAATGAGAAAAGGGATCCCTTAAATATTATTCGTAGAAATGAAAATGATCTGAAGATAGTTACTGTTTTAATCGTAATTATTTCACCACGCAATCGTTTCTAAGAAAAAGGTTCTACGAGCCGATGACCGAGATTTATTAAAAATGTGTGCTAATGATTTTGTTTCTTCTGAAAACCAGATGAATTTAAATGTTATTATCCTTTCCTAGTAGAGATTTGTTTTATATTTTTGCAGTGATATTAAAAGAGTTCACTATTAAAGACTATATGTTAAAAAATAAATAAATAAAATCTGAAAGCTTTCAGATTTTACATTAACACCAAGCGGCGTTTTTTTAAACATTTTTTGTGCTCTCTTTATTTATTAAGTATCATGTTCTTCGCACTTAAACCATAAAATTCAATTTAACAGCAATATTGCATGAGCATACCCTCAGAAATTTTCCGGCACACAGTCTCGCGCGCTGTAGTTAAAAATGTGGGTTCCCCCCGTACAGTATTGCCATCGCTTGTTTTGAAATCGTTGAGTTTGTAATCAAAAATTCGTTAAAGTGTTACAAAATATGAAATCAGTAATAAAACAAATTTCCCCATATTCAGTGGAAGATTACATTATTCAAAATGTAATGTACTCAAGGTACGTGGTTTTATCACAGTGCAAGAAACATACACACATTTATGCAGATTCTTTATTATTTAATTTCTTTATATAGCACAGGGCTCTAATATTTTGGTGGTAACAATTTGAAAAGTGAACCGACATTTATAGTGAACCAACGCAAAATGCCAAAACGAAATTAATAGCCCTTCTAGGCTAACAACGTCCTTTGCGCGCTACCCCCCCAAAAAAAGGTTTCAGATTTTAAATTATGTCCAAAGGGGCCTTTTTTAGCATTTTGTGTGTTATCTTTATTTATTAAATATCATTTTCTTGGTACTGAAACCATAAAATTCAGTTCAAGAGCAATATCGCAAAATAATTTTAAAATAAGTCTATCTTTAGAATTTCCGATACGCAGTCTCGCGCGTTGAAGATTAAAATGCTCCCCTTTTTTTTTTTTTTTTTTTTTTTTTTACAGCGTTGCTATTGCTCGCTTTGAAATCGTTGATTTTGGTAATCGAAAATTCGATAAAGGTTTACAAAATATGAAATCGATAATAAAACAAATTCCAAATTTCAAATTTGGGCTTCCAGATGCACATATTCGGAGGAGGATTAAGTTATTCAAAATTGGATGGCTCTAGGTACTGTTGTTTTATCACATTGCGAGAAACATTCCTGCAGTTATGCAAATTCTTCATTATTTAATTTCTTTAAATATAACACAGGGCGATAATATTTCGTGGCAACAATTTGAAAAGTGAACCGCCATTTATAGTGAATCAACGCAAAATGCTAAAATGAAATTAATAGCCTTTCTGGGCTAAAGCCCTGTGGGCTAAAAACTTAAAAGCTCTAGAATATAATTTTTTTTCCTGGTTTTTATCTTACTTATCTTCATACAAATCCAAAAGTAGACATACATTAAATTCTTAATTCCTTTACAGTTTAATATAGCAAATGTTGGATTGTAGATTGTATTTCGGAGAGTGACTTACCTTTCTTTGCTGCTTTTGGCCTTTGAATTAGTATATAAGCAGTCCTATCTTATTCGGTATTTGTCATTAAAAGTTTCTTGTGTATTCACCAGTTAGCATTTTATTTATTAATTCTGTAAAGATGATTATGTGTAAATCATCATACACATCTTTATTTTGCCTTTTAATGTTTATTGGAGAAAGTTAAAATGAACTACAAAGATAATTTTCTAAAGCCCATTCTGCTTTCATTTCCCGCACAAATGGCTTTATTTTAAATTTTAAAAAATCTCATGTGGATTCCACATGACTTCCTTGTACGGCCTTGTGTAAATTATGCCCAACTTTTGCTGCACTTCATTTAAACTTATTTCCTCGAATTTCATTAGAGATATATTTCTCATTCAATCAATCCAGTTGTCATTTCGCGGCAATACAAAAATACGTAAAAACTTCAAAACATCTTCATTAAAAATTGTAAAATGCATAAAAACCTAAAATACCAAATACAGTTAAAAACAGGTTTTTTTTTTGGGGAGTGGGCAATTAAAATTAGAGTTTCTACACAAAAACAAGCAATTCGTCCAACCGGCAAGAAGACAAAGTTCTCGATGGATAAGAATTTAAAGTTAACTTTTGGCCCCACTGAACAGAAATTCAGAAGAAAAGTGTAAAAGACCCTTTATTCACTCAATATAATTTTATAGATGCCTTCTAGCTTAACTCAAAACAGGTTCTGGCTTAAAATAAAAATGCTTTAAGTTTGCCTAATGGCTCACGGAATAATTTAACGCGCATGAAGGCTCTGATTCGTAGAAGTCGGCGTAAACAAGCCTCATGTCCAGAATACTCAACATCACAGCAGTTTGATTACTAGTAATTCAAAAATAGTTGTAAGGAAAGTTGCTTTAAAATAAAAATAAACTGTTAGCTAAATTAAATTAATCTCCCCAACCTTATAATATTTATTCTTATTGTACGATGAGCTAATATTTTTATATGAGAAAGGACCAATATTTCAAGAATGGATTTTATAGGAAGTTCTAATTTTCTTTCGAGGGAAAATAACATGATACCTTTAGCAACAGTGAAACTGTGCGTCTTGAATCAAATGTTCATAGTTTTATACATGGTTGGCGTACAAGATATTTCAGATAATGTAGCAAAGTAGGAAAATTTCATTGGAAGAAAATATTTGTTTCATTTTTTTTTTTTTTTCAGTATTTTAAGACTAAGAAAATGACTTTTTTTAACAATGATTTAAAAAATTGTGAATTCGCCAAAACTTTCTTCTAAACAAGAAAAAAAAAAAAAAACTGTGAACACGCGTAAAACTCTCTCTAAATAGTACGTTAATTTTAACATTTTTCGGCTTTTCTTATTTTTAATTTTTCATTAAAAAAGAATCCTGCGACAATCAAAAACCCCCTTACTGAAACTTTCTTTGCATTAACAAAATAAGGTTTGTATATTTTTTTCTCTTCCTTTTCGGTTGTAAATAAACATTTTTTTTTTGTTTTTTTTGTTTTTGTTTTTTTGTTGCAGTCATTTAAGTAAATCCATGCTTGCAAGTGTCACAATGTGTTCCATTCATTTCTTGCTATTTAGTTTTCATACAGGGTTCTACAAATTGGTCTTTATGCTAAGCCACATGCATCGCAAAAGCTGGTGAACATTGTGAATTTTAACTTTTAAGTTTTTAATCTCAGTTTATTATTTTATTTATTATTGCTACAAATGTATTTAAAGACTTCGCAATTGATTTCTACATGAGCGATTTTTCTATTGTTAGCAACAATGTAACTTTAGAAACAATACGTACCTCTTCGGGGTATTCGTTTGGAGTCTTCTTTTCCATATAGACGTAATGAATGACAACTATTCCCATTCTCATGAATAATGTTGCTAATTTTGCATTTAGAAATTTTAATACCACGCATTTCACAACGTATTGGAATTGTGGAATAGGAATACTTCTTTTCGGAAAACGTAAAAACATATCCTTCAAGCCACAGCTTGTTCACATACGACATTTTAAAAGAAGAATGAATTTGATAGTAAGTGACGACATTTCTCATTTCATATAATAAGCTGTTGCCAGAAATGTTTATTTCAAAAGATTTGCTTTTTTATTTTCAAATTCTTTATCGGAATCATTTTAGAAATGTATAACCTACTTAATTTTGCAATTGCAAGCTTTTAAAATTTCCAAAAAAATGTTATTGTATGTTTACAGAAAACGTAACAGGCATAGATAAATGTCAGTGTATAAGTAGAGCCATATGTAATTCAAAAACAAGTGGTATGTAAATACACTAATCATCAGCTTAAGAGAATTATCTACTGTGTGAATCTTTGTTACGTACCCGTCTCGAAATTGTCGTTGTGACTGTCTCAGACCCGCTCCCCCCCGGATGGGTAATCAAAATCATCCTTGTGACTCATAAAATATGGGCGTTGATAACAGAAATGCATTTTCGTTATAGCTTATTGTGTAGGTCAAACACAAATCAAGATTGCATTTGAAAATCAGTTATAGATTCAGATTTCGCACTATATCTTTTTAGTTTGCTTACTGCAATAAAACTTTAGTATTTGAAATAAATCCAAAGCTCCGTCAGTCTCAGGTCCGTCGTCGTGTGCCGGGTAAGAGAACTAACTGACTGGCAACTGAAAAATTCTTCAAACCCCACAAGTATCAAGTACAGATAATTAATAGTGAAGATATATTTGTAGAATCGGATTAGATTTTGGCAAAGACCGCGAGGACTATTTGTCTGAGGGAAGGGATACCTTTGTGGAAGATTTTGAAGGCTTAAATTCATGTTACATATGTGGAAAACTCCTCGATGCACTTCTATACGGCCAGTCTGTTTTTAAATTTGTGTTGAACTACCAATGCTTTACAGTCTTTAGGTTGATCGCTGGTGAGTGTATATGTAAAATGGTACACTGGATAAAAATTAAGATTAGCATTGAAAACTGAAAATTACATTATAGCTCCTTGGCTTTGTTACTATTTTGGGGGGGGGGAGTGCCAGAAAATATTTCGCAGCCGCTGTGTGATAAATATCGGCTTAATGTCATTTCATGCTTTCCCGATTCATCCTTAATTCAAAATAATGCTGATTCGTCCTTTCCCTTTTCCAACTGATTCCCTCTTTCCTGTTTCATCTCTCCTTGAAATGTCATTCTTACGAAATGCCTAGCTGCGGTAAGATTGCTTCCCTGCAAAGCGGGTTTAGGGTTGCCAGATTTGGCGCGAAATTGACCGTTTGGCGAAAAAATTAGCGATATGTCATAGACGGAGCGAGAACATTTTAGAACGAATTTTTTCCGGTTTTCGCGAGATGTTTTCGAAGGCAGGTCAAAAGCTATATATACCCTGCCTGTACGCGAAATAGGGGAGTATCTTGAGTATATGGAGTTCAGTAGTAGAGTAGTATTGATTCAGAAGTCAAACAACAAAAATCAGCGTTGATTCACAAAATTTTCACAGGACTAGTTTCGATGGTTTTACCGAACCATCATCTTCAGCTGCAAAACCGCAAATGAACAAGATAGGAAATAATGTTTAGATAAGATAAGAAAGCCTGGACGAGAATAAGCAAGTGGCGCCATCTGTTGGCGAAACCAGAACTAAAACATAATTTCTCTAAAAGCCGAAGGCAAATTTGGATTGGAATTAGGATCGTTAACTAGAACAGAAAGATTTTTATGAATGTGAAATGCCTCTAGAAAATCCAGTTCTCCAATGGAAGATGTTTTTTGAATAATTTTGGCAGCAGAAAAATTGAAAGTGTGATTTTCGGACCAACAATGTTGAGCAACAGAAGACTTCTGTGTTTCCTTTTTTCTAACATATGCCTCATGTTCTTTGACGCGAAATTTTAAGGCTCTCTTAGTTTGGCCAATGTAAATTAAACCGCACTGGCAAGGAATCCTATAAATACCCCAGGAATTCATATCCGGAATGGGGTCCTTGAGTATAGAAGTTGGAATTTTATTGATGGGAGAGTAAACAACACGAAAGTTAAATTTCTGCAAAATATGTGCAACTTTATAGCTAATTGATGGAAAGAAGGGAATGACAACAGAATTTTTATAATCTCCTAAAATAAGAGTGTGGCTTTTAGTGTGTTGAGATGAGAATTTTTTAACTGCTTGATTAATAATGTTGGGTGAAAAGCCCCTGTCAATAGCTATTGCTTTTAAATAATTTAGTTCTTCATCAAGGGCTAGTTTGGAGGAGCAAACTTGAAGAACACGGAAAACATAGGAATAAAATGAAGCTAAATTTTGTTTAGTCGGATGACATGATTTAAAGTGTGGTGGAAGGCAAACCGATGAAGGTTTACGGTAAACTGTAGTACTGAAGTTGGATGTGTTACGTGTGACCAGAATGTCGAGAAACGGAAGAGAATTGCAAGTCTCAAGTTCAAAAGTGAACTGAATAGCAGGATCAATAGAATTCATTGTTGAAAGAACTCTATTTAAATCATTTTTATTACCTTCAAACAGGGTAAAAGTATCGTCTACGTAGCGGAACCATGCCGGGAAGTTTAAAGTTTCAAACAATTTTGATTCATAATAATGCATGTAGATATCAGCCAGGATGGGACTGAGGGGGCTTCCCATGGCTAATCCCTCAGTTTGCTTGTTTGGTTCGGTAAAACCATCGAAACTAGTCCTGTGAAAACTTTGTAAATATAACGCTGATTTTTGTTTGTTTGATTTCTGAATTAACATATGATATGTTAACGGTGTTTTATTTTCAGCTAAAAGTGCAAGCTTTATCCAGGTTTAAATGAAATTTTTTAGTCAGATACCTAGTATAAAAGTAACCGTAGCAAAAATTATTCAGTGGCAAAGTCTGGCGCCTATTTAAAGTCTTACACGGACTAGATAATATTCCGTGAATCAATCGATGTGAATAATTCAGCCCTAATGTTTTCAGAGAATTTTAAAAAGATATGCAGTGTGTTTTCCTTTGAACGTAACATTTTTATAATCTGCTTGGAATTCTGTTTCGTCAACATCGTCTGCAATTGGTTTCATATCTGCCCCAATGTTTGCATTCGGTGAATTAGATTTAATTTATTTTTAGAAATTTCTCACTCTTTTGAAGCTATATTTCTGACTTGAGCTTCAAGCAAATTCACTTGTTTTATATGGTATTTTGTTCCTGCTTTCTCCGTGGAGTAACTAGAAACACATCCAGGAGGGCATTACGTATTTCTTCAATTTCTTGACTTCGAAAAAAATTCGAATGGCTATAAAAGTGGCGTCCAAACTAAAAGAGGATCACTACCAGGATTTGTGTTTCGCATAAAAAACATTTATTTCATTCATAGTCACATCGTGTCAAGCTGCGGTGAAATAAATACACTTCCTTTCTTCTAATTCTGATTTATGAATGAAAATCTCTTTAACAAATAATACTTACAGATTTGTTGGGAGTCCATGACCACTCCTCTACATCACCACACCCAACCACTCTATCAGCTCGCTGCTTTTAAACTCTTTAATTTAACTATACATACGTGGCGGCACAGCGCCCTCTATAACTTTCTCTACATTGTCAAATGGGTCTACTTATCCCCAGACGCCCTTTAAAAGGAGAAGTATATAAGGTATTTTCTCCTTCCTTTCTGCTTGCCATCGTGTTATAACAGAAAGCACACTCGACGTGTATTCGAGAGGTCCGGAGTTTGAGTCGCAGCGAGGACTTTGCTCATTTTTCATTTTCCTGCATCGATGTAAGCTAATGACTCTACAGTTTGTATCCTGTTTCAACGCTAGTTAGAAAAGCTAGAAACTTAGAAAAATTATAATTTTAAGAAAAGAATTTCTTTCTCTGACTTGTCATTATTGTACTGGAGAATGAAGATGATAGAAAATTCTCCACGCAGAGCATTGTTACAAGCCTCCTATGCCTTCCCTTTTATAATAAAAATCTATATAATACAAAATGCAGAAACTAAAAAAGAATACACTCCTACTGACTTAAAACCTGAGTATTACTGACAAACAAGTCCTAACGCCACTGTGATCTACTCAGCCACTCTCCCCTGCGTGGACAGAGGGAATAAAATTCAATTACTAATTCAGTGCTATGACACAGGAATCGAAAATATGAAATACAAGAATTCCAAAGAAAATATTTTAAAATAGGTTTAGAAAAATGTCGTAGGATTTATTCTAAAAACTCGAGAATAATGTTTTTTTTTTTTCCAACATGAAGAAGTTCGAGATACAGATATTCTTGAAGACAAGTAAAATATCTGAGCTACAGTTTCCCTTTGGTGCTGTTTATATCAGTTGAACAAATCGTTTGTGCCGCTGCTGATGACAAAAACATTATCTTTTATGTACTAAAAAGCAAAGTAAGCTAGAAATTTGGATAGGATAATGCTAATAAGTAGATTTCTTTGCTAGAGAACTGCTTAAAACGGTACTTAAACGGTATTTATTTGATTATATTTAAATGCCTTCAATTTAAAATTTAATGCTGTATTTACTGTACTAAATTAATGAAATAAAATATCAAATCTTACGCCGATGGTCGTATGTAACGCTGCTGTAATGATTCGTGAAATCTATGAGGTTTTTGCTTCTTTCAGTATTATTAATCCACTAATTTGAATTTATCATATTCATATCAAATTTTAATTTATCATATCATAATTTATCATATCAAAGGAACGTTAACTCAGAAGGGCTATTAATTTCGTTTGGGCATTTTGCGTCGATTCACTTTTCAAACTGTTCCCACCAAATATTACAGCTCTGGAAAAAATTGCGATATTGCTGTCGAATTGAATTTTATGGTTTAAGTGCGGAGAACATATTTAATAAATGAAAATACCCCACAAAACATGTAAAGAGTCCCTTTGGATGTAATGTAAAAAATCTGAAAGCTTGCAGATTTTTTTTTCCACTTTAACTATTTTGTTGTTATTATTTGGGTATGTAGCATAATTTCAGTTCAGGAAATGTGATCTCTTGTTTGTTTCTTGAATAAGCTGGATCTCTTTTGGCATTGAAAACTTCTGTAGCGTAGTAATTCGAATAGTTGTAACACGATATTTACGTTACTGCTTTTAAAGTGCTGCTATCCCGCATAGAAATAATAACTTCTAATATATCGTTCTTTACTTCATACGCAATAATTAGAAAATCCAGAAGACTTTATTTAAAAACGCCTTGAACGTTTCTTAATTACAATGTCACTGGTATTTACGAAAATACTGCGTTGGGAAGAAAGTAATTTCGGTTTGCTGAAAGAGATAGCGTTATATTCGTTTTGTTAGTCTTCTGTCAATCTTATAATTTTGTTTCTTTTGAGATTTGGATGTTTTCACTTTTACGTTGCTATAGAAATAAATTCTGTGTATTTTTGTGTACAACTGTTAGTTTACGGTAAGTTTTAACGCGGGATAGAAAAATAACATTTTCGACATATTTAATTTTTTTCATTTTCATAAAGGCAAGAAAGAGGCTGAGGCTCATAAAGAAGTATGTGAAGTTTATGGTGTGGATTGCTTAACAGAACGCACGTGTCGGAATTGGTTTAAAAATTAACTTCTGGAGATTTCTTCACTTGAAGGTGACCAACGTTCTGGCTGCGCTTCTAAAGTTGATGATGACAAAAATTAAAGCCATAATTGAATCGAATCGTCATACTACGGAGCGAGTTTTCGAAAAGGGTTAAATGTATCGCACGCAACAAATGAAAATCACGTAAGCAATTTTGGACTCGTAGAAATTCACTTAATTCAAAAATTCAACATTTGCGATACGAATTTCAAACATAATGCAGTCGACCCTTCTTTTTAAACGAATTATCACTGGGGGTGAAAATTTATCGTCTGCAATCACATTCGAAAAAGGTCATGGTTGAAGCACGCTGAATCATCACAAATCATCTCGAAAGCTAAACTGCATCAGAAAAAGATTGGAGGAATAGGCTAGGATAGAATATTCTTTTTCCTTTCTTTCTTTTAGAGGAAAAAAAAAAAAGAGAGAGAGAAGAAATGGGGGGGGGGGAACTCTCTCTCTCTCTCTCTCTCTCTTTTTTTTTTTTTTAAAGAAAGAAAAGAAAACTTTCCCTTTTATAGGGAGATTGGGGATTAGGGCACTTGCTGTCAATTTTATATTTATTTCGATGTTTACAAAACTTCTCAAATAATAAAAATTTTATTAATAACGATGACCTCAAATCACACTTAGTTGAGTTTTTTTGCTGACGAAGACCAGAAGTTCTACGAACGTGGAACTAGGAATTTACCAGAAAGGTGGCAAAAGGTCGCCAAACAGAATGAACGATATTTGACTGAATAAAGTTCACCTTTTATATTAAAAAATGAGTTTTATTTTACATCAAAAACTAAAATTTCTTTCTTGCCAACAAACACTATAGTAGCTAATTTAGTTATATTTTTTCCTGCGTTTGACACTTGCTTTAACTCTTTAATGTACTATCTAGATTTATTTGTATTAAAGACCAAATTGGCATATATCTCGTTCGTCTAATACTTTTCATTCTATTCAAATAGGTTTTAATTTTAGCAGAGAAAGATTATAAGATTATCCGAAGTCGTATGCGAACGAGTTGTATGGTGTACTTGTCTCACGGTGATATTGCAGTTCACATAATTGGAGACTTTCCTAAACTTTTTTCTCAGTCAACACAGTCATGTGGAATGCTTTACAAATATCATTACGCAGTTTGAAATCTCTTAATGACTACTAGCAGTCCATTAGCGAGATATTTTCCCAGGTACGTTGACATTAGGACCCGATTATATATCATAATACTATACGTCCTGTCAGACGAAAAAATTAAAATTGACTCAATTAAAATGTTCTGTTAGATTAAATCTAAGAAAACAAAGCTTATTATAGGAAGAGTAGAGTGGGCTGGAAAAAGCCGCTGGATTGTGACTTCCTCTCTTACGTATTCAAGTGGATCTGTAATAAGCGTCGCTAATTTGTTTAATGTGTAGATATTAACATATTGCGGGTTTTTCTCAACCTCAGGTTGTATTATATGTGCCGAGCCTGTTTGGTGCTAGACGGTATAAGAGACATTTTCCATTAGGCGTTTCTGTCAGTAAAAGGCACAAATGGAAGAATAAAATACCTTAAGTATCTTCAATAGTTCCTATTCTCAATTGCGATTAGAGCTTTTGTTTTTCTTTAATTGCACTTGTTTAAAATTTGTAATAGTCACGTTGCAAAATTCTGTTTTTGAATTCCTAATGTTAAGAACTGGTAATTTATGTATTATTCTGCATGAGCCGTGTGTATGGTATTTTTGAGTTTGTCATCATACATACGTTATCTATTTTGCATCGCTTAGTTCCAGTCTTTTAAATTTTTCTTCTGGTAAAACTATCCTGTAATTCCTTCTTTAGATAAATAAGATTGTTTTAAAGTTATCGATATTCATTAATATATGTCAACGTTAGCTAAGGATTTTGATTTCAACCCTGATTTAAGTTTTTATTTTTATTTATTTATTTATTTATTTATTTATTTATTGACAACTGTGCCGTATCAAGTTTGCTCAATAAATGTCGCTAAACTGTGGCTCTTCTCTTTAACTATACATTTCCTTTATTTTTGTACCTAACTGTCCGCATATCTCATGTATCATATTTGATATACAGAATTTACTTCCTGTACAATTTTGTTGCATATATGAATACAGTCACCAAAAGCTGCGATTTAGAAATTTCCATTCAACATATGAAATTATAATGTTTTATCGTATAAAGGCTTCAATATAAATGTATCTAAAATCCTTTCAAGAGCCTACCACCAACCATTCGAGAGGACATTCGACTCGCCACATATTTGAAGTGCTCCCATGCCGCAGACACACATACTATTACGTAATTAATCAACTACTGTTGATCGAAGTTGTCAGAATCCACTGACGTATGCAGGTTCTATTTATATAACTGATTAAAAAACAAGAAGTAAATTCATTTACCTTTTCTGATGCATCGTTGAATCTGACGTGATGTTTCAGCTGGCAATCTTCTTTACAGAAAAACCACAATTCTATTTCTTGACATCACATTTTATTTACACAAAACATTCAAAAAGTAAAAAATTAATATTTAAATACATTTTCTTGTACAGCCTCTCTTTTCCTCTTATGGCTGTACGAAACAATTTATCCGTCCATCACACGGATTCGAAACCGAACTATCTACTGTTTACAAAAAAAGAAAATAAAAAAAAGGTTTTAATTTCTCTCACTAATGGAACCTCTGGCGCCCTCTAGGGGGAGAAAGAGACACTTTAGATAAACATTTAACACATACATTTACAAACATCCATACCTTCTCCGGGATTCGAACTTCGGCCCTTCGGTACTGAAGTTAGAGTCACTAACCACTATTTCGGTTGTACGGCTTTAAAAATTATATAAAATCATCTAAAACTCACTTTTTCTTTCAGGTATACACCTTTATGGTGGACCAATTTGATGATATGTGAGGTCCCTCGTGGGATTCCGTGATAAGCTTTGGTTAGAGCGGAATTAATTCTCACTGTAAACCAGAATATACAACCAAAACATCAATGTATCACTTTTTCTTTCCTTCTGCTTACCTTATTTGACACTTTATTCATGCACACAAGCTTGGCAAAAATGCTTCATTGCTGGAATTTACATTGTGAAATAACAAGTCCTGTGTAAATAATTTGTACTAATACCTTATAAGATGGTAATTTTATTTTCACAAAATTGCGTATGGTCTTATCAATAATTACACTTTTTAAAGTTTAACACTTTTTCCATGAATAGTAAATCTCGATATAGTTCAGCACTGCAGTAAAAGAAATGTGCATCAGTAGAGCTGTTCACATCAGAACTCTTCATTGTTAAAATTATCTGCGATAAAGCTCTACTATTTCATTCTTCAAAATTGTGCAATTAAAAAAAATGAAAAAATACTGCACGAAGCACGTATTTTGTCTTGAGCGGAGTTCCAAAATAAATAATTGTTAGCGTAACATTTACAAGATTTATGGTGTCATATGTATACTATATATGCGTTAAAGATAGTTACAGTAAAGATAAAAATGAAGAGCAAAATAGATTTTGCTGATTCGTTTAATAAAAGGGGAGAACTTGGAAGACGTGCGGGCAGATCAATTCGGAATGATCGCCTTTATGTGCATCGGGAACGACAGTTAATTCTTTCGCTTCACGAGAGGCCAAAATTTGCTCCGCTCAAGCATCTGAAACGACCGAGTATACGAACTTCTGTTGGAATGGATTTCTTTCCTCCTGCCTAGCAGACTGCTGCAGTGTTAACATAATATACATAAGTGGAGCAATTAATTCTCTCTTGGGGATCTTTGTGCGGTTTCACCCACTGTGCAGTTTCCCTTTAGGACATGACTGTAACTGCGAGCTTCAATAGCTAAACATTGACGCTAAATAAAAGAAGGTTCATTCCAATAAGAGAGTTACTTTAGTCGTTTCAAAAGAATGATTGATATGTCTTGTAACAACTTCCGAAACCAATGGGTCATACGCTAACGTGATGGGGGGGAAGTACCAAGTAGAAAATGGACATAGGTATTCAGGCAACTTGCCAATACTTGAATTCAGAGGCGTTACGGACGATTTCGACGTGAAAGAGTTAAGGCAAAGAACTTAGCATTTTGGTTAATTTATTTTGGTTAATTTTGGTTTATTTTGGTTATGAAATTTTTTATCCTCAAAAGCAAATCTTTTGACGAAATGTAGCATCATTTTGGAAAACTTCAAAACAGCGCTGCTTCGCGAACTATAGTTTTTATTTATTCATTTTTAACTGGCCATTTACATCAATCAAAATCAATCTTATCCTGTGAACAGAATAAGCAGAATCTTCCAAAATAGCAGAATTAACAAAATTTCTAAATTAAGAAAGTGAACAGATATTTTTTTAACGGAAACGAAGATACTTAGGAATTGTTCATTGTACCTTCTATGAGTACCTCCTCCATTTCTGTCCACAACCTCGTAGATAAAATGCATATCGACGATCTCCACACTTGTATAAGACAACTTTTACTTACTGCTCAACAGCTACTTATACCAATTCAACCCGTCATTTCCGCACACGCACATTATTTACAAAATCAATTTATTTTGGCCCCCTGTGTCTGGCTTTACATTTTTGCGAGATATTTTAACCACTCTGGGCGTAAAGAATTATTGTATTCACCTGACTACCTGACTATGACATGTTTGTTTCTTTTACTCACCTAATATTTAGCTGACTATGGCATGTTTGTTTCTACTACTCACCTAATATTTAGAAGCATATAAGGCGCTTAGAAAATATAGCTGCAGGCTTTGTTTTCAAAGCTTCTCAAAATGAGATACGGAACTTTATGAAGCCTACCAGAAAGGAAAAAAAATCGTTTAAAGTAACACTGATGCATAGTTTTTAACATTGTAATAGCATTAGTTATTAACATTTTAAGAGTCCTCAAGAAAGGTTTGCATTAAATTATTAGAGTGCAGTTAAATTTTATGAATTTGTGTTTTCAAAACCATTCTATACCTCCTTTCCCGAGCCCACTATCTGCCGAGCAGTAAACTCGCTGAACACTGGTAGTCCCGACCTGGGTTCGATTCCAAGCGAACGGGCTGGCTGCATACGCATTTTCGTGGTTTTCCCCGTGTGTAATTTGTATACGAGCCAGGTTCCCTCAGAAAGTCCTCCACGAAGGCATCCTTTCCCTTAAGCAGATAGCTCGAGTGCGCTTTGCCGTAAACAACTAAACCTAAACTTAAATCTAACCCCTCTTCTCTCGCCAGTGCTGAAAGTATTGTCGTAAAGTTCTCAGCCTTAGTTGGCGAAATGCTATAATTTTAAACAGTTGTGTAAGTTCAATATTTACAGAAATAAAGTTCGTGATCAAGTTTTTAGAACGCTTAATCTGTGAAAGTAATTCATCCCTTATTCCCTAGTTTTTATATTAAAATATATTACTTAGTTTTGCCCTATGGTATGTTATTTAGATGTCTTAATTATTTTGTGTACAATATCTATATATATCTAGCTTACAAATGTGAGACTTTCTTGCATGCAAGTGGTTTTTACTCCATTATAAAGCATTATTAAACTATTACAAGATTGTCTTACATCTAAGACTGCCTTACATTCGAGGTAGCCTGGTAGAGAATAAAGGTCCGATAGTCTGGTATTCAGTGGTTCGGCTCAGCCGATGATACGGCATCCTTTTCTCTGATATTCTAACGTAATATGCAGCGCTACTAGCATTAGTAAGGGTCAGAAATTGCTTCCCATATTTTTTTTCATTTTTTGTTAATTCTTTGTTTAAAGTTTCAATTGATACACTGCTGGCCATTAAAATTGCAACACCGTGAAGGAAAGCAAACGCAAAAAAGATATTTATTGTGTCAAAACAGTATGGCATGAAGATAAAATGATTAAATATGTAAGCAGTTTAGGTGTTTACAGAGTTGCAAAATTAGTAGAAACAGCTGCCATCCTTGGCATCTAAAACGGCCCTTACCTGGTTAGGCATGGAGTCGAATTGGGCTTGGTTGACAGAAACAGGCAACTCATACCATGCTCCTTCAAGTCTATGCCATGCTTCATCAACTGTATTAGCTGGAGAAGGGTGGCGAGCCAGTCTCTCAGCAACCAATGATTTTCAATGGGTAAAGATCTGGAGACTGTGCAGACCTGGGCAGCAATCGAATATTCTGTGTAGATAGAGGCAACGATCCTGCCTCTATCGCATTCGTACACTTGCTGTTAAGCATTTCTTATTATTATTCGAGACATGAAACGATATTCTGAGCAAACTCCAACCTCACAAAGAACTTTCCGAAGGAGAAATCCACTGCACTACTTTTCTTTTATGCAGATCTTCAGATGTACTTTCGATGTGTCTTCTTCCTTTTTGACGTTTTTTCCGTAATTCTAACGTTCCTCAGGTTTAAAGTAGTTTTGTCCACCCTCAATGCACTTCTGTAAGCGAATTTTACAAAGATTTAACACCTTAAGTCATTCATTTCTTGGAATCGATGAAAAAAATGCATTTATAACCTCCTTAATCCTCATCTTCGGTAGGAAAATGACGTCCACGTAAGTTCTTTTTTAGATTAAACAATAGGCAAGAGTCACACTTAGCTAGATCGAATGAATAGGGTGAATGTTCTATCACCTTGATGTGTTTTTCTTCAAGAAACTCTACTGTCAATCTTGCTTAATGAGAAGATGCATTGTCATGGTGGAGTATGAGTCCTCTAATATTCACTTCTTGAAAAATTTCTGAAAGTCACTTTGTGGTGTACCAATTAGCTGTGACTGTCTTCCAGCTTGAAGGTTTTGACCAGTCCTGTACTTCTAAAGAAAACGGCTTACATTACTTTTTTCATGGCACGTTGTCTTTTCACCATTGCAAGGCGTGGAATCATCTTGCAAGACCCATACTTTATTTTCTTGACGTGCTGGAACGTTAAAAATGGTCTGTAGGATCCATCATCAGTTGCAAATTTAGAAATAAGGCGATAACTATCATTGTTAAGGGTTTCTTACTGGTTCTGACACGCTTCTCTTTTTGGTGGTCAGTTTAATTATGAAGGACCCAATGGCAAACTAGTTTTTTCCTATGCAATTCTTCATGAATTATTTTATGTATGGCGACAGATCCAATATTAATTCCTTCTGTATCATTTGGCTGGTGCAGCGATTATCATCGATTAACATTTTCTGTATAGCAGACACATTATCCGGGATTATTGCTGACAACGGCCTTCCTATATGTTCTTCATCCTGAAGAGAGTTGTGAGCTCTGTGAATTTCTGTAAACCATCTGAATACAATAAGCACGAGATGGATCTTCATTTTTAAATGCTAATTGTAGACACTGAACACATTTTTCTTATTTAACCTCACTTTAAAATCATAGAAAACCGTAGCGTCATAATGTTCTCGCATCAACTGTATTTTTCCTTTTGTCTAAAATTTATTCTACGCTAAATTACTTGCCAATGGCCAATACAAAATCTTCTGCTAGGCTAAAATAGTTCATATTTTTAAAACTAACCGTTAATTTTTTTGTGCCACTTATCGTTTGCGCGAATTTCAAAAATTTCAGATTGACCTATGTATGATAGTGAAGAGATAATAAATATTCTTATTCTAAAAATGACTTTTTTTAAAAAAAAGGGATATCTATGAAGAAGGTAACTATTCGGACTTTATTTTAAAAATATTCATTCTCTGGCAGTAATGATAATTTCAAAGTTTAAATTAAATAGATGTAACAAACTATGAATAAATTTATTTTGTAATTAAGTTCTTATCATTAAATCCGCTTACAAAATTATTATATACAATTTTTTGTTCATTTTTCAGTGCATTCAACAGCTCTAAAAATCCATTTTTGCAGCTGGGCGCCTAAATCCCGAACATGCCGGATTGTCGGACTTAAGTCATGACGTATTGTACTTACTTATTTCAGCTACGCATAGGTGGCGCAATTATCTTCTATTCAAATCACTTCTTGGTAATATTATTATACCTAAAGCTAATTTGCTTCTACTTTTCCTTTCATGGAATACTGAAAACTGCGAATAGTAAAAGGGATGATTGAAATATATCAAGATCACTAATCGTAAATGCAATTCTTTTGAGAAGTTAGTGAAAGGATAACTCTTTTCTCTTTTTCGATGTCTTTTGAACGAATTTCTCCTCTTCTTTATTTTATTTTTGCGCTAGCAATTAAAACCGGCTGATATAAATGAAGCGGGAGTTTAACGAGACAGACATCTGAATGGGACGGAATGGCACTTTACTCTTTTGTGTCTTTGGCGGTAGCAGCGGGTCAGTGACCCGAGCAATATTTCGCTGTTTTACCTCATTGTCTCGAGCTCGAAATAAGATGTTACTTTACTTGACAGCGTTGTCATCAGTAAAATCGAAAAGGGAATAAAAAAAAGTTGTGCCGGACTCTCAGAGAGAAAGGAGCAGCTGTTTCTTGAGCTCTAATGAAACTCTTACAGCATGCAAATCTGTAACAATGCCAGCTGTAATGAAGATTAATCGAATTACTATTAGATCAAACAAAAATTTTCGCTCGTAATTACACCATTCTTATTTGACTCAAGGTTTCTATTTGATCATTTTGAAGTATTATACACTTGGCCATTTGTATAATGTTGATGCGTGTATTTTAAGCTCAAATTAATAGGATCAGGTTATCTACCAGAACGCTACTAAAAATCGAAAATCATGTAAATGCGATACCACGTTTCTTAAAAGTTTACAAGATACTGGCTGTCATGAAATGTAAATAATGCAGCATGCGCCACATGCATGCCAAAGCCTGTGCACTATTTATGTCATTAGAGTACCACCTACTAAACAGAAATGCCACTTCGAATTCTGTCATCGAAACACGGTTGATAAATTTCATGACTATTTTACCCAAAATTAGAAGAATTAAAATAGCAAAATGATACCTTTGCTCAGAAGGTATCAATTACAAGGAATGCTTTCGTAGTATCATACCTGTACAAGCTGTATACAAAATTGCGATGCGTAAAGAACACCATACCATTGCAGAACTACTAATTTCATAGGCTAATATAAAATTTGGAAACTGTTATGATCGGCTAATCTGTAGGTTACAGATTTCGAAGGTGCTTTTTCTTAACAACATTCTTAGTCACAGAATCCATCAAATGCGAAGGATCTTCATGACCAATTTGTAAACTCTATGTCTCTTTGGGAACATACAAATTAGACTTTAAAAGGACTCTTGAAGAATTATCTTCTAGTCTTGTGAAATAAAACAGAAATCAGGAGAAGGGTATAAACATAAAATTAACAAATGACTCAACTTGGGTTACAAGAAGCTAAACACTTCTGACTTAACAGAATAACGTAACAGCTAATAATTTCAATGTGTAATAAATTAGTCTAACGGCTCACAGAATACTGTAACGCGCAGGGAGAGCTATGGTTTGTAGGAAATCGGCAAGAAAAAGCCTAATGGCTAGAAAACGCCGCTAAAGCAAATCGCTAATAATCACAGCACATCGTGGCTTGGAATGGCAGACCCGCGACGTGGTACTCTTTTTTTGTGGCTAGTCAGGTAGTTTACAAGCTGATACAGTGCGTCTTCAATTGATCATCCGAAGACGAATCCATATTTTCGGTTTGATATCAGTCCATTTTTGGTGATGAAATGACTCAATCTATTTATAATCAATTTATCCGGGACCGGGACTTTGCTAAAGCATTTCAGTAAACATATGGGTCTAGAGGAGCATTCTCCTTTTGGAATAAGGATCAAACCGGCGATTTTCCACACCTTCGGAAAGACACTGAAATGTATGCAACAATTACATAAAATTTAAAAAAATTCCGGGTAAAAGTAAAATAATCTTTTAATTACCCCTGGGCTAATATTATTAATTCCGGGGGCGCTTTTATTCCTTAGGCTTCGAATTGCCGACGCTTTCTCATTTGTGGCGAATTCCCCTTCCGGGGCACCACATCCATCGTCACTCACATTCTCCAAAACAAATTGTCTCCTTATTGAACCTTTCAAGCCCAGGGTCCTAGTGACAATCTCTTCATGGATTTCTTTAATTTGACTCCCTTTCATTCTTTCCGGGCGTGTGTAAATAACCCTTTTTTTAATTTTTCAGGCAGCAGTTTTATATGCCCGATCATGATATTCCGTACTATCAAAAAAAGCATGTAACTATAGTTCAATTTTGTTTTAACTTTTCTTTTATACACAGCTAGTAGCTTTTTATATTTCGTTTTCCTTTCCTTTTTAAGGTCATCTTGTATATCTTCATGTTGATAACTTTTTCTCAAAGCCCGAACTTTTTTTTTGGAGTGTCTAAATCTGGATTTCACCAGTTGATGCCATTCTCTTTCTTTGTAACGACTTTTAAGTTTATTCCAATTAATTTCAGTCTATATTTTAATGAATTTCTTGCATAATTATGCAAAGGGCAATCAAAAAGTAAGTGGAAGACTTTTTGCTGAATGCCCAGATAACAATAGCACAAGTTGGAAGACGTCAGCTTAAACCGTTCAAGGTAAACATTAAACTCTCCATGCCCGGACAAAATGTGTGTAACGTTACAATTGAGCAATAAGTCCTTATTTTTCAGTCTTTCAAAGAAAGTTGGGAAGAACCTTATTACTTCGTACACCTTTTTACTTCCTTGTACGAAGTAAAAAGGAAGTATTGTATTCGCGAAAAGTTTCAGGCAGCATATTTCAACGAAAATATCCATTTTGACCGCTTTCGAATGCAATTTAACGATGTATTTGCGTGATATCTGTACGTAAGGACAGAATAAAAGACTCTTTTCCTCAAAAAAAAATTATAAAACTGCTTTAAAATGAATTCTGAAGAGAATTTTTCTTGGCGTCTGTACGAACGTATGTACGTACGTACGTATCTCGCAAAACTCAAACGTATGTACGTTGAAATTTTGTATATAGGACTACTATAACATGTAGATGTGCACCTCGTATTTTGGTTGCAATCGGCCGCGCCAAACGTATATAAATATATTTATATATAGTATATATCCACTCTGTTACCTGGCTCAGTGATCTCGGTTTCTTTACTCTTATATGTTTGTAAATTTACATGTTTTGCTTTAAAAATGATTAAATCATGTTGTTCTTATCTTCCGGTTAAGGTTTTTATGCCTTTAGTAAATTTGTATGCAGTATTTTTAGAATTATCAACAATTTTAAAGTTGTTTAAGTGTCGCTAAGCCTAATAATTTTTTTGATGGCGGCCATTGCTTGTTTACATTTGAAACAGCAGAGTAGAGGATTTGTTGCCAATCTAGAGAAACGTAGCTTCGCAGCAACAAAGATAACGCCTTCATTTGTTATTGCGAATTAAATCATGCTTAATCCTTTCTGGAATTTTTTCGAGGAAATAAGTGTTTAAGATTTACTTCGTAATTTTTAATACAGATATTTTGAGTTTTTATGTATTTTTGCTTTGTCGCGAAGTGAGAACTGAATTAATTGAATGAGAAATACTAAATCGTCTGTGAAAAAATGTTTCTTTTTTGTTTTGTTTGCTTAATTTCTTTTATACAACCTTCTAGCTTTATTATAGTATTCGAATAGAACATGTGGCAACGATTAGATCATTCCTTAAATGATATAAATTTTGTGCATTCTGAGTTATTATATGAAAGAAATATAATACTGTTAAGTGAACCTAGCGCCAGAGTGTCGCTATGGTAAACAAATAGAGTGAATTTTAAAGAATGCATTTATTCTATTGTGGTTTATGCGCTGTCGGCGAAGTAGGTTTAATTCAATCCAATGAGTTTAAACGAAATGCAAGAAAAAATGCGTATAATTTAATATTCCGCACAAGAAAGTCATGTGGTGTACGCATCAGATTCTTTTTTTTTTTTTTTTTTTTTTTTTTTTTTTTTTTTTTTTAAATATCTCCCTTATCAGAAGTGGATCAATTCCATCACTCACAAAAACAGGACTTGGCATATCATGCTTTGACTCCATCTCACTGAAGAACTGGGTCAGTAAAAGCAAGATTTTTTCCCCCCTTCAAAAATCGCAAGGGATATGAAAACTGAATAACGCTATTTTGTTGTACTACTGCGTCTCGTAATAATTGTTATGTACAACGAACTAAAATAGGAGATGGACACGTTTTTGTTATGCATAATGTTTAAGCAAACGATGTGCTACCATACAATCCCAGCAGTTACCATTAAATTATTTAGTGATATAACTGCTCAAAGCATAGCTCTCATTAATACTTTTTTTATGTAATGTCATTGTTACTGCAATAGGACATATATGAAAAAATGCTCATCCTAAAATTAAGATGCCATTCAGTAGAAAATGGTGGTACCAAGAAGTCTCCCTCAAAACAACGTACATGATGAGAAAATGAGGTGAGCATCTAACCGTAGCTAAAATCCTTGTAAATTTGTCATGTACTTTACATCTCCAGAAAAGTTTTTTTAGCGACATGCTATTTCAGAAAACAATGACAATAAGCAGTTTGTGAATTTGAGATACTTGGACCCCCTTTTTTTTCTTAATAAATCTTCATCTACGCACATCATTTGCTAGGTAGGGGAGTGTAAGGAATCTCTGAGCATTCTCATGCAGTGTTATTGGTTAGAACTAGACGATCTGTGGTTCATTCCGCAGCGTTAGGCTTAGTTTATAAATAATTTTTTCGAAAGTCTTTACCGAATTATTACAGAAATAACATAGGTTATAAAAAGTATATAAGGTTATAAACACATAGGTTGCAAAAAGTATCGTAGTATTATTTCTTATCCTGCAAGCTCTCTTTAATCATTTCTAACCTTTTTAGATACCACTGCGCAGTCTTCGTTCAGTGGCATATCGAAGTGTCTTTTAAAAGGTACCAAAACATGTAAACCAAAACGAATGCCTTACTAACAAAAAATACAATTTCAACTAGAAAATAAAAGTATAATTTTTACTTTATGAGAACTATACCATGCAGTTCATAAAAAATAAAGAAATCAGTTATCCTCTCTAAGAACGTCACCTTATTTAGGCATATAATTCTGTAGTCCCCTACCTTGTACTTTAGTATATATGAATACGTAATTTTCATGGCATGCTCTGAATTTATGACGTAAAGGTGGAAGTTTTGCCAATTTTAGGTTTCGCGTACACCAGCTTATCTCCCGCCTTTACGTACCTTGACGTTATATTAATGAGCGAAGTGAATGGCTTGGTTATAAAAGAGCACGTGTCTCGCAGTCTTCGTTGTTTTCTTGCACTATCAGTGTTTCTATTAAAAAAATATTGACTTGTCACAGATCTCCTATTCGATTCCTCCATTTCCTTGTCCCGGTTGTTAAGCAACCCCTTGAGGAACTTGCTTAATGCATTAAAAGGGAGTCCATCATCTTACAGCCTGATAAGGGAGGAACCAATTAGGCAACTCGCATCTGAAATGGAATATCGCTTCCTGATCGCTTGGAAACCGCGTTTCGGGATATCTGTCACGCGCAGCTTGGCACTTGAGTTTCGAATGCTCATTGAAATGCGATCGCCGTTTTCGCCAGTGACCTTCTGGTTTTGCTGGACATGCCGTCCGACTTGACGGGTTGAGGAGCGGTGAGAAGGAACAGTCATCATCAAGGTAAGAAGGGGGACAAAGGTTTGTCATTAAGAGATGCAGGAAAGGGGGGAGTAAAGAGTCTGTGACCTTTGTCTTTAGTATTCCGCTGCCGGTTCTGATTTGATAAATATTAGCAAAAGAGTTTGGCAAAGTCTGACGGAATTAGCATTTGCCATGATCGGTTTCTCGCATATTTTTTTTTAACGCTTCCGTGAAACCAAAAGCGGTATGCATAACAGGTGTTGCTTTATGTATTCACTGTTGAATGTGGATGGCGAATGAATCCTCTATTTCTGGATATCTAAATAAATAATTTATATTATTTAATAAGAATTGTTTCTTTTTTTTCATAGTGAAACGAAAGGTGTCTGAAGAGTTAAACTGTGTGCATCTGTTTAATTTTTCGGGAGAAAACAAATGCATGAGGGTACATCAATTTCTTGCGATGTCACGCTTATTAAATAAAGTAATTTTATAGTAAATTAAAGAGCTACTAAAGTTTTTCTGTTAACGTGCTCATATTTCTTTGTACTCTTAAACGTTTTAGCGATATGTAAAAAATTTTACCCTGCTGATGGTAATATGATTTTTAGTATTAGCTAAGGTGAGATCAAAAAGGGGTAAGATACTGTTTTGAGATGTTAAAGGAGCAGGAAACATCCTCCGTGATACACGTGTGTTTTCCGAGAAGGTCTGAGCAAAAATACTTCATGCCATTCCTTCACACATTATGCGCCTGACCTTTTAATTTTTGGAGGTTTGCAATTTAGGAAGGAAAAATGGTTACTTTTGCCTTTTCTGAAATTAAGGTTCAGTTGGTATTAAAATACCTTTAAAATATGTGTACATATTTAGTTACGAATATCCACTGTGGTAAGATGTCGCGCCGCGAATTTCCACGTTTATTTTCGCGACTCTGACGGTTTTCCCAGATTTCTAGAACTTAAAAATTTTCTGCAAATATCAAATAAAACCACGAATTTGGACTTTTTTCATATTATTTTAAAATTTTTATTATAACGGTTAAATTATTTTTCTCGTGTAAATAATTTGAATCCTGCCTTCATTAAATGTGACATGAAAATATGCTACAAAGTCTTCTCATCCAAAAACCAAACCGGAACTGTTTCGGCCACCAGAGCTCTCTGCCTGTCTGTTAGATATTATTTCGCAATGCGCAGATTGTATGCGTAGCTCGCATTTTGTTCTTGCATTCTTAAAACCGATCATTGTAACTCTGTCGTTTTACTTTGTGCTGTGTTGTGTTAGAAAGTTCAAACCGCGAGTAAAGGTTGAATTTACAGTCCACTCGCAGTGATGTATTCTTAGGTTTATTAATTTAAAGTTAAGATACCGCTTCGCAACATTATTTGGTCGTCATACGCCGGAGCTTCGAGAAAAACCCGCGCTTGTGAATAAGAATTCTACGTGTCCGTAATGGAGTTGATAATGCAATTTCGGTTTAGAATTCTCAAGACTTACGGAATGGATACAGTGTTCAAGGTGAGTGAAATAGTTAACGCATTTTAATTGCATTTGAGATTTCCTTATTGCTACTATTGTTGTGTTTAAAGTATTAGTAAAATCCAGAATTTAGAATATTTTCAAAATGTCAGATATAGAAAAAAAGCGAAAGAAAATTTTGAAAACACAGTTAACTAAATTCATTGAGAGAATAAATTATGATAACTTAGATAATGCTGAAGCTGAATTAATCTTAGAAAAATGTAAAATCTTTAAGGAAGATCTCTATTTAGAGAAATTTATACAAATTGTGATGATGAAAAAATAGACACTTTCGTTGAGGAAGAACAGTCGATTTTAGAGAAAATTGAGGAGGTTCACTTAAAAATTATTCGTAAGTTAAAGATTTACAAGGTAGTAAATGCAAATGGCGACAAACCTGTCGTACCTGAATCAATCTCTGAAAGTTTAAAGTTACCGAAATTATCTTTACCCACATTTAGCGGAAATTTAACTGAATGGATAACATTTAAAGATTTATTTAACGCTAGTGTTCGCAACAATCCAAATCTTTCTGGAGCTCAAAAATTACAATATTTAAAGAGTTCTTTGAAAAATGATGCTTATTGCATTATTCAGTCAATTCCCATAGCTGATCAAAATTTCAGTATTGCTTGGAATTTACTAGAAGAGAGATTTTCTAATAAGAGAGAACAGATATTTGCTTTTATTAAAAGAATTCTTAACGTTTCACAAATACAAAAGGAATCTGCATCCTCGATATTAATTTTAGTAGATAACGTAAACGAAATAACTCGCTCATTGGAAATATTAGATCAAAGGATAGATAATTTTAGTGATACTTTGTTGTTGTATATTATGTTGCAAAAACTTGACGTTTCGACAAAGTTGTGGTGGGAGCGTCAATTAAAAAAAGATGAAATACCAAAGTTGAATGACTTGATAGAATTTTTGAAGAATTACGCTAGAACATTACAGAACAGTAAACCTTTAGTTAGTAAAACGCATAAATCAGATAAACCAGTGTATAATAGGGTTACTTCTCTGATTACTAATTCTACCTGCTTATTTTGTAAAGAAGATCATTTTTTATACAGGTGTTCTAATTTTTTTAATTTACCAGTGCAAAACCGAATAGAGTTTGTTAAGACTAATAAACTTTGTTTTAATTGCTTGTCTAATGTCCATAAAGTTAAAATGTGTAAGAGTGCAAACACCTGCAAGCATTGTTTTAAGCATCATCATAGCATTTTGCATTTAGAAAATAATTTCAAACCAAAAAATGCATCTAGATTCCCTTCATCGGAAGCACAAGTGTTTGTTCCGAAATCGCAAATTAAACCAGAAAACAACTTGAGTGAGGGTTCTCCAACTGTTTGTGCAAACAACTATGAAAATAAACATTTTGGAGCTCATGCTAATGGTAAACGTAGTCATGTACTTTTGTGTACTGCTTTAATTAAGGTTCAAAACTCAAAAAATGAATTCATAAATTGTAGATGTTTACTAGATTCAGGTAGTGAAAAATCATTCATTCGTCGGAAAACAGCTATCAATTTAGGATTGAGCATAAAGGATTCGAAGATATTAGTGTCATGCTTAGGTACTTTCAATACAACTACTACTGGAGAAGTTGAGTTGTTGTTTACACCTCATTTTAATACTAATTACAGAATTTCAACATCCGCTTACATAATAGACAAAATTACAGGAAACATTCCAAGTGTAACATTACCTTTGAATTTATATGAAAATTTCCAAGATTTAACTTTAGCAGATCCTACATTTCATGAATCGGGAGAAATTGATATTTTACTTGGAGTTAATGTATTCCTTACTTTAATAAATGGCGAGGTAATTAAAAGGGGCAAAAATCTTCCATTTGCATGTTGTTCTAAGTTAGGATGGATAATTGCTGGAACTACACATTTTGAATTCCCAAACCGTAAGCAGGTTTCAGTCAATACGCTAAACGTAAACACGGAGGAATTAGTTAAATCATTTTGGGATTTGGAACAAATTCCCACATCGAAACCTTTAACTAAAGAGGAAAGATTGTGTGAAAATCATTTCGTGGAAAATCACGTGCGTAGTGAAAAGGGTCGTTACTCAATAAAACTGCCATTCAAGCCTAAAAGAAATGAGTTAGGTAATTCCAGACCATCAGCCTTTCGCAACTTTCTTAGTCTGGAACAAAAATTAATAAAAACTCCTGAAGTATATCAACAGTATAAAGACTTCATGTCCGAATATTTATCACTTGAACACATGGAAGAATTATCCGATGATAATCCAGATAAAGTAAATTTTCATTATTATATACCTCATCATCACGTGCTAAAAGAATCCAGTCTTACCACAAAACTACGCGTCGTTTTCAATGCTAGTGCCAAAACTACATCAGGGATATCGCTTAATGACACTCTAATGAATGGTCCCAAGGTGCAAGACGACTTATTTACTATTCTTTTGAGGTTTAGATGCTATCCCATAGCCATTACTAGCGACTTATTGAAAATGTATCGACAAGTTCAAATTCACGATGAAGATCGCGATTACCAAAAAATATTTTGGAGAGATGATCCATCGAAGCCGATTAAAACTTACAGGTTGTGCACAGTTACGTACGGCACTACTTCCGCTTCATACCTGGCTACTCGCGTACTCAAACAACTAACAATTGAGGAAGGAACTAAATTCCCAAAGGCAGCTGAAATAATATTACACAATTGTTATATTGATGATGTCCTATTTGGTTCAGACACAGTAGAAGACGCAGTAGAGTTAATTTCACAACTGAGTGAACTTTTACAAAAAGGTGGCTTTCAATTGCATAAATGGTGTACAAATGATCGCTCGATTTTGGAAACTGCTTTGAGTGCTCGGAACTCAAATTCTTCATGTACAGTAGTTGATACTAAATCAATAAAATTATTGGGTTTGGAGTGGTATCCAACGCAAGACGAGTTTACTTGTCACTTTGGAAATCTCGAAAACAGAGAGTGTTCTACTAAAAGAATAATTTTATCTTCTATTTCGAAAATCTTTGATCCACTTGGTTGGTTAGCACCTTTTATAGTTGCAGCAAAAATCTTGCTTCAAGACATATGGAAATTACAAATCTCGTGGGATGATCCCTTGCCAGATGAAATCAATCAAATATAGAAAATCTATTGTGAAGATATCGCAAATCTTGAATCCATTCATATTCCTAGGAGAGTATTATTGCCCAAATCTACAAATGTAGAACTTCATTGTTTCTGTCACGCATCAGAGAAAGCTTACGCCGCAGTAATTTATTTAAAGTCTTCAAATCATTCTTCAATTTCGGTGCAGCTACTAACATCAAAAACTCTCGTAGCTCCCCTGAAAGTAATCTCTATTCCTCGTTTAGAACTCTGCTCTGCAGTTCTATTAGTGCATTTGGTTCAAGCTGTGCAGAATTCATTGCAAATTCATGTTGACAGTATTTACGCATGGAGTGATTCAATGATAGTTTTGTCCTGGATACAATCAGAACCAACACGCTGGCAAACATTTGTAGCCAACCGCGTTTCAGAAATTCAATCAGTCTTACCTTCATCGCATTGGAATCACATAAAAGGAAAGGAGAATCCAGCTGATTGCGCATCAAGAGGTCTTTTGCCTTCAGAGCTTTCTACTCATGACTTGTTGTGGACAGGTCCTCAGTGGCTTAATTCAAATAATATTCCGTTCTCTATCAACTTACCATTTTCAGAAGAGTGTTTAAGGGAACAACGGAAAAATATTTCTTGTTCAATTGTAACAGTCGCTTCGCAAATTCCAGTCCTTAATGAAGTTTCATCATTTTTGAAACTTAAAAGAATCATCACATGGTGTTTTCGGTTTGCGAATAATTCAGCTAAATCTACCGCAACAAGGATTAAGGGTTGCCTTAAAACCGAAGAATTGCAATACGCTAGAAATGCAATTGTTAGAGTAGTTCAAATAGATGAGTTTTTTAATGAATATAATTTTCTGAAAAAGAATCAACCGTTAAACTCAAATAGTAAGATCCTTTCTTTGAACCCCTTTATCGATAAGAATGGACTTATACGCGTTGGAGGAAGATTAAGACAATCCAACATCGCGCAGGACAGAAAATATCCTATTATGTTGCCCAAGAAACATCACATAACACAGATTATAGTGAATCATTTTCATGAATCTCATCTTCATGCTAGCCCCCTGCTATTGCTATCAGTAATTAGAAGAGAATATTGGATAATCCACGCTAGGTCAGTTGTAAGACAACAGATTTGGAAATGCGTGAAATGTCATCGTGTACGAGCTAAAACATCTACCCAGATAATGTCTGATTTACCATCGTCTAGAGTCGTTCCGTCAAAGGTTTTCTCCAAAGTTGGAATTGACTACGCCGGGCCATTTCAAGTGAAGCCCAGGCAAGGTCGAGGAGTAAAACCAATGAAATGCTACATTTGTGTATTCGTGTGTTTTACTACAAGAGCTATACATATTGAATTAGTAGGTAATCTTACATCAGAATCATTTATTGCCGCTTTAATGCGCTTTGTGTCTCGAAGAGGAAAACCAGGAAGATTTTCCTAGCTCAGATAATATTGTGCGTATCGTGAAGATCAAAACCGCTAACGGAGTTTTGAAAAGGCCAATTCACAAACTTAGTGTTTTGCCTATCAATGATTAAGTTTTTTTCCTAAAACATTATAACTTTGTACTTTGCTTTAGTTATATAAGTTCCTGAATTGTATCAAGGCTTCTGTGCATCTGTTTTGAGAATAATTTAGTTTCATTGCATAATTTAATATTGTTATGATAATTTCATTTTGTAAAAGCTATTTAGTTTGAAACGAAGTTTCAACGCCGGGCGGAATGTTTCGGCCACCAGAGCTCTCTGCCTGTCTGTTAGATATTATTTCGCAATGCGCAGATTGTATGCGTAGCTCGCATTTTGTTCTTGCATTCTTAAAACCGATCATTGTAACTCTGTCGTTTTTACTTTGTGCTGTGTTGTGTTCGAAAGTTCAAACCGCGAATAAAGGTTGAATTTACAGTCCACTCGCAGTGATGTATTCTTAGGTTTATTAATTTAAAGTTAAGATACCGCTTCGCTACAGGAACTTTGAATTACTTTTCAAAACTCCGTAACATTTCCCAAGTCCAGCGAAGGTTTGGTACACTTGTGCAGCATGAAAATAGTCGTATTCATATGCTGCATAAAAGTGACGTCAATCAATACCTAGTAGTAGGATCATGCTAACTGATCGTTTTCTAAATTTAAGATGGTGTAACAGGATACCAGACACTATATTAATAATAAGAAAATCTTTCCATATGCAATGCAATGTATCAAACGTTATCCACATAAATTGAGCAGTTGTTTTTATCTAATGGCGTAGTTAGAAGTGTGAAAGACTTAAAATTTGTAAGTATCAGTATGAAATGTATAGTGACGCCTCGCATAATGAACATAATCGATTACGCAGTGCCTTTAGTTATGCAAAATGCTAGGTTGCTATGCAAGTAATTTTATTACGTTTCAGAGTTCAGTCCGAAACAACATAAGAAAATTAAGAGAATGTTTAAAATACCATCAATGCTGGATACGATAGGAATTTATTGATTTCTTAATTATGAGAATATTTACACACGTTGTGTATCTCCACAATTTCAAAGTGTTTTCGTTTCAATTTAATTTGAATTTCCTTAGTCTTCCATTGGAGGTGAAAGACCTGGTTATCCTTGATCTTCTTCCTCATCTGGTTCTATCCGAGGTCCATGTTCCAAAACATAATTTCAAAATAGTCTAACGCGACCTCCTTCTTTTTAAAGGTAGTCCTGAAGCAGTATACGGCGTTGCCATTGAAGAGCTGAATCCACTCTATTCACCTGAGGTTATTGATATGCCACTGCCTATCCATGATTTCGACCTCTGTTCACTTCCAATCTTTTCAATTTGAGAATTTTTCGTTATGTTAAACCAATGTAATTTCCATTTATTTCAGTAGGCTCTTAATGTTATATTTCAGAAGGTCCATAATAGTTCTGCTCTGAAATTGTCTACTTATGTTCTCCCCCTTTTACAGAAAGAAATTTCCTTCTTGGTTTCTTGATCATGAAGAACTTGCAGTGCTTCATCTGTAATGCAATATTAAGAATTACATCAGTTTGCATAATTCTTTACTTGTTAACTTTGTTTATGCGTAGAATCATTTTTACTTCCTTGTACGAAGTAAAGGAAGTATTGTAGTCGAGAAAAATGTCGGTTATAATTTTTCAACGAACATATCCATTTTTGTTCGCTCTCGAATCCATTTAAATGGTGTTTTTACCTGACAGCTGTACGTACGAAAAGAATAAACGACTATTTTTAAATAGATTCTTTTTGCTTTAAAAGTAATTGAATTATGTTGTTCTAATGTTTCGGTTAAGGTCACTTAATCTGCATACAATAGTTATAGAATTATCAACAGTTTAGTTTAGTTTAATTTAGTGACGGAGGACGTGGGCACCACCCCTTTACCATTATGGTTAATTGGTTTAGCGCCACGTTCACCCTTATCTAAAGCTGACTCATGTTAGGGTCACACGAGATCCACTCATAGGGCACATTGATTAGTGTTACAAAACATAGATATTAAAAATGGTTACATCTGTGTGAACACAGTACTTATGAGCTATGAACAAAACTTTAGCAAGTGGCACATAAGATTACAATTCAATACCCTAGCAAGAAGTTTTAGCAAGTTACATATAAAGTTTACAATTCAATACATAAAGAAGATATATCATACATAATGATTATATTATACTGTTGTGATTGATAAGAGACGACATTGTTAATATGAATTTTATGTTAATATGAATTTAAGAAGGAGGAATGCAAAATTCAGCATTTAAACTCAGTATACAAAAACCGAAGAACATACAAATGCTTATATTTCATACATTGCCAACTTAAAAATTTATAGTGGAGAAGTATAAAAATGCTTAGATCTCACATAAGTCCCTAATTATTCTGAATGTCATTGTTAACTTATATACACTGACTACCAATAAATATTTGGACACCTATGCAAATGACGATATCTTCGGTCCTAAGGTACGTCACGGACTCCGCCGGTATATATCGTGTAGGAAACAGCATCAGCTTTAGTCGCATGCAAGATGACTCGCAGTTCGGAGCTCTCTGATTTCGAGAAAGGTATAATTATCGGGTATCACAAATGTGGCCGATCCTTAAGGGACATATCTAGCAATCTGAAGTACCCAAAATCGACAGTGGCCTATGTGATTAAGAAGTGGAAGTTGAGCGGTGATTTTCGGAATGTGCCCCGAGTCAGCAGACCAACGAAACTGGGAGATAGAGACCGACGAGTGCTGTGCAGAGAAATTCGGAAGAACCGCACCCAACCGATGGCCCTCATCCGCGAGGAGTTTCAATAGGCATCCGGGAGTATTGTTTCAATGAATACCATCCGTAAGGAAGCACATCTGCTTGGTTTTCATGGTCGTGCTTGGTTTTCATGGCCCATAAGCCTTTGATCACAAAGTCCAACCGCGCTGCTCGGTTAATGTGGTGCAAAGCACATCGAAATTGGACCGTAGATAAGTGGAAACGGGTTCTTTCGAGTGACGAATCAAGGTTCACCCTTTACAGTTCGGATGGCAGGGTCTGGGTCTGGCGTCTATCTGGAGAACGTCTCCTGCCAGAATGCATTGTGCAAACAGTCAAGTTCGGCGGAGGTGGAATTATGGTCTAGAGCTGTTTCTCCTGGTATGGGCTGGGACCCTTGGTCCCCATTCATGGTAAGCTCAACTCCGATGCCTACTGCACTATTTTGGATGACAATGTGCTTCCTACGTTGTGGCAGCTTTACGGGTTGGACCCCTGTTACTTTCAGGACGACAATGCCAGTTGTCATGTTTCGACGTTAACCAAGGCTTGGTATGGTGCCAATGGAGTTCATCGAATGGAGTGGCCTGCCCAGAGTCCAGACCTGAACCCTATCGAGAACCTCTGGGACGAGCTGCATCGCCGAATTCAGAGGTGCACTACCCGTGCAAAATCGGTGAAGGAACTTCTATGTCTTCTTCAAGTCGAGTGGAAGAAAATACCACTAGCTGTCATACAAAGACTTGTGGAAAGTTTGCCCCGGAGGGTCCACGCTGTAATTACCTCTTGTGGAGGCTCTACTGACTATTGATTTTAAATAAAGTTAGTTTTTCTTTTCTATCACAGGTGTCCAAATACTTATTGGTAGTCAGTGTATTACAGCTTACTACTAAAGACACAGTTATTATATTAAAATTGGATATTAATACAGTTAAATGAATAATTGCACTTAGACTATAAATACACTATAAAAACATTAATTCTATACAATTTCTAAAATGCAATGATTCAAAACAATGATTATATGCGAATATTAAAACAATCATTCACTATAAATATACAATGATTCAATACTATTACTTAAATTAATGATAATACTATTCATATTATTAATCATATATGCCATGTTGACATCAAAATAATAATTTTTTCATATAGGTGCTTATTACTGAAATGATGTTACATATTACTAGCAAGCAATTCAAAAATAAGATATGTACAGTACAATTTTACTTGCACATTGGAAATACTATACAAATAAATAATTCAATACAATGATTCCGTACGATTACTCATGAATAATTCAATATTATGATTCTATACGATTATTCAAATGCAATGATTCAATACAACAGTTCTATGCGCTTATTAGAACAAAAATCTATATAATTATTCAAAATTTCAATATTATTGCTCAAATTAATAAAAATACCATTTATATTATAAACCTCACTACCCAAGTGACACAAACATTTAAATTACACCATTAATTAATCATTACAGCAATGATATTACATGTTACTTGAAAGCAGTTAATTATAAATTATGTACTGTACAGTTTTACCTTTCACACTGAATATTATAAATAATGTAATGATGCAATACAGTGATATTATACTGCTTCTTTAGAACATGTACCAAAGCAATAATTATATGCAGTGACTGAAGTATAAAGATTACGATACAAGTATTCAGTGATTTAATATATATATTCAGATTTGTAGTAATACTATATATGTTATTAATAACATTTAAATATATGGGTATAGTCATTTAAGTACCTATTATAGCATTGATGTTACATTTACTTGTAAAGAAATCAATTGTTAAATATGTACAGTACAGTATAACTTGCACTTTATTTGTTGATTACAATTCAGTGATTCAATAGAATGATTCTTTGTGATTACTAAAATATAATAATTTAGTACAGTGATTCTATGCATTTACTAAGTACAATGATTAATCATACCATACCAGTTAACACAATGATGCTATAAAACAATACAATTACTCTTATTCAATATGATTACTCTATTTAGTAACAGAACTATTCCGCTATCAATTATACTAGTTAGGTAAACATTAAAAGTAATAACCTTATCATCTATACGATCATCAATACGATTACTCTATTACAATGTTTCAAAACTATGATGCAATCAATTAATACTATACACAATTTCTCTGATACAAAACGATTACTGTACTAAAATAATTATTCAGTATAAATGTAGTCGAGGGAGTCCACATAAAGGGATAATTCTTAGTTTTTATTTGCATTAGTTTTAGCACAGTTCAAAATAGTTTATTTTATGATATACTTTAGAGACGTATATAAAATTAGATTTGACACAGGTCAGTGCCGAGGTCCATAAGTTTATTAACAATTTTGTTAATCTTTCGTACTGCATGCTTGTTATTTATCATGAACCTGCTAAATGCTTGCTCATTCGTTGGCGGGATCGGCAGGTGCAAATCAGTTGTTAGTGGGCAGTTAGCTACATAATGTTCGGGTGTGCCCAACTCACCGCAAATGCACTGTGCCGTATTTGTAATGCCAAGCCTTTCATAATATACAGGAAAAGGACCATGTCCCGTTATATACCGTACAAGCTGAGCATGTATTATGAGGCGATCGTAAGTTACTGTGGGAATATGATAATGAACACGACGTCCTGTGTCGTCAGAGTTCCACTGTTCCTGCCACAGGGATTTGATTTTTTGCGTGAGATTTTTCTTTAGCCAGGAAATTGGCCAAGGTATCTTAATTTGTTCAGCATTTATGTTTTGCGCCGCTTCTTTGGCTAGCTGATCCGCCAGCTCGTATCCTGTTTGGCCAGCATGGGCCTTTATCCATTGCAGCTTTACGTTTAAATAACTGTTGTCATGTAATTTCGACTGTATGTCTGCTATGAGCGGGGAACAGTGCACTGTATTTAAGAGTGCATGCAGAGACGATAAGCTATCTGTCAATATGAAGCTTCCATTATGTTGCTCCTGTATGATGTGGGTTAGTCCCCGGTCAATTTATAACACCTCACTCTGGAACACACTATTATTGGTGTCCAGGTGACCTTTCCAAAGTGTTAGCGTATCCAGGTTTCGCAGGGCTATGTAGGCACAGCCTGTGTTATCATCTATTTTGGAGCCATCTGTATAATAGACTAAATCGGCATCCGTTATGTTGGTATTTTGCTTGAGATTAATGTTCCCCCCTTTTCCCTGTTTCGCTGGATGATCACATAGCCGGATCAACTTTTTCTCATATTCCGCTGGGAAATAATTATCCTCATGGAGGGTTGCTGGTTGGCCTAATTGGGCGACTGTTTGATAAGTCGCTTCTTTTTCCACACTAAGATGCAACGGTGGCAGACCGGTCAATACACATAGTGCTTTAGTTGGGGAAGTACGAAATGCCTTAGTAATATTCAGTAAGAACGGTCGTTGTATGCTTAGGAGATGTTTTATCTTGCGACCTTGCATAGGTAATGACCAAACACGCCCCCCGTATGTAACAATTTTTCCAATTACTGTTTTATACAATACCTTCTGTATGTACGGGTTAAGACCCCATTTGTGACCTTTCATGAACTTCAATTGCTGAGCTATTCCCAGCGTCTTCTTCTTCAGTTCCATAATATGTGGTATCCAATTTAGTTTGATATCAAATACTATTCCTAGGTATTTCAGTTCTTTTACAATTCGAAGTCGATGATTATTCAAAGTTATTTTTGGTTGTCTTGCGAGCGTACCTCCCTTTTTGGGAACTGTATTTTGAAGTATTTTTTACTTTGCTTCAGATATCTTTAGTTTAATTTCTGCACATCTCTGATGAAATAGCGAGCAGGATTCTTGGGCGCTGGTCTGAAGTTGTTCTCTTGTTCTACCCCGAACGACGAGTGCAGTATCATTGGCATACGCAATGATGCGCGTGTGCTCTGTCCACGCGTTGGTTAATATACCATTTAATGTTATATTCCAAAGAGGAGGCCCAGCACACAAGCCTTGTGGGAATCCTTGATTTTAATTTTGCACTACCATACCACTATTATGGGGTACTATTAGCAATCGGTCAGAAAGGTAGTGTTCCAAAGTAAGATAGATATTTCTTGGGCATTTAGCTAGGCGCAGGGCTTGAAGAACCGCTGGCCACCACAGCGTGTCAAAAGCGCTTTTTAAGTCGATGGAAATAAACGCTGTATGATAGCCAGCAGACCTATTTTCCAGAATTTGATTCTTAACTTCTCTAAGCGCATGCAAAGTAGACTGCCCTTGACTAAATGCATATTGTATTGGGCTTAAGTATTTCGTAACATATCTGCAATCAATGAGTCAATCAATGAGTCAGGGAGAGAAAAGAATTTTTTTCTCCTTCAAGATGTTGCTTAACAGTTTTTTTAGCAGTAACTAGTAACTTTACTGATGTTAAGCTCATCAACAATCACCGAAAGAGACAGGGACGATTTTTCAGCAAAAGCGCTTGCATTTTTTCAGTGTTGTGATGAATTTGAGACTGCTGAGGGCGACTTCTACTAGGTTCATTATCAACATCTTCCCGTCCATCCCAAAGTCGCCCGTACCAACAAGAAATATAGATCCTGTTTAATGCATACACATATGCATATTTGCATATATTAAACGCGATACATACACACACGCGTATGCTTTACGAAGGATATGAAATGTCTTGTTGGTATTTTTCCGTACTTTGCAGCAAAACTGTTATTCTCTCCTTAGCTTTGGAATCTTTGATAGCAGATTAGTTTTACGTTATCTTACTTTATTATCTTATATCCATACAAAGCAAACGATGATTACATAGAAAATTCTATCCGAAACAAACGGTATTTTAGAAAAAGCTAGTTGAGATATCATATAGTAATAACGCTGTGAAATATCATTTAACAGACTTAAGCCACTGTTAAAAAAATTAGTTTTAAACCTTATGGCGCACTATGTACTTAATTTTTTTTAAATTGTGAACTTTTTAAATTTTGTTACACATACAAAACGTGGATGTATTCATTCTATCTAATGTTGGTACTGAAGTGCCGAAATTACTTTGGCTTATTATCCGACTTGAATTGATATTGGAATAGATTTTCATCGTAATCGGCAGAAATGCATAATCAATACATCACTGCCAGTATCCGGCGGTGCCCCATGCGGGGTGAGCGACCACACAAATCACATGTTGTGACAGCAGCGGAATGTTCTAAATATATATTTTATTTATTTTTTCCAACCAAAGATTTATAAGTGCCGAAAGCTTTCTTGATGGCTTGATTTACGGATGGTTTTCATTGGTATCCCCTTGCGAACCTGTTTTTAGAGGCATTTTCCATCGCTTGAACAGCTTTCTTTTATTTTTTATTTCTTCCTCGGATCCGAGAATTTTTATCGGGAATAAACAAATGACGTCGAATGTAAATCTCGTGGAATTCAATTTAATAATTTAATTGGTACTTGTGTCGATTTATCCCCTGTTATTTATTGGAGTAATGAGCGTTCATTTACATGAGGTATGAAATTTATGGCCCGGACGTCTGTAGTACGACTGCAGCATCGTGTGTTATTGTTTTTCTATGCAAATGGCGATCGTACGGCCGATAATTGTCGTACAAGCAGAAGAAATTGTATTGAAAAAATGAGGAATGTATACGTGTATGTTAGGAACATGTAGCCAGCCTCCGAGCGAAACAGAAGCGAAATTAAAGCAACAGTCGCTTCTGGCATAAACTTTATTTATGTCGTATTATTTTGAGCCTGGCCTTCTGACTAGAAAGTCCCGATCTAACTGAAAAGCCGTGATTCATCTGCATGGGAAACTGGATGAACTTTTCATTACGCTCGGTTGATTTCTTCAGCAGCTGATGCAAATACTTTAAGAGACGGCAGCCATTTGAATGTAATAACATGAATTCTTATATCGTTCTCTCCGGAAAATAACACTATATATGCTGTTAAGAATAACCGTATTGGGGCATTTTTATCGTTTTCTATAGTAGTATGCTAGTTATTAAGGATTAATTTTTATTACAGTTCAAGATACCAAACTGAATATAATAGTTTAATAAAAGAACAAATTCTTCTGTTTCCATCTCCCGAATAAAATTCAACTATACTCAGTTTTCGATTAACCGGGGGCGAATTAACCAGGTACTATCTAAAAAAAGTAGTACTTTTTTGCTAATGGGACCGGATTCAAAAATGTATGTATGCACGTGTGTATGTATATATGTGCGTACATGTATATGTGTGTATCACGGAGGTAAGTATAAAAGGAGATGCCATCCCCGCACTTCTGACGCTGTGCTGCTGAGCTTTGGGCTCCAAAGCGAGTACATGCAGAGCATGTGGACAGCGATTTGTGGTATATCAATATAAGTTTTAGGGTAAAACATGCAAGAGCTATCTGCGTAAGGTAAGATGAGATGCCTTCGTGGTGGAATTTCCAAAGAAAACTGACTTTGAGTGTGTATTAAAAATAATGCATGCAATTTTCATTCAATTTAATATTTATACACATTTCTTACGTAAAAAATACTCATATATGTTAAATTGTTAATTACTTTACTCGTAAAATATAGCGAAAACACAGAAATTAAAGATTTGCACACGCTGAAAATGAAAAATATTAAATATATATGAGTATTTATGCATATTTTTTAAAAGTATGCATTTGCCTTTACAAAATATGTAAATATTTATCAAATTATAAATGTATTTGGAAACGAAGGATTTATTCATTCGTAAACTGTTGTGAATGTTACTGTGAAGAAATCTAGTTATTAAATATATCTAATTTTATAATGATACTAAATATTATATAAATATATAAAAACTTTAACATTTAATTGTAAAGATATTCTGCTGATAAATATATTTATAAAACTATTTAAACAAAAACTGTTAACAGTCTATTAAAAGCAAAGCACAATCTACGAGATGCATATTTAAGGAGAAAGTAGTAAGTAGTATTCTTGAAATCAAGAATAAAAATAAATAAATAAAGTAAAATAAAAAATCTGAAAGGTTTCAGAATTTAAATTACGTCCAAAGGGGTGTTTTTTTAACGTTTTGTGTATTACCTTTATTTATTAAATATCTTGTTCTTCGCACTTAAACCATAAAATTCAGTTCAATAGCAATGTCGCAAAATAATTTTAAAATGAGCCTATCTTTAGAATTTCGGATACACAGTTCCGCGCACTAGAAATAAAAAGGTTCCCCCCCCCCCGGTAAATTGTTGCCATTGCTCGCTTTCAAATCGTTGAGTTTGTTACTCAAAAATTTGTTAACATTTTACAAAATATGAAATCGATAATAAAACAAATTCCAAATTTTAAATTTGGGCTTGTACATGCCCATATTAGCAGTAGGACTACGTCATTCGAAATTCGATGGCTCTATGTACCGTTGTTTTATCACAATGCGAGAAATATACATACATTTATGTAGATTTTTCATTATTTAATTTCTTCAAATATAATGCAGGACTCTAACGTTTGGTGGCAGCAGTTTGAAAAGTGAAACGGACATTTATAGTGAATCAAAGCAAAATCGCAAAAAGAAAACAATAGTCCTTCAGGGACAAAGTCCCTTTGGACTAAAAATCTGGTAAGTATTAAAAGAATTATCCCCTTACATTTTATAATAATTAGTTACAAGTTTTATATAATATTAGTAAACCCCCTTCCCTTTTGGAAATACTCCTAGAAAGTTAGAATTATCTATAACATCAGTACACAGCGCCGTACTTAGATATTTTATCATCTGGAAACGAAATGGTAAATTTGCGCCCGTATATAATATTAAATTAGTAAAATCTCTGCATTTGTGTATTCATATATGGTAATTATTTTAAATAAGTCTTACAGTATTTTTATCCTAATCAGAGTCATATACAGTCGGAAGAATGATGTAAATAATGGTTTATGATTTTAAAATGAAAAACGTTAAAAAATACCTTCCTGATAAATAACAAATAATACTGAAAGCGCATAAATAGTGTTACGAATTTTTTACATATGTAAATAATTTTAGAGAAATTATGTGTAAAATTGTAGTATTTTTTGTATAACGTAACATGAACTGCCTTAAGAAGCGAAGCTCTGCTGGAAAAAATAGGTTATAGGAGCAAGTCTATTTGACATTGAGATAAATGGCTGTCATGCTAAATTGGCGAGATATTTCCAAGCTGGTAGTGGTTTTGGAAACTAACTTTTGTCGCTAAATCGCGAAAAGTCGCCAAACCTGTGGACATTTTGGTCCGGTTCCCGTATAATTCTATTTGGTACTGTAACTGATTCATATATGCAACTGTAACCGTATCCTGCCCTTATTTGAAACTTTGACCATATACGCATTCCAGTAATTTCGACGAATGAAAGGTACTCGAGATTTCGTGACGGCCGGGAAAAACTGTATAAGTCCGAAGAGAAGAACAGATTATATGCGTAGTACTGAACTTAATGCAGCTGCATGGGCTGGAGTCCTCTGAGAACCCGCATATTAGGCAAGGGGTGGTAGTACAATTAAAAGTCGCATTGAAGATGATACAAATTCACTTACCGAGCACCCGGGTTACACACCGAGTTCATACGGAGTTTCTTAAGTTCCTCAACCACACTTTCGAGCCAGCCTCTGTTGTCGGCGCTACTCATGTATTAAGAACTGTAAGAGTATTTTTTGAGGAAAGTTCTAGAATTGTAAAGTGTTTCTTTTGTGTAAATAAATTTTATCGTGCTAGCATTGGTTCTACTGGCATTTATGTTACAAATTCAGAAATATATGGAAACACCCTTGCACCCGGCCAGTTAATCGGGATTCGAACACATGTTATTCACAGTATTAAAACTGCAGCCTTATGTGCTGTTGCAGAGTTTGATCCCATGGCTTTTATTTAGCTTTTCCGTTTCTTGCAGTGTTAAATTTGATGCAAATAGCATACAAAAGATTTTATATATATTTGCTTCATTTCAGCACCTATTAATGATTTATCAATTGATATGTTATATAAATTTCACGTATTCATATAAATGTAATAAAACGAGATGAAAATTATATAAAATACGAGATATTGATTTTTCACTCTCACTTTAAATATTATTAAATAACTAAATCAAATTGAAAACTTAAAATTTACATTTGGTTTGGTCAGTTGATGAAATCAAAGTAAGTGAGTAGCATCGTGAAGACCTTCTAAGGGAAATTGCCTTATATTCAGGCTATACTTGAGCAAAAACAAGACAGTAGGCCTGCAGCCCACCGGTTTTTAGTAGTGTTACGAAAGGTCTAGGCGCGGTGAGATGGCTTCCCCGCAAAGCAGTTTTAGGGTTGCCATAAAATAATAAGGGAATGCAGGGTTGTCACATTTGGCGAGAAATCGCCCATTTGGCGAAAAATTGGCGATATACCATGGACGGATGGGGAACCTTCTGGATCGAATTCTTAGGTTGCTATCACACGTCGGTTTGTTTCGAAAGAACAACTGTTTGGAACAATTTTTCTGCTTTGTCACAACAGCCAGTCACCACAGCTCGCTTTGGGGTTAACACAGGGGAAACTGGTTCTCCATTACAAACAAGCTAACAGCATTCGGCGCTGATAGCTGATTGGTTGAAAACGAACAACTTGCAACTTTTTTCGAAAGGAAGGAAAAAGTCGCACGTTTTTCTTTCAGTAGTAAACCAGGCAGAAAAATTGTCCGAAACAGTTGTTCGTGTGAAACAAACGCCGTGTGATATGGGCTTTACCGGCTTAGCCCAGAATGTTCTCGAACACCAGCCGAAAGCTATATAAACCCTGCTGGTACGCGGAGAGTGGTAGTATTGAGAGTGTGTGCTTCATCCAGAGGGCGAGTCAGAGTGCCTCGTCTGGAGCGCGAGTTAGTTGGTATCGAGTCGGTGTCTCGTCTAGCGAGTCAATCCCTGCGGAGTCGATCGAGTTGACAGCCGAGCAGCGAGTGCTGAGTGGGTCGTCGAGTGCACCGAAAGAGTCTCGTAGTATATCGCAGTTGGTGCATCGTCGAGAGAGCGTGTTGAGCTACGGGAACGACTGAAATGAATAGTCGGGAGCTGTGCTCTGTGTGTCGTCGAGTGCATCGCGAGTTGTAGCGTGGAGAGTCTCGAGAGTACGTGGAATTCCGAGAACGACCGAGCAGAGTCGGGAGCTTTGCAGTGAAGCTGTCTTCATCGTTATTGCCTGACAGTGTGAAGGCTGTGTCGCTGATCGTGTCAGCGTGTTTATAGTAGCTCATCGACGACTGTAAAAACGTGTTTTGGAGCTGTCCTGGCAATACTGGCCAATAAAGTGTGTTTCGATACTTCAACAAGTGTCGTCGTTATTCACTCCAAATCACGAACCACGTAACGAGTGTACTGAAGGAAGAAAATAACGCAACAGAATTTATAAGCAGGATCGAACTGTTAGTGTTCAGCAGACTTATTCAGTCGGCCACAGGTGATCAACGAAGCCTTTGCTTATCGCAGGTCATTAATGACTTATTACTTTTTATTACTTTTATTTAAATAAAAATATTAACAAAAAATTTTATTATATAACTTGTTACAGCTATTTTAATAAAACCATACGTATTTGCTATCATTATTATCAATATGAGAAATATGGCTTCCAGCATTACTAATATCGGGAAATATCGGTGTTTTTGCAGTCTTAATGCCAGTTACTTCAGAATAAGTCGAAAGGGATTGTCCTAATTCTTCCATATCAAAAACACACTTCCTTGCTTATACCTTTCACTGTACAATTTGTCACAGTTATTTTAATAAAACCATACGTATTTACTATCATTATTACCAATATGAGTAATATGGTTTCCGATATAACTAATATCGGAAAATACCGGTGTTTTCGCAGTCTTAATACCAGTTATCTCAGAATAAGCCAAGATGTATTGTCCTAATTCTTCCGCAGCAGAAGCAGTTCCTTGCTTTTGATAATAAAAATTCATTTTGTTGTTTCATTATAAGCAATAGAACAAATGGTAAAATTGTTGCCTTACCTTCTGTCTTTACATTTCAGACTTAACAGAAGATGAAAGATTTTTTTCTAAGGTATCAGCAGTCTATTCCGCCAATAACAGTACATGAATCTAACTGCAGAGTAATGATAGAATTAAATATGGTCGCATCCAGGTCAAAATTTCAAAATTGTATGTTGATCCACCGGCAAACTTTGGAATGAAAAATGCACAAGGCCAAGCTTTATGCGAAAGAAATAAAAAGAATTTGATAGGTACGTCTAATTTATAGACATCAGTGTTTAATCTCGTGATGTCAATTCAATGATTTCTGTGTGTCAGATTTGTTTGAACAATCCTTGGGCTGGAAGATCACCTACTTTGGAAAGCTTACGATGGCAAAGTAAATACCACAAAGAGCTACAGTTGAAATTCAACAGTGACAGAGGAGAATTACTGATGTAGGTAATGTTGCATTTCCTGTCAAGTTTAGTCTAAGAAGCTCATTAACACAAACTTAAATCAACTTCACTGCGTCAGTTGCAATAATAAATTTCAATATTAGAAAATAATGTATGCATTACTGTGAAACCACAGAAGTTTTAGAGCAAATTGACGTCCTTACGTCTTCTCTTAATAAAGTTTTATTATTTTTAATCCTTATTTCCTTTCCAAAAAATCATTTGAAAAAAGATGTGAAGTAGGAACCCCATAGCAGTGAAATAATAATATAATATTTTGATAATTTTGCTGAATATTTTGTATTAGCATTTCATCACATTTGAATAATTTTGATGCTTATTATGTTGATACTATGCTGTCATACGTTAACGGTGAAGCTCATGTTGTGTTGGAGAAGTTGGTGTGTGTGAAACTTACGTTGGGGAAAAGTCATGTCAAGATGTCATGTTGGAGAAGACGGCTGCAAAACATATCAATATAAATCAGACAATCGGGCATATAGCAACTAGAATGAAAGCAGTGTGAAAAATATAATGCTTTTAAATAATTGTAAATAGTGTTAACAACGTTTTATTTCTTAATACTTGACACAGAACATCAAGCTTGAATGCAATATTTCAAAATTATCACAAATAAATGTTAGTGAAATTTTTTTTTTTTTAAACGGTGTCTTAAGAAAGTGCTTCTTGATCATTTCAAAGTTGAAAATTAACAATCATATTCTTTTTAAATAACCGTAATTCTTTTTTAAATGTTCATTGCCAATTTCGCGCCCTATCTAGCTGTTGACCTGAGGCGAGTCGCAGCTCTTTCAGTAGGCACTTAAACTGCGTTAAATATTCAGAATAAGCAAACCGCGCTTCTGTACAAGAAATTGCTAAACTGATAAAGTAAATGCAATTAAAAAAAAACTTAAAGCTAACTGGAAATATTAAAGCAGAAAATTCTAAAAATAATGTTAAAAACTCGGAATGAAGAAGCTCCAGCGACACTTGAGCAGAGGTTATGTTCTGTGATGAAGTGGATCCCGAAATGGTTATAGATGCGGGACTATATATTCCGAAATGTCTTCTTTCCCTCAAAACAACTGCCGCCCCCTCAAAAAAAGCACCGTCTAAATATTAATAATAAAAAAAAATACTAATGACTATTCTCACATCTTAGATTCCGCCACATCTTGGATTAACTATCCTGGATTCCACCAGGGCCTTGTGAGCATTAAAAAGTTGACTTATAACTTATGTATTTATTTTATGATTGATATAATCATCACCTAGTTTATTTTCGGTTACAATAAACATTTCTGAATTCAAGTGAAATTGCTGAAGTTTCGAAGATAATCGCCAAGAAGTATAAATGTAGTATTGATCATATCTTTAAAGGTGCTGCTCTTCTAACCTCCGATGATTACAGGTCAATTGTTCTTCCTTAGCAAAATGCCTTCAAGCTGTTACTATTCAGACAATGATAAAAGAATTAGTTTCTGTTTGTCCTGTTTACCTGCTTCCGAATGAAGCCATAGATAACAGAGACAGGGCTGAGTTTATGAGCAGCTGCCAGATGCTTTTATTTTTATTAAGAATTTAATGGCAATACACTGATCTGGGGAAATAAAGATCCACGAGATAGACAAAGTGAGCTATTGGCCTAAACCATTGCTTTTTCTTTTGAATAATTTGGTAGTGCTTCTGCGAACTTACAAGAGCATTTCACGTTATGTGCTGAGCCATGTGCCACGTCGTCATGTGCTGGTTATCTCTCTTGTGAATCAAAGAGGAAACAATAAAGCTAATAGCAATAGCAATAGCAACCTGTACTCAAAACTATATAAAAAAAAAGACCTGAAAATAAATATATTTCTCATTAAAACTAAAAGTCTAAAAGTGTGTAAGCGAGTATGGCATGACATGCAAAGAAGCATGTCAAGAGATTTTCTATAAAAAGCAAAAAAATATTTCAGATTACTCAAAAATACTCAAGTATGTTGTCTACGGAAATTGATCGTATGTTAGCATTGCAATAAACTGCAGGAAAAAAAAATATAAATAATGATTTTAAATACATATTTTATTTTCAGGATAACAGTTTCTAAAATATAATATTGTAACGAATTTTGTGCATAGATAGATGATTTTAGTGCAATTATATATGATATTGTATTTTTCTGTAAGAGAGACGATGGTCTGCGGGAAAAGTAATAATACATAGGCAACTCTATTTAACATTTAGGAAATGGCTATCTCGCTGATTTGGCGAGAATTCACTAAAAGTCGCCAAACTTAGCGACATTTGTGCTAGGCCAAGGGATGAAGCTAATGATGAAAGATCCAACAAAATATCAAAGGCGATTTTCAAGTTTGTTAAGTATGAGAACCGCTTATTTATTTACACGATAGACAATTCAGTTTGCTGTGAAGCCAATAGATATTCATGATTTCCAACAATTATATTCGGCAGTTAAATTCTATTGCTACGTGCTAAAAAGGTCGTAATGGTCTTAATTCACACACACAACAATGGCAGCTTGATAAAATTTATTTTCCCAAAAGAAACAATTTACAGTTCTCGAATTTTTCACCAAAGTATTCGCACAGCTCTTCTTCTTCACCTTCAGAGCACAATCAGTACAGTTCTCACTTCGAATTGCCAAAAACGTTAAACAGAAGAAAATATAAACGGCGCATAAGCTCGCATAATAGTCTCTCAATACTGTGAACTAAACTAATGCTGTCTCCGCTTTTACATAGTTTTCCCCCGTCCGCTGAGAAATTTCCAGTATCTCCGATTTCTCTAAATTGCTGGAAGGCATACACAGTTACATAGGGCAGGATACAGTTACAAGTATAATGTATGTTCCGTAAATCAGTCTGCACACGTATTTTGTCGAATTTATTTAATTCATTTAGTTCCTATGACATCATGTATGTTAATGCAGTTCTCTGGATTCAGCCCTCACTTAATTACTATTAGTGCATAATATGGATATAGGAGTCTGCAATATTGCCAGTATAACTTGCCATTAGTGTTTGCATAATGTAAAGGCAATATGTATACATGCAAAGTGTTATTAACCTCATTTGTAATTTGTTTTGCTTCATGATTTGTAATGTATTTGAACAGATTTTATATTTACCAGCTGTACCTATATCTATATCCTGTCCTTATTATATTTGTATGCCTAACATATACTGTAATAGTGAAAAGTAACTAAAATATATATTGAATTAGCAGAATTACGTAATATAGTACCAATTTGCAAAACTTTGGGTAATGGAGCATCTACAATATCAATTTTTTTTTTAAATTTAATTGTATAACTGTCAGTACGTATTACAACTATGAGCGCATTGTACTCGATAATGTCAGTACCTCCTTACAAGCAACAGCAACTTTGCAGTGCTCAAGGTAAGTTTTCATCAGCACTTTTCCGTTAGTCTCAACAGTCCCCACCATGCACTTCCCCTTAGTCTCCACCGTGCACTTTCATTCATGTTGTGGTGCTTCCAGAGGATACAGTACTAAGCTCCAGTTATTGTCGAGTCCATCAGGCTGAAGAGCACTTAACTCAGTCGGCTAGCTGTTTTGTCGATGGCAAAAAGAAAAGAAAAGTTATAGTTATATAAGGATTGGACCAATGACAGTTATATAGGTATAGGACTTAAATGTCTCCAAATCGGAAATTTGACTATAAAAAATATTAGCCCAAACCATCGCCAGCTTAACGCTTTTACCTCAATATTAAATGGATATATCCCTGTAACTCTGTCTTCCCAGCGATGCTTCTCCGTGTTGAGGTTTTTCATGTTACATTATACAAGAGATGACACTACAATTTACGTATAGTTTCACTAAAATTATTAACATATATACAAAATTCATAAGACTGTTTCAGTATTAAAGATAAACACTCGTGGAAAAATTGGCCAATGGCTAGTGTTAATAAAAATATATCTAGTAATCCTCAGAAGCATTCGTCGAAGAATGTATAAGAAAATTAACAGGTAAGAGATTCACCTCATTAAGACTAGTAAAGAATATTTACTGTAAAAGGCATTGCTACGTACTGACAGAAAAAGTAACGGTGAACATTATCTAGTGTAAAGGAATAGGGTTTATTCAAATAATCATGGCTGTCAAAAATTATTACATAATTTGAAATCATCATCTTTAAAACGTGAAAGATGTGGTTCATAAAGAAAAGGAGGAACATGATATTTCTTTGAAATGCAATGTGAATAAGTAAGAAAAAATTTACTCATCTATTTATTGGAAGGAATAATAACTCATGTGTCGGGTATTATTAAGAAAAAAAAAGTATATGTAGTGTGCACTGAGGAATAAAATGTACAGAGGATGATATAAAAATATACCGATTGACCAACTCTTAAAGAATGTTACGTAAGACAGCGTTAATTACCATGGTATCATTGATTCTTATTTGCGGTTTAATTCCAGGAACATTTCGTTTCTATGTGTTACTAAGAATTGTAATTGTATTTGAATGAGAAAAGGGATCCCTTAAATATTATTCGTAGAAATGAAAATGATCTGAAGATAGTTACTGTTTTAATCGTAATTATTTCACCACGCAATCGTTTCTAAGAAAAAGGTTCTACGAGCCGATGACCGAGATTTATTAAAAATGTGTGCTAATGATTTTGTTTCTTCTGAAAACCAGATGAATTTAAATGTTATTATCCTTTCCTAGTAGAGATTTGTTTTATATTTTTGCAGTGATATTAAAAGAGTTCACTATTAAAGACTATATGTTAAAAAATAAATAAATAAAATCTGAAAGCTTTCAGATTTTACATTAACACCAAGCGGCGTTTTTTTAAACATTTTTTGTGCTCTCTTTATTTATTAAGTATCATGTTCTTCGCACTTAAACCATAAAATTCAATTTAACAGCAATATTGCATGAGCATACCCTCAGAAATTTTCCGGCACACAGTCTCGCGCGCTGTAGTTAAAAATGTGGGTTCCCCCCGTACAGTATTGCCATCGCTTGTTTTGAAATCGTTGAGTTTGTAATCAAAAATTCGTTAAAGTGTTACAAAATATGAAATCAGTAATAAAACAAATTTCCCCATATTCAGTGGAAGATTACATTATTCAAAATGTAATGTACTCAAGGTACGTGGTTTTATCACAGTGCAAGAAACATACACACATTTATGCAGATTCTTTATTATTTAATTTCTTTATATAGCACAGGGCTCTAATATTTTGGTGGTAACAATTTGAAAAGTGAACCGACATTTATAGTGAACCAACGCAAAATGCCAAAACGAAATTAATAGCCCTTCTAGGCTAACAACGTCCTTTGCGCGCTACCCCCCCAAAAAAAGGTTTCAGATTTTAAATTATGTCCAAAGGGGCCTTTTTTAGCATTTTGTGTGTTATCTTTATTTATTAAATATCATTTTCTTGGTACTGAAACCATAAAATTCAGTTCAAGAGCAATATCGCAAAATAATTTTAAAATAAGTCTATCTTTAGAATTTCCGATACGCAGTCTCGCGCGTTGAAGATTAAAATGCTCCCCTTTTTTTTTTTTTTTTTTTTTTTTTTACAGCGTTGCTATTGCTCGCTTTGAAATCGTTGATTTTGGTAATCGAAAATTCGATAAAGGTTTACAAAATATGAAATCGATAATAAAACAAATTCCAAATTTCAAATTTGGGCTTCCAGATGCACATATTCGGAGGAGGATTAAGTTATTCAAAATTGGATGGCTCTAGGTACTGTTGTTTTATCACATTGCGAGAAACATTCCTGCAGTTATGCAAATTCTTCATTATTTAATTTCTTTAAATATAACACAGGGCGATAATATTTCGTGGCAACAATTTGAAAAGTGAACCGCCATTTATAGTGAATCAACGCAAAATGCTAAAATGAAATTAATAGCCTTTCTGGGCTAAAGCCCTGTGGGCTAAAAACTTAAAAGCTCTAGAATATAATTTTTTTTCCTGGTTTTTATCTTACTTATCTTCATACAAATCCAAAAGTAGACATACATTAAATTCTTAATTCCTTTACAGTTTAATATAGCAAATGTTGGATTGTAGATTGTATTTCGGAGAGTGACTTACCTTTCTTTGCTGCTTTTGGCCTTTGAATTAGTATATAAGCAGTCCTATCTTATTCGGTATTTGTCATTAAAAGTTTCTTGTGTATTCACCAGTTAGCATTTTATTTATTAATTCTGTAAAGATGATTATGTGTAAATCATCATACACATCTTTATTTTGCCTTTTAATGTTTATTGGAGAAAGTTAAAATGAACTACAAAGATAATTTTCTAAAGCCCATTCTGCTTTCATTTCCCGCACAAATGGCTTTATTTTAAATTTTAAAAAATCTCATGTGGATTCCACATGACTTCCTTGTACGGCCTTGTGTAAATTATGCCCAACTTTTGCTGCACTTCATTTAAACTTATTTCCTCGAATTTCATTAGAGATATATTTCTCATTCAATCAATCCAGTTGTCATTTCGCGGCAATACAAAAATACGTAAAAACTTCAAAACATCTTCATTAAAAATTGTAAAATGCATAAAAACCTAAAATACCAAATACAGTTAAAAACAGGTTTTTTTTTTGGGGAGTGGGCAATTAAAATTAGAGTTTCTACACAAAAACAAGCAATTCGTCCAACCGGCAAGAAGACAAAGTTCTCGATGGATAAGAATTTAAAGTTAACTTTTGGCCCCACTGAACAGAAATTCAGAAGAAAAGTGTAAAAGACCCTTTATTCACTCAATATAATTTTATAGATGCCTTCTAGCTTAACTCAAAACAGGTTCTGGCTTAAAATAAAAATGCTTTAAGTTTGCCTAATGGCTCACGGAATAATTTAACGCGCATGAAGGCTCTGATTCGTAGAAGTCGGCGTAAACAAGCCTCATGTCCAGAATACTCAACATCACAGCAGTTTGATTACTAGTAATTCAAAAATAGTTGTAAGGAAAGTTGCTTTAAAATAAAAATAAACTGTTAGCTAAATTAAATTAATCTCCCCAACCTTATAATATTTATTCTTATTGTACGATGAGCTAATATTTTTATATGAGAAAGGACCAATATTTCAAGAATGGATTTTATAGGAAGTTCTAATTTTCTTTCGAGGGAAAATAACATGATACCTTTAGCAACAGTGAAACTGTGCGTCTTGAATCAAATGTTCATAGTTTTATACATGGTTGGCGTACAAGATATTTCAGATAATGTAGCAAAGTAGGAAAATTTCATTGGAAGAAAATATTTGTTTCATTTTTTTTTTTTTTTCAGTATTTTAAGACTAAGAAAATGACTTTTTTTAACAATGATTTAAAAAATTGTGAATTCGCCAAAACTTTCTTCTAAACAAGAAAAAAAAAAAAAAACTGTGAACACGCGTAAAACTCTCTCTAAATAGTACGTTAATTTTAACATTTTTCGGCTTTTCTTATTTTTAATTTTTCATTAAAAAAGAATCCTGCGACAATCAAAAACCCCCTTACTGAAACTTTCTTTGCATTAACAAAATAAGGTTTGTATATTTTTTTCTCTTCCTTTTCGGTTGTAAATAAACATTTTTTTTTTGTTTTTTTTGTTTTTGTTTTTTTGTTGCAGTCATTTAAGTAAATCCATGCTTGCAAGTGTCACAATGTGTTCCATTCATTTCTTGCTATTTAGTTTTCATACAGGGTTCTACAAATTGGTCTTTATGCTAAGCCACATGCATCGCAAAAGCTGGTGAACATTGTGAATTTTAACTTTTAAGTTTTTAATCTCAGTTTATTATTTTATTTATTATTGCTACAAATGTATTTAAAGACTTCGCAATTGATTTCTACATGAGCGATTTTTCTATTGTTAGCAACAATGTAACTTTAGAAACAATACGTACCTCTTCGGGGTATTCGTTTGGAGTCTTCTTTTCCATATAGACGTAATGAATGACAACTATTCCCATTCTCATGAATAATGTTGCTAATTTTGCATTTAGAAATTTTAATACCACGCATTTCACAACGTATTGGAATTGTGGAATAGGAATACTTCTTTTCGGAAAACGTAAAAACATATCCTTCAAGCCACAGCTTGTTCACATACGACATTTTAAAAGAAGAATGAATTTGATAGTAAGTGACGACATTTCTCATTTCATATAATAAGCTGTTGCCAGAAATGTTTATTTCAAAAGATTTGCTTTTTTATTTTCAAATTCTTTATCGGAATCATTTTAGAAATGTATAACCTACTTAATTTTGCAATTGCAAGCTTTTAAAATTTCCAAAAAAATGTTATTGTATGTTTACAGAAAACGTAACAGGCATAGATAAATGTCAGTGTATAAGTAGAGCCATATGTAATTCAAAAACAAGTGGTATGTAAATACACTAATCATCAGCTTAAGAGAATTATCTACTGTGTGAATCTTTGTTACGTACCCGTCTCGAAATTGTCGTTGTGACTGTCTCAGACCCGCTCCCCCCCGGATGGGTAATCAAAATCATCCTTGTGACTCATAAAATATGGGCGTTGATAACAGAAATGCATTTTCGTTATAGCTTATTGTGTAGGTCAAACACAAATCAAGATTGCATTTGAAAATCAGTTATAGATTCAGATTTCGCACTATATCTTTTTAGTTTGCTTACTGCAATAAAACTTTAGTATTTGAAATAAATCCAAAGCTCCGTCAGTCTCAGGTCCGTCGTCGTGTGCCGGGTAAGAGAACTAACTGACTGGCAACTGAAAAATTCTTCAAACCCCACAAGTATCAAGTACAGATAATTAATAGTGAAGATATATTTGTAGAATCGGATTAGATTTTGGCAAAGACCGCGAGGACTATTTGTCTGAGGGAAGGGATACCTTTGTGGAAGATTTTGAAGGCTTAAATTCATGTTACATATGTGGAAAACTCCTCGATGCACTTCTATACGGCCAGTCTGTTTTTAAATTTGTGTTGAACTACCAATGCTTTACAGTCTTTAGGTTGATCGCTGGTGAGTGTATATGTAAAATGGTACACTGGATAAAAATTAAGATTAGCATTGAAAACTGAAAATTACATTATAGCTCCTTGGCTTTGTTACTATTTTGGGGGGGGGGAGTGCCAGAAAATATTTCGCAGCCGCTGTGTGATAAATATCGGCTTAATGTCATTTCATGCTTTCCCGATTCATCCTTAATTCAAAATAATGCTGATTCGTCCTTTCCCTTTTCCAACTGATTCCCTCTTTCCTGTTTCATCTCTCCTTGAAATGTCATTCTTACGAAATGCCTAGCTGCGGTAAGATTGCTTCCCTGCAAAGCGGGTTTAGGGTTGCCAGATTTGGCGCGAAATTGACCGTTTGGCGAAAAAATTAGCGATATGTCATAGACGGAGCGAGAACATTTTAGAACGAATTTTTTCCGGTTTTCGCGAGATGTTTTCGAAGGCAGGTCAAAAGCTATATATACCCTGCCTGTACGCGAAATAGGGGAGTATCTTGAGTATATGGAGTTCAGTAGTAGAGTAGTATTGATTCAGAAGTCAAACAACAAAAATCAGCGTTGATTCACAAAATTTTCACAGGACTAGTTTCGATGGTTTTACCGAACCATCATCTTCAGCTGCAAAACCGCAAATGAACAAGATAGGAAATAATGTTTAGATAAGATAAGAAAGCCTGGACGAGAATAAGCAAGTGGCGCCATCTGTTGGCGAAACCAGAACTAAAACATAATTTCTCTAAAAGCCGAAGGCAAATTTGGATTGGAATTAGGATCGTTAACTAGAACAGAAAGATTTTTATGAATGTGAAATGCCTCTAGAAAATCCAGTTCTCCAATGGAAGATGTTTTTTGAATAATTTTGGCAGCAGAAAAATTGAAAGTGTGATTTTCGGACCAACAATGTTGAGCAACAGAAGACTTCTGTGTTTCCTTTTTTCTAACATATGCCTCATGTTCTTTGACGCGAAATTTTAAGGCTCTCTTAGTTTGGCCAATGTAAATTAAACCGCACTGGCAAGGAATCCTATAAATACCCCAGGAATTCATATCCGGAATGGGGTCCTTGAGTATAGAAGTTGGAATTTTATTGATGGGAGAGTAAACAACACGAAAGTTAAATTTCTGCAAAATATGTGCAACTTTATAGCTAATTGATGGAAAGAAGGGAATGACAACAGAATTTTTATAATCTCCTAAAATAAGAGTGTGGCTTTTAGTGTGTTGAGATGAGAATTTTTTAACTGCTTGATTAATAATGTTGGGTGAAAAGCCCCTGTCAATAGCTATTGCTTTTAAATAATTTAGTTCTTCATCAAGGGCTAGTTTGGAGGAGCAAACTTGAAGAACACGGAAAACATAGGAATAAAATGAAGCTAAATTTTGTTTAGTCGGATGACATGATTTAAAGTGTGGTGGAAGGCAAACCGATGAAGGTTTACGGTAAACTGTAGTACTGAAGTTGGATGTGTTACGTGTGACCAGAATGTCGAGAAACGGAAGAGAATTGCAAGTCTCAAGTTCAAAAGTGAACTGAATAGCAGGATCAATAGAATTCATTGTTGAAAGAACTCTATTTAAATCATTTTTATTACCTTCAAACAGGGTAAAAGTATCGTCTACGTAGCGGAACCATGCCGGGAAGTTTAAAGTTTCAAACAATTTTGATTCATAATAATGCATGTAGATATCAGCCAGGATGGGACTGAGGGGGCTTCCCATGGCTAATCCCTCAGTTTGCTTGTAATATTTATTTTGGAAAACAAAATGTGTGCATTTTATCGCTCATAATGTGAAATTCAATAATAAACCTTTGAAACCAAATCTAACTGCGAGAGAAAGAGCTACAATGCGCGAGATTCATTCTAACCCGGATATTGTCATTTCAAAGGCCGACAAAGGTGGCCAGATAGTCGTCATGGATAAGAACACTTACATCGATGGTGTCACTAAACTCTTAAACGAAGGACCATATAAAAATTCTAATTATAAAAATTCTGTTGTCATTCCCTTCTTTCCATCAATTAGCTATAAAGTTGCACATATTTGCAGAAATTTAACTTTCGTGTTGTTTACTCTCCCATCAATAAAATTCCAACTTCTATACTCAAGGACCCCATTCCGGATATGAATTCCTGGGGTATTTATAGGATTCCTTGCCAGTGCGGTTTAATTTACATTGGCCAAACTAAGAGAGCCTTAAAATTTCGCGTCAAAGAACATGAGGCATATGTTAGAAAAAAGGAAACACAGAAGTCTTCTGTTGCTCAACATTGTTGGTCCGAAAATCACACTTTCAATTTTTCTGCTGCCAAAATTATTCAAAAAACATCTTCCATTGGAGAACTGGATTTTCTAGAGGCATTTCACATTCATAAAAATCTTTCTGTTCTAGTTAACGATCCTAATTCCAATCCAAATTTGCCTTCGGCTTTTAGAGAAATTATGTTTTAGTTCTGGTTTCGCCAACAGATGGCGCCACTTGCTTATTCTCGTCCAGGCTTTCTTATCTTATCTAAACATTATTTCCTATCTTGTTCATTTGCGGTTTTGCAGCTGAAGATGATGGTTCGGTAAAACCATCGAAACTAGTCCTGTGAAAATTTTGTGAATTAACGCTGATTTTTGTTGTTTGACTTCTGAATCAGTATTTATTCGGCGTGTTTTTGTGTCTTAATTAGTAGAGTAGTATGTTGAGTGCAGTAGTAATGGCTTGAGTTCAGAGATAAGCTCGAGAGCGAAACCAAGTCGGGAGCTGTACATTAGTGCTTTGCCGTGAAGCTGTCTTTACCACCTGAAGGCTGTGTTGCTGATTGTTTCAGCGGGTTCATCGTAATTTTTTGACGACTGTAAACGTGTCTTTGGAACTGTCCTGTGTAATACTGGCGAATAAATTGTGTTTTGATTCTCCATCAAGTGTTTTCATCAGTTACTGCAAATCCACGAATTCTAATACGCAACGAATCTGTTGTACAGCGAATACTTTGATAAAGCGAACTCATTTGATAAAGGGTTTAGACGGAGTGGTCCTTATTGATCTGGCATAGGTTTCGGTTTCTGATATTTATTAAATATTTGTTTTAGAAGTTTATTCTAAGCAGAATAATGAATAATTTCTTGCATGTATAAAATATATACAGCTGAATTGAGTTAAGTTTTTATTATATCGTGCCTGTTTATAAGATATTCATGTAGTAAAGCAACAGAGCTACGGTTCCGTTACTCTCAAAGACAATGCAGCAAATGCAGTTATTAAGATTAATATACTTGTAGTATTGAAAGGGCAGTAAGGCCTCTTTAAATGCGATTATCCACGGCTCCAGAAAATTTTGGTTCCTGTGGATGTGGTTGAACCGAAGTTTATTTATATTCTCAAAAATTCCGATCTTTTTTCAAAAGTGTCGCCTATAGATGAGGTCAGAACTGGAGGGTTCACTGTAATTATTTTGTAACAGATAATGGAATTAATTTAATTTGTCAATTAAAAAGAACTGTTAAGGTAAATTTAAGAGTATATTAATTAAAATTTTCCTTCCACAGTCAGCTGTTATATAATTTTAATTACATTCCATGCATTTTGCCTTGGATATAACTCATATATGTGTATGCGCATTCAACAAATTTACAACATATGCATAAAGAATTATTAAAAATTTAAAATATTAATAAGAATGTTTTATTACTATACATATTATTCATGAATTTGTGTTACATATTATTATGAATTTAAGTAATGATAGACTACGATAACACAGAGCTGTGAATATTGCGACTCGTATATATATATATTTATTGTACAGTGTACTTTCGATTATCCAGGGGCGGATTATCCGTGCCTGCCAGTGCACGTACATTCTACGCTGTGCACGAGTGTGCGTAAAAAACAAACATTACAAATAAAATTACTAGAAATTATCTTTATCGCAGATCGTAAATGCTTCAATCGTTTTTTTCTTATTTTTAATTTTCATCTGTGGAAATCAGAGGAAAAAAAAGTAACAATCTGAAGCTTTCAGATTTTATATGGCGCCAAAGAGGCGTTTTTTAACATTTTGTGTGTTACTTTTTTTTTATTAAATATCACGTTCTTCGCCCTTAAATCATAAAATTCAATTCAACAGCAATGTGACAAAATATTAAAAAAAAATCTGATGTGTACACCACATGACTTCCTTGTATTGGAATATTAAATTATACGCATTTTTTCTTGCATTTCATTTAAACTTATTGGATTGAATTAAATCTACTTCGCCGACAGCGCATAAACCACAATAGAATAAATGCATTCTTTAAAATTCACTCTAGTATTTGTTTACCATAACGACACTCTGGCGCTAGATTCACTTAACAGTATTAATAATTATATAACAGTTAACTTATAATTATATAACGGAAACTAAGTTAAATATAATAGAATTATCTAATCGTTGCCACATGTTCTATTCAAATACTATAATAAAGCTAGAATGATGTATAAAAGAAATTAAGCAAACAAAACAAAAAGGAACCAGTTTTTCACAGACGATTGAGTGTTTCTCATTTAATTAATTCAGTTCTCACTTCGCGAGAAGGCAAAAATACATAAAAACTCAAAATATCTATATTAAAAATTAAGAAGTAAATCTCAAACACTTATTTCCTAGAAAAAAATCCAGAAAGAATTAAGCATGATTTAATTGACAATAATAAATGAATGCGTTATCTTTGGCAACAAATCCACTAGTCTCCCGTTTCAAATGTAAACATCAATGGCCGCCATTAAAAACAGGCTTAACGGCAATTAAACAACTTTAAAATTGCTGATAATTCTAAAAATATTGCACACAGATTTACTAAAGGCATAAAATCCTTAACCAGAAGATAAAAACAACATAATTCAATCATTTTTAAAGCAAAAAATGTGCAATTTACAAACATATAAGAGTAAAGAAACTGAGATCACTGAGTCGAGTAACAGAGTGGATATATATATAAATATATTTATATACGTTTGGTGCGGCCGATTGCAACCAAAATACGAGGTGCACATCTACATGTTATAGCAGTCCTATATACAAAATTTCAACGTTCTAAGGCTACTCGTTTTTGAGTTATGCGAGATACGTACGTACATACGTTCGTACAGACGCCACGAAAAATTCTCTTCAGAATTAATTCTAAAGCAGTTTTATAATTTTTTTGAAGGAAAATAGTATTTTATTCTGTCCTTACTTACAGATATTACGCAAAAACATCGTTAAATTGCATTCGATAGCGGTCAAAATGCATATTTTCGTTGAAATATGCTGCCTGGAACTTTTCGCGATTACAATACTTCCTTTTTACTTCGTACAAGGAAGTAAAAAGCATATCTTGAGAATTTCCGATGCTGAGACTCGCGCGCTGGAGATAATCCCCTTCCCCGTGTACTGCTCGCTTTGGAATAGTTAAGTTTGTTTAAAAAATTCGTTAAAATTTTACAAAATATAAACTATATAATAAAACAAATTCCAAATTTGGTATTCCAGATGCCCATATTCGAGTGAAGGACTACGTTATTCAGAAGATGTGTCTAGGTACCGTTGTTTTTTCACAGTGCGAGAAACATACATACATTCATGCAGGTTCTTCGTTATTTAATTTCTTTAAATATAATGCATGACTCTAATATTTGGTGGCAACAATTTGAAAAGTGAAACGCCGTTTAATCTGAACCAAATTACGTTTTTTTTTTTTCGTTCGTTAATTTCGTTTTGGCATAAACTCTTCTGGGTAAATTGCCCCTTTGGGCTAATGCATAGAGAGCTTTCTCTGTGCAAGAAATTTGTATGCCAAACAACTCAATAACTGGCGCTGCACACCATAAATTTTTCGAAAATGTTCGAGGAATGGTTCGATGGCGATTCAGCTGAGCCGAGCTTTCAATGCGTGATTGATGCGGATATCGTTTCAAATGTTATAGCAGCAAAAGAGACAGAGAGCGATACTGAAAATGCAAGTGAAGGAGATGCTAACAATTAATCAGTCCCGAGACAGCAATGACCTAAAACTGTATTGGACTTCATGAAATAAAATTACTTCACAGTGATTGCCATAAAGATTAAATTAAGTATAACGTCAGTGGACATTAATCACATAATATTCGCTGTCTCAACAATTAAATTAAAACAATTAAAACACTGTAAACACATGTTTAATTAAAACACTGTAAAATGCAGTTGTGGCTGATGGCGTGTCTTGTACATAATTAATGACACTTATATTAACTTTCTCATTTATTTACAACACACAACGTAGGCTGTATATACTTTATAGAAACACAAAACTATCGTAATTAGAGCAGAATTGCTGATTATATGATCACTGCATTAAACATTCATTCGGCCTCTCCTGCCGAAAGCCATTCTCTAACTAACGCTATTCCTCCACCTAGAGGGCGCCACTTACTCTTAGGATTAAAGTTTAGAAGGATCAGCCATTACAAACTGCTGATGCAAGGAAACAGGAAATTTTCAAATTATCCAAAATATTTTATTTCTTTAGAATGCTTTGATTTTTAACTTAATTTAAAATTTAAAAAAATGCTTTAAAGCATATTTTTTATTTTTTACAATTCCAAAAAAAAAAAAAAAAAAGTATATTAAAATTCAGCACATAATCTTGTATGTTAAGATATTTTTTCATTATTTAAGATGCTGTGTAATTAAAAAAACAACACATAACTAAACACGGAGAAGACTTTGTGAAAAAAATTACACGAAGTTCCGAAACTGTCCAATGAATGACTGATCAAGAACAGTGTACTCCGTAATTGCATGATTGTACGGAAATTTTTAACGGAATTTTTTTTCTGCCGTTTTATTTCGCAGTCTACTATTGTAATTTTTTTTTTTTTTAAATATTTAACCTTTCATTTTGAATACGATAACAAAACTTAATGAATGCGTTTTTTTTTTTTTTTTTTTCCCCATTCTTTATCGCAATTTAAAATGTTATTTCTAGAGCACAGTAAATAGCATCTACCAGATAACTGTGAAAAGACCAAAATTTACAAGTCCAATCCACCACAAAATATTGTTCTTTATAGTCATTTATAATTTAGTTCCTTCATTTCTAACGATGTTTATTCTCCCATTATTTATAATATGTTCTTCTTATTTCAATTACTAATTTGCATAATCCGATGAACTTATTTTCGGGATTAAACTGCGTGAAAATATCGGTAAATTGTAAATGGTATTATTCTGTCAAATTATAATAAACATTTTTCCTCTTTCTGTAATTTTAACTGCTGTCGGGTTAGTCGTAGATATACCGCTGTTAATCGGGAACTGACTCTAACTGGAGAAGTTATTAAACAGTTAGACAATTTATGAAGTTAGAAAATTGGAAAGTTATTAAAGAGTTAGAAAATTTATGAAGTTAGAAAATTGGGAAGTTTATTAAACAGAGGGGCACAATTTGATGAGGCATTTTACATACCATTCTACGGCTGAATTGCTCGCCTAGACGGCTTAGTTTTTGCATTATTTTTAGGGTCATGTTGTTAATACCATTTAATTGGAGTGCGTGTTTTGAAATTCCATGCAACGTTCTCTGATTCGCAGGTCTTTCCTTCGGGATGGTATTTCTACTTGACGAGTAATTAATATCATTCCAAAGGACCTTGTTGGAGAGTCAGAGCAGCGTGCAAATGACACGATCCAATGATTTATGGCGGCGCGAAAGAGCTGGACAAGGTAAATTACTGCTCCAGAACTTTGAATAAATGATTCCGCGGTTCTGCCTTAAACAAAGAAAGTGGAATTCGCATGGGCCTGTACTGCGCCCACTGTTGACAGTTAGCATGATAAATGTTAGTCACAACACAGAGATTGATAGTGAACCGCTCAAGAACTGCATTTGAATAATATTTTGCAGAGCCTTTACACCCCACCTTTCCTCCATGCAAGATGTGATAAACACTGCCGATAATTAGGCATCACAGTATAGGAGGAGAAGAACTATTACTTAGTTGATGATCCTTGGAAGGTGCGTTTTTAAGATTCCTTAGTTATCAGACAAAACAACTAAAAAAACTCTTCAAAGTCATTAAAACAATACAGAAGAGTAGGAACCCTGCGCTTGCGCTTTCTATATAATATCAAGTTTACGTTTAAACATTCTTTGTCGAACTACAGTAGCCCATATTTTTACTTCCTTGTACGAAGAAAAAAGGAAGTATTGTAATCGCGAAAAGTTTCAGCCATCATAGTTCAACGCAAATATCCATTTTCACCGCTATCGAATGCAATTTAACGATGTTTTTGCGTGACATCTGTACGTAAGAACAGAATAAAGGACTCTTTCCCCCCCAAAAAAAAAAGAAAATTATAAAACTGATTTAAAATGAATTCTGAAGAGAATTTATAGTGGCGTCTGTGCCTACGTACGTATGTACGTATCTCGTATAACCCAAAAATGAGTAACCTTAGAATGTTGAAATTTTGTATCTAGAACTGCTATAAAATGTAGATGTATTTTGCTTGCAATAGGCCGCACCAAAAGTATCATTCTGTTACTCGGCTCAGTGATGTCGGTTACTTTATTCTTCTATAGTTGTAAATTGTGCATTTTTTTGCTTTAAAAATGATTGAATTATGTTGCTCTTATCTTCCGTTTAAGGTTTTAATGCCTTTAGTTAACCTACATGCAATAATTATGGAATTATCAACAATTTAAAAGTTTTTTAAGTGCGGCTAAGCCTAATTTCTGTTAATTAGTATGCCGTCCATGTTTGTTTACATTTAAAACTTACCAGAATAGTGGATTTGTTGCCAATCTAGAGAAACTAAGCTTCCCAACAACAAAGTAACGTCTTATTTTATTATTGCGAATTAAATTATGCTTAATTCATGATGAAATTAACATTTAAGTTATTAGCTTATTTTTATATAGAAACTGTAACTTTAATTGTAAAAATTGTTTTTTTAGTTGTTTTAACTGTATTTGGTGTTTTATGTTTTTCTATTGCTGTAAAATTTTAATGAAAATATTTTCAGTTTTATGTATTTTTGCCTTGCCGCGAAGTGAGAACTGAATTAATTAGTAGCGCATGCACACTATGTAATCGGCGCTGAATCGTCTGCAAAAAAGTTTTTTTTTTATTTGTTTGATTTCTTTTATATATCGTTTTAGATTTATTATAGTATTTGAATAGAACTTATGGTAATTCTTCAGATGATATAATTTTTGTGCACTGTATTTGAATAGAACTTATGGTAATTCTTCAGATGATATAATTTTTGTGCACTCTGAGTTTTAAAATGAATGTTAATGCTGTTAAGTGAACGTAGCGCCGAAGTGTCGCTATAGTAAATAAATGTAGTGAATTTAATTTATTGTGGTCTAAGCGCTATCGACGAAGTAGATTTAATTCAAAATTCTTTTAAGCTCTATCGACGAAGTAGATTTAATTCAAAATTCGTTAACTGTTAATTCAATATGTTTAAATGAAATGTGGGAAAATTGCATATAATTTAATATTCCATATAAGGAAGTCATGTGGTGTACACATCCGATTTTTTTATTTACGCAAATATTTGTCTTCAGTCAAATTTTATATAATAAAATAATGCGTATCTAGGAGTATACATATTTATGTACATAAAAACGTTAAATACTTTTGATGTTACCGATTGTAACCAAAAATGGAGGTGCACAACTATGTGTTATACCAGTTATATATACAAAATTTCAACGTTGTGAGGCTACACGTCTTCGAGTTATGCGAGACACATACATACGTACGTGCAGACGTCACGAAAAAATCTCTTCTGAATCCATTTAAAATCAGTTTTATAATTCATTTGGTGGAAAAAAAAGAGTCCTTTGTTCTATCTATTACGTACAAATGTCACGCAAAAACATCGTTAAATTGCATTCGACAGCGGGTCAAAATGGATATTTTTGTTGAAATATAATAGCCGGAAGTTTTCGTCATTACTTCGTACAAGGAACTAAAAAACAATTTTATTATATTATATTTCAAAAATCCCTTTTAGAAAGTAGGTTTTCATTTCTTTTATTTCCTGGAAGTTTCGGAGCAATAGCTTTTAAGAGTAGGTTTTCATTTTCTTTTATTTCCTGGAAGTTTCGGAGCAATAGCTTTTAAGAGTAGGTTTTCATTTCTTTTATTTCCTGGAAGTTTCGGAGCAATAGCTTTTAAGAGTAGGTTTTCATTTCTTTTATTTCCTGGAAGTTTCGGAGCAATAGCTTTTAAGAGTAGGTTTTCATTTCTTTTATTTCCTGGAAGTTTCGGAGCAATAGCTTTTAAGAGTAGATTCAAAACAATTGTTTGCTGTACTGATTTTAGTTCAAAAATATTTTAGTTATTTTGCAAAATGATGCAAATTCAGAAGTCAAACAAACCCATTTATTATTATGTAAAACCATCGAAACTAGTCCTGTGAAAATTTTGAAAATTAACGCTGACTTTTGTTGTTTGACTTCTGAATTAGTACTTATTCGGCGTTTTCTTGTGTCTTAATTATATGATAATCTATTTATAAAAATCGTTGGAACTTGAAATACAATAAAAAGAACGCATACGAAAATGACGACATTGCTTGTTAAAACCGATGCGCACAGTAGCCAGAGTGTGACGTATTCTGGAAATTGGGCGACTTTTACTAAGGTGGATACGTTAATATGTAAGTACTGAATTTTATAATAATATTAAGATGCGATTCAAGATGGGAAGGTCGTAGTCTTTAAACGTTTTGAGATTTTTGCAAAGATATTTGTACTTTAGCATAGCTGCTGATAGTAAAAAATATTAAACTAACTACTGCAAAGCTGTAATAAAATCAAACAGTTATTCTATACCAACACAGGTAACATGCGTGTTGAAACCTTTTTCATTAATTGCAATAACGCTGTAAATATTTCTAAAGCTTATTAACTGGATCTATCATAAAATGAACCAATTACGTACATTAAAAATCAGATCTATTTAAACCACACTGTGGGAAATGGTTAATCACCGAAACCATCTTAGGTCTCATGCAACAGCAAAAACGTTTGAGGAGGTGATGATAAATGATCAGGTTGCGTAACCTAATGTAACGATACTTTAACTACGCTGTAGACATACCTGACGTCAATATATCGGCGGAATTAATTTATTTAAACTAAATAAGTATATGTATGTATGCGCATAAATTTTTATTGATAAAAATAATTAATAGGATATTTTCCGTTATAGAATAATACGCATCAAACAATTTCCCTAGGAAGATAGTTCGAAAGTGAAAATGTACTTTCGTCATTAACTCGAAAGCAACAAAATTTTGCTAATCATAAGAATTATTTCTCTTAGGTTATTATTTCAATACGCAAACGAAATAAGTTAATAGCTATATGTTAAATATCATAACTATATATTAAAATAATAAGTGTATATTAATACCTATATATTACCTATATATTAGAATAGTTAGGAGTCATATATATTACCTATATATTGAACAGTTAGGAGTCATGGCGTGTGGAACGAACAAGAACTTCTAAGCAAAATTCTTCGCATATCTACTAACTTTTGGAAATTCTTAATTTTTAAGAAATTTTCAGATTTACGGAATTTTATATTTTTATTATTATCGTGCTTACGTTTTATAAGTTTTTATTTTATTTTTAAATAAAGAGCTGTATAAATTATACCAGTGTGGCGATTTCTCTCCAAATTTGTATTTTTAAACACCTACTTCCCTTTTGACTGTTCCCGAATTCATTTCGACGATTTTTTTTTTCGTGGCGTCTGTACATAAGGGCAAAATAAAGGACACTTTTTTTCCGAAACGGACTGTAAAATGGATCCACAATGAATTTTTTCGTGACGTCTGACGTCTTCAAAGTGGATACTTTCGTGAAGTCTCATACGCACGTACTAATGCATGTATGTGTGTATCTCGCATAACTCAAAAACGAAAACGATTAGCCGTAGAGCGTTGAAATTTTGTATATAGCACTGCTAGAACCTCTAGTTTTGTAAATCTCTTTTTCACTGCAGACCGCTGTACCAAACATATATATTAGAACGAAATTTTCATAAAGACCAAAAATTCAAATTCAAATAAATAAATAAATTTAAAAAAATCCTCTATGCGTAGAATTAGAATTCTTTTAACGTTAAAAGAAAAATTAAAGTAAACAATCCAAAGAAAAACCTATAAAGAACATGAAAGAAGAGGAATCCAACTAACTCCGATATAACGTCGTCAGGAGGAGGGTACATGGAAATCGATTACAATACCTCTTTCATACGAAAATTCTTGTTTTTCTGTACCCAGAATTAGCTGATAAACCTTGTTTTATCCTGTGATGATTTATTTTAATTTTTCTTTTAGCATTTAAAGAATAGTAATTCTACGTATGTAGCATTTTCTAAATTTATTTTATTTATCTGAATTTTAATTTTAGGTCTTTGTGAAAAAGTGGTTCTAAATTTCTTTCTTTATGTATTTACTGATAAATTTTCAGTGGCAAAATGCGCTAAATTCTTGGAATGATTATATTTTTTGTATATTTTTTTGTATATGTATATATAAAAGAGCATTTTAAGAATTTCTAATACACAGTCTCGCGCGCTGGAGATTAATTTTTTTTCTCGCACAGTGTTGCCACTGCTTGCTTTGAAATCCTTGAGTTTCTTAATCAAAAACTCATAAATGGTTTATAAAATATGAAATAGATGATAAAATCAATTCCAAATTTGGGCTTGTAGATGCCCACATTTGGGTGGAGACGTATGTTATTCAAAATTTGTTGACTCTAGGTACCATTGTTTTATCACAGTGCGAGAAACAAACATACATTTATACAAATTCTTCATTATTTGATTTCTTTAAACATAATACAGGGCTTTAATATTTGGTGGTAACAATTTAAATCTTGATTCGCCGTTTATAGTGAATCACCGCAAAATGCCAAAACGAAATTAGCCGAAAAGGGAGCGAATTGCCTCTTTCGGCTAATTAATTTTGAACAAATAACGAAATTTAGCTTTTAATGTTGTCCCTCGGTTCCTATACTTGTATTTGGGGAATTTTATACTTTTTATGATAAAAACAAAATTATAAGAATTTTAACTCCCGTTCGACACAAATAAGCCGGGATATTTAATTTCAAAATTTGCAATATCTGATATCATTTTCAACTTGCCTTCAGGGATCCGCTATTCAGATTAGAGTAATTCGAGGAAATAAGTTTAAATGAAGTGCAGCAGAAAACCTTTAACAGGTCGTACAAGGAAGTTATATGGTGTCTCCACATCCGATTTTGTTATACCAAAAATAAATTCTTCCTCTTTTGGAATATGAATTCTTATGCTGGGCTTCACTTAGTTTGGTGATTTCATCCTTTTGGAGACTTTTAAAACCAATATAACAAGTATATTGTTATTAATGACCAATACCTATAGGTCGTTTAGCCGTCTCATTGCCCTGAATGTTATCAAGGCTGCACCACAGTAAGCTTATTACCTGTGAGAAAGGAGACGTTCCGCCGCAATTTAAGTGAAATACGCATACCTCTTTTCCCGTACTATCAAAGCTTTCAATAGGCTCGCTTGTATTTCAAATGCTTCCTTGATGCGCGGATCAAGCCTGCCTACAGATTCGACCCCTATCCCAACAAAATGCTTTAATCACTATACTGATCAGGGAGACATTTAATAAACAAAATAATGTTTTTAATAAAATGCCTAATGGAATACCGTTGTTACGATATTCTACTTAAATTACCAATAAATGGATTAAAATTGCATTATTTAAAATGTGACATTAAGATAAATATTTTTATTTTCTTTTGACGTATTTTAAAATGACTTTATTTTTATTTTTGGAGATTTGTGTATATCTTGATAAGAGATTATAAATTTGATAAAACACAATTTGAGTTACGTTATCAAAAGCAAGAGTGGTGTAAATATGTTAAAATTAATTTCTGTAATTTTCTGTTTTTGTTTATAATTTTAATGATAACTCCCCATGTAATTAATCAAAATAATCCAACATAAGTCAATTTTCTGTTTAAAATTCGCTCAAATTTTTTTAGCCTAAAGGGGCGTTAGACCAAAAGAGTTATTTGTCTAAAAACGGCATTTTCTGTCGTTCCACTTTCTGCATTGATTCAAACTGTTGCCGCCAAAATATTATCGCTATGTTTTATATTTAAAGAAACTAAATAATAAAGAATCTGCATAAATACATTCTTGGTCCTTAGAGCCATCAAATTTTGAATAACGTAGTCCTCCAATCGAATATGGGCACTTGAAAGCCCGAATTTTGAATTTCGAATTTGTTTTATTATCTATTACAGATTTTGTAAAACTTTAACGAATTTTTGATTAACCAACTCAACGATTTCAAAGCGAACAATGGCGACACTCTAAAGGGACGGGGGGGGGGGAATTATCTCCAGCGCGAGAGACTGTGTATCGAAAGTTCCAAAGATATGCTGTTTTTAAGTATTTTGTGTTGATTTTAAATATTTTGTGTTGATAATTGCTGTTGAATTGAATTTTATGCGGTTTTAATGCGAAGAACATGATTTTTAATAAATAAAGGTAACACATAAAAAGTTGCGTAATATAAAATCTGAAATCTTTCAGATTTTTTTAGCCCAAAGTGTGTTAGCCCAGAAGGGCTATTAATTTCATTTTGGCATTTTGCGTGGAAAACTTTAAGAGTCTGAACTACTTTTCAAATTGTTGCAACCAAATATTGTCGCCCTGTATTATATTTAAAGAAATTAAATAATGAAGAATCTGCATAAATGTATGTATGTTTCTCGCACTGTGATAAAACAACGGTACCTAGAGCCATCCAATTTTGAATAATCTTTCTCCACTCGAATACGTCTCCACCCGAATATGGGCATCTGGAAGCCCAAATTTCGAATTTGGAATTCGTTTAGTTATCTATTATGAAAAGGTTCGTTTTGTATGGGATCATAAAAGAGTCCTTTATAGTTTAACAACAATTTATTTACAGGTTTATGTAACACACGGGCATTACATTTTAAGAAAATTACAGAGCAAGAGTCTGAGGTTTATTACTTGGTTTTTACCGAAGTATTTTTCTGGCTACTCACCAGAGGGCATCCTCGTTGTTACAGTTAGTCCTACCAGTTTATGTTAGCAGCTTTCTTCCGGCATCCCTTCTTTCGTGTAGCGCCTAACGACGGAGATCATAATAAATAAAAAATATTATCTCTTTATAACAAATGTGGTTAATACCTGGGAAAGATAGACGTCCACTTTAAAAAAAAAAAAAAAAGCTAAAATCAAAAATATTAATTAAAAACCCTGAAAATGTTAATTTTCGCCCTCATTTTTCCAAGTGGCAACACTCTCCCACGATGGAGATAAAAATCTTCTTATTTCGAGAAGTTCTGCCACTGCTCGCTTTCAGATCATAGAGTTTGATAATAAAAAATTCCTAAGTTTTACAATGAAATAAAAATAGCATTGCAACATTAAATGCATTATTCACAATTCCAAATATTGATGGGAAGCAATTTCGATTGTTCCCATCTTCATACGACTTTCTTTAATCAGCCAAAATATTAATTAAAAGCCCTAAAAGCGCTCATTTTCGCTCTCACTTTTTCGAGTGGCAACAGAGACTGTTGTAATTGGAGTTGTAGTTGGAGGTAAAAATACTTTATTTCGAAACGTGTTGCAACTGGTCGCTTTCAAATCGTAGAGTTTGTTAATAAAAAACTTGTAAGTTTTACAAAATCTATGTATATATAAAGAAGAATGTCTGTGTGTTTGTTCGCATTATTGTGGGGAAAGGCAACGACCATAGTTGATAACACACATTTATTACTATTCACAAACATAGATTACATTAGGATATTACAATTAATGAAACAATATACGAGCGATACTTACACAAATGGAGCAAAAACATAGATTAAACACACCACAGCAGTTAACTAAAAATAAAAAAGAACATTAGTTATAACAAAATGAATTAAAAAGTTGATATGAGGAAAAAAAAAATATTAGAAAGTTCTCAGGTGTCCAAACACAGGAGGACCTATAATGCTGACAGTTTAATAAAAATCAAGTGATACGTTCAATATTGTTGGACCAAGGTTTCATGTATTCAGCACAAGTGGATGTTTTGGATGGTCCGTCGAAAAATGCACACTTTTCCACATCATATGTGTCATTTTGTTTGAGCTTGGTGACTTTATAAGGTCCGAGTAATTTCTGTTTGAGTTTTAAACCAGGGCCAAACTGAGTTCGTTTGATTGCCACGAGGTCATGAAGTTGAAATTTTTGTGCTTGTTTTCATCGCAAATTATAAGTACGGCGATTTTCGTCTTGCACTTTAGAGATTTGCTGTTTTGCGTCCTTACGGAAATCGTCACGTTGCTGAATGAATGCAGATTTGATCTCCTCGTCGATTAGAGCAGCGATGTTGATGTCATTTTGCGATTTCATTTTAGTCCCAAAGAGAAGTTCAAAAGGAGTGGAATTGATGCTACGCTGAAAAGTCGAATTAATGATTTGTTGCACGGCGGGAACATAGGCGGTACCATTTCTCAGGGTTGGTTATGGAGAGTTTAGAAAGGACAACAATAATAATGGAGTTCAAACGCTCAACTTGACCGTTCGATCGTGGGAGGCCAGCTGTAATAAGAACGTGCTTTATTCTCTGTGTGTCACAATAGTTTGCAAATGCAGTGGATTTGAATGAAGGACCTCGGTCAGAGATAATCCGTGAAGGATTTCCGAAGACTGATCTTTGAGTTTCCAGCCGACTGATAACTTCATCTGCCTCTGTAGACTTTGTCGGATAAAGCCACACGAATTTAGCAAACGAGTCTATAACTGCCAAAATATGTTTGTATTTCTTTGATGTGGTGGCAAGGTGACCTAGGTGGTCGATATGATACGTGTGCAAGGGTGCGTCGTCTTTGTCAATGGGATGCAGTAGTCAGTCTTGTTTGCCACGCTTTCGATTATTGAGGATGCATGGGATGCAGTTATGGATACACCTCTCAATTTTTTCTTTCAGATTTGGGATAAAATATTCTTTGTTTAAAAGTTCTTGAGTGCGGATTACGGCGAAGTGGCCTCGTAAGTAAGTCAATGCCGTTGACGGTTTTGCACAGGAGATTGTTCTTAACGAGACAGTTATCATACAAAGGCGTTGTTTGAAGGAGAGCTTTAATAGCCGTAATATGCTCGTCGGTTTCTTGTGCTTTGCGAAATTGGAGAAAGACACTGTCTTGGATAGTCATGCAACATGGACTGCGACTGAGGGCATCCACGTGAGCCATCTTTGAGCCGGTACGGTGCTCAATTTCGTAGTCAAAATCTTGGAGATATAAAACCCATCGGGCTATTCTCGAATTGAGTTCCTTTTTATTTAAAGTTTACGCAAAAGCGTTGCAGTCAGTGATAATTTTAAAATGTGAACCAAGGACGTAAAATTCAAAAATTTCACTTTATATTATGTTATTTTAAAATTTAAAAATTTGACTACGCGTAAAATCTCAATTCCATAAAAAAGGTTGATTCTTATCTTTGTTGTAAAAGTGGTTAATTTCATTCCGTCTAAAGGCACAAAGGCATCTTAAACACAGGCAATTTCGATAGCTCTCGAGTGATTTAGAAGCTGAATATGGTGATGTTGTGTATAACGTTGGAAGTACGTTGGTTGAGCCGAGGAAACATGCTTCAGCGTCTGTTTTCTTTGAAGAGCAAAGTTCAACAATTTATGGAATCTAAAGAGAAATCTATTCATGACTTCAGTGATGAAAAATGGTAGAGAGACTGCATTTCTTGTCGATATTACAGGTCATCTCAACTACCGCTTACTAGAAAAAGATCTACTTGTTTATAATCTTTGTTACTTTGTGAAAGCTTTTGAAACCAAATTAATCTTGTGGGAAAGTCAGTTGCTAAATAAGAATTCCACTCACTTTCCAAAACTGATAAAGAGTGTGAACTCTGCAATACAGAATTCAAATAATTATGTACAATGCATTTCAAAGTTGAAAGAGGAATTCAAAAGCATATTTTCCGATTTCCGTTAAAATGGAATGTTCATGAGAATGTCGCCATTTTCAGTAGACCTTGGAAGTGTTCCTCCCAAACTTCAATAAGAATTTATATATTTACAGTGTGACTGCAATAATATGCAAGTTTCTTGAAAATCTAACATTAATTGATTTTTATTCCAAGTACGGTGACTGAAGAAATGTATCCAGAAATTCAATAACATGCACTCTTCATGTTTTCTAACTTTGGCAGTACCTACATATGTCAACAACGTTTTAGTAAAATGAAAATCTTGAAGTCAAAAACGGCTGACAGACAGAGATTTGGAGGAAACTTTACGAATTGCAACAACACAGATTAAACCGGATATTGAAGCTTTAATCGAGCAAAAACAATGTCAATTTCACATTAAAAGTAAAGTAATTACCATTTCCCGCCAGTAATGTAAGTTTTTTTTAATTGTAAATGCATTTTGTAACATTGTACTGGACAAACGTCTTTATACTTTTTTTTCATAGTTTAAAATGTTGCAAAAGATTTTAATTCGATTTCCATTTGACTTTTGGGAACCAATGTATATATATATATATACAAACATGTAACGCTATCTCTTTGCTTAAAATCAATTGTAGTCTTGCAAAACAAACCTCCCTTTTTCATACAAATTTTCAACACTACTTTTTGACAGCCTGCGGATCTTTGTGAATTTATTGATGTGGCTCTAGAGCGAGAAAGGGTGAAGACCCCTTAATCTAGATAAAACATATAATATAATATGATGGAAATATGTATGGAATTTGCATCACGGCCATTTCTGAATTACATAATGTTTAGAATTAGAAAATTTTCATTTAATGGTTCTCAATTTGTGCTTTTGCTACAGAAATTCTGTCATGCTTTTTAATAATTAATAATAAGTGCAGCATTCCCTTGCTTTGATCTGCTGTCAGGATTGCAGAGTCGGCTTCGTTTTTCTCTGTCTTCTTTGGATAGTTACTCAGATAGTTCTTCTATATGTTCACCATGACGCTCAAAGGGCTTATTTATGTCATCAACGTCGACATCATCTACTGTTATTTCCTTTATGTGTCTGACATATTTTCTGTTATTGACGTAAAGCTTCTTGCTATCTAGACGCCGATGCATGTTTGTCAGTTCATCTGATGTTGCCACAGAGGCTGTTTACAATTCTGATAAACAACAACAAATAAATAAAAATGAAGTAAAATGTTTCAAAAGAATTATTTGGCAGCAACTCACTCGTCCGAAGCCAAATTATTATTGCCTCCTGTAATTAAATATTATATGTTTTAAAAGTGACACTCGTAAACAAGTTTTAGATCAAAGGTTATCCCTTTCTTCTTTCCGAAGAGAACCTTACGTATTTTGTTTTATATTAAAAAAGCCGTATGAAAACTGTGACATTAGTATTTCTGGATGCAATAAGCAATATTATTCAAAGTCTCAAGCATTGCGTTTACATAAGAAAAAACAATTAAGCGAACATTTGAAGAAGAAATCATATTTTTACTTTTGCGTTAAAAATAAAAGTCTCTTAAATTTTCAAAGAAAATCCAGTTAGTCCAAAGAATCGGAATATCTTTAAATGTCTATGTCTTTAGCAATAAACACAAATTTGGGCTTAAATTAGATACAGATTAGACTATTCCGGTATTTTGCAGTGTAATTAAATTGCAGTAATAACAGAAAATTCCAATAAACTGACGCTGATGCTAGCGACTGAATCTAATGGCTCACTTTCCTTCGAAAGAGGTTTGGTTCGATAGATTATAGCAAAGCACACTAGGGCTATCTCCCTAAGAGAAGGAATGCCTTCATGGAGGACTTTCTAAGGGAACGAGTTCGTGTACACGTTATATATGGGGAAAACCACCGAAACGCCCAGCTAGCCAGCCCCTTATTCTGGAATCGAACGCAGATCAAAACTACCAGTGTTCAGCGATTTTACCGCTCGGCCGCTGGTGGGCTGTCCTTCAGTAGAGTAAAATACGCAGGAAAACTTCAGCACATCTGGAAAGATTATCTCCTTTCGCCGTTTTGAAAGAGGAATATTTTTATACAATCTGCTCACCTCATTAAGATTTTAGTAAAGGAATTAGAAGCAAATATAAGGAAGCAGTTTTATTCTGACTGCGAAGAATATATACTGTTCAGAATCTTTCTTTTATCCTGAATATATTACCTAGTGAATGCAGTACCGGACCAAAAACACATTACCCGCGTTCGGTAATTTTTTAAACGTTGTATACCGGAATACTGGTGTTAAGAGATTTTTCAAAAAAGGTACAAAAACACTGTTGTATATTTTTGATATTTATTAATTTTATACAAACAAATGCATAAACTATAAAAATATAAAATAGAAGAATAAATGTTACAGTCAAATATTATTAATAAAAGTAATAAAATAATAATTTAGACCAATAGAAACAAAAAATATAGTATAAAAAATAAACCATTACAGTAGTACAATACGATAAAAGAACAAAACGCACAGTATTATTATTAAGAAGAGTAAATATCACATAAAACTTTTGTTGTGTAGTCTATAATATAATCTATCAACAGAAACTAATTTATTAAATGCATATTTTTGAAATCATTTCGTAAAAAACATAATGCATCTATTGAACTGTCATTAAGCCTGGAATGTAGGACGATTTTGGATAAATCTTGGTTCTTTGTACTGCTTTTAGCAATTTTGTACAAGAAGTATTGTAACCGGAGGGGATCATATTTCAACGGAAATGTCCATTTTGACCGGGCTGTAAACCATTTCAACGATTTTTCTGCGTTACACCTGTAAGTACGTCAGAATAAAGGACTCTTTTTCTCAAAACGAATTGAGAAATGGATTTAAAATGGATTCAAAACAGAGTTTTTCGTGACGTCTGTATGTATGTATCTCGCATAACTCAAAAGCGAGTAGTCGTAGAACGCTGAAATTTGGTATATGGTAAGTTTTTTATCGCTTTTATAACTTATGTGCAATAGTTGTAAAATTATCAACAATTTAAAGATGGCTCTAGCCCCCCCCCAATCTGTTTACATTTGAAATTATTAGTAGAATAGCGAATTAAGGCAGTTGGTGCACCAAATTCAATGTCTTTTTGTTGAAAGAGACCAAAAGTAAACTTTCAATTTTGTGCACAAAATCTGTCTTCTGCTATCTGGCTTCTTCTTTTTTTTTTTTTTTTTTTTTTTCATATAAACTCTAATTTTAGTTGCCAAAAAAAAAAAAAAATTAACTGTATTTGCTGTTTTATATTTTTCTGTATTTTACAGTTTTTAATGAAGATGTTTTGAGGTTTTATGTATTTTTACCTTGCCGCGAGATGAGATGTAATCATTAATTCAGTCACTTTATATAAGGTATTTCTCCCACTTTCCTAGCGTGCCTTCGTGGTGTAGTGGTTCTGCACGCTGGTATTCCAGAGGCCCGTGGTTCGATTCCCGGCGAAGGCGATAGCTAATTTTTCCTCTCTCCAGCTTCCAAAAAAATCCTCTACAACTTTTATTTACTTTTTTAATTTCAGTTCATTTTTAGGATGCATTAGTTTAATTTATCATTCCACTAATTACAATTAATTTTTATTAATTTATAAACGTTTACGCGTTATTTCTACATTATTTCAATTGTTAATTATTAACTAAAGAGGTGCTATTAGTCTCGACTTTCACATTTTTATGCATATCATTTTTTAAATAAAAGGATGATTCCAACAAATGTTATTGCCATGTATTGTTTTTAAAGAAATGATAGTATAACGAGTATGTATAGCGACACCCCAATACAAGGATATTATGACTATTCATTATTTTTAAAGAAAAATTATAGCGAATATTTTAAAAAATGTATCAGAAATTCGAAAGATATGCTGTTTTTTAATGTTTTTCGATTTTACTGTAGAATTTTGAATTTTGTGCAGCGTAGGCGCCAAGAAAGTAATGTTTAATAAATTTTTTTTAAAAAAAAAAGGTAATAATGAAAAGAATAAGAAAAAGAGTTTATTAAATCGTCTTGCTAAGAAAACTAAGCATATGAAAAAAAGATTGAAAAATTTAATGACTACACTTAACACTCTATCAGGAACTCTAAACATATACTGCTTTTAAAAAATTTGTGATTTTGCTGTTGAAATTTATGTGACGTAAGTGTGAAGAAAGTGATGCTTAATAATCAAATTAAAAAGAAAAAAAAAGGCTATGTAGGTCATCTTGTTACGAAAACTGAATATTGATATGATGGAACAGAGAAAAGACTGAAAAAAAAATAGAAAAATGTACGGCAATGTTTTGCACTGTATCGGGAATTCTGAAAGTACTTAAAAAAAATTTGTGATTTTACTGTCAAATTTTATGTGGCGTAAGAGCGAAGAAAGCGATGTTTAATAATGATGTTTCAGATTACTTTTGCAACCATCAATAAAATCTGTTCTTCATTTCTCAGGTTATTTTTACAGTTATCAATAAAATTCATTCTTCATTTCTCAAGTTATTTCTACAACCATCAGTAAAATTCGTTCTTCATTTCTCAGGCTATTTTTACAACCATCAGTGAAAGTCATTCTTCGTTTCTCAAGTTATTTTTACAACCATCAATAAAACTCGTTCTTCGTTTCTTTAAATCCCATCTCTGATTTTATTTCTTTTGGAATTTATAGCATATCTTGTCGATGGTGTTTCAGGTTACTTTTACAACCATCAGTAAAATTCATTCTTCATTTCTCAAATTATTTTTACCAACCATCAGGAAAATTCGTTCTTCATCTCTCTCTAGATCCCATCTCTTATTTTATTTCATCTGGGATTTATAGCATATCTTGTCTTGATTATATACTTGGGATTTATAGCATATCTTTATAGCATATCTTGGCTTGGAATATATCGGTCAGACTGAAAGACTTTGAAATTTCTCGAGGATCATATGTTGGAGAATATGAATATAAAAGAGAATATGATCATATGTTGGAGATATAAATGTTTGATAGTTAATCTCGTTTAAACATTTAATCATAATTTTGACTTATGATTAAATGTAAATTATCTGTAAACCTTCTGCAATTAATAAATTGGATTTCTTTGAACCCTTTCACATTAACAAAAAAATTCCTTCTTTAATTAATTAATAATAATAATAATTTTTCAACTCTTTCAAAATTTTAATATTTTAGCGTTTCATTACTATTTACCTAGCCAGGTTACGTTAGATTCGTTTTCGCTTTGTTGCTCCATTGCGTTCGATATAACACGTTTCGGTCCTCCCAATGCTGAAATTTAGGGACGTATATCTTATCTCTCTTAAAATTTATTTCAAAATGTACGCCAAAAAAAGTTTGCTTTTCTGTCTAATTTTCAAAATCTTTATCTCTGTAGCTATAAATAAAGACAAAAATGTGGCACTTTTCTATAAATCATCTTTGTATATCTCTAAAAAATAGCCTTTTGGGCAGATAAGTATAGAAAAATATTATTGAGATATTGTCGCATGTTTTTGCCTACACGTACGCGTTGTCAGCTGAACGTGCTTTCGACTAAACGGGTTGTTAGTTAAACCTACTATCAATAAATATCCTGTCGGCTGATAAATGTCCGTGTCAGATAAATGTCTTGTCGGTTACGTGTCCGCAACCGAGCTGGAAGTCCTTACGGCTTACACACCGAAAGTACATAAGGTGGAATGCGATAAATATTTGTGCTATTATGCTTGAAGTATTTTTATGTAATTACAAAGGGAAGTTTATTCTATGGAAGACATTCTGTCGCAAATATTAGAATATGAGGAAGGTAATTGAAAAAAAAAATCTGAAATGTTTCAGATTTTAACGGTCGTCCAAAAGGGTTTGTTAAGGTTTTTTATGCTCTCGCTGAACCTGCAGTCTACCAGTATGGTGTTACACACATTTCCACTTACCTTCCACTTTTTCCTCAGTCTTTTCTTAATTCATCATATCAATGTTCAGTTTTCTTACTAAGATGGCTTTACAAAACTTTTTTTTTTTTTTTTTCTCATTTACGCCACATAAAATTCAGTTCAATACCAAAATCACAAAATATTTAAAAACAGCATATCTTTGGAACTTCCGGTAGACAGTCTCGCGTTTCGTTAAAAATCTTACAAAATATGAAATAGAAAGTAAAACAAATTCGACCTTTTTCGGGTGGAGGACTGCGTTATTCAGAATTTGATGGCTCTAGATACCGTTGTTTATAGCAGTGAGAGAAACATGCATATATTCATGCAGATTCTTCATTATTTAATTTCTTTAAATATAATACAGGGCGATAATATTTGGTGGCAACAATTTGAAAAGTGATATGACGTTTATAGTGAGTCAGCGCAAAATGCAGTTTCGAGACTAATATCCCATTTGGAACTAATGTCCCTTTGGGGATAATAAAATTAAAGGTATAGGAATAACCGCAGTCCTTTCGTTCGAAATATGCATACATTCATTCAAATATATGCATGTCTACGTAAAACTCTGTTTATAATTTTTTATTGTAATTTAAAATTCCAAAGTAAAGAAAACCAGCTATCGGCTGTCAACAGCTCAAAACTGCAGTGCACGGCTTTTTCTAAGAATTTATTTCGAAATACTAATATTGTGTCTTTGTTAAATGGTTTTAAACTACAAAATAACAGAAGCGGTTAGCTTTGTAGCTGTTTAGCTTTTGGTTTGTTGTATAGCTCGAGAAATAATATATTATCTCTTTTTCCTTGCTTAACACGTGTACTGGAACGTTTGTTTCGTGTTTGACTAAGAAAAAAAATGGTTATGTGAGCCATTTCACGATTCGTTTTGCATGTTAACCTCGGCCTACGGCAGTATTTTTTTTTTTTTTTTCTTTTTTAATGCTTTGCAGGAAAAGTCATTTTATTTCTTCATGAAAACAGGATAATTCAGTCAGTTCAAATGCATTGTTAAGTGAACTCATTGTTATGTTCCTTTTGTCTAATTATTATAGATAAGAGCATTAAAGTACGCAATATTAGCATATTTAATAAATCTACTAATTGCCACAAATTAAGTCATATCAATGACAATGTCAATTTTAACCAAAAAAAAAAAAAAAAAGTTATACGCATGACGTCTCTTTCTGCTAAACTGAAACGGTATTTTACAAGATTTCTTGCTTCAACATAGCTTTGCAATAAATCTTGTAAAATATCGTTTTAATTTACTTGTAATAAGTTTATTTCACTATAAATAATAAAAAAAAAGTTTAAGGTAAATTAGTTTTAAGACATGGAAGAAAATAATATTTTTTTACAGCGCGAATTTCCTGTTCTGGCAAAATAGAAATTATTGGCAGTTTATTTGTGGGAAATATTTGTTACAAGTCTTGTGTGCAAGCGATCCAGATGCAGAGATACTTCTTGAGCAATTAAATTTATCTTTATAAGATAACTGAAGAAGTTTCCACATTTGTAATGAAAAAATATCACAGTAAATTTGTTTTCCTTACTTTAGGGATCAATGTTTTAAACATATAATTTTAAATTCTGTATCTGAAATTTCTATAAATGAATTCTTTAACTTGCAGTCATATCGTAACTCTTCAGTTTAGGACACTTTTATGTGTTTAACTAGAATCTGAAAATGGAGATCACATTTTTTTTTTTTTTTCACTTTTCATTTCAATATTTTTTATCTTTAAAAAATACTATGCATATGATAAAAGAGAAAGTTCCATTCACGAAAACTCACACAGAAGTAACAGATTTTAAAAACCTTCGTATTGATTACGTTCATTTTAAGGATATTGTACTTTTAAACTCCGTCTTATGAGGTTAGCTTAGCTAGCAAGTTATTTGCATGTTATTCCTTTAATTAAATTGAGTTTAAATAACGAGTTTAAATAACAGATTTTAAAAACCTTCGTATTGATTACGTTCATTTTAAGGATATTGTACTTTTAAACTCCGTCTTATGAGGTTAGCTTAACTAGCAAGTTATTTGCATGTTATTCCTTTAATTAAATTGAGTTTAAATAACGAGTGCATTTATGTTGTGAAGAAAATACTATGGCAGCCAATCAGTATAGCTATTTTAATCTGAAACCAGAACTAGACCTAGTCCACCTAACCGACCCGTAAATGGGATGAGTGAATTTTGTATTTATTTGAAGCGCAGGGTTGGAACCAACATTAGCTGAAGCCGAATTATTTAGTAGTTGAAAATTAAATTGTGCATTGCACTTATTTAAATATCTGAGTTAATAAAATCACTTCACGTAGAAGTATGGTTAATGTTTGCTAAATTTTAATTTTGCCGCAAAGACGTAGTTTCAATAAACATTTTGGTTAAGTTTTATCGCTTAAGTGTTAAGAAGTTTAGTGAAGACTCTTGTTATTTATGAAAATATTAATTCGTCGAATCAGGCAACCTTAAGCAAATACAGTTAGAGAGTTAATTAGGTTTAGCTTCACAAATGGCTTTTGCCATACACACGGTAGTACATTAATTATCCTTACTTGCCAGAAGGATATTGTTGCGAGCTGTGGGCTCGTGGAAATTTCTTCAATAATTCTCTCCAAATACGAGTAAGAAGGAAGACATTGGTAATTTATTGCGCTAGATAATAGCATACAACAAAGCAAATAGCTGTAAAGCTCAGAACGCAAAGATAAGGCGGACGCTTTTTAACATAGGACAGAAAGAAGCCGATGGATCATTAGAACTTTACCAGTGATTTTACAAATTAATTGCAGAAACTGTACTAAACTATATTGCAAATTTTAATTGCAAAAGCTGTGCAGCTGAACTATATTGCAAATTTTAATTGCAAAAGCTGTGCAGCTGAACTATATTGCAAATTTTGATTGCGAAAACTGTATAGCTAAACTATATCGCAAATTTTAATTGCAAAAAATGTATAGCTAAACTATACTGCAAATTTTGATTGCAAAAAATTTATAGCTAAACTATATTGCAAATTTTGATTGCAAAAACTGTACAGCTAAACTATATTGCAAATTTTAATTGCAAAAAATGTATAGCTAAACTATATTACAAATTTTAATTGCAAAAACTGTATAGCTAAACTATATTGCAAATTTTGCTTGCAAAAACTGTACAGCTAAACTATATTGCAAATTTTAATTGCAAAAACTGTATAGCTAAACTATATTGCAAAAACTGTATAGCTAAACTATATTGGAAATTTTAATTGCAAAAACTATATAACTAATCTATATTGCAAAAACTGTATAGCTAAACTATATTGGAAATTTTAATTGCAAAAACTGTATAACTAAACTATATTGCAAATTTTAATTGCAAAAACTGTATAGCTAAACTATATTGTAAATTTTGATTGCAAAAACTGTATAGCTTCGCATATATTTTGGTAAAGGGACAGCTCGGAAGATCTCTTACCACTCGTCTCCTGCCACCAAACACCCATGCAGCACAGACACCATACATTTACAATCATCCAAACCTTCTCTGGGAATCGAAAAGTCCATCGATATAACAACCGCATCGCTACCTATTATATATTATACCAATTAGAGCGGCGGCTTCTTAAAATGCGAGAAATATCGCCAATATCACTCAGCGAGTAAACTTTATAACGCAATTTACGATTCACTCGGCTAGCTAATTGAACAACACTGGTCCCTGGAGTAACTCAGCTAATCTGTTAAATAACTGTCACCTGTCAAAGCCCTATTTATACAGACCAGCCTTCTAAAAGCTTCGGAAAAATCGCTTCTACTGCTTCGAAAATGTATTTTCTAGAAACTGTCAGAAACATGTCAAATGTCGCCAGCTTGGCGATAAAAAATCGACGTTTTAAGGCTCGTCAGTAGAATTTCTGCCTATATCTTAGTTTCCTATATCTAGTTTCACAACTTAAACATTAATTCTATCAAAATCACATCTGAAATTCTGCATAAGAGGTAAACATCTGCAACTACAATACGTGGCCAAAATTCAGTTTCACAAAAATACACCCGAAAACTATTACATAAAATGCAACAAATAAATAAAAGCAATACATTATTACAGTACCACAAAATAACAACAAAATATTTTATAGAAATTAACATCAGGTGTAATATATATATCTCATATGATGATACAGGTACACATAGATGATCCATATTGAAGGGGGATCTGGGAAGTCGTATAGATGCAAAGTCTTAGCAGATTTAAATCATATTTGTTTTATTGTAGTTAAACATTTTGCGGCCACATTTCATTGGGCACACTAAAGGTGCCTGTTTCAGAAAAGTTATATTTTAGATGTCGTTCCAAGAGCAAGAAAATCATCAAGCAGCGTCTTACGAGAACAGAGATAGAAAAAAAGTGGTTTAGGGAAAACAAAGGTAGAAAGGTTTTGGTTCTCCAAATTTTGAGAAGTTAAGTTCCGAAATTAGCTACATCATTATCTTTATGTAAAAGGTCATATGATATAGATTGATCTAGAAATGACGCAATCCAGAAAAGTTATTATTACTTTTAAAATAAAGAGGGCAAGTACTCAAATTAAAATAAGGAATTAAGGGACTATTGCTAATTTCAATTATGTTTCTGATTTACGTGTTTTTTTTTTATCTTACGTATGAGAAGTAATCAAATTAAAATGAGGACTTAAAGGGCTATTGATGATTTAAATTTTAATTTTGATTTACATATGTGTATTATTTTTCCGAGGAATTTGGTAATTTGGTTAATGAAATGGAGCAGGTTATTAACTTTTACAGCATTAAAATTACTGTTGTACCGTAAAAGCTTAAAGTATAATAATACTTAAACCAACTCAAAAGCGTTTTTTCTCCGAATTTTCACCTTCTAGCTATCTGAAAGAAAACTAGTATTAAAAAATTAAAAGAAAAGTATTTCAAATTAAATCATTTTTATAGATAAAAAAAATAATGCGATATGTATGCATTAGCCTAACTTAACTTACATGTTTTTCTTCGTAACCCATGAAATTTTTGAAGTCACGAAGACTGCTTTCTTAAAAAAGAAGCACCTAAGATTTAATGTTTCGCTTAATCGCGTTTGCTGCAGATGTTGTCCAATAATTCGCAAACAAGTTCAATGTTGCATAAAGAATGGGCAAAATTTGTTTTGTCTTCTTAAGCGACAGCCGGCTTTTACTTTAGTCTTTTTTAACTGGAAACGAATAAAGGCGAAAGCGCTTTGTTTTCTTTACTAGACATCATTTATTTAGTCTCATCTTGCGAAGACTCCAAAGACCCTATTGCAATAAATTCACAAAGCTGCTGTCAAGCTTCCTTTTCCTCGTGAGCAGCAATGGCCCAGACATCTTCATTTTAAAATTAATCAGGGGTCAAATGGGTGACCTTAGCATTACTCAGAAAACACATATATAGTGGCGTAAACATTAATTGTAAAAATTCTGCAAGCACTTACAGTTGTGCCCACAAGACATCGGTGTGGTGTGTGGTGTATTAAATTACGGCAAAGCACACTAGGGCTATCTGCCTAAGGGGAGGGATGCCTTCGTGGAGGACTTTCTAAGGGAAACTGGCTCGTATACACGTTACACATGGGGAAAACCACGAAAACACCCATGCAGCTACCCCTTTCGCGGGATTCGAACCTCGGACCGAACTACCAGTGTTTAGCGACTTTACCGCTCGGCCGCTGGTGGACCCCCACAAGACATCGGAAAAACGCCGCTTGTTTTCGTATCTTATGGGAGAAGCAAATAAGTTATCAACTTTTCGATACAGAATTTTAAAGTTTCGTAACTGAGGTATGGATTAGCCGCCCAAATGAGGCAGTGGTTAGTGACCCTGACTACCGTACCCAAGCGTTCGGGTTCGAATTCCGGAGAATGCATAGATCATTTTATTAGTAAATGTATAGTGTCTTTGCGGTATGCATTCTAAATATATGGCAGGCCGAAAGTCCTCTCGTGTGGTGTGGTGGTAGGGAAAGAAGGTTGGATGACCCTCGAAACCACCCACCAACGTGCTCTCCTTCGAATTGGGATGGAACTGGGCAAACTGGGCTTGCTAACGATAGGCGTAATCTTGTACTCCTTACCACGATGAACTTCGTGGGTAAGACAAGTGAGATTAGTCACAACAGCAACAGGCATAGATTATAAAGAAAGGTAACATATTGGCGCACATCAAATACTCGTCTTATTATACATTGAATTCCATTTGTAATATTTGTATCATCTATGGCAACATACCATCTGTCGTCTAACACAGCGGCCTAAGTTGGCGGCTCTCGAAGCAATTTTACCGGCCCGCGAATACATTCCAGTTACGTATTTATTGTAAATACCGTGCTTACAGTTCTATAGCAATAAAGCTATAGATTGAGCTTATGCACGCGACTACTTTAGAATGGAAAACAGGTAGAAAGAGTAAGTTGGTGCTTTAATTACTGTATGCTTGTATGCCACTTTACAGAACTGAGGTAAGGTGGGACAACTTCCCACTTCCGTACAATAAATAAATTTAGTTAGCTAGCCAACAGTTAGTGGCGCTTCAGTATATTTTTTCTGTTTTTTTAATAGAGGTATTACTATTGATGTATGCTTTTCTCGATTTAATCTCTAACTAGTTGGCTGATTGCACAGCTGCGCTGTTCATATTGTTACGAAAAGTACATGCGCGGTAAGATGGTTTCCCCGCAAAGCAGGGGTTTAGGGTTGCCATTTTATGGCAAAGGAAGGCAGGGGTGCCATATCTGGCGAGAAATCGTCGATTTGGCGACAAAATTGGGATATGTCATGGACAGATGGAGAACCTTCTGGAACTAATTCTTACCGGTTTAGCCCAGAATGTTCCCGAACACAAGCAAAAATTATATAAACCCTGCTGGTACGCGGAAAGAGAGTGCGAGATAGTTAGTCTCAAATTAGTCAGTCCGTGGAGTCGTTCGAATTGACAGCTGGGCAGCGAGTGCCGAGTGGGTCGTCGAGTGCATCGAAGAGTCTCTTAGTGTATAGCGGTTAGTGCATCGTCGAGAAAGTGTGTTCAGCTCCGGGAACGACTGAACTGAAGAGACGGGAGCTGTGCTCTGTGTGTCGTCGATTGCAGCGCGAGTTGTAGCGTGGTGAGTCTCGAGATACCGTGGAGCTCCGAGAAAGACCGAGCAGAGTCAGAAGCTGTACCGTCATTGCCTGACAGTGTGAAGGCTGTGTCGCTGATTATTCCAGCGTGTTTATCGTAGATCTTCGACGACTGTAAAAAGTGACTTTAGAGCTGTCCTGATTAATATTGGCTAAATAAAGTGTGTTTCGATATTTCATCAGGTGTCGTCGTTATTCAATCCAAATCTACGAACCCCGTACGAACAACTGGTGTCAGAAGAAAAACGTTACAATATTGTTATAGAGACAAACTGACGTACGACTTATAAATCTCGTTTATTTGTACTTCTCATTAGATCTGCCTTATATCAGTACCGATATAAAGTTGAATTTGCTATATTTGTGAATAATATTCGTGAAATTATGCTTAAAACGTTACTACCTTTTGTATAATGTAACATGAAACGTCTTAAGAAAGCAAAGCTGGGCCGGGAAAAAAAAAAAAAAAAAAAGGTTACAGTAGCAAGCCGTTTAACATTGAGGTAAATGGATATCTCGTTAAATTAGTGAGATGACTATATGTTTGGGAGACTATTTTTTGTTGCCAAATTTGGCGAGAAATTTCCAAAAGCTGCCGAACTTGTCTACAGTTTGGTCTGATCCCTATATAACTGTAATTGGTCTAATTCCTATATGTTACTGTAACTGCAACTGTATATGAATTCTAGCAATTTCGAGAAATCTAAGGTATTGGAAATTTCTCTGTGGCCATGGAAAAACTATATAAGACCGGAGAGAGCATCAGTTCTCAGTTTTTAGTTCAGATTAGAGTTCTGAGTATTGTGAAATCTTCGCGCGAGATTCGCTTTTTAGATGCGCTTTGCATTGCATTAATTTTTTTTTAGTAGTTAACATGGTAACTACTTATTGTGCTCTGTGATATTGAAAAGAGTTGTGCGAGTACATTTGTGAAAAGTTCCAGAACTCTAAAGTATTTCTTTTGAGAAAACAGATTTTATGAAGGTGTCATTGTTTCTGTGTGCGTTCGATCCATTACCAACCCATACCACGTAACAGTACCAATACTTTTGAATGTTGTTTTTTGAAGAAATTAAAAATGGAACCTACAGAAATTTCTAGCTAGTACCAATCTTTATATTTCAGATCGGAAATAAATGTAAATTTGAATTTTTCCCTTTGCGTTAGTGTAATTAGTATTGTTTATGTATTTTTGATAGTTATGTATGAATAAAATTTAAAATTTAGTTTTAAAAGATTTAGTTTTATTTTTAAAAAATATTTTACTAAAAATAATTAAATCCTTCAGCTGCTTTCGGCCCGCAAGCAGTTTGAGTTTCAGACCACTGGTGGTGACGTCGACGGCTGCATTAGTACTCTTTGTGTTGGTAGGCGAACATGTCATTTTCCCAAAAGTAACGAATGTTAGTTTAAGAATATTTGAAAATACGGTGAACAGTGAGTGTAATGTATCAAGACATCATCATGTGATTTATTGCGTTTCTTGAAGTCGATGAATGTAAGTGTTGTTTCAGCAATACGATATCACTTCCTCACATCCAGTGAAATTATGCGAATCTTGCACGAATTTTTGAGAACCGTATAATTTAAAAAATTGCATAGTGCGTTGCTAACTTTCATATGCGCAACCTTTCGATCACCCTGTATTAATTTAGAAAGCGGTTATGAGTAGAAACTGCACTAGAGAGAAGGAGAAGAGGTAACATTAATCACATGCCATTTTCTACAGAGGCAATACCCATGCAAAAATATTTATACCCATCTACGTATACTTGTTGAGTTATGAAGGTTTTGAAACCCGAAAACACAGAAAATCAGCATTAATCTACCCTCACCGGGATTCGAACTTCGGATTGCTAGCTGGATATGCTTCCAGTTACACTACGAAGGCATGCAATAAGGAATGAGAACATTTCTTACATACCACGAAATTTAAATAGAAACTCAAAAATGTAGTTTTTGATAATCGAAATTCACTATCATGCAAATATTTTGCTTTCTTTTTTACTTCCTTGTACGAAGTAAAGGAAGTATTATAATCGCGAAAAAATTCGGGTTTCATATTTCAACGGAAATATTTATTTTGACCGTTCCCGATTCCATTTGGACGATTATTTTGCATAATGTCTGTATACGAACAGAAGAAAAACTCTTTTTTCCAAAACGGATTGTAAAATTGTATTTGAAATTGATTCAAAGAAGATTATAATGACGTACGTACATACGTATGTATGTATGTATCTGCTATAATTAAAAAACGATTAGGCAGAGAACTTTGAAATTTTGTGTATGGGATAACTATAACATCTAATTGTGCACCTCCCTTTTTTATTGCTATCGGCAGTACCAAGCATATCTATATATACCCATCCCTTTATAGAGCTTAAGGTCGTCACTCGGCCTTATTTTCGCAATCGTTGGTCACACTCAAGTGTACTTCCGGTTACAGAAGAGTTTTAAATGACGTAAGTATTCATGTTTTGTCAATGTCAAATTTAAAGGGAAAAAAAAGAAAAAGTATTTTTGACAGATAACGAAGTAATTTTTAATGCAATTTCCCGGTTCCTCTACATCTATTTAAATAAGTTTTATACTCGTTATGAAAATATATATATATATATATATATATATATATATATGAGAAGTCTGACTCTTGTACGACAAAAATTAACTGGAATATTAATTTCAAAATTTTCTATATTTGATGTCATTTTAAATTTACCTTGAGAGATCCGTTAATTAAGTTAGAATAATTCGAGAAAATAAGTTTAAATGAAGTGGAGCATAAAAAAAGATTTAGTTTTATTTTTAAAAAATATTTTACTAAAAATAATTAAATCCTTCAGCTGCTTTCGGCCCGCAAGCAGTTTGAGTTTCAGACCACTGGTGGTGACGTACAAGGTACTACAAGGTACTACAAGCAAGTCATGTCGGGTCCACATCAGTTTTGTAATCAAATAATACTCGTTATTACAATCTAATAAAACTCTATTGTTAAATGAAATAAAAAAAATAATTTATTCGGTTTATGCGCTGTTAGAGAACTTTGGTATTATTTTATTACGTACTACGTCTTGGTATTTGGCAAATATCTAAACACTACATATATTTGCTTACAAGAATTATGCATAATTCATTCAGTTCTTTTCAATACTCACATTCATGGCGATAACATCCCTTGAAGAGTTATGTAGCTAATATATAAATAGAGCAGTGTTTCCTAAAAGTTTTTCATGGGAAAACTCTGTCTAAGTTCTAAACGTTTCATGGGACATTACAATAAATTTGGGTTTTTAATTGTAAAATGATAACACAGATATATCAGATAAGCAAAATAAACATTTATTTCAATTTTGATATCATACCTTGAAAAGAACCGTTTTTCAGTTTTTTAATTTACAAAATATGCTATATAAAACTAATTACATAAAACAAATACAATTAAAAAAGGTTTTTATACAATAAATGTGTATTTAAAATGGATATAATAACACTAAAAGAAAAAAACATAATTAATCAAATAATTTAATGGGAATAATAGCTTAACAAATTATATTTACGAAATTTATCTACAATTTTATATCCCGAATAATCAAAGCGTAATAACGAAATCTTTTAATTTAATTGACTGTCAAATGTATTATCTTTTAATTCCTTGTACGAAGTAAAGGAAGTATTTTAATCACGAAAAATTCCAGATTTCATATTTAAACGAAAATATCCATTTTGACCGCTATCGAATGCAATTTAATGATGCTTTGGCGTGACATCTGTACGCAAAGACAGAAAGAAGGACTCTTTTCCCCCAAACGAGTTATAAAACTGATTTAAAATGGATTCAGAAGAGATTTTCTCGTGCGTTTGTCGTCTGCACTTATGTATGTATCTCGCATAACTCAAAAACGAGTAGTTTCAGAACGTTGAAATTTTGCATATAGGACTGCTATAACATGTAGTTGTGCACATCCCTTTTTTGGTTGCAATCGGCCAAATATATATATATATATACGAGTATATATACCCACTATGTTACTCCGCTTAGTGAGCTCAGTATTTTTATTCTTATATGTTCGTAAATTGTGCTTTTTTTGCTTTAAAAATGATTTAATTATATTGTTCTTAGTTTCCTGTTACGGTTTTCATACCTTTAATTAAGCTACATGCAATAGTTGTAGAATTATTAACAATTTAAAAGTTGTTTAAATGCCGCTAAGCCTAATTTTTGTTAACTATAGGAGCCATATTTGTTGACATTTGAAACTTAAAACAGTGAAATAAGTAAGACACAATAACACGCGGAATAAATACTAATTCAGAAGTCAAACAACAAAAATCAGCGTTATATTTCCAAAATTTTCGCAGGACTAGTTTCCATGGTTTTACCGAACCACCAACCTCAGCTGCAAAACCGCTTAAGTCTTTCTGCACCTTCAGTGTCTTTTTGCTGAGTGGAACCAAAACGAAACTTTTACTTTTGTACACCGAAAAGTCTGCCTTCTTCCTGCTGGTCGAATTGCTTGTTTTTGCGTAGAAACTGTAATTTTAATTGTAAAATTTTTGTAAATTGTTTTAACTGTATTTGGTGGTTTATGTTTTTCTATGGCTCTCAATTTTTAATGAAGATATTTCGAGTTTTTGTGTATTTTTCCCTTGTCGCGAAGTGAGAACTGAATTAACTGAACGAGAAATATATCTCTAATGAAATTCGAGGTAATAAGTTTAAATGGCGGAAATGCAGGGGGAAAAAGCGTATACTTTAATATTCCGTACAAGGAAGTCATGTGATGTGTACTCATCAGATTTTTTTCAAATTTATCATGGCCTACCACCCTATTATTATTCGCGATATAAAAATTGTAAATGAATTATGTAAATAGAATTACTTAATCTGTTATTCCCATTAAAATGTATGATAAATTAATTTCTTCCTTTTAGTGCATTGATTGTCGTATCCAATTTAAATAAAAGCTTAGTGCATTAAAAATTTCTTTTAATTATATTTTATTTTCTGTTTTTTAGTCTCAGTTACAGGTTACCAATAATGAAATCTGTCTTTATTAAAGCGTAACCAATAAATTATAACAAAATTATGAAATAAAGAAATATACCTGAACGTCATTCGAATACTCAGTTTTGCAAATTAGATGTAATAATAATAATATTACAAAGAGCATTGTATTTGTAACTAAAAAAAAAAAAAAAAATTTCTTGCGGACACCACATAACTTCTTTCTATGGTCTACATTAAATTATGCTCATTTTTGTTGCATTTCATTTTAACTTATTGCCTCGAATTTCATTAGAGATATATTTCTCGTTCAATTAATTCAGTTCTCACTTCACGACAAGGGAAAAATACACAAAAACTCAAAATATCTTCATTAAAAACTGAGAGCTATAGAAAAACATAAACCACCAAATACAGTTAAAACAATTAAAAATCAAAGTCCAACATTAAGAATCAGCGTAATTTTTTAAAAATTCAGCGTGATATTTAAACTAAACTGTTAAAACAGTTAAAAAAAACAATTTCTGCAATTAAAATTGCAATTTCTACGCAAAAATAAGCAATTCGGCCAATTGAATTTCGTCTATTGGCCCAATAGAAGGGGAGATATACAATTGTCCGACTGTTCTTCTTCTTCTTCTTTTTTTTTTTTTTTTTTTTTTTTTTTTTTTCCCCGCAGTGTAAGTTCTCTTGCCTTCTTAGCATGCCTTCGTGGTGGAATAGTTAGCACGTTGGGCGCGTATTCGAGAGATCCGAGTTTCGAGTTCCGGCGAGGGTATTGCACATTTTTCATGTCACCTGCTTCGAAATAACCTAATGTCTCTACATTGGCGCCCGAACTAAAAAGTGGTGGATGATGATTCTCCACCACAAGGATTGGGCGATTGGGTCCCTTAAAACCCCAGTCGCCCTTTAAAAGGAGAAATATATAAGTTACTTCTCCCGCCTTCTTAGCATGCCTTTGTAGTGAATCGGTCAGCACGCTCGGCGTGTATTCTAGAGGTCCGAGGTTGAAGTCCAGGTGAGATCTCATATTAATTTGATTCACTTATATAAATGTAAAGCGATAATGAGGAGCTAAAAATTATGTAAGATACATAATAAGGATTTTCTGTTTCACTTTAAATTTTAAATTGTTAGTGATGAACTAAGCTTTTAATTCTGCTTCGTTAACTGGTTAAGAAAAAACACTCGAGTGCTAGCTGCGTAAAAAAAAAAGAAGAAATGCTTTCACACAGTGTTTTCTAAGAAACTCGTCTCGTATTTATGTTGCGCGGAGGAAAATACAGGAAAATATCCATTTTCCGGGATATAAACCGGAATTAAGTCGAACTTATCAGTGTTTAACAGCTTTATCTACTTGTCCACCAAAAGTATTAATGAATAAAAACTTACTTTGCTATTATTATTATTATTATTATTATTTTGAGAACAATTTATTATTTTTATTAACAATTTATTATTATTATTAATTTATTTATTAATAATTTTTTATTATTATTTTGAGTTTACCAGTACTTTCTATAATACTTGCTGATATTTTTGGAGACGGAGGATGTTACCTGTTTTGGCAGTAATCTGCGATTTTGCAGTCTTTATTGTCAATTAATTTAGAATTGACGGAGAAAGATTCTATTAATTCTTGCACTACAAAGCTCAAAATTTAAACTTTTTTTTAATATCTTTAACCCTAAATTATTGGAAAAAACTCAGAAAAGTGGAACCATGTCTCACTGTTTCACTTTTTGACAGAAAATTGAACTAAGGAGACGATTTTCTGAATAAGTCTAATAATAACTGAAACTATTTCGTGAATAAGAGTAAGAAAAACTCAGATTGTAGTTGTTGAGGGAATTTAAAATGGATAAAGCAGGACAAAAATGTGACTACATGTCTCGTACAAGGCAAACATTGTAATGAAAAATGGAGCAAGGTACATTTTAATGAATAATGGTTGGATGCGGTGGCGAAAGTAGAACTTTTAATGTAATGTATTTCATTTTCATAAGTCATTATATAATTTTTTGATGTCATGCCAATGCATTTTTGTACATCGAGTCTGCTACACAACTGCCGCGCTGTCCAAGCACTGAAATTTGTCACTGCGAAGTTTGAATCAGTCTGAATTTCAGTGGAACTTCGAACAGTAGTCATTGCGGAAAGAGTTTTAATTTACATTAATGAGATGTCGGCGGCATAAGTTTCCTGGTTAAATTCAATTTGTAAAATGTCACTTTTACATAAATCAGTCAGTACTTTAAGATTCAATAATAAAGTTGAATGTTAAAAAACAACGTATACATTGCTGTGAAATTACACTACTTTTCATAATAAATTAATGTCTTTAATTTTTCTTTAATTCAGATGGATTGTTTCTGTAATAAAAAAAATCCTGAACTCCTTACGTAGAATTAATAACACTGTATTAAAAAAAAATCTGAAAGGTTTCAGATTTTAAATTACGTCCAAAGGGGCGTTTTTTAACGTTTTGTGTATTACCTTTATTTATTAAATATCATATTCTTTGCACTTAAACCATAAAATTCAGTTCAATAGCAATGTCGCAAAATAATTTTAAAATGAGCCTATCTTTAGAATTTCCGATACACAGTTCCGGCGCTGGAGATAAAAAGGTTTCCTTCCCCCGTAGAGTGTTGCCATTGCTCGCTTTGAAATTGTTGAGTTTGTTACTCAGAAATTCGTTAAAGTTTTACAAAATATGAAATCGATCATAAAACAAATTACTAATTTCAAATTGGGGCTTCCACATGCACATATTAGCAGTAGGATTACGTCCTTCAAAATTCGATGGCTCTATGTACCGTTGTTTTATCGCAATTCGAGAAATATAAATACGTTTATGCAGACTTTTCATTATTTAATTTCTTCAAATATAATTCAGGACGGTAACATTTGGTGGCAACAGTTTGAAAAGTGAAATGGACATTTATATTGCAAAATCGCAAAACGAAAACAATAGTCCTTCAGGGATAAAGCGCCTTTGGACTAAAAACTTGTTTTTGTTGTTAATAATCTCATTTGCCTGACAATGGTCTGCACAAGCCCGCAACATTCATCGTGGCAAGGCCTCAAATGCGCCTGTCGTTCGTCGGCATGAACTTTTAAGAACCATATAGGCGACAGCTCGATTTTGGTTCAGTTTCGTCCCCAGTTTTGAGGGAGAGCATTCCGAGGAACGGTTCCGAGTGTCTCTCATCACTCTTTCCCTGCCACCAACCTCTCGAGATAACTTTCGGCTCACCGCGTATTTAGAGTGCCTCCATGCCGCACAGATACTATGCATTTACAAACATCCATGCCTTCTCCGGGATTCGAACCCGAGCTCTTTGTTATGGCAATCAGAGTCACTAACCACTACTATCGATTGGGTGGCTTAACAAAACTTGATTGTAGAAAGTAAAAACGCAAATCAGTTAACTCATATTCAAACAATTTTGCTACTTACTACATTCACTTTAAAGCAATATCAGGATATAATATTTTCAAGTTATCGTAAATAGTTGTAACAATTTTTTTAATATCCTATTTCTAAACATAATTTATTTTTTTAAATGAATAATCAGCTGTTCTTAATCAGTCTGGCGCTCCCTGTAGCTCTTCATCTGAGGCAAGTCCCTCACTTGCCTTATCATTGTTCCGGCTCTATCTGTAAGAAATAAAGAATAATATTCCTAAGTTGAATATAAAATAAATACTCCATCATTTCAGCTCCATGTCTCATATAAATATTAAGTCTTGATAAACCTGTTGTGGGTTTCATATATATATATATATATATATATATATATATAGCTTAGCTAGGTCAATTGCAGTATCAATAAGGTGTTACATGTGTTCTGTGAGGTGAAGTATCACCACTAGAATATCTAACCATCAGCCAAACATATGCAAAATTAAAATACTTAATTTTACCTCATAATTTGTGAGTGATTAAATTATAATATACAGACACAAATTTACCAGGTAACTTGTACCTGGTTTAAAACGTAAAGCTTCTTTTCACAGTGCTTATGAATTCAACAAGTTAAATCTAATTGGACTAGAGACTGTAAGCTTCCTAGATAGACCGTGACATAAACGGACTCTCACCAAAACAGGGTCTAACCTCAATATACAGTTTTCAGAGCAGGATAATACAAATGAAGTGTTTTAATCGACAAGGCAGCAGGCCAAACTCTCGTATTAGCAAATCTTTAAATTTTACAGTAAAACTGCTTGCCACTCAAAATTTAGATGAATTCTGGAATGAGTGAACCTCGTGGAAAAAAAAAAAAAAATGCAGAAAAGAAAGACTTAAATTAAATAACATTTCGTTAATAAAACTGAAACATAAATGACACTGCCTTATTTCAATCAGATCTTCACAGTCAAGATATGTTTATAAACAAAATTACTGTATCAACACTCAATTTCAGTAAGGAAGAATTTGCAGTTTTTAAGAATTTGAGGGCGGAAACTGATTGGTTGGTCAATAGATTATGTGAGAATAAACAAGGGATATATATATATGTAAGGAAAAGAATGTCTTTAAAGTACCATTTTTTAAAGGCAGTGTATTCTATTTACATTACACATTGGGAAAAAACGAAAATCCCAAGCAGCTAATTCGTTTGCCAGGAAGTGAACTCGGAGTAAATTACCAGTGTTCAGCGAAAACCTACCCTGGTGGTCTACTAGTGTATGCTTCTGTCAAGAAATTTGTTTGTAGAGTAAAATAAAGCCATGTCCTTCAGTTACGTAGAAAGTAGAACAAAATGAAAAAACCATAAGAGCTGTGTCTACGTAGGGAAACATATGTGGTCTCTTGCCGAATGTGGTAAGTTAAAAGAAAAAATCTGATGTGTACACCACATGACTTCCTTGTACGGAATGTTAAATTACATGCATTTTCCCTTGCATTTCATTTAAATTTATTTCTTCGAATTTCATTAGAGATATATTTCTCATTCAATTAATTCAGCTCTCACTTCGCGGCAAGGCAGAAACAGATAAAACTCAATATCTTCATTAAAAATTGAAAGATATAGAAAAACATAAAACACCAAATACAATTAAAAAAATTTTTTTTACAATTAAAATTATAGTTTCTACACAAAAACAAGCAATTCAGCCAGCAGGCAAGAAAGCAGATTTTTCGGTGCACAAAACGAAAAGTTTCATTTTGTTCCCACTTGGCAAAAAGACACTGGAGGTCCAGAAATACTTAATTCTATTCTGCTCAAATGTAAACAGATATGGCTGTGGTAAGAAATATTACGCTCAGCCGCACTTAAACAACTTTTAAATTGTTGATAACTCTACAACTATTACATGCGGATTAACTAAAGACATAAAAACCTTAACTGGAAGATAAGAAAAATATAATTAATTCATTTTTAAAGAAAAAAATGTGCAATTTACCAACATATAAGAATAACGAAACTGAGCTCACTGAGCCGAGTAATAGAGTAGGTATATATATATATAATTATATGATTTTGGTGCGGGCGATTGCAACCGAAAAGGGAGGTGCACAACTACATGGTATTGCAGTCCTATATACAAAATTCTATATACAACATTCTGAGGCTACTCGTCTTTAAGTTATGAGAGGTACATACATACATACTTACGCACAGCCGGCACGAAAAATAAATCTCTTTTGAATCCATTTTTAATCAGTTTTATAATTCGTTTTGGGAAAAAGAGTCCTTTATTCTTTCCTTATGTACAGATGTCAGGCAAAAACATCGTTAAATTGCATTCGATAGCGGTCAAAACTGATATTTTCGTTGAAATATGAAACCCGGAATTTTTCGTGATTACGTACTTCCTCTACTTCGTACAAGGAAGGAAGTAAAAATATAGCGACATGCTGAAGCTTAGAACCATATTTTAGTTTAAACTTCAGTAAATTTCATAAAAATCATTATTACTCTTCTCAAATATTCATACTCAGCTGCTCCCATTTTTAGACATTGTTTTGAACATCGGTATTCTGTATTCTGAATATATTAAATTGGAAAGAAAACTACTTGTCTTAAAAAGAAAAGTTAATGGAACATTATAACTTCAGTTGAAACAAACTGTCTTCTCATAATGTAAAGTTATCAGAAAACCAATAATTCTTACATCATTTCCTTGTGTCGCCGCCCTTGCCTCAGGAAATACTTCGTAGATCTCTTTTTTAATATCTGAAATGAGAACTGCGTAGTGTGAAATATTTTTACTTCACGTATATTATTTTCTGCGTGTGTTTACATCATTAAATTCTGATAATTCGGAATTATTGATGGCTCACATCCATTATCATTCCCATATCTCAATAACACGAAAATTTGACAATAACTAAAAATTCGGTAATTCTACGTTCATTGGCTTAGCTCCCATAACATTTGAGGAGGTGAAGTTGATTTCAACATGTCGTATGGTCTTGATATGCCACGCCCAAGCACTGCTGTGGCTCAAGGTTGGATGATGCCGTTCTTCTTAACAAAGAATGATCAAGAAATAATCATAAGCTGCAACAATGGGCATGTACGTAAAAGTGTTAGACAAGAGGCGTTTGCTTTATTAAAGAAGCTAACGTGAAGATGGGATTTCTGACAATGTAGAGGGAAATTTTCTGTCAACAAGGAACTTGACTATATGTAGTACTTCAAAAGGAAATATATCAACGCAAACTTTTGGGGGCGGGGCAAACAGTATGTTATTGACAACTGAATATTTTAAAGGAAAAAAAATGCGAATTGAAGATTGCATTGTATTTAACTTTCGAGCTTTCAGGTTTCTTTTTACACCTTGGCAGTTTGTTTTCATAAAAGTAGGGAGAGGTATAATCCTAGACAAAAATTATCCTGAGCAACGATTCCTAGCATTAACGCCACCGGGTGTTTTTAAAGTCGATATTTGAATCACATAAGGTATATGAATGCAATATAAAGCGTGAATGGAAAATATTGTATCTTCATTCGTACGCTCCATCCGATTGAAAGACAAAATAAAAGAATCAGCGGAAAGTGGTGCAGTTTTCGGATACTTAAACATTTAACTAAGGTATAAAAGTTTCTCGGGCTTCACATGATCGGAACTGCGTACGGCTTACACCCAACACCGGTATGCTAACAATACTAATCATTACTATATAACCGAAATGATAAAAAAGAATTGTGAGAATGTTGTAGTAATCAGTAGGATGATTAATACATATTTGTCTCCTGCTTTGAGTCGTGATAGGCTTTAAGTCAAGCGACATTGTGTTTTCACCATAGCATCAACACAGCATAAAGCAGATACAGGCATAGGAACAACACTGCATAGAATCAATATCGCCATAGTATAAAGACAAGATTTACAACTAGCGAAAGCGCATATTTCAAGAAGTTAGGTTATTTGAAAATGGGCAAAACTCAGGAAAGCCGTATGGAAATGCCTTTACCAAGAACGTTTCAAGCGAAACTATATTTACCAAGAACGTTTCAAGCGAAACTCTCATGTTCACGTTACATTCTCAAAAACACACCAGGCAGTCAGCCCATTCGTCTGAGTTCGAAACTGAATAAAACTACCAGTATTCTGCGGTATGGTTAAGCCGTATGCAACCTACTCCAAACACGTCTATAGCGTAAGTAACTGTCTGTCTACGAGAAGAACATCTCCCGCCACAGTGTCTGGAGAGGAGCGCTCACTATAGCAACAGGGCTAGTATATTTCAAATAGGGCGAACCGACGGTTGCCAATTTATTTTTAAATGCGCCAAGATGGCAAACTGAAAAGTAAGGGATGTCTTGAAGATTTACTTTTCAAGGTTCAAGGTTCGTTTCTACGGCAACAGACAGCTGCAGACTAACTGGCGAGAGCTTTTCTTATGATAGACTGTATTTTCCACAGCAACAGAAGTACAGCGGCACATTTCCCTTCTATTTCCCAGTGCTGTTACCCATATTTAACTAATTCTAATTGAGAAGTCAACTGAATCTGTAAATCTTTGAATGCTGCTATCATTAACTTGTTTCCTTTATGTTTGGCGTCAGTTCAACAGAACTCATATCACTGTCATAGTTCTAATATCTTCCAATGCATTCGCATGCATCTAAACTCCGTATAGCTGACACCCTGGAGGGAAGTCAATCCTAGTGACGTCCAGTATTCAGTGGTCTTAACCACTCGGCCACTTGGTGAGGCCGCATGAGCAAGAGGATAAGAATTTGATTTCATTATCATTTTTAATTTAGCAGAACATCAAGATCTTCATAAAGTAAAAAAAATGCACATTTTTTTTTTCAAATGTGAAACACAGTTTTTTCAATATGTAATTTCCGTACACATAATTTCTTAAAACACATAAGTTCCAATATGTAGCTCTGCATGGACATGTGCATTTCCAATATGTAATTTATATGTGTCATACGCATTTCCTGTATGTAGTTCTGCAAGGTCACACATAAAACACATAATTTCCAATATGTAGTTCTGCATATTGGAAATTAACTCTTCGTAATTGGCTCGATTATGGCAAAGTACGTGAGAACTGTCTGCCTGAGACGAAAAATACCATTTATGGAAGGCTGTTTAAAGGAAACTACCTTGTATTTACACTGGTAATGTCTCTGTTAAGCCTTTTCCCAACTCACTCTAGACAATTTTGTTCCCAACTCAGCGCTAACCAGGTTTGTTCCTTGATCGTGAGCAGTGCTGTGTGCTATACTTGTAAATTATACTATACATTTTAAAAATAGTCTTAGAATGTAAAATGTGATGTTAAAACGGAAAGAACCCCCAAATCATAATTTACGATGGCAGATCTTTTGAACTGAATCGACTTTACCCTATTTATTGACGAAAAGGAGGAGATACTTTTTGGTGGGGTGATTTTTAGGAATAAAATAATTAATTGCTTTTCTCAAAGATTTAGTTGATAATATAACTGTCTAAGATTTAGTTGGTAATAAACTATATAAAGACTAAATTATGAATGAGCTGTTTCAATTCTAAGCGATGCTCATTACATAAGGCAAAATACGAGAGGAAATCGTGCAACTAGTTCACGTAAGTTGAATGAACGTGGGTTAAAACGCCTGCTCATTAATCACGAATGATCTGGTGCAAAAAAAAAAGCATTTAAACTGAGGTTTGGGGATTATATGACAGAGCGTGTTTCTGCCTCTCGAGGCCACGTTCTGAGATTTACCAGCTCTGATAAGTTTGTAATTATTCGGCTTTCCGTCATTAGCTGCCTTCATTTAAACTGTTACGCCGGTTAGAGTTTCGAGTCAACTTCAGTTTAAATTTACTTGTGTAGTCTTTGACTACTAGTCTACGTTTTAATTTAAATTCTGACTGTTATTTAAGTTTCAGCAGCATATGACCTATAAGACACAGACATTTTTTTATAAACAAGCGTTGATTTCATAAACACCTGTCTAAAAAAGTGCCTGTTTTGCTATAATGTAGGACATATGCTGTTACTTATAAGTTTGCTACTTTCATCGCCAGCAGTGGTGGTGGTTTTGTTACGCAGGAGACGTGCTTTTATGTTCAAGCTCTGATTTAATGAAAAGGTTATTTAAATATTCTCAAATCTCTGTCGATAACTTCAGACACAGCTATGATTCGTTTAACGTCTGTTAGGATTTTGATGCTAGTTTACGTTCTCAGAGAAAGTCAAAGTATGTTAAATAAAAAGAATCATACTCCCGACATTTTCAAATTTAATTCTTCTTAGTAAAGTTAATGCATATGCCTAAGAACTGAAACAAAAATCGAAACAAATGATGTTTGAATGCACAAAAGGAGAAAGGAGCAATCAAATTAATCATACGATTATTCGAAATTTTAGCATCAGACGGCCATTAGTATTCTTAATAGTAAAGCAAAGGGGCGAGCTCGAAAGAAGGGTATTGCCGTGTTTTCTAACCCGCCGATCGAACACTCCCAGAAGTGACTATAACCATCTTACAGGATCATACCTCTGACCGCGATCAGCCGGTCCAATCTCTTCCTACATGATAAACGGAGTTGGTCTTTCAGGCACTTCATTTACACTCCTCAACCTGTCTCGGGGAAAGAAGGGTATTAGACTGTGTAATAACGACCTAAGAGCCTCAGGGGTACAACATTAGTCCACGTCTAGGAAAGAAAGGGTAGTCCAATTAGTAAGTGAAAAGATGCGCTTTCTGTGTATATCGGAAGCGTCTCATTTGTGGGCAGGATCTCAACTAGTAGCATCACCACATTACCCAATGTTTTCACAGAGGAGAGAACCGTGTATTTGAACAGCGAGCAGTAACGTTGTACATGTGGATAAGCAATCTTTGGTGATATGTCGACCATAAATTGCGCTGCGTGTAACGTGGGCTTTTGTCAACTAAAGGTCTAAAATAAACATCAGCTGGTATTTAAATGTTTTAATGAGGCAGTTAATGTTTGCGTCCTGTGATAAACAAGATCTGATACTTTAAAGCACTTAATTGCGAACTGGAATTAATTAAGTACTATTAGATATAAACTTTTATTTTCAGATCGCATTTTGTGTGTGTTATTAATACCATTCAGTTCAAGCTTGAATTTTTGCCAATAGGGGGCCTGAAATGAACATCGATTTCTATTTAAATATTTCAGTGCGACTTGCATCGTTTGAAAATCATAATTGATACTTAGTATTTTTAATATTTAACTATAAAATAGCAGGTTTGTAGTTAAGTACTATTAGGTATCAACTTTCATTTTAATTTTTTTAAACATTTTAAAATTTTCCATCTCACCCGAGATTTGAACAAATAAGAAAAGAACAAAAATTACAAATTTCTGGTATGTATATATGTTGATGGCAGCAGAAGTTTGAGTTAATAAAACGCTCGCGTTTGAAAAAAAAATGAGTTACAGTTGGGGGAAAATTAAAACATTTTTAACTAAATAAATACAAAAGTGATTAAAGAAATATCACGCAATTTTTATTTAGAACGCAATTTTATGTTTACCTCGGGTGTTAAAAATCTGTCGACGCGACTGTACTGCAACATAACACAAAAATTGTAATATGATGAATACTTTTCCCTGTTTGTTATTTATTAGAATTTCAGAGGATGGAAAAATTAAGTTTATATACTGCGCGCGTGTGTGTGTGTAATTCTTAATATATAAATTCTTAGCAAATTTTGTCCTTCTTCATCTCTTTGGGATATAAATTGATCCTGGGATAGTGTATTCAATATGTAATAAATTACATATTAACAAAACACATTTTTCGTGTTAAAAACAACTAGAACTAAGCGATCTTTTCCATTTAAGACCACTAAGAGCGGAGAAAGAGTCACGTGACTAAACTTAAATCCCCTTCTTTCGGCTTCAGATTCTCGTCCTGTGGTTATGCTTTAACCATAGGACTATGTTAACTAAGATTACTTTAGTTCTGCTTTCAGCAGTTCTTCTGCTAAGAAGAAAAAGAACTAAAACCTGGAAAAAAATTCATACCGTAGACCAGAGATGGCGAACCTATGGCACGCGTGGCCACAGTCGACACGCAGAGCCTTGTCAGCCGGCAGGCGACTAAAATATTACTTCCTTAATCTATAATCACAATAAAATGATACTATGTAGTTTAAATAAGTGTTTCAGTCTGTTCTAGAACGTTTCACTTACTTATCGCATAATGCCCCTGGCATAGGACCTAAGACGAATGCGCTTAAGTTGAAGAAGCTAATGTTTGCTAAACGAATTCAAATTTATTGCAGACTGTCGGTGAGTTTTAATACTTTCATTGCTAAATAGATTTCAGTTTTCAGATCTAAGCATTTTGAGGTGATTTATGAAGGATTCTAATTTAATATTTTAAACGGAATGGCACGTGGCCTCAAAAAAGTTCGCCATCACTGCCCTAGACTTAAAATTAAAATGTCTGTAGAGAGTTCTTAAATGTCCTTAATTAAAATGTCTGTAAATGTCTGTAGAGAGAGGAATGTAAAATGTCCTGCTATTAAAATGTCTGTAGAGAGTGGATAAGGAATTTCCTCCCTCCTTACCGCGTACCTCCTTGGTATAACTGAAAAACTGGTCAAGCTAGCAATTGGAAACAAAGTTCGAAGCCCTTTGAGGGCATTGCAGATTTTTCATGTTTCCTGCTTCTGAAAGCTTAACTGACTCGGTGGACGACAATTCATCACCACCAGGATTTGGCGATTCGGTTCTTTCCTTCCCAGTCCTTTCCTCCCCAGCCCAGTAGGAAAGTAAGGTATAACTGGAAAGTACGTTTGGTTACCAAACGGGAAGGTCCGGAGTTTGAATCCCGGCGAGGGCATTGCACATTTTTTCATATTTCCTGCTTCGAAAAGCCTAATGACTTGACACGTGTTCTAAAAATGGGCCGCAGACTTTATTTCCAGATTTTGATCTTAAGCTTATGTAGCCGATATTCGATAAGCAGGGAAAAAGGGAGCAGAAAAGTTATTCCGCAGAATCTTGAAAATATCGGCTAAGATTTTCAAGATAGGAAGACGGCCAGCAACTTGAGCATACTCCTTGAATTCAACATAAATATTCATATAAATACGAAGAAAATAATTTTTAAAAAAAATTCATATTATCTAAATATTTAATTATTCATAATTAAGTTTGATTAAATTGCGTGAAGAATTTTGAGATTTTTTAAACTACTTTTAGGGAAGATTATAAAGTAAATAATTATAATTTTAATTTACGTTAAAATTTTGAATTGTGGCTAAGAATGTTTACGCGAATGAAGTAATTTCGAAAAATTATTATAGAATAGGATTAAAAATAGGGTTTTTGAGCATTGCTATAGTAAATATTAAATGTTTTGATATAGAATCTTAATTCCTCATTTTTAATTTGGGTATTTCCTCTTTGCAGTCTAAAAATAGAAATAATTTTTCTGGACTGTGCCATTTCTAGATTAATCTTTGTCACATGGCTGCCGTAACGGTAATGACGTGTCAGGACTTGAACTCCAAATTTTGAGAACTGAAACCTTTCTAACATAAACCAAAACCTTCCCTTGATGAGCTTGCACATTGTATAACTGCGCACTTTTGCACCCTCTGTGCCACTTGGATGCTATTTCATTCTGCTTCCTTTCTCTCGCAACATTATCAAAATGTAAATATTCTGGAAATAGGCATGATTGAATTATGGCCACAAATGTCAATTGAAATAAAAATGACTATTTAATCTTACTTGGCTGCCAAGTTTGTCAGTCGTTACTGATCCAATATTTTAACATGCTACGCAATCAGAATTCTTCCTCTTCAATATGCATCTAGGTTCTATGCTATGCATACTGTATATAAATGCTAATGCATGCTGTATATAAAATGCTCCTTAATCGGCTTAGGCTGACAGTATTGGATATTTTATTATTTGATATAGATGGGTGTATATTTAATATTGTTGATACATGAAATTTATACAAGACTTTCGTCAGTGAGGATTATCTTCAATCTTAACCCTTTCATTGCTATTGTTGTATTTGTATATCTCGAAGATATATTCTAAAAATATAATATCGGTATTTTAGATAATTGATAATCCTTTCCTTTTATAATGTAACAGTTAAAATAAGCTGTAAAATTTATCAATTCATCTTAACGTAATTGTTGCAATTAATTTTCTCATTATGTTGTAAACCTTGCAAAACTTAATCACCTGTTTATTTTGCTTTAGAATTGCCCAACAAAAGCCGAAGCGAGGCGGAGTGCTGCAAAGATAGCTCTAATGAATTCAGTCTTTAATGAACACCCTTCTCGAAGGATATCAGACGATTTCATCGAGAAAGCTGTTGAAGAAGCCAAATCGTCTTTCAAGGTAAATTTAATTGGCTTTACACAGTATTATGCATCTGGTTTTTGTGTGACACTGTGTATTTTTCGCTCCTCCTAATTAACTCTTCATTAATTTTTATTTCAGAAAAAACCCAAAATGGCTCAGTTTTTACCAAAATTTTTCAAGTTTTACGATTTTGAAATTCGTTTTTCGTGAAATTTACTTTTTTTATAAAAGGCTCCAAAAAAGGTGCTGCTTTGGCTATTGGACGCCGTATGTGTATTTAAAGCGCCGACCCTTAATAAACATTGGGGAGGCAGTTTGAATATTCTTTTTTATTACGTTAAAATTTTGCAGTATCAATTATTTTGTTATAAAGTGCTAAATTCGGCGATTCATAAACATTTTGACGATTTTAAGGTAAATTTGACCGCAAAAATTTGATAACACTAATTTGCGAATTTCATGACGACTTTTTAACAAATATGATAATGTTATTATAATATCATTAAAATGACAAAAACGTATTAAGTTTCTTGGAAAAACCATCATAAAAATGAAATATTTTTTTATTCCCTCTGTCATGTTTTCAACTGTTTTTAGGTGTCATTTTGACTATCTCGTTTCTGATCTTTAAACAAAATATTAAATATATATTATTGAGAACATTTTACAAATTATTTTCAAACAAAAAGCGTAAAAGCTACTGTAATGATATTAAAATTGTTTTAGCCTCATTTTTATTCCCATGTAATTATTCCAAAAAAGTAAGTTATCTTTGTTTTTAAATTCATTTTGTGCTTGTTTGTAATTTTTTTTTTCCAATACAAAAGTGGCATATCATTTCGTATCGTAACTTCAAGGATGACGCAGTATTAGGACTATATTTACTACTCCTTCGACTATATGCTAATTTAAATACGGGAGAAGAATTTATGATGAGGAGAAGGAAAAAAGTTTTCAGAAACTGTCTGTAGGGGAATATTTCATGTTATGCAAAAGGGATTGCATTTCATATCATACATATGCATTTAACATGTAAGAAAAAACAAGAAAGACTACCTTTGAAGTAAAAGATAATTTTCTTTTCCTCAAAGTACATAGCAGAGGGGAAAAAATTAATTTGTTATAAAAGTTTTCACAACCCAACAAATCTACTTAAGCTATCTGTTGATGAAGTAATTACTCCTTGATGTGTGGCCAAAATTAACATGTCAACTTAGGCGTTCTTAGGCAATTGCTGCGACATGCGGTAGTCCCATAACCAAAGATTCCATAGACTGATGTCGAGAGAGATACTCAAGAAACTGGAAATAACAACTAATTAACCTCCTGCCATGAAGTACTGCTGTAAAAGTGTCTCTGTCAGCCCTGCAACACGAGGAAGTACTTCACGTAGCATAGAAATTGTCCTAATTTTACATCTTTGTTGCTAGAGTTACGGAATGATAAAACTGGTCAGTATACGTATTATGATCTCACTGTTATGTAACAGGACAAGTTCTGTTGGTTAGATTTCTTCAAAAGTAAAAATTGTGAACGTTTTGCGTATGTGAAAGTTCCCACTTAACAGTGGTGTGTGGGAAAGATACTAGATTTCGTTGAATCTTTTAAGATAAGTCTAAACATCAAATTCTACAGTTTTGACTTTTTATAATTATTTAAAGTAGAACTCATCTCAAATCAAATCTGAGAATGATTTTTTTTTCCAAATTTATGTTTTTGTTAATAACATAACAGTAAACATTTTGTTGTTTTTCCTAAATCCCCTAGTTCTTACAACTTTTGGCAACTGATTGATGGAAAAAATTTAATAACGTTTTCCAGGACATTTTATGACATTGATTGCAATTTAGCCTAACCAATTCCCTTGTAACTCCATGTTGCCCTGCTAAGACCAGCAAAATTATCCAATGATCTTGCCACAAGGGAAGTGGCAACTTCCATTATATGTTTTTCAAGAGGTTTACATCTTTTTCTAGATTTAACTGTCAACGATCCCTTTCTCTCAGACTGCAAAATGATCTTCCTTAGTAACAACATTTGAAACACTGTATTTTTGCAAATTCTTGCAGCGTTCAAATATACAAAGTGCTGCTTCTGCATTACTACTGCTTCGATAAAAGACTTCAAAATATCTACAAAGAAACGTTGCTTTAAGAAGAATGAAACTTAAATGTGTGACCGATGTGCAATGCGCCCGTAGAGCTCATCATATTATCTGTGGAAGTTAATGAATAACTATGTATCATAACTACCCCAAAGGTATATCATGACTACTCAAGAACTCAAACTGTTGTTTGGGAAGTTAAGGCTATAGGGCTAATTCTATTATGACGATTTACAGACGCAGTTGCAGTAGTTCGTTGATTTAATATGGCCTTTGGCCTGATGTAATTGAAAAAAAAAAAAATGAGTACAACATGTGGGTTATAAATAGCATACTTCGGCTTAGTTATAGAGGTTTCGCTTGTTTTTATCTGTTCTCATGTATTTTCTATCACCATTTGTAATGTATCAGTTGGCTCCGCGTCCCCTATGCATGTGAAACGTGTTGTGAATTAAACTGCGATTTTTATTTATGACAATATTTTTCATTACTTTTGCAGCTCCCTACGAACCCAGATGACACGGATCGATCTCATAGCGGAATCGACGCCTTCAGGTTCATGTTGGAATCGAACAAAGGCCGCACCATGCTGGAGTTCCAAGAGCTCATGACAGTCTTTCAGCTCCTGCACTGGAATGGCAGTCTAAAAGCTATGCGAGAACGCCAGTGTTCGCGCCAAGAAGTAGTGGCTCATTATTCTCATCGCGCTTTAGATGATGACATGAGGTCTCAAATGGCCCTCGACTGGATCGCTAGGGAGCAGGAATCTCCCGGGGTCATCTCCAGAGAACTGGCCAGTGCAGAAAGAGAATTAGAGGCTGCTCGATTGGCTGGTCGAGAATTAAGGTTTCCCAAAGAGAAGAGAGACATTCTAATGCTTGCTTGCAGTCAGGTGAACACTGTCAATGGACTCAGCTAAGTGGATTAGGCACAAAACAGAATATTTATAAATATTATATATATTATATAAATATATTATATATAATTAGGATAAAAATAAGAAGAAATTTCTTTAGTCCCAGTCGTGATACACAGCCTGTATATATAAAAGACTTCTGAATTTTTTTTTTTTTTTTTTTTTTTGTTTGTTTTGTTTTCTTCCGCGTATCTTCATGTCCCGGACGTGGTTATACAGGCCAACCCAACCATGACATTTTGTGATAAGTGCCTTGCAGTTCAGATTGCCCGATTTCCAACTAAATGCAGCTAGTTATAACTACCGGTCTTTGTTTTCTGCCACTGTGATTAAAAAAAATTAAAAAATAAGCAACTTTATATCTTATTTCAGTGTCAAAGGTGTTCTCGACATATGTAGCAAAGTAATATTTCAGGCAAGGGGCTTTTCAGCTTTTTTTTTAGCTAAGATCCATCTGTAACGAACATAATTCACCCACAAGTATCTTGAACTTCTGCCTCCGCTTCAACAGAATTAAGCACGCCCCTAAAAATCAAATTTTATCCAAAAAGCTTATTTCAAGTGCTGCTTTTTCCTCAACTTCCTTGTGATATCAGCATCTGATGTAAATAAAATAACATTTGCTTTTATTATGCATTTTGATTTTATAGTCTGTCACGTTTCATACCTTGTTATTATTATTATTATTATTACTTCAAGAATGTCCATTATTTTTTGAGAATGAAACCAGGCCTGGATGTTTCGTCGGACAATCGGATGCATTTTTGGGTGCACTGATAAACTGAACCAATTGGCCGAAAAATGTTCTACCCTGTAGTGATACAGAACTTTTGATATACAGGGTTTTTCAACGCGCAAGATTTGATTTCTTCCGAATTATTGACCAGTGCTGAATTAATTATTTAATTCGGTGGTCTTTTGTGAGATTAGAAAAATATTATTTAAGCTTATGTTTAATATAATTTATTTCGCTTTATTCGCGGAATGTTTGCTTTTTTACAAATCTTCATATACTACAGCTTTCAACATGAGTAAAGATTAGAAAGTGCTAAGAATTCTGAATCTGAGTTCAGTGCCGTCTTAAAGGCTAGTACTATTTGTTTTAATTTTTAATCGCATACAAAAGAATTTTTACCACTTTCTAATTTTTATGTTGTTTTATGAGATTAAACGGCCGACCCTTAAGCATCATTAGAACATTCATGTTTTAATCCAACAACTGTTGTTCGTTTAATTATTTCATTGTTATGTATCTATTTTATTTTCCCCTTACTTCTCTTATCTTTATGCTATTAATTTCACAACTTGTTAAACTGTTTGTTCAAAATTAAGATATTAAAACTAAAAACTGTTCACATGATGCCTATATTTTGTTATCTTTTCTGCAAAATAATAGCCCAGTTTTTTTTTTCGTTGCTTTCATTTATTCAAGAATTATTTTTCTTATGTCTACATGTGTTATCTACGCATTACTGTGATTTCTTTTCCATTCTTATGTTTTAAATGTGTAGTGTGTAGTACAGATTTCACCCAATGAGATTCATATACAGTACAAAATTCGAAATCCGGACTTTCAGTATCTGGAATAGTTTAGTATCCCAATCTCCTGACCATCACCTAAAAAATAAGTAAATAAGAAAACTCTCTACGCTTATAAAATCGAGAAATGGAGAACGTAATGCTCAGCAAAGAGAAGCAAGTTGGATCTTTCTTCCGACTGAGACTCCTGCGTCTAACTTCCAAAACGCTGCTAGCTAGGGAGGGAATCGCACAGAACAATCCACTGATTGGCGTTGTGTTGTCTTTGGGCCGGATTACTGTTTCGAAGCTTCAGTGGTTGTGGGGAGGAGGGGCAGGGCCTTCGCATGCATTTAGTATTTGCCTTTCCGTGCAATTTTAAATTCCTAATCGTAAATATGGGTCCTAAATCCTGCAGACAGATACCTTCCTAAGCTCTAAAAATTTTGCCATGCCTAGTTTTTGCTGCTCGGTGCTCATCTAAATTTAAAAAAAAAATTGCCTCCCCCCCCCAGTGCAGACGCACTGGCTCTGGTTTTGTTGGGGGTTAGCATTCTTCTGTCTCGCATAAACAATAAGCGAAGCAACTATGTTGACACGTCTGCGTGTCATTTTATTAGATTCCAGAAGTGAAGACCATTTTAAATCCGGAATTTTCCATATCCGGAACCGCCGAAGTCCCGACAGTTCCTGATCTCGGACATTGTACTGAAGCCATTATTGTTGGTATGTCATTTGCAATACAGAAATAGTATTATAGCTAAGCAATTCATTTTTAAGTAAGTTTATGAATAGAAACCAGTGTTTGCTATGTTGTTTAAGTTCTTTTATTAGTGATATGTAAAATTATGTTTTTCAAAAGTTTTCAAATTTTTGTGAAAAATAATTAGTATTTTTAACGAAGGAAGTTATTTATTTCAAATTTTTATAGCGACTTTTTTGTTTTTCATTCGGGTGAATTTGTGCAAAATTCTGCATATTTAAAATAATGTGTCATTGTAAAAACAATTTTACAATGTTGTGATCTTTAATCAGTTTTTAAACAATGCGGAAAACTGAAAGAGGGGATACGAAGCGAGGATGCTGTCTACTTTTTAATTACGTACTGCGCATATATCAAACATGGACCTTATAAGAAATAGACTAACCCAAACGGGTTTTCCCTTTCGTCTGAGGCGTTGCCGGCTGTCACCTTGATCACATCCGGAGGAGTAGGGACGACTTGCAGAAATTTAACAAGCTTGGTTAACAAGCAATGTTGCTTATTATTTTATAATAAATTGTCAAGAAAAAGCTGGTTGTAGCGCCTCATTTCACAAATTAAAATTTCTCCATATTTTAATTTTTGAAACTGAGATTTATTTTTAAGTGTTTAAGATATTTATGAAGCGTAATTAGCGTTACAAAGAATTATATAGAACTATTGCATGCTTTCAGGGCTGGATTTTTTTTTAGCTTTTCCTATGCTGTAAGGAAATTTGTAACTAATTCTTTTAGAAAATAATATTTTTAATCCGAACTAATAGAAAATTTCAAACAAGCAATTTTTGTGCTTTTTATTGGTAAAAAATACTAAAATATTTAAAAAATAATTTTTGAAAGTTTTGTTTAAAATTCTAAATTGTGCTGCTTTTTTTAAAATTATAGATGAGTTCTATAAAGGAATTTTATTTCAATTATATTTCAAAATACATCATAGTGATAAACACATTTGACTCCTTAATTTTTATACATTTAATACTAATATTAAAATTCTGTTTAACCGTATTATCTATTTCATATTTTGTAAAACTTTAACGGATTTTTTTATTAACAATTTCAACGATTTTAAAGCGAGCAATGGTAGCACTGTACGGAAAATAATATTTTTATCTCCAGTGCGGGATTTCTAAAGATATGCTCTTTTCAAATGTTACAGGCTATGTTTCAAATGTAGTTTACGGGCGAAGAACATCATATTCAATAAATATAGGTAACACACAAAACGTTAAAAAAAAGGTTACTTTTGGGCATAATATATAATCTGAGCGCTTCTGGATTTTATTTTATCTCTTTATTTTCCCTTCATTGCACTTAGAAAATTTTATGCTCCGAATTTTATAAATTACTAAAATAAATAATTCACTTTAATGTTAATAATTTAATGATGATATAATCAAATAAATAATCGTTTTGTAATGTTATTATAGTTTTGAAATTCACTGCCTGAAAATGTTCATTAAATTAAAAAAAAAATTATCAGATCTTGTTTAATTTTACCTTATTTATTTCAAAGCATCACGTACTATCAATCTTATTTAATTTTACTTTATTTTTACGCAAAATTAAGTTCATAAATTTTGTCCTTAGAGTTTTTACCGTTTTATCAGAGTAAAGATGTTTGTACAAGAATTACGCATGAAAAAAAAAAATGCGCGAAATGCAGTAAAACGTGCTTTAATGAGATGTATTAAATCCTATTTGAAAAAACTGTGACTTTCATAATCTCATTACTATACAATATATCACATTTAATAATTAAAAACAGTTATGTGATACAAACGCCATAGGTTTCAGTGTTAAAGTAAACCAAATCGTCCCTACTCTTTCTTGCGGACATGTCGATGACGCGCGCCCCGCCCACTAGGTTAGTCTATCTCTTATAAGGTCCATGATATCAAACTGTTTACATCACATACTACAATAAAGTACACTATTTAAATAATAATTCTGTAAAAGAATTGAACGTATAGACTCGAAATTTTATGTTTTCATATTTTGATAAATAATTTATAACAAATGCAAGAGCTTAAAATTGGCAAAATAAAAAGAAAACGAAATGCATACAAAATGGTATGCAATATGCATAATAATATTTTCTGATATAATTTTTGAATCTTTAAGAATGAATATAGATAATAAACGTCATGTCAGTGAAAAAAAAAATTGATTAAAACTTTTGGTGTGTGTGTGTGATTATGGCAAAGCCTCGAGGGCTATCTGCCTAAGGGAAGGGATGCCTTCGTGGAGGACTTTCTAAGGGGAACTGGCTCGTATACACGTTACACATGGGCAAAAACACGAAAACACCCATGCAGCCAGCCCGTTCGCGAGATTCGAACCTCGCACTCAACTACCAGTGTTCAGCGACTTTACCGCTCGGCCGCTGGTGGGCCTTTAAAACTTTTGGAGTTATTACGGATGCGGTTATCATTAGTAGCTTATTTTTCATTTGCTCTTTCTTCTCCTTAAACGTCTTCTTTATTTAAAAAAAAAATTTCCATTATCTCAGTTAACATGAATTTCTTGCTTCTTGTTTGATTTGAAACCATAACTTTCATTAAGTCTTCCTACTGCAGATTGGCACTTTTTTTCTTGTTATATATTCCAGAGAGTTCGAACGTAAGCAAATTTAGGTCCACGTGAGATAGAACCAATAAGGTCTTGAGATTCCAATAATAGGATCTGCTTAAAAGTTATATGAGCAATCTGGCAGTTGGCCAGTTTTTAACCAACTTTATTTCCGTTGCCTAACTTGACTGTTTTGGGAGTGACTGTCTGAGTATGTTCTTAAATAATGTAAGATTTGTTTCTAAGCTATTTTGCTATGTAGCAAAAAAATTGTTTATTTGGCTAAAATTCTAAATAATAACGGAATAACGGAACGCCGCAGAATATTACTCTCAGGAGTTTGTCTAATGAGTTGTCTGAAACTAGCAACATGGCCTTCAACGAAAGCTATTTCAACGAAAATATCCATTTGACCACTCTCGAATTCCTTTAAACGATTTTTTTTTTTTTTTTTTTTTTTTGTTACATCTGTACGTACGGATAGAATAAGGCAATTTTTTTAAATGGATGATAAAATGGATGTAAAATGGACTCGGAAGAGATTTTTTTTTCTTGACGTATGTGTCTTGCGTAGCTAAAAAACGAATAGCTGTAGAACGTTGAAATCTTGTATATGGTACGGATATAAAATCTAGGTGTGTACCTCATGTTCTCGTTGAAATCGGCAACACCGAGCATATATATTCCCATCCTGTTACCCGGCTTAGTGAGTTCAGTATTTTTATTCTTATATATTGATAAATTGTGCATTTTTTGCTTTAAAAGTTGTTGAATTATGTTGTTCTTATGTTCCGGTTAAGGTTTTCATGTCTTTATTTAATCTGCATGCAATAGTTAGAACATTATCACCAATTTAAAAGTTTTGGTGCCGTTAGGCCTAAAGAGACCGCTATTTGTTTACATTTGAAATTCTTAGTAAAATAGTGAATCAAGTTAGTTAGTGCACCTACTTCAGTGTCTTTTAGCCCAGTGGGGACAAAAGTTCTTTCAATTTTGTGCAGCGTAAATTTGGTCCTTCTGACCACTGGCCGAACTGCTTGTTTTGACGTAGAAACTGATTTTAATTGTAAGAAAAAAAAAAAAAATGATAATTTTCTTTGGTGTTTTAGTTTTTTGTATTTTACAATTTTTAATGAAGATGTTATGAGTTTTTATGTCGTATGTATAGGATTTCGCGAATTGAGAACTGGAATGATTGAATGAGAAATATATCTCTAATGAAATTCGAGGAAATAAGCTTACATGAAGTGCAGTTAAAAGTGTACATAATTTAATTGGCCTCACAAGGAAATTATTAGTCCACATCAAATATTCTTAATTTGAAAATGCCATAACGTGAATATTTTCATTATTTAAAGATTTTTTTTTCAAATGGAAGTCTACATCTGCAACAAACAGTTGGAAAATAAAAGCTTGAAAAGAACTTTTATAGACACTGTGTACATTCAGAATGGTGTAGTTTGAATTTATGGTAAAATGCATTAAAGTTGCTAGTAATGTCTAGAATATGCAATGAGCCAATGGCAGTGAATAACTGGGAATGTAATAGAGCCAAAGATGTTACAACATTCGTAAAAAAGGACATCCGCAGTGATTGAGGGCCAATTGTTTTGATTCTTTTCTTTAAACTGTTGCGAGTTGCACCTGCGTTGAATTCAATGAGAGGAATACAAAACAGTGTTTACGCCTATCTGTATTCATTGTGTAATTCGTACACCAAACAAAGAATTGGCTATGCTGAGAGAAAGAAATGCCTTCTTATTTATTTTTTAATAACATCCCGGTTAAAAAATTTACAATCGGACTGAAGTGGAAGGACGAAAACGCGGATCATTACCCAAATGCTGGACCATTTAAAAAGAGGGAGCGTGCGCCTCTGAGGCAATAACATTATGTATAATTTGAATAATTTTTATAGCCTATGAAATTACGTGCGAAGCTTTAAGATATGGCCTGCAATTGCTCCGTTTTTATCTGTCTTTCGAGAATCATCCTCTTTTGCTTTTCCCTTCCGACCTTGTCTAACCACTTGTTAGATTGAGAATAACACGTATTAGTTGCTCAGTTTTTATGAATTTAAACACTTTTTTTTTAAGGAGAGAGAGAACATATTTTACCTTTCATACGCCGTAGATTATCTTCCATCTTCCTTTAAATACTTCTAGCTAATAAATTTGAAGGATATTTGAACATTAGTTTCCATTTTTAAAATATTTCTGTAAATATTAATTTCTTTGTCAAAAGGTCCAGCACTGGGTTCAAAAGAATCCCTTTGTATATATTAGCTTAAAAGTGTATAACATATATTTTTGGCTATAAACGAGAGGTAAGATTTCACGGCAAAAATTCAGCCAGTATTGAAAACCCATACATAAGCCGAATTAAAATCGCTTTATAAATCCATCTATGTATGTATGTATGTATGTATCTCTCTCTCTCTCTCTCTATATATATATATATATATCCAAAAATGGGAATTTCAATCGTGTAACTTATCTATTTCGATAATGTAACTTAGCTAGACCTATTAGGCGAACTAAAGGTAAATTACAAATTCATTTTCAGCTTTTACTTAAAAAATAGCGGTAAGAGCATTCTGAAGAGGGAACTTTTCGTGTCGATACTTTCTCTTTTTTCTCTAATTATTTCACCAACGTTTTAAAAAGTATGAACATCCCGTACAATTGGCCATTTTTGGTTAATGTAGATTTCCTCTTTTAAGAACTCTTAGGCCCACCCTACACCTTTTTGCTTAAATATGAAAATCATAATTTTTGCTCTTTTTTGAAATTAAGCTAAAGATATCGTAAAATGTAAGTTACTTTCTTTAAATTACTTAATTTCTATTGCTACAAAAATAAGGTTTGCATTTTAACACTCTAATAAATAATAATTAACCAAATAGCATTAAGATTAACTAAGATAGCCTTCCAGTAAATAAATTTTCCCTACTCATAGCAATTTTATGAATTTAAAGCTCCGAAAAAGTATTGGGAATTGCAGATGTTATGATAAATGTATATCAAACTAAGAAGTCTTTTAAGAAGAAAATAATGAGATTTGATTAGCCGTAATTCTAAGTTTTTAATAGGGAGATGGTCACTTAATGCATTACAAGTAATTCGCGTTTCCTTCAGAATAATAAGAATTCCTTATTATCTGTTTCCGTATAAATGCTAAGAATTCATGTTTCTGTAAAATACAAATATGATATCGATTTTCTGAAAACAATGTGCCTAAATGTCATTTAACAATCTTAGTTTTCCATGAACTTTGAGAACTTAAATTTTTAAATTAATAAAAAAATTCAAACAACTGTTATTTTATTGAGTAGCTGCGGGCAATGTTAGTCGGCAAGCATCCTCGCTTTATTTCATCCTCGTTCCCGAAGTTCCTTTGTCGGGAGTTTTCGCTTATGATGTCCAAAAATGTGTGTGTGTCTGTACATAGGTCTTTCATATTATTTCATGTAGGGTGCTGCGAAAATGGGTTCGCGCCACACTGTGATAAAATGCTGATTCTTTTTGTTTACCGTGTACAGAAACGCAAAGAATAAAAGTTGCTTTTTCTTACATTTGTTTTGTCTGAGTCTTTTCTTATTGGTAACAAATTAATCTTCTACTCCTCCGTTCAAAATGTTCGGGGCGAAATCACATTACGTGCGTTAAATTTGAAATAATTGAATTGAATTTTTAGAGAACATTCGTGTACTCTCTACAAGATAAAACCACACCTATAGGAAAGGACGGAGAACTAGAATTTCACCATTGGTTGTACAGGCACAGTATACCCTACTTAAATGGGATCGGGGTTAAGCCGGTTAAGGCGAAGAAGGACAAAAACAAAAAATATTTAATTGATGTAAATTTACTTTTTTTAGCTAAAGCATTTATTAAATGTGTCAATTTATTATAAAAGGCTTATATACCATTAAAGGAATGTTTAAAATATTCAGTAATTTTCTTTCTGCTGAAGGTTGGGAATTCGTCGACTCGCTGCTTAATTTAGCCATTTTTTTTAAAGCATCACAGCAGGGAAGGAATCCGATGCGTGTTGTTCCACATAGCATGAAAACATTTTCAATGCTTTTGGTCCATCTGTATGTGATATGACGGAGGTCGCATTGTCATCGATGTCGGAGTCATCGTCATCGTAAAATGTATCGCCGACAGCTCCAATGTTGTCGTCATCTAAAAATGTTTCTTGCCGAAGATCACTGTCAGCGGTCAGCCACCACTCCACTTTTCCAACATTAACATCTTAGCATCTATACTAAGACATTTGAATGACGGCACAAAGTTGTTAGTAGAAAAGTCGGTCTCCTCAACTGCGGTGACTGCCTCTTCTTCTTTTCCAATCACTTACAGTACTCGCACCATCACCAAAAGAGGAAACAATAGATAGATCCATTTTTTCAATGCATCTAACCGCCTTTCGAGACAACAACGACTTTTCTTTTACTACAACTTGCCATTTTAATCAAATTTTCCAAATCCGAATGGTTGTACTGCTTTCTAGTCAACACCTTCCCCCATTCATACTCCAGGACCCTTTTAGTTTTTAATTAAAAGGAATGTACGATACCGTTAATGTACAGTTTTTTTTAGTTTATTTATTTTAAATTCATATTTAAAATACACAATTACGGAATTTTAAATTTTTTTGCTCATTTTTTGATTTTTGTACTTAAATTACGGCCGGTTAAAGCGGAGATTCGGTTAACTGGAAACTGATTAAGAGGGAATTTACTGTTTAGTCTCACCGCTCTTATTTTACAGCTCCGCCTCTGTTTTCATGGAGAGCATCTCAGGAGACGGATCCGAAAATATTCTACCTCTCTTCGCCTTTGCCACCAAACCATTCGAAAAGACTCTGCTTGTGAGTATTTTGAGTACTCTCAGACACATAAAGTACTTAGACACTATATTCCTACATGCCTTCTCTGGGATTCGAACCCTGGCGCAACGGTATGCAATCAGGTCGCTAGTCACCATACTGATACGGTGGCTAGACTTAACGGGCATAACCAAAGCCGACAAAGGATTCCTTGTATTGCACAATTCTACCCCTACCACTAGCGAGGGATATGATTTGAAAGTTCTATTTTTCACTTTAGTTGTTTGGTTTTTAATATTATTTGTATGCAATCGTATATGTTGGTCTCTGGAAGGTTTAAGTGATAGTTCTTGTTAATGGGCACTTGATGATGTAGTGGTTGGGGGGTCACCTTTTTCTGCACATATACATTTCTCGGAATGAGATATGTTTTGTTGGTAAAAATCAGTTGGAAAGGTGCCATGTTATGTCATAAAAAAAGATCAAATGATTCGTACTGGTTCTGTCTGTTTTGATTTTTGTGAGTTTTAAATTGGAAATGTCTCCCCCCCCTTACCACTGTTTTTCCACTCTTCTTCCCATACTTCCCGCAGGCATTTAAGATGGTTTTAGCTGGACTTTGGACCAAATGGAGTTATTAAATCTGCTTCTATGTCGGTAGGGGCATTTTTGCCATCTGCTTCTCTGTTTTCAGAAACACGCACATGTGATTTCACAATGAAATTGTAGGATACGTATCGGAATTTGAGATAGTTATTCTGGATGATTGAACTATTATGTTTAATATTTTTCATAGCTATAATCATGTATTGGCTGTCTGTATATATTTTATTTTCACTTTTCTGAGTTCATTTCCGGCAGAGTATTCTAAGGCCATTTTTATTGTCGGTAACTCAACTTGGAAAATACTGTTTTATTCATTTCCAAATTTGACTTTTCGTATTTTGGGAATTACGATGAATCCTGTATGTGCACCCGACTTCTTCTTCTATCTTAGAGCTTATATGCTAAGAAGTAGTAGTCTGTTAGGTTTATTGCCGTATTCCTTCTACTATATGGATTATAAGGATATTCATAACTGGAATGTTCGAAAACTGTATCTTTTATGGAACAGCTCCTTTTGAGCCTTAAACCGTGCTTTTAGTGTGTTCCGTCTGCGCGGTTATATGCTAAGTGGAGGAATTCCTACCTGCGCATAGAGTGCCGCATTTGATGTTGTTCTGTAGCACTTTGTAATCCTCAATAGTAAGAACGGGCGTTGTATATGACCAGCAGCTGTATTTCCTTTCTCTTGGTAAGAAGTTGAGCTCAGTTTTCTGCCCCGTATGGTACAATTTTTTCAGTAATTGCATTGAACAGACTCTTTTGGGTATATGGACTTATCCCCAGTTTAATCCTTTTGTATTTCGGAAGATGTTTGCAGTTTTGGAGATTTTATTTCTAAAGAATTTTAAGTGTTCAATCCAATTTAGTATCAACGATTAGGCCAGGTATTTGATAATATTTTAGTCAATGGCTAAAATATTAGTGGCTAGGTAACTTGATGCTATCAGTAATTTTTAATTTCGTACCTTCTGTTGCAGATTTGGGAAGGCTTGGGAAATATTACGGCTTTAGACCTTTTCTGGCTAATGGTTGATTTTAGATTTTTACAGAACCTAGTAATTTTTTTTTTCTGTTCGGTTTCTGGTTCGTTGTACTGTGATAAATGCAGTCATCGTCCATAAAAGCTATTCCTTTGAATGGATTAGCCAGTAGTAGTTGATGAGGGAGTTGAAAGTTAAGTTCTATAAGTCCAGATTCAGGCATGAACCCTGTGAGCAGCATCTTTCTTGGTATTTTTCAGTTATTCTGTTGTTATAAATAAATATGCTTTTCCTGTTTTGTAGGAAATTCTGGATATGTTTGAAATTCTGGATATATCTGAAATGATGAATATGTTTTTTGGGCTGTTCGAGTTCCTGAGGGCTTGCATAACTGCAGGCTACCACATAGAATCCTAGACATTCTATAGGTACAGGTAAAAGAATGGGAAACAACAGCTACTATATACCATGGGTCAACTGGTTATGCCTTCTCATGCTAACTATTAAAGAAAATTGCAAGCTTTGTAAGAGCTCACATAGAAACGTTTGAGTTCCGCTGACGAGGTGAGCATCTGAAGCTTTCCAAGGGATCTACAGTTTACATGTTATGTATGGTACATCGCACAATCATACTGAAAACCCGGCATCCAGCATTTATTAAAAATATTGATTTAGGGAATAATGAGATTGCAATACAATTTCAATACATTTTGAAATTTACAAATTAAATTGAGAACATTTGTTTTGATGTAACGAGAAAATACAGATACATAGGAGATAAATAAAATACATTCTCGGAACATAGTACTATGATGAACTGTGCTAATAGTACTCAAGTGCCTATGAGGTAAAATCGATCATCAAAAAACAAAGTGAGTTAAGAATCTGAGAGCTCAAGGAGTTGAGAAAGCAGAAAATAATTTTGACAAGAAACGAACACAATTTTAAAAAAAGTTCTTAAAATGGTATGTTCGAGCAAGTTATCACAGTTTATAAAGTTCATATGTGGAACCCTTTTCAACGTATTCACAAGATGTAAAAGTTCACTAAATTTATGCAAAATGAGGAAATTATACTTGACATAGATCTAGGCCATATAAAAAAAGTCGTTATATAATTTTTTGAAAATTAGGATATTGATGTTTAAGTTCAATTATAAACCTATGATATGTCAGGAGATCAGTTTTGGGAGAGTGTGTATGATTAGCGTTAGTTAAGGGGCAGAGAGTTATAAGTTCAGTTATGAGAAAGTGCAATGATCAGGAGTTCCCTTTATTCTGCATATTGTTACAAAATGTACAGGCGCGGTGAGAAAGCTTCCCCGCAAAGCGGTTTTCGGGTTGCAACAAAATAGCAAGGGCAGGTAGTGTTGCCACATTTCGCGGGAAATCACCCGTTTGGCGACATTTGGCGATATAGCATGGACGGATGGAGAAACTTCTAGAACAAATTCTTACCGGTCTAGCCCAGAATGTTCTCGAACACAAGCCGAAAGCTATATAAACCTTGCTGGTCCGCAGTCAGTGTGTGTGTGTGCCTCTTCGAGAGGGCGAATGAGTGTGCCTCGCATAGAGTGCGAGTTAGTTAGTATCGAGTCGGTGTCTCGTCTAGCGAGTCAACCCCTGCGGAGTCGATCGAGTTGACAGCCGGGCAGGGAGTGCCGAATGGGTCGTCGAGTGCACCGAAAGAGTCTCGTAGTGTATCGCGGTTAGTGCATCGTCGAGAGAGCGTGTTGAGCTCGGGGAACGACTGAACCAAAGAGACGGGAGCTGTGCTCGGTGTGTCGTCGAAACCATCGCGAGTTTTAGCGTGGAGAGTCTCGAGAGTACGTGGAGTTCCGAGAACGACCAAGCAGAGTCGGGAGCTGTACTCTAGTGCTTTGCCATGAAGTTGTCTCCACCGTGATAGCCTGATAACCTGAAGGCTGTGTCGCTGATCTCGTCAGCGCGTTTATAGTAGTTCATCGACGACTGTAAAAACGTATTTTGAAGCTGTCCTGATTAATATGTGTAAATAAAGTGTGTTTCGATACTTCATCAAGTGTCATCATTATTCACTCCAAAGCGACGCGAACCCCGTACAAACGTGAAGGAAGAACGAGACGAGACACCGACTCGGTACTAACTCGCACTCTGTGCGAGACACACTCACTCGCCCTCTCGACGAGGCACACACACACACACACACTGACTGCGGACCAGCAGGGTTTATAAAGCTTTCGGCTTGCGTTCGAGAACATTCTGGGCTAAACTGGTAAGAATTTGTTCCAGAAGTTTCTCCATTCGTCCATGGTATATCGCAAATTTCGTCACCAAATATCGCCAAATGGGCGGTTTCCCGCCAAATATGGCAACTCTACCTTTCTTTGCCATTTTCTGGCAACCCTAAAACTGCTTCGCGGGGAAGCTATCTCACCCGCCTGTTCATTTCGTAACAATATACAGATGTCGGAGTCTACCATATTTCTTGTGTAGAAATACGTGGAGAAAAAGCAGTGTCCTGTTATATAGTAATTTAACGAAGGGTTCGAGTAAGAGATGTGGAGCTTATATTGTGAATTAAATTATATGTGCGTCTTCCCTGTGAGGCATTATTCTACAAATCTTGCCAATATTTTGAAGCAAGTTGTTTTAGTTGGTATTTGAAATTTGAACGAAATCATAGAAGGATGATTTAAATTCTATTTTGATTAAGAGCTGCTTCTTTGGCTAATTCATGTGCCTGATCATAACCAAAACGGCTACTATGTTCTTTGATCCATGAAATTTGAATTTTATAGTTTGGAATTTAGCCAAAAAGAGAATTTATGTCGGAAATCAATGTAGAGGAAGGTAAGAGATTCTTAAACACTAAAATAGCTGCTTGGGAGTCAGATTTTATGCTATATTCGTTGATATTTTTGAGGATGGCTATTTCAGTTGCTGCTTTTATGGCTGACAATTCATCCTGGAAAATACTATTATTATGAAGATGACTTTTTCATTTCATGATACTTGAAGGGGCAGTTAGAAAATACACTTCTGAACCACTTTTTTCTTCAGTTTGGGGGGTTCCACCTTTTTATCTAACAGCTTAATGTGTAGGACCCTCGTGAAAAACAGATAAGCGAATAACCGCTATTGTTCATGAACAGAGTCGTAAACTCAAGAAGGGTTAATTACCCTTTATTTCTCAAAATAAGAATTTAACAGTTGGCTCCTTTAAGTGAATAATCGCTCTAGTTCAGGAATAGAGTCGTAAACTCAAGAAGGATTAATTACCCTTTATTTCTCAAAATAAGAATTTAACAGTTGGCTCCTTTCTCAGAGCGTACAGCAAAGCCTCCACTAAGGGTTGAACTCAAAGTAATAAGAAATAAAACTTAACTAATGCTTAACTAAACAAATGTAGCCGAAGCTATCAAAAGTCTAAGTATTTGGCCCTTAAATATCGAATAAACTAGCAAGGGCCTGAAATACAGCCAAGCACAGTACAGACGTAGCCAAAAGGCAAACGCGCGCTAGTCAGAAAATCTGAGGCTCCCTCTCAGTAAACAGTGGAAAGAAAGTCAGTGGAACTTCGATTAAATACCACTCTTACGCATTTGCATTAACAGCGATTCTAAAAACACGTTCTGGTTGGAAATTGTAAGCTGAAATTAGGAAGACAGGAAAGTAGCTTTAACTAAAATGAACTGTTAAAATCTTAAGATAAACCTTGCAAGTTTTTGATCCATAAGTATATGCAATTAAAGATGAACTATTTGGATTTCTATCAGATATGGGGAATTTTATTTTGTTAAAGCGAAGTGCTGGATGACTGAGATTGGGATTGTTTTTCTATTGAAAATCATAGTTGATGGTTGAGAGACTTGATTCTTAAATTCTACAGCTTGGTTAATATTTAGGACTTTCAGGTAGGTGCTTTCCATTTCTGCACTTACTGATAGTGAAAGGGTAGCAGCTAAAATATGAAGTTCAAGTACGTACTATATTTGAAGTTGCGCGATATCATCGAGTATTGCAAAGAGTAAAATGCCTTTGAATTGAATTTAAGCATTTAATCTTTCTCGCTTTCATTGGTTGTGCCCTAATTCCGGCTCTGTAATTGACTTCTTTTGTTGTAATTGCTTTTACAAGAGTCCGTGTTATTTGGAGATTTAAGCCCCAGTTATATCCAATTATATATATTACACGTCGTAAGCAATTAACTATTGATGTTGTACAAAGTTTAATATTTTGTAGATGAGGAATCCAGGAGAATTTTTAGTCGATTGTTAACCTAAGGTACTAGATTGTATTCAAAGACTTGATCTTTTATTATTAGTGTTTACTAAACATTCTACATTGGATGTATGACGACAAGAGGGAGGTGTCGAACTTTTGGGTCCGATGCTATGTTCAGTGAGTACCTCCGTGGACCGCCTCGCTGGTGCGTTATCCCGGTGGGACCTTCTGAAGAAAGAGCCTGCGACTTCGGTCGACTTCCAGATGTCTTTCAGTAAATCGAATTACTGATAAGTTTTGTGCATTTTGACCCTTAGCTGCTTCTTTGGCTAGGGGCTTCTTGAGGCTGTCAGCTTCTTTGTTGCGTTTTGTACCTGCATGTGCTTTCAGCCAATTGACAAATTAGTGTTGAAGTGTTTTATGATTTTGAAGTTCTTTCTGTAATCCCTTGGATTAATTCTGATATGTGGTGCATGTTCGCAATGGCATTCATTGTTGAAAAACTGTCTTTGAAGATATATAATGTTTTTAGGGAATTCGTGATTTTGTTGTTTCCAGGAGCGCTACTGATTCCATTTGGAACACACTGTTTTATTGGTCTAAGTCGAACTGCTGTTCAATTGTCAAAATGGGGGTATAAGTAGATTTTGACTGCGCTATCTTTACCTTTTTCTAGGTTGAAACCATCTGTATAGAACTGGAGAGATTTCTATTCGTTTGATTCTTTTTCTTATGCTAAATGGAATGTTAATTTTCTTTTCTGGGTGGTGCTCGTATGGGCGTGCCGATCTCTCGTAATTCTTTGCTGTAGTTCTATTAAGTTGTAGCGGCTATTCTGTAATAGTTACAGTACTGCTTGCTGTCTTGTGGAATTCTTGTTCAACTCGTATAAAAAGCGGTGTGTTCTTACCGACCTGAAAAAGGGCCGAACCTGATGTTCTCTAGCTTTCTGTGTAGTTGAGAAGGAAGGGCCACTGGATTGCATGAAACTTTTTTTGCTTTCTTTTTGTCATCGGTTCTGTCCATATGGCTGCCCCGTATAGGATTATCTTCTCGATTACAGTATGGTAGATGAGCTTGTAAGGTTTATCTTAAGAGTTAATTTTGAGTTAAAGCCATTTTCCTATCCTTCTTAATTTCAGCTTACAATTTCCTGCCAGAAAATGTTTTCAGATTCGCGGTTAAATGCAAATGAAGGAAGAGCAAGTACTTAAAGTTGAAGTTCTACTGAGTTAGAGAGCCAGAGATTCTGAACAGCACGCTTTCGCCTTTTGGCTATACTCTCTCTAGAGCTATTTCTACACTCGGCCGTACTTTAGATCCTTGGTAGCTTCGCCGTTTAGTTAGCGTTAAGAGGCCAACTCCTGTAGATTTGTGATAGCTTCGGCTATATCTTTTTAGTTAAGTTTTATTTCTTAGAATTCTTGAGTTCAAACCAGGCTTTTCTATACGAGAACCGACTGTGGACTTTATTTGAGCAATAAAGGGTAATTAACCCTGAGTTTACGTTTCTATCTTTCTGTTTCTATTGTTCGCTTACCAGTTCTTAAAGTTCCACACATTTAGCTGTAAATTCTAGGTTGGAACATTACAAGTTTTTGGGTTGGTTTTTCTCATTCTCCATCATATTCCATTCATTCTTTTCAGAATGGTTGTGATTTTGAAGGTCTTGCTTATAATACAGTCTAGATGCTCTATAAAGTTGAGCTTTTTATCAATGATGATGCGCAGATATTTTAAAGAGTTAAATATTTTTATTTTATTTCTTTCGTTTTCGAATCTTGGAAATCTTGTTATCTTTTGTGAGGGTTGTTAGATAATCAGGGCTTGGGAATTTTTTGGAGAAGTTATTAGTTTTTGCTGTTTCCTTAGAGAATTGAAACTTTTTAGCGTGTTGTTTCCATTTCTTTATAACTCGTCTGGAGATATAACTCACGACAAAAGCGATGCATTTCGAGTGTTGGAACCATTTGTGCTTTATAATTTTCTGTAAAAGAAATGTACGAAGGGACGTCATTCAGGATGTCTTGTTTCGTCCTATAGTGTAAGCAGCGTTAAAGCATCTTTCGATCATTCGGAGTGATACCGCATTTTAAACAGTAGACGTTTTAACAAAGAAACGTTTTTGAAGTCAGAAACAAGTTCCTATTACGTCAGAATCACTTTTTCTGTCAGGTTTCTTATTCTGTGAGCTTTCCGTTCTTTTCTGTCCAACTGGTTCCACATGATCAGCGTTTTTAAACAATCAAGTTATCCAAAATGATTTAACAAGCGGTTTCTGACAATGTTAGGTGATGTTAGGTAATTCGAATATAGGCACACGGCGGCTATCTGCCTAAAGGGAGGGATGCGTTCGTGGAAAACTTTCTAAGGAAAACTTGCGTATTTACGTTACTCATGGAGAAAATCACGAAAGCCGAACATACAGCCAGCCCGTTCGCGTGGGATCGAACCCAGAGCGAACGTTCAGTATTCAGTGGTCTAACCATTCGACAGTTGGTGGGCCTAGTATATGGTAACCCCAAAACAGGCATTTTACCAGTACCTCTAGGCACAGCGAAAGCCCTTGGGCGCATGTCTGTCTGTTTCGATGAATATTACTTCTAAGGTGTCAAAGTGATTACATTTTTCGTAAATTTCCTCTATCAACATTTTCCGCGAACTTCTTAAACAGAGGAATATACAAATTTTACTTGTAACTTATAAGTGCATTGTTAACTGAATACATGAAAATAAGGGGAAACATTTCAGCAAGTAATCTTTAATCAGTTTTCTTGCGATATTAGAAAACTGATGCACATGAATAATCTAATTGATATTCTGAGGGGGGGAAGAATTAGGATTTCTGTTATAATGGAAATGAACCATAACCAAGAAATAGTTATAGTACTGAAATGTCTTTGCTTAAAACATGTGGCAACGATACTAACTGACTTCAGTAAACCCAGCATCTAAAATAAAGGATCCGAATGTCGTTTTGGAATAACGAAATATATGCATATACTATAAACACAAAAAAAAAGTAGAATAGTCTGTTCAGAAAAGAAAAACCGTAATGAAATATGAAATTTTAAGATATTATATTTCTGAAAAGTAAACAGTTTGAGTTTTGGGAGCGTAAACTAGTCCAAATTCCTAACAGACTTAAAGCGAATTAATGCTGTGTCTGAAATAACAACACAGACTTGAAAAAGTTTAAATAAGCAATTTTATTAAACAGACCGTTTAACATAAAATGCACTTCTCGTGATAAACAGTCAAATTCAAAATTTAAAACCTATATTAGTAGTCAAAGATTTCATAATTAAATTTAAATCTAAGCTAGCTCATTTAGCCGTGTAACAATTCTATCAACTTTAACCGGCGTAACAATTCACATATCGTCAACAAGAAAGCAAAGCCGAATAATTACAAACTTATCAGAGCTGGCAGGAACTATGTAATGTGGCGACGGGGCGCAGAAACATGTTCTGTCTTACAATCCTAAAACCTCAGCTAACTTACTGTCTAACTGATTTACATTCTGGCGAGGAAATGGAAAAGAGAAGTTATAATAAAGGCTGAAATTATAAATAACTGGTTAGTTTCAAATAATAACCTTCTAAACTTTAGGAAGGATTAGATTGGAATTAATGTCATTAAACAAAATAAATAAATATTCATGAAAATGAAAAGCTTCAAGGAAATCCAACCCACCAGTTGAAAGAGATTTATGGATAATTTATTACAGGAACCATAGAAAGTAAAAATTTTCACATAGAAAGTAAAAAAATGGTAAAAAATGAAGTGTTCATTCTTGATTAGCTATCGAAAATGTGTTTATTTCTTCATTCTACGTAAAACATTCATGTTCACCGAGGCGAAATTTTAACGCTTTTTTATTTGCACGATAATTATTAGTCAAAAGGGACTTTGTCCCTGTAGGACTATTGTTTTCGTTTTGCGATTTTCCGTTGAATGACTATAAATGTCCGTTTCACTTTTCAAACTGTTGCCCCCAAATTTAAATTAGAATTTTACATTATATTTGAAGAAATTAAATAATGAAAAATCTTCATAAATGTATGTATATTTCTCGCATTGTGATAACACAACGGTACATAGAGCCATCGAATTTTGAATGACGTAATTCTCCTACGAATATGGGCATATGGAACACCAAATTTGAAATTTAGAATTTGTTTTGTTAGCGATTCATATTTTGTATAACTTTAACGAATTTTTGAGTAACAAACTCAACGGTTTAAAAGCGAGAAATGGCAACACTACGGCGGGCGCGGAACTGTGTATCGGAAATTCTAAAGATAGGCTCATTTTAAAATTATTTTGCGACATTGCTACACGGTAAAAAAAAAAGTTCGCTCTTTACAGGCAAAAATTTTGTAAAGTTACAGAAATCAAAAAGTTACACAAGAATTTCCTGTAATGGTAACAGGTTGAAAGCAAACTGTGGCGGGTACAGCAGATTTGTTTGTAGCATTACAGATAATGTTTCAGAAGCCGCGCGGAAGAATCACGTGACTGACTGAAAATTAGCCAATCAGGAGAAAAGTGTTTGAAAGCTAGTTGCAGAAAAAACATGGCTGAATGCATGTTGGTTGTATAGAGCAGGTAAGTAAGAAAATGTTTACAATTACTGTTTGAAATATTTTTTTGTTCATTTTATGCAGATTATTCTCATGCACTTTGCACTGTTACATGTTTTGAGTAAGTATTTAAACGTTTAAGCTTAGCGATTAATTAATATCAGTGTTCGTAATGTCTAATGAGTTGAAAGAGTGCAAAATATTTATTCCAAATGCAGATCTAATAGTAGTATTTTGTCATTGTGCATCCGATAAATTACGCCTTAAATTGCCCGTATTATTATTTATAACTAATTATTCCAAAATTTAATCACTGTTGTAGTATTTAATTGAACCGGTAACGTGGTTGTTGAAAACAAATTAATTACAGTGTCTCACAGAAGTGATGGGACACTTGTGCTTTACAAAAGGAAACTGTAATAAAATAAATTAAAAAAACATGTAAACATTTTTTGTGGGTGTGTTTCATACTTAAATTTAGTAACAATTATTACATAACATACATTTTCTCAAAATATTAATTTAATAAAAATACAATTGTTTAAAACGGAGCAAAAAATGGCTCACATAAGTGATGGGACACCATTAGATACTACTACGTACTACAATAAAAATATTTTTTGGGGTTTTTATTTTTACTCAAAAGCAATTGGCAATAATTTATAAAATCGTCTGCAGTATTTCTCAGTCTGTTTTGGAATTTTTGTGTTTGGTAGCTCTGAGCAGCCATGAATGCTAAACGAAAAGAAACTTTGCCTGAAGTTCGAAAATTAGTTATTAATTTGCATATTGAACATGGAAAATCTATAAGAAAAGCTGCTGAAACAGTTAACTTGAGTCATTCAACAGTCTTCAAGATCATTAAACGATATAAAAAGAATCATATGATTCAGGATAAAAGAAGACCTGGCCGACCATCAAAGCTATCCAATGGAATAAAGCGAATTATCGTTCGAAATATTAAAAAAAATCCAAGAATGAGTGCTCCTAAAGTTTCTGCTGATTTACAAGAATTATATGGAGTAATTGTTAATCCTGAGACTATTAGAAGACTAATTCGATCTGCTGGATATCACGGTGGAGCAGCCGGGGGAAAATTCTTCGTAAGTGAAAAGAATAGAAAACTCAGACTGGCTTTCGCAAAATCCAACATAAATAAGAATTCTGATTACTGGAATGAAGTTATATTTGCTGATGAGAGTAAATTTAATATATTTGGTTCTGACGGTAGAATATTGGTGTGGAGAAAACCCAGAAAAGAACTTCGTAAACAGAACTTGGTGCCAACAGTAAAACATGGTGGAGGAGGAGTTATGGTATGGGGGTGTATGTCGTCCGCTGCAGTTGATAATCTTGTTTTTATTGACAGTATAATGGATTGGTACAAGTATATTGACATTTTAAATCAAAATTTGAAATCTTCAGCACGAAAATTGAACCTTCTTAACGATTTTAAATTCTACCAGGACAATGACCCCAAGCACATTGCTTTAAACGTTAGACTCTGGCTGCTGTATAACTATTCTGAAATAAAAAAAACACCACCACAATCTCCAGACTTAAATCCCATAGAGAATATTTTGCAAGACTTGGAATAAAGAATTCGCAAACACACCATTTCTTCAAAACAACAATTAAAATCGGTGCTTAAAGAAGAGTGGGGTAAAATCACAAAAAAATTAGTCAAATCCATTCCAAGAAGATTAAATCATGTTTTAAAAGTAAAAGGAAATCCAAAAAATATTAAAACCTTTTAAAAAGTAAAATTTTTGGATAAATATTTGATGGAAAAGTAAGTGTCCCATCACTTATGTGAGCCATTTTTTGCTCCGTTCTAAACAATTATATTTTTATTAAATTAATATTTTAATATTTTGAGAAAATGCATGTTATGTTATAATTGTTACGAAATTTAAATATGAAACACACCCACAAAAAATTTTTACATGTTTTCTTAATTTATTTTACTACAGTTTCCTTTTGTAAAGCACAAGTGTCCCATCACTTTTGTGAGACATTGTATGTTAGCGTTCGTTTGCAATCGTCTGACCAAAGAACGTTTGACATCTTTTTTCCGCCAGACCTTGCGAGAAAAGTTTATGTAAATATTTAGAATTCTGAGTATTTTTTGCTTACTAGGTGTTTACGTACCTCGTATTAGAATGGCGCCGACATGGATGACGCAGTTTCGACTTTGATTATACTTAATAAATTCAGTCACTCTCGGTCTATTTCAACCAAACTGAATACATTTAATAATATAACATTCACACGTAAACATTTAGTAATAATTCAGAAGTACAGATAAGCATAAAATAATAATTACAATTGTTACAGGCCAGCTACGCTTTTAGCGACCGAATCCTACGAACGACAAATCTCAAAAGCATGTTGCCAACACAGGGCAACGAAAAGGTAGAAATTAATTCGACAGGCGTGGAAGTGAACATACTCCCACCCTATCAGGTTTAGTCCTGATACACAGGCAAAGGTGAAAGTTTATTAATTCCTCTCTTGAAAACACCAGTTTTAGTTTTGACAGTGGCTACGCGAGCTAAGCCGTCCTTGCCCGGATGGACATCGATGATCCGTCCAATAGGCCAAGCTAGCGGTGGAGATCCATCTTCGATGATAAGAACCACCGTGTCGATTTTTATATTGGGTCTGTTGTACTGCCACTTGGATCTCTGCTGAAGCGAAGTCAAGTATTCCTTTTTCCATCGCTTCTAGAATCCCAGACGTAGATTCTGTACAAGTTCCCACCTAGAACTCCTTGTGCGTAAATTCTGATGGTTCTCTGGAAAGGAAGTTAAAGTATCACCTGTAATGAAATGATAAGGGGTTAAAACATTAATACAGTCAATATCAGTATCGTTCACGTAAGTAAGTGGACGTGAATTCAAAATAGCCTCGATCTGGGTAAGTAGTGTTGAGAACTCTTCGTAGGTTAAAATAGTCTCTTTCAATACTCTTCTCAGATGAAATTTCGCTGAGCGAATGCCGGCTTCCCATATTCCTCCGAAGTGGGGCGAAGCAGGCGGTATAAAATGCCATTCAATAGATGACTTAGTTAGTTCTCGGGAAACCGATTCCGTGTCATACAAGGAAGACCAAATCTGATTTAGTTCTTGTAGTTTTTGGCATGCTCCCACAAAATTGGTACCGTTGTCACTGTAAATGTGCCGTGGTGCACCGCGACATGAAATGAAACGTCTAAGTGCAGCGATAAACGAGTCTGCCGTCAGGTCACTGACTGCTTCTATATGCACAGCTTTAGTCGACAAGCAAACAAACAGAGCTATATAGCCTTTCGTTGTTTTAGAGCCACGACCCTTATTAAATTTCATGGTAATAGGACCAGCGTAATCCACACCAGATGCGTAAAAAGGTCGTTCCAAAGTCACATCGTTCCAAAGATGTTCAGGTAAGTCACCCATCAATTGCGGGTTTGAAGCAGCTTTAAATCGATGACATATTAAGCAATGGTTGACACAACTGCGTATCAGTTTCTTTCCTTCAATTATCCAGTAAGATTGTCTGATGAGGTGTGATAATAAAGAAGGACCAGTATGAAGGTAAGTAATATGAAGTTCTTTCACTAGTAATTCGCTAAATTTATGTCGAGAAGGAAGTATGACAGGATGTTTGATGTTAAATGCTAAAGATGAATTTCGAAGACGTCCTCCCACCCGTAAGAGACCATCTTTATCTACGAATGGATACAAAGAACGTAGTTGGCTCTTCTTGGGTAAAGGTTTCTCTTCTTTAACACATTGTAAATCATCTTTGAAATAATGATTCTGAATCCAACGAATAATGAATTTTTTTGCTACTCGAATCTCTAGAAATGTTAGCGGCATAAGGCAGCTGGAGTTAATGCCACTACGTGAAATGTTCTGAGTAACATGATGCTTCTTGCAATTAGTAATAAATCTTTGGCAGTAAGCCAGAATACGAACAATTTTACAACGCGAAGAATAATGCTCGAACAAATTAGCTAATAAATCATTCGGTTCACGTATATGAGAAATAAAAATAGGATCAGATCTTTGTTCGGCCTTTACTTCAGCATCATCTTCAGATTTTAATTCATATTCAGGCCATTTTTCCTCTTCCTGACGCAACCATGGTGGACCATTCCACCACAAAGTACAATTTGGTAGGAGTTGAGGTTCAATACCACGAGAAGCAATGTCTGCAGGATTCTGTTTAGAGGGAACATGATTCCAATGTTTAATAGGTATCACTTCTATGATTTGAGATGTTCTGTTTGCCACAAAAGTTTTCCACTTACGTGGATGAGCTGATAGCCAAGACAGAACTACCTTGGAATCCGTCCACGCAAAGATTTTAAAATCAAACTTCTTTAAAATGTTCAATAGAGATCTCATTAATCTGGTCAACAAATACGCAGCACAGAGTTCTAATCGAGGAATGGATACTTTCTTTATAGGCGCGACTTTAGTCTTTGATACCAAAAGATTAACCTTAAGCGTACCATTGCACCTTTGGCGACAGTAAATGGCTGCTGCATAAGCCTGCGAGGATGCATCAGAAAATCCATGTAGTTGGATAATACTGTCCGTTGTAAGTATGACACATCTCGGAATTTCACAATTATTGATTTGACTGAATGTCTCTTGAAATTTAAACCAATCATCTGAGATATGCTGGAGAACAACTGAATCCCAGTCGCCTTTAACTAACCATAGTTTTTGATAGAATATTTTAATCAATATAGTGCAAGGAGATAAGAGACCTAAAGGATCGAAAATGCGAGCAGATTCTGCTAATATGCGTCTTTTTGTTATAGGTGTGTTGATGTGCAGTGTAGCTTTAAAACTGAAGGTATCAGTAGTTGAATTCCAAAAAAGTCCCAAGACTTTCGAACTCGAATTAGGAGATATCTCAAAATCAGAATTCAATGAACAATGTTCCTTAAATTCAGTTAAGAATTCTACAGAATTTGAATTCCACTTCCTCAAATCGAAACCACGTGCATGTAAAATTGAAGATATTTCCTTGCAGACAAATACTGCATCATCAACTGTATTTGCACCCGACAATAAGTCGTCCATATACATATCCTCTTGCAATATACGAGATACATCTGATTCCTCTTTAGACTCTAAAGCTATCTGCTTCAGACATCGAGTTGCTAAAAATGAAGCAGAGGAAAGACCATAAGTAACTGTTTTCAACTTGTACGTGCGCATTTTATCACTGGAATTGTATCGCCAAAGTATCAATCGATAATTCTGATCTTCAGGGGCTACCATCACCTGACGATACATCTTCTCCACATCGGCTGTGAAAACAATTTTAGGAAATCGAAAATTAATCAAAATCTCAAAAATATCTCTTTGTACTTTCGGACTTACCCCTAAAAGAGAATTCAATGATATACCATTTTCAGATTTGCAGGATGCATCAAAAACTACTCTTAATTTTGTCGTTGTGCTAGAAGGTTTAATTACCGCATGATGAGGAAGATAAAACTTTTCTGTATCCGATCTGTTAGATAAATCATCATTAATAACGGTCATATGTCCTAACTGTTCATATTCACGTATGAAATCTTTATACTGTTTTTCAAATTCCGGATTATCTTTGAATTTTCGTTCCATGGAACGCAACCTAGAAATTGCTGCCGGTTTTGAATCACCCAACTTCAAATGCGATTTATAAAATGGAAGTTTTACAACAAATCGCCCATCTGAATTAACAGCATGAGTGTTTTGAAAATGTGATTCACAAAATTGTTCCTCAGTTGTCAGAAATTCCTTCTTCCCAACATCGACAATATCCTCCATTTCCCAGAAACGTTTAAGTTCGTAATCAATATTTATATTATCTTCTAACTTTATGAAGTGTGCATTTGCTGTTTTTGGGCCTTCCATATTATTTCCGACCTTCCCAGCAATCACCCAACCGAAAATTGTATTTTGAGCTACAGGCTCATTTTTCGAACCATATATTTGGCCACATCTTAAAACGGAGAAAAAATAATCAGCTCCTAAAATCAAATCAATTTCTTTGGGTTGAGCAAAATTCGGATCCGCTAACGGAATAGATTTAATGTATTCTATATGCTTTACATTAATCACTTGTTCCGGCAATGGCAAAGTTAACCTATCCAAAATGTATGCGTTAACATCAATTACTTGATTATTTAATTTTGACCGAACTTTAAAATCAACAGAACCACGAGTTGTGGAAGCTGGCACTCCGCCATTTCCACGCAAAAGTAACCTTTCATTTGTCCTTTTTAATCCTAATCTTCGAAAAGCTCGTTCAGAAATAAACGAACTTTCACTTCCGGAATCCAGCAATAATTTAATTTCGATAGTTTCGCCACTGGATGAAAATGCGAGTGCGAGAACTGTAGGCAAAATCGCCGAGTTGCAATTTTGAATCGTATTACTGACAACTACCTGACCTTGACCCTCGCATGATTCATTCGAAATTCTCTCTGGAGTGCTTTCGTTTTCATTTGGCGCTTTTAAAAGCTGTACGTTGTTAGCTTTAATATCTTCATGCAACAAACTATTATGCGTTTTTGAATTACACAAATTACACTTTAACTGTGAATTACAGTTTTTGATTAGATGTGAATTTAAACATAAAAAACACAATTCTCGTTTCCATACAAAGTTCTTTCTAGCAGTAACATCCAAATTCTTAAATTTAACGAATTTATATAACGCATGAAGTCCGTTACATTTCGAACATTTAGTATTACTAAATTTAGAATTCTGTAATGTTTTAGAACTAACATTACTACTTTTATCAACAACTTTAGCTTCCGCTTCTTTATTTATGATAATTTCGAGAGAAGAACACCTTAAATTTAAAAATTCAAAAAATGATTCCAATGTAGGAAAATCATCTTCCGCTGTTTTCTGTGCCCATAACTTTCGAGTTTCTGAATCTACCTTTTGAAGCAACATAAATATTAACCATGGATCCCTAGAAGTTGCTTTGTCACCAAGAGCTTTTAAACCTCTGATAACTTCATCGGAAGTATCAGCTAATTGCCGTAAATTAACATTATCAACCTGTGAAATACATTTTTGATCCATAAATGTTTTAAATTAACGATTGTACGATTTGTTTCTTTTTATCGTACCTAGCGAGCAATTTTGCCCATGCTTCTTCATAAGAATTATTTGATAACGGAATATGTTTAATTATAGAAGCTGGTTCATCAGCAAGTGATTCGATTAAATACTGAAATTTCTGTATATTCGATAAAGAAGTATTATGTACTGTTGCAACAAACAAATCTTTAAAATTCATCCAGTCATTAAAGTTACACGAAAAAATAGGAATATTCAACTTAGGTAACTTAAAGTTACTAATATTAGAATTTCTTGTAACATTTGGCACATTAGCCGCATTTAATACATCTAATAAATTTTTATACTGAAGTTTCAAACTAAAATACTTCGATTGAAAATCTTCAATTTCTGACTGTTCTTCTGGTAATTGGGCATCAAATTTATCAAAATCTGAATAAATCCTCTCTAAGCGCTCTAGATGCAAAATTACTTCATTTTTAGATAAATTGGAAAAAATAGTATTCTGAAGCCTTGTGAAGGCCGCTTTTGCCCTACCACGCAATCTAATGACAGTAGCTTGATTTATAATAAGTAATCGAAGTATTCAAGTTCAAAATCAAAATCAATACAAAATAGATATAAAACTTCAAGAATCAAATTTAGATGTAAATCGAACTAAAAAATCATCACTTATCTGTATTTGAACTGCTGACGAATTCTTGATATGATCTCGTCGGCGTGCCTCCAAATGATGTTTACGTATTTCGTATTAGAATGGCGCCGACATGGATGACGCAGTTTCGACTTTGATTATACTTAATAAATTCAGTCACTCTCGGTCTATTTCAACCAAACTGAATACATTTAATAATATAACATTCACACGTAAACATTTAGTAATAATTCAGAAGTACAGATAAGCATAAAATAATAATTACAACCGTTACAGGCCAGCTACGCTTTTAGCGACCGAATCCTACGAACGACAAATCTCAAAAGCATGTTGCCAACGCAGGGCAACGAAAAGGTAGAAATTAATTCGACAGGCATGGAAGTGAACACTAGGTTTAGTTTATTCTTTCTTTAGGATTACCTGATTAATTATACTTGGTTTATAATTCAGTCTAATAATATGTTTATGTACGAGTGTGTTATGAAATAAAATTACAAAAACTTGAACAACGCGGTCGAGAATCGACCTTATACTTTAGTGTAATAATATTATTTTTTTCACTGGTATTAATTTCTTACGAAAATGTCATAATTCCAAAATGGTGTGGTGTGGTGTATTTAATTATGGCAAAGCACACTAGGGCTATCTGCCTAAGGGGAGGGATGCCTTCGTGGAGGACTTTCTAAGGGAAACTGGCTCGTATACACGTTACACATGGGGAAAACCACGAAAACACCCATGCAGCCAGCCCGTTCGCGGGATTCGAACCTCGGACCGAACTACCAGTGTTCAGCGACTTTACCGCTCGGCCGCTGGTGGGCCCTCGTTCAAATAAAAGAAATTTATGAAGGTCTGATGTTTTAGATATGAAGATTAATTTTTTTAAATATTATTTTAACCAAATTAATTTCAAATTTAAGTAAGTATTCATGCCTTTCAGTAGCATTATTTTTGGAAATCTTAAATTAAATAACTGAATGCAATATTTCTTGTTAATAAAAGAAAAGCAATGTTATGAAAGACTAGTGAAGTCGATTTGAAAGTTCTAATTACGAAAAACCTTTTTTAAAAAATAATTTATTTAAAGAAAAGTTTTTAACGTAAAACTTCAAAACTCACACATGTGGAATATTAATTCTATATATTTTATATTATTCTTATGTTATTGATTAATTTCATAGCATTTCATGTGACACTAGTAGTAATTATTAATGAAATTTTATGCAGTTTCTAATCTATGTTTTGATTTTTTATTAATTACGTAAGGTTACATAAGGTTTAAAATTATTTATTAATTACGTAAGGTTACATAAGGTTTAAAATTATTTATTAATTGCGTAAGGTTACATAAGGTTTAAAATTATGTAAGCTACAAAAACCTTCTGCATCTATTAATGCATGCAGAAGTGAATGAAATTATGCCAGTGAAAGTTTTTAAAATCAAAAACAAATTTCTGTGGAAAATTAAAGTTATAAATTCTAAAAGGAGGGAATTTGAAAGTTATCAAATAAACCAAAGTGTTGGTTTTGCAGTTTTGCAGAAGAATTTTTATACTTTGCAGAATGGGAATATGATGCTTGGTTTTGTTAGTATTAATTATGACAACTGAATTAATTGCAACTTAAACACGTAATTTATAATTTTCTAATTTATTTTGATCATGTATATTTCATGTGTCATAAGTCTTTAAAATGAACTTAATTCTCATCATATTTATTAACACAATTTTTTTTAAAGAAGAAAAATTCACATTTGTTTTGCTTAGTTGCACACGAAGATACATGCCTATATATATATAGAGAGAGAGAGAGAGAGAGAAAGAGGAGTTATGTTTACTTGCACACGTTTTTCTTCCTTTTTACTAATATTATAGTATGAAAATCAAGGGGGGAAATTAAGCAATCAATTTAATTTTGCAGGATGTGATTACAGTTAGATCATTACAGTAAGATAACCAATCAAAAATATCCATGAATGAACTACTGGTAACTATCATATTATTATTTAAAAGAGACCTACATTCCAATAAGAATGCTTAGTAACATTAACATTTCAGTATCTGATAATAATAATTTTCATTCCTACTTCCCTATACTTTGAATTTCTTATTATTGTCCACTGCTACTCCCTAGACCTCAAAGCATTTAATGCATCTGGAACTGCAATTTGTGTCGTCTTCTACAGCATGCAAGTTATCACCGTTCAGTTTGTACTACCACGAGCAATGATCTTCAGAATTACAGTATTGCGTTGCATTTTCCACCCCACGCAGCTTTAGAACCAGATTCTCAAAATTCAAAAAATATTTGCAGAATTTTCCCCTTTTTAATGCATTCAGAAAATGAAGATCCCAAGATTTTAAAATTGATTTATCGACATAATGATTGTTTTCGTCATACTAACAAAGGCAAACTTTTGCACACTAAAGGCCCCGTTGTTGAATCTTTCTCTTCTAACTGTTGAATATTATGTCAGGCTAATAAAAAAATAATCTGTGATAGTTAAAGCAAATACCAACTGCCATTCACTGTGCAATTTTGCCATATCAGCTGCATATTCACCTTCTCTAATTATTTATGTATGATCTGAGGCCTAAGGAGTTGCAAGAACAACAATGAGAATGAAAGAAATTCAAATTATAAAGAAGTAGAAAATGAGATAACTTATTAGATGTTGCAATTTTATGTATTCTTATTGAACTATAGGTTTCTTTTAAAGAAATAATATTGTGATAGTAGTAGTTTATCCATGATTACTTTTCATTTGTTATATTATTACTGTGACTGTGTCCTTTGGAAATTAAATTATTCGCCTAATTTTTCCCCCTCAATTTTCGGAAGATAAAATTAGTAAATATAAGTGGGAATATGGCATCAAGAGCATTAGATATCCCCATTTCCTTGAAGCTGTTCACTATTATTGTTTCAACAATGATAGGCCATGCACCCAAAATCCCCTAGCAAATCAGTTAGTAAGATGAAAACGACCACTATGCGGACGAAAAATTTAGGGTAACTCGTTTTGTGAGCGCCTTAAGGATGACAAACATTACCAAAATCATTAAAACATATTCAGAATCCTGTGCTAAAAGAAAGCTAGGGGGAAAATGTTGTCCGAGTCCCAGTGATTCATTTGGACGAATATGTAATATTGTTTTAGAAATTTAAGGTAATAAATACAATATTTTTCGAATGCTACAATAGTTCGAGAAATTTATTCAAGTTATGAATTCTGAATATAAGTATACAGTATATTATATTTAATAACTATGGTGGCTTCATATATGAAAAGATTTGCATATTGGCTGTTTTTGTATAATGAACCTTCTCTAAGCTAGCTATACGTGATTCCTGAAGATTTTGATCTTCAATGATAGTGGGCATCCTAGAGAAGTTATGTTTACTAATTAGTTATTTTATGAGGAATGCTGAGTAAGTTTAAAAAGTGGTTGACAGGGGTAGTTTGTCGTAATGAGACGGTTCACTGTAATCCAATATTTTAAAGAATTTAAGCTTTTCTTAATTTCTTAAGATATTATAAAGAAATATGCTTAAAAGTGTTATATAAGCACACGTTTAAAACATCTATTAAAATAATTTTTATAAGCTTTTTAAGAGCATGGTTATGATTTAAAAAAAATGTTTTTTTCTTTATTTAGGAGGCATGGTTTACAAATAGGGAAAAACCATTCATTTTTTCCAAGCAGTCGAAGCGAATTTTTATGAAATGTTATATTGTGTATTGTGTTATTTTTAATTAATTCTTTTTTCAGATTTTATGTAAAGTTTATGAATTAAGTAATAAATTATTTTTACTTCTGTATTTTAATTAGCATATTATTTGCTTCATAATATTTCACAATAAAATTATAAATTCAATAAACTTCTTAATTAACATGCTGTATTATATATATATATATATATATATATATAGGGCAAAAAGTTTGTTTTCTGGTGTCACATGTATATTTCACAATTTTGTATGCAAATCTCGAACTTTATAATAAATAGGAATACTTTTTTAGTATCACTTTCTAAATGGTAAATATTAAGCTTAAATTTATTACATATCATGTTTGTAAAAAATTATAAGTAAAATTAAAATGCATTAAATTTTAAGATAAAGTGAAGTATTAATTTTTGAAACAAATTTGTTAAAGGCATAATTGTATTGAGCATTAAGAATTTTAATGGAAGCAAGGCTTTGAAAATTAAGGTCAGTTGGTGAAGTTTTATACTTATTCAAAAAACATGACATTAGGCTTTTAATGAAAGACTTCTTTCTATCTGTTAATTCAAAGGAAATTATTTGAAGGTAAGTTAAAAACGTTATGCATTTACCATCTATTATTTCAAACAATAGCAGACTGTTGACAAGCACTAAGTGCAGATAAGAATAAAAAGATTAGTTGGACGTTGTAATGCAAGCTTATGAACAAAATTTTGAATTCCTTGTAGTAACAAAATGAAGTTCATTGCTATGTTGAATTCTAATTTACTGAAAATGTCATTTTTTAGAAGGAGAGAATATAATATTTTTGAAACATAAAGAACAGCTTTTATGAGTTCTTCATAGAAATATTTCATAAAATGTCTTTTACAGTAATAATATGATCATATCAACATGCAACATGTTTACTCATATAAGTTAAATCGAAAGCAACATGTGTCTATTTTAGCTAAAATTACTAAAAAGAAAGTTCTAGAACATATCTTAGTAATTGACACTAAAACATGCAAATAAAGCATATTGTTTTTTTTTCAGCTATTTTACAGGCTAAATATAAATTCCAGATGCCATTTCATTATTTTATATAAAGGATATACATGTAATTTAATGTAAGGAGTAGCATATCAATTTGAACTTAATTATCAAATTAAGCTCAAATCGATTATTAATCAAAATGATATATATACATACAGATATCATTGTTTTACTCAAAACATATTGATTTCAATGTATTTTATTATAATAAGCATCATTTTAGACAAAAATCTATTACTTTCATAGACATATCCTTTAGTATTTCATCTATGAAAAATATATTCTACACACATATAATTACTTAATGAGATATTAGAAGGAAATAATCTGAAACCTTTACAGATACAATCATTGGAATTTTACGTAAGAAAAGTATCTTCTACTCACATAATAACTTGCTGAAACAATACAAGCAAATAACCTGTAACGGTTACAGATATATCTGTTGAGATTTTACATGAGAAAAATATGTTCTCTTTACATAATTATTTGCTGTAATATTACTAGCAAATAATATGTAACCATTACAGATATATCGTTTGGGAATTTACATGAGAAAAATATGTTCTACTTACATAACTATATGCTGTGATATTACAAGAAAAAGATCTGTAACCATTACAGGCAAAACTCTTGTAATGTTACAAAGAAAACACCTGTTTCTGTTACTCAAATAACCCATGGCATCCCAGTTTCCATGAGTTTTCTTAGTAACCTTACAGATTTTTTTTTACAGTGTACTGAACTGAATTTTATGGTTTAAGTGGAAAGAACATGATATTTAATAAATAAAAGTAACACACAAAACATTGGAAAAAACCCCTTTGGACGTAATTTAAAATCTGAAACCTTTCAGATTTTTTTAATGTTATTATTATTATTATTATTATTATTATTATTATTATTGTTATTATTATTATTATTGTTATTATTATTATTATTATTATTATTATTTTATTATTATATTATTTTTTTAATCCCAAAGCACAGGGAGAAGGTATGCTCTAAATTTCCCCAAGAGTTTAAATCAAAGAATCAAACAACAAACAACTGATATACGAGAAAATAACCTGAAGGTTCAACTTCTACAGAATCTGAGCAATTTTATAACGGTCAGATCGATGAAACAGAAGAATGCTAAGTTTATTGGGTGTAATGTCTGTTTTGATGACAAGATAAAAATGTTTTAGAGACTTGAGAAAAACAGGCGAACAGTAAGAAAAAAAGCGATGTGCGGCAAGAATTAGTACCATTGGTTTATTGCGAATAATTAGAATAGAATGGAAAGAAAGAGAATTATCCAAATTATGTTTAATGCGAAGAATTGGAATATAAAGAAAGGAAGAGTATTATTGAAATCGGATTTATTATAGATAATTAGAATATACTGGAATGAAAGAGAATTAGCAAATTTAATTTCAATTGTGAACCGGATGCTTAGATCAACCGAATTCATCTCAGTTGAGTCTTCTTTATTGTTGTCAAAATGCGCGGAAGTGTCATCTATGTAGAGATTCCTGAATCGAAAAGACGATTTTTTAAATAATTTGATCTCAAAATAGTATATGTAAATGTCAGCAGATACTGGTCTGGAGGGACTACCACGAAAACACACATGCAGCCAGCCCGTTCGTGGGATTCGAAGCTCGGACCGAACTACCAGTGTTCAGGTACTTAAACACTAGGCCGCTGGTGAGCCCAGTCCCTTCATACAAGGCAAAAGTGGTCCACCTGGGGAGCTGCCTCCACAATAAAGTGATCACTGCGTCTTGCCCTAGTAGAGGCCAATGCCTATAATGGCTAGTGCCCACCATTGGGGAAGAAGGGAACCTCTTGTCTGATCCTGCGAGAAAGATTAATATTAAAGACATTAATACGAGGTTAGTATGAACAGTTGGAAGATTATTATATTCGGTGAGATTAGATGATTGCGATACGAGTTTTGAAATTTAAAAGCAATTTACTTTTAATTTCGATTATAATAATTTATTTGACAAAAACACCTTATTAACAGGAGTGAACTCAACGAACAAAGGCCATTTTTTATTTGGTAAATTCATTTAATTTTTGCTATCAAATGTAAAGACTTTATATAACTCTAGCTAAAGTACCCGATGCCAGTTAAGCTAGATTGAGAGTAATGTATCTAACAACAGAGAGAACGATACCGTTGTAATCCTTCTCTAATAACGATGCAAAAAATACGATTCATAGTCATACATTTTTCAGTCTGATGCGATATGGAACCCATATAAAAATTTTTGATACAAAAATAAACTACCGTATTTATTCGAATCTAATGCGCCATCGAATCTAATGCGCATCCCCATTTTAAAACTTTAAATAATAAAAAAATTGTTTGTCGGCGAATGTAATGCGCATCAACGGTATGAGGAATTTATTGAATCTTATTTTATACAAATATGGATTTGTATAAAAACTATCAATCAGTGGTGTGATAATTTTATTTAAATTTAGATACCATATTTTATACAACAATGGATTTATACATAAAGTAGCAGAGCATAGAATTAACCTATTAGTGGGCTATTGTTATGTGAAACAATCATTGTTAATTACCACTATCGTATATACGGTCGTAAAATGTTATGATGCTTCTTTGGCGAAATGAAGCAACTCCAAGGATGGAACACAGCAATAACATTTATTTAACACTCGAAAAAATAAATGGCGACATACAAACAAAAAGAGAAAACATATTCTAACATTTAAAAATAAATTACATTCTTCGTGCGAGAGTCGCACGAGGCACTCGAGTCTGGTTTCAAATATTGCCATTCACAAATACCTTAATGTTCATCTATTTAAATTATTTAAACTACAAGATTTTAATATTATTTAAAGCTGTTACAATATGAATCGTATCGTAAAATATGAACATGAAATAAATCGTAACATTTCTGTTACAACCTCTCCCCCAACGGAGAGACTTTTGCCGAAGGGAAAAGTTCTGTAAAATTTGACAGCTTAATAAACTCTGCTTGCTCAATTGCTTAAAGAGAAAAGATAATTTCTCTTATAAGTTTCCAAATTTCAGGCCAAAATTTTTAAGTTTTAAACAAATATTTTTACACCACATTTAAGTAGAAAAAGATGCAAAATGATTAAATTAGTCTTCCTTTTTTCCTTGACGGCGCCTAGATCTCTTCCATGGTGGACCAGTTCCTCGGCTATAATTCACAGCAAAGCCTTTCCTCAGTTCATCTGTGCCTTTCGGATAATATTCATTTGTCATTTGCTTTCGACAATTGTTTTCTTCGTCTATTAGTAGCGGCTTTGATATTAAATCAAAAGCCGAAAGATGATGATAACGCTGCATTGCAAAATGATTCCCAATATTAATTTCTTTATCGTTTTCTAGTTTTTCGTGAACATCTTCCACGTTTAATTCCGGTGATTTTACTTCTTCAAAGACATCTCTGGATGCTTTATTTTCTTCCTTCATCGGTTCCAAGATCTTCTCTTCAGCTATTTTTCTTTTCCTTTGAGATCTAGTAGAGACGGCATTAACCTGATAAGGATGACTATCAGGTTCCTTTCTTTGTTTATTCAACAGTGCAAAAGTTCGATTGCCTAATAAATACCTCCCTTTGTCGAGTTCATTTCTAATAATGGCAGCCTTAGTTATTACTCGCCCAAGATCGCAATTTAGTTCGATCTCAGCCAATGGTAAACAGGTTGGATTCAAATCTAATGGCTGTTGCACCCACACATTTTCACCTGTCAGCATTTCCGGCGTAATGTATTTGCGACAAACTATATCAATACTAGCACCTGAATCCCTTAATATAGGAATTTTATGACCATTTACGTAACCCATACTAGTATAAGGTAATAGAAATTTATCCTCTGATTTTGCACTAATTCTGTTAAGATTAGCAGGAGATTCAGTACTATTCTTAAGTTTTGGACATTGGGGTCTTAAATGTTGATAGAACCCACACTGATAGCATTGTGGAGTCTTTCGTTTTTCATATTTATCATCTGGACGTGGACTTCTAGGTCTATGAAACCAGTTTTGCGAATTAAATCCTGATGACAATTTTTTTTCAGTTTTATTTTTATTATCTGAGCTCAATTTACCTTGAGTTAGTGCATTGTATCTTTCTTTCTGCCGATCCACTACAGGCCTTTTTTGAAAGTTTCCGCAAACGTTTTCATAGGCATCAAGTTTTTCAGCTAATTTTTTAGATGAAATCATCTCTACCCATTCATCAAGAAAATGATCTCGAATTTCAGGAGGAACTCGACGTTTAAGTTGGTCAAGCACCATCAAATCTAGCAACTGATCAAAACTCTTAACTCCTAGACCAGTCACCCATTCTTTGCAATAATTTTCTATTTCATAATTGAAATCCACCCATGTGGATTCGGTACTCTTTTGATGTTTCATAAATTTCTGCCTAAACTTTTCCGGGCTCAGTTTAAACCGTCTTAACAATAATTGTTTCACGTGTTCATAGTCTTTAGCTTTATCGGAGGGTTCTCTAGCTATTAACTGGGTTACTTCGTAAGGAAGTAGTCCTAGTAAATGAGATACAAATTCTTCTTTATCAATTTTAGCCCATTCTGCTTGCCTTTCGAACAATAGCAAATATAGACTGATATCTCCTTTCTTGTCATCGAATTTCTGCATAAGGTGACGCAGCTCCGTTTTCGGCCGGATCTGTCCGGTATTTTGAGACTTTGTCTCTGCTTCAAGTCTTAATCTCTCTAATTCATACTGTTCGTTCCTTCTCCGCTCTTCTGCTTCTTCCTGTCTCCTACGTTCTTCTCTTTCCTCCCTCTCTTTCCGTTCTTCTATTATTGTGTCTAAGACTCCTTTGACGAAGTCTTCATCATAATCTCTACTTTCAACAATTTTCTGTTTTAAATCAACTATTTTCAAATCTGCAGTCACATGAACTCCCAGTTGAGCTGCGAGATTTCGCAAATCTTCCTTACGAGCTCTTCCTAAGTAAGACATTGTTTCTATGTTTAAAATTGACGAACACTGTGTTCCTTATATTTCCTCAAAATAGCTCAAAAATGAAATATTTAAATTATATGAAGTTCATTCTCTCTACCACATTAATTGTGATTAAAATAAGAATAATAACATAGAGCAATATTAATATCTACCGTATGGACAACTAAAATGAATATTAAATATAATATCAAATACGGTAATAAAATAAGATAATTTATTATTAACAGGAAGTAATAATCTGGTATCACTAATATTGCGTTCAGTGATGAACTAATAAAATAAAGCAATTCTATATGAACAGGAAGTAATAATCTGGTATCACTAATATTATGTTCAGTGATGAACTAATAAAATAAAGCAATTCTTTATGAACAGAAAGTAATAATCTGGTATCACTAATATTATGTTCAGTGATGAACTAATAACATAAAAATACGCACGATTATTCGATCTCGGTCGGTGCCTCCAAAATAATTAAGACTGTGATGCTTCTTTGGCGAAATGAAGCAACTCCAATGATGGAACACAGCAATAACATTTATTTAACACTCAAAATAATGGCGACATACAAGCAAAAAGAGAAAACATATTCTAACATTTAAAAATAAATTACATTCTTCGTGCGAGAGTCGCACGAAGCACTCGAGTCTGGTTTCAAATATTGCCATTCACAAATACCTTAATGTTCATCTATTTAAATTATTTAAACTACAAGATTTTAATATTATTTAAAGCTGTTACAATATGAATCGTATCGTAAAATATGAACATGAAATAAATCGTAACATTTCTATAGCTAACAGTTTCTACAAACAGTGATTAATAGTAATCGTCTTTATTCACTAATGTTTTCATCACTGGAATCCTCGCAGCTCTCTTCGTCAGAAGCAGATTCATTTCTTCTTTCCTCATCGTCATCATCGTCATCCTCGGCGTTCCAGAGCATGTCATCTTCACTGCCATTCAATGAATTTTAAATGCAGCATTTCTTGAAAGATTTCTCAATCATTGGATCTTCGATGCTTTTCTAGGCAGCAGAAACCCAGTGTGCAGCAATGTGCGGTGCAGTACGCTTAATTTTTCCTATCAGGGTCAATTCACGGTTTGGTTCACAAAACCATTTTTCGTACTCCGACTGAACGTACCCCTTAAAAGGTTTATTTATACTAACGTCCAGTGGTTGTAATACAGACGTCATCCCTCCAGGAATTATTACAAGATCACTGCCTAGGCTGTGCGTCTTCTTTTTTACGTCGTCGGTGAGATAACCACGAAATGGGTCCAGACAAAGCAATAATGGTGGATTGAAGAGCCCACCGGGACGGCGTTCCCATACATTTCGGAGCCAATCAAGCATTAATGATTCCGTCATCCACCCCTTCTCTTGGTTTCGAATCAGGACATCATCTGAGAACAGATTTTCATTCTTAGGTGTTTTAGGGCTTGTTTTCCGTTTGAAGATTAAGAAAGGGGGAAGTTTGCACCCGTCTGCTGTTATTGCCAGCATCACTGTTACGCGTTGTTTTTCACATCCCGAAATTTTAATGATAACTTCCTTAGTCCCCTTCTCCGTAATGGTGTAGTTATGAGGCATATCAAACCAAATTGCCGTCTCGTCAGCGTTGCCAATTTGCCCCACTGAAAAATTCTTTTCCTTCCGAAGTGTGATGACATGCCGCTGAAATGTTAGTAGTTTTCCCTCAAAATCTGCAGGAAGCTTTTGGCATATTGTTGTACGGCGTCTTAGAGATAAGCCCATCCGCTTCATAAACCGATCCACCCATCCACGGCTAGCCTTAAACTCTTGTTTCGGTATTCCAAGAACTTCAGCCTCCTGTTTTGCTTTATTTCTTACGGTGTCACTAGTCACAGGTTGTTCCATTTTCTTCCTTTCACGTACAAATTCCAAAACTTTTTCTTCAATTTTAGGGTGTCTTCCTTTGCGAGGGCCAGTCAATTTCTTTCTACTAGCTTTAGTTGCAAACAGTGCCAATTTCTGTTGCCGCCACAAGCGAACATTGCTCTCAGCTACGTTGAACTCTTCCCTGCCTTTCTATTGCCCTTTTTTTTCAGCATAAAGAATTACTTTACGTTTGAAAGTAGCGTCATATGACATTCTCCTCTGTTTGCCCTCCCTTTCGTGACTACGTACTCTGCAGTTTGTATCCTCTATGCAATAATGTGTCAACGATAAATGTAACGGTAAATCTAGTCGAGAAATACAGTAATCCATTGTTACGATTTAAATTTGGTTGACGTCATCGGCGAACTTTGCACTCGAATCTAATGCACAACCCAATTTTGAATATTACATTTGGCCAAAAACGACGCGCATTACATTAGCAACATTAGCACGCAGTTTTATGATTTTCGTCTTTCCAATCAAACGGTCGTAAAAGCTCAAATTCCATCCAATATTTCACCTATATTCAATTTTAATCGATTAAAAATGACAAAAATTGATTATAATTGATTGGAAATCAATAACGCGAACAAACAAACAAAAAACAAACAGACATGCTTCTTTATACATATAGATTTTGTAAAATTTACAAATTTTGATTAACAAACTCGACGATTTGAAAGCGGGCAGTAGCAACACTTTTCGAAATAAAGCATTTTTATCTCCAACGCGCGAGACTGTTGCCACTCGGAAAAGTGAGCGCGAAAATTAGCGCTTTCAGAGTTTTTAATTAATATTTCGGCTGATTAAAGTGGTACGAAGATGGGAATAGTCGAAAATGGCTTCCCACGAATTTCTGGAATCGGGAATAATGTATTTAATTCTCGGCAATGCTATTTTTATTTCATCATAAAACTTACAAATTTTTTATTAATAAACTCAAGGATTTGAAAGCGAGCAGTGGCAACAACTTTCGAAATAAAGCAGATTTTCATCTCCAGCTTGCGAGACTGTTGCCTCTCGTAAAAATGAAGGCGAAAATTACGTTTTTCGGAGTTTTTATTAATATCTCTGATTTTAGACTTTTTTTTTTTTTTTTTTTTTGGAAAATAGTGGACATCGTCCTTTTCCGGGACCCAAGAGAGAATTATAGAAAGATAGATAGATTACAGAAAATTCTCTATTTACGAGTTGAGAATCTTAAAAAAAAGCGTAAGAAACTGTTCTAAACGGTTGCTTTTTAAAATCGACAAAAAGCGGTCGTAGTCAAAATGGGTTCCCAAAACGTTTTTTTTTTCTTTTCTTTTCTTTTCTTTTCTTTTCTTTCTTTCTCCCCCCTTTTTTATATAATGAGCATTTCTCGTTTTGAAGAAAAACATATGATACTCTTGAACAATTCTTTAGTTCTTGTTTAGTTAGATACCCTTGAACAACATATGATACCCTTGAACAATTCTTTAGCTTTTAAGTCATAGACACACAAGAAGTCACGTTAGGTCATGTTGGAAGATATGTGCGAAGCACATGGAATAATGTTTTACATTTGCATATGCAATACCTGACTATTAATTCTAAAGAAGTATTAAAACTCACTCAAAGGCCATTGTTACCCGCAAGCTGCCTTTTTGTTCAAACATCTCCATTTTCAGGTACGGTTTCAATTACATTTTAAACTTCAAAAGAGGATTCCTAAAGGCTCTTCAGCCACCTCTATTACGCAAGGCCAATGTGGTAAATATACTGGTTATTTTCCTGTATGTTTCTTTCTGCTGTTATTTAAATAACTAAATAATAATCAAGAAAAGACTCCTTTGCTTATCAGTTAGCGACGGGGAAAGACATTCTCATGCAAATACGCGTGGGCAGCCTTAGTCTGCCACACCTGCTTCGAGAATATAAACTAAAACGTAACACGGACTGGCAACCGTGTAGGCGTATATGAGCGGTAAGTTCAATGTTCGGATGGGTGGCAAGTGTATGTTTTTCCGAAATCACGTTTGTTAACCGACAGAGCCATGAACCGAGATAAGAACTACTACAGACTTTTCTGCTCTCAAACTAATGCCAAAAAAAAAAAAAAAAAAAAAAAAAAACGCGGAAACTAGTCAAGTAATTACTCATCTAAACAGGAAGAGGTCAGAACGGCACCTTCACTTTCGAGAGTTGTTAGAACTCGTACTGACCACATTTTGTATTATTCCGAGCCTGAACAACTTTCGGGAATATTACTAAATTGTCAGAAGCTAACTGCGGCAGTTTTTTTCCTTTTCATTAGACACATTATTTGGTGTTAATGCCGTTGATCAATGGAACTCACCTTTCTCTGCTTCTGTAAAAGGTTGAATTTTATTTGTTCTCAAATACTTCAATAGCAGGTTTTTTTTTTTTTTTTTTGTTTGTTTGTTTGTTTTGTTTTGCAGTATTTGAAAAGTTTTAAGGCATTGCATTGTTCAAAATGCATGTTATGTGCATATTGCTTATTTCCAAACAAATACTTCCGAATAAAATCGAGAGATTTCACAAAATGAAGCGTGATGTTGAAGAATCCGATTCTGGAAGTGAAAAAACGTTAAGTGCAATAAGAAAACAAAATCACGGCCTACTCGCAAATATAATGAACGTTATTTAAGCTTTGGTTTCACTTGGACCGGAAGTGAAGATCATCCTTTGCAGCTATGCTTAGTATGTGAATGTAAAATGGCAATGAATCATTAGCTCTTAGTAAATTGAGTGAGCGTTTTAAACCTATACACTCTAAGGTAAATCTGTAAGATTTTTCAAGAGATAGGCTAAACAGAAAATAAAAGGGATAAAATCTTTAAAAGTATAATGGCTGTTTCTGGTAAACCTCAGTTCGCTTCTTATTCAGTCTCAGAACTGGTAATAAAAAGTGTGAAATCTCATGTTTTAGGCGAGTTGCTTATTTTGCCTGCATGCAAAAAGACGGTCATCATATTGCTAAAACATAAAGCAGCAAAGAAAATAAGCAAAATTCTTCTGTGAAACGATATACTTGACAGCTGTATTATGGAAATGCTTTCTGATATCGGATAAAAAATGGAATATAGTGATAAACTTCAGTAGTCAAATTTTGCATTGCAAGTTGATGAGTCAACCGACATTACCAACAAGGTGTAAGTCTTAGCATTCATCCGTTTCATTAATGAAGATGAACTAGTAAATCAGTTTCTTTTTCGCAAAGAATTAAGTGCGTCCACAAAAGGTGAGGACGTTTTTTTTACATTTTAAATAACTGTCTTGATAAATGGCAGTTAACATGGAAGTTGTGAGTTGACATTTGCACAAATGGTGTCCCTTCCATGTTAAGCTGTGTTACCATGTTTAGCGGATTAATCACAATAACAGCTACAGAACATGTGTCAATATCCAAAAAGGCTTTGAATATTTTACTACAATTTTCAACATCATATTTATATGGTGGTGGTGTATTTAATTATGGCAAAGCACACTAAGGCTATCTGCCTAAGGGGAGGGATGCCTTCGTGGAGGACTTCCTAAGGGAAACTGGCTCGTATACACGTTACACATGGGGAAAACCACGAAAACACCCATGCAGCCAGCCCGTTCGCGGGATTCGAACCTCGGACCGAACTACCAGTGTTCAGCGACTTTACCGCTCGGCCGCTGGTGGGCCTTTCATATTTATATGAAATAGGATTTTCTACCCTTACCACAATTAAGTATAAAAAGGGAGGAATTCTTCAATTTATTGGCGAGTTAATGACAGTTTGACTTTCAAGTATATGCCCAGACATTTAAGAAATCACTGGAACATATCAGGCTTATGTTTCTAACAAACACAAGAATGAATAAACTTAAGGTATGCTTCATTTTAATTTGTCATTGCATTATGCTTTCTGTAATATTTGGCTTAAATTATTGTAATATATTTGTCAGAAATTTGTATATAGTGCGCTTACGATAATTTGTAGTATTTTAAAAGGCCTAAAAAAATTGAGAACTACTGCTACAACTCTGGAAAAGAAAGCGAAAGAAAAACTGAAGATAAGGGAAAAAATAAAATAAAAACAATAACAGAAAAGAATAAAGTGATTCAAGTAAAGAAGAAAAAACTGAAAACGTTTGACTTTGTTTTACTTTTAGTTATACGTTAAAGTAGTTGTTTCTTTCGCGATGCTTTGCGGGGCAGTGGTATAACTGTAAGCCTATACTAATATACGTTGCATTTGCAAAGTTTTAGGACTGATTTTTTTAAATTTTAGCAAACCTGTCGAATGATAATTGGCCATGTATTTTGTACTATTATAGTATGTATTTGCAATTAAGGGTTTCTTTTTTCATGAGAGAGAGCCAAGTTATTCTGCCAAGGGCGTCTTCCGGACAATCGAACCGGAACTGTAAGTTTCCAATAGGTTTCTGGATCTGACCTCTCCGGTATTTGTTTACACGTTAAAGAGCAGAAAACATAAGCAGATGAAAATGATTGGAGACTTGCTACGGTCCAGATACTCTACGTCTGCAGAGTATATTTCTGTCTGTAAAAACTAAGGTATTCTCGAAATATGTAATATGTTTTTCCCCATTGGAGTTTTAATAAAAAAATGAGAAAAAGACGCACATGTTTTTATTTCATCCGAGAATTTTCGGCGACATCAAATCGCTATCAACTTATGAAAAGTCCGGGCTTGTTACACGCCTTTCAAGCTGTAGCCTGTTTATCAAGCTAGTGGTCGCGATGGGATGAGCATTTACGGAAGCAAGTTTTTATATCTGTCATCAACTGGAAATTTATACAGATAAAAAATCTTGTACAGCTGTCAATTTATACACATGAAAAATCTACAGGTGTCTTAGAAAAACTGGGCATCCGTCCTGTGTATTATAGTGGACTGATGTTACTGTCTAAAGACATTGACTATCTTAAAAAGTTTTGTTGGGCCGTCCCGTGTTCGCAAGTATTTCCGCACAGTGAAGTACAAAAATTTCATCTATTAAGACGTGGACCGCCATTGACCGAAGCAACATTTATAAAGTTTTCTCAGATTGTCTGCGTCTGTAAATATTTTTAAATAAAATCAACGTCCGAGATCAGTTTTGTTAATATTGTTGCGTTATTTTCTGACACCAGTTGTTACGTTATTTTGTGAATAACTACGAGAGCACTTGGTGGAATATCGAAACACACTTTATTGGCCGGTATTAAACAGGACAGCTCCAAAGTCACGTTTTACAGTCGTCGAAGATCTACTATAAACTCACTGGAACAATCAGCGCCAGAGCCCTCAGGTTATCAGTCTATAACGGTGGAGACAGCTTCACTGCAAAGCACCAGAGTACAGCTCCCGACTCTGTTCGGTCGTTCTCGGAATTCCACGTAATCTCGAGACTCTCTACGCTACAACTCGCGATGCACTCGACGACACACAGAGCACAGCTTCCGACTCTTCGGTTCAGTCGTTTCCGGAACTTAACACACTCTCTCAACGATGCACTAACAGCGATACACTAAAGCCTCGTTCACAAGAGCAGATTCGACTGGTAGCGAAGACCGGTTCTTCCACCGTGTCCCGTTCACATGGGACAAGCATTAACTGCCTCGCCGAGTTGGAGGTAGAACTTAGTTGAATGTTCCTTACCTCTCGGGAGCAGGGCAAATGGGGAGATTTCCCGTACTATACTGCGCCGTTCACTTAATTTTAGTTACTGCTCGCTGGACTGTCAGCGAAACAATCGCGCTGATAGATGTCTGGGGATGTGATAGCATACTCCCCAAAATTAGATAGAACTGTACAAGATACAAAAATTATAGACAAATAAAGACAAGGTTATCTGATGCTAGGTATTCCAGAAATATCGTTCAAATTAAAATTAAAGTTAAGACAAGTGCATATCGGCTTCAACGCGACAAGGGACTCGGTACCTTTTGAATGATTAAAAAAAAATTTAAGCTTTTTCATCTACTTTTTATGAATATTATTAAATGGTTTTGTGAGACAAAACAATTTTAAGCTGGAAAAAATTTTTGCTAGTATTTTTTTTAATTTAAATTTTTGAAGAAAAATTTTACAATTAAAATGTCTTTTTTCTCCTACAATTTTCAATGTCTCCCCCCAGTTTTTTTATTGTATTTATTAGAGTGTTTTTAATAACTTAAAGGAATGATTTTGCAATTAATGAATTAGTTTCTGAGAAAAAAAATAAAAATACACTTTTATCTAAAATCTTTTAAAACAAATATGATCTCAGTCACATTTTCATTTCAAGTAATTGTTTCCTTTCAGTATTTTGCAAAACCCATCCTTGTTTCTATAAAGTATATAATTTTAAATAAGCAGTAAAAATAATAAAAAATTTATTCCATACTTGTATATGTTTTAGGACTTTAAGTAAAAGGATTTATTGATAAAATGCAAAAGGTTTCTCAGTTTGCATTTGCAGTTTAAAGACTACAAACTGTCTAAATATACATTTAATCATTTCAAATCTTTAAAATTTTATTACTGAATTTCAATAAACATATATATATATAAATCAAACCTAGTGCTATTTATTCAATTGGTAAATATAAACATAAATTACAAACCCTTTTTTTAAAACCTTATGTGGCCAGAAAAATTGCAAAAACTCATAAAACGCAAGCAGAATTTTTCTTTACCTATTTTTGTTTTGTAAAACACGTTCAAAACAATTTTATTACATTAATTAATTATAATATTGTTGCGTGGGTACGGGTTTGTAATAGATTGATAATAGTTCGTAAATGATTGTCATTGCACTCAAATCCGATTATAGCTTAATTAAATTTATTTTATCAACATAAACACTTCAAAGTTCTGGAATTTTCCACAGAAATACTCGTACAATTGTTTAGAATATCACTAAGTATAATCAGTAGTTATGCTTCAATCTAATAAGAGCGTTAAACACAACGGAGTGCAAAACGCATCTTAAGAGAAAGTTAACTCAGAAATATCTTCAATCTCAAGCTGAACTAATAACTGGCAATAATAACAACTTATATAGCATAAATAATGTCATAAAAATCGTGCAGTATAATGAGATTATTACTTTGAAACCGATGTTTCGAATTGATGCCCAAGAAGAACCAATATTTCCCATGCTGCTTCATTGCATATCTTTCAAAAAAGTAAAAAAATCATCCAATTAATTTCCTTTATAATTTTTTTAAATGCGAAAAGTTTGTTTTATAGGCTGTGAAAATGTTGGAAGTTTGTAACCGATATATTTTTAGATATGAAATTTTTAAATTAATGGGCATCAAAAAGTCTAAAAATATGAACGATTTTCAAAAATTCTCCCAAAATATTAAAAAAAAAAAAAAAAAAAAAAATACGCTAAAAATTTCATTTCACTTTTTTTTTCCTCCACAGTGTACTATGGTGCAAACTATAATATTCTGAGATTCTCAGTTTATTTGTTTACATTTGCAAAAAGTCGTTTCAACTTTAAATTTGAAAAAAATCTAATCCTCTAAAAATCAAAAGCGTGACATCACATCCACAAGCAGTGTATGTACAAAGTTTGAGTTCTATATCTTATCGGGAAGCAATTTAAAAATCCATGACCATCTTTTAACCATAGCGACAAGCACCAAGAGTGAACTAAATAACAGCTTATGAAATAATAAAATAATAATAATTAGAAAGCATATATTTTTCAGGAACCATTACGAAAGTTCAAGTACCAGTTGCGAAAGTACAGATTACAAAATTAACAACACCAAACAACGTTAAAAATGTGTAAACAGTATTAGAAATCTGCCAATTCGGAGACGTGATTGTTCACAGAGGCTTAGGTGTAAAGAAGAAGGAAGACGGTGGTCTTTTGAACGGGTTCTAAAGACGAAACTATTCCATATCTCCTTTTTCTCCTCTTGCTAACGGCAGCTGTGCGAAGGAGCGTTGCATGTGAACGGTGCTGTCCTAAAGACGAAACTATTTCATGTCTCCTTTTTCTCCTCTTGCGAACGGCAGCTGTGCGAAGGAGCGTTGCATGTGAACGGTGCTTAAGAGACTCTGTCGGTGCACTCGACGACCAACTCGCCACTCGCTGACTGTGAATTCGATGGACTCTCTAACTCCGCACACTCTCCGCGTACCAGCAGGGTTTATATACTTTTTGGCTTGTGTTCAAGAACATTCTGGGCTAAACCGGTAAGAATTCGTTCCAGAAGGTTCTCCATCTGTCCACGGTATATCGCCAATTTTGTTGCCAAATGGCCGATTTTTCGTCAAATGTGGCAACTCTGCCTTCCTTTGCCATTTTATGGCAACCCTAAAACTGCTTTGCGGGGAAGCCATCTTACCGCGCCTGGACATTTCGTAACAATATGAGCTAATTTCATCCGAGAGTTATCCCTCTTCCAAACATGGAAGTTTCCCATTTTTGTGCAGTTCTGAATAGTGATCAGTTTGTTATATTGGATCATCTTGCGTCCGAAAATTTGTACGGTGTCGGTGTTTGGATAAGTGCGATAAAGTGTCTGGACCAACCGTGTTCATAAACGTCCTCTATGTGTAGTAATAGCATCTTCCTATTCCAAGCATCAAGTATCAGTTTTAAATCTACAAACCAGACAAGTAAGTACTTTGTATCTTTTATATTGAGGCAGTTAGTTAAATAATTTAACGTCGTTTCTGTAATTTAATTTAGACTAGTTTCACATAATTGTTTTCAGCTAGCCTTATTGCCTTCCTCTAGGCTTTAAGAAAATGTGTTGTATTGTAGAGACATTAGGTATTTTTTTGGAAGCAGGAAAGATGAAAAATGACCAACGTCCTCGCCGGGAATGGAACCACGGACCTCTGGAATATGCGCCTAGCGTGCAGAGTGCCACACCACGAAGGCATGTCAAGAAGGCGGCAGAAGTACCTTATAGTATTTTATATACATTCGTATGTAATGAAAATAAACTTTAGAAGCACTGACTGTAGAACCACTGAAACGTAGAAACGCAGAAAATACCGATGACGTAGATACTTGATAGCTTAGAACGTATATCTCTATTTAAGAGAAAGAATTGTGATTGCGTAGACTGATAATTTCTAATGAATATGAAACTTGGCAGTCGAGGCAGATTAAATTTCATTTTATTTAAATTCACATTTGTGGCCACAATTCACTTGGCACTCTAATCGTGTCGATTTCCAGAACATTAGCATTTTTTAATACTATTGCGGTACCTTACTTATCAACAGCTGAGTTGCTGTACCGCCTGTTATATGACTATCAGCATTTGTACTCAACTGGTGAAGCCTTCTATTATCGCTAAGACTAGCCAAAAATCTCTGTAGAATATTAAAATTGTAGCTGAATTTATAAAGTTGCTTCGGAAGCTAGGTATTTGTGACCTGTGGTTATTAAAGAGGCTCTGTGAAGACTTTGACTGTGCTGAATGATTTTTTTATACTATTGCGGTAGAGAGAGAGCACAGCGAAATGAAATGGCGTCTAAACAGCAACAGAGATACAAGCGAAGCATTTATCTAGTGTAGAAGATCGGCAAGAGGAAGGTTTTGGTTTAGGTCAGAAAGGTTTTAGTTCTCAAAATTTTGAGTTTAGATTCCGAATTACCCACGTCATCAGCATTGCGCAGCCATGCAAGATGGATTGATATACAAATGACGCAATCCAGAAATGTTTTTAATTTTTTTAGAATACAGAGGAAATAGCCGAATTAAGAAAGAGGAATGGAGAGGCTACTACTAAATTAGATTATAAAACTGATTTACATAATTTTTTTGTCTTACATATTGCATATTTTTTATCTTACACACACACATTTAAAATTTTTAATTATTTATATATATATATATAATTAAAAATTAATACTAAAAATATTGTAAAAAAACAATGTGTACTCGAGTTGTTTGCCTTTCGTGTAAATAATTTCTTTAAACTCATGGAGCAGAGGTTTCCCCTGAAGTTCCCTGGGTTTCACCTATAGCAGCGATTCTCAACTATTGGTACGCGTACCACTGCTGATACGCAAGAAAAAAATAGGTGATTCGAAAGTGGTACGCAAAAGAAAAATAGATGGTACGCAAAGAAACAAAGTATTTTTAACTATTAAGTTCAAAAATAAAGAAAAGAAACAATTGATAAAATTTCCTGTGATCGAACTTGAATTGAAGATTTCAAAAATAACACACTTGTTAACTTTTGGTTGAACCGAAAAAAAAAAAAAAAAGAATTTAAAGACGTCTAAAATAACGTCATTACATTTTTATTGCCTTTTTTCTCAACGTATTTTCGTGAACGAGGATTTTCTTCCATGTTTTATATAAAAAAATAAATACCGAATGAAATTAAAAGGGGAACCTAATTCACAGTTAAATCTAAATGAAATAAGGTCAGACATAAAGAAACTGATATTCCTTAAAAAGACTCAAATTTCACACTAAATTTTAGAATTTAAGTATTATAACTTAAACTTTGATAGTTAAAATAGTAACCAATTTTTAATCTAACATTTCTTATGTGTGCATATTTATTAAAAATGGCCAATAAAGTTGTGCAAATGACAATATATATATATTTTTTAATATTTCCATTAAATAAATCAACCATTGAAAAATAATCATTCTAAGATGTAGTGGTGGCACTAAAGTTTTTCAGTTTGGTACGCTGAGAACCGCTGGTGTACAGATTATCATGCCACTGGTCTATTGAAAAGCTAACCCACCAAGATCCATGCACTCGATTGATGGAAGAGAAATGGAAATCAATACCCCTGAAAAATTTACGAAGCATGGAAATCACGATGCAGATGTATCGTGCAGGAAAAAGACGATCGAATCGAACGTTTAAAGAAATACGATTTTAATTTTAAACCTTAATTAAGCGGCCCGGAATTCGTTCTAAAAATGTGTAAACATTCTCTGCACATGGCCAGTGATATGTACGAGGGCAATCCTAAAAAAAAGGTCTCCTATATTTTTAGATATACAAAGAACCGTTTATTTTCTATAATTGCTACATCACTTTAAAGATTGAAGAATGCTTTATTTTTCAACATAATCGCTGGTAGTTCGGTCTGAGGTTCGAATCCCGCGAACGGGCTGGCTGCATGGGCGTTTTCGTGGTTTTCCTCATGTGTAACGTGTATACGAGCCAGTTTCCCTTAGAAAGTCCTCCACGAAAGGCATCCCTCCCTTTAGGCAGATAGCCCTCGTGTGCTTTGCCATAATTAAATACACCACATCAACATAATCGCCATTTCGGTCGATGCATTTTTTTCAGACGCTGTGGCAGTTTTACAATGCCCATGTCATACCAACTTGCCGCCATGCCCTTCAGGAAGCGTTGAACCTCATCTTTCACCTCATCATCGGAGCAGAACCGCCGTCCAGACAAATGTTCCTTCAACTTAGGGAACAGATAGAAATCACTGGGTGCCAAGTCCGGACTGTAGAGTGGGTGTGTGTTGACGTTCCAACCAAAATTTTGCAGGAGATCGACGGTTTGACGAGGGACGTGAGGATGGGCGTTGTCGTGGAGAATGCTTACACCCTTGCTCAACATCCCTCTTCTCCGGTTCTGAATTGCCCTTCTGAGTGAATTTCAACTGGTTTAACGCCTTTTGTGTTAAAAAATCGAATAACTGCGCGCACTTTGCACTTGGCGGTAACGTTTATCGGAAGCTCCATTTCGAATGGCTGCCAAGCCAAGACTGAGCATCCGAGCGAAGCGCCTGCGTGCTTATGTGGTAGTGCAGAAGGCACCACTCACAACAGTGTTGCCAACAACCGTATTAAAACTTTCTCCACGTCCCCCAAAAATAGGAGACCTTTTTTTTGGGATTGCCCTCGTAAAATAATGAAACATAAGAACTCAAATACGCTTCGTGTACTTATGTTGGAACTCAACTCTTGCTGAGATCTGATGGCTGAGTGACGTCATCTCGAACTATGAACTCTCGCTAGAAATCACGAGAACTCGGAACTGAGAAGTCGCGCGTTGCGTCGTGCGAACATTTAAACTTTTTCATTATGTAAATATTCTGTAACCCGTTTGCGTCTTCATTAAATATGTTTGTGTAAAGAAAGTATTTATCATTTATGGATTATCCCCTTCAAGATTTTGCAGATAGAGATGCACAGAAGAATTCAGTTGCACCCTATGGCCCTGGCAGAACCCATTGGAACAAGGTAAGCAGTTTTGTTTTACCTTGATTAATTAGTTAGAAATAACTATAACGATAAGGATATAAATATTGTGGCGCCATAATGTGGAGCCATTGGGTTGAATTTGAACTGAAATTTAATAGATTTTGCTTAAGAAAAAACATGGATTTAGAAAAATTAAAAAAGAAACGATCTGCTATAAGAGCAATAGTTACGAGGCTGATAAATAAGATAGAAACAGAAATTGCTAATGAGGGGGATAAAAATGTAATTCAAGAAACGGTCGTTCAGTTAATTAGTAAAGAAGAAGAACTAATCTTAGCGGGTAATGGTATTGAAGCTTTAATTGATGTAACAAATTTAGAAGATGAAATAATGTCTAGAGAAGAATGTAAAACTAAAATTATTGTTTGGAAATTACGCGCGAAAAGATATTTAGATACTAATCCACATAGCGCTAATTCAACTTCATATGGAACTGTCACTGAATCGCAAAACAAAATTAAACTCCCCAAACTTGCCCTGGAAACATTTTCGGGAAAGAATGTGTGCAGTTGGCCCGGGTTTTGGGCACGATTTGAGACAGCTGTACACGAAAACGAAAGACTACATGCAGTAGATAAATTAAACTATTTAAAGTCAATTCTTACTTCCGATGCAGAAACTGCAATACAAGGGTTGACGTTAACAGCGAAGAATTACGAGAAGGCTTTGAAAATATTAAAAGATCGCTTCGGACGCAAAGAACTAATAATAGATACCCACATGAACAATTTATTAACTCTGACTCCGGTTTAAAGGTCTTGCGATGTGACAGCACTTCGAAAATTATATGATCGTTGTGAAGTACAAATTAGAGGATTAGAATCGTGTAATATTTTACCGGATTCGGACAGTCATAACAGAAGTGGAAGCTATATTGAACTCCAGACCTTTAACATTTACATACTCGGATCTAGTAGACCCAGAATCTTTGACCCCTGGTCACTTCTTAATAGGAAGACGATTACTGTCACTGCCGAAGGAAGCTCTAAATTAACTTCAACAAAGGAAAGTCTTACACGTCGATTTAGACATCAACAGATACTGGTAGAAAGAATCTGGCGAAAATGGAGGCAGGATTATTTGATGAATTTAAATTCTGCTCATCATTCCAAACTGGCGAAAACAGGAACCTGCTTGAAGAAAGGAGCTATTGTATTAGTGCATGAAGATAAAATTCAAAGGCTGATGTAGAAGATGGCCATCATAATGGAAGTCATTCCTGGGAGAGATGGCAAGGTGAGAGCCTGTGCTGTCCGCTTGTCCAATGGCCATACGATTAAAAGACCAGTGCAACTACTATATCCGATGGAGCTGGAATGTAATAAGGACAATTACAGCAATTGTCCTTCCGGGCGGGAGGATGTTGCAACTCAACTCTTGCTGAGATCCGATGGCTGAGTGACGTCATCTTGAACTATGAACTCTCGCTAGAAATCACGAGAGAAAGTTTTGAGTGATTTTTTTAGGAAACAAAGTTCTTTTCTTAAGATTTTGCAAAGGGAGGTTGGTTAATTTATTTATTAGGATAATTAATATTTGTATTAAGGGATATTGCTTATTTCATTGTAATTTTGTTATGCGTAATAACTTTTTTATGAAGTTTTTCTGCAGAGTAAAATTATGCAGTTTTTAAATTTAACGTTTGGTGTTCCCTTCAGCCATTTTTCCGGTACATTTAAAAGCCAGACGAAGGCTGGCAGCGAAGCTGCTAGCTACTAGTATTATTAGATATCTCAGCTCCTGGAAAAAAAGCTCCTGGAAGTGATCAAATTGCTAATAAAATGCCATGTAACCCTTACCTAGAAATCTTATCAGTAAATTCGCCAGTATTCTCAACGCTTGTCTTAGTCTCAACTATTTCTCTGATCCTTGGAAGCACGCCAAGATCTTTCTTCTTCCCAAACCGGGTAAGGATGTGACCAAACCTGATGACTATCGTCCAATCAGTTTGTTATCCAGCCTTGGCAAAATTTATGAAAGATTTATACTTACAAGATTGGAACCTTTTCTTCACCTGCTACCTAATGATCAGTACGGATTCAGGAAAAAACTTCAGTACTACTCGACAACTTGTTAGAATTGTAGAATTTGTGGGATCTGCATTCCATAACAAGCAAAGTGTTGCGCTCCTTATACTGGACGTGGCAAAAGCCTTTGACCGCGTCTGGCATGAGGGGGCTCATCTTCCAGCTTATCAATTTGGGACTTCCCAGAGAACTCATTCTTCTGATCTTCTTCTTTTTGCAGAACTGCACTTTGTTCGTCGCTCAAGGAAATGAAAAATCTAACTCAAGACCTATAAGATCCAGCGTCCCACAAGTAAGTCTAGGTCCAGTGCTGTATTTTTTCTACATATCATACTTTCCACACCCTGATTTGGACAATTACTCTCTGTTAGCATGGTTATACCGATGATACCATTACTCTCTGTTAGAATGTTATGCCGATGATACGGCGATTGCAATTAAATCTATCTAAGCTAATCATGCAATACACAAAATGCAAAATTACCTCTATGCTGTAGAAGACTGGTGCACAAACTGGCGTGTAAAAACCAATGTCCAACCAAGTCACAACTTTAAATTCTCAGTAGAACTAAGAAAACATTGCTTTTAAAGAGCTCTACCTTTTTCAAGAAGCTGTTCCTTTGGTCACAAAGGCCAAATATTTAGGAATTATTTTGAACCAAACGCTCACATGGTCCAACCACATTAAAAGTGTCAAGAGCAAAGCCATGGGCATAATGTGCTGATTTCTCCCGGTCATTGGAAAATATTCAATTCTTAGCTTGCGCATCAAAAGACATATTGATACCACTTGCATTCGACCGATACTTTGTTATGCTGCTTCTGCTTAGAACACGGTCACTCAAACTCAACTGCATCAATTACAAGTAGTGCAAAACAAATTTCTGCGCATTATTATTGATTCACACTATCTTATTTGCAATGAACTTTTACGTAGAGACTTAAAACTTGAGACGATTTCAGATTACATCAGAAAATCTAATGAAAAATTCTTCAACAAAGCTGTCCAAAGTCTTTAATTATGAAATTCTCTTCGAAGATAGAAGCCTCAGACCACTTGCAGCTCACACCTTCATGGGAGGAGACGACAACTTTATCACTTAGCTCCGCAGTTGGTAGCTGTTTATACTTGGAATGCATCTATCTGATTTTGATTGAAGTTCTTCGGTAGTTTAAATGTTGTTTTTGGAGATTGATAAAAACTAGTGCTGTGAGATTTTTCGCATTGTTGTGATGAAATAGTAGTGTTGTAACTAGGTAGCCTAGGTTGTTGAGTTGCTGTAGTGAATTGCGTTGTATAGTTGTATTAAATTATGTTGTATAGTTGTATTGAATTGTGTTTTATTTAGTAGTATTGATCGAGGTTGTTTTGTTGTATTTGAATTTGTCATTGGAACCGTTGCTCTAGTATATCTTTCTCATTGTTGTCATTGCTTTGCATTGTCTTGGGTTCTTCTTGAAAGCTCTGATCGCTCGCCACGTTTTGCGAACTTGTCTGATTGGATTGTCTTGCTCCTCTTGGTACTTCTGTTCTTCCCCTTTTCTTCGTTTTCTCATCTGAGATTTTCTCCACATCCAGATTTCTGTATGTCAAGTGCCCTTGGGCTTTAATTCTGGAACCGGCAATGTTGCTCTTCGCAATAGCTCGGTCAATTATAGAGTCTAAGTTCTCAGTTGTTTAGTTCAACGTTGAGTTCGAAGTATTGAGAGATCTCCGTGTGAGCTTCGCCTTTTAGATGCTCTTTGCATTGTGCTGCGTTTAACGTTCTTAGTAGTCTAAAGTAGTAACTACTGATTGTGCTGTGGGATACTCAGAAGAGTATTTTTGTGGAAAGTTTCAGAACAGTAAAGTGTTTCTTTTGTGAAAATACATTTTATCAAGCTATCACCGGTTCTGTGTACATTTAATTCATTACGAACCCTAACCCACGCAACAATATCTTGTAAAGAGATTCGATGAAAGAAACTGAGATTCTTTCGAATTTTATAATCATAATACGTTTTGTTTAATTTCAGTCATTTAAGAACTAAAACAGTTAGAAATTTACAACACTTTAAGCTTACGTACAGAAAACGTTTAATACACTTAACAAGGCAGAAGCTGACGTTGTGACAGATCTCCTTTTCAATATATGTTTGTAGTTTTTTTGATGACTTATCAACGCACAGACGTTTCGAACTACTTCAACCAAGTGGAAGAAAGTTTAAGAATAATAAAAATTTCATTCTCGACAACCATCGAAGTGCAGTTTCTTAATCTGTATTTGTTTGTTCTACTATTTATGACATTAATCAAAATTAGACAAACCCACTTCATGTATGTCTTTTATCCATAATATATTGAAAAATTAATAAGAAACAATTATACAAAAAAAATCTGAAAGCTTTCAGATTTTTAATTACGTCCAAAGGTGCGTTTTTTAACGTTTTGTGTGTTACCTTTATATATTAAATATCGTGTTCTTCGCACTTACACAATAAAATTCAATTCAACAGCAATATCGAGAAATAATTTTAAAATGAGCCTATCTTTAGAATTTCTGATACACAGTCTCGCGCGCTGGAGATAATTTTTTTTTTTTTTCATTTTTTTTCCGTACAGTGTTGTTTTGCTCGCTTTGAAATCCTTGAGTTTGTTAATCAAAAATTCTTTAAAGTGTTACAAAATATGAAATCGATAACAAAACAAATTTCAATTTCCAAATTAGGGCTCGCAGATGCCCACATTCGGGTCTAGACGTACGTTATTCAAAATTTTATGCGTCTAGATACGTGGTTTTATCACAATGCGAGAAACATACATACATTTATATCGATTCTTCATTATTTAATTTCCGTAACACACGGCGATAACATTTGGCGGCAGCCATTTGAAAAGTGAATTGACATTTATAGTGAACCAACGCAAAATGTCAAAACGAAAACGCCTTCTGGGCTAAAGCCCTTTGGGCTAAAAAGGATGATCTATCTTTCTAACAAAAGTCTAAAATTTTCTCGCCCAATTCAATGGATTGGTGGAACATTATTTATATATCTTTTAATATATTGAGTAATTCTGTTTGAAAGCTTGCTTTTTTTTCATAAAATTTTCCTGCTTGTTTAAAAACCCAACTAGCTTTGGACAGCGTGAATATTGCAATACAACTAACTATGTGTGCTTAAGACAAGATGAGTAGGTAGAGAAAGGTATGTGTCTGTTACAGCAGGATTTTTTTTTCCCTCTCTTTTTCATTGAATCTCTGCCTTCCTGCCGGTAAGTAGTGGCGGAAATATGTGATCAGACGGCAGGGGAAGGTGTAAGGTAAGTGCGAGCGAAAATGCCATTCTGGTGACGCGACGGAGTCCCACTCCGGATGCTGCTCGGAGAGTGGGAGCAGGGGGCCAAGTTTCCTTCATTTTTTCTCACGGACTCCACTTTGAGTCACCACGTGATCTACGAACGTGATAGTTTTTCAGTCAAAGTTTACAGCATAAAGTATTGTAAGTCTCCTGACACTTTTAAAAACGATGAATCGCTATCTATTTATAAATTTAATCACATGCGTTTTATTAGGATTTTTATAGGGTTTGTTTTCCTGGACTTTTCACGTATTTCTAGGAAGTACAATTTTCGAATGTAATTAATTATACAAATTTCGAAAGATTTGCATAATTTTAATTTCATTATTTAAATGAAACTAGGGAAAATGATATCAGTGATTTTTCAACTATTTTCGCTTCGTTCCTCTCTTTTCACCATGTGTTAGAACATCATCTTTTTGAGAAGATTTTTCAGTTCTAGAAATGGATTCCAAATAATAAGTAAATTTTAAATAACTATTTCAGCGCAACATAAAATTGCATACAAACTTCAATTTCTTCAGATTTAAAAAATATACATTATTTAGATATTTATTAGCGCATAAATTATTATATAATATATAATAATAATTATACATAAGAATAATAAATGAGGAAACGTTTTATTGCTAGCCCAAAGGAAAAATTTGCCCAGACGGGCTATTAATTTCGTTTCGGCATTTTTTGTCGTCTACTATAAAACAACGTTTCACTTCTCAAATTGACGCCACCAAATATTATGCATTATATTTAATACCTGCATTATATTTAAATAAATTAAATAATGAAGAATCTGCATGAATGTATATCTATTTCTCGCACTGTGAAAAAAACGACGGTACCTAGAGACATCGAATTTTGAATAACGTATTCCTCCACTCGAATATGGGAAACCCATATTTGGAATTTGGAGTTCATTTTATTATATTTTTCATAGTTTATAAAACTTTAACGAATTTTTATTAACAAACTCGATGATTTCAAAGCCAGCAATAGCAACACTACGGGGGGGGGGACATTATCTCCAGCGCGCTGAAAACTGTGTTTGGGAAATTCTTAAGACATGCTCTTTTTAAATATTTTCTGATATTACTATTGAATTGAATTTTATGGTTTAAGTTCAATGAACATGATATTTAAGAAGTAAAATTAACACACAAAACGATCCTTTGCGTGTAATATAAAGTCTGAAAGCCTTCGAATTTTTTTTAATGTTTATTTTTATAATAATGAAAGAGGAAAATATTTCATTTTTATTGTTTATTTTTATAATAATAAATGAGGAAATGTTTCATTATTAATGTTCATTTTTATAATAATAAAAGGGCAAATGTTTCATTTTTAATATTTATTTTTATAATAATAAAAGAGGAAATGTCCCCAGCTCAGAGTTAGATTCTCAGATGATTGAGAATGCTTTACTAATACAAATTTACTGAACTACAGAAACGAATCGTTTTGACTGTTACCTTAAGCCGTAGAATTCGGGCTATTCATCGCACATTTACTACACTATAGTTATACAATCTATTCTATATTTTTTTACTATATTTACTATGTTCTATATTTTTTTTACTATTTACCATATTTTTTAATAATTACTGCAATAAAACAAATTTGTTTATGAGTTATTTTCATAGTAACGTATCATTTCTAGCTACATTATATTTTGGCGGATAAAATCAAAGAAACGATTATAAAAACTCATGTAGTTTGAATTATTTTACAGCTAAGAACATGGATTTTGCAGCAGCCTTTTATTTTCTTATGGCAGACATATCTTCAAAATACAGAATTTCCCTTTTCCAATAAATAAAAGAAAAGAAACATCGCAGCAGGTGTGATATACAGCGAAGAAGGGAAAAATTGGTGTTACAAACTTTTAGCTAAAAAAAAAAAAAAAACAGAAATAATAATAATAATAATAAAATAATAAAATATGTCATCACCTGTGATCGAAATGCTAGCTGTACAGTGACTTTCCATGCTGTGTATTAGATTGTCCAGCTTCATGTGGTAATAAAATGTTTTCATGATGAACAGCTTTTCAGTATAATGTATATGTTATAAAAATTATGTATATAATATATTAAATAATTAGAAAGCATATTGATTATATTTCTTATAAATTACATTTATCATGCTTCTATTGATTAAATATATTTCTTTAATAATAATAGTCATGATGTCTGAACTAGCCTGGAAAATATTAACCGTTATTATTATTTAAATATTAACCTAGTTAACTGGCGTGCAAACGTTATTCGGTACTAAAATACAGTTTGGAAATAAACATGTTAAAGGACAATACTTAGTATTTTCGTGAAAATTTTGGGACATAAACATATTAAGCACATTAGATGGAGAAATAATCCGTAATTTATTGATATCCGTATAAAGTCTACGTTTTCGAAAAATTTGCATACAACTTTCTCCAAATAATAGAAACCAAGATAATTTCTTTGTTTGTTATTTTCCTATTAAAGGGATTTACAAAAAGATACGCTAAGGTAAAGATGAAAATTACCACTGAATAAAACTTTGCAATATTTTTAAAGAAAAAAAAAAATTTTTTTTTAATCTGAAAGGTTTCAGATTTTAAATTACGTCCAAAGGAATTTTATTTGTTTCTTTTTTATTTATTTATTTTTTAAAGTTATGTGTGTTACCTTTATTATTAAACATCATATTCTTCGCACTTGAACCATAAAATTCAGTTCAACAGCAATATCGCAAAATAATTTTAAAATGAGCATATTTTAAGAATTTCCGATACACAATTTCACGCGCTGGAGATAAAAAGGTTCCCCCCCCCCCTCCGTACAGTGTTGCCATTGCTCGCTTTGAAATCCTTGAGTTTGTTAATCAAAAATTCGTTAAAGTTTTACGAAATATGAAATCTATAATAAAACAAATTCCACATTCCAAATTTAAGCTTTCAGATATTCCCATATTCGGGTGGAAACGTAGGTTATTCAAAATTGGATGGCTCTAGGTACCGTTGTTTTATCACAATGCGAGAAACATACATACATTTATGCAGATTCTTCATTATTTAATTTATTTAAATATAATACAGTACAATAATATTTGGTGGCAACAATATGAAAAGTGAATCGGACATGTATAGTGAACCAACGCAAAATGCCAAAACGAAAATAATAGTCCTTCAAGGCAAATTGGCCCTTTGGACTAAAAATATCTTTTCTTCATAAACTGATGATTTTACAATGCATTTCCCAACAATATATATGTATAGAGAAAGAAAGAGCTGGAGTAGTTTTGGGATTTAAAACTCGGGTCAATCTACTAATATTTAGTTTATGATGTTGCGAGGCCCCAACTTGTCAGCAACAGTAGTAGTGACTGCTATGAACTGGAAATTACACAAACTCGTAAGGGTTTAACTCCCTTTTTATTTCACTTTAGAAATCACAGTTGCGTTCACTTGACGCTCACAAACTACGCCGACCCGGCGGTTGAACAAAACAGACAAAAATGCAATTAAAAATAAATGACAGGATGAGTAACTAACGAAGTCACTACCTACGAGGCTCTATAGTCGTAACTATCTTAACCGCGTTCTAAGATACAGCTGATATTCAGCAAACTTTATGATTAAGAAGTTGAAAGATTCAACGAACTGCCGAAATAGGCATACAGGCCGAAACGCGCGGTTCTTAAACTTTCTACCAAGCAACCTTCACGCTCGTGATTCAAGAAGCACACTCACAATCTCGCTTCCCTTCTATTTAAACTCAATTACTTCTGCTAAAATTTGAATACTCTGCGCGTTCTACTACGATTTACATACTCTGGCATTGGCAATTCTAGGGGAAAGTAAAGGCTTGACAGGAAAGATAGCTTAAAATATATGTTAGTTAAAATAAATATAAACCCTACAAGTTACTTTACCGCTTGGTTGTTCAGCCTCTTTAAATTACGCTGATGAGATGCTTTATGTTGAAAAATACATTAAAGAAAATAGAAGATACGGTATTAATAAACACAAAAGTCTGCTGAGATTTACATGTTTGGTAAATTAGTTAAACTTATCTGTATGCCGTTAGGAAATATTAAAAATATAACATAAAAGCATCAGTGAAGAAGGAAATGGCAATCTAAATCATTGTAATCTAAATGCATGGCACTAGGAGTATCTGCTGTTCATTCCAATACTGCCGAAAAATTTTATAAAAATTGTAAATGATATATATTATAAATCATACGAACTCGTTGTATTATAAATTACAAGTTAGAAGTATATTTCAGTGTGATTTAGCGACGATCTTTCTTTACGAATAATTTCCAATACTTAATTTTACAAATAATTAAACCTGAAACTAAATTGGCAAATAAGCTGCGTATTGAAGATTAATCTGTAACAATATGTAAGAAACATCTTCTGTTAACTAGTGTTATGATACAAGAGTTTATGAAAATGATCATTTGCCCGGCCCACCAGCGGCCGAGCAGTAAAATTGCTGAACACTGGTAGTTCGGTCCGAGGTTCGAATCCCGCGAACGGGCTGGCTGAATGGGCGTTTTCGTGGTTTTCCCCATGTGTAACGTGTATACGAGCCAGTTTTCCTTAGAAAGTCCTCCACGAAGGCATCCCTCCCCTTAGGCAGATAGCCCTTAATAAAATTTAATTAGAATTTTTATAATTTAATTTGAACTATTTGCCTAAAATGGTAAATTTGAAAGTTAAAACCATTCTACGCTATCTAAGAAAATTTTTTAATATTTATCTAGACAAGAAAACTAATTTAAGCTGCGCTACAAATCCGATATTTGATAGGCTGATATATATATATATATATATATATATGTATGTATATATAATCAGTTTTTTGTATGTCATTAATTTATCAGTTTTATTCATTTCAAAACTGATATATATATATATATATATATATAATGTTGTATGATCTTAAATCCATTTAGTGTGAATACTAGTTTATATATATGTATATATGTTTATATATATATAGATGTTTAACTGTTTTAAGAAATACTATACAAAATTTTAAATTGCAATATGATAAAATAAAAAAAAATCGCATGTGTACACCACATAGCTTTCTTGCACGGAATATTAAATTATACGCATCTTTTATGCATTTCATTGAAACATATTGAATTGAATTAAATCTACTTCGACGATAGCGCATAAGCCACAACAGAATAATGCACTCTTAAAATTCACTATATTTATTTACAATAGCGACACTCGGGCGCTAGGTTTACGTAACAGCGTTACATCTCATTCATTTTATAACAGAATGCGATAAAAATTATATCATCTGAAGAATTATCTAATCGTTGCCACATGTTCTATTCAAATACTATAATAAATCTAAAACGATGTATAATACAAATTAGACAAATAAAGAAACAGTTGTTGTTGCGAAGCTTAGTTTGTTTAGATTGGCAACAAATCCACTATTCTGTTAATTTTCAAATGTAAACAAATATGGCTGTTATGGTTAAAAATTTAGGCTTAGATGCACTCAAACAACTTTTAAATTGATGATAATTCTACAAATATTGCATGCAGGTTAACTAAAGGCATAAAAACATTAACCGGAAGATAAGAACAACATACTTCAATCCTTTTTAAAGCAAAAAATGCACAACTTACCAACATATAAGAAGGAAAAAAAATACTTGCAATTACTTGCTTCTAATTTATTCCTTTTGCAACTGAAATTTTGTTATTCATGATTTAATTCAAGTCCCCGTTAAACATTTTTAACAATTTACATTCAAGTTACTTCAAAACATCTTTCGAAATAGAACTTACTAAGTATGGATTCACGCTTTTAAGATAATTCTACTAAAATTAATCTTAGGAGATAATATAATCAATATTATTTAGTAAATAAATTATTATATATATGTGTAATAATAAAATTCCATAGTCAAGAATACACTTAAAATTCTAACTGTATGTTCTTTTCATTTTTTAATGGCGACGTTCTCTTATTTGAAAGTACGTGGAATTAAATCCACAACCTCGTAGTAAAGTTGTTTTCCCCGCCTTTTCTACACGTACAGTTATAGAATGTTTTGGAAATATTTAAAGCGAACTGGATTGGCTGACGTCATTTCTTGGAAGCTCCGTCTTTCCAGAGGCTATAAAAGGACTCGCAAAAGAATATCGGGGGCTTTTTCTTAAATGTCACGATGCAGTAAACTTCATACAAAAAGTTATTAGTAATTCTTTTTATTTACTCCGAAAATTTGATTTTGTAACTGCTATTTCTCCTGAATAATAATAAATGGATCCTGTTTTTTTTTTTTTTTTTTTTTTTTTTTAAACTTATCGTCTGATAATTTAAGCTACTACTAAAGCAGGTACATCACAAGGAGTGGGCAGGATTGGTGTACCCAAAAGGAAAGTATTTCCAATGGAAGAGAAAGAACCTTTTTAAGTGCAAGTTGTGTCTGTTTTTTACAACTGAAGAATTGTGAATTGTGATACAGCTTTGTTATCGCATTTTGAGCGCGTCTCATAGTTAGAACCGCATGATTTGGATATCGTCTGCTAGAAAGAAGCTGAAGAATTTAAATCATTTATACTGTGCTTTTTTTTTTTTTTTTTTTTTTTTTTTTTGCAATTGAAGAATTGTGAATTGTAATACAGCTTTGTTGTCGCATTTTGAGCGCGTCTCATAGTTAGAACCGCATGATTTGGATATCGTCTGCTGGAAAAAAGCTGAAGAATTTCAATTTTTTATGCTGTGTTTTTACTTCCTTGTACGAAGTAAAAAGGAAGTATTGTAATCGCGAAAAGTTTCAGGTAGCATATTTCAACGAAAATATCCATTTTGACCGCTATCGAATGCAATTTAACGATGTTTTTGCGTGATATCTGTACGTAAGGACAGAATAAAATACTCTTTTCCTTCAAAAAAAAAAAAAAATTATAAAACTGCTTTTAAATTAATTCTGAAGAGAATTTTTCTCGGCGTCTGTACGAACCTATGTACGTACGTGCGTACATACGTATTTCGCATAACTCAAAAACGAGTAGCCTCAGAACGTTGAAATTTTGTATATAGGACTGCTATAACATGTAGATGTGCACCTCGTATTTTGGTTGCAATCGGCCGCACCAAACGTATATAAATATATTTATATATATATATCCACTCTGTTACCCGGCTCAGTGATCTCAGTTTCTTTACTCTTATGTGTTTGTAAATTGCACATTTTTTGCTTTAAAAATGATTGAATTATGTTGTTTTTATCTTTCGGTTAAGGATTTTATGCCTTTAGTAAATCTGAGTGCAATATTTTTAGAATTATCAGCAATTTTAAAGTTGTTTAATTGCCGCTAAGCCTGTTTTTAAGGGCGGCCATTGATGTTTACATTTGAAACAGGAGACTAGTGGATTTGTTGCCAATCTAGAGAAACTTAGCTTCGCAACAAAAAAGATAACGCATTCATTTATTATTGCCAATTAAATCATGCTTAATTCTTTCTGGAATTTTTTCTAGGAATAAGTGTTTGAGATTTACTTCATAATTTTTAATATAGATATTTTGAATTTTTATGTATTTTTGCCTTGTCGCGAAGTGAGAACTGAATTAATTAAATGAGAAACACTCAATTGAATCGTCTGTGAAAAACTGTTTCCTTTTTGTTTTGTTTGCTTAATTTCTTTTATACATCATTCTAGCTTTATTATAGTATTTGAATAGAACATGTGGCAACGATTAGATAATTCTATTATAGTTAACTAAGTTATAGTTAGTAAGTTATCTATTATAGTTAACTATAGTTCTAACTATGATAATTCTATTATAGTTTCCGTTATATAATTATTATATAAGTTAACTGTTATATAATTATTAATACTGTTAAGTGAATCTAGCGCCAGAGTGTCGCTATGGTAAACAAATACTAGAGTGAATTTTAAAGAATTCATTTATTCTATTGTGGTTTATGCGCTGTCGGCGAAGTAGATTTAATTCAATCCAATAAGTTTAAATGAAATGCAAGAAAAAATGCGTATAATTTAATATTCCAATTTAATATTCTAATAAAAGGAAGTCATGTGGTGTACACATCAGATTTTTTTTTTAACAGCAGACAAACGAGCAGGATTAAATAGTGTACTCAACAGCCAAGTAAGAACATATTTTAGAAATTATTTTTTCTCAGTGTGTGAATTAAGTTGCTACGACAATAGTTTGGTCTTAATTATATTATGTTAAAGTAATTACGAGTTTATTTAAATTTCAAGTCGTATTTCTAATTAATGGTATTCTAAGTAAGATTTGATATTATCCTGAAATGTGTAGTGATAATCATAAAATTTGAGAATACAAAAATTTATTTAAGTCTATTATTCTATGAAAGTGTTGATAATACTCTGAAGAGTTTTTGGTTTTTTTTAAAAAAAATATTTTAACTATTGTAAAAATATTTTGAGAAAAGTGCACATTTTTTGTTCTCAAGAAAATTTTATAAAGTTTCAGTTACAATGTCGACAAATCAGGAACCCGTTAATCTTGACGGTTTACTGAACGTGAATCAAGATACAATAGATTTAAATATTATTCCATTTGAAGATTCTAAGTACAGTGACATAATTTCTTGGTTAGGTTATTTTAACAAAGTCTGACAAAATAAGGACGAAAATTGGAAACTTCAAAATATTTCTCGTTACATTAAGGGAAAAGCCCTCTGGCTCTATATTAAAAATTGCCATGAGCTAAAAACTTACTCAGAATTTGAACAAATATTAAAAGAAAACTTTATCGATCCCACCTTAACTACTTTCGGCGACTTCGCTAATTTAAAATATAACGCCAGAGAAGACATCACGAATTACTTCCGAAAGAAAATTGAAGTGGGTAAGTGGCTTAATTTGGATAAATCAATTATTTTAGAAGGTTTTGACAGATGGTTTGCCAACGAACTTAAAGTCTTTGATGATTGTTCAAAGTCCCGCTGATCCGATAACTTGGCTAGAACAAGCCCACAAACTTCGACAAATTCATGAATTTAAAGATGAAAATTCACAAAATTATAACAGAGATAGGAATAGTCAACAAATCAGCTAATTTCCGAAATAATAATCCTCAGTTTGTTGCTAATCGACCCAATGCATCTAATTACAAACCTCATAGTTTTCAAAAAATTGGAAATAAATCTAACAGCAATATCAACAACGGAAAGAAAGTTGTAAGTCACCATAGTAATAGTAATTTTAACGGTATAGCCCCATCACCTTGTAGAATATGTACCAAAAAAGGGATACCAAATTGTCATCACTGGGCTCAAATCTGCCCATTCTGAAATGGGAACAACGAAACTGAAACTAATTCTAATGTGGTAAACAAAAATTCGGTGTCTGATTCTTCAGGAATTTGACAACTAAGAATTAAGGGATTTTTATCCAATGGCAGATCAGTCGACTGTGTCGTGGACACTGCAGCGACATTGTCTATCATCTCAGAAAAATATGCAATTTACAGTGAAAAATTCAAAAGGTATTAAAATTAGGCAAACTAAAGGAAATTTTTCTATTGATAAAATGTGTAGATTACAAATGAAAATTGGAAATATTATTAAACTAATTAACTTGTTAGTGTTAGATACTAATTTAGATTATGTTCTTTTGCGTTTAAATGAATGTAAATTATTTGAATTAAAAATTGATTGTTGTAATTTAGTGGTAACTCAAAGAAATGAAAACATTTCAAATTCTGTGAATGTAAATAACAGAGTTTCTTTGCATGTACAACTTGATCAAGTACTTGAAAAAAACAGTAATGTAATGCCATCAGTTAAGACAAAACCTAGAAGTAATATCTCTGAGGTAATAAGTGCTGATGAAAATAATATATCTACTGAAAATAATGTGTCTAAAGGTATAATAGTTAATGAAGGTAATAAGTCTAATATTATGAAGTTTATTGATGATAAGATGTCTAAGGTAACAAGAGTTAATGTAAATAATGAAAGTAATGTAAAACTAAAAATTCAAAAACGTGATGTGAAAAAACAAAGTAGTGAAATAACAACAGATTCAGAGAGTATGGAGGAAGAAAACCCTGAATTAATTAAATTGTTAAATAAATATAAGAATGTGTTTTCCAAAAACAAATATGATGTAGGTAAAATTAACATTGAACCACAACGAATTAACTTGACTTCTGATTTGCCTGTCACTTTAAGACCTTATCGAACTTCCGCTAAGGAAGATGAAGAAATTAGACGACAAATTGATCAATTATTAAAAAATGGAATTATTAAAGAAAGTAGTAGTCCTTATGCATCCCCAGTAACTTTAGTATTAAAACGCGATGAGGGCAAAAAAACCAGAATGTGTATTGATTATCGTAAGTTGAATGCTTTAGCAAAGACTGATGCTCATCCCCTGCCCCGGATAGACTTTTTATTAGACAAATTAAGTAATGCAAATGTTTTTTCTACAGTAGATCTAAGATCAAGGTTTTGGCACATTCCTATTCACCCTGATGACACCGAAAAATTGGCTTTTATTACAAATTTTGGACTGTATGAATGGCTAAGACTCCCTTTTGGCTTCAAAAATGCACCGGCAATCTTTAACAGAGTTATTAAACGCATCCTCACTAAAAACAAAATCCAATTTGCTTGTAGTTATTTTGATGACATAATTGTTTACTCTTCTTCCAAAGAACAACATCTAAAGCATTTGAGTGAGTTATTTGAAATATTTATTCAAGAAGGTATTAAATTGGACCAGAGTAAATGTGTCTTTGCCAAAGATAAAATCAATTTTCTAGGTTATGAAATTAGAAAGGGTAAAGTTACCCCAGATAACCAAAATATTGAAAGTATTAAAAATTTTAAATATCCAAGTAATGTAAAAGAACTACAAAGAGTGTTAGGCAGTGTAAATATTTATCATAGATTCATACCTAATTATGCTAAATTAAGATCTTTCTAAAAAAATTATTGAAAAATGATGTACCATGGCATTGGGATGATCAATGTCAATGTCAAACTGCTTTTGACGAACTAAAAAATATTCTTATTTCAAAACCAGTTTTACAATTGTATGATCCAAATAAACCTTGTCATGTTTTTGTTGATGCATCACAGATTGTTGTGAGAGCTGTTTTGAAGCAGCCAGACGAAAGTAATGTATTACACCTAGTTTCCTACCATTCTAGAGCTTTAAAAGATTACGAAAAAAATTATGCAATTACAGAACTTGAATGTTTAGCTATTGTTGATGCATTAAATAAATTTTATTACTATCTTCACGGTCAAAAATTTACAATCCATACCGATCATGCAGCCCTTGTTTGGCTTAAAAATGTTAAGAATTTAAGAGGCAGATTATTCCGTTGGTCACTCCGACTCAGTATGTTTGATTACGAAGTTAAATATCAAAAAGGCTCTACAAACGTTGAAGCTGATATGCTTTCTAGACAACCTGTTTCTCACCACCTCCAACATTCTGTGTATTTACTTAATCGTGAATGGAAATTATACAACAGCAAAAAAGTGACAATGTGTGTGATAAAAAATATGTAGAACTAAATGATTTGATGTAATTAAGAAGAAAAAAGGTTATAAAAATTGTGGTACCAAAATCCTTAAGATTAAAATTATTAAACTGAAACTCATGAAAACTTCGGATACTCAGGTGTTCATGCTATGTTAAATTTAATCAACCCACTAATATTATTGGCCCTACATTAGTAAAGACATTGGAAATTTCGTGAAACATTGCCATGTTTGTCAAATTAATAAAAAGAAAAAAAAATTTGGACTTACGCAAGAAGTACCCCCAATTGATAAACCTTTTGAATGTCTTTCTATTGATACAGTCGGCGGTTTTAATTATTATAATTCTACAAAAAAATATTTACATCTTGTGATCGGATCATGCACAAGATATGTCTGGGCTTTTCCATCTAAAAGTGCAACTACAGAAACTTATGCTAACAATTTTTTTTTTTGAAACAAATTTTTCAAATTCAAGTCCCCGAAAAAAATCCTTAGTAACCGCAATGCCGCATTTACCTGCAATAAGAGGTAAAATAAAATTTCTTAGAAATTATAATGTAAAACAACTTCTAACTATTGGCCTATCACCCCCAGACAAATGATAAAGTAGAGCGGTGTGAACCAAACCCTAGTAACCCGTTTAAGACGTAAAGTAAATTCTACATCATCGAAAATTCCATGGACGAAAATTTTGGATCAAGTTATTAGTGAATATAATAATTCCCCTCATTCGGTAACTAAATTCACCCCTGCATATCTTTTACTCGGAAAACTTCCTTTCGATTCTCCCCTAGATCAAAAATACTTACGTTCCGGTTGACATAGCGAGAAAATTAGCTAAAGAGAGAACTATTGAATATCATAAAAGGAATAAAAGTCGTTTATGACACAAAATTTTGCAGATGTAGATTTTTCAACCTGGTGATCTAGTTTTATTTGATGAATTTGAATTTCCGAATACACGTAAATTGACAGCACCCTATTCTGGACCATACCAAATTGTCAAAAAATTATCTGAGATTAATTATAAAATTGATAAAAAAATTACCACACAAAGAAACCTACTGATATTGTCCATGTTTCCAGACTGCGACACTACCAAGACCCAAAAAATTTTAAACTACATCACCAATAGGTAGACACACCTTCCTTTTGGTAAACGCTCAACTGAGGTTGCTACTAAAGGTAATTAGAGCACGTCTAATTATTTAATGTCTAATTTTCTGTGTTGTAAATTTTTGGTGTGTTGTTTTGTATCTTTGTATTTATTTTGTATTTATGTGTCAATTTTTGGCAACGACATTAATGGTAATTATAAAGTACTATTGAAGTTGAAAGTTGTGTTGAACGACAATGCAGTATATGACATAATTGTCGTTGTCGATAGTAAAAGGTAAAATACGAGTAAAATTATTGTGTAAAATGATTATTATCAAAATAAGTGTTTTATATGAATAAGTATTCAAAACAAAATACTGTAAACAAACTAAAAGTCAAAAAGAAATGTTAAGAAATTAGTTAAGTATTGCAATTGTCAATGATATGAAGAAAAAAATAGAGGAATACCTCACCTCAAATAGAAATTTTTAATATTAAAGCCACGGCGAACTGGAAATGAAAGATTTGTAAAATAAGAACTGCTCTAATGTTTTGCAGCAATCTATAAAGACCTGGATCCAGAACTGAAACTGTTCTCGAGAAATGTTTTTCCCAATACTGCATGCATAATGTTATTTTTCTTTATTTTCTATAAATGTCAATATATTAAGATATATTATTTACAATTTATATATTGATATTATTATTGACTGTGTTATAGTGAGAATGTCTATTTAAGATTAATATTATTGTAACTCGAATTCTGGATGAGAGTTCTTCAAACAAAATAAGCAATTATTTTAAAATAATTTTCTAGCTGTTCTTGCGTTTTTTTTTTTTTTTTTTTTTTTTTTTTCACTATATGGAATGTCTTGTGGTCAAGGCGCCCGGCTTCAAGCCTTTTCAGATGGGGGGGAATATTGCAATAATAAAATTCCATAGTCAAGAATACACTTAAAATTCTAACTGTATGTTCTTTTCATTTTTTAATAGCGACGTTCTCTTATTTGAAAGTACGTGGAATTAAATCCACAGCCTCGTAGTAAAGTTGTTTTCCCCGCCTTTTCTACACGTACAGTTATAGAATGTTCTGGAAATATTTAAAGTGAACTGGATTGGCAGACGAGGCTGACGTCATTTCTTGAAAGCTCCGCCTTCCGCCTTTCCAGAAGCTATAAAAGGACTCGCAAAAGAATATTGGGGGCTTTTTCTTAAATGTCACGATGCAGTAAACTTCATACAAAAAGTTATTAGTAATTCTTTTTATTTACTCCGGATATCTGATTTTGTAACTGCTATTTTTCTCCTGAATAATAATAAATGGATCCTATTTTTTTAAAAACTTATCGTCTGATAATTTAAGCTACGACTAAAGCTGGTACATTATATATATATATATATATATATATGTCATAATAAAAGCACAGGAAAAGACGGAACACTGTAGATGCTTGATTAGACCCATATTGAAGAAGATTTTGATTGCGCAGTATGCTAGTAATGCTAACTTGGTAATATCTAAAGAACTTGGCAGTCGAAGCAGTTTTAATTCCATTTTTATTTCCAATTGATATTTGTGGCCACAATCACCTTGGCACTCTAGTTATGCCTATTCAAGAACATTACATTTTTGATATAATTGAGAAGGAAAGCAAGCCAGCGAAATTACATCTTCGCAGAGTAGAGGGCAAAAGCTGAAGTGCGTAGTTATGAAAGATGGAAGCACGCGAAGAGAAAAGTTTTGGTTTACAAGGACAGTTTCAGTTCTTAATTATTACGTCATCAGAGTTGCGCGGGCCATAGAGTGATCTAGAAATGACGCAATGCAGAGAAGTTATTACGATTTTAGAATAAAGAGGAAGAATTAATGTTTTTAGTTATTCTGATTCATATAATTTTATCTTACATATTCCCCCCTTCAAAAAGAAAAAGGTGTAGCGACAGAGAAGCCTTTTGAAAGAGAAAGAGTTAAAGCACTAGCAAATGTAAAAAAGAAAAAAAAAAGCATAAATCATAAAATTTTTGTCCTGTAAAGTATAATTTATAAATATCAATTTTTTTTAATAAATTTTTAATTTTTAGAGTCCTATTGAATTTTTCAGCATTTCAGTCCAAAAGTCTTTTTGTTTGAGAATTCACATAATCATAATTCTTCAGGGAAGGTTCTTGTTATTACAGAATATCACAAAAACTTTTACATAATCATTACTTATAGTTAAATGTAATGCACATAAATATTTATGATACTGATTTCTATACTGATAAATTATAATTTAACATGATAAATAATAGGATTAGGATTTTCATAATTTATGGTTTCACCGTTATCATCTTTCATTTACAATTCTTGATTTTACCAAACTGGAAGCTTCGCAATACTTCTAAACAAACATATCCATCAATAGGGGGTTTAATCCTAGTATCCGGTGCACACGGGATTTGGCTACTTTTGGCGACTTCTATAATGAGCAGTAAAAACAGGACATTTACGATGAGTAGTAAACGGGTCATTCAATGAATATATATAGTTATACACAGTATATACTATGTATATAGTGATAGTATATAGTATATACATAGACATTCTTTGGGTCATTTTTGGTGTTGGCGATAATTTTCAAAAAAGCGCCAAGGCTGCACTGTATACTAGGATTTTACCCAATAGGGCTGTCCTCTTGAGCTAACCAGTGTGTTCTCTGCACTAGTGGCCCATGGTGCCTAGGCAGTTACTTGAAAAGGCCTCCGTTCCTTGCATTAAGGTAACTGGCCTTTGAGAACTGAACTAATACATTCCATAATAAAAAAATATAATAATAATAATACAAAAAAAATTACAAACACTCATAAAATAAGAGCCTCCAACATTATCCTACTTGAAGAGGGTGAAGGGAACAACTGTACAGAGGTAATTACAGGCCTCTGTTGAAGGAACCAGTACATTCTAATCATACTATACTTAACACACAATAACCCATAAATTTTAACATGCATTTACCATAATTTCATATTACATATCTGTAATAATTTCACTTATTTTTTAACATCTTTATTTTTAGAATAATTATAAAACTCGTATTCAAAATTCTCAACAAAATTTCAAAAACATAAAAACTTATCTTAACAGCCTTCCCTATGAATAATTTAAATAGCTTAAAATTCGTTACTTAATTTGCTCGCACATAATTATGAAAACTTAGAAAAATTAATGAACAAGAATTTCAGATTTTCTCAAAAAAAAAAAAAAAAAAAAAAATTGCAGAAATTTTAACCAAAGTTCAAATGAAAACTATAGAATTCGCAGCATATTAAATAATTTAGTTCCTGAGCTAGATTCACACGAATGTAATAATTTTTGAGCTGTTGAAAAAGCGGAAGTGCAAATAATTTTCTGTCACACATACTTGCAAACACTAACTCGGATTGACCTTGAACCCGCTGTAATGCTTAATTCCTAAACGGTAATTCACTGATGATTTAAAGCACTTTTTTTCTAAATATTGTAGAGATCGGCAAAGCATATTCAATATTCCTTTTCACTAGGCATTCGAACTTCTCAATTTATCGAGACATTACTTTCAATCTGTAAACACTACGCGTGATTATTTTTTTGAAGCACTTGCAAAACACGACAGCAGAAGAATGATCTGTTATTTTTTAAACACTGAAAAAACAAATTTGATGATTCAATTCTTTCACATTATCTTGGATTTATCACAAAACGATGATTGGAAGAGCAGAACTAAATTTTCCATTGAGGTTTCAGGCTGCAGGAAACTATCCTTACCGGCTTAATTGTCGTAATAAAAGCAAAAGGAAATGACGGAACACTGTAGATGCTTGATTAGACCCATATTGAAGAAGATTTTGATTGCGCAATATGCTAGTAATGCTAACTTGGTAATATCTAAAGAACTTGGCAGTCGAAGCAGTTTTAATTCCATTTTTATTTCCAATTGATATTTGTGGCCACAATCACCTTGGCACTCTAGTTATGCCTATTCAAGAACATTACATTTTTGATATAATTGAGAAGGAAAGCAAGCCAGCGAAATTACATCTTCGCAGAGTAGAGGGCAAAAGCTGAAGTGCGTAGTTATGAAAGATGGAAGCACGCGAAGAGAAAAGTTTTGGTTTACAAGGACAGTTTCAGTTCTTAATTATTACGTCATCAGAGTTGCGCGGGCCATAGAGTGATCTAGAAATGACGCAATGCAGAGAAGTTATTACGATTTTAGAATAAAGAGGAAGAATTAATGTTTTTAGTTATTCTGATTCATATAATTTTATCTTACATATATATATATATATATATATATATAAATATATGTGTGTGTGTGTGTTTCAAAAGAATAAATTACATACTTTTAGGATATTCTTTGATTTTTTCTAGATTTATATCATTTAAATATTTTAATATTAAAGATAGCAGCTTGGCACTCAACTTTACTTACATTAGCGCCATCTATATAATTTCCAGAACACACTTACATCACTTAGGAAATACTTTTGCAGACCCCAACGCTTATATGGTAGGTAAGTTAGAATTAAAACTTACTATTTACTTGCTTTTAAGTATTTTTATGTAGTATTTAAGTATTTTTAAATATGTAATTATATTTTTAAGTATATATTTGTTTTTTTATAAATTATGAATTACTTCTTTTTAGTTTCTTATTGGTTTATATTAATTTTGTCTAGTTCTTTTTTGGTTTCTTTTTGATTAATATGCATATTCGTGTCGGGGAGGTTTCTGTAGACAAGGGTTTCTAAAATGCATTGGTTTCTAAATTTTTCTGGAAAATTTAATTTTCTTAAAAATTTAATTTAATACTAAACTTTACTTTGCTTATTTCTCAAAATACTTCATTATTGGTATTTTCCTTTTAGACCTTTAATTTTTAATAGCTAATTACTCAAGATACCACTTAGTTGGTATTTCTTTTTGGACATACTTCATTATGTATTTACTTTTGGTTTTGACTTTTACCCTTGCTTGCATGAATGACGAAACACGAATTGAATGATTGAAGAGTTAGGTTTGGAGGCAACTTCCCCTTGATAAGTTTGTCTCCTGCCTGCTCAACAGTCATTCACTTATGCATTTTTAAAAAAAATTTTAGATTAATTTTAATTTGCTAAATTGGTGAATTTATTTTCCTGGTTTGGTTTTGCACTTGATTTACTTATGCTACTTGAATTTAAATGATATTGTAGATTATTTGGAAATTAAATCTTTTATATGTTTGCACATTTATTTTAACTTCAAATTTGCTTTTTTACGTATATACATGTTTGTTAATATATATATATATATATATATTTGATGCTGCCGATTACCACCAAAATGGGAGGTGCTCAACTACATCCTATAGTTGTCCTATATACAAAATTTCCGTCCTGATGCTACTCGTTTTTGAGTTATACGCGACACATACAAACATACGTATGTACGTACCTACAGACGCCACGAAAAAATCTCTTCTGAATCCAGTTTTATAATTTTTTTGAAGGAAAAGTATCCTTTATTGTGTCCATACGTACAGATTTCACGTAAAAACATCGTTAAATTGCATTCGATAGCGGTCAAAATGGATATTTTCGTTAAAATATGGTAGATGAAATTTTTCGTGATTACAATACTTCATTTATTTCGTACAAGGAAGTAAAAATGAAAATGGTCACCTCTTGATATCTAACATTCGGTTTTCTTGCTGCATTCTTGTCACAAGGATTATGTATAGTGCTTGGCGTCAAAAGGATCAGCCACATTTTCTATTTAGTATTTAATACTCTCAATTCTATCTATTAAAAGAGTTTCATTTGCGAACATTTATAAAACTGCGTCATTTGGCTAGGTAAATAATTCATCTCTTAATTTTTTTTGATATACTCTCTCTTGTAACACTGATGCAAAGCTGACACATTTTTAAGACTGAAAACATTTTTAAGACTTTCCTAAAACTACTCAAATATAGTTTTGATCGTTGGTTCAAATTCTGCAACTACACTGAATATTCATCTTTTTATTATTTTATAACTTTTAACATATATGAAAAACATTTAACTTCACTTTAACATATATCAACTAAAACGTAACTCTTAACATAAGCATCAAATAATTATTCTTTCATCTTTTCATGCTAGTAGTTAAATTTCTCCTATGCCAAAATGTTTCATTCAAAACTATTCCTAGTGGCTTTTCAAAAACATTTCTAGTGGGCCATCAAATAAATTTCTCATCTTTATTTTAAACTTTAACCAAATGCAAAAATATTACCAGTTTACATAGTTCTGTCTTAAAAGTTTAACTAATTTAATTCAATAAAATGTCAATAGAATATCGCTTTTACTCATCACTGGAATAATGATGCACAATTGTTTTATTCGTGAACTCGCGATTTATCGATTGCAATTTAAAATCCAAAGAACAGTAAATTAATCTTTAAAGAAAATGATTTGTTTAAGAGCCAGCAATAGTTATAATTTAAAATAGAAACCATAACTTTGCAAGTTCGAAAAACTTAAGTAATTCTGCATATGTATTTGTTTGACTCTACAGTAAGTAAAATAAAACTCAGTTTGAGCACATGGCTCAGAAAAATTATTAATGGAAACCCAACAGTTGGCTATATAAGCACCGGTAATGAAACTCAATGTCCAAGTGCGCTTGCCTTTAATTGCTTAACGTGATAATGTAAAGTTAAATGATTTTACGAGTATTTTCTCGACGTTCTTCAAAGTTTAAAGTTAATAAATATAATTTCTTTATTAAGAAAGTATTTCTAAGCCACCTTCTACACGTTCACCTGAAGCAAGTGCTTCCCTTGCCTCGCCAAGTGCTTCCCTTGCCTCGTCGGCTGTGGTTGCTGTTGTCGTTTACCACAGTTAAAATAAATTTATTTGTGGGAAAAAATAATTGTATCACGCTGTTAGAATATAATATCGATTTCAAATCTGGAATTTATAGAAAGGAAAAAGGCAATTTATCGCTTAATCCGTAGTTCATGTAATTATGTTCTGTAGTTGTGCTTACGACAAAATCCTTCTACTATACCTTCTACTTCTACCATACTTCTACTATACCTTACGACAAAATCCTTCTATTATACCTTCTACTTCTACCATACTTCTACTATATCCTTCTACCACGCGTGTGCTTATCATATGCAGATACTTATTATTTCTTCCAGTGATTCCTTTTCGTGGAAAAAAGAAAACCCCCTTTCTCTTTTTTATCATGTTTTGTTTCGTTTGTTTTGAAATTACACTGTGATCAGTAGTTTTCCGCTTTTTCAAACTATGTTAATGGCAACACTAGTGTAAGCAGGCTATAGTATCAACCGCAAAGTGCTTCTGCTGCAGTGTAAACAAACCATTAAGTATTGTGCTGTAAAAGTGAATCGCTTTTTGGTACACTGTAAAAAAGAACCATTCTTTTCTACTCTAAAGAGAAAGGTAATTATTTGCTAAGCTGTGAAAAGAAACGCTTTTTGCTATGCTATAGAAGTGAATCACGTTTTGATACTTTAAAGATACAAAATAACTTTTTAGAAACGAATCACTTTCTGCTATGGTACAGAATAAAATGATGTTTTCCTACGCTGCATAAGCAATTTCGTTTCTGCTACGCTGCATAAGCAATTTCGTTTCTGCTACGCTGCAGAAAAGAACAATATTTCTCCATACTGCAAAAACGAATTACTTTTTGCTATGATATAGAAAAGAACAGAGCTTTGATACATTATAAAAGGAATATTTTTTTTTGTTACAGTGTGGAAAAGAATAATATTGTTACATTATGCAAACTAATTACGTTTTGCTATATTATTAGAAAAAAATCACATTTTGAATGATACGCTATAGAAAACAATATTTTTTTTAGCTCAAACAGGCTATTAGTCTCGAAACAGCATTTTACGTCGAATCAAATTGTTGCCAACAAATATTATCGCCTTTTATTATATTTAAAGAAACTAAATAACGAAGAATCTATATGAATGTATGTATGTTTCTCGCATTGTGAAAAAACAACGGTACCTAGAATCATAAAATTTTTAATAACATAGTCCTCCACCCGAACACGGGTCCGAATTTCTCGGGTCTGACAGAGGCTTGGAAGCCTGGATTTCGAATTTGTTTTACTGTCTGTTTAGTAGTTTGTAAAACTTTAACAAAATTTTATTAAAAAAACTTAACGTTTTCAAAGCGAGCAGTGGTAACACTGTAAGGAATAAAACATTTTTATTTCCAGCGTGCTAACCTGTCTATTGGAAATTCTAAAGCTGTGTTGTTTTTTAATATTTTTAGCACAGTGCAGCGTTAATCCAAATGCTCTCGAAACGTGTATGTGTCTGTAAATGGACCTCCCCCCCCTAAAAAAAACGCCCGTTTGGAAGTGATATAAAATCTGGAGTGTTTTAGATTTTATTTATTTATTTATTTTGTTACGTTGTAAAAACGAATCAACTTTTGCTACGCTACGAAACGACTTTTTGCTGGGCGCAAAAGGGAGCTTCTTCCCCACAGCATCAACGTGGTCTTCAAACAGCTAAAACATGCTATGATTTCACGCTCCAAAATCTTCCTTTAAATAATTACATTCTACCTACCCAATTTAAACAACACTTATGCTGGAAATTTGCACTCTGGCAGGGAAATAAAAAGAGGTTTGATAGGAAAAGTATTTTAATTTAAAATGACTGGTTACAAAATACTTTACAACATAATATTCCTTTGTTTCATTTATTGACAATTCAAGATATAACAGGCAGATTTCAACACCTGAAATAGCTGGAAGTGAAGAAATGAAGAATAGATAAACTAGGCTTGAGTCTTCCAGTGTTAACTGGTTAATAAAGGGAGAAAATTAGTACCCAGCATCGTTTCGTCAAAATTGATAGATAATTATTTTTTACTTGAAAGAGATAACAATTATTTTAACATTTGATAACATATAGTAATCTGATGTTATTTTCGATTGTGTACACAATATTATCTAGTAAATAGTATCAGTAAAACCTATCAGGAGAGCAATATCAATTTCGTTCTTAAATTAAAAACTGTGATGAAACACGTGATCACATCAATTAGGTATGATAGCATTTTCACAACGTAGTGTATTTTTATGCCTCTTACTCCAATCAGTAACGTAACATGCAGGTAAAATGGCAGAGTATGTAATCAAACAATTAGCAAAGATAAATAAGTAAATATTTTATTCAGCTGGAATCACAAAGAAAGTAACATAAAAAAAAGCACGAATTTTTCCGCTTTACGAAAGTACATCTTTACTGTGAAAACTTTCGTAAGCCGAAATGGAATAAAACGAAGAAGAAATTACCATTACAGGAAAAGGAGTAAAGCGTTTTGAGTTATTTAAGACCCATCAAATGATATCAAACATATTTGAAATCAAGAAAATAAAAGTAAATATAGTTATTGTTGCGTGCGTACGGGTTCGTTTGAATTGAATGCACAAGTCCGATGAAAAATGAACAAAATTCATTATTATCACAACAAAAATGCTTAACTTTCCTCAGATATTCGTTCAGTATTACAATATCTCACAGTAGTTATCTTTTAACTACTCAAACGTTTAAGAAAATTTAATTCAAAACAGCTAGAGAAACCTAATCCGCGAATTCGCTACATTCAACAAGAGCAGTTTTCTAAACAAACTCTTAAAGCAACAACAAACAAACTGAAATCATCGAATTGAGAGGTTTTTCCTCCTTTTTATAAGATTTTTACATCGCGCTCGAGAATTTTCTGGAACTTTCTCGAAATCAAAAAAGAGATATTTATTAAAGGTTAAATGCACGAGCTCTTGTATTTTTAATTTTCCGGCTTAGCTTTCCTTTAATATTCATCACGCGCTACACTAGACGGGGAATAAAACAATTTAATTTATAATTCAACTAACATTAGTTATTTAAATACCAAATCCGTAATACTGCCCACTTCCCAAGGACTGCACGTCCCGGGCAGTACAATCCCTGGACAGGAAGCCAAACTTACAATTAAGTCATAAATGCAATACTAAGCATTACATTACAATAACAAACAACATGAACAATAAATGCAATAACTAACTTTAAACAAATCAAATGCTTACAAATCAAATACAAAACACAAATCAAATACAAAATACAAAACAAATACTAAATACACATTTAGAAACAAAAAGGACCATAGTCTTACAGTATTTACAATTATTTATACTACGTACTATGGCCATAGTAATGAGCTAACCTGTCGTAATGAACGAATTTAGGTTTAGAGTTCGAAGAGTTACGGATCCGGAGCACGACGTCATTCAGCCTGTTCAGGACTGTGTACGGACCATCCCAAGATGACTGTAATTTCGGACAGAGTCCTTTTCTTCGAGTCGGATTCCACAACCAAACCTTGGCTCCTTCGTGGAATTGATGTTCAGTATCGCTCTTGTGTCGTATCGGGTCTTCATCTTCTCCGTCGCCAAGTTGACTCGCTCCCGTGAAAAGTTGTGCATCACTTCAAACCGGGCCTGGACATCTTGAATATATTCCTCATGCGATGAAGGAGCATCCGGAGGGTGACCGAACAAGAGATCGCAAGGCAGACGAAGGTCACGACCGAAGAGCATCTGTGATGGTGAATAGCCGGTAGTCTCGTGGAGAGCACTGCGGTAAGCCAGTAAAAACAGTGGTAATTTCTTTTCCCAATCCTGTTGGTTTCTGGAAACCACTAATGAGAGGTTATTAAGGATGGTTCGCTTGAACCTCTCTATCATGCCGTCCGAGTGGGGATGTAATGACGTCGTTTGGGTTTTGTCAATGCCGAATAGCTTGCATAGTCCTGTGATTATTGCCGAGGTACAATTCCTTCCCTGATCTGAATGTAACTGAAGAGGCACTAAGAACCTGGAAATCCAGTGCTGTATCATCCCCTCAGCTACTGTGACAGCCTCTTGATCAGGAATAGGATACGCTTTAAACCACTTGGTGAAGTGATCAGTGACAACGAGTACGTATTTGTTGCCATCAGCAGTTCGTGGCAGAGGTCCCAAGATGTCAAAAGCGATACGTTAAAAAGGCGTGCCTACATTGTAACGACGCAACTTGCCTCGGCTGCGTTTTCTCGGTCCTTTTCGACCTGTACAGGCATCGCAAGATCGGCACCACTTTTTCACGTCATCCTTTGCATTATTCCAGTAAAAACGCTCATGAACTCTCTGTGAGGTCTTCATTATTCCAAAGTGACCTCCTGTAGGGATGTTATGTAGTTTTTTAAGGACATCAGGAATCCGGAATCTTGGAAATATCAGTTGCCATCGGAACGTCTTCCCATCATCCGATTCGAATTTCCGGTATTCGAATGTGAAGTGAATCCTAGAGTGCCCAATATTGTTTTGTTGTAGGACTACAGATAGAAATGTCCTGCCAGGTAGGTCTCCTGTTTGATTGTTAAATCAATTATTGGTTTAATGTCGTGGTCTTCCAGCTGGTCTTTCCTGATTTCATCATCACTCCACGGGTCTGGATCAGCCGATATTGATGTTGTAATTTGTCTTGCGACCGGAGACAGCAGCTAGTATTTCGCGGAGGAATTTTCTGGCGTATAGATAATGATGGAAATCCTCTACAGTTTTATCTATGTCGAGCAACTCTTTCCTAGTGACACAGTAATTCCTCTCCGGTTTAGACAGGCACTTGCTCCACTAAGCTACTACACGTTCTTGGCCGTCTATTTCTTGGGACAAAACAGCACCGACACTTTCATTGCTCGCGTCCGTGTCGAGAATAAATGGTCCGTCGAGCTGAGGATACGTCAGGATCGGAGCAGATGTTAAAGCCTCCTTTAAGTTGTTAAATACATCCTCGCATTCCTTTGTCCACAAGAACCTTTGCTTGCTCACTGTCAGCTTGTGAAGGGGTCTTGCGATGGAAGAAAAGTCCTTCACGAATCTCCTATAGTAGGTGCAAGGCCCTAGGAAGCTTCTCAGCTGATGGACATTTTCGGGACGTTTCCAGGATTTAACGGCTGACACCTTTTCAGGATCCGTGCACACACCTTCTGCAGAGATGACATGTCCCAGGTAAGTCACTTCCTTTCGGAACAATTTGCATTTAGCGAGACTCAGCTTCAGATTGGCTTCTTTCCGTTTCTGAAGCACCTTTCTAATATTTTCTAGATGCTCTTCAAACTCTTTCCGATGATGATGATATCGTTCAGGTATGTCAGACAGGCTTCGTAGGAAAGACCTTTCAAAACAGTTTCCATTAGGCGTTCGAATGTAGCCGGCGCATTGCAGAGTCCAAACGGCATCACCTTGAACTGCCAAAGTCCTTGTCCAGTAGTAAATGCAGTCTTTTCTCGGTTATTAGGGTGTATTTCTACCTGCCAATACCCCCCTCAGGGGAAGTTATTGGCACTTATTGCGATTGAATTGATCTTTAAAAAGTGAAAACTAGAATATTTGGATATTATATATATTAAATTTTGCTAATAAATAAACTTCCCAGGAGTCTGGTACCTTGACGTGGTCTGAGGGCTCCTCCTCCTAGGGGAGGAGGTCAAAATCCAGGCTCCAAGTTCAATTGGGGAAACCCCAGGGTCCCAATTGAATTCGAACGATAATGGATCAAATTATACAAACTGAGATGATGCCTCAAAATGAACTTATTGAGGAGGCAAGACTTTTGATTAGTGATATAGAGACGAGTGTGGAGGAAGCTTCAAGAGTTACAATTCCTTTAAGGAAAAAGATATTTAAAGCGCAAGAAGCGTTGTTTAATTTTATTGTTTTACAAGCCTTGGAGATAAAAAATATGAAAGGTAAATTGGAGAATATTCAAAAAATACCTGCTGAAAAAACATTTTCAGTGATAGTAAAGGAACAAAAAATGGAAAAACGATTGACTACAAAGAAAGATAAAATGAAAAGGAATGAACATGTAGCGTTAATATTCCCTAAAGTTAAAGGAATTTCCTCAGAAGAGGTCAAAATGAAAATAGTGGAAACTATTGATCCAGTAAAATTAAAAATTGGAATCAGAAATGTAAGAAAAATCAATAATGGAGGTATAGCAGTAGAATGTTTAAATAATGAAGAAATTAACAAATTAGAAGAAGAGATAAAAACAAATATATTATTGAAGGAGGATATAGAAACGAGAGCTCCTAAAAAGAAAAATCCAAAAATAATATTGTACAATATTGATTCTGAAGTTAAGAAGGATGAATTGCAGGATGCAATTTTAAAACAAAATCCAATTTTGGAAGAAGGAGGATTTAACCCCCTATTTCAGATTAAAAGTAAAAACAATAAAGTACACTGGGTGGCTGAAATTCACCCCCAGAAATTTAAAATAATAATGAATCAAGGAAAATTGAATTTTAAGTGGTTCAGGATAACAATCAAAGAATATATAAATATAGTAAGATGTTATAAATGTTAAGAATTTGGACATTTTCAGAAAAGATTTGTAAAGGAAATGATATGTGCAAAATGCGTAGTCACTGGAATTGTAATAATAATCCAATTTGTGTTAATTGTTCTATAGCTAATAATAAATATAGATTGGATTTGGATGTGAGACACTCGAGCTTAGATAAAAATAACTGTTCAAGTTTAAAAAGGCAATTTGATCTGTTAATCAGAAGAACAAATTATGGTTTATAGTTCTTTAAAAAGATTAAAAGGGGTTCAGATCAATTTACATCATGCACGAGCAGCAGTGTCTCAATTACAGCAACGTTGTAATGAACAAAATTATTCCTTTGCGCTCTTACAAGAGCCTTATCATGTTCATAATAAAATAAAAGGTTTTTCCTCTATTTATAGAGTGTATTATTCTGACAAAGAAGTTCCTTTGGCAGCAATTGTTATTTTTGATAAATCAATTTCGGTGGTAGAAGTTTTTACTTCAAATAGTATGGTTATATTGAAACTGAACATTGAAAATAGGGATTTATTGTTAATTTCAGCCTATTGTTCCCCAAACGCAGATTTGGCAAAATTTTTGAGTGAACTTTCAATAATTTTAGATAAAAACTCAACAAATGAATTACTAATTGGCGCAGATTTTAATGCAAAAAGTGATGTTTGGGGTAACCAGGAAGAAGATTATCGAGGCAAATTGATATTAGAATTTGCTAATACTTATGGACTACATGTATTGAATAATTCTGACTCAATTCCCACTTTTGAAGGAAGTAGAGGTTCTTCGTGGATTGATTTGACATTGACTAATTCTGTATTTAATATTGATTGGAAAGTTGTATCTGATGTATCTTGTAGTGATCATAACTACATAGATATTGACATAAATGCGATAAGAAGTTCCTCAAATGTAAAAAAGAGATATAATCTTAATAAGTTAAATTGGATTGATTTTAAGAAGGACATGACGTCCTTATTGGAACAGTTTAATGCTAAAGAAGTTGATGAAAAGAATCTTGACGAGATTATAGAAACCTTTAGAAGAGAAATTACTCTTTTATGTGATAAGAATATATAAAAAAAGAGTCGAAATTCAGTTAAGAAAAAGACTATTTGGTGGACTAAAAATTTGGATCTTTTAAGATCTAAACTACGCCTTGCTAGAAGAAAATTTCTTCGTGCTTCTAATTTAGATGATAAGAAGTTTTTAGAAAACATTTATAAACGTTTAAGAGGTAATTATAAAAAAGAAATTAACTTGGCTAAAAATAGTTCTTGGGATGATTTGTGTTCCCATACAAATCTATATCAACCTTTTGGTATCCCTTATAAGGTCACTACTGATAAATATAAGTCTGCTTTAACATTGAGCCAACTTAAAAAAGACGATGGCTCTGTTACTGTTTCTATTCAAGAGACTTTGAATTATTTGGTTAAATACCATTTTCCAGAGGATCTGGAGGCAGATGATACGGTTTTTCAAAAAGAAATTAGAAAAAGTTATATAAATTATGAAAATAACATTAATGATTTAAGTTTTTCAAAGGATGAAATTCAAGATGTAGTAGACTCAATGGATAAAAGTCGTGCTCCAGGATTGGATGGTATCTGTTTAGATATTATAGAGGAAATTTTAAGAATAGACTCTACCTTTATGTGTAGAATTTATAATGTCTGTTTACATTGTGGAATTTTTCCGAAGGTCTGGAAAATAGCCTCTTTAATACTCTTTAATAAAGAGGGTAAAGAGAAGAGTGATCCTTCCTCTTATAGACCTATTTGTCTTTTATCTGTTTTTGGAAAGATTTTGGATAAATTAATGACAAGAAGGCTTTGGTTCCATTTAAATACTAGCCATTTTCTGAATTCTTTTCAATATGGCTTTATGGAAGGTAAAAGTACCACTCTTGCAATACAGGATTTATTGGAAAAAGTGGAAGAAAATAAAAGGAATAATTTACATACTGCATTGGTTTCTTTTGATGTTAGAAGTGCTTTTAACAATGTATGGTGGCCGTATGTTCTTTTTCAATTAAAAAGATTTAATTGTCCAATGAATTTATTTAAATTGTTTTCAAATTTAAGTGATCGTCAAGTAATTTTTCAAGAAGGAAATATTAGTATTTCAAGAAAATACAGTAAAGGATGTCCTCAAGGATCAAACTCAGGTCCTTTGCTATGGAATATTCTTTGTGATTCCATTTTTGAACTACACTTTAAAGAAAATGTTATGATTCAAGCTTATGCTGATGACATAATTGTCATAGTTTCTGCTAGTGGTCGTCATACAATAGACCAAGATATTGATCATACTTTGGCTTTGATAAATGATTGGTCCAAAAAAGTTAAATTGGAATTCGATCATAGAAAATGTGCAATAATGGGTATTGCAAAGAAAGGTAAAATGATCACTTTACCTAGAGGAAGATTTAATGGGCACTCGCTAAAGAGTGTTAGGCAAATTAAATATCTTGGAGTTATGATAGATGATCAACTTTCTTTCTTGCCTCACTTGAAGATGATTAAACTTCACTGTGCTACAATTTTGAACAAACTTTACGTTATTAAAGGACTTAGTAGTGATATTAAGAAGATCTTTTATAAAAGATGTATTGAGAGAAAGATTCTTTATGCCTGTCCTGCTTGGTACAGAAATAATGTGAGAATTAATAACCTGCTGATTCAGATTCAAAGGTTAGCTATGCTAAGCATTACAAAATTTTTTAGAACGGTCTCTAGTGCTTGCTTATTTACTTTAAGTGGCTGCGAGCCCATTTACTTGATTGCACAAAGAGAATGTATTCTTTTTAATTTAAAGAATGGTAAAAGTATATATATAGATATAGATTTTGAATTTCTTGAAGAAATAAATAATGTTGAAATATTAAGTTTGAAAAATGTAAAGCATCCTGCATTATATTCAAATCTTGATTGGGATAAGAAAGTTCCTTCAGGTGAAGGCTTTGAAATTTTTACTGATGGTTCCAAAATTGCAGGAAAAATTGGATGTTCTTTTGTTGCTTTCTCAAGTGGAGAAATAAGTACTGTTCAAAAATTTCGTTTAAGTAATAATTCTTCAGTTTTTCAAGCGGAAGTTTACGCTATATTAAAGTCCTTGGAATGGCTCTTGAGAAAGAACTCTCAAGAAGAAGTTAATATTTATTCAGACAGCCAAAGTGCAATTCAAGCTATTGCCGCTTCTAAGATTTATACGGATTTGGTTCTCAAAACATTTAATTTATATTTGGAAGTTTCTAAGAAAAGAAAAATTTATTTTCATTGGATTCGTGGACACATTGGTCATTTCAGGGAATGAACTTGCAGATTTATATGCAAAACAAGCCTCTAAAAAAGAGGTTATAGATGAATTTCTTCCAACTTCGATTGTTTCGTTTAAAAATTCATTAAGGATTAAGATAATATAAGTTTGGCAAACCTATTGGGACAAAGAATTGAAAGGTAGATTTACCTATAAGTTATTAAAAGAAGTTAATACAAAGAAAATTTTCGGAAATAGTTATTTGAATCAATTCCTTACTAATCATGCTCATGTTCCGTATTACTACAATAGATTTAATATTAAATCTATAATGTGTCAATGTGGATCTAGAGAAGCAGATGTTGGAACATGTACTTAATTGTGCTTTGTTAAAAGATAGATGGTGTAGATTTATACCAAAATTGAGATTTGAATCGGATGTTGTCAAAATATATATGGACGAAAAATCAAGAAAAGGAATACAATATGTTATGAAAAATATTACAGAAACAGAAGAAGATTTGTTTTTAAGTTCTCAGTAAAGTTAATTAATAAGAAAATGACTTTTGTTAAAAATGTATTAAAATTATTATAATATAATCTTCTTAAAAAATATTATGTAACATTGTTAAAAATTGTTGTAATTTAAAGCTCATTGAGATAATGAAAAATCTTTTTATGTTATATTGTATTTAAGTTTTGTTTTAATAATTATATTGTATTAAGAGAAATCAAGAAGATTGTAAATTTTGTTTTTGTAAATTTGTTTTCAATAAAGATATTTGTTGGCGGTGTCAACTTGCCTCTAGTTAGGGGACGAGTACAGTATGGTGGTTATATTAAAGAAATGAATAGTTCCATTAATCCCTGCATATACATCAAGGTTCGCAGGATTTATTAACCGGTCTTACCTGCCAATACCCACTCTTTAAGTCAAGTGTTGAGAACCACTTGCTTCCAGAAAGTGTGTCCAGAATGTTGTCAATTTTAGGAAGAGGGTAACTGCCTTTCTTCGTAACCTCATTCAGTCGGCGATAGTCAATGCAAAATCTTGTTGAGCCGTCTTTCTTTCTGACAAGAACGATGGGAGATGACCATGGACTTGCTGAAGGCTCGATTACATCGCCTTTTTCCATATCCTTTAAAAGTGTCCGTACCTCTTCCTGTTTCGCAAACGGTAGACGTCTTGAATGTTGCTTGTTCGGGGGATGATCGCCGGTATCGATTCTGTGTTGTGTCAAACTGGTTCGACCCACGTCAGAAGACGAGCGGGAGAAAACAACTTGAAGATCTTTAATGACGCGATCGGCAGCATTCCTCTCTTCATCGTTTAATTCCGCATTCTGCAATAACTCCGATGTAATACTCTCTGAGGACATGGATTCTGGGATGTTACTCTTTCTTTCAACGCTAGTTACTGGAGTACATGCTGCAACCACTTCACCTTTTTTAATAACTCTCGCCCTCTTAGTTACATTAGCAACTCTCACCGGATAACCGTTCTCGATAGGTCGACGAGTGTTCAGGCTGCTAGTACTCCTTTCGGGCTATTACAGTTATTGGGATATTCTATGATGTCGTAGCGGAAATTTCTGTTTTCGGCTATGGATCCAGGAAGTAAATTTCTGTTCTTGCCGGTATTGTGATATTGTCTTGTGCTATGATTTTATGTACAGATTTAGCTTCTTCATCATTAATTCCAAATAACGCTATATCCTCAGAGGCAGAATGCAGTTTATTTATTTATTTATTTATTTATTTTTGAAGTCTAAGGAAAAATTATATTTCCTTAAAAAGTCCAGTCCGGGTATGCATGGATCTGTAATACCCGCCACATATGCCGTGTAATGATAGGCGGCACTTCCAAACGTGATGTTCACGTTTAGTTTCCTGTCGATGTCGATCTTCTCACCGGACACACTCTGTAGGATAACGGAGGGCGGCGTCCAGATAAGTTTGCTTTCCAGTTGTTGAACCAAATCTTTTCGGATGATGGTAACGTTGACTCCTGTATCTATACTCATATTGCAGGGAACTCCATTAAGATATCTTATTATGAAAAGTCCATTACAGCCGCCTCTCACTGCAGAAATCTTAAGCGCTTTAAACTGGGGCTTTTCATTATCTGGCAACCTACGTCCCGCGAAATGGCCACTAATTAGTTTTCCTGCTCCTTTCTAGGAGCGGTCTTAACATCCATGCCTTGAGGTGTTCTGCAGTTCCGCCGTATGTGTCCTTCAGCTCCACAGTTTCAACATTTTAAGGTCGGTTTCTTGTCATTGATATTTCTTTTCAAGGTATTCAGTTGTCTGTGACATTAGCGTCACTAGCCACTGAACATCTGGTACAGAATTGGCAGGTCCGGGAGGAAGAAAGCCTCTCGGATCATAAATATATTACTTTCCAACTTCATGAGCAAACCACTGTACCTATCATCCAGCGTAACAATTTACCAGGTAGAAAAGTTAAATCTTTTGGTAAACGGATTTTTCGAAATTTACAAACCCTTAAACCTCAACTAGCAATGGTTGACTCTGTTGAATCGTTGGAAAAATTTACGGATACTTTAATTCATAGTCTTCAAACTACCTGCCAAGAAATGCTTCCACAGAGAACTACTAAAAAATTACATACTCTCCATTGGTGGACTAATGATCTACGCATTCAGCAGAAAAAATGCCGGGCTCTTCGTCGCCGTCTTAAGCAAGAACGTTGTCGTGGCCAAGATACTAACACATTGGTTCTGTATCAACGCGAAAGAGCAAAGTATAAACGATTAATTATGCAATCTAAGCTAAATTCCTGGCGAAATTACTGCACATCTAATAATGAAACATATGGTCTACATCACAAAATTGCGCTGGATAAAGTATTTAAACCTATTCAAATTCCTGTTAGACCTATGCATTTATCCAGTTCTCATTCCACAGATCAGGCCATTCAAAGTATTTTAAATACCGTTTTTCCAGCAGATACACCAACTGATGATTCTCCACATCATGCTTCAATTCGCAATATTTCATCCATCTCATCTACAGCTGACGATCCTCCATTTGCTCTCAGTGAACTCCGCACCATCTTACGTACCTTGCCCAAGAAACGTGCTCCAGGACCAGATGGGTTAGATTATTCTATTATCAAAGTTTCTATCCAAGCAGATGCCTATTTCTTTCTTAATTATTTCAACAAACTATTATTATATGGTCTATTTCCCCATGCGTTTAAAATTGGTCAAGTTATTTTATTCTTGACGAAAAATAAAGACCCTCTACAATCTTCTTCATATCGTCCCATCCTATCCATGGCGGCTACCACAGCGCTTTTATTAGCATCGATTTTCGAAACGCATTCGATATGCTGTGGTGGCCTGCCATCCGGAAGGCCTTATTGGACTCCGCCTGCCCAAGGAATCTTTTTCTAGTCCTCAAGAACTACCTATCTAATCGTCATCTCATCTATGTTCATAATGCTGGAATTATTCACAAACCTCAAGATCGTGGCTGTCCTCAGGGCTCTTGCGCTGGTCCGGACCTTTGGAACCTGACTTTTAACAGCGTTCTGAAGGCGGACTGGCCAGAGCATACTGAAATTTATGCCTATGCAGATGATGCAGCATTTATTATAAAAGGCAGAATACGGGAAGAACTGCAACGAAATGTGAACGAAACATGCGATCAATATTATCGCTTATGCACTAAATTAAAATTATCTATATCTGAAGAAAAATCACGTGCTCTTTTAATTCCGAAAAAAGAAGGTTCTCTTGTTCGACGGCCGACTTTTCTAATTAATGGCAAAAGAATTAAAATTGAACCTCAACTAAAGTACCTTGGCCTTCTCTTCGACGAAAAGCTAAAATGGATCCCACATATTCTTCACCTTAAAACGCGAGCTCTTACCATTGCTAAACGCCTTCGTCAAATGCAAGGATCTACCTGGGGTTTAAATCCGTTTATTTTGAAAATTCTATACCAGACCGTCATAGAAAAAATTATTACCTATGCTGCAGTGGTCTGGGTTGAACCAATGCAAGCACGCAAGGTACGCCTTCTGCAGTCTATTCAACGTCCTTTTGCCCTTGCAATGACAAGGGCATATTGTACTACTTCTAATCACGATTTATGTGTACTCGCTGGCCTCATTCCTTTGCATCTTAAAGCATTGCAAAAATCTACAATCACTAAAGTTAAACAACTTCAGCAAGCCGTCTATTTGGATGATATTCTTCATTCGCCGGTTCCTTTTGATACCCCAGCGCATCCACTTACTATACATCCATCAACCTTTGGGAAAGGTTTATCAGTCTTCTTGAAAAGAGAATGTCAACCTCCAGCAACCACCATTAATATCTTCACAGATGGATCAAAGCTTGATAATTCTACAGGCTGTGCTTACGTTACTTATGAGGATAACCTCCCCATGTTTCATTGGAAGGGCCATATGCATTCCAATAACAGTGTTTTCCAAGCAGAATGCTTGGTCCTTCAACAAGCTATTGCTTATGCCACAACGTTACAGGCGTCTTCTGTCAATATTTTTACAGATAGCCTGTCAGCCCTCTTCGCACTTCTTAATCCTCGCCATTCCTCTTCTCTTATACATAGCATACAACAACTTTTGCATGATCATGACTGCCCGTCCATACATTTAGTCTGGACTAAAGGCCATTCTGGCAATGCCGGTAACGAACTTGCAGATTTTCTTGCAAAAGAGGCTGCAGCCAATTTTCAAGCTGAATCAGTACAAATAAAATGGCCATATTCCTACCTAAAACATGCAATCTTCTTACAAACTGTGTCCAAGTGGCAGGCTGAATGGGACTCTGCTACGACGGGCAGAAGAACTTATTACCATCTTTTTTACGTAGATCCGGCTCGTCAGATTACCAATCCTCACCTTACAAGATTCATCTCTGGCCATGGGCCGTTCCCTGTCTACTTTCACAGACACCGTACAACAAATACAGACTTATGCGTCTGTGGGGAGACGGGAACTCCCGAACATTATCTTACTTCGTGTAAACTCACTCGTGCTCATCATATTAAGATGCCATCAACTAATGTACAGGCATTTGCCAAATTTATGGTGAAACAACCTCACCTGGTCAAAAGCATATCTTCCATAATGTCTCTTCTTTTCGACTATGGTGTTGATCTATGCCAAACTGCATAAACTTTATGTTTTCAAGGTATGGCAGTGGTCTTAAACTGTTCATTTGTATATGATTCTCCCTTTCACATGCTTTCTTTAAATTTATCTATTGTAATGTATTAAGAATTTCTTTAACACAATTTTATTGTAACTTCACCATGCCCTGTTATCATTGATTATGTTTAATTGTATTTATAATCTTGCTGCCAACATTATATCAGCATATTTTGTATATATTCCCTATACTTATCACTAAACAATTGGCATGGACTTATTGAATTGCTTCAACAAAAGACCTATAAGTCTTTGTTTAGGTAATTGTAGTATGGGAATTAAGTTATACGTATGCACTTATAGTCCTTGACATTTAATGTATGGTACGTATATTGTATAGTATATCCTTCATAATATTCAATGCATGGTATTTAATGTATGGCATTAATATTGTATTACATATATCTCTGGCCTTTTTATGCACAACTTATGGGTATTAAGTATATATATGTGTGCATTCCCAGCATTGGGTATTTAATGTATTGTATGAACACTGATTGTTATTTACTATCTAGTATGAATCTTTTCTTATATATATTTCTTTGTTTGCACTTCTTGTATCTACATTGTAACCATTCCGTCGCAGTATGGGGATTAAGTTATATGTATGCACACATAGTCCTCGGTATTTAATGTATGGTATGTATATTGTTTCGTATATCCCTCATGATATTCAATGTATGGCATTAATATTGTATTACATATATTTCTGGCATTTTTATGCAAAACTTATTGGTGTTAAGCTTATATGTGTGCATTCTTAGTGTTGGCATTTAATGTAAGGTTTGCACACTGATTGTTATTTACTGTATGGTATGAATATTGTATTATATATATATATTTGTTTACACCTCTTGTCTCTATATTGTAATGGTATGGGGAATAAGTTATAGGTACG